>NC_069364.1:59942500-61192500 GCF_021730395.1 Mercenaria mercenaria
TTATCAGTTTGATTTTCCCCATGGTCAGGATCAGTTTTGTACACATATAATGACTGAACGAACGACTGGAGCCGGTGTAATGAAGTATTTCGACCCCCATAAAATAATGACCCCCCGGTCATTATTCTATAGAAAAAGTGACCCCACCGGTCATAGTATTATGACCTCCAGATCATGGTACTATGACTCCCCCACGTGAAGTAAACTGAACCTCATGAAGAATAATGACTCCCATAAAAAAACGACCCCCGGTCATTAGGTCAAATTTAGTGATAACTCATGCATCTAAGACCTAATTGCTGCATTTTATGCCCCCACTCGGGGTAGGGGGCATATAGATTTGCCCTTGTCCGTCTGTCCGTCCTTCCGTTTGACCACTAGCCCCAGATACCATGACTTGAAACAGAAATCAGAGCACTCCGCAACGGGAAAAGGGATTCTATTTCTAGACGCTGTATCTTGGTGTATACATTTTTTCCCAAGAAAATAACAATTCACAATACGTTAACAGAACACACCAGTGTCAATAATCCCTGCAAACTTCGGTATGAAGTAATTCCTCAGAAGAAAACTGCACACGAAACTGCTAGCATAGAACTTAGTATTAATAGAAGTTGCAATACTTAGCAGTGGCAGTAAAGTACGGTAGCGGCAAGAATAGAAAGTAGTAGTAGTAGTAGTAGTAGTAGTAGTGGCAGTGGTAGTGGCAGTTGCAGTTGCAGCTGCAGTTGCAATAGCAACAGCAGCAGCAGCAACAGCAGCAGCAGAGGAATAAGTGACAGCAACAACAGCAGCAGGAGAAGAAGAGGTAGATGTGCAAAACGTATTAGTGGAAGCAGGTATAGTAGTATCAGTAGTAATAGTAGTAGAAGTAGTAGAAGAAGAAGAAGAAGTACATGTAGTAATAGTAACAGAAGTAGCGGCACCAGTAGTTGTAGTACAATCAAAATGTTAACTATTGGCAATGGAGGAGATTAGAGTTGTAGATCTAGTAAAATTGTCCGTTAGGTTTGGTGGGGACCACTTTTTAATACATATTATAGTCGAAAGTCTTTTTAGGAGCTCTGTTTTACACGGAAAGAGTAACTTTTTTAAATAGAATAATGTCCGGGAATCGATATTGTATGAGAGTTCGAATGTAGTAATTTCGGCAGTGAGTATTTTACATGGAAGGAGTCACTTTTTGTATAGAATAATAACCGGGGTCGTTATTCTATGAGATTCGAAGGGAGTCATCTTTAGAGAGTCAGTATTTTACTTGGAGGGGTCAGTTTTTCTATAGAATAATGACCGGGGGTCGTTATTCTATAGAGTTTTCAAAGGGAGTCAGTTTTTTATAAGGGGAGTCAATATTTTACAGGAAAGGAGTCACATTTTCTATAGAATAATGACCGGGGGGTCGTTATTCTATGGGGGTCGAAATACTTTATTACAGTCTGTTTGTTCCGTGGTAGTATGTGTAAATTACATATATAAATGATGGCCCTCCTGTTCTTCACGGCATTTCAGTGTTTCCAAGGAATATATTTTATGTATGCTGATTATAAATCTTCCTCATGCTTTACATTATACTCTAAATAAGTAAGTAAAGCAGAGTAGGGTACATGATAACCCTAAATATAAAAATGAATAAAACAGAATGCACGAGTTCAGACTAATAATTTGTTGATATTAAATCATAATAATACACAATAATCATTATTCATTTGACGCATACAAAGGGATATATATTTTTGATAATAATCAGATTAAAGTAAAACCCAGCCAGTTGTGCAGAGAAAAGCAAACACAAATGACATGGACTTGAAAGAACCTGCTAATACATCCGGAAACCATTTTGTATGAAAATTGTGTTAGTCACATCTATTCATTGAATATTCCGATTTAATTATTCATTTGTTTAAGGGCAGGAGTAAGTTTGAATTCATATATAATACAAAAATGGTGACATATTTGATTTAGAAGTTATCAATTTGAGTTGATTTCTATATGTTTTAATTGTTCTCAGGCATATTTCTTTCAGTTACGTGTCCATTTATTTGCTGTTTTGATTTTAACAATATGATTTACCTAATTGGTGTTTGTATCTAATAAAATTCAAACACGATATTGCTAGAGAAATTTGCGTCTTGCCCAAGTAAGCTTAACGTACAAGTACGGTGATTGCCTATAAATCAAACTTAGCAGCCGATATATGTTTATGTTTATTTTGTTAAGTTATAGTAAGAGTTGCTGTAGGAGATTATAATGTGATCTTTGTTTTCGTTATAATTGGCAACTAAAAACAAGTTTACATGCACGCATGTTGTTTGTCCTATCATCTCGTTTGCCCGTTTCTGATAAATGTAATAAAAGCATATAACAAATTATGTAACAGTATATGATACTTTACATATATATGATAGTGGTAATAAATCAATTTTGAAAAATTAATCGTTTATTTTTGTAACACTATCTAATGGCCTTGATGCATTAATATCCGTATCTTTTATCACAATGTTGTAAAGTATCATTAATTGATGTTATGCAACAATGTAAATGAAATCTTATTAGAATATGTTTTATTTCTTTAGGCAAGAAAATCTACAGCATTATGGCATGTATCTGGTGCAATGTGTCCATGTCATTATCATTGTATTAATTGTTGTTTTTTTGCAAGTTTATTTTTTGTTTGATTGACTGTAACAGTTCTAATTGGCTTATTCAAGAAATATGTCACAGTAAATCAAAGTTGTCCAGTAATAATGAAGTTGTTCTTTTATCAATTTTGTTGGAAGCTTCTTTTAAAACGAAAATAAGCGATATCTTATAGACTTACGAGACAGTATACGGCACTATCTTCAAAGATTTTATTATCGGAAAAAAATGTATACGTGTAAACGATTGCTTCTTCGAATACAATGATATATCTCAATGACGTAATTTCTTAACAGTTCTTCTTACCAGATGCAAGCCTTCGTCTGAAATCATACCCATAGGATCATTGTTAATGAAGTGAAATATTCATATCACGTAAAAGGAGTTGGACTTAATTTACAACTAAAATGAATAACGTTGTTTTCTTTACAAAGCAGAGAATGTTCATTTTTGAAATGAAAGTTGTAAGCAAAATTCTAAATAAATCGCAGATAGTTGAATTATTTTTCTATGAATAGGAAGAAGTTAAAAAAGACACTGGCACGGTCATTTGTGTTCATTGAATTTCAACATAAATAAAAATCAATCATTTCATTTAGTTTCCAAAGAACGTTCGGATAAATTTTGTTGCAATTATATTTAGTGTCTTGCAGAGGTCTATGCACTGGCTATGAAAAAAATTGCCAACTCACTTTCCCTTAGTAATGGACCTTTAATTTACAACTTAAACTGACATAAGTTCGGTTTCTTTCCGAATGTAAATAATTGCATAGTTGTTCGAAATGAAAAGATGACTCCAAGCAAACAATCTAATCTACACATATTTTAACCTTTTCTGATAGCTTTGAATTATTGTTTGTCACCTTGATACAGGCAATGTATAAGAAAATACTACTGGCAAAATCCGAGTAATTTTAAGTTTTGCAATTGTTTAAAAGTGAAAACGTAACAGAAATCCGAAATCTCTCTATTTACATCTATAAAGCTTTCCAATTGAGAAACAGGTAGTCGGATGAATATTATTGTTAGAAATAATATAGATCCTTGCATCTTTTTTATTAAAGACTCTTGTCATTGTTACAACATGATCTCTTCTGTCATTGTTAAATTGCATTGTGAAAGGCAAAACATTTTCATGTTAATTTGTCTCTCCTACAAAAAGCAATTTCTGCGATTTTGATACTTAGTGATTTTGGATGTCTGTACTTACAGGGTATTTAATCGGAAATGTTTTGCCATCTTGCCATGATTTTGATTTGGACACATGTATTTATCATTCTATGCTTACAGATCTTGTAAGATTTCATGCATAATAAAATAGGGTTATTATAACAGTAGCTCGATCTAGGATGCTGTATTCGGATCGATCGGATCTCACGAGGCGTGCATGCGCCGAGTGTGATCCGTCCTTGCAAAATTACAAATACCAGATCTAGCTACTGTTGCAATTACCCTTTTATTATATACCTCCATCTTTTTGTTTGTTTATTTGTAATCGAACGAATCTTAAATGTTTGTTGATGTTAAAATGAAATGAGTGATGTTTTTAACTCGACTATTCGAAGAATAGGGGAGCTATCCTACTCGTCCCGGCGTCGGCGTTAGCGTGAGCGCCACACAAATGTTAAAGTTTGCGTACCACCCCAAATATTTTCAAAGTCCATTGAGATATTGCTTTCATATTTTGCATACTTCTTTACCATCATGACCCCAGTCTGTAAAAAGGAGGAGGCAACTCTGTCAAGCATTTTGACTGAATTATGGCCTCTTTTCGACTTAGAATATGCTTATTGTAATGTTAAAGTTTTACTCATTGCTTATATTATACTATCAAGCACTGAGAATAGTCGAGCGCGCTGTCCACTGACAGCTCTTGTTGTTTGCGCTGTTTGTATAACAGTGTCAGCTCATGCATATTAATGAAAGTAGTCCGGCAACATAAAATAGGGAAGGTACAATACGGGATTTTAGAAGATACAATACGGGATTTTTTTCAGCCTGTTCGTATTTCCTTGTGAAATGCAAGCTGTATTTTAACAGAATTTATAAAGGTATATAATAAAGATTGTTCTTCTTCTCCTTCTATAAAACACAAATGAGTTTATTGGACTGATAGATTTCTGGAAAACACAATATGTGCAATTGGAACGAGAGACATTTTCAATTATTTGGTGCAGTAAAGTTTATAATTGATTAACAGTAAGCTTCGTCTATAACTACACTTTCTGTTCAAATATTAATGTAACAATACCCATTTGTTTTACGTATGCAGAATCATACCTCAGTTGTCTGATGATTTATAGCAATTCTTCTAGTTTAAATAATATCATTAATCATAACTTGAAGTTATCATTTAATATTCCTGGTAAATACGGAGATAATTTGTTTTGAGGATAAACAGATTCAAACGAATTAAAATGGTGCAGCCACACGCCAATTATAGATAATCCAATAAACAATCCCATAACGCACTATTGTTCCGGTGATGATATAAAGCACTCCAATGCAGTCACTGACTTAATAGGGTGCTGTGAGAGGGCAGTGCAGTATAAATCTTGCACGATTTCATCATATTTCAAGACAATGTAGTGTAAAGGAAAGGTCGTTTACTATCATAACTTGTTGCCCAATTCTAATGATATAATTGCAATAATGATTATTGTTTTTATTTTAAACATGCACTGTAATTATATAGATACACGTATCATATGCAATAGAATATGTTTAAGCTTTACAATAAAATCATTCGTCTTAGACATAAAGGTGATGTAAAAATGTTTTGATACTGCTTTGGCAGGTTGAAAAATAGGTAATAATAAACTTAAGACACAGTTGATACTATTGATAATAAATATACAAAAATAAAAAAAGAACATGCTTAACAAATTTCACTGTTTATCTCAACATACAGCGTCATAAATTCAGTTATCATTACTTCCTCATCTGAATATACTTCCATATAAATTATTAGCAACCGTTAGTTACCAAATATTTACATTTAGTTTGAAAGTATGATTGATGTGATATTGACTCTTGAAAAAGTCTGAATGTTATCCAATATATTACTACGTCACGACAACTTTTTTGTTTGGTGTTACATTGCTATAGAAGGCAATATATTGTTGAAGAACTTTCAAGAATCAATTTAACCAAAACGAGAGATGTTTATTCATTTTTTTTTGAGATCGTAAAGAATAAATCAATAATATTTCATTTCTTTCTTGCTTTTTCTTTATATTTACATAAAGTATTAAACCTTGATTTGTGCAATGTTGAGCGGAGTACCCGTGCATTTTTCTATAACGTTGCTCCCTAATTTGAAGTAAAACAGGATTACAATTTCCTAGAGAAAACCCTTACTTGGTTGACACATGCCTTTGTTCTGTTAGAGGCACTTGCAATGGTAAATGTAGGTGATGCCGCTGTAGATCGGTTTTGGAACGGTTCCTGAATTCAACCGGTACTACTTTTGTTGCACCGGAATCACAATGTTATGACGAATATTCGAAAATCAGCTTAAAAAGATATGTTAACTGGCCCACATATTTCATACTCAAATACCAATTGTTGGTCTTCAGAACCTCAAACATTGTTGTCTCTAATGTGTCACAAATTTCCACGAGTATAACCTAGACTATTTCGAATCAAAGTACATGCATCTATAATATATTATAATGAACAAAACAGTACAGAGAGCTTGTGTATGCATCGCAGAGATAATAAATGCATAGCATTCAGATATAAGTTAAATACCTCGAATACAACCGGAAATACATTAAGAATCCTGAATTTTATCCTTGGAGATAAAGCTATTGTATAAGGAATGACCGACTTCTCATGAGTAATAATACAAATTTGAATTTTTATTAAAGATAGTGTCTCTAAAGGAAGCGTTCGCAAAAAATGATAAACACAATGGAATTTTTCTGTTTACCTAATTATAGCTAATAGTCACTGGCTTAATTATTTTCAGGGACTGTTTGAAAGCTTGCAAACTTTACCGATCCTCTACATTTAGCTGGGTGCCTGTCATGCATATGATGAAAGAAATTAACGTTGAGTTCCGAGCCTTTTGCTTGGTTGTTTCCTGCTAATTACTAATTGTGTTGTAAAATTCAATTATATTGGTATTATAGAAACAAAATGCTCAGCATTTCCAAGGATTCAATTCAATTGTAATCTGGTTAGAATTCTATTCCTTTGATGTTTTTTCTCGCGTAAATTTCGTTAGGTTCTGTCTTATAAATTAGGTACGTGATTAGGCCCTGGTGAAATGTATTTAAATTTAAGTGATATTGGATTATAAAAATTTAATGAGATATAACAAAATGCCTATAACTATAATGTCGAAATATATTTCAATTTCTTTTGCTTTTAGTTGAGTGTTTAATGGCAGTGTACGCCTCTGGAGACAAACAATTATTAAAAATGATTCCGGGAATTAAAATAATAAATGAAAATATTTGTTTGATTGGAATCTCGTCGAATACATATATTATGCAAAATAACATAGGTTACATATATCCCTCACTTCGACAAGAAATAAACATGCAATTCAGTTATCTTACGTATTTTTGTAAGGCCTTTAGCAAAATGATCCGTGAAATATTTCCTGGCATGTTTTCCATCTGCGTTACGGAAAATAGAATGTTTAATTACATTACATACTTTAAACCGTTTATTTTCAGGTCTGATACGCAAACATATATTATTTTTTTTATACGGCCACATGTTTTCAGGGAAAGGTTTCGTACTTTTAGTAAAACGCATTATACATTAAACAAAGTGTAGACAAAAGTAGTATATTGATTCAGTTAAGGAAACAACCGATTGTCGAAAGTTAACTTTTTGTTCGCAAATTTATGTTTCAAATTGTGTAGTGTCCGCTGTTATGTGTCAGTTCATACCCTGATAATAAATGAATGTTCTTGAAGGAGCTAGCTTGGATCGCTAAAAACAGTGAGTGGGGGAGAGGGAGGAGGTACACGGGTACTATAGGTAATGTCAGTCAGAAGACTGGAGTTCGAAATTTGTACCGATATAATTTAAGAGACCAGAATTATCAAATTGCAACATTTTGACATTTTACTATGTGACATTTTCATCGCTTCAAGACGTTAATAGGGAATCGACCCTACCGACTTTCGTCGTGATCCCTCTACGGTAACATACGATATACCGAATGAGATATATACTATCGAATTAAAAAATGTGTACTTCCGGCACGTGCACAGAGCGTCTGACTTCGGAATATTTGGAAGAATACGCTTTTTCCTTGTGCCTAATAAGCGTCCACATAACTTGTCCGAACTGCAACGTCTTGCACATCAGTACAAATATGGATATATGGTATATATACTCGTAGTGTGCACTTGTAAATAAAAACACCTAGTGAGCACAGTTCATATAAATAAATATACCTCTCCCGAGGGTGCGCCTATCCAAGAGGCGGAAATTACCTGTAATACAATAAAATATGGGCAGTGTTGTTTTTATTCCAAAATCTACCTTCAAATTGATATGGAATCGATCCTACGCGTAGCGATGAAAATCGGGATCGATCCCTCTACGGTAACATGCGATATACCGAATGAGATATCTACTATCGAATTAAAAAATGTGTCCTTCCATGCTGTCATTAGACAGTTCTTTTCAAATGTTATGGGATGAGTTGAAGTCGGATCGATTCCCGATTGAGGCAGTGCCTTATTTCATATTATATATCCATTTTACACAAAAAAAATGTACAGGAATTATTCTGAACAATTAACAACAACACATATAGTAGGATTCTACAGCCACGCACCTGCGCATACGTGTAAAGAACTTGCATATTGTAACGATAATATGTCAAATTGCCATTGTTATCTTTGAATGCCCATTTGAATATCCATAATCGTTTACTTTTTCCTCATAATTTTCAAAACTTTTCAACAGATAGTACAATCACATTAATGACATGAAGTTGCCTAACAACATGTTTCACTGTTTCTTACCTTCTCCCTGCTTTGACTTGTAATCTTGTTTCATGCTTTGCTCTGATATTATACAATTAAAATTACGTAAACTATTTATCAATAGACTAAGTATTAAACAGTGTTTAATGTGAACGTATCATGCATGCAATGTATGTCTTCATAGATAACAACTGTTCAATACCAACTCCTGTGAACGATGAGTTTATTAGCAATTTCGGTTACTTAGGCATTTCATTATCACATTTGTACTCAATCTGATATGCACAGTTGATATTTCATTTGTATGTATGTAAAGTTAATAGGCTCTATAATGTTTGATAAGAAAATATTAATATTTACCTCCTGATTTTTAGAAACAGAAAAGTGGAAACTCCACAGGTCGCTCAACACGACAAAAATGAAAAATATTGATTGAGCCTGTTCATGGACGGTAAAGTATTGTTTCACATTGAATGGTACTACATTTAAGTATAATATGTGAAAATAAATCCAAATCGTGTTCATACATTGAAAAGAAATTAACATGAATATACAAATACAATACTTGAATTGCATCATAGATTGTAAGTATCTGTTTAAATCTATGTACTATATTAAAGTAAATTCATAGAAAATAAGTTTTGAAAAAAGTAGAATCAGAGTTCTCGAAGGGTTGTAAGAAACATAGATAACAGTTCCTTTTTTTGACGTTTGGAAAATATATGGTACAAATATATATATATATATATATATATATATATATACGATATATGGCTATTAAATGTTGTCCAAACTGTGTGAACAGGTGTATGGAAACTTTTTACCACTTCTAATAGTTCTCTTAAAAAGCCAGATGGCATTTTGACGCCGTTTCCAACAAACCACAGACGTTTATGTCATAAGTAAAACTGATAATCTGGTAGTTTCGATTAGCTGTTAGCTGAGTACATAGATTAGAAGAAAATATTATATAGAATATCTGCATCTGTGCTTGTATAAAAACATATTCTTTACTCTTGTATATTTAAGCTTTTGTTAAAGGTCCATTACTAAGGGAAAGTGAGTTGGCAATTTTTTTCATAGCCAGTGCATAGACTTCTGCAAGACACTAAATAATGAAGATTGGCAGGTCAAAATTTACAGAAGGTCTTTGGAACTCAAAGAAATGTATATGTATTTTGTTGAAACAGAATGACCCCCCAGGTCTTTTTAACTTTCTTCATACTTCATAGAAAAATAATTGTACATATACTGCGATTTATTTCGAATTTCTACATACTAACTTTCATTTTCCAATAAAATGAAATAGTTTCTGTGCTTTTTAAAAGAAATTCAAATTTTACTTTCCTTAGTATTGGACCTTTAACGTGTTAGACTTTTGATAAAAAAAAATGAGCCGTGCCATGAGAAAACCAACATAGTGGGTATGCGACCAGCATGGATCCAGACCAGTCTGCGCATCCGCGCAGTCTGGTCAGGCTCCATGCTGTTCGCTTTTAAAGCCTATTGGAATTGGAGAAACTGTTAGCGAACAGCATGGAGCCTGACCAGACTGCGCGGATGCGCAGGCTGGTCTGGATCCATGCTGGTCGCAAACCCACTATGTTGGTTTTCCCATGGCACGGCTCATTAATGATGTTTATAGCAATTACAATAAAGTCTGTATATTTTGAACATATAATTTACTTATACAGACGTGAAGAGTTATAATAATTAAACTCTCCTTGGTTTTCATATCAGAATCATCAGAACCAGGAAAGAACTTTACTGAGATAGTAAAAGTTACAGATAGAAATACTAGTAATAAAGAGCATTATTTTAAAAGATAAAACATGTCTAGTCAGCAGCGGGAAGAGTGCAGAACATTCATCTGCAGTAAGAAAAGATATGAAAACTAAAGATAATCTTGACTTTAAGCAATATATTAAGACTGTTCACTAAAAACACTATCTATTAAGACGCAGCTTTACAAGCATCTGCTAAAATGTAAGTCAGTATGCACTGGAATTCCCCACCTAACATTTGCTAACATGAATCCTAAATTGAAAATCATTACAAAAAGTTGAAAGTAAATATTTGGATGAGTGTACATTACTGTTCTTTAGAAAGAAAGTAAGTATAGCAAATGTTAGAGTCTACATATGAATCATGTGTCAAGTTAAAAATTATAGATACATGTATAACAAAATATCTTATTTAACTTCTTTTTCTGCACTATTTTACAAAGTTTACAAGAGGTGGCATGGATAAACGTAACTTGAGAACAAAGTATCGATTAATTTTTATCAATATTTTCAGATACCTATCTATTTGTAAACTATATTACCAAATTGTTATTATGCATTTTAGTGTATATTACCATAAAAATAATGTCATACTGTATCCCCTTCTTATTTTATCATGTACAACATGTTTTCTGTTAATATAATTAAAGGGGAAGTCTTTAAAGTAGGTTATAAATCCTCCTTGTTATAGAACTATCAGAACATAATTGCCTGATGTTTTGATAAATTTGATATATTAAGTGTTTTGTAACACTATTGAATTTGGTCTTTTTCGTAATTATGGTTACAAGATTGATTTTTTTGTAATTATCGTACATGTCAATATGTGAGAGATAAATGTAGTTAGTTTTATCCCTTATTCATATATTTATACATCAAGTTATACAAACCGCTGAAACAATTAACGCATATCCGATTCCTAATACCACATGGTGTTGCACGACAATAAATTAAATTGTGCTACTGCACAATAAAACATAAAGAATAAAATGTCTGGTGGTTTTAAGCCTATACGTAACCATAGATTTACAAATATTATGCATTAAACATTTATATATATCCCCATCAGATTCTTTATTGCAAACTGTTGAATCCAGTAATCAGTTACTCTGTATACGTGTTCAAATATTTATATATTCTCCGTCTATGTCATTTATTTACTGGCATCGTTTGTGCGTCCTATTCAATTTGTTTTTAGTCATACATCATACAAGTGACGTGTATCATAATATATGCACGAGTTATTACGATACGACCACTTGTACAAATTAATAATGCTTTTTGCTTTCCTCGCAATATAATGCAATTTAATTAGATATAGATTAATAAATGTTACAATGAGAGTAGGACCTCAATAAATATTGTGATATAAAATGGTGTATGCGAACAAATGGATTTGAAAGAAAGTACAACTAGAAATACATGATGGCTTCGGAATAAAATGCTGATCAAAGTTATAACTCAAGTATGCATTATAAATAATGTAGCCATATTATACATTAAAGTGATGTGCGTTGATAAATATAAACTTAAATTTGCATCCCCACTACCGTCCAAGAACAGGCTCAATCAAACCGAGCCTGCAACATTTTCGTTTATGTCTTGTTGGACGCTGTGGTTTTCCACTAATCTTAGTTTTATATAACACAAAGCGACAGGAGGAAGAAACAACAGTCGATAAACATGTCATGCTAAATTCAGATACGTACTGCAGGCAATGGATAATGAGTATTCCTTATTTTCAAATTGATTTAGTTTTATTAGATATGAAAACCTGTAGCATTATGTCAGGTTAGTGATACAATACACTAAGTATTATAAGACATCTGTCTTTTTATCAATGTTGATCTTTATTCCATTGTCATATTAGCTATAACAGCGATACTCATGATTTGGTTATTTCATTTCTAAACGAATTGAATAGCCTACAAATGATGGATATGTTTCGTTTATTTATTAATGTGTCTAAAGTCATGTTTTCAGCCAAAATAAGTGATATGACATAATTACATACGAATAAGCTTTCGTTTCATCGCTGGAAAATAGCTGTGTTAAGCGATGAGGTAATGGTGTTTCTCAGGATGCCAGTCTGTTTCTGATGAAATGCCAATAATGCAACATAAAAGCTGAAAAGCCGCAGTATGAAATAAATCCAAAAAATAAAATACCTAAAGTAAATATTTTTAGTTGTAAAACAACATATAGAAATGTGACGACGTAGACCATAAATATATATTGTAAACATTTACTTTTGTGATATAAAGTTAAATGTTTTTATTGTCTATGTCTGTCTACGAAATTAAATGAAGTAGCTATTTCCCACATGTTTAGATGGCAGTAGTACTAAATATGTGTTTGTTCTAGTTCAGTTATAACAGATGACATACATTAACATTCGTTTGATATATTAAACTTTGGTTAGAGACGAGATTATTTGAAATAAAAATCAATCAAAGCCTCAATTTGCAAACTAATCTATTACGCTTACACCTTATTAAAAATTGAATTGATTATTGCTTGTGCGCTTTGCAAATATTTTTTATGTCACAGAAGCTCCCTATATACACACGAAACAGTTTATGCGAGTAATAGAAGGCCTCTGAATAAGTGGTTAAAATCGCTGGTTTCGAATCTCTTGCCTCTGACCGACGTGAGTTCGAAACCTCGATTTGGCTGTAGAATTCTTTATGTAAGGGAGTCATCCAGCAGGATTATGGAAGGTCGGTGGTTAAACGAAGGTGAAGTTATGTCTTGAGGAGCACCTAGGAGCGTCTAAAGCTTGAATAGTCTCCATATGACTCTTAAATGAAAAAAGAGATGTTGAAATGATTATGTTTCATATTCAAAAGCAAATTCTTAAATACTCAACTACAAAGATACTGCATTGACCTGAATATCCCTTAACGTATATTACATCACTATAATTGTAGTATCTCACATTGCAATAAGCGTACAAAGAAATAAAACAAAATGAATAAGTAAATTTTGTAGTTGAATGATATGGAATAAAGGCAGATGTAATCTGGGTCAAAATTGAGGACTTTTTTCCACAGATGACGAAACATTCCTACATTGTATGATCTTCAAATTTTTGTCATTAACCCTTATTCACTAGAAATATTTTACACCGAAATCTTATTTGACTCCGTAAGGTGCCCTTTAAAGAAGAATGGCAGACTTTCACTAAAATACTACGATATTCAGGTCAAATATAGAAATTCCTCATCAAATATATTTAGCCTTACTAAAGATCTTTATTGTTTGTGTATGCAGAAGAAAAACAGCTACTATAAATGAGATACACTTTCAACTACGTCGGGATAAGCTAAATAATTGAGAGACATAACGTTGAAAATTACTAAAATGTGAATTTGCACGAGTAATATCATCATTTTATTGTAATATTTCAAAATATGGTTCAACTACTAACCAAACATTGTAATTGGACCAAGCGAAAGTAGCAAACGTACTTACAGCCAGTATTCCCTACTAGGACCGTATCTTGAATAACTAGTACTTTAGTACCTTCCTGTTTCAGTGTATATGATTGATTATTATATATTATTATGAAAACTAACAATTATAAACGCATTTTATTTTGTTATGAAGTATTTACGTAGCAGAAATTAATTCGGACCTTGCTTACAACACATGCAAGTGTAACCGAAGACCACAGTTATTACATACGAAAAGTGCGATGTGGGGTACTTTTCCTTCTGAATAATACATTCGTACTAAAAGATACAAGATAAAGTATTGCCGTTAAATGAACAATACATCTGACAATTTTCTCAAAGTAACTTTCTTTAACAAATTGAACTGCTTACCACAACATAGTAAGTGTGCAATTTAAGTATCGTTACATCCTCTTATTTTCCATTTGAATTATGAACGACTATGAGGTGTCAATTATGGCCTCTTAGATCGAATGAGGATGACAGAGTAATTGACATCAATGTTCCCCTGAAATAGTCAATTGGTTTTCCAATGAATTTCTAAACGTCTGATAGGCAATATTAATGCTGTTTACATTTGCTACTACAGAAGGTAATATGTTGCTGAAGTACTCTCATGAACCAAGTTAACCAACATTTGGAGAAACCTGTTATTTGACGTTTGGGATCATGCCTTTAATTTCATTTTGCGTTACAAACAAATCAATTATAACCTTGTTTACGTCTTGCTTAATTATTATCTTTACACGTCATCAGAGTAAATGCCATTCATCTCTTTGTATTTGGTATTCAAAACAACGATATCTTTGAAATTTAATAGAATTCATTTTGCGTAACTTAGTTTTGTTGTCGTTAAAGACTATTTAATCAACGGCTTGATTCCGTAACATTTTGCTAATCACTGTCGTGATTAGATTATCTGAATCTTAGATAAATTGGAAAAGAAATTAGAGTTTGTTGATTTTAAAGGTTGTCCTGTAGAATATAAAAATAGTTTGTCTATTGAACAGTTGACTGATTCAAGTAACAAGTGTACTTTTATCTTTGCCAAAACGTACAAGTATTTTACTCTGCAACATCTTCAATTTTAAATAATAACTATATGCCGTTGTAAATGTATGGAAATGTTGTCCAGACTTCATCTTTATGTACAAAGACGTTAATTTAAATCCAATTTACATGATATAAAAATGTGCACTGAATTGTTTTGAACGATTAACAACATCACATATAGTAGATTTCTTCAGCCACGCACCTGCGCAAGCGTGTAAAGGACTTGTATAGTGTTACGATATACAGACAAATGGTCATTGGTATTGTTGAATGCCCTTTTGAATTTCCATAATTGTTTACTTTTTCCTTCAAATTAGCAAAATTTTGATAAAGAGTATAATGACATCATTGACATGAATATTTCTGTCGCAAATTCACAAAGTTATTACATGATTCACTATTTCGGATCATGTACATCGTACCTGAAAATCATTATGGTGTTAATTAATCGTATAGATCAGTGCTTAATATAAATGTATCGTGTATGTCTTCGAACCAGATATGAATACCCTCCTGTTATATGATTGTTTTTTTTTTGTATCCCCCGACAACAAAGTTGTAAGGGGGGGGGGGGGGGGGTGTATACTGGTTTCAGGTTGTCTGTCTGTCTGTCCGTCTGACTGTCTGCCCGTCTGTCCGTAGACGCAATCTTGTGCGCACCATCTCTCCTTATCCCCTTGACAGAATTTAATGAAACTTCACACAAGTGATCAGTACCAACAGTAGTTGTGCATGGGGCATAATAGGTTCTTTTAGAAAAAAAATTTGCAGAGATATGGGACTTTGTTTTTTTGTTACTATACTATATACATAAACACAATCTTGTGCGCACCATCTCTCCTTATCCCCTTGACACAATTTAATGAAACTTCACACAAGTGATCAGTACCAACAGTAGTTGTGCATGGGGCATGTTAGGTTCTTTTAGAAAAAAAAATTGCAGAGTTATGGGACTTTGTTTTTTTGTTACTATACTATATACATAGACACAATCTTGTGCGCACCATCTCTCCTCATCCCCTTGACACAATTTAATGAAACTCCACACAAGTGATCAGTACCAACAGTAGTTGTGCATGGGGCATGTTAGGTTCTTTTAGAAAAAAAATTGCGGAGTTATGGGACTTTGTTTTTTTGTTACTATACTATATACATAGACACAATCGTGTGCACACCATCTCTCCTCATCCCCTTGACACAATTTAATGAAACTTCACACAAGTGATCAGTAACAACAGTAGTTGTGCATGGGGCATGTTAGAATCTTTCAGAAAAAAAATTTGCAGAGTTATGGGACTTTGTTTTTTTTTTGTTACTATACTATATACATAGACACAATCTTGTGCGCACCATATCTCCTCATCCCCTTGACACAATTTAATGAAACTTCACACAAGTGATCAGTACCAACCCTAGTTGTGCATGGTGCATGTTACATTCTTTTAGATAAATATTCTGCATAGTTATGGGACTTTGTTTTTTGTTACTATACTGTATACATACATTCTATATACATACAGTCCACATAATTATGCAATCTTGTGTGCGTCAAATTGCAATGTACTGTCAGTGCATGCGGGGGTACATTCATCACCTTTAGTGATAGCTCTAGTTTTTTTTGTTTTTTTTTTTTTGGATAAAATGTATTAAATGTTTTGTAAAAACAAGACTGATATTTTTAAACTGTGGTATATGTAAGTATGCGAAAGACCTCTTAAACAAATAATGCATATATCTGAGTCAAAGTATTCACCTTGTAGTATGATGTAATAGTGGTAACATTGTGCTAATGCAAAATAAATAATAAAGAAGAAAACTTTCGATGGTTGTAAATGTTGTTAGTCTATAGCCATATAATTACACATATAATGCATCACACATTTATATTTGATATACTCCATCAGATTCGTTAGTGTAATTTGGTGAATCCAATATTCAGTAACTCTGTATACGTGTTCAAATATTCATTATTTCTCCTTCTCTGTCATTTATTTACTGGCATCATTTATGCGTACTATTCAATTTGTTTTAGTCATAAATCATACAAGTGACGTGTGTCATAACATATGCACGAGTAATTATGATACAGCTACCTGTAAAAAATAATAACGCTTTTTATATTTCTCGTAAGTTAATACAATTAAACTAGGAAATAGCTGTTACAACGAGCGCAGGACCTCATTAAATGTTGTGATGTAGTAAATGCTGTAACTAAATGTAAACAAACGGATTTAAAACAAATAAAACAACAAAATTACAACTAGAAATACATTATGGATTCGGACTAGCAAAGAGTTTTGAAAAGCTCATCAATGTTATAATATAAGTATGTACTATAGAAACATGTAGCCATATTACCCAGGGTAAATTAAGTGGTGTGCGTTGATCAATACAAAAATGATATTTGTATTATATCTGAATATAACGCACAGTGACAAGAAGAAGAAATAACAGCTTGTTAAATTCATATACGTACTGCAAATGTAAACACAGACAATGGACAATAAGTATTTGCTATTTTCAAATTCATTTAGTTTTATTAGATGGAAATATGTAGCTTTTTATTGGAATAGTGGAAATTAAACTTAGTCTAAATATATATTATAAGACAGTCTTCTTATATTAATGTTGAAATTTTGCTATTGTGTATTCCCCTGTCGCGTGATTTGATTATTTAATTTCTGAAACAATTGAATTGCTTAGATATGATTAATATGTTCCTGTTATTTATAAATGTGCCGAAAGTCATGTTTTCTGCTCAAAAGAATGATAGATCTATGACATATCCACAAGGACATCGGAAAATATGGAGAATATTTGTGTTAAGCGATGACGTAATGGTGGTTTTCAGGATGCCAGTCTGTGTCGGATATAATACCCATAAAAGCATCATTAAAGTTAGAAAGCCAGAGTATTACCTAAATCCTAAGCAAAATACTTAATGTAAATAATTTTGATATAAAAGAACATACAAAACAGAAGAGACGTAAGGCCATACAAATATATATTCAATTGTAAACGTTTATTTCTGTGACGTAAAGTGAAATGCTTTAATTGCTATTGTCTGTCTAAGAAATTCACCGACGCATATATTTCCAACATGTTTTTGGGGGCACCAGTACTAAGCAAATGTCAGGGACGATTTTTTACTGAATGAATATGGCGTTGTTCTAGTTCAGTTATAAAACCTTACATTCGCTGTCCGTTAGGGATGTTACATTTTTGCTAGAGACAAACTAATTTGAAATAAAAAAAAACAAGGCCTTTTCTGCGATCTAATCAATTACGTTGAGTATTGCTCATGCCCTTTGCTGATATTTTTTGTCACAGAAGCTCCATATATTTACATAAATCACTTTATTTGAGAAAAAGAAGTCTTCTGTGGTTAAAGTCGCTGGCTTCGAATCTGTAGAATTCTTTATGTATGTCAGGAAGGCATCGAGCAGGCTTACGGAAGGTCGGTGGTTATACCCACGTGAGGAATGCATTGAGGAGCACCTGGGATCGTCCTACACCATTCAAAGCTGGAACAGTCGTCATAAAACCAGAACAAAAATAAATTATGGTTATGCTTCATAGTCACAAGCACTTCCTTAAATACTTAACTAAGAAGGTCATTGCATAAACAATAGACCAGAATATCTCTTAACGTATATTAAGTACTATAGCTGTAGTTAATCACATTGCAGTGAACGTATAAAAAATACAAAATGTTATTATAGAGCAGGTATATTTATTTTATAGTTAAATAATATGCAACGACTGATGTAATTTGGGTCAAAATTGGTGGATTGTTTACAAACATGACAAGACCACATTCTATTAGATCTTATTATTTTTGCCTTATATTTACTTGTTTAAATGTTTGCCTTGTCACCTGGACTAGAAATTTTGCACCACGATCTTATTTGACTCTCTAAGGTGACCTTTAAAGAAATGTAATGTCTATATTTCACTAAAATATTTAGATATTTACTCAAATGAAGAAATTCCTCGTCAAATATATATTAAACTTTACTAAAGATATAAATTAATGGTGTATGCAGAGGAAACAGCCACTATAAAAAGATCGATTCACAGTACGAAGGGATAAGCTAAATAATTGAGAGACATCAAAATATCGATATACATAACATATCTAAACTCATCACTCAATGATAATATTTCAACATATTGTGTAACTACTAACCAAACACTGTAAATTTACTAAGCAAAATTAAAAACGTATAACAGCCAGTACTCCCTTGGACAGAGGAAATCTAGTATTACTAGTACTTTAGTACCTTCCAGTTTTAGTATAGATAATTAATTAATCAGATTGATATATTATAAAATGGTAAATAATGATTTTAACGGAATGTTAATTTTGTTATTAAGTATTTACATAGTGGACATTAAATGTAATACATTTGATAATTTTGTAAACGTAAACATCCTGAAACAAATTTAACTGCTTACCACAACATAGGGAGTGTGCAATTTAATTATCGTTACATCCTCTTATTTTCCTTTTGAATTATGAACGAATATGAGGTGTCAATCATGACCTCGTAGATCGAATAAGGATGACAGAGTAATTGACATCATTGTTCCCCTGAAATAGTCAATTGGTTTTCCAATGAATTTCTAGGCGTCTGATAGGCAATATTAATGCTGTTTACATTTGCTGTTACAGAAGGCAATATGTTGCTGAAGTACTCTCATGAACCAAGTTAACCAACATTTGGAAAAACCTGTTATTTGACGTTTGGGATCACGCCTTTAATTTCATTTTTCGTTACAAACTAAATTAATTATAACCTTGTTTACGACATGCTTAATTATTATCTTTACACGTCATCAGAATACATGTCATCCATCCCTTTGTATTTGTTATTCAAAACAACGATATCTTCGAATTCTAATAGAATTTATTTTGCGAAACTTAGTTTTGTTGTTGTAAAAGACCATTTAATCAACGGTTTAATTTCGCAACAATTTGCTACCTTGTTACTACTCTCGTTATTAGATTATTTAAATCTGAGATAAATTGAAAAAGAAATTAGAGTTTGTTGATTTAAAAGGTTGTCCTCTAGAATAGAAAAATAGTTTGTTCTATTGAAAATCTAACTGATTCATGTAACAAGTGTATTTTTTCTTTGCCTAAACGTACAAGTATTTTACTATGCATCGATTTCAATACTAAATAATAATTATATGTTGTTGGTAATGTACGGAAATGTTGTCTAGACGTCATCTTTTTTATAGATGTATAAAAATAGAAAAGGTGCAAACCAACAGGTCGCCCAACACGACATAAACGAAAATAATAAAGACTCAGTTCGATTGAGCCTGTTCATGGACGGTAGTGGAAATACAAGTTATTATCCACGCCCTCTATCCCCGGGTTGAGCAGAACGCAACATTGACACATGTTATAAGTACCAGAATGTAATTTATATACACACGCAGATGTAATCCTACGGCGGTGCACATGGAACTTTCAAAGACTTACATATATATCCATTGTATATGCCTTAATAGAAATGCATAGGACTTATTCTGAAGAATTAACAACATCACAGGTTTCGTCAGCCACGCACCTGCGCAAACATACAAAGAACTTGCATATTGTCTGCGATGTTCTATCAAATTGGCATTATTATTGTTGAATGTCCATTTAAATTTTCATAAAGGTTTACTTATTCCTTAAAATATGCAACAATTAATAAAGAGTATAATGACACCAATGACATGAAGTTGCCAGAACATTTCTGTCGCGAATTCACAATGTCTTATTTGACTCACTACTTTTTACCTACACCCTGCTTTGACTTGTAAACTTGTGTCACTCTTTGTTCTTTGATTGACATCTCCTCCAAAGCCAGTGAAAAGATTTTAATGAAACTTGGCACGGGTGTTTCTCGGGTAGACCTCTACCAAACTTTAACACAAAGGTGCCGCCAAATCGAGCACAAAGGGGCCCTAGAGCTAAAAATAGAAAACCTCTGGCCCGATTTGAAAATAATTAGCGCAAATGGTCTTTGTGTGACCCTCTACCAAGATTTTTCACATTATTTCGAATCATTTATAACATGAACACTAGAGGGCGTGTTCAAATTTCCTATATGTATATAATGGAAACTTAAAAAAAATCTTCTGTGGAACTGCTGACCCAATTTTGAAATCATTTCACACAAATTGTCCTTGTGTGACCTTCTACCAAGTTAGAGTTATTTTGTTTCGTCAAAAACATGGCCGCCAATGGGTGTGGTAATCTTTCCCAATACGTATATAGTATTTACTCAAAACAAATCTTTTTATATAAAACTGCTTGCCCGATTTTAATATAATTTCACACACATTGTCATTGTGTGACCTTCTACAAAAAGTATTCAAGTTATTATGATTCGTCAAGAAAACATGGCCGCCAGAGTGCATGGTCACGTATCAAGTGGAAACTTAAATGTTTTCTTGTATGAAACTGCTGGCCCAAAATTAAAGTAATTTCGACCAAATTGTCATTGTGTGTCCTTCTCCCAAGATTGTTTAAATTATTTTGATTTGTCATAAATCGTATGTATATATTTGAACCTTTACAAATGTTCTTGTCAGAAACAGTATGCCCAATTTGAAAACAATTGTACACAAATGTTTCTTCGATGACCTTTCACGAAAATTGTACAACTTATTCTGTTTCGTCAAAAATATAAAAAAAAACGGGCGCTGGGTTGTGTGGTCACTTTTCCCTATATGTATGTAGTGGAAAATTCATCATGATTGATATATAGTGGAAAAATCTTATCACACCTCCCACTTCCCCGACACACACATTACCTGCCCATATGTTTATTTAGTAAAACTTTTAAAATATTCTTTTCAGAAAACGCTGGCACTATTTCAATATAATTTCACAGACATTTTTCTTGCATAACCATCTACCAAAACTGTTCAGTCAGGTGAGCGATCACGGGTCATCATGGCCCTCTTGATCTTGTTTTTTTAGGCCTTTGTGATCGTTTTAGGCATTTCATAAAAACTGTTTAGAACAATTACAGCAATTACAATAAAGTCTGTATCTTTTGAACATAGAATGTATGTAAACAGACGTAAAGAGTTATTTCCGCAATGGATTTTCAAGATTTAACATCACCGTGGTTTCCATGTCAGAATCATCAGAGCCGGGAAAGAACTTTGCTGAGATGTTAAAAGTTATATATAGAAATACTAGTAATAAAGAGGAATATTTGTTAAAGATAAAACATTATCAAGTCGGCTGCCAGAAGAATGCAAAACATTCATCTGCAGTAACAAAAGATATGAATCTTGGATTTTAACAATATATTAAGACTGTTCCCTAAACATTGGTAAAACGTAAGTTGATATGCATGCTATGGAATAACCCACCAGGTCTTTGCTCTCTGTTTACACTGAACATGAATTCTTAATTAAAGAGATTCATCAAAGAAATTCTTTAAGAAGCGAGTAAGTATAACAGGTGGTAGAATGTACATATGAATAATGTGTCACAAATATAAATTTGGCAAAACAATACATTTTAACTTTTTCTGCACAATTCTACAAAATAAAGATAAACATGGGAATAAAGCGTCGGTTTATACTTTTTATTTCTAATGTTACTTTTAAACCCAAATTGTTATTATGCATGTTGGTGTCGATAACCATATGACATACTAATCTCCTGCTACATTTACAACCTACAACAGATGTTCTATCAATATAATAAAAGAGGACACCAGGGCTTAAAAGCAGATATTAATACTTCCCTCTTATAAAACTATCAGAACATAACTGCTTTTTAGCTCGACTATTCAAAGAATAGTAGAGCTATTGGACTCGCCCATGCGTCGGCGTCCGCGTCGGCGTCCGCGTCCGCGTCCCGATTTGGTTAAGTTTTTGTATGTAAGCTGGTATCTCAGCAACCACTTGTGGGAATGGATTGAAACTTCACACACTTATTCACTGTGATAAACTGACTTACATTGCACAGGTTCCATAACTCTGTTTTGCTTTTTTACAAAATTATGCCCCTTTTTTGACTTAGAAATTTTTGGTTAAGGTTTTGTATGTAAGCTGGTATCTCAGTAACCACTTGTGGGAATGGATTGAAACTTCACACACTTATTTACTGTGATAAACTGACTTACATTGCACAGGTTCCATAACTCTATTTTGCTTTTTTACAAAATTATGCCCCTTTTTCGACTTAGAATTTTTTGGTTAAGGTTTTGTATGTAAGCTGGTATCTCAGTACTCACTAATGGGAATGGATTGAAACTTCACACACTTGTTCACTGTCATGATCTGACATGCACAAAGCAGGTCCCATAACTTTATTTTGCTTTTTTACAAAATTATGCCCCTTTTTCAACATAGAAATTTTTGGTTAAGTTTTTGTATGTAAGCTGGTATCTCAGTATCCACTAATGGGAAAGGATTGAAACTTCACACACTAGTTCACTGTCATGATATGACATGCAGTGCAAAGGGTCAATAACTCAACTTTGCATTTTACAAAATTATGCCCCTTTTTCAACTTAGGAGTTTTTGGGTTAAATTCTTATATGTAAGCTGGTATCTCAGTACCCACTAATGGGAATGGATTGAAACTTCATACACTTGTCCACTGTCATGAGCTGATAAGCACTATGCAGGTTCCATAACCCTATTTTACTTTTTTACTAAATTATGCCCCTTTTTCGACTTTCTTATTCATTCAAGCGACAAGGCTGTTAAATAGTCGAGCGTTGCTGTCCTCCGACAGCTCTTGTTATAAAATGTATTAAATATTTTGTAAAAATAATGGACTGAACTTTCTTTGTAATTGTGGTATTTGTAAATACGTGAAAGGTATATGAATTACAAAAGTAGTTAGTTTATTTCTGTTATTCTTATACACGAATTATACATTAAGTTATACAAATAAACAAATAACGCACGGTGTTGCGCTACGAAATAGAAGTTAAATCGTGCTAATGCAAAATAAATAATAAGGAAGAAAACGGCCGGTGTTTTTTTTATATCTATAGTCATATATTTACACGTATCGTCAAACATTTATTTTTAATATACCCCATCAGAATCTTTATTGCAAATTGGTGAATCCAATATTAAGTAACTCTGTATATGCTCAAATATTCATTATTTCTCAATCACTTTCATCATTTATGCTTTATGCGTACTATTCACTTTGTTTTAGTTATAATTATACTAGTGACGTGTTTCATAATATATGCACAACTGATTACGACACCGTGTAAAAAATGATTACGCATTTTTTGTATTCCCCGTAATATAATATAATTAAATTCGAAAATAGCTGTTGAAGGTATGATCTCACTTATTGTTGGGATATAATAGATGCTGTACTTTAACAAATAGAAAATGTATACAGTACAACTAGAAATACATGAATAGTTCGGAATAGCAAAGAGTTGTAAAAAGTCCATCAAAGTTATATATAAGTATGCACTATAATGCCACTTTACCCACGCCAATTAAGGTAATGTGTGTTGATAAATATAGCATTAAACCTTGCATTATATCTAAAACAGGAGGAAGAAATAATATCCGATAAATATATAGAGGATATTACATGAGTGTCTTTTCATATTGAATTTATTAAACTAGTTGAATAAAATAATAAAATGAGAGGCTCTGCCGACCATTTTATCAATTTTATTAAACGAGTTTAATAAATTCAATGTAGAAAAACACAAATGTAATATTCTTTTGATCACATGTAAACTTTTCCTGTCGAAACATCAAAAATTCTACTTTCTTTAACTATTATAAACAAGTCAATTCGGCCAACGTCCAGTATATTGTAAACGACGTCGACGTCAAAGCTTTATTACGCTAGTGTATTATCATTTTTATGTAATGGCTTTATTACATTCCAGCGACGTCAAACATAAATCATGTTTAATTGAGATACTTACTGCAAATGGAAACGCAGACAATGGACAATAAGTATTTCTTATTTTCTGATTGATTTAGGTTATTAGACAGCATTTTGTCTGGTTTGTGGCACAAAACACTAAATATGTATAGGACATTATTTTATCAGTGTTGGTGTTTTGCTATAATTGTTTATTCCTCTGTCGTATTAGATGTAAAGTGATTGTATTTTTAGCTCACCTGTCACGTAGTGACAGGGTGAGCTTATGTGATCGCATTTTTTCCGTCGTCCGTCGTCGTGAACGCGATAGAGACCGTATTTTGAAATCAATTTTAATCAAACTTGCCCACAACTTGTATTGACATAATATCTCGGTTCCGTTCGAAAACTAGCCATATCCCATCTTGGGTTTTAGAGTTATAGCCCCTTAAAGGGCCAAAATTTACTATTTCGGCTTGTGAACACAATAGAGACCACATTTTGCAATCGATTTTGATCAAACTTGTACATAACTTGTATTGGTATAATATCTCATTTTCTGTCGAAAACTGACCAGGTCCCATCATTGGTTTCAGAGTTATGACCCCTTAAATGTTAAAGGGCCAAAATTTGCTATTTTGGCTTTTGCAGCAATATAGAGACTTCATTTATGGTTTGATTTGATACAAACTTGCGAAATATCTTTAGCAGCAATATATCTTAGATTCCATGATTAATCCTTCAGATCCAATAATAGGTTCCAGAGTTACGGCCCCTGATTGACCCCTGAAAGAGCCAAAGTTTGTTAATTTTTACCTTTTGAAGAGGATAGAAGTGACATTTTACAATCGATTTTAACAACACTTACATATAACTTAAGTCACAATAAGATTTCGGTTCTTTTCGAAAACCGGATAGTTTTTATTATGGGTTTTAGAGTTTTTGCCCCTGAATAGGGCAAACTTTTTTGTTCGGCCCTTTCTGCGATATAGAGGTTTCATTTATGCTTTGAACTGGGTCATGTGGGGTCAAAATCTAGATGACCAGGTCAAATCAAAGGAAAAGCTTGTTAACACACTAGATGCCACATTTATGACCCTATCTTCATCATGAGACTTGGTCAGTGTGTTTATCTTAATAATTCCTAGGCCAGGTTTGAAACTGGGTTATGTGGGGTCAAAAACTAGGTCACCAGTTCAAATCAAAGGAAAAGCTTGTTAATACCCTAGATGCAACATTTATGACCCTGTCCTCATGAAACTTTGTCAGAATGTTTATCTTGATGATTCCTACGCCAGATTCAAAACTGGGTCATATGGGGTTAAAAACTAGGTCACCCGGTCAAATCAAATGAAAAGCTTGTTAATACCCTAGATGCCACATTTATAACCCTATCTTCATGACACTCAGTCAGAATGTTTATCTTGATAATTCCTAGGCAAAGTTCAAAACTGGGTCATATGGGGTCAAGAACTAGGTCACCCGGTCAAATAAAATGAAAAGCTTGTTAAAACTTGGTCAGAATGTTTTTCTTGGTGATTCCCATGACAAGTTTGAAACTGGATCATGTGGAGTCAAAAACTAGGTCACCACTCAAATTAAAGGAAAAGCTTGTTCACACTGTAGAGGCCACATTTATGACTCTATCTTCATGAAACTTGGTCAGAATGTTTATCTTGATGATCCCAAGACCAAGTTTAACAGGTGAGCGATATAGGGTCATCATGACACTCTTGTTGTTTTGTTTTTTTTTGGTTGGGTTTAATTTCGCACCGACACAATTATAGGTCATATGGCGACTTTTCAGCTTTGATGGAGGAGGAAGACCTAAGGTGCCTGTAACAGTGATAGTTATGATTCTAAAAGAAATGATAAATACATGTTCCTTGTATTTGTTAATGTGTCCAAAGTCATGTTTTCAGCTAAAATAAGTGATATGACATATATACGAGGAAGCTTTTGTTACATCGTGGGAAAATATCTGAGTTTAGCAATGACGTAATGTCAATATGCCAGTCTGTGTCTGACTTAAGCCTACAAAAGCATCATTAAAACTGAAAAACCGATATACCACCTAAATCAACTTAAGTAAAATATGTTTTCGAACAAAACGAAAATGGCGTAGACCATACAAATATATATTATAAACATTTATTTCTGTGACTTAAAGTTAATATTTTATTGTGTTAAAAATTAATTAAAGCAGATATAGCCCCTTCTCAAATTATATGCATGCTTTACATTCCATTGCCAGAACGAGGCTGAAATGGGTCAGATGTAAACATTATCTCAGAGCAGTATTACTGCTTCCAGTGTTAAAGTACACTGTTTATGATCAGATAGGAAAACACACAACATTTAATGATTAATTACTTTTAATGTGATCTAAAGTGTAATTCAAATGACCGATGCTATTTCAATCTGAATTTTAATAAATTTTCCAAAGATGAGTTGGGTAGTTAATTTCAGGATGTGTGTCAGTGAGTGATTTCCAGGTATGTTTATACAATATTCATTATAATCACATTTTTTTGTATTTTCGGAAATGAAGTTTGCAGCCTAATAAAATTTAATCAAAGTTACACAAACTTCAAAGGTTATTAGAGTAAATAGTATATTTGCTAGTAAAATGCATTTCCAATTTTACTATATTTATTCTTTATACCATAGATTTCTGTTTATTTTTTCTGAACAGATCTCTAAGTCAGCAGTTGTTTGTTCCTAGCACTTCAAAAATGAAAATTATACAGGCTGACCAAAACTTAAACCAAGACAGATTTAAAAAAAAAAGAACACTAAGTCTTATAGAAAAATAAAAAAATTGCTGACATTATGTTTTGTATTGTACTTCAGTCATTTCAGTGTTCAGAAAGCAAGGTGGCTGTTTTCAAATTCCTTTAATTTATTATTTTCTGACAAAAAATGTGAAACAATGGAGAGTACAAAAGAACCAGCTACAACTGGAGGAAGAATATTAACAGTACTCCTACTTTATATTGAACAAGGACCGAAAATATCAACACTGAAGAACTGGAACTGCGCTAGAAAAAACTAAGAATGTATTGCTTTAGCCAGCCAACTTAAAACATTTATTAAATTTTAAACTTAAATGCTTTGTTATTTCTCCACAATTGCTGAGTTTGTTTTTCACTGTAGTCCAGCCAATCTGGTTTCTATATGATGATCATTTCTTTTCCCTGAATTTAACTTGAAGGTATTTGATCTTTTATAGCCCAGGTGGAGGGATCTCTGGTCGGATTATAGACCTATCTGTCTGAACTTGTATCTAACCAGGGTGCCCTACAACTGACAACCAAATAAGGGGTTTTCACAGACTTAAGCATACCTTTTGCCTCTTATTGGTACATAAACTAGCCAGTGTTGGTGTCACTTAAGATATATGAAATCTGACTGCTCTGAACAAACTTTACCATGTAAACAACTTACTAGCCCTAATATTACAAGCAATCAAGTGTCTGTAATCAGAACGTAAAAGCTGGCCACTTCTACAGCTGCATAAATTGACCAATTAGTTACAGTTTTAGAGATGAAATGTGTATTGATGATTTAGTTTCATACAGGTAAACAAGCTGAAAAACAACAACAAAAGTATAGATATTTGATCTTACTTTAAAAATAGTGTATGTAGCTAAGCTTTCACTATAATATTCATAAATATTCTTTAGAAGAGAACTTGTAAGTTCCAACATAATCTTCAGCAGAAAAAAAATGTTATATTAGGGATTAAACTGGTATATATCACTATCGCTATAGTAGCTGCCATTCTGCTTATCAGCAATGTTTACAACTGACCCATCTCGGCCTCATTCTGGGAATCTCATTCAAATATCATGAGATAATATTAAGAAGGGCCTATTACCCGCATGTTTTTTTTTCCTATCTTAATTATAACATACATGTTTGTTAGAGACTAGATAATTTGAGATTAAAAACAGCCCTTATTTGCTTAATAATCAATTACGCTTACACCCTATTAAAGTTTGTTTATTATTGTTCATGCGCCTCGACTATATGTTTGGATTGCAGAAGTGCGCTATATACACATAAATCAGTCTGTTTGCGAAATAGAAGGCACCCGTGGTTAAGCGGTTACAGACGTTGGCTTAGAATCACTTTCCTCTGACCGACTTGAGTTCGAAACCTTGGTTAGGGTTTATAGTTATTTATGTAAGGAAGCCATCCAGCAGGCTTATGGAAGGTGGGTGGTTATACACAGGTGCCTGCCCGATAACAGAGTGCCTAGAGGAGCCCCTGAGATCTTCCTACACCATTTTAATCTGAAAAAGACACCGTATGACTTAAATTGTGTCAGCATGACTCTTAAATCAACAAAAATAAGAACAACAACAACAAAAAAAAAAAAACAATTGGGGAAATTGTTGAGCTTCATAGTCGAAAGCCCTTTCTCATATTCTTAACAACAAAGGTCATTGGATAGAAAATGCATCGACCTGAATATCTCTTAACCTATAATTATTCACTGTAATTGTAGTTCATCACATTGCAGTCAACTCACAAATAAATACAAAAGTTGATCTATTTTGTAGTAGAATATTTGGCAGCGACTGATGTTATTTGGGTCATGATTTAGGACTTTCTGAAGAAACATAAACAGTTGTCTACATTGTATGGTTTCGTTTTTTGTCATTGGCCTTATATTCAGTTGTTAAAACGTTCGCCGTGTCAATCAGACTAGAAATCTTATTTGACTCCCTAAGGTGCAATAAATATATTTAACTTAACTAAAGATATAAATTAATTGTGTTTGGAGAAGAAACAGCTAGTGTAAATTATTACACTTTTCAGTACGTCGGGATAAGCTAAATGTCTGAGGGATATCTCGTTGAAAATTACTCAAGTGTGAATATGCATTACACGAATGATATCATCATCTTATTGTAATATTTCAAAACATTGTGTAACTATTAACCATACACTGTAATTGGACCAAGCGAAAGTAGCAAACGTACTTACAGCCAGTATTCCCTAGAACAGAAAATATCTAGTATAACTAATGCTTAAGTACCTTCCTGTTTCAGGGTATATAATTAATTAGTTAGATTGTTAAATTATAAAAAGTTAAATAATTATTTTAACGGAATTTTTATTTTGTTATTAAATATTTACATAATAGAACTGAATTCTGACCTTGCTCAAATACACACATCCGATGGTATCCGAAGATTATAGTTATTACACACGAAAGGTGCAATTTAAGAAAAGTTTTTTCCTAAATAATACGTTTTCATTCGTAAATGTAAAACGGAAGAAGCAAATTACAGAGTTGATATTAAATGTACAATACGTCTGGTAATGTTCTAAACGTAAACATTCTTCAACAAATTTTACTGCTTATCACAACATAGGGAGTGTGCAGTTTAATCATTGCTACAGCCTCTTGTTTTTATGTGAATTATGAGCGTCTATGAGGTGTCAATCATGACCTCTTAAATCGAATAAGGATGACAGAGAAATTGACATCATTGTACCCCTGAAATAGTCAAATGGTTTCCCAATGACTTTCTAGGCGTCCAATAGGCAATATTATTGCTCTACAAAAGACAATATGTTACTGAAGCACTCCATGAACCAGTTTAACCAACATTTGGAAAAACGTTATTTATTTAACGTCTGGAATCATGACTTTAAATTCAGTTTACATTTCAACTTAATCAATGATAACCTTGTTTACGTCCTGCTTCATTATTATTTTCATACTTGATAAGAATACATGTCATCCGTCTCTTTGTATTTGATATTCAAAAGAGCGATATGTTTAAAGCGACTAACTCACACATCGTGGTGTCAGATTTTAAACTTTGAAATCAAACGTTTGCTATATTAACCTATATGCTGCATATTCGATGTTCTAACAATGTATTTTCCATCAAATTCTGTTGAAAATCGTTGTTTTCCTAATAAATATAAGATAAAAACATTCGTCTACAATTTCTGATAAGAGTTTCTCGGTTTATAACAAAAACGAAATTACCGTCAGCAAGCATCTTGCAAACATCAAATGACAGTGAGTGAAAATAACACCAAACATGATTATCAATAGAGCGCACACGTATAGGTATCGCCCAATATTATGACGTTTTGAAATATAAACAAACAAAACAGTAACATTAAATACTAATAAACTTTGATAATGTGGCAGTTGAGTCCAATAAGTCCAGGGGTGTTTAAAGATAATCCGTCATAGATCTATTGTAAAGCAAATATTGGATTTACCTGTAATTGAAAAGAAAGAATGTCGATTGTATTGAGGTCAGCTGCCACATTATCAAAGTTTATTAGTAAAGTCAGCACATTTAGTACGTTTACGATGCAGTCTGTGATTTCTCGTTGGCAAAGCGGTTACGGTATTCGTATACTTTTTCGTCGAGAGTTCGATTCCTAGACCCGTTAAATTTTGTCTTTAAAACTGTATTTAATTTCTTTTCCTTCAATACGGTTCAATGAAGACAAAACGAGTTAGTAAATCTAGTTCTAACATGTTCACTAAAATTATATATGTCAGAATTGACACGTTATTATGTTTACATACACTCCACCTTTAATATGATACTTTTAAAGCTGCACGGGTTAGTTTCATATGTTTTATAATAATCTTACACTTCACTTTAATAAAAGCATTGTCCGGCCATAATTTCAGGATCGATTGATTTAAAGATACTACCAATTTTATATGAAAATAAGAAACAAAACAATAAATTAGAAACCAGACAAAAACAAACTTACACAAAATATGTAATGCAAACTGAAAACAAAATTGGGGATCGACGAAAAGGTATAATACGAATACCGTAACCGCTTGGCCAACGAGGAATCACTGACTAAATCGTAAACTAAGTGTATTGACTTATTATATATTATTGCTTTGTTTTCACTTCTAAACGCCAGAATACTATGCGCTACCTATAGTTCGGTTTTGAGGTCAGCAATGCTTTTGTACTTTTAATAATGGAACGGTCTGTTGTTTCTGTCCTGTGTTTCTTTATTTTGTGCTCGTGTGTTTTCTTTGTCTTTGTCAGTATGTGTGTTTGTCTATGTGTGCTATTCCTGTGCACTTAAACGTGTCATGGGTTGCACATTTAGGAGGCTGTGTTGTTGTTTTTTTTTTGGGTTTCGATTTTGCTTTTACTTGTTAAGGTAAAGGGAAAGTTCTTGGATGAAACAACTTTATTTCCAGCCGAGCCCACGCAGGGGTCATATTTACCTCCCCAGCATCCAGTTTAGGCGATACTGCTGGAAACAGTACCAATTTAAGTAAATCACCCACCACTGAACACTAATCGGAATATCAGCCACGACCGGGAATCAAACCCGGACCGCTGACGTTGTAGACCAACCTGCAAACACTGCGCCACTGACTCTCTTATATGTTGGATATTCGTCCTTGTTTTCTCGTATACGTCGATACGTCGTTATGGTCTTATCTTGTTTCTGACATAACATGACGTCATTAACTAATCGTACATCTGTTGGTTCGATGTTTTGTATAGTCGTGATAATACTAAGTAGTGCGGCTTCTAGTCTTATACGACTTTATCATTATTCATTGCATTACTTTCCTGTTAAATTGTATCAATTTTTCGGAAATATTGCGCCTTTATTCAGATCGAATCTAGGTTATAAATGGGTTACAAACGGATGTAGTTAAATGAAATGGCGATTTTTTTTTATCAGATTGCTTTGGACTGTATATTCATGCAGGAAAAAAACATATGAATCATTTTCTTTCATTTTCCCATGATACATCTTTACCATTTCCTATTTTAGACACAAACCGATCTCGATTACTACTGTACAAGGATTACGTTGGTTTTGTACCGATTGTGATGTCATTAGTGATTATGGCGCCAGCTATACATTGTTTGTCTAAAGGTGTATTATATCAATTATCACGTTTGAATCCCAGAGGAGTGCGCTTAACATTGCTAATATGAATTTGCAGACAAGAATCTTGATGATAAATGATTGATATGATGTATATTTGTCTGCAAGGAAGTGTCAGTACATTTTCTTCTACCATGTAAATACATAAAAGGAATTTAAGATAAAAGCTTTAAACAATATGTACATAAAAACGTTTAAGGTATTTTTTTTTCACGATCGGATCAGGTTTTTTTCTGCAACGTAAGATTTGATTAAACACTGATTCTTCAACTTAAAATAATTTGATAAATAAAAACGACATGGTCGTGTGCTTGATAGATTGCTATAAAACCCTCATATAAGTTTTCATAATAAAGCGTTTATTGGAAAGTCACAATTTTCATAAATTTTCAGGCGCAGAAATTTTCCTTTTTAACGTAGATTTTAATGAAACATTTCAGTCGTATATAAACATATGATCAATAATGTCACGAAATGAAATATATATATGCGTCAGTGTGAGCTTGCTTTTGAGACGTTTGCCTATGATTAACGAGATCCGCACATATACACACATTTTAAGGCATTATATGGAATTAGTTAACGTCACCCATATAACAGTATAACTCACATCCATAGAAAGAAAGTAACGTTGCTGTTGTAATAAGTTTATTCACGTTGCTATTAATTCATAAAATAATTTTCATTTCCGTATACCTAGTCCAGGCTTTATTCTACGTTATCTGGAAAAATGGTTTTACGCCATTACTTCCGGTTTATCAAACGTGCGGATCTTACATAAGTAAGCTAGAAATTACGTAAAACTAAACCGGCCTAATTACAAAGTAAATGAGGCAAAGATAACTTATTTAGCTTTTTTTTTGAATTCGTACAACAATGCCAATGTGTTCTTATTTGGTGACTCAGTAATTATTTGCGCTTTCTAAGAAATATATCTGTAGTTCATAATATAATTTTATATATGTTAAAGGACACAAGGAAGGAACTTTGAATTCGGCAGCAAGCGAATTAGTGTTGTCATCATTATTATTTCTACTACTGCTAAATATTTACAGTCATCGTTGTTACCTGAAAACGTATTTATACGCTTTACAAATCTAATACTAGGAGTGTTCCGAAAAGTACAATAGTAGCCTTATAACATTGTTATAACTGTTCCCAATCATGTGCAATATATATCAATAGAGATGGGTTTTTTTTCAGCGTTTAAAATAACATCCAATGCAGGTATGCATCCATACTTTATACAGGGTACAAGCCTGATACTGCCAAATGCACTGACCTTTTTGTTGCTGGGAAAGCTCACATACATGCCTTTGTAAAATTCATAACTGAATATTCATATTTGTTTTATTTATTTCGAAAATTTACACGCATAACGTAATATGTATTTATTTTACTTTTTGTTTGGATGAGTCATGGCAAAAGAGCTCTGAGCTTTCTGGTTACTTGTTTCTTCCGAATTACTTATTATTTTGTAAAATTAAAAAATACATACAGCATTATCAAAAAGCAAACTTAGACTGCCCTATACAGTTTCTGCCCTTCAGTTTTCTATATCTACATTTGGAGGAACTCTAATAATTAGGTTGTATCTTATAATAACCCGTGGTGAAACATATTTGAGCCGTGCCATGAGAAAACCAACATAGTGGCTTTGCGACCAGCATGGATCCAGACCAGCCTGCGCATCCGCGCAGTCTGGTCAGGATCCATGCTTTTCGCTAACAGTTTCTCTAACTCCAAACGGATGCGAAGGCTGGTCTGGATCCATGCTGGTCGCAAAGCCACTATGTTGGTTTTCTCATGGCACGGCTCATTTGTAGTTACATGTTTGGGTCGTTCTCTGGAAATCTTAATAAAATAGGATTTATTTTATGAATTGAAACCGAGTGTTTCATTTAAACAAGCATACTTAAATTGTTTAAACGAGTGGGTAAAACACTGTTTTGATATTGGTCATATATCCTGTATTTCAATGCAAGGTATAATACATTTTATGAGAAATTATTTCTCTCTTTTGTGTTTCTATGTACAGTCGCCTTCTGAATCCTGTTTAGTAATATGCATTATTTATTTACGTTATATTGACTCCGGCTTTAACCAATTAAATATAGTTTTAAAATCAATATTTTCCCACAACTGTGCTATAGAAATAAATGTCTGAGAGTATCATATTGCTTGTTAACGTTTTGTTCTCTTTAACGTTCTCGGGACTTTGTCAGTGTTAGTTGTGACGGAATGCATTACTACTTTACGGTGAGTGTTATATTGGGTTTGAAAGGTACTTTGATAACTCATAAAACGTGAAATACTGCTTTTATTTCAAATCAGTGTACAAAAAAAATGTTAAACCTAATAATCTTGACACTATATATATAAAATTGAAGTTTATCGAATTATTTATAAACATGTTTCCTTTCTTTAAATATGTATTGCTGTTTTCTAATGTTTACACTCATTCGTTTTCATCAACGTGTGAATTAGGTACGCTATTACGGTATGTAGTAAAATATTTATCTATTTATAGATTTTGCATAGAATGTATATGGGATTTCTAAAATCTGAATATTACTGTGTTTTGTAATAACAAATTTCACAAACAGCAATAATATTTGATTATATTGGAATCTCAACAAATAATTATATCACAACAGCTTCGATTGATGATGCTCATTAAGGTTGTCTCATAAATACATATATTAGAATTTGCGCATCCCGAAAAGAAAGCATTGTCAAGGTAAAACTTAGATTGACGTTGGAACAAATCTGTTTTGGAATACTTACGTACTGTACAACATCTCCTCCTTGAATTTACAACATGCTGAATCTCATATGTCCAAGCAAAAATACTTCAACTGGAGAAAGTATATATGGATGTGCTCACACATCGAATTACCGTTATAACTGCTTTCAGTAAAAATCCATACGAATATAAAACACTTTAAGTAGGAACAATGTCCAAATGCTCTTTTTTGGACAATACTTCAACTTTTACTAAATGTGAACGTAATTTTTAAATCATTTCATCAAAACGCTGATATATTCATTTCGAAGAATGCATAGTACACTAATTATTAATTACCCTGGCCACATAAATGTATGGTTTTGTTTTAAAGTAAAACTTTAAGTACCTTTGCGTTTGTTGTGGAGATTCACCAGGTGGAGACACTGTCATGTAACTTTAGAATATGGTAGGGGATTAGGGCTCGTATGTCCCATTGACTGATTTACTTATCTCAGTAAGGAATGCGCAGCTAAACAAATCGTGGGACGTACGTTCAATCCCCGCTTGAGGTGTATGTTCTCCGTGGCGATTGATAAATGACTTTGTGTCTGAAATAATTTCTCCTCCGCCCCTGATTTATAAAGGGAAGTTGGCAGTTACGTTACTTATATGTATATCTCAGTAGTCTGTTATTAAATTTTATCTAAAATAGTACTTATATTAAACTAGAACAACATTAGTCATTACAAGTCTACTTCAAATAGTAAGAAGGAAAAGGAAATACTGTAATATCGTCCGTAGTTGACTATTACGCGAGTGTGTGATTTGTTGTGAATCTCATCAATCCTTTTTGGTCTTATGGAACATTTTGTAACCTTTAGAAAACAAGCTTTTAACATACGGTCTGGTTTAATTGCCCTCCCCCAACCGCTCCAAAAAACAACCCTGAATTACAATACTGTTACTGTCAAATGGTTTTAGGGACAGGTTTGTTCCATTTGATAAAACGAATTAAACAGAGATGCACAAATCTAAGAAAAACTTATATCAGATGTAGCAAATTGATTTTATACAGTTCCGAGAAAAATTCATGGTCGATTCTTATCTCAAACATAACATAATAGCGACTAATTGCTAACTGGGGTACCCACATTAATCTTTTATGCATAGTTCCAGATTACAGGAAATAAAGTTGTTATTTTGTAAAACAACCAAGTTTCTATTTCTCTAACGCTTGAGAAGTTAATTTATTTTTCTATGTAGATATAGATATGTCAGTTTTGTGACAGTTAATCAGCAGGTGTATAATAAACAGCGATATGAAGTTAACCGCAGTCATTAACAATTTTTCCAACAAGGCTAAGGCGTTAGGAAAAATACGATATCATAGTCATTTGTAACGGTGGGTAAACGCCCCCACCTCCCCTCCCCGCCTTCCATCCTCCCACAGGAAATTTCTAGGCGAAGTATGTCTTTTCCCCATATCAGTTTCGTAACATTTCACTAACTGTTATTTTAATTGGTGCAATTTTAGTTTATACTTAATATGTGACATTTTTGTCATTTCAAGCCTTTAATATATCCTGTTTGCATTATGTAAATTTAATATACAAACGTTGTTTTGAATAATTTATAAAAGTATAGATAATATATTTCTTCAGTCACCTGCTAGAACGTATAAAGAGCTTATATATTGTCAAAATATTCTGATACACACGCTTACTTGCCGATGGATGAGACCTTTGTCACAGTTTGCCAGTGAATGTGACATTGAAACTTGTGATAAATAAAAGATGCACGCAGTGGTGGCTGTTTTACTAGTTTTAAAGATTCTCCTAGGGTAAATGGTAGCAATAAATTTCCAGCATTTCTTTACACTATTAAAGTTAGGTAAACGGCCATTTGAATTGCAATGCCATACGTATTGCTTCAGGACTGTACGGAATCTCAGGCTGCTCGTGGAGAAATGTTTAAATGTGAAGTTAATTTACAAAGCCTATCTACCTATCTAGCTCTTGTTTGTGGTTTATATCTTGAGAGGGAAGACATACGTGTAAACAAAAACAGTTCTTTTTCTCACACAATAGAATCTTATTTGGCAAAAATAAGTCTAAATATTAAAATTGAATAATCATAAAATATATATACTTTATTATGAGAATTATCATCCGTGCAGTCTGATCATGGTCTGCACTGTTCGCTATTCAGTCAGTCATTTTTCAGTGAACACCCCTTTGAATAATAAGTGGTATGGCCCAAATTGAATGATGGACTGGTCCATTTTAGATATTTAGCAGGGTAAGGGTTAATGAAGAAATATATCATGCTGGTAAGAGACTCAATTAGGTCCAGTACCTATATTCAGTTCTCTAAGGGACACTCAAAGCCTATCCACTGTTATAAAATGTTTTAATTTTATGAATATAGAAATTATTTTCCGTCACTTTATATGACAAAATGCAATTTAGATATACTTGTAAATATTAACTAACACTTACTAATCATAAGTAAGGGTCTATTAACAGTTACTTTTCATTGTAATGAAATATGTATACGAAGATTCCTAAGAAGCATACAATCTAATTTCAGACTCGTTTTTCTTGACTGAAACTGTTCAAATGAGGAAAGTACGAATCCCCGAAAACCACATAGTCAGTTATACCAATAATCAGTTTAATTTAAAATATGATTTAACTCAAATGATTCTTGTTATCAATAAACAGCAGTTGTTTTTTAATCATACTTGCATGATGTTGAAATAATTCATACATATAAGCTGATTTGAATTTATTAAATTATATTATTATTATCAAGTTAATCTTAATTTATTTAGTGGAGTTAAATATATTTGATAAGAATTTTCTACAGTAAATATCTAAATATAAAATATTTTAGTGAAAGATAGCTATTATATGAGCCGTGCCAAGAGAAAACCAACATAGTGGGTGTGCGACCAGCATGGATCCAGACCAGCCTGCGCAGTGTGGTCAGGATCCATGCTGTTCGCTTTTAAAGCCTACTGCAATTAGAGAAACCATTAGCGAACAGCATGGATCCTGACCAGACTGCGCGGATGCGCAGGCTGGTCTGGATCCATGCTGGTCGCAAACCCACTATGTTGATTTTCTCATGGCACGGCTCATATATCTTTAATAATTTGCCTATTATATTGAACGTATCAGGAGTTATGGAAGGTATTTACTCTTATGAAGCCAGTTTATCTACTGATCATTAGGTGGAAGTATTAAAGAACTGAGTTCCTTAGTGATTTTTTATTACATTTTTGTCTTATCTAATATGCAAAATTAATCAAGTCATGTTTATCTGAAAATTGCTTTTTGCCAATTAATAGACTCTGAAATTGATTTCGAAAAGAAAGGTATTAATTAATAAACGCCTAGTGATTTCTTGCAAGTATTAAGCAAGATATTTCTTCACATGAAGCAATTTTATCTAAAAGTAATTAGACGGAATTATTAATTGACTGAGTTTCTAAGTTTTTTATTATTACATTTGTTTCTTATCTAATGTGCAAAACTTATCATTTGATTTGTATTAATAGACTCCATGAAATTGATTTTGATAAGAAAAGTTCTAATAATCGCTTACTGATTTCTTGAGGACTTTATTTCAATTTAATAATTACAATGGAATTCCATACCATGCCGTGTAGAATTAAGTATATAAAAGCATTGATTATTGTAACTAAATAAGAGTTGTGTACCTAACTGAAAAATGTTTACCATTTATGTATATAAGAGCTCTTACTTTACCAGGTAGAAGCAAACCGTATTATATGAACTTTAAACGTTAATTTGAACGTAAGTAAAAAAAAAGGTAGCAAAATTAAATTATAAATTACCATAGCCTTTTATCGATTTCATTGAAACTTTGATAAGTATTGAAAACATATTGTTCAAAACATGAGAGTATTTGCAGAAATGTATTCTATTTAATAATTATCAAGGGGGACTAGGAGTTTCGTTAAAATGTGCTTGGATGGAAGTAAAGAAAAATGACTACGTATAAACGTCCGTATATAGAGTGGTGTACGTTTTGCCACTGTTTTCTTATGCATAAACTACCGTCCGTATATAGAGTGGTGTACGTTTTGCCACTGTTTTCTTATGCATAAAACTACCGCAACATTTACATGTAAAAAAAAGGAATGTAACTACATATATATTTATTTAGTTTATTTACATCTCATCAACACAATACAAAGAGGTCATACATAAAACATATATAAAATAAATATGTTGCCACTCATAAATTTGAGTTATAAGAAATGGTTCATTTCTAATTTAACTCAAATATTCTAACATACTGTATGAAGGCATAGATACCCAGAACCCAATTACAGTATATAGATATTAAGGTATAAAAAGAGCTGCCCATAAGACAGCGGGCTCAACTTTTCCCAGTGCTTGACTCTGAATTAGAACTTTGCCAGTTTAAAAAAAAAAAAAAAATCTAAGTCAGAAAGGGGGAATTCAAATCAAAGTTATGGGATTTGTTTCTATTTTAAGTTTCAAGTCAATAACTTGATATTTACAATTTGAAAGATATTTGATTTTAATGTTATCAAAAAGTTTACCAAAAAAGGGACATAACTCTGTCAAAAATTCAAATCAGAATTATGGGACTGTTTCTCCTGATGTAGACCTTGATAGTAAATAGCTATTTTAAGTTTCAAGACAAAAGCTTTGCTAGTAACAGAAATATTTGACTTCATCAAAAACTTTAATAAAAAAAAAAATAAAATAAAAAAATTCTAAAGTACTAAAGGGGTATAACTCCATCAAAATTCAAAATATATTAAGTTTCAAGTCAATAACTTGATAGTAACAGAACTATTTAACTTTATCAAAAACCTGTAACCAACGCCAACCCTGACGCTGGGGAGAGTGCAGTAGCTCTATTTCTCTTCGAAAAGTCGAGCCAGAAATATCTAACGAGTAATTATCTCTGATATTGGGATACTGTCACTAAACCTTCATACAACTTACATATGTCTCAATTTATATACAAGAAAGTATTTAAAAAGTAAGCTATGTCCGTTAATCATAACACCATTTACATTAGTGTCTTAAGATTTCATTAAAAAAGAAATGATAAAATTTGAAAAATAGGGTGACAGGTGCACTATATGCGATCTAGTATGAAATGGTCTAAAATATCATGTATCACCACCAATCAGATTGGTAGAGAACAGATTAACAGACATCTCTTACCTTATCATAAAAGATAGTGTACTATTAAAACAATAATTGTACACACCTATGTACTAAAAGAAAAATATATGGAGCTTAAAATACATGGTTAGTAAATTAACCAAACACTATCGATATAGTGTCTCAAAACGTACTTGAAGAATATAATAACAGGTTTTGGCAGTTAGCTTAGCAATGTTAACATTGGAGAGTACAAACATACATTTTTGTTCATCATTTAAATTTTCAAAATCTGCATTAATATCCTTAGCTTGATCAAACAACACATTTCAAAGTGGTTCATATGCTGGGCATTGGGTTAATACATGGATTTCAGTTTCTACACTTGATTTACAAATTGGACATATTCTATCATGTACAGCTATGTTTTCATATCTCCCTGTTTCCAGCCGTATGGGTGCAACCCCACACCTGAACTTAGCCAGTGCTGATCTATGTTTTAGAGGCATCGGAATATATACGTATCTTTCGGTTTCAAAATTATGTTTAAAAAGTTGATATGTGCGCAATTTATTTCTGGCACGACCATTAGAACCAGTTTGACTTGTTATGTGTTTTTTTCCAGTCATTAATATAAATATTCATATTACGTTTTTCAACAATATCACAGAAAGCTCTGGATGAAAAAAGAGTACATTGTTCTAAAGTTTGAGACAAGTTAATCAAGCTCATATGTTGTACAAAGTTATATTGCCAATTCTTAAATCTATTACTTGACTTTCTTTTACAATAATCATACACCTTATAATTCAATCTAGAAGCATCCATTTTCATAAATCTGTGTCATTGTCTTGCAACACATACCCATTGCTTTACATGCGGAGGTTGCCAACCAAGCTCACCAAATACAGCTGCAGTCGGAGTATATTTCCCCAGACCCAGATAAAAACGCATTGCACGGTTTTGTACGGCATTGATACAAGAATGAGACTTAATGCCCCAAATTGATGCACCATAAGATATTATTGGCCATATTGTACTATCGTATAGTTTGGTGAATACATTATATGGCATGCCACCGAGACATTTAGATTTTGTTATTAAGAGTCCAAGTGCTCGTCCAGCACTTTGTGCAACAGACTTTGCGGTTTTATCAAAATCTAAATGCTCATCCAAAAGAATGCCAAGATAAGTGTATTGATTGACAGTCTGTAAATTATGTTCACCACATGTAAAGATATGGGCTGTTCTTGTAACCGAAGGTGATCTAAAATGTATAATATTACTTTTCTTTGGATTTACAGTCATAGAATTCATAGAACACCAATTTGATAATGAATCAAGTAAATATTGAAGATCATTTTCATTTTCCGCTATAAGCACAATATTATCTGCGTACAACAGAATACAGACTATTTCGTTATCTATATGAACACCTCTACCTGTAGCTTTTATTTGCGTAACCAAGTCATTTAAAAATAGATTAAAAAGCAAAGGTGATAAAGAGCAACCTTGACGCAGACCGCACGTGTTTTCAAACCAATCAGTATATCGGCCATTAATTCTAACACATGATGATACAGACTGATATCCAAATATCAAACAGTTTCTTCCACAGCAAACTGCGGTCTATGAAATCATAAGCTTTTCTGAAATCAATAAAGGCACAAAAGGTGGACTGTTTAAGCATCTTCCTTGTATCAATTATGTTAGAAAGAGTCGATACATGATCTATAGTATTTCTAGATTTCCTAAAACCATTTTGCTCATCTGCTAAGATATCATTGTTTTCCGACCAGACAGACAATCTATTATTCAATACAGAGCAGTAGACTTTGTACATTGACGAAGATAAAGCTATACCACGATAAGATAATGGATCACGAGGATCAGCGTTGTTAGACTTTGGAATAGGAGCAATAATTACTTTTCTCCAATTTGTTGGTATTTTTCCAACTGTAAAACATACGTTGAACAAAATATGCAGAAATGAAATATTGCACTTATTTCTAAATATATCAGTGGGAATATCATCAAAACCACTTGCCTTGCCTTTTTTAGCCTTAAAAATAGCAGTTTTTATTTCTTCAATGGTAATGTTAGAATTCAAAACATTCATTTCTTCATCTAATTCTGAGTTATCATAGGAACTACCATCATGATCTTGGTTTTGATTACACTCATAGTTCTTATTTAAAAGGGAACTAAAATCATTTTTCCATTTGTTAAGAACTTGAGATATATCAGTGGAAATACTACCATCTTCCGTTACTACTTCCATCGGTATATTTTTCTTTTTGGAATGTGCAACACCTATCCTACCTATAGTTTTCCAAAATTCTTGCAGATTTGTATCACAGTCTGCAGCTAAATTTTCCTGAAAAGAGACCCAGTAAGAGCGTTTTGCTCGCTGGACTGCTCTATCAAATTGTCTGCGAGCTGTAACAAATAAATTTTTTAGAGCCCTTCTTTCAGATTGTGAGATAGATCCACATTTTAGCCAGTTTCTTTCTGATATACAGAGGGAATTCCAAAGGTAGGATAGGTCATCATTCCACCATGGTTTAGAAATACGACGTTTCTTATTACACTTACTAGACATATAAATATGGTTGATATTTTCGTACATTTCCTCTTTAAGGAATTTACATAGATCATTATAAGCACTGTCAATATCAGTTTGACATTTCATTCCCTGTTCTAGTTTAAAAACAGTATCACGAACCTTGTGAATAATGGAGTCTGACTCCATGAAACTATCAGGTATATTTTCAAGTCAAATTTATCATAATGAACATTTTGTTCATGAGCATGTTCATCTATATTAAAGCTAACATTATCCTCTGAAAATACTGGTAAATTAAATAAACATGACAGAACTGAATGATCAGGTATAGATACAGGTGTTAAGCCAATTACATCTTGAACTTCCATCAACAAATCTACAACTCGTGTAACCTTAAAATCACTAAAACAATGTAAATATTCGTGTTGCACAATAAAGTAGTGTACCACGGAACAACCCTTAGTAGATATTGAGGTGAAATCATTGTTTACATAATTCCTTCCATTTAATACACATGTATTGGTGTCAATCAAAAATTGTAATAATTTTTCACCATGACTATTCATACAAAAATCAACAATATTTCTTTCAGGTAAACAGTCAATTCCTGAAATGTAATCATCATTATCTCCTATTCTACTATTTAAGTCTCCGCACAAAATAATTGGTCCTTCATTTTGAAGAGTGTAAATGGATGACAATAAATTGTCATAGAAAACTTCAGCCTCAACCTGTCTAGATGAGTTACATGGTGGTAAATATGACACACAGGTGAAAAACTTAAACTTAGAAATTTCGTTTTCAAAAAATAACCATAATAAACCATCATGAGTGTTTTCAACAACAGATGTGTTATATTTACTTAAAAAATGATTATTTATTAAAAACCCAACTCCACCAGATCCAGATCTGGCCTTTACATGTAAATGTTTCCTGTTGTTACCAAACCAAGTGAAACCCTCAATATTTATGACATTATCTTTTATAAGATGTGTTTCTGCTAGACCAAGGATATCAAAGTCTAAAAAGTTAACACAATGTTTTCTGATATAAAAATTATCACAGTTCTCATTCTGACTCCAGCCGTTAATGTTCCAAAACCCCGTTTTGACCTAATGTTGACCTCTCCCTCGGTGATTGTTCTGAAAACCGCGTCCGCGAGCTTGTCGCCCTCGTCCTTGACCTTCCTCTGTAACCTTGTCCTTGACCTCGCTGACCTTGGTCATTTCTAGCGTTCTGTGACGGGTTTCTACCGTCTGAATTCTGCACAGCTGCTCCCTGATTTATACGACCACTATGTGCCTGAACATTACTCATGGGATTATTATGCACATTGAACTTATTATTCACAATTCTGTTTCCTCGAACTGATAAACTACCACCTTTGTTGATTGCATTTACGACAGCTCTCATGTTGCTAGCTGCCAATCGTTCTTCTTTTGTCTGGACATCATGAACAAAAACATCCTTGTAGACAGATTTATTGAGGTTCGATTTGCATATATGTGGTTGCGTTTGTCCTATGACTTTTGACTAAAACGCCAAGAGACCAAAGCGTAGTTGAGCTACAAACTGTAGCCACAGCTAACCAAAGAAGTATGAATACAATAGAATGTTACATTGTTAGTAAAAATAATGATCATGTATTTCTTTTTTTTTTCAGTGAGCTGATTGTGCAGAAGAAAATATTCATTCGAATTACTGCAGCTGTGTTGTTCTAAGGTAGGGATTATTTTATGTAATTATTTGTATACTAGTATATCTCTGTAACGTTTTGCTGCAATATATTTGTGAATCTGTTGTAAGTATCTAAAATGAGCTAACGTAAAGAATAATGTTCTTGTTGAATTACTCGCTTGCTATCATTGCAGTTATACTGTCCATATTGCATAAATCAGATTTAAAACAAGACACTGAATAAGTTAATAATAATAAAACTTTTCTAATTATCTCTACATCTCACAAGTGTTCCTAATATCCATTTTTATTTTTGTTTTACTTTCAAATTTACATTTTTTTATGTCTATTAGCAAGACGATAAGCAAGACCCAATGTCTTCAAATCTGTAAAACTATGTTATGCTGGACTAAAGTATTTTTTTGGCGTCCATACAAGTGTAAAACCTGCCGGATAACGCAAACACTAAATAAAATTCCAAAGGAGCTTCTTGTTGAATATGTGCTTTAAAAGTTAACACATGCATGAACATCAAAAAAATATTCCTTATACTTCCCTGTAAACTTATTTCCGCACCGATTTTTCATGTTTAATGACTTTGCTATCTCCATAAAAAAATTCGAAATCAACATTTGTTCCATATTTTGAACTTCAGTCGAAAATATGACCGTCGGGGTAGAATGTTAGAAACCTAGAAAATTAGTGTTAACACTTGTATGTTTTGTTCAGAAATAAAAAAAGTTTTTGTCGTGTTTTGTAATATTCCTGCATTTGGTTCGGCATTGTTACAACGCAGAGATACGCACATAAACACAAAAGTGATAAACAGGGGTTCATTTGTGTATGAGTGGCTGGGCTAAAAATAATCAAATTGCTCGAGTTCACAGATACTGAAATTATTGCCGTATAAATCCTATATAGTTTGAAGCTTTATACAGAATAACATTCATTTTCAATAACAAACATGATTATGAAAAGCAAAGCAAAACTGTCTTTTAGCAATAAATTGGACTTGTTTACACGATAAATCTATTACATTATATCGCAAAAACTGTTCAAGTATGGGCTAAACTGTTAGTCAATATGTTCCAGAATACCTCATCAGGCAAAAGTGTACACTGAAGAAGCATTCTTAATGGAAAGCCATTATCAAGAGTAAATAGTTGGGTATTAAAACATTATTTTTCATTCACAGAAGTAATTGTAGCAGATGCTTAAAGTTATTTATGAATCATGTGCTATTATTACACATTTAACTGAGAATGATGATTAACTTTCATTTCAGTATTCTGAATTGCTAAAGGATGAGCTTGATCATTGTTGGGTGGGAACAATGCGCTTCTGTATTTGCTTATTTCTAAATCAGATACAACAAATTAACCGCACCTCGTTTTTCTTTACCAAGTAATTAATGTTAAACACTTTAACTCATTTTCTGTGTTTAGTCAAAGAGTATATCATATCCATTTTATCATAATTATTCTAATTCATATCAGATAAGAAGAAAAAAATACGAGTATGAATGATACAGCCTGTATTAGACTGACCTTTCACAACACATTTGTTTAGGCAACTTTGAAAAATTAGTTTTTCTGACAATAGAGTACGCTTATACATGTACATGACTTATAAATCAATTTACTTAAATCCCTTTAATTAATGTCCAATTCCTATTTCAAATACCCATCGCATATAACGTGCTGAATGACGGAGAAGTAGTCAAACCAGAAAGTGATACTGAACTACGTTATCAAGATTATCTATCATAGTCACTGGATAACACCTGTAATGTATCAATCCTTATAAAATGAGCCGTGCCATGGGAAAACCAACATAGTGGGTTTGCGACCAGCATGGATCCAGACCAGCCTGCGCATCCGCGCAGTCTGGTCAGGCTCCATGCTGTTCGCTTTTAAAGCCTATTGGAATTTGAGAAACTGTTAGCGAACAGCATGGATCCTGACCAGACTGCGCGGATGCGCAGGCTGGTCTGGATCCATGCTGGTCGCAAACCCACTATGTTGGTTTTCTCATGGCACGGCTCAAATGTGTAAGCATTCATTTCAAATTGGTAAAGCCAATACTGATAAAATTTCAATTCCTGGCAGCATATGTGCATAAATTTTAATGTTTTGGTCATAAATGAAACCAGATACATGTGTCATAATATATGCACGAATAATTTCGATATCGCGACAGAATTAATTATGCGTTTTGTATTCCCAGTAATACAATAAAAGTGAAAGTAAGTATTGTCACGCATATCAATATCAATAACTCTGGAGGGTCGCAAGTAATTAAATACTGTGATATAATGCATGATATTACATGAATGCCGTTTATGGTGCTATACGACCCGTCTGTATTCAGTTTTGTTGTCTGAGCTAATAAGTTATTTAAAAAATGAAATTGTGAAACTTAATTTCTGATTTAATGTCGGACCTCAGACAGTAGTTTTGACTACTGCCTGGCAAGTCATTCAATATATGCATACTTTAAATAAACAAAAGGATATATGAGAAAACACAGTGTGATGACATATTATGATGGCTTCAGAATAGCAGAAATGTAGGGAATGTTTAGATATATATATATATATATATATAAAATGATATATATATATATATATATATATAGATGCTCTGTAAGGGTAAGCCTTTTGTATCAGTTAATGAGATATTCGAATTATCATGTAGAATTTTGTACTTACTGTGATTGAAATAAACAATCTTTACTCTATTCACCTTTTTTATCTATTTACTTACAGTGTATAACTATGTCATTCTTTAGCGAGTTTACAGGAATCAATAATGTTGTGACCGAATGAAAAGTCAGATTTCTTATATTTGAGAGGAACATGTAATCTAATCTTATTGTAATAAAAATGCTTGTTATATGCAGCTATGTATGAAGAATGTAGCACAAACATGGTATATATTTTGGTATCCGATCGCTATTTAAACTTTTTACTTGATGCTCACTCACAACTTTACTTAGCTGTTGGTCGTTCTTTAACAGTTCACCAAATGGGATGATAAGTCCTTCTCAAATAAGTTATACATTAACGATGCAGATATACACGATCTCTATTTCTTCTTTAAACAACACATCAGATAAATGAACACACTAGGGTGTCATTTTAGCTTGTTTTATAACTATTCAGTTGATACATATGTAACGGAGGTATTGTATAAAACTGTTTCTCTTTGTCTGTGTCTTGCTTTGTGCAATCAGTTTGTTTGCGCGTTTCGATTTCCATTGTCTCAAATGACTCCGCAATTTTGTCATTTGTTTATTTATTTCTGTTAATGCAGAAATAACGAATATTATAAGTCATATTGCACGCGATATCCTTGCTGGCAGATTTATTTATTTATTTCCAGCCAAGCTTGTTTAGTTTGCAGAATGAATAATTAATTATGGTACAGTACTAAGTGATATGTCATAGGAGAGTTTATACAATATCGCATGGAAATAGAACCAGATAACATAAATGTCACAGTACAATTATCGTAGAAAAATATGCGACAAATAAATACGTCAATTGTCTTTCCTTTGCCATATCAATAGATATTGAGAGTCATAGATAAATTGAGTACATGACGCGATAGCATATGATAAATATAGCTATTAAAGGAAAATCCTTCAAAATCCTTAATTTACAGCTGATACGGTCTGCGAGTAAAGTGCATGGATACATATTTATGAATATTTCATGTAAAATCTACATCAAGAATATTAGCATTCTCAATAAAAATTCATTTATTAATAAATGACGGAAATATATATTTAAATGATCTTTGTGTCCTACATTTTTGATTATATCTCCATTAGTTAGTAAGTCAGTACAAAAAGGTTATCATATCTTTACTTTCTTTGTGAAGTGCAGTAGCAACTGTGTGAACAAATAACACAATATAATTAATTGTCTGGTTGAAAATGCTAAACTGTGTAAAATCGTAAACTAAACTGTACTACAAAGACTTAAACAATTGAAATGCATGTTAATGAGAAGGCACACATATGTTTTAACAATTAAGTGTTAGGCACGTTACGGTTTAAACAATAGCTTATGTGTATTCTGAGAGAAAATAGGGAAGTAATTGTGCCAATAGCAAGATAAACGGTATGAAAATTATGCTAGTAATTGTCTTGAAGTAACGGAACCCTCGGAGGGTAGGAAGTGCATTTGCATTAAATAGTTATTGTTGGACCGCAGTGGTTTGAAGGAAATGTTTTCATATAAACTGATAGTTTTTGTTTTTATGCGGAACTGCTGTGATTTTAATTGAACTATATATTTAGTTGTATGAACGTAAAGAAACACTATAATTATGTTAAAGGAATATTAATATACTTTGGTGGAGTATATTCTAAAAATAGGTGATAAATGCCAACAAAGGAATGTTTGGGATCTATAAACGTAACACGATTTTTGCACCGTTCATAACTGACATACGTCAAACATTTTAGTCTATGACGAAAAGTAAGTAATCGTTTTATAATTATTATTTTTTCAATATTTTGTCATTGTCAACCACTCAGTGATTTTCTTTACATATGTACTACATGTAATTTAATAGCCACATATTTGTGCGTAAAAAATATTTTGTTCGGGTTAACATCACAATTACACGATTCTATGCTATATGGTGACTTTCTAGCTTTTTGCGTTGGGCGATGACCTAGGTAGAACCAGCGGCATCAACTGGATGATTTGCAGCTTTGAACTCACAGCGGCTAAGTGCAGATGATTCATCCCGGCGTCCTTAACCACTCGGCCACTGAGGCCCCTTTTAAATAGTATATGTCACTAATGTAAGAGCACGGTTTTTCGGTATCTTCTTAGATAAAAAAATATTCTGTATAATCGCAAGTTTAATGATTAAACTGAATGCCTCACACCTCCTTTTAAAGTAACAGTGAAAATGTATGGCTATTCGAGCATATGGATAAGACAGTTTATTAGAGTCTCACTTTCCATGATACATATACTATACATTATCGACTTAAAATTTATCAAGGAAAGCTTTCTTAAAATAGAAAATAAGAGACACTCTCTATGTTAAAACCCAGTAAAACATATAGCAGGCATGGTATATCAAAAAAGTAGAACATATGACTAATTTACTTTTTCATAGCTGAACTAATAGAAACTGCTGTTAATTACATTTCCTAACGCATGTTTTGCATACTACAATAGTAAAATGTATTAGTAATTTAAGTATCTACATATTCAGGGTTAACCTGTTTACTTCAGATTTTAAGGGTATAAAAATATCCTTCTTCTAACTAGAATTTCATGGCAGATTCTGGCATATAATCGTATCACCTTAAAATTGTTGAACCCTAAGATTACAGAAAGTTTTTCAACCTCTTTATATAATACAAATTGTTCATTGTGTTTGAGAATGTACTGAAACATTCTATATCGTAAATTATTATAAATCGGACATTGTAATAAAACATGTCTCACTTTCTATGGGCTGGTGGCAGTTAAAACAGGTTCTTTGCTTTTGTGGAATGTTCTCAAAACTACCGATTTCGAGTCGCATAGGGGCTACAACGCATCTAAATGTTGCCAGCGCACTGCGATGTAAGCCTGGCATGCGACATTTCACATAAGCTTCTGTCTCATATATTTGTGTAAACATTCTGTATGTCCTTAGCTGATTACCCCAATTACCTCTTCTTGCAGTCTGGGCATTCAACTCTGAATAAAATGTTCAATCATTTTATCTTGGATTTTGCTTTTGACAAAGTTTTTATCCACCCTGTCTATACTTGTATTTTTGAACAGCTGTGGGATTCCAACTTCTATAATTAAATTGGCAGACTACTGATGCTTTTATGTTTTGAAAATCTTGCAACATTTTTAGCCATTTTCATATAATCTAAATGTTCTGTAAGCAGCAGACCTAAATATAAATATTGTTTTGCTGTTTTAATTGTTTCAGATCCGACATTAAACTTTGATGTGGAACTCACAATGGTCTGAAATGTACAACTTTAGATTTTTCAATGTTTACAGTCATAACATTCAGATCACACCATCCTTGAGAACATCGAAGGTTATCTGAAGATCACCCTCATTTTAACTAAGTAAAACAACGTCATCGGCAAAAAAAAAATATAATAGCAACTGTATGTCCATCAATGTCAATTCTAAGTTTCTGTGCTTTCATAGAAGATACAAGATCGTTTATATAGAGATTCAATGGGACACACTACATCCCTGTTTTAATCCACAGTTTACTAAAAACCTATCCATATTTCTGTCATTTATCCTTACAAAAGATTTTACATCCCTATACAGTGAGAGTAATGAATTATACATTTTACCATTTAAAAAAATACTTTTAAGTTTTACAAGACGTTTTTCCTGGTCAATGATATCATAAGCTTTTTTGTAAGCTTTTTGATTGCATCTTCCATAAAACAGCCTTACAACAAAATTTAAGAAATGTAAACTTTTATGTATAGCCATTATGATATCTCTGGAGAGCCGTGATATGTATCATAAAATATGTTTAAGGCTTTTAGATATAACGCACTGAGATTTGAATCAGCCAATGATTTTGAACGTTATGAATGATGTCATGAAAAGTGCAAAACAACTTAATTTTCTAAATGTAAAAATCTAATATTTTTTTCTTATCAATAAAAAAAGATTACACATGTTTTAGTTGTAACTAATCCTTTAAACGCGAATCTCATGTATCCCATGTAGTTATTTTTGCGATTTCATCCAGATCTTCACTCTAATCACCTGCGTCGTTCGGTTATTAAGTACATTGTCAGCAGTTCAACCACTTTCACAGTGACATTCTAAGATTATCAAGTAGTTACGCTATGAAAGGACCCAGGGCGATATACTTTGCAACGAGATTTCTAAAGATAAACTTTACAATTTTGCGTCTAATATTCACAGTCAATTTTTATGATACAAATTTCACATCACGGAAACTATTACAAATTCAGGATGCAATCAGATAATTGTTATGTTTAATAGATTTGATTCTACAAGTGCATGAATAATGATACTTAACTGCATGTTTCCTCTGATTCTAATATCTACCAAGCTGTTCAATAACTAGCGCTTGAAAGTACTATTACATTGTAGGGATAACGCATGTGTTTTCGTGTTATGCAGAATCCCGAGGGATTGGTTAGTACCCGAGCCCGGTAGGGGCGAGGGTACCAACGTATCCCGAGGGATTCTGAAGATGTTATAACCCGAAACGAACATGCGCTGACCCTATTCTTAGACTAGTATAAAAACGCGTAAAATCTGATAAATGAATATATTGTCACTCAGCGTCGTTAAATTTCCATGAAATGCGCGAGAATGTCCGAGTTGTTTTTTTTACGTTGACGTCATTTTCTTTTTGAATTATCCGTTTTAAGGGCCGTAATACGTTTACGCTTTGCCATGGATGCGCATAATATTATATAAAAAGGTGTTTTAACATCACGTGAGCGCGAGAATCTCTCTGTTAACACACGTTTTCTCTCCTGTTAAAACACCCCCGAAAAGTGACAAGAACAGCAGTTTTATGCTAGAATATGCATAGAAGCATTTCACATCAAATATTTAAGTCAACTTGTCCTGCAATTGCAATTGTTTACCGGATATATGTTTACATTTACTATAATTCAAAATATAACATTTAATTGAAACCAATTATCTAGATTAATATTGCGTATTTAGTCATTTTCTTATAATGAGCGATGATGAATATCAGCTGAACTTCATTAAAAGTAATGAGTGGAAGAAAATTGTTTTATTGTAGGACGTGTTTATTTAGTCACTGTGTTTCCGTTTAAGTTATAAAAATCCTTAGATAAATTTGCTAGTATGAAATGTATTGCCAGAAAATAATAACAATTCATTACATTGTACTTTCTTTTAATTCAGAAAGATTGAATACAGACATCCAAGAAATATTGGGATACTATATCAAGCAAACCCATCATCACACCTCGAATATAGAAGCATTTGCGAATTGATGCCTGATGACTGAAAGTTTTGAAATTGTTTTTATATAAGAAACAAAATGTATTTTTAGTTGTCTCTATGTGCAGATAAAAAACCAAAAGGCAGTTCAATTCAGTTAAGCAGGCATAATTTCTCGCTCTTTAATAGTTTACTCTTTCTTCTTTAACTGTGTCTTACAAAAACAGAGGGATGAATCCACGAAAGCTCATGGTTATTGAGCTGTTCTGATAGCTGTCTTTTTGGTCAGTTTCGCGGAGCCATGCAAAGGCATCGAGTACATGCGCTAATGCTTCTTTAAGGTAACTTTTTTATATCAATTAAAAAAAACTACTCTGTTGTGCCAGATTTATACAGCGTCCTAATCATAATAAATACGTTCAAAGGCGCTTTATTTACCAATGTAGCCACTCACGGTGCCAAATACTACTAGTTCAGGGGCGGTGCGATCTGACCTGATGGACAGAGCGAGAGATATCAGTTGGAACACACAGAGAAAAATCCATTTAGATACAGCCCAATCCGATTACTAGTAACTTCCGGCTAACTTCGCGTATCTCATTGAGAAAAGTCTATTTTAACATGCCAAATGCACAGCACAATTCTTTCATTTCTCTAAAATACAGTGTCTTTAGATTTTGTTTGAATGCATCAAGTTATTCACTTTTCCGTAATGCTAACGGCAGTTCATTCCACAGTTTTGGACCAATAGTACAGCAAACACACAGAAACTTCTATCATTGAATGTTTTGCACTTGTTGTATGGAACCACATAACGACATTCAAAATGTTCTGATGATCTCAGACCTTGTCTACTAAGAACATACTTTGTAAGCAGTTCTGTTAAATACATAGGTGCTCTGCCAATGTGACACCGCCTCGGTAGCCTAGTGGTAGAGCGTCCGCTTCGAGTGCGGGAGGTCGTGGGTTTGATCCCCGGCCGCGTCATACCAAAGACGTAAAAAATGGTACTAGTAGCTTCCTCGCTTGGCGCTCAGCATTAAGAGGATAGTACTAGGACTGGTCAGCCCGGTGTCAGTATAATGTGACTGGGTGTGGTATCATGCCTCGTGACTACGGCGTGATATTCCAGTGAGGCAGAACTATAAAGTTGGGCACTGTGCTCACTGTAGACACCGTCGTTTATATGACTGAAAAATTGTTGAAAAAGATGTTAAACCCGAACACACACACACTGCCAATGTGACAGCTATACACGAAAGAAAGGCTCTTAAACTCGATCATTGCGCTTTGATGAGTATGCATTCCTTTTTAGACTTGGATATTTACCCTTGTTGTATTTTCCTCAAATGTTGTCCATTTTTTTACACAAATCATAAAACTTTAAAAAGTTTATCGGTAAAAATTATGTTTAGTATACTGACTGTGGATGTAAAGTATACACAAGTAATTAACGTACCATCTGAAAACGTTCTGAGCCTTCCTGTAATACACAATTATTGGACGAAACAATTGACAGGCATGTATGTTGAGGGCTGATGGTAAAATAATACTGTGAAATAATAAATGTTATAATTATGTAAAATACTGTATCAGAGATGCAATGCAGCTGCATGATTTTAAATATTAAATAGCTTTTGGGTAGAAATATGATAGCTTAGACCGTTCATACCTGTAAGTTGATATTGATATGAAATATCAAGATACCAGATATGAATTATGTACATCAGATATTAGGTAATTCTGTGCTTGATTTATCAAAATTTGATTTATTCTTTAGAATAAACGCAGGATCAACTGACAGCACTCACATTTATCATTACATTGATGACTCCCTCTATGAAACAAAAGTACATGACAATGGAATGTTATTATTTGTATTTTTCATGTTGTGCAGGAAGGATGAGTATGAGACTTAGTTACTGCGAAATAATTTAATATCAGGGCGTAAAATTCTGTGGTTTTGCAAAAGCAAATCGGCTATTTCTTGTGGCTATGAATTAATTGATTTCAACTTTAAAAGATAAAACGTATGAGAACAGTAGCGATTTAATTTGAGAAGAAGTTTTAAATTAATATGAGCCGCGCCATGAAAAAACCAACATAGTGGCTTTGCGACCAGCATGGATCCAGACCAGCCTACGCATCCACGCAGTCTGGTCAGGATCCATGCAGTTCGCTTTCAATGCCTATAGCAATTAGAGAAACCGTTAGCAAACAGGCATGGATCCTGACCAGACTGCGCGGATGCGCTGGCTGGTCTGGATCCATGCTGATCGCAAAGCCATTATGGGTTTTCTCATGGCACGGCTCATATCTGTATTATTTTTTTAAGTCTTTATAAGCTCTACTTTCAGTATTGTATAATTAGGCAGTCACACTAAAATATAATCAGATTTGGCAAATAACATTACTTTGAATAAACAAGCATAATTGATAATGCAATGTCGGAATACGGTATGATGCAAATGCATTTGAAATATTCGGACTTAGTTTATAATATGCCAATTAATTCCGACTAACATCTTGCATCTATTGATCTTACAGTTTTTAGAAAGAGTCCTAAGGTTTATGACGCAATAAGAGACTTCTGTTTGTATTTCTAAGGAGAATTGTAATAAAGCGATTCCACATGGTCTTTTTATACCACTTTAATGCTACAGAATGTGGGTACTTATCCCATAAAAGCAAGGTATTATTTATATTTGCTTGAAGCCTGAAGTTGTAGATCAAGTGAACATGATTTCCTTGTATATAACTTTAGAACTAAAACGTAAACTTGTGTACGAACAAATGCAATTCTAGTAACATTTCTACATTGTTGCAGGTTACAAGTAGAAACAAAGAATTTTTTCAGGCAAGCTTGCAAGCAACTATCAAAATTTTTATGTATTAATGACAGCTTTTGCAGAAACAGTAGCTTTTTATTCTTTTATCATTTCCTTGTATTTCAAAGGTCAATAAATACATCTAGCATAACCTAGCAATTATTCATAACACAAAAGAGATTTGCTCGAGAAACTACCAATACGGTTTTGCGGAGGGCGCAATAGATCGACTGCCATTACCACCGCTGCCATTAGATTTTTGTTTGTTTTTCATTTCACAGATTTATTTCCTTAAAACTATTCAATATGAATTCAAATGAATATTGTAGATGTAAAGAAAAAGAACACGAAAATATAAGGATTGAATTGTGGTTACTAGTATGCATTTAGCGTTTGAATGTATGAAATACATTAGACAGTTAAGTTAGCATCGAGTCCTCCAGAATCGGCACACGTTTCATAGCCCAGATTATTCTATATCCAGATGGCATTCACACAACCATAATTTACTCCTTAAGTGAAGTACAAATGTAACAATTTGCTTAAGAAACAGTTCCAAAAGGATTGTAAACATCGCTTAAACAACATTACATGGTATTGAATATTATATGTACTGAATATAGGGTTATTGGACGTTTTTATTCGGCAAAGTCCCAATGAATGGTTTGGTAATGGTATGTGTATTTGTTCATATAAACAGGGCTTACAAATGTACCTTCTTAATAGAGAAAAAGCATCACACCATTTCTTTATGGCATCGGTTCGCAGAACGTTAAACATAGCTGTTTGCATGTAATGACCTCAACAAGCAGTTCATTAAATTTTCATTTCGCAGCTCCTCAAAATTGTACGCACAATATGACGTAATTAAAAACGCCGTTCTGTGGAAATTTATTTTGGCAACCAAATTTAAAAAACGGAGAATAACCGTGTTATCTGAATCCCAGTTTATTGACGATAAAAATTAAAATTGAATGAAGGCATTGCGATTTTTGGATAGATTTTTGGATATTTCAAATCAGGAACCGCATTTTTATTGTAAGACAAATAACAACTTTATACTCTTCGGCCGTTTTATCTACAGGTTGTAAATAACTGCAGTCTGGTGCATATTCCCGTAAACGGTGTCAAGCTATTTCTGCAGTAAAATACTGTACAAATTTGTTGATAATAGTCTGGAGTCTTAATGTGGTTTACACCGCCTAAATACAAAATATAACATTCAATATACTTGAATTAGCTTAGTTCCAATTCTTCATAAAATTTGAAAAATCTAGACAAACCGGACAAAAGTACCAAATTTTGCACACAGGTAGTTTGGACCAACACAAGACTTTTGGCTGTAAGGGCCAAGGTCACAGCACTTTGGAATTCTATTTTTAGAACATTCAAAATGGCCGCCATTAAAACAAATAGCTATTTTAGTAAAAGTTATTTTTTATCTTATTCTTGATACATATTTATGCGTAATCTGATTCATACCTACCCTTAGAGTCAAGTGATACATTTACAGGAAGTGATGTCAATTTTCACGTCCGTCTGTTTGTAAATCCGTCTGTCTGTATGTCAAAAATGCTGTTTATAAACAGTATACTTGTGATTATAACTATAAGATGGGCCCCGTAATGTGCAGTTTGACTTTAATTATGTATTGGTGCAGCTGAAAAATAAACCTGTCTGTCTGTCTATTTTTTGGTGAAGCATGTTATTATTTGTTCCGTCCGTCTGTCCGCTCGTCCGTCGCAAAATTAATATTTTTCAGAACAGCTGTTTTGGCTAAATCTGAGGGGTTTTTAAAGATTTTTTGACAGTATTTATTCTATAAATTGTTAAAGGCCTAATGACTTTTGGAATATCCAAGTGACTCTTCCTGAAATACCCGGTTAAAAATGAAAAAAATGTATGAAAATGATTTGTTTTAACTGCTTATAGGGCCATAATGGCTTTGTTTATTATGTGACTGCCGCATGTGCTGTTATAAACATAAAATATATTAATAACTTGTTAATTCTTATTTTTGATACTTTATTAATAACATATTTTTCAAAGGTATTTAAAGTATGATTCACAAAGTATAAAGTATTACTGAGTCCGTTCTTTTTTATAACCTCCCTTTTATGCAAAAGGTTAAATACATGTGCAGTACTGAAAGAAGTGCTTTTCCAACCATGTAATTATCATGTATATTCTCTTTTTTGAGAGTTGCTGTATCAGGTTTTCACATTATGGAATTTTAACACGGTTCACCTAAACAGACGTGACAAAATATCCTACTGAAAAGTACTTTAGACATATTGAACAACTGTTAAAGATGGTTGTGGGGAACATTTTCTTAATGTCTATTCAAATCATGTTTACATGTACCTATTTCTTAATGTCTTATATAGAGAGCACCAATTACTACATGTACCTATATTATCTAAAACAACTGTGTATATGGCAAAGTTTTTAATGGTGAGATTGCCATTCTTATCTTTTATCTATGTGTCAACGGGGCTGTTGCATTCTAGGGGTTATTTCAAGGTTAGAGAATTAGGTGTAAGGTAATTTCATAACATTACTAACTGCAAATTGCTTTATTAATCAATATAATGGTGATAATTGTATAACAGCTTATGTGTTTTACATGTTGAGAAAGAATGCTATGCTTATAATTGACTTATGCATAGATCAATCATTAATTTAAGTATGTTTGAAATAAATTAACTAATTACCCGAACAATGCCATTTTAAGCCAGTGAGATGAAAACATATTAAATTAACATTGAAGATAAAGGGAAACTAGTTTATTCCATTTCTTTTATTGCTGGTGTAAATACTATATACTGTTTTCAATCTATTAAGACATGCTGTCGTCGTTTAAGAAGGAATTGATGTCATTGATCTAAGTGGGAAATTTCAAACTATTTAAAAGGTAATGCATGTATGCTGCAATCAATGCTTTGACTGTTTCATTATGTCTTACAATTTTGTTGCATAGTATTTCCGTTTATATATTCATAAGGAGTCTGTCATAAAGGTGCATATACTTCTGATGATATGTGTAGTGAAATAGCATAATTACTTGGGAGCTTTTAGTGATAAGTGTCAGCATTGTATGTCTATCTATATCTCCTATTGGCTTTTAATCATCATACAGAAGAGAATGTCTATATAAAAGAAGAGACCTTTTAAAATAGAAATAAATCATTATGTTCAATAAATGCATGTGCACACATCTATTCCTCTCTTGTCTATATGAATAACTATAGCTTTTTAATTTATACTAATTTATTTTTAAGCTCAATTGTGATGAAAACTAGAAGCTTATCTGAACCACACTCGAATCCTGGAAAACTGAGCACTGGTGTCATTTGAGAAGGCTTAGTTATGATCTGTGTTGAGCTGCCAATACCTAAACCTCTAGACAACCGCTTCCCTTACCTATAGTTTCTTAACGAGTATATAGATATGACCATATTGATACTTAGCTATATCAAAGTAAAACTATTTGAATATAGAGATTTTATATAAATATATGTAATATGTGTTCTATTATGGGAATTACAAAGCTAATCACAAAGCTTATTTAGTCACCGTATGATCTAGAGTTGTGCTAATGCGATGCTAAAACTACCAAAAACAAAAGAACAAAGCTTATTATTTGATACATGTATATGATGCAAAAGAACCATAAATGAACATGAACCATGTTTCCCAATATAGCTTTATTTCAATAGAAGGATGAATGGAATTGCCATATGCATGTTATCTGAGGCACTAGCGGACATGAAATGCTGCCTTTATGTCATTTGGTCTACATGTACAACAGTAATATTAAACTGATGTTACGTTCCACATGTGGTTTCATTGTTACTACAAATACAGAGCGGACACGATTTTGCTATAGACAGAAGGACGAACGAAACAAAATGGAACATTTCGTCTACAAAACTTTAGTCGGGTACACATAGTTATCACCTTTAGATCAATCGAGATCAAGTAGCACATTACATGGCTTATTATGTATGCACGTAAAACCGTATGGGTTTAAAAAAGAAGACATTTTAACGTACGTACGGACGAATGTACAGACAGACGGATATGTAGAATGACCTAACTTTATGCAGATGTATCACTTTACCATAAGAGTAAGTATGAATCAGTTTACACATAAATATGTATCAAGAATAAGATAATAATTATATTTTCTAAAAAAGCTATTTGTTTTAATGGCGGCAATTTTAAATGTTCTAAAAATAGAATTCCAAAGAGCTGTGACCTTGGCCCTTACATTCAGAAGTCTTATATTGTTTCAAGCTACTGTTGTGGCCTTGCCCCTTACAGCCAAAAGTCTTATATTGTCCCAAGCTACCGTGGTCTCGTTATGACTAAAATACAGAGCAGACACGATTTTGCGATAGACAGACAGACAGATAGACAGACGGACGAACGAAACAAAAATTGAACATATCTTCTACAAAAATAAGTCTCTACACATATTTATCACCTCTAGACCAATCGAGATCAAGCAGCACATTACAGGGATTATGATGTATGTACGTAAAAGCGTATGGTTTTAAAAAAGAAGACATTTTTAACGTACATACGGACGAATGTACAGGCAGACTGTTATGTAGCATGACCTAACTGTATGCAAATACATCACTTGACCCTAAGAGTAAGTATGAATCAGTTTACACATAAATATGTATCAAGAATAAAATAAAAACTAACTTTTACTAAAATAGCTATTTGTTTTAATGGCGGCCATTTTGAATGTTCTAAAAATAGAATCCCAAAGAGCTGTGACCTTGGCCCTTACAGCCAAAAGTCTTATATTGTCCCAAGCTACCGTTCTACAAAATTTGGTACTTTTGTCCAGCCTGTCTAGATCTTTCGAAATTGGCACTCTACTAAATAGCCTGGTTATCAGAGATAGGGCCCTGTAAGAGCGTATGTAATACGTATTCTATCAGCGTATATTTGTTAATACCGTATTAATTCGTTCAAATGGCCATTTAATGTAAGATAGTAGATTTTGTTATGTTTTGACAGGAAAGGCTAACATGTGATAAAAAGAATATTACATTTGTGACTTTCCACATTGAATTTATTAAACTCGTTGAATAAAATTGATAAAGTTATTATTTTATTCAACTCGTTTAATAAATTCAATATGAATAGACACTCATGTAATATCCTCTATATACAATCAAGTAAGACATCAGAAATCAAAAGTTAGATCTGATTCGTCATTTATCAAAGATTCTGTAAAAGAAATGTTTAATCAGCGGTCAAAGTTTTCATACGATGTCGTAGATTTAAGGGATGGCAGTCATATTCTGTATTTATTTTATAATTCTATTTGCTTTTGATGTTTTAAATTAATCAATTTCAGACATTGACTGACATATTACATCAAAGTGTGATATGATAAACTAAATCACTTCATTTCAAATATTTTATATCAATCGCGCTGGTTACTGAAAAAAGTAAATCTCTTTCAGAAGAGAGGCAAAAGTTTTTGCGAGAGTCAGTCGTCATTTAACTATTTCTCTTAACATTTTTTTTTTTTGCGATAATATATGATATATTCAATGTGGCAGAACATTTTTATTTCTGTTAAGTACAGAATTATATAAATGCCATCATAGTATCGTGTTGGTGACGCTACAATACGACGCATGGTATTTCAATATGAGAAATGTTGTGCGTCATGTCTTACCTTCGCGTATTGCATCATCATGGCGTCACACCAAAATGTCGCGCACAGTATCATACCGTCAAGCGTCGGGGTGTTTTTCTTTAGATGTCTTTTTTCTGAGTCACCTGAGGTCCAAGATCATAGGTCCTGTGCAGTAAAATTCCTAATATTCTATTCCTTGGGCCACAACAGCCTAGTCGAAACTATCATTCTACCATTTATCAGACTTGTCACGAAACAAATACATTTTCATCGACAGTTTCAGTTTTGTGTACATGTTTGATGGTGATTATTTAAATGTTAAAACAAAGATTACAAAAAAAACATGTGTTTCTACTAAGATGGACAACGGGAGTAAAGATCCTATAGTTCGGCCTTCGTGAAGTAGCTATTTGATATTCGATAGCTGAACTGTATGAATGACAGTTTTAGATAATCAGTATAGATAGAAGAAGTCCTACTCGCAATAAACCAAATTATGTTTTATTAATGTAGTCTGGTAGATTTGAACAAATCAGTGGGTGGTTTCTTTTTTGCCTTACTCGCAATAAACCAACTTTTATTTTATCAAGGATTTAAACAAAATCAATGGTTTCGTTTTAATTAAGATTTGCGTACTCCCTGTGCGGTCTCGGTACAGGTTTGATATGCAACTTCGTTAAGATAATGCACTTTATAATTCAAATTTTTGATTAAAGGATTTTAGTCTTTGTAGATGTAAAGCAACTTTGAGGAGAAAGAGAAAACAAATGAAAACATTTTTTGCCTAACAAATATAAAGCTCTGCCTCTCTTGTATAGAAAGAATGCCATCAGCAAAAAGATTCAGAATTTTTTCTTCTTACGTCATCTGATAAATATTAAGCATGTAAAAAGGTTGTTTACCAACGGTAAAAATGTATCAGAACTGTAAGTGGAGCTGGTCTCATAAAACAAAATGTCAGGATTGCCTTTTAATTACATTTGGCAAGATAATGCATGTTTCCTGTCAAGATCCAAAAAGAACAACTCGATTGCTTCCGCTAAATGTCAGGAATCTATCCTGTCTAGAAAATTTCATGCGTCTAGACGCAAAAAATTACGAAGATGTAATTAAGAAATAATTTATTGTAAAACCGTGTTTAACACTATTTATACACGATGGGCAGCTATACGTCGGGCATAATAATTTCAGGAGGACGTATACCAGCCAGAATAGTGTTCAAACACGGTTTTGGTAGAAATTATTTCGGTTCTAGTATGTCTTTTATTATAAAATTTAGATCAAATATGACAGAACTGTTTATAACGTATATATGGCGCCAAATGGTAGGTCGTAACGCTCCTTTGTTTATACATGCAAGGACCGGAAATGGTAATACGTCGTCGAGTAGTTCCATTAGGGCGCAAATGATGGCGAATTATTCTTCACAGCTAATCTCTGTGTGTAAATAAATCAAGACAGTTGTGCTATGTGACATTTCGTTGTAAACATGTTTTTAAGTAAATTATTTGATCAAATTTAAAAGCGCTATTTCTCGATGCGTACATGGCGCTAAATATCACGTCGACGTGACGTCAACATAATATTGTTGTGATGATTTAAGCATTGCTAGTCATATTGAAATAATTATTATAGCTTAATGAAAACATTGTATGAATATTAAAACTTTTCGAAATTTGAATAAATGTTATCAATGTCGTTTCTTCATCAATCAAACTCAAATGCGCCAAAGTAGTCCAAGACCATATTAAAATGATTCTTACTGGCTTTTAGACGACTGACAAAAGCATTTTCTTGCAAATTGCATTTTAATGTAATTGCGATTAATACAATATTTTACACAATCATACTCCATTTGTAAAAATTGCTTGTTGTTGTTTGCAATTACTCTTTTCTTAAAAGGAACGAATGTAAACATTTCAGCATAAAATGAAATGAATGAAGAGAGTGCATATTTAATGGGCAAAACACGACATGTTTATGTTTGATAGATAGTCTCAGCAAATTTGAACCCACATGCAATTTGAATCCACACGAACTTTGAAGAAACATGCAGTTTGGCTTAGACGCTTTGCTTGCACTTTTCACAACTAAGCTAAGCCAATCGGAATGTTTGGCGCCGTTGTGTATCTTACTGAGTTACCTGCCACTGGCAACCAATGAATTATTAATAGTTCAGCATTTGATGTCATTTGTAAAATCTGATTTTCAAATGTTGTATATTTGCAGAGCATAAAGAGCATAGAGGATATATATTCACGGATTTACTGAAGTTCTGTTTTTTATTGAGGTAAGAGCTATATTATAACAATGGCTTTACTAATTTTGGTGGGAAGCATAATGATTTGATTTGCTGCACTGTCCATTCAATATCTGACTGATTCTAAGTCAAGAAAATGGCAAATCCTGGCGGGGTCCGGTATCATACAATTCGAAAAACATACATCACAGTCGCAAAGAATGTGCTGAAATCATAACTGAAAATAGGACCTTAGTTTGGCGGCGACGGCTTCTAGGTGGCTGAAGTTGCGGCTTTCTACTGTTGGAAAATTAATACCAATTTTAAGTAGCGGTTAAACTAGAATATTTTTTCAAAATAAAAGGAAGACACCACACACAAATATGTAGCAAAAGATGTATTTACTTTAAAATTGACAAATCATGGCCATTGTTTTGTAGCATTAAATTTGAAAAAAAAAAAAATTATATATAAGGAAAGCAGGCAATAGAAATATCTTTGCCCAATTCACGGTCGTAGAGGTTGGGGGAAGACCACGAATATGATAACAAAAAATGAAATGGTTCTTCTGACGTGCATAATTTCAGCAGGTGTTTGATTGATATCTAGGACCAAATTAAAGGAAATTAAAGGAAATGCTTGAGTGCAACAGTCGTTATTCAAAATACTATCTTTTAGAAATTAATTATTTAATTAATCGCATTAGTGTACCATTATGGTGTTTATTTACTGTTTTTAAAGCAGAACCCGTATATTACCATTTGAAGGATAGACCAAATGCTTTCAAACTTTACACGTCTTTGGCATCTTGGGATGACCTCCAAAGACAAGTAACATAACTGTAGCGTTTAGATTGTCAAATTTATGTCCCTTTCTAACATAGAAATTTTGTGATATTTTGCGTGTAAGCATGTTTCTCGGGAATTACTTGACCGAATGCTTTCAGTATGGTCTTGTCAATAAGAAGGAAATATATATACTCTCAAAAGGTGTGGCTTCCTTCCACTACCTCCATGCTCTAACACCTGTAAACACATTATACAGGTTTAGGTTACTGTTCCTATGTTGAAATTATCAGCATAATATAATGAAATCAAAATTACACTATACGGCTTTAATCAATCTTGCACTCTTCTTCAGCAGTGTTTGATATATAAACGTCAATGGAAATGATTCTTTAATAGCGGGGAAAGAGTGATGGTATATTAACCTTAGTATGTAAATCTAAAAGCAACTCAAAAGTAAAAGAATATGGTTTTCAGATTAACGGAAATATTTATTTAAAATCTGACCTGGAGCTGGATTCTGTTTTTCAGCGATATTGGAATCAGAGTTATTTTCTCCACTTTATTGAAGTCAGGATATTTTTGTCAAGCAAATTTGAAGTCAGAATATCAAATGGTCGGCCCATAAGAATAAGAAATATTGGCATTACAATAAGTCTCATAGCAATTTATTTTACATTATGTAAGGTGTTAACACATTTTTGAATTACGTCAGTACGTGCTCTACATTTTGATCTATGGGATACATAGCAGGGTAAATACCGTTTAAATGAATTCCAAGTTATCATATTTAAACCTTTAAAACACTGTTGATGTTCTTTGACTAGATTTATTTTTTATGCTTTTGCACTTCTCATTCATCCACACATAGGATTTTGTTTTAGGCGGGGCAGTGTTCTCAGAATGTTACTTTTTTCTAATCAATATTTTTAAAGATCAAGAATAGTTCCTACGAAAAGGATTTGTTTTCTATTTCAAATACTACAAGAGTAGTCATTACTCTTGGAACTGCTACGGAAAATATTTAACCTAATAATGCATCTACCAGCTCAGTTTCGATTTTTTTTTTTCAATTTTATTTTCAATTTCATATGTATCAGCTTATCAGATCAGTTTGCTATATTTTATAATCTGTTTGACATACAATTTTGTAAATAAATTCATCTAACACTGGCATCTCACATTTTTGAGATTCCATAGCGAGTTTTATATTGCCTAACCTTTAACTCCAATAAAATAACTGCCAGTATTTATGACAGCCTTGTCCTAAATACTGTCTCCGTATATTTATCATGAAGATTTTATTGAAACAACATTTTTTTGCGAAAGTTCTGATAATAACCACGGCTAGACTAGTTAAATAAGATTCCTCTAGAATATTGGCATTTATGTTTCAATCTTTGAAGATATATTAGAAAAGCTTCGAAGTGTCTATGCAAACATGTGATTGACACGTGTGTATAATTATATAAATTACTACTGTACTACTAAAACGGGATTTTTTTTAAAGAATGACAATAGTTTATATATTTCATCAAGCTATATTTACTTGTCGAGGACTTTAGTACCTAGAAATAAACTATTTTAGTGAAAGATATGCATCGAGTATCTTAAAATTTCTGTCAAACAGTTTATACATGTCTTAATTAAGACTATTTAGATGTAATAATTGGTTTGCAATTTCAACATGGCCGATGATCACATCATGTTGAAAGGAAGAAGTCCTGTTATGCACAGTGTTTTCAATTTCTGTTATTGTTGTCCAGAAATATCCCTTAACAAAATATTTTTGATCTTTATTGTCAGCGAATAAGAATGAGCTTTACTGACGTTTTCGGACACGGCCTTTGCTCACAGTTTTTAATCAGTTTAGATCACAGTTCTATCTGTTTGGTATCAATATCCTCTGCACTAATATTTTTGTTTTAATCTCTCTCTCTCTCTCTCTCTCTCTCTCTGTCTGTGTGTGTGTGTGTGTGTGTGTGTGTGTGTGTGTTTCAGGGGTTTCGGCTCTGTTCCTCTGGTCAGATCGCTGAATACATTTGTCACCCTGAGTGTACCTTTGCATGTAAAGCGCCTTTGAATGTGTTTGTCATAATAAGGGCGTATATCAATACAATACAGTACAGTACAGTACAGTACAATACAACACAACACAATACAGTACTCAATGAGTAAGTAACGTATGTCATTTATTGAACTAAACATTAAACATTGTTATCACAAGATGTTCTGGCAGTGCAAAATGACAAATATTTTAAGTATATAGATTATCACTGACATGTTTATTAGACCAGAAATAAGTATTTCAAAACCAATATAAGTTTAGTAATGCTTTCATTGCAATGAGCTAATACTATTGCTAAAACAGACTTAATGTATGCCAAGTTTTCACTCGGATTTAAAAAAGGTATCCCAAAATTTATGCCATTTCTGATTTATTTCGAAATGTAACAATCCGTTATTTAAAGCATTCCGACTTTAAAATTTAATTGTAACAGAAAATTACATAGGATGATTATGATAAAATACACATGGTTCGAACTTCTTTCTTTTTTTTTTTTTCTTTTTTTTTTTGAAAATTGTTGAATTATCTAATCTAAACAAAAAACTTATTCATTTAAATGAACCAACAGACAAGACAGTTTTATGCAAACTTAATTCAGTGTTGGTCTCCATTATGAGGCGAAGTATTTAGAATATTTGCATGTTTTGTTTGTTTAGGCTGCCAATTATTCTTAAATTACGTACAGTTTCTATTGATCTTGTGGTTTTCAGTCTTTAAGTTTATGACGGAATAAGTGATTTTTATCTATATAGCATAGGAACATTGCGATAAAGCGATTCCACAAGGCATCTCTAGCAAACATAAACAAAACAACGCTTTAATGTGATAAAAACCGACATCCTGTTCTTGCAATCGTGCACTGGAGCTTGAATGGTTGTAATCAATTTGTAAATTTTGCTCGAAATGTAAATCTGAGTGCTACTACATAAAAAAATAAAGACGAAAATTCATACGGCCTTGTAAATGACCTGTCATGTTTTATTATTAAAGTTTGTGACCTAAAAGACATCCTACGTTTTGTACGATTCAAATACGTGACTGACAAATTGCATTTTGAATTTTTGCGTTTTTGGCTAATTCTAATTTGATAAACATTATGAACATCAAAGATAATGATAAATCGATGACGTGTTCAATTGAAAGTAACACACTGAAAGGAGATGTTTAAAGCAAACATACTGAAGGTATTCACTTTGTAATGTCTTTCGATTGCTAAAGTTCAATTTTTAAGATAGTACTATTTATAACAAAAAACATATGCCTAATAAGGTACCATAGTATACAAATTTCGATTTACCCTTATTACTGTATCATTTAAAGAGTTTGAGATACATAACTTAAATCACATTCTTAATTTTAACGATTATATAACAATTTATAATTATTCGAACGAATCATTTATGCTTAAATTAAAATTGTGAATATTTAAAACGATTATAAAAGAACGTAAACTGAAAGTCACCCACCTGATGGAGATTCCTCGAGCACATCATACGTTCTTATTTCAAATTTATCGTTGCAGACTTGCTCAAAGGTACAGGGTTTATGATAGAAATCTTTCTATCACAAAACATTATTAAACAGGTTACCGTATCATAAGCTACGAAAGCTTTCAGTAGTTTTACTACAGTCCGAATGTTAAAGAATTAATACAACCTTAAAACATTTTAAACTTGGTCTTACACACCCGAATATTTATGGGGACATAGTTTATAAATTCGAAATTAACTAGTCCTTAATTAATCAGATATTTGTAAAATGTTTTAAAAAGTTATCAAAGAGGATACGATGCGAAAATCGTGAAGCACAGTGCATGTTTGGTTATTGACCCCCTCTACAGTTAATCGCTACGCTTTCCTATTTGATGGTGCGATGACTAATAAAGTGTAAGACTCATTGATGCTTTTCTCCTAAATCCTTCATAAAACGGACGGAGGGAGTGGAATTTTGTCTTGCAGCTTTCTTAGTCGTGCCCTTAAAAGTTAGGCTGTTAGTGCTCTGACTTCAGACAAGTTATTGAGTACATTGGTGTAATTATACCTTAGATTTACCATCATTTTATGTTTTGCTCAATATGATCTGGTATTTTTTCAATAATTTTAGAGCCTTTCTCAGCGGGGAATGATTTTATTTACATTGTCCGACTTGTTGAAAATAGGGTAAGTGCGAGGTTGGCATGCCCTAAACGCGTTTAAACCACCAGTTTCCTTTATAAAGGTTACGGACCGTTCTAAAGCGGTGCCCGTATTTTCAACTTGTTTTCTGTCAGTCTTGTATTTTGTGTTGTCTTGTTTGTTGTTAGCGTTGATTTCCTCCTTCTCCTCACTCCCCCTATCGCCCACCATCCTTACCCCTTGCATTTGCGCTCCCTTGCTTTGACACCCCCTCCTCTTTTACTATGAGTAAGTTATCGTGTCCACCTTAATTTCGTCTGCAGGAATCCTAAGCCGGTGTCTGATTGTTGTTTTTTCCTGCTTATTTGTGTGCTTGTGCGTCTGTGTGTCTCTGGGCGGTGACCTACAGTGTTGTTATATCTTACTTGTCTATCTATGTAAGTTAGTTTTGTGTGTGTTGCGTTCCCCTTCAACCCCCCTCCCCACCTTTTTTCCACCCCTACCCCATTCTCCCCATTTTTCTATATTTTGCATAAAATTAAAATGTACTTGTTGGATTTTTTAAGCAACCCGTCTATAATGCTTTTCTGTTACAACTTCTTTTTGTTGTGGGCCTACTTTGCAAATGCGTTGTTCTGAGGCTGTGTTTGTGGTGCTCTGTGCTTCCGAGAAATCTACCCTTACCTATTATCTTTTGACTGCGAAATTGATAAATCTTGCACTGTAATAACTGAATTTCTGTTGAAAAATAATATAAAACTATTAAGTAAAAAATAAAAAGTCAGTATCACATTTGTGTCATGTAATTTATGTTTTCTTTTTCAGTAGACAATACACTTTCAAATGACACCAAAATAAGATGAGCTTACTAGGCATTAATATTTGATATATTTTAATAGCACTGTTATATAGCACTTGCTTATTTGTGGATCGGATACCTTAAATAATTTTTTACACAATGCCAAATGAAACAAAAAAAGATTTCTTAATCTACTGAATCACAATTTATGTAGTCGACAAATGACCAATTAGTGAAAAATGCCATTGTCTACAATGATTCATGAAAATGAGACTTAATTTCGCCGAATATCTTAAATTCATGTAAACATGTAAAAATTCGTAGGTCTTCCCTCTCTCTATTTAACTAAACTATTATTGTTGTCTTTTACATCTACGCAAAATTATATAGACTTTTTACGTAACTAGAACGAATTATAATATCACCCGTAATGTTACATCGACAGAGCGCTTGCATTTCATTCAAATAGATGCAGTCAGACAAGTGTACAAAAAAAAAAAACATCCGAGGGAGAGCCAGAAAGTGGTCATTGATTGCAGATGGTCTTTATTAACGGAAAATAAAGCCTGTGGCATCCTTAAGAACCAAGTAGCATCTATCAAGAGGTGGTCTTAAGCACAGTCGACTGTATCTTAAATATTTCCAATATTATAATTCAATGAAATCAGCAGTTAGTTTTTCCCTTTTTGGACACAAGAATCCATATTTTCCATGGTACAGTCATATTGTAAAACATTAACGACAAGGTGTATTCTTGTCTGTATCAACATAAAAAACGGACAATTTATTCTATCAAGACAAATATGAGCCGTGCCATGGGAAAACCAACATAGTGGCTTTGCGACCAGCATGGATCCAGACCAGCCTGCGCATTCGCGCAGTCTTGTCAGGCTCCATGCTGCTCGCTAACAGTTTCTCCAATTCCAAAACGCTTTAAAAGCGAACAGCATGGAGCCTGACCAGACTGCGCGAATGCGCAGGCTGGTCTGGATCCATGCTGGTCGCACACCCACTATGTTGGTTTTCTCATGGCACGGCAAATATTTATCAGATATACTATTAAGCAGATATATATGACTTTCAAAGTGAATGCAACGTAATTTGATGTACGTTATGTTTCGACGACACTAAGACGACACAATACAAAGTGAAATATGTTTATTGCTTTTAACTCTTCAGGTTATGCATTTTGTATTAATAAAATATAACAAGCCTATTAGAAAGCACAATAGCAATGGGACTATTTGTTAGCGCAGTATCAAATAACACATTACTCTTTTCGAAAGAGAAGAATTTCGTTCTGATTATTATTTATAGACAAAAGTTTAGTCGAAAAAGAATAACTCAATACTCGCATTACACATTGTTAGGACTAAACGCATAGAAGCTTCAAATTAGTGACATTGATTAAAAATCTTAAAGGATACTGTGCAGATATTAATTAAATCTGAAAGAATATCCTAATGAAGCACAGAATGCAGCTAAACCAATCAATAACAGGTTGGGATTTAGTTGTGCTTAATGAGACGGTAGCATAGAGCTGGGATAGGGGAGGGGGGTAGAATTGAGAAGTGAGAAAATGTTACACGTTTCATTGCTTCTCATTGTCAAGGCTAACCCAGTCTGCTACAGATCGTGGAAAACGTACTTAAATTAAATTTTTAACGGCAATCAATTACACTGATTTTATAACTGTGTGTTAGAGCGATTTAAAGGAATTTATATTATTTCGTGCACCCCATTGCACATAACATGACGGCTATCAGGAGAAAAGAAATTAAAGATATATATTTACAAATTCATGTTTTTCTGACAGGTAATTAGTAAAAATAAATAGGAAAGAAAGACCTTACCAACAAAAATTCATCAGAACAGTTAATGAAGCTGAGACTATAAAACAAAAAAAATGTCAGTACTTATTTTCTTTTAATTACATTTGGCATGATAATGCATGTTTTCTGTCAAGTTGAAAAAAAAAATGAGGCGAAGTAGTCTGTTTCCGTTAAATGTTACTTATCTGTCTTAATGTATCTGGAAACAATATTACTAGAAAGAAAGTTTGGAAATATTTAAATGATAACAGTGTGTGACTATTAAAACTGATTCCGACATTTGTAACAAAGTCTTATCTTTAAGGTTCAAACTACTCTTATATTCCAATACTTTATTAAATGCATTATTGATCACTTTTGTTTGCTGATCTGCCGATTAAAAAAAAATGTTAGAACAAGATCAACGAGTGTCACTTGCTTATTTTGCTGTGACAAATTGAGACAGCTGTCATGATTAAAATGAGGTAGAATATGAATACCATTATTTTTTTCAACAGAAATATTTTATTATTTCCGGATATATGCGGTGGTCTCCCCTTACAGTAAATGCAGCGCTAGGGAGATAATCCTTTGCGTCTGTCCGTGACGACGTAGCGTCATTTATCCGGAAAACCTATAATAATTCCTGAAGGCCGTTACTCGATGAACATAACTATTACTGTCTTTCATAAGGTCAATTGTTTTGATGTAAAACAATGCAAACAAATGACGTAAAACAAGCAGTAATGTAAGGACACCAAATAATGTTTTGGCGAATTGAGAAAAATCAGAAAAGGGACGTATTCATTTAATGGGCATATGATTTAAAATAGACACGATATATAAAATTTCGTTAAAAAATTCTTGATGGAACCTTTTTTATATGCGAAAATGTCACGAAAAGCGTGATATTCGCATGGAAGCCCATAATGGCAACTCACCGGAAGACCAATAACTTAAAACCAGTCTAAGAAAAACGCAAGATAACAATCATATATTTTATTGGCTGAAATTTTACATTAATTTATACAAGTTTAGTTTAGCTCGATTTTGATGAAAGCTTGATTATTCTCCATAATTGTAGAACAATGTTTGTTTCAAACGTACAGTACTTCCTAGTAAAGTTATAAACTTTAGGTACAACCGTAATTTGGAAATGAGCAATCAAATTGAGATACTATTTGGTTTATTCATATCCACTTCGCTACAAACATTTTGAAAATCAATTGAGTATGGCCAGAGATTTTGCCCTGTAGTTAATATAAAATCTGCTACTGCTGTCATTCCGCGATGATTAGTGACATTGACTTGATATTGGCGTGTGTTTGTTTTTATTTACTCATATCTACAACTCAGCATATGTTTTGAACATCAAGAAGTCATATTTAGAGATGTTGTCCTTAAATAAACTGAAGACTGCCTTTTTTTTCTTTTGCAGCCATATTTTTATAAAACTTTGTAAGAATGTTTGTGAATACTCAAAGCTGTTTCCTTGCAAAAGTTCTTAAATTCAGCTTTGTGTTATCAGCGTTATTGCCCCTGACTTAGTTAAAATGATAGTTTTACTGACTGATATCTATATGCATGGTATAAAATGGTCTTTAGTGGATATTATATGTTTGTACTAATCGAACGATGATTTTCAGCCAAACTAATAAAAGTTATCAATTATATCAGAGTTATGTTCCTAGAATTAACTAGAAGCCCCACTTTCTGTTCATCGTGTGACAAATCTAGTTGCTTTTATGCGATTGTTGTACATGATTGCAAACACATCAGAGCAGATGTCTTCTGGCTTGCCATATCTATATGACAGTTATAGAGTTATAACCCCTGAAATGATTGTAAATAACAAGATAGCTCTTTACCGGCAAGTATACGATATTATTCCTATTGTACTCAAATCAGCAAAGATATAACCTTCAGCTGATTGGTTCCAGGCATACATTTCACGGGGGATAATACTTTATTGCATTTGCTTGTTTTTGTGTTTTGCAATTACTATTTTCTGAAGAGGGATCAGTGTATTTATTTATTTAGGTAAACCTAACGACACAATGGCGCCGTTCTATATCTTAATGATTTACCTGCAAATGGCAACCAATCAGTTAGAAGTTAGAAAATAACCATAGCCTGGAGTTACCAATATTGGTGGGGATAAGGACTCTTATGCATTTATCTAAAGTTGGGTTAAATATATTAAAAAAAACTTATTTTGATACATTATTTACTTGTGCATCCTAAAGAGATCCAAATTATTTAAAACTAGCTTTCAGTTTCAAGTCAAAGCCATTTTATTAACATGACCCCTATAAACAGTATGTCTAAATGCCGTCACCTGAATCAGTGTACTCACAGTCCATATGGTTAAGTAATATTAAAATGGAGAAGTATGTCCAAAACATTAAAGTTATCTTCTTATCACGAAAATGAATATATTTACTGGTATTTGTAATATTTGTATCAAGTAAGGTTAACCATAGCACTGGCAGTGAAAAACACCATGCAGTATATCCGCCATTTGCATGAAACAGTATAAGGAGTGGATGATGGTGACATCCTTTGTAGTTACATTGTCCCAATTGAGTGAATACAAATGAGATGCAACTATTCAATTGCAATCTTTCCATTTCTGGCAGATTTATTTACATCCACATATAAAACAATTGGAGGTAAAACAGTACATTTTACAAGGAAAATATATAAGATGAAATTTTGGGAATACCCTGTATGCTAATTCTGGGTAATGCATATTATATCCGCAAGGCATTTCATGATTTGATATATGCATTCTTTTCTGATCACTGACCACTGACCAACTAAAGTCTCTGCTAAAATCAGTCTGTAGCTCTTATTTACATTTCAACAATTTTATGTTCTTTTTTATACTAAGAGTATGCTCCCTTTCATGTATCACTAGCTGAACACTTGTAAGTATCTGATTCTAAACTTGTTTAGTTGAGTTATCTGTAAAAGATTCGCAATTATCTGTAAAAGATTTGCAATATAAACAATGCCATTACGATAGTATTCGTCTGGTGTTAATTTAATTTTCTGACGTTTAATAATAAACACCATAACGTTTATACACTGGCTGCACGCCTTTAAAAATACACTAGCTGTACAAATAAACGTTTTCCTGCAGTAATTCCGGAAGCAATATATTTTCCGCAAAACAACTTGCTTTATAATTCTTTATTTACTTTGTACCTTGATGAATGGAAAAGTATTGAAGCGTATTGAAGTCCATATTTATCACTTTGGCTTGGAAGTAAAGTAAGAGATTTGTTTTGCTCTGTACTTTGCTTCTTCTCATTATCTCATTATTGTGAGATGAAGGGAAATAAATGATTGCTTTAATAATATGAACCGTATTTAAAATTCTTCAACTATATAGGAAGACCTGTCATGAAAGAGGTATTGCCTTAATTCAATTCCCAGTATTTTGCGGAAAATGTTTTATCATTGCATTATTTGTTTGATCTTTGAACATAATGAATACTTAGCTATTATTTTTTGTTTTCTTTTCTTTTTTACTTATTAAAATATTAATATGTATGTATCTACAGAGAAACTGGTCAAGTGGGAATTGAACTCCACGAAGGGTTCTTATTATTTCCAGTCATCTTAGATAGTACAGTCTTTAAGGTTGTTCAAAATAGCTTCAATTGATGTCGGTGCTAAAAGTGTAACCTAACCGATCAAACCAGATTTTCTTTAAAAATGCTTGATTGCAGTATATGCTCCAAAATGATCTTCTTATATATTTGCTCATCCTTCAAAACAACAGTCGAAAAGTGATGCGGCGGCCGTAAAATTTCGCCCAGTTTGATTATTTTGATTTAGTTCTGTTAGAATTATTAAATTTTCGTAAATGCCATTGTTGTAAAAAGGCATTGTATTCAAGCTTATGTCGTGAGAGTTTAGCATCTTTTTTCATGGGACATTATCCCCGTCATATTCCTATTTATTGTAGTGACTCTGAAGATGCATGTATGTAAGAGAAAAGTTGGTTTGCTGAAGCAGACTGGTTGTAATCTTTTATATGTGCCATTCACCTGTTATGAGTGTTTTGTGTTTTGTGCAAAATATTAACGTAAAATACTAAAACTTGAATTATGATCTGATATAAGCTAGAACCTTCTGCGGTGAAAAATGTTTAACCGCTGAATTGATAGAAGTTAAACAGATACAAAAGTTTACTTCACTATAATTGTTATATCGGCCGGAGAATACAGACTGTATGTATATATTATGAATGCATACAAAAGAAACTATATATCCAGGGTCTTACCACATCAAAGCTTTCAACCCATGCGGTCCTCATACCTACGTGGAGTTTATAGGCAAATGAATAATATTTATTCTGCTTGCAGTAGTTTACTAACATATTCCACATTGCGGAAGTACTTAAAACTGAAGGAAGGACTATAAAGTCAAAATTATTGTGTTCACATTTGAACTAAGAAACCGTGCTCACCATTGATGCCCTATAAAATATTGGAAAACACATTAGGCCATTTATTTTAAGGAGAATGTTTTTGAAAGCTTAACACCGACTGCTTCCGAAACGAACAGAGTGTTTTTTATAACATTGGACTGACTATACAATTCATCTTATGACTTTGGTCTGGCTATATTTCATAAAATCTGTTTGACTTAATTCCTCTGATGCCGATATTCAATATTTGTTAGACTCTGTAGGTTATATAACGTCTCTATTATTGCCTGACTTTAAACTCCAGTATAATAACTGTCTTGATTTATGACAGCAATGTTCAAGATACTACCTCTGAATATTTATCTTGAAGATTATGTTGGATTACGTAGATCTGTGTAGTATGTGTGAGCGGGATTTTCAAAATAACTTAAACTTTTGCTTCCTAAAGCCTCCTATTGACTTTTTATCCAAGTAAACAAGTGTTGAATATAGACTGGTCATTTGACGCGGCGATTTTAAAGATTAATGCTTACACTTACCTTTTACCTTTAAAAGCATGTGGTTTTATCACTCTGCGACACTCAGAATAATATGATTATTTACAGCATAGTAATAACTTCGAGTTGAATAAAATGATTAAATGCGAGGCTCCGCCGAGCATTTTATCAATTTTATTCAAGAGTTTAATAAATTTAATGTGGAAAGTCACAAATGTAATATTCTTTTTATCACATGTTAGCTTTTCCTGTCGAAACATCAAAAATTCAACTTTCTTTTACTATATAAACAAGTCAGTTTGACAAACGTCGCCTACCACTATAAACGACGTCGACGTCAAAGCTTTATTACACTAGTGTATAATCATTTTTATGTAATGGCCTTATTACACTCCCGCGACGTCAAACGTGTGATAAATCTATAAAATGAACACAGTTTCTGTGCGGATATCATGAAACCGAAACGATATAAAAGTCGGTATTAAAGACAGCTATGCTGGCAACTATTAAGCATGTGTGAAGATTTATCTAGAATAGGATCACATGTTCCTGATTTTTTTCTACACACCAATCAAAGTGGAAACAGAACATAATGTATCTGATGAATAAAATGCAAGACAATTGACATATTTGTGGCAAAGAGTCAGTATGTGGAGGATATACCAGCAATAAATATAGGTCTAGTTGGATTAATGAATGCAGCAGTACTGTTTTTCCAACTGAATTTGACAAATTCTGGCTAAATTTAGTTAAAAGGCGTATATTTACGTTATTTATACCTATTTTGTAACAGTTGTGGATTTGTTATTTTTCTATCTCATATATATGCGGACATTTATATACTATTACTATTTGAATGACATTTTAACTGGTGAACATCTAAACAGGTTCATTTTTTTTTATGAAATGAACATTCGTTTGAAAGCGGATACTTTATCGTCATGGGTGGTGTCCTTTTTTTTCTATTTCTATGCACATATCATTGAAACTTGATGATTGGGCACTAGTTTTGCAATTTCAATGATTAAACGCAGTGTTAAGAAACTACTATACATTTTACAAAGTAATTAAATTATCATTACATTCCGAATGCCATTATTAAAATTACACACTACATTTTATAACATATATAAAATTTTGTTAGGTTCAATGGAATATTATATGTCTTGTTTTAATTTTGCAAAGTTATATATATATTTCTTTACGGTGAATACAAAAACACTTTGATGATTTAAGCAAATAATATTTTTTACAGCGTTCGTTCTATCCCACGTTTAATTTTAATTTGTTTTCAAGTGCGTGTATCATAATTGTGTCTACGCTTCCTACTGATCGAAAATTATACAGTCCACTTGAATATGTGAGAAGAAAGTCAAGGGTTCGGTTATCATATAATTATCTGTCTTTTAGCTAGTACCCCACATAATTGATGTCTTCCTTTTGGTACTAGTAGTTTCCTCGCTTGGCGCTCAGCATTAAGAGGTTAGTGCTCGGACTGGTCAGCCCGGTGTCAGTATAATGTGACTGGGTGGGGTATCATGTCATGTGTCTACAGCGTGATATTCCAGTGAGGCAGCACTATAAAGCTTGGCATTGTGCATACTGCTACAAGTATACACCGTCGTTTATATGAATGAAAAATTGTTGAACAAGGCAGTCTGAATGACAGCTAAATCCCCCGCCACTGTTATGGATGGTGAAAGGGTAAAACTTTTGATTTTAGCTGTGACCTTGACCTTGAACTGACATGGCTGACTCATGAATTCTGCACAACGTCTTGATGAGGTGATCATTTGACCAAAGTTTCATGAAAATCCTTCAAGGGGTTTAGGAGATACAGAGCTGAAACCTTTGACCTTCAGTTGTGACCTTGGCCTTGAGTTGACATGGCTGACTCATGAGTTCTTGATGAGGTGATCATTTGACCCAAGTTTGATGAAAATCCTTCAAGGGGTTAAGGAGATACAGAGTGGACACCAAATGGAAGGCTCAAACCTTCGACCCTTAGTTGTGACCTTGACCTTGAGCTGGCATGGTTGACTCATAATTTCTGCACATCGTTCTGATGAGGTAATCATTTGACCCAAGTTTTATAAAATTCCTTCAAGGGGTTTAGGAGATATAGAGCGGACACGAAATGGAAGGCTCAAACCTTTGACCTTCAGTTGTGACCTTGACCTTGAGCCGACATGGCTGACTCATAAGTTCTGCACATCGCCTTGATGAGGTGATCATTTGACCCAAGTTTGATGAAAATCCTTCAAGGGGTTTAGGAGATATAGAGCGGACACAAAATGGAAGGCTCAAACCTTTGACCCTTAGTTGTGACCTTGACCTTGAGCCGGCATGACTGACTCATGGGTTCTGCACATCGTCCTGATGAGGTGATCATTTGACCCAAGTTTTATAAAATTCCTTCAAGGGGTGTAAGAGATATAGAGCGGACACAAAATGGAAGGCTCAAACCTTTGACCTTGAGTTGTGACCTTGACCTTGAGCCGGCATGGCTGACTCATGGGTTCTGCACATCGTGTTGATGAGGTGATCATTTGACCCAAGTTTTATAAAATTCCTTCAAGGGGTTTAGGAGATATAGAGCGGACACAAAATGGAAGGCTCAAACCTTTGACCTTTAGTTGTGACCCTGACCTTGAACCGACAAGGCTGACTCATGGGTTCTGCACATCGTCTTGATGAGGTGATCATTTGACCCAAGTTTCATGAAAATCCTTGAAGGGGTTTAGGAGATATGGACCGGACACGATTTTGTTACGGACGGAAAGACGGAAGGACGGACGGAAGGACGGACGGACGGAAGGACGGACGCAGACCATTCCTATAATCCCTCCGCCACGGCGGGGGATTAAAAAGACGTTATGAACCCGAACACACACACACTTCCTTTTGGATGATTGATGTGTGTCTTTTCATTGTAAATCAGTTTTATTAAAGTGAAACGAATCCTATATACGTTCTGGCACCGTACGCTTGGTTGTAACATTTTAAATACTTAATATTAGAAATATGTGATGTTCTACTTACAACAAAGACATTAAACGACAATTAATAAATTGATTATCCGTTATTTAACCACCATCGGATTACAATTTGCACTTGTCATTACCATGCTGTATGATTTGTAAATACAATGTACATTACAACTCGGGGGATTTGACTTGAACAGCTGGGTGAATTATTCAAAATTCAAATAGTTGTTATTTTAAAGGTAGAAGAAAACCCCAGACCATTCTATAATAATTTCGATCAGATATGGTAATGTTATAAGGCTTTCATAACACCGCATGTAGAGCAGTTATCCTATTACACTCTTTCACAAAATGTAGTTATTATAATAGCATGTCACTAAACGAAAAATATATACAATTGAAGGAAAATTTAAAATAATGAACACAAGTATGTTACCTCCTGAACTATAAACTGTTGGTATTTTATGGTGGGAGAACTTCAGTGTTTTCCTTAAATAAATATGCGTTATATACCTAACGAATACTGATTCATATGCACAGCTTGAAGTGACAAAATGAGTTATAGCATCTATGAAATTTATTAGAACTTTTACTTAAACTTTTACATCCCCGAATTCTAGAATATCGTCCCAATGGGCAATTATTGTTCGCAGTCATTTCCTACCAGACACCGTTATTCTAGATATTCACAGTTTCCTCGAGCAGGTGTTAGAACTTTCTCAGAGAAAACCATTTACAAAGCATGCGGTTTACAACACAATTAGAGTGTGTATTTGCCTAACACTTTTAACATGCAAAATCAAGAATATGACGACATTTTCCAGTGTACTGTTGATTCATTTGTCAAAATTCACATTTGTAATACATTTCAAAGCATGTCATTTCCCTGTTCACTTTTCTTATGTATTCTGTAAGAAATTTCACAGAATAATAGAATGAGATTCGATTCACCTAACATTTTTGTAGTAACAGAGACTTTTTTCCAGAAATATGCCAGCGATAAATGTAATTAGATCTATTAATGCATATTCATGTAAATTATCGGTTAAAGCAAAAACTTGTTATTAATTAAGTTTGGCACGATCATGTGAGAATTATGGCCATGTAAACCGAAGAAAATCATATAAAGAAACCAAGAATGAAAAAAGCAGACGTAAACAGATAATAAACAATGCCACTGATGTCTGTCTGTAATTAAGTAGGCCTGACATTTAAATGTATTTCATCTAGACGTTTGAATATTGAAGGTTTGTAATTATAAATGAAATATCTCTAAGATGATTTGGCTTAAAATCAAATGAAATAATTAATTAAAATTTGAAACACTGTGGTAAACTTATTGTCAAAAACAGACTCCTATATTCTTCGTACATATCAGTGGCTTCTTTGATAATTGTACTATCATAGTAATATATACATGTGATTGTCTATTAGTTCATCTGAGCAAAGGGGTCCTAGGGTGAGCTATTGTGATCACCCTTCATCATTATCCTCCGTCAACATTTTTCCTTGGAGAACTCGTCATGAAACTTACAAAGTAGGGTGAATGCTGTTTCAATTTTGAAAAATGTCATGATTGCTCTATGCACTGGAGTAATATCCCTAATATAGGTCATTACGGTTATAATTCATATTGTTAATACATTTGCCACTACATTTCATGAGCAATGTCTTCAAACGGTAGTGACTAGAACATTTAGCATACATTTAATAAGGTTGTGCTGGTTACACCATGGCTTTCGGCCTTTAGTCAAAATTGGCAGTACTTTACTTTGATCACACGATAGTGATCAAGATAATAATTCGCCCGGATTCTCTGCTTAGGTGAAGAATAGACTGTACAGTGTATATATACGTTTTGACATAAGTAATTTTAACAACGCACACGTTGTAGATGCGTTTTTCACTCTGCCATGTGCAGTTTTTAGCCCTCTCCAGTCGATGTCCACAGAGGCGTTGGAAAGTACATCGTCGAAGTCGAAGTCGAAGTAGCCACATGTCTGAAGCAGTCTATATGACTCTTGTTCAGATTAAAATCTGGATAAATTTTTAAACTTGGTGTTCTACAGTAAACCAACTGTGTCACTAGACAAAGTAACATTGTTTAGACTGCACAAAACAGCCATACCTTTTGCATTTTATACAATCTAAATCACGTGTGAAACTTTGTCAGAAGTCATTTGTTCAAATTATAGTAAAAACCTTGTTAACAATTCAGAAGTTATATGTTCCGAAACCTGTTCAATAATTTTGTTTAAATTAAATGTGAGTCCATTTTATAAATATGTTATCTAGCGTCAAAATCTGAATCACTAGAGCTATCATGTTTTAAAACTCAATACGACATAATTTCTACCTCGTACAACGAACTTGGTCATAATGTATCATTTTGTTCCAAACTGTGTTTTTTTTAATGAAACACTAAATAAGTAGGCCATATCATTGGAAAAAGAAAACCTTTAAGACCTCAGCAGTTCTCTCATATTTGTTGAAACGGTTCATTAATCAAACGTATTCTGTATCATTCAATGTAGAAGTCAGCTAAACAACTCAGAGCCTTCAATGCAGTTATCAACACTGTTGGGATATTAGAATTAAATTGGCCAATATTGTATTAAGCTTTTATTTGAAATGTAATCCGCGATCCCAAAAGACTAGAAAATATAACAACATTGAGAGCAATTATTATAGAAAGACGTTTTACATGCCGTTAGGATCTTAAAGACATTTAATGAATTCTATAAGAAGATCCTTTGAAACAAGCAAAATGATTGCAGACGCGGTTTGATTGAATCTCTTCATGAAGGATTATAATACGTGTTACCCCAGCACCAGATCAAGCGAAATTGTATGATAAGAAGACTGAATGTACACCATGATCCCAAACGACCTAGAAATATGATAAAACTGAGTTTAAGTTCAGTGAGACTTTTACAGCCACCACACAGAACTTGAAGACTGTTGTTGTGATAGTTAATAAAATCTATAAGAAGATCCTTTACAAGAATAGAATGTAGCTAAGCAAAATAATAGCGGATTCAAACATTTCAGCATGCAATGTGAATATCATTTGCGGTATACAAAATGTATAATATCAATTCTGTATATTTGAATCCAACATTAATTTAATCATATTGCTTTCGACACGTTCACGCTTGTGTCTTTCCCTAATGAGCCAAGCAAAGCGAAGTTTTGGCGCCGTGATTTACCTGGCAACCAATAAATTATGAAAACTGCAGCATTTTATGTCATTAGTAAAATCTGATATTCATCCATTTTATATTTACAGAGAATTACGAGTATCGAAGAAACGTACCACGGATTTATTGGATTTTTATTTCATTAAGGTAAGATCTAGTTTATAAGAAGTGCTGTGACTTACAGTTGGGTTTGGGGTATATTATAATATTTTGTTTGTTTTTGTTGGTTTTAATGTCGCACCGTTACAATAATAGGTCATGTCACGACTTTCCAGCTTTGATGGTGTAGGAAGATCCCAGGTGTCTCTTTGTGCATTATTTCATCACGAGCGGGCACCTGGGTGGCTTCCTAACACAAAGAATTTAACGCCCCGAGTGATGCTCCAACCCACATCGGTGAGGGGCAAGCTTAAGTGATTTGAAATGACCGACCTTAACCACTCGGTCACGGAGGCCCCAAAGATATCAAGACAATCATTTTTGTTACACTGCTTATTTATAATTTTGCGGAAATGGGCTAGGCTTAACAATGCAAAGGGGGCAAGATTCATGGAGTTACTGGCCGTTGCGTTTTTCTATTTTTAAGTTTCGTTTTTCATTTGTACCCAGCATGGAATGATACAAACGACGATCTAAAAAGTACAAAACTATGTAACAAAAAAGGATGGATTTATTTTGCTGCCTTGTCGCCATTTTCTCTGTTTGTTTGTGTGCCATCTTATGATTTTACTTTAGCAATTGTTTTAAAACTTACAATGTTGAGCATATATGATACACAAATGACAGTAAATGAACGGGAAAACTAAGAATAACGAACCAATAAGAAAAGTCACGTTCCAGGAACTCGGCATAATGCATGCATGAGATTGTTAAACAGGCCGGCGCCTTAATTTGCCTTTAAACGTTAAATATCTATAACAGTTATATAATAAGGAAATAATAAATGTTTCATAACTTTACAAAACATAAAGGTTTCATTCATATGTTACTTTGTTTGTTTACCTTCTTTATAGAAACCACCAGTTAGGTATTACTTTATGTACGTAATTATGTACACATATTAACATCACTATCAGCATCCAGCATCTTCACATTTACATTTTCGTCGCCATATTTCCACAATGCCGTAACTAGCTTTTTGATAGTATTGGAAATTACATTTAAAGATAAGAGTGTCAATGACTTAACACTACTTACAGCCTTGTTGGACTAAAATTTAGGCTGTTTATGTTAGTTCGACAAGGCCAAAAATTCACCATCATCCAGATGTAATAGACATACCTAATGACACATAAATCTCAATTTTTTTCAAAAAATGGACTTATGGCACTCTGGAATTAAGGCGTTTGTTGGCGATATATTTTGATTTGATATTTATTTAAATGGAGGTAAAGATTCAAGTATACGTAAACACCATATCTAAGCACTACGATTTTCTAACTGTCTTATGATCATAATCAAAAATACAAATGATAAAGGAACATAGTAAAGATTCAAGTATACGTAAACACTATATCTATGCACTACGATTTTCTAACTGTCTTATGATCATAATCAAAAATACAAATGATAAAGGAACATAGTAAAGATTCAAGTATACGTAAACACCATATCTAAGCACTACGATTTTCTAACTGTCATATGATCATAATCAAAAATACAAATGATAAAGGAACATAGTAAAGATTCAAGTATACGTAAACACCATATCTAAGCACTACGATTTTCTGACTGTCTTATGATCATAATCAAAAATACAAATGATAAAGGAACATAAAAAGGTCTACATATGAAATGATAAGTGTTACAGTTGTAAAATATATGCAAATCCTAGATAACATTTAAACCTCTCGAAGCCTATGGTTGGGCTTCGGTTATTGCCCGTTTCTTGTTTTTAGATCGTTTTACTGCAAACAGGTCGAGTCATTCGATATTATTACTTTGAGAAACCTACAACAACAACAACAACAACAACAACAACAATTGAACGTTCTAAAATATTTGTTACTTATACAACATTTAAACTCTAATACTTTGAGTCAAGGAGGTGTAATAGTGCATTTGGCTTTAAGACCGCTTAATTCAAACTAGACTTACAGCAAAACATTGTTGTGTATTTGCGCGCGCGCGTGTGTGTGTGTGTGTGTGTGTGTGTGTGTCGGAGGTGGGGGTGCATGATAGTATGTATTATATCGTATTATTATTATTATTATAATTATCGTATATAATAGTGTTATTATAATAGAACCTCGATCTGGGATGCTGTATTCGGCTCGAGTGTATTTTGCGAAATCGGATCTCACGAGGGGCGCACGCGAAATCCACGAGAGCCGAATACAAAATCCCAGATCTAGGTACTGTTATAATGACCCTTTTATTATATAAAGCCACCATTTGGTATGCTGTTTTGTTTTCAAACGAAATCTTCAAACGAAATCTTCAATGTTTGTCGATGTTAAAATAAAAGTGAGTGAAGTTTTGAAGTTTTTGTGTGCGCTATTTGTAGACCTGTGTCAGATCATGCATATTAAATGAAAATAGTTCGGCAACATACAATACAAAAGGTACAATACGGATTTATTTTCTGCCTGGTCAGATTTACTCGTGAAATACAAGCCGTATTTTTGACAGAATTTATATTTGTATATATTAAATGGGTATATCGTCAAATTCAAAGCAAAATATTTAAATCCTTTTGGTATCGATAACAAGCGTAGGCAATAAATTAATCGAATCCGTTTTTTCTTCAGTCGAATCTATTTCAAAACGTTGATTTTGTTGATCGTAGTAAAAGTAATGTTTTATGTATTTTACAGTTGTTTCGAATCATAATTTTGACTTTACACCATAGTATCTTAATTTGAATAGTTTAATGGTGTGTATAATAATACGCCCGCATTGCATTATCCTGGCTGAACTTGAGATAAGTAAATGAAATCTATTTGAAGACCCATATTTATTTTGTATGTGTTCACTTTGATTTCTCTTCACACAAATAAGCTTTACATAACTTGTTCAAATGTACAGCCTAATTTGACACGAAGAATTACAGGGTCTAGGATTTTCGTTGGAATCTTTACAGGAACGCTTTTAACATTATATATTCCGGAAGTTTAACCTAGCCGTCCTAACAGGCAATAATTTGTTCCAGCTATTTCCTACCAGACACCGTTATTCTAGATATCTACTGTTTCCTCGAGCAGGTGTATCTAAGTGGAAAATACCTAGAGAAATCTTACATGCAATCATGCAATCAGGTTCAATGCATGTGGTCTGTGATTGGAGCCTATCACTCTACTGCAATCATATTTACACTGAATGTTAATTATATCGTAGTGGTTGCTACATGTAGATTGCTCGATATTCATATACACGTGTTTGAATTTTTCCTGCTTTTCTGTTTGTTTGCTTTGTCAGTGCGTGCGTGTGTGTGTCTTGTACACGTCCGTGTTTGCGGTTTGCGGTGTAGGGAGACTGCATTTTTAGTTCCTACCCCTTTCTCTATCCCTTACCCATTTTTGTATCTTGCATGTAGTTAAGTTGAACTTGTTGTTGGATTTTAAGCAAAATCTTCTACTACAGTTTCTTTTTGCTGCGGGCCTACTTTGCAATGCAAGACCTTTTGGCTATATAAAAAGACTCGTCGATCTGGCAGGACATGTATACTTGCAATTGTTATGCATGTTTGAGGAATTTTAAAGAAAAAAATCATACTTTTCTTTTATTTCCTTTCACTAATTCATATAAGTGAAAACTGGATATAAATATTGCATACAGTTCTTAGTTTCTATATTCTTGATTTCACTAATGTATTCAGTAAGAAATTTCGGGGTAAAGTTAAGAAATTTCAGAATAAAATAAAAGGCAAATAAGTCAATATTTCGAGGATTAACCAGCACACCAATTGATGTAGCGCAATAATTCTGTCATTTAATTGGATGAAAGTAGATTTAAAACTGCTCATATTATGCTATCAAATTTGATCATGATATTTAGAATGCATATATACGCACTTAAGAAATAATATATCCCACGTTAAATGAAATCACTGTTTGAAGATCAGATAAGATTGAATTATAAAACATATGCGCACTATTATTTAGTTTTGAAGTGAATTTAACGAGCAGAAGAATAGTGTTCCATAAGATGAAAGCTATCAATATCTGCCTTGAAACTTAAATGTATCTAAGACAAAAGAAAACTTCTAGGATATAAAGTTGCTTATATTTTTTGAAAGCAGTGATTAAATTTTATCAATACTCTTTCAAAATTTCAATTTTCGCAAGATGAATCAAACTTTTCTAGTAAGTATGTGGTTTTGCATTATGATATACAATGAGACTCGAATGATTACACAAAGGGGGGGGGGGTCCCAGTTAGGTGTCTGCGCAAAATGTTTTTTGATTTTATTTATACTTTGTGGTAATATACCTACATGTATTAAGTTTCATTAACAAGTGTTACTGTTACCAGTTTTGACTTACTTTTATAGGTATTCACATTTAAAGTGGGTGGGGTAATCTGACATGTGACCAACAAGGAACACAATTTCTGTTATTTTTTAAAAAATGGTTCTAACTTTTACCTGAAACTTTCATGATAAATAACTATGCAATGGACATTCACACAACATGTTTCATTTTAAATTGTACTGAATACTTTTTTCAGCACAGAGCCACAAAATGGTCTAATCAAATTTACTGATTTTCAATGGACGAATTTCACTCAAAAGCTAAAACATTTTTTATTAGTTGAGATATTAAGGTGTTATTTTCAGCAGATATTGTAAACTAAATAAACATAAAAAATGACAGTATATCAGTTTACTCTGATTAATATTGGAAGAGTGGTACACTCTCAAACTGGGTAAAAGTGGGTGGGGTAAATAAATAATCGAAGCAACACTACAGAAATTGTGCAGTTGTTGCGAAATGGCCTCAGATTGTCCATTACTATCATAATTGTGCCCCCATGAGTGGTGGGGCATATAGATTTGTTCTTGTCCGTGCGTCCGTCCGTCCATCCGTCCGTGCGTCCGTCCGAAGTTCGTGACGCGCCTAGCTCAAAAAGTATTTGATATAAAATGATGAAACCTTGCAAGAGTCTTTATCATGATATGGACTTGCGCACCTTCTATTTTTCGTCTGGGTCCGCCCCCTAATTTTAGAGTTACTGCCCCTGAAATAGTAAAAAATGAACATTTTCACCTTGTGCCACGCATAGCTCAAAAAGTATTTGATATAAATTGTTGAAATCTTGCATGAGTCTTTATAATGATATGAACTTGCACACCTTTTATTTTTCGTCTGTCTCCGCCCCTATTTCTACAGTTATGGACCCTGAAATAGTAAAAAATGCACATTTTCACCTTGTGACACGCCTAGCTCAAAAAGTACTTGATATAGCTTCATGAAACCTTGCTTTAGTCTTAATCATGATATGAATTTGCGCATCTCCTATTTTTAAATCTGGGTCCGCGCCCTATTTCTAGAGTTATGGCCCCTGAAATAGTCAAAAATGCACATTTTCACCTTGTGACACGCCTAGCTCAAAAAGTATTTGATATAAATTGATGAGTGTTTATCATGATATGAACTTGCGCACCTACTATTTTTTATCTGGGTCTGCCCCCTATTTCCAGAGTTATGGCCCCTGAAATAGTAAAAAAATGCACATTTTTACCTAATTATGTGACTTACTTAGAAGTATTCTCGGTGCCTTACTCAGAAGTATTTAAATATAAATTCATGAAACCTTGCTTGAGTCTTTATCATAATGTGACCTTTGCACACATGGCATTCTTCTTGAGAATTTTAGCATTCATTACAGAGTTATGGCCCTTGAAATAGCCAAAATAGTGGATTTTTTGTTTGTGATGCTCATAGCTCAAAAAGTATATGGTATAGAATAATGAATCCTTTTCATATTTTTTTGAGGCTGCAAACATTTGAATTATTTCCCCTTATTTGTGACAAATGTACCAGTCGGCGGAGGGGGAGGGTGGGGGGGGGGGGGGGGGGGGTGGCACACCACACCATGTGTCCTACATTCTAGTTTTATTAAATCAAACTTGGTTGATAAATTTTAACAAAACATCTGTCTCTTTAATAAGACTTTATACATGTGTCCATTGGAAAAATCAATGCAGAAAATTTTAATGCTAATTTGAACAATAGCTTTCCCTCAAATATACTTCTCAGTGCAAAACCTTTTGTTAAATACTTGAGCTTTCTGGTTAATTTGGTTTGTCTACATGTCATGTTCAAGGTCCATGATTTTTCCATGGCACACATGAATATAAAGTGGGATTTTTTTTGGTTAAAATTTTCAATCAATGCTGTACTTAATAAAATTAAATTAAGTAATGGACAATCTGAGGCCATTTTTAACATTAGCACAATTTTTGTAGTGTTGCTTCGAATATGTTATTTAAACCCACCCACTTTTTTCCAGTTTGAGAGTGTACCACTCTTCCAATATTAATCAGAGTGTACTGATATAACTTCATTTTAATGTTTAATTAGTTTACAATATCTGCTGAAAATAACACTTTAATTTTCTCAACTAATGAAAATGTTTTTAGCTTTTTGGTAAAGTTCGTCATTGAAAATCAGTAAATTTTGATTAGACCACTTTGTGGCTCTGTGATGAAAAAAGTATTCAGTACAATTTAAAATGAACATGTTGTTTTGAATGGCCATGCATAGTTATTTTTATCATGAAAGTTTCAGGTAAAAAGTTAGAAACCATTTTTTTAAAAAATAACAGAAATTATGTTCCTTGTTGGTCACATGACAGATTCCCAAACCACATTTAAATGTGAATATCTATAAAAGTAATCAAACTGGTAACAGTAAACATTGTTAATGATACTTAATACATGTAGGTAATTATACCACAAGGTGTAAATAAAATCAAAAAACAATTTTTGCGCAGGACACCTAACTGGGACCCCCCCCCCCCTTTCAGTCGTTGTCCAAAGATATGCTTTCGTTTTCCTTTAGTTTTACTTACTACATTACTGTTTAGTTCGGCATGTAACGAAAAGAAGCATGTTTGAAATTGTTTACTTATGTATAAAACAAGTATTGTTACTACAAGTACTTATTGGACTTATAGTAAAAACGATCTTAGTTGTACATCATGTAAGTCAATGAAGAAGGTCATATGACTTTATGAATTTGGTGTTTAAAGCGTTCGATATACTGACAAGGGACATTTTCCCTTAACACTTAAAAAATGATAATAAACCATATTATGGTAAATAAGTTGAGTTGAATAAATCCATGTTCATGTTTTCTTTGTGCTTTCTTTATTTATCCCCCCGCCAAAGGCGAAGGGGATATTAAAAATGCCCTCCGTCCGTGCGTGCATGCGTGCGTCCGTCCGTCCGCAACGATCTTTGTCCGGAGCATAACTTCAAAAGTACTGGAGGGATTTTCTTCAAACTTCATACACTGATAGAACACATTGGGAGGAAGTGAAGTGTGCAAGAACAATAACTCTACCTTGCCTAATTTTTTAGTTATTCCCCTTTATCATATTTTCTTGAAAAACATTGTCCGGAGCATAACTCCAAAAGTACTGGAGGGATTTTCTTCAAACTTCATACACTGATAGAACACATTGGGAGGAAGTGCAGTGTGCAAGAACAATAACTCTACCTTGCCTAATATTTGAGTTCTTCTCCTTTATCATATTTTCTTGAAAAAATTTGTCCGGAGCATAACTCCAAAAGTACAGGAGGAATTTTCTTCAAACTTCATACATTGATAGAACACATTGGGAGGAAGCGCAGTGTGCAAGAACAATAACTCTACCTTACCTAATTTTTGAGTTATTCCCTTTTATCATATTTTTTAAAAACATTTGTCCGGAGCATAACTCCAAAAGTACTGGAGGGATTTTCTTCAAACTTCATACATTGATAGAACACATTGGGAGGAACTGTAGTGTGCAAGAACAATAACTCTACATGTACCTTGCCTATTTTTTGAGTTCTTCCCCTTTATCATATTTTCTTAAAACAATTTGTCCGGAGCATATCTTCTTCATGCATGGAGAGATTTTGATATGTCTTGTCACAAATGTTTACTACCACGAGGCGGAATGTCATGCGCAAGAACCAGGTCCCTAGATCTAAGGTCAAGGTCACACTTAGAGGTCAAAGGATACAAGAATGAAAACATTGTCCGGAGCATTTCTTCTTCATGCATAGAGGGATTTTGATATAACTTGGCACAAATGTTTACCACCACGAGACGGAGTGTCATGCGCAAGATCCAGGTCACTAGGTCTAAGGTCAAGGTCACACTTAGAGGCCAAAGGTCAGATACAAGAATGACTTTGTCCGAAGCATTTCTTCTTCATGCATGGAGGGATTTTGATGTAACTTGCCACAATTAATTATACACCATCATGAGACAAAGTGTCTTGCAGAGTACCCTTCTTTAGAATTATTTCCCTTTGTTGTTACTATAAATAGCTTTTATTGTAACTTTTTCTTTACTAGTCGTAGGGATCAAGACCACTTTTCTGTAGTACAACATGCATGCTATTTCCAATTTTGAGGTGTATTTTGACCAATTTCTACCTGATAAATATTTTTGTTGTGGTCTTGCATTTTTTGTTTTTTTTTTTGTTTTTTAAGATTAACTTTAAAACCCCTGATGCGGACCACAACTAAACGGTTCTTCAAAGCTTTCCCCAAAATCAATACTTTCAGACACTAACTTGCCAGGAACTTTAGACTTCAATTATAATATGCCCGGCGGGGGGATTAGCCATGTGTAACATGGCTCTTGTTTATAAATGAAAACAAAATGAATATCTTTTAGTTATAATTTTACATAACTTCTAACATTTTTACGTTTATATCTTGTTAACTTTTCTCTTGTGGTGGTAAATCTTTCAAATTTTATGTTATTTTATTCTACAGACTATATATGTGTCATCTGAATGATAAAAATCTCAGACATTTTAAGCACTTTATACAACAATATTAATGACATCCCCTTACAACGCAGATTCAACTGCCACATAACGTTTTTAACTTGATGGTTCCATTAAAACAGAAATAGTCTCTGATCATAATCATGATGGATCAACCTGCTGTACATTGAATTAACTATTTTAAACTTATTTTCTTCTTTATAGACACTTATCTGTTCTATCCGCCTCTTTTCTAATCTGTTTGACTTTCGAATTCATCCGATACTGACAGTATACATTATTGAGATTGTACAACGTCTCATATTTTTTGACTTTTAACTCCAATAAGATAAATACATTAATCTATTACAGCCATGCTCTAAATCCGCATCTCTGAATGTATCTTCAAGATTGAATTGGATTATGCTTATCAATTTTATATCTTGGCATTTAATTTCACAGTTTAATATTTTATTACTAAAATATGATTTCTTTTTTGACTGCTAACATAAAAGAAATCACTTTAAAATATGTCTTCATTTTTCTGTTAGTACTTACCCGAAAGGGGTTTTTGATTCTTCAAAGACAAAAATACTTTTGAAAATATAAAATATCAAGTCTTTTCAATGTAAAATATAAAATATATTTCTTTCCCAGTTTCGAAGCAAGATTTACAGCTGATAATTATATATATATATAACTAATTTATGGGATTTTTTATAGCTATGATGGCTGCTTTGCTATTTTTTTTTGACAGATATTGAATTTTTATTCAGAATCACCCATTACTCTTTTTTGGTTAATGAGTATAACTACATATTATATTTATGGAATGTAAAATACATAACGTACTCTGAATAATTACATTATATATGTTCACATTAAACCCGCCCGCTTAGCTCAATAGGGACAGCGCCGATCTACGGGTCGCGGGGCTGTGTGTTCGATCATCGGGCGGGTCGTATGTTCTCCGTGACGATTTGATGAAAGACATTGTGTTTGAAACCATTTGTCCTCCACATCTGGTTCATGTGGGGAAGTTGGCAGTTACTTGTGGAGAACAGGTTTGTACCGGTACAGAATTCAGAAACACTGGTTAGGTTAACTTCCCGCCGTCAGATAAATGAAATACTGTAGAAAAGCGGCGTTAAACCCAAAACAAAACAAACAAACATGTAAGTGTTTAGAAAATTAGTTTCAGCCATTCTGATAAGAAAAGAATGCATATATACAATGATAATGTACGCGTTACAATACCCTATAGGTAAGGCCTAAAAAAATTCTTTGTTTCCAGTAACATGCTCAAAAAAAATTACGGTAGGTAGGTCGGAATTGTTTTTTTTTAAGTGAGACTTTTCTGAAATTATTTTTATGTCAAAAATGAATACAAATAAGGGGTTATGCCTTTAGAGCATTAGTAAGTTGATTTCTAACATCACTGGCCATGTTTAAAGCATAAAAAGTGAAGTTTTACAACTTTTTGTTAAAAAGTAAAAATTTAGGGTAGGTCGGGATACCGGAAACAAACAATTTTTTTTACGCCTAAGGGGAAAAACACCCCATTTAGCATACGCAATAAAAGACTTATTTCAAAACTCGAAAACCTTGTTTCAGGTTGGACGAATGAGTGAAAAGCTATAGCTAGCTTATATAGGACTTGGTCAGTCGGGGTCGACAACAGTTGTTTCTGCAAATAGAAAAGTTTTGCCGTTCATGTTTTGTATTATGGTTAGCGGGTTTTCTCATACAATCAATTTCAAATAAACTTTGCAAGTAATACGCTTTCAGACACACATTATACTTTTTCTTTTAGACAGCATTTTTATATTTCAGCAATATTGTTTGCGGCTTTATAAAACATTGTCTGGAACATTAGATTTTGTGAGAATTAGTATTTGTATTACTCACAATAAAATTATCTAAACATCTAAAACCATAATATAATGTAGCTACATCTGTTTAGGTATCGGTCTATATCATTTTGTTACATTTGTGGATATTGCTATGATTCCCAGTTTTGTAGTTTTGACAAACAGAAGAGTTTAAGAAAAAACGGTTTACAATAATACTGAAAACTAAAGTAAAGCAACAAGGAATCAACACTTTGGGAGAAAAATGTTTGGTTTCATTGTCATTTTTCATTTCTTCCATTATCGTTTTGCATAACATTTGCATGCCTTTAAACAATTTGAAAGGAGTTCATACTTGGACTCTCGGAATTTTAGGGTATCATCCGAAAATGTGTAAAAGGACCTCTTTTACCCCTTATGCAGAGACGTTATTCTACAAATACTTATACCATTGTGTGCCATTGTGACAGTGATCGTTAAAATATTAGAATGGTCTTAAGAAGCCAAATGTTGCTATTATGACAACGAATGTCTAATACAATAAATATTAGTATTTGAAAAGTTGTTTAGAGGGTAAGAAAGTAAATACCTTGCAATTACCTCACGCATACTTTGAATCATGAACACACTAGATACGTGACCTTTGTAATAAGGAACTGATTTATGTAATTAACAACATACGCCTCTATGCATTACTTGATTACACATAAAGGTTTTCTTGACAAAGGCATGTTTCGTCTGATTTAAAGGCCATAAAACGTCATAAGAAATTAACAGAATAGGTGGTTATGAAATGAACATTAGCAAAGAAGCCAGCCGTGCTATTTTTATTACCCGTTGGACATTAATGTACCTAAGATAACGAAGCAAGTCTCAATATTTCTAAGCTTATTCTGTCAGCATTTTCTCTTTGAGTAGTATCTCTGCTCTCATTCTATCTTATTCTTTACTCACTAAGTTATGTTTATTTTACAGATGATAACGTTGTTTATCTTAATCCCTGGAAATCTTTTAAATCTGTGTTTATATGTTTTCAGTTAGCATCCTCATCGGTTCCCTGAAAAAGCTCAACCAAGCTTAAGCATATTGATTTAGGAACAGTGAGCACGAACAAATTTCATACTTTACTTTATGAATTAAATGTATCGTAGGTATGTTTACACCTGTGAGCAGTTGTTTTAATTTCTTAGACTGACTTCTTTCTGTAAGTAAATATGACAACATGGTATCTGAGTTTAACATACCTTCTATAAAAAAACCAAATCTTCTTAAAATACACTTTTGCCTAACACATATAACTAAAATAGATTGCCATTCATAAATGAATTCTCCTGCGCATATCCAGTCACAGTTACTTTAAATATAAACCGTCTTACTCCTTCGTTCTTTTCTCTTGCCCGTTGTCAATAGAACCATCTTTTCTTTTACTCATTTGCGTTCTATCGAAGTCTGCTTTGCTCCTGTCGCATGCTAGATAAAAATGGCGGCGTAAGAAGTTTATTCCTCGAAAACTGACATTGACAGAAGCGAAAAAGAGTAAATTCTGATGGTTTTATTTAATTAAGCTTAAGCAACTGGCTATAGCTCTAAATCAACTACCAAGTTTCAACCTCGCGTCGTTTGAGTTTTCCTTCTATTTCTATGTGACCGCATCACACAAATATTCTGGACGTGTAAAAAATAGTCCGAAATTCATTTGTTATAATCTTGGTATTGCGTGAGTGTGTGAGCAACTGAGGTCTACTGTTTTAAACAACAAAACAAGCAGCAACGGATTCTAGAATAAATATGAACTTTATATTCACATTCGAAATATTCGGAATCACTCCGCTCTAGGGTTAGGGTTAGGGTTTATGGTTAGGGTGTAGGGTTTAGGGTTGAAATTGGCCCCACCCTGGGGCAAACTTAGTTTTACTTAGAGTTGTAAAGGGAAAACCTTTAAAATCTTCTTGTCTTGAACCACAATGCACAGAGCTTAGGTATTTGGCATTTACCATTGTCTAGTAGATCTCTACCAACATTGTTCAAATCATAACCGGTCTATGCACAATGAAATGTTGATTCTTCAGGTGTAATCGGTGGAAATATCACTCAATAAACAATGGCTTCAGTCCTTTCAAGGCTTTGATTTCTATTGTACATTTGTAGCGGTATAGTTCTTTTTTGTGTGAATATAAGTCTTCTTCTTCTTGGCGTTCTAAGTCTCTCTAGAAAATGTCGAAACAAAGTTATTAATTAGACTATTTCATATGAAGTAAAGAATAGCCAAATTAAATAGAGTTCAATCGAAAATTAACAGTTTTGTTTTTTTAACTTAGTTGATTTTGTAAGTTAACGTATGGTAGACTGGAAATCTTTACATTAGGTGTCCATATTGCATTTTTACTCACAAGTAAAACTTTCTCATTCTTCGTTTGTTTTGTACACCAAACTATGCTTACTATATGCGTGCATGAAAAGTTTCTAGTCAATCGTAGCGCATTTATAAGTATCGTTGTTTTCGTTGTGAAATTTTTGTCACTGCAGAATGACAAAAACGTACCTGCTTTAAAAGTTATATGAGGAACATGGCAGAAGATATGCGATGTAGTACTTGTCAATAAATACTGAAAAATATGCAAGATCAGGAGCAAAATGGTATGCTAGGTTTGAGAACATCAAAGTCTTCAGTGCCCGAAAGCTTGGGAATCATGTTCCTTTATAAACAAATAATATCATTATTACTATATTTTCAGATGGTTTATGGCATTGTTCGCATTGCGGAAATATAAAGCAACGGGATACTAAAGGTATGGGATAGATACGCGAAATATCTTGCATGTCTTTGATATCAGGAAATATTTTTAATCCATGCAATTTTCATTCAAGTGTTTATTGATGATAACGATTATTGAAGAATAACTGGAGATATATATAGATAAATAAATAGAAAAAGAATAAATGTGACAGACAAACATATCAACCTAGTCGCAATTTCGTTTGCAGTTGGGATTTTGTGCAATGTTATATTTTGAATTTTATTCTGAAACTGAATTGTCTGGAAAGGCAAAATCTTGTTATAAGCATTGGTTTCAAACACATACCGCAGATTTCAGTTACTTTTGATGCGAACGGTTATAAAATTACTTAAATAGATGCAAAACATATAACCAAGAGTTTTTTTTTTGTCAAATATTAGCTTTTTTTCAAAAACACAATTTGAATACTTTATATGAATTAAACATCAAAGATGGTTCATGTAGTAGAAAAAGTCTGAAGTTTAAAGATAGCTTTAATGACGCAAAGTTTAAGTCTTAATTTGTATTTTATTTGTCTGAAACGCTGACGTGTCAAAAAGTAAAATAATATTGTTTCAAAAACATTAAGATTTTACAGGGTATTTTATGCTGATTAAGATGTCATTCAACAAATGAGTGAACAAATGAAATTTTTAAATCTATCTGATGTCCAGTATAATCCCCATTAAATTGGATTTTATTACTACTGAACGAATTTGAAACTTCATTAATAAATTAAACGTTTTCTGTTACTACCATTCCAGATTTAAGATTGATGTTTAATGTCAACACTTTCATAAAGTATTAAAACAATATAATTGGCGAAAATTACTGTTACACGATAAGACAAGATAAAATGATATAAGAAATTATTTATCATAGCTTCACTTGTATACGTGATTATAATAATTTATACATTGAACATGTAATTAAAAGCACCCGGCCAAGCGGACCTATAGGCCACCTTAGACATTAAATTTAATTGGAATCAAGAAAACAATATATAAATATAGATATGACAGACATACATATTATGTACATATATAAGTATGTACAAATGGGATAAAAATCAATAAGTGAATATGTAAACCAATCAAAAGTCCTTATCTATACTGCTGTATAGTGAGATATTTTTGTTAAATGTATAATTAGAAACTGAACTGAAATAAGCTTTCTGAGTTACAAGCGTTACGTCTGTTGCAAACAGAGTACATGTTCGATTCTTAAACAAACGGCACTAAATAGATATATCACCTTAACAGGACAATTGTCTCTCCTATTTTCTTCTATTCAAAATGTAAAGGAGAATATATATGTTGGAAGCACTTATTTCACAAAATGATGAATCACCAGTTTAGTTTCGGATTATGTATTCAAAATGGTTGAAATTTATATCCTGTTTCAGAGCTACCAAAGATACTGATCTTCTTACGGGGTTTGTCTAACTCGGTTTCATTATTTCTTTTACATCGCGTTTTGTAATGTAATTCATGTGATATTTATGAGAGTACGGTACGTGTCCGTTCCTTTGCCTGACTTTTAACTATTATAAAGAAAACGATTTCTTTTATAATAACAGATACGTTCTAAAGTAAAGTCTTTGACCACATATTAATGCAATTTAAAGAAGTTGTGCCTTATTATTTATTTTATTAAGTAATAATAATACTCAAAGTTAATAAAACCATTTTCAGAATGTTTGCGTGCTATCGAGGTTTCATCATTTGAGCGATTAAACAATGTCAACTTAATTTTTAACTCGTTGTTAAAGAAAACAAATACTTCTTAATAAATGACGTACAGCATGAGCTTAGTTTGAAAGAAAGCCAATCGTCATCCTATTTGAAACGTTTTATTAAATTATGTAAGACTGTGCTTACAAGTTAACGTGAAGGTTTAAAGCTATAGATTGTAGCATGTTCTTTTTGTGCTAATTTTGTTTAACATGGTGTCTTGTAAAAAAGCATAAAGAGACCATAACACGAATAACGTGTATCATAAACTAACCCTAGTTAGAATACACGAACTGTAATTTAAAACAAATTCCTCTTTTTATAATCTAATTAAACTTAAACATGTAATGTAACTCTATAAAAAGGTGCACTAAAGAGTTTACTAAATTGGTCTCATTTGGTACTTACAGCTCTCTCAAAATTGTAAGTAGGAAGTCAAGGGCTCAATTATAAAAGCATTAAGCCAATACGTTTCTGTCAGCTATATAATGCTTCCACATGATTAATGTCCTTCTTTTGCATGATAAATGTTTCTTCCTGTTGACATATACTTCTTAAAGCTACAAAACAAATAACTGTGTCTAGAAATTTCATTCGAAAATTTATAGATACATAATAACCCTTTGATATTTCCAAAGACTAACCATAAGTCTCATGCAGGCAATGATTACTGACACGCTCTCGTTATTCCAGTAATGTACTGCTTACATGAGCAGGTTAGTCTGGCTACCGACTAGATAATCTTCTTTTTTTTTAGAAAAAAAATTCTGTAAATAATTCTGACTTCATCAGTCCTGGCTCTGATTATCTAATGTTTTGAGAAGAAAAGGGACATAATCATACAAAATTCGAATAGTCTCAAGAGTTCTCTCCTATGAACAAAACGTAAGGTCTGAACACAGACTATGAGCAGGTGTTTTTAGGCAGAAAATGTCTCGAGGCATTTGTTCTTGAGAAGATCTTTTCATTTCTGTATTTTTTCTTTGTGTTCACTGGACGCAAAGGCAGAATCACCAGCTGGCTAAAGGTTAAATACGCTACTGTAAGAAGACAAAATAATGAGCGCACCATGAGAAAACCAGCATAGTGCAGTTGCGACCAGCATGGATCCAGACCAGCCCGAGCATACGCGCAGTCTGGTCTGGATCCATGCTGTTCGCTTTCAAAGCCTACTGCAATTAGGGAAACCGTTAGCGAACAGCATATGTCCTGACAAGACTGCGAGGATGCGCGGGCTGGTCTGGATCCATGCTGGTCGCAAACGCACTATGCTGGTTTTCTCATGGTGCGGCTCAAATGACCTTTGAACCAATAAAACATATTATTACTTAATTTATTCAAATGAAATATTGCCGATAGGATAGTTTCGTTATACACAGTTTGTACTGTTTCTAATATGGAGTAAACATTGCAAGTAAGCGAGACTCGAGCATGGCTCCCGCCCTGTAAGGAATTCATTGGCAGCGTTGATTCATGTTAGGTAAACTGCACATTGTGTGACTAAAATAACACGACTGAACAGTAAAGTTGACAAAAGCGTTATGCTGTGTGAATTCACCTGTAACTCCCCCACCCCCGATAATGTAACCTGTAACACTCAATAATTAGGTAAACCCTTTCAAACCAATACATTACTGTATTTCAGTCGGTATATAAGCTATTGCAATTAATGTAGTTCTACTGGATTTACGAAATAATTTTAATACATTGAATTATATGTTACTTTCAGCTCAATGTTGTTCGTTCTGCGGTGGTTAAGGAGACCTTACTTACAGCACATTCAACACAGTTTGATAAGTAATGTGGTAAACTGCACACCATGTATTCTTTCTTGTTGTGGTTGTAAAGTTTCGTGATTGTGGACGTTTTTATACCATCATTAACACTGTTGTTGTCTTTTGTTAAGGTAGTTCTGCACGTTTGATCAACCGGAAGTGATGGTGTTACGTCATTTATCCGGAAAACGTAGAATAAAGCCTGGATTTGGTGTACGGAAATGAAAACCATTTTATGAATTACTGGCAACCCGTTAGTATTTTTTGCCATGACACTGTTACTATCTTTCTAAAGTTAAAATATGATAGTTAACATCTGACACGTTAAATGATTCAAAATATTGTCTTAAAATTAGCCTGAAACTTGCGGTTCACTTTAATCATGGTCAAATATCTCGTAAACAAGCGCACGGATCTATACATTTTATTTCACCATATTATAGACCATATGTTTATTTACGATTTTGAGAAGTTTCATTAAAATCTACATTGTAGAAACATTTCTATTCGCGAAAATGTTATGAAAGTTGTGATTTTCCCATAGACTCCCATTATGAAAAATTGCGTGAGGTCCAAATTTTTCAGATCAATCTAGCAAAAAATCAAGCACACGACCCTATCATTTTTTATTTTATTTTTTTTTTTTTTTTTTTGCTAAATTTTCTAAGTATATTCTGAAGTTCTGAAAAATCAGGGTTTAATCAAATTCTACATTGTAGAAAAAAAATTGGTTGGAATGTGCAGAACTACCTTAAATGGTGCTGTGTCATTTATACATTTTATACCTTAGAACGTTCAATTACGTGATGATTACTTACACCGAAAATGGTTTTCATTTGAGGAAAGTATGACTGACTTAAACTAATGATTCGGCGCTAACTTAAACAATTTTTGTCATGATTTTAATACCAAAATATGCAGCAAACCTTTGGACAATTTGCTTTTGTAGTCTTTTAGTTTGGTTTTATTACCAAAATATCAAACCTATATCATTGATGGACTCTTTTAGGTATTCGCTCACATCACGTAATTTGAACCATTTCATTCTCAAAAATGACTAATTCTGAAACTATAAACTTACTGTGTTTTTTTTTTTAGAATTTGTCGTTTGTAGATTAGATTTTGTTTTTCGACTTTTTTTATTTTATACCTTATTATAATAGAATTGTTTCAGTTCATAGAACTTATAAAGTTGAATACTAGTAATAATGCAGTCTGAATGATTTTATTTGATATTACTAATAATAATAGGATAAATCTTATTATTCAAAGCACTTTAGTGCATTTAATTAGTACTTTTGTTTGATAACTTGAATTTTATAAAATTGAAAGTAAATATGAGAGAGGGTTTTACATATAAAACACACAAGAAACAAGATGGCTATATTTGATATTCTATGTGCATGAAACAATTTTAGACTATTTGTTTCATCAGTAATTTGGTTTTACTCTTATTAACGTGTATAATCGATTAAGAAAACAATTTAAATTGATACAGTGTATCCAAAGACGAAGTCACGTCAAATCTTTTAACGTATTTTGTTCGTTTACAAAATTTCGTTGAAAAATGGCGCGAGTCCAAACGTTTTGTTTTAGAATACAATTAACAATTACTATTTTAAGAAAAAAAGAAACAATAGAAACATAAGTAGTACATTCACATCACTATCTATGTCGGGTGGAAAGGTAAAACTTTAGCTTAGCGTCAGGACATGATTCTCATAGAAATCCGAACAAACAATAATTGTAATCATATCATTATCTCTGCATTTGCTACTGAAAAAAGAATAGCATTGAACAACTACTAAAAAGGGAAATATATACTTATATTTTAGCGGATCTGTTCAGGAATCCTACTATTCATAATTACCTAAGATACTTTAAGTAATCGTGTGTATTGAAAGGCCAGATATTGCTGCAGAGACTTGGATTTTCTTTACGACACACTTGAGTCTAATGTTTTAATATCACGTGGCGTATTTTTCTGTCACATCGTTTGGAACACATTTCGATACAAATCCATAACCTCGCTAGAGTGCGGTACAAATGTAAATGACTGATTACCTCCCTCCGGAAAACATGTCAAGTATTATATACTTCTTTTCTCGCGGCAAAGTGTGGTCTTTACCTGTTTGTTTGTAGCCCTAATACCATCATTTGAACTACAAATAAATTATGCTCAAAAAGTTTTGGTGAAACTTTGCAAGATGCGTTGTTTCAGATACACGATACATATTTATGCGCAGGCATATCCGCTTGAAATTATGAAACATAGTGCAGAATCAAACTAGCTTTTTCTGCAAAACATAAGAAAATCTGTCTCTGGCTTTGAATACAATTTTCGGCTTAAAATAGAGTTTCTTTAAAATTGAATGTATTTATGTGTGTTTTATATGAAACTGTCTCTCGTCTATACATAACCAATTTGTATGTTTTTCATGACACAAATTTAAACATTTCAAAATTGATATTAGTTCTTACGTTATACTGTCAGATGTCATACAGGAGCTTGAACATTGGCTTACGTTATTTTTTTTATTTGGGCTGAAACGTATATGTTTGTGTCGTGAAAGACATTAATTATACTCAATTATAAATCACTTATGGAATATTTTTGAGGTTGCCAGAACACGAGAAGCGTTCATAACAAAATGCATCTGTAACTACAAAGTTTCTAACTTTTATCTATCCGTGTGAAAGTGTGCGTTTCATTTTTATATGAAAGAATCGAAGCATCCCATCTGTTGGTTATACAGCTACGTAAACTTATAAGTATACCCCTGTAATATTTTGAAATGAATTGCACACTGTTGACATTTTCTAAAGATGGTATATTCGGAACCAGAAAGAGTAAAGTTTAAAACATATCATATGCCTATTGTATATTACAATAATGCTAAAATATCTCAGCCATGACGTGTCCTTAATACTTTTATACCGTATCATTATTGTAGAAATGAATTATTGTTAACTTTGACTAACCCCGTTGTGCAGTAATCCCTATAACCATTTGTGTGCAATTAATTTCAAAATATTACTGGGATATTTTACTAAGTTATCGCAGCTGTACGTTTCAGAACCCTATTATAGTTTATGTGGATGGCACCGGAAACTGCAATATAAGAATATTTTGACCGAAAGTTTTGCTAAAGATCAACTTCAATAGGCATTTTCTAAGCGCATGTTAATTTTGAGATTTGTATTTCTACTCCGAAATCGGTTTTATTGAACACAGGGCATTTAGCAAAGTGTAAAGCCGTGCTCGATTTGTCCCAAGAAAGAAATTTATCCCGGATATTCATGAAAGAACAAGCACATGACAGTAATTTTCAAATTTGTCCGATGATATTAGATCTTTTATTTTGCGCTAATACTTTAAATTAGCCTGAGACGTTATGCTCCCAATTAATTACTATGCAGTACCGGTATCTGAAATATTAATGGCGAAAAAACAAATCGATAAAATAGGGCATATTGTAACATAAAACCAAGTATAAGGGAAAATTTGCTATGCAGAAACATTTTTCTTTTCGCCATTATTTCATCATTGTGTTAGCAATCATGTCTCAAAGACTGAAGTACCTCGATTGCGCCGAGTTTGATAGCCGTTGCTTGTGACTCTGTGCATGGACTGTCGGGGGAGGTAACTAGAGTCAAAGATTGCAACAATCTGACTTAAGTACATCTCCTATTACGCTACGCAAAGGACCTGAGAACGACCTATTCATAACCTCGTTCTGACGACCTTTTGGCTAGCCAATCAGAGCTTAACTTACAACATTTTGCAAATCTACCTGTAGCCTTGACTTTTGATATTTACAATTCTTATGTCATACTGTGTCAGATAGCTGGTTAGCTCAGTCAGTAGGCCAATTGCTTTGTAAGCGACGGGTCCCGGGTTCGACCCCTGGAATAACTGCACATTTTTCTTACTCGTTGACATTCGAACAAGTCGTCTGATTGGTTAAAATAAAAATAGCAATTCTGGAAATCCAAAATATACAGAAGACGTATGTGAATGGGTCGTTCTCAGATCTTCGTTTAGAAGATCAAGTACTTAAGTCATATTGAGATTGCGACTAATGTACTATGTAAAAAGTTTCGCCATCATTTAGAATAAAGACGTGCGATGTTTATAAATATTCTGCGCGGTGCTGGTAACTGGACAGTAATTGAAAAGAAAAAATTATTTAAAGTTTGCTTTTTTTTCCTGGAATGTGGAAACTCATTTTACGTCCAAATGCATTAGATTGATCGTAAAGTAGTTGCATTATTAAGAACGCTCCTCGTATTTGTAACCTACTGAATAACGGGAAACTACTCTGGTTTTGTACTGACAAACTACATAATTGCACTTGTCTCTCTTTGATTGATTATATTTGGTGAAAACGATAAAATTATATACATACAGATAAAAAAGATAAAACCAGAAAATGTTTCCTTTAAATCAGTTGATTATACAGGATAAAACCAAAGATTTATTAATGCACTCAGCAAAGCTGCTTTCGAGTTGGAAAACGGAACCCTTACATGATGGAATAAGGTAAGACAAATATATTTTTTAGTAAATACAAATGTTTTGATGTATTGATTTGTAATTAAAAAGCGTATATGTGACCATGACTGAGAAAATGGGTCCAGATGAGGAAATTTGACATTTTCAGGTTTTTGCATATTTAGAAAGTATACCCATTCAGAAATAAATCCTGAAAATTTCAGATGAAAATCTTCAAAATTGTCAGTTTTATGACAGATTTTGTAACATAGATATTAAAAATAAAAACAGAACATTTCAGTTATTCTTTCTTTCTAGTTTATTTCTCACTTACTGGTTATGGCTAACAATTCTGAAATAAATTTATCTTCTGTTACAATTGCATGATATATATAAGATCCCTTCTTATTACACAAAATGAAAATTTCAACTAAATCTACAACAATTTCTATAAAATATTTCTCAAATTGTGTTTACCATGGCAACAAGTATATTAAATTCCCTTTTCTATGATAAAACTTAAAAAAAACTTGTTCACTTAAAGTAAGGACTTTAAAAAGTAAAATATTAGAAGGCATATGTATTTATAAAAATATTCTGGAAATTTCACATGAAAATATTAAGAATGTTTGGTTTTACGACAAGTTTTTGTAACATGGGTAATAACCATAAGAATAAGTTAGATTTGTCATTGTTTCTTCTTAACTTGTCTTTTAGATACTGGTAATAAATGACTATTTTGGGAAAAATGAACCTTCTTTTACTGTGAAATTTTGTTCTTGTGATGCTTACTTCAAACACAAAAATACAGCTAATTAAAATCTTTCATATTTTCTATGAAAACATTATTCAAATTGTGTTACCATGGCAACATATGCATTAAATTCCCTTTTCTACAATAGAACTTAAAAATAAAAGCTTAATTTGAAATAATGTTTCTTATAAGTTGAATATTTCGAAGTATATGTATTCAAAAGTAAAATTTGAAAATTTTATGTGAAAAGATATAAAATGTTCGGTTTTATGACAGATTTCGTAACACGGGTAATAACCACAAGAATAAACTATTTCAGTCGTTGTTTCTTCAGTTTGTGTTTTCACTTATTGGTAATCACTGGCTATTTTTAAATAAATGAATCTTCTTTTACAAAGAATATTTAGATATTCACTTAAAGTGCAAACATCTAGCTGGCTAAAGTCCTTCACATTTTCTATAAAAACATTATTAAATTATGTTACCATGGCAACATATGCATTCGATTCTATTGTCTATAATAATACTTTTAAAAAGAGCTAAATTTGGAAAAGTGTTTCAGATAATTTGAATATTATCAAGTGGTGTGTATTCAAAAATATTATCTCAAAATTCCATGTTAAAAAAATTAAAATGTTTGTTTTATGACAGCGTTTGTAACATGAGTAATAACTACAAGAACAAGACATTTCTGTCATTGTTTCTTCATAACTTGCCTTCTACCTGCTGGTAATAAATGACTATTTTGAAATAAATGAAACATATATTACTATTGATTTTTTTATTGTTTATGCTTATTTTAAAGTAGAATACTAGAAAGTACAGCTAATTAAAAAATTTCTATATTTTCTAAGAAAATTGTGTTACCATGGCGACATATGTTTTAAATTCCCTTTTCCTACAATAATACCTAAAAACAAGAGCTTATTTTAAAAAAAGTATTTCTAATAAGTTAAATATTTGAAAGTATAAGTATTCAGGAAAGAAATCTGAAAATTTCACATAAAAACTTTAAATAACAAAACAAAAAAAGTAACAAAAGTAGTTATCGTAAGAATAAACATTTCAGTCATCCCTTTCCTCATAATCTGTTTTTTTCACTGGCTAGTTATAACTGACAATACTACTGTAGATCCCTTATTGAAATACAAATCCATAACTTCAATGAAATATAATTTGAATTATGTTACCATGGCAACATACATACTAAATTCCTTTTTTCTAAAAATACTTTAATAATTAACATAATAGCTTAACTTTTGATGAAGGTTACACTGCTACAAGCTCTGGTGAAAAGTAAACATTTATTTCCAGCCAATACTTTAATGTAGGTAACTGAAACTACAACCTTTACTTGATGTTTAACCTTAACAGCTAAACACATCTATATGAACAGCAAAACAGGCTAAAGTGTTGTGTATTAAAACGTTTGAATTCAACAACAATTTCTATCTTTTATATTCACTTCCTTTTTTCAGTTCTCAGAAAAATCCTGTCAATCACATTTTCAGTTTTCAGTTCAAGTGTTTGATGACTGACGCACTGTGTCAGCAATATCATGTATTATTAAAGGTCTCAGCATTCACCCTCCTCCACAGATTCTTCTAAATTCAAAAGTGCAAGTCAGATTCAAACTTTGCATGGTCTGTGATCATTGTTGAATATTCAATCGATCTGTGATATCCTGTAACAAATAAGTAAAACATTTTATTTTAAAACATTAACCTGCGAGTCGCTTTATTTAATAAAAGCAGAGTTATCACTATTTGATTATAGATGATTCTTACAACCAATGCTCTAAAATATCGACATGCTGTCAGTATATAAAATGTACTTTGTTTGTAGATTTTGATTACTGCAAATAGGATGTTCTAAAACACATTTTTTGCATTTATTGTGTTAACCCTTAACCTGCTAAATTTGCAAAATGGACTACTCCATCTTAAATAGAGACAGTACCATTTATAGCTTATAGGGGGCTCTCATAGAAAATTTGTTGACTAAATATCAAACACTGCAGATCATGATCAGACTGCACAGATGTGCAGGTTGATCTTGATCTGCACTGGTTGCAAAGGCAGACATAGCTGCCTCATTCAGCCTAAGGGTTAAAAGTATACACTGTTTTAACAGCTATCAAAAATGGTTGTTACCTAGTAAAACTCTCCACAGACCATACCACAGCAAGATGTTATTTCTATTCTAGCTAGCAGCATTGTCAAAATAGAATACCAATACAGGTAGTGATGTACCATGCTCACAAGTTGTCTGCCCCTTAACCAACTGAGTTGCTTTCATAAACAAGAGGAAACACTTGCCTTCCTGAAAAAAGATTTTAAAGTCTTTGGTAAAAGTATCTGTTATCTTCATGTATCTCAGGAACCTTTACAGCCTTCATTCTAATCCATATTCTTGGTGCAATAAAACTGGTAAAAAAATTCAATCACATCACAATTTCTAAGTCAAGAATGGGTTAATTAAATTTGAAAATAATCAATTACAATTAAACTAAATTACAATTAATTGATTTACTTCAAATAATTAATTAAAATTCCTATTCTTTAGAACTCTTCTACAATTTAATGAGATATCAACTTATACACATGTACATGTAGTGTTAAGCATTCAAATTATCCATGTACTTATTGAGTGCCACAGACTTTTCTCAGGCTAATAGCCAATGTAATGAAGACTTTTCACAAACTGATCCTCCTCAAAACCGAATTGTTGAAATTAAATTTCAATAATGCCAGTTTTGTCAGTTTAAGCCATTCAATAGTCATAGTACATGTACATACACTGTACAAATCATTAGTGTAGAAGTAGACTTATTTTGTATAGGCTCCAACAAAACCTAGACAGAGGTATAATTAAATAATATATTGCATTAAAATTATAATTGGAGCCGTTAGCTGCATGTTACTTACCTGATTCCTCAAAGCACATCCAAAATATGTCACATTTTCTTCAGATCTTAAAGTAAACAGACCAATTTCCTGGCTGTTGTAGGGTATATGAACCAGCTGTAGTGGAATGAACCATCAAAGGAACAAGGAATATTATCTGAAAGAAGATACATTACATGTACTGTAAACATCACTAAAAATCAAAAACTGAATACTTAATTCATAATGTGATTGTGAAAGGTTTCATTAACTTACCACAAAATACTTTAAAACTTATTATACTATGAATCTATCTTTTAAAGGATCATAAATTGTTTTACAAACAGCAAGGCTTAAAAATTTAAAAAGTAAAAAGATTTTCATTATATAGCATAAATTCTCACTATCCATATACAAACATCCTGTTACAAAACATTCTGAATCAACAATAATGGAAAGACAGTAGTCAGCAGACAGAAATAACAGGACTTATGAGACCCACAGCAAAAACAGTTACCATTTTATAAATGGAAGCGTCTAGACATCCGGTAACCAGAAACCTAGCCAGTGTTTTAGCCAACCGGTAACAGGACGCCTAGCCTATCCTATCCTATAGGGGTTTTCTAGGCGTCCAGTAATCAATTTTAAAATATTGTCTGAATAAGCCTTACATGTGAATATTCAAACCTTAGTATGCCAAAAAAATATGATACAATAAATTTATTCATTACAGTATTCATATATAAAATGATCGCCGAACAGCTAGAAAAACATTCGCGGAGAGGCTAGTCGTCTTAAATTTAATTGTTGCCGGACAGCTAGAATGCAGGGTAGGCGTCCGGTTACCGGACATCTACATATTTCCTTTTAAAATACCTTGGCTCTACTGTGAGAGGGGACTTTTCGAGAAATGATGTGACATAGGCAGGCAACTATAAGTCTGCATCAAATTTTTTTAATTATCATAGCTACATGTATTTTGTATTTTTCCATACTAATGCTTTAATACTATGGACAATGAAATAATTTGATGAATCCTGGTCACCTAGAGTAAGAAGCTGCCTGCCTTCAATAATCTTTGTGACAACCCAACTGGCCATTTTATATTAAATACACAGGCATAATGAAATCATCTGTGTTTAGTGGCCACAAGATAATTTCAAAAATTTCTCTCGGTATGTTTCGGATTCACTTCCGGGTAAAAAGACTTATTTCAGTGAAAGTTTCAAATATTTTAGAGAATCTACATTAACAACTGTTTATAAACAGTACTTACCAAATCAGTAAACAGTATTACAAGCCTCAGATCCCTTCATCGTTGAACAAAAGGTAGTTAAACAAAAGTAAACTTCACATACTTCCCTGATAAAATCCGAAACCGGAAACATACAGTAGCGAAGGGGAAACAACTGAGTTTGAACGAAGTATTTTGTCTCAGGCGTAATACCACTATTTTTTTACAGGTCTGATGTCTAAATATTCTTTCTCTAGTAGGCTGTTATCAATCATGTAACAAGCAGTCGTACTTTAACGGTCAAACGTTTGCTAATTAAAACATGTGTAAGAAAGCTGCGCGCGTAAACTTGGCGCAACTTTAAACGTCGTTTCTCGATATTACGTCATGCCGCATCTGGACCGGTTTTCAAAGACGACGTCACATATATCAAAAGCTGCAACACAGTAAATTATGCAGTTGTTTCATCTAATCTTTCTACAGACCTAGTTTTTGAAATGCCATACAACATTGAAATATACTGACATTTTATAAAATAATGTTCTCTACGGAAACCGCTCGGTCATTGGAGCTTTTTTATATTTAATGAAAGAACAAATTACATTACATGATGTGAATCGAATTATAACCAGAAATGTCATGCAGTTCATTACTCAGCAAAATTGTGAATAATCACAAAACAGCTTTTGATGTTAGCGACATCTGTTCGTTTCAAGCAATTTATGAAAATCTCATATGACTGCAAAACCAATTACTGTAATAGCCGCCCTGAATATTTCTATATGGTATGTAAATATTCTGTTGTTTACCAAAACAATATCTTTCTCATTTATCGTTCAAACAAAGTTTCGTTTTATGAATGATGGCGTAGGGACACATTCTAAGGACAGCATACGGATTTTTCTTTACACTGAAATACGTTGTCTGTTCCTTTATATTTGCATCATTTCTTATTCAGATTTGACGCTTTTACGTAATGGAATATGTATTAAAACATTAGTTCAACTATTATTATGAATCCTAAGAAAAAGTCTGTTCTGGGTGTAATTTCGGAAACTTGATTTATTCCTAGTGTCGAATGTAGCTGGGTGGAGGAGCCAGTTTGTGTACTGGATTTACAAATATTTTAAATTCTTGTAATGCCTAGAATTCGTGAGTGTAGTCTTAAAAACTAGGTAAGGACCAAATATATGTAACATGTCCAGTTATAGATGAAAAACACTGTTCCTAGTAATAGTATATTTACAAAGTGAAAACTGAAGGTATTCATATGACACCACTGCTGCTGTTAATTGTTTATAAAATATTTAAGAAAATAAGTTCCGAAACGTGGTTTATCGTAGAATAACCCGAGTTTTGAGTTCTTATGCGTAAGAATATATCACGAAGGCCGTAGGCCTGAGTGGTATATTGTTTCGCATAAAAACGAAAAACTCTTGTTATTCTTCGATAAATCACACTTGGGAACTTGTTATTTCGATTCTAACACGGCATACTAGTATCAACAGTGTTAGAAAAAAAATGGTAAATACTTTTTACGACCGTGCTACGCACCTGGATCGGATGACGTCACTACACGCGCATGGGTTATTGCAGAATAACCCGAGATAAATTTTGCTCTACATATATCTAGTTATTTGGTGGTCGTGTTAGAATTGTTTGTTTACTAGTGAGATCACTTATATGTTTATTGATTCTAAATAGGAAGTCAGTATATTTCATCCAGAGGCTTTGGTTTTTCAAAATAATGCTAAATACTGATGTTATCAGATTTCTGCACTAATGTGCTTTCATATAATATTTAAACCACAATTTCCTAATTTCCGTAGGGAAATAATTCAAAGAGTGTCTCAACTAGCAGACGTATATCTTCTTTCAGTTTAAACAGGACAATTTCTGAAAAAGAAATCTATAGACTCATGCACATGAAATTGTGATAATTGCATTTAAGCTGGAATGGTTTTATTCTTCAAAGTAGGTGAATACATAGCTGAATAATTTCATATGTATGTGCTGATTAGCTTACTCTCTGGTTATCCCTACCTTTATCTTTTATAATTTGGCAAAATTAATTCTGAAGTTGGAGGAATGGCCTTTTTTATGTAATGAGTCACATAATACATCAATCGTAAGGTGCCAACAACTAACATTACAACATTACGAAAACTGAAACCGCTCTTGATTTTGGATGAATCTGTAATTACTTGTAATTTACACTAGGCGTTACAAGACCTATAACAGTAGAACATGATGAATAACTATACATTTTAAGTAATTTCATTTTTCACGATAATTGTCACTGCCAGTGAATGATAGATGTATTTTTGTCACGAAAGTATTTTGATACCGCTGTAGTAACGCAAGAAAACTTTTATCCAGTTTAATGGCTACCTGGAACAGTATTTGTAACATTGCTAAAGGGGTATTGCAGCTTAATTACTTACCATTATGAGTAAACTTCTCTCTTCACTCTTCAGTATGCACAAAATCTATACCTGTTATATAGAGAATAGCAGGCTACTGTCTTTTGATATTAATGTTAAGGTCGAGGTTGATATGGGCTGGAAGGAGTGAGGGAACCGAATTCTATTTAGCATGAAACTCATGTCCTCACCTCTTATTTTGTAAAATTGACTTCTGAAGCAAAAAATAAATAAATTCATATTTTACGGATTTGAAGATTCATCCGCTGGCATCCTGAAATATCTGAACGAAACAATATTGCAGCCGTATTGAATTCAACTTAGACACTGTTTATTGACTTTCTGATATTCTTACAAAAAAAAAAAACTAACAATAAAATAAACTCTTACCTGCGTAAAAATTTAAAAAAAAATGATCTTCTTGAATAAATAGAATATGCTTTATTGCGACATTTTTAAACATTCGATTCAGGCAGCTACCTGTCCCTAGCGCTGGAAATTTCATTTCCTTACCAGACTGAGTCAGATTGTCTTTAAAGTTTAATCACTAAATTTACACTGTTCAAAGAATTATAATTAACACAACCACTTTTGTTTCTACTTAATAAAAATAAAAAAGATGCCTTACATTTGGCATAAAATGATTGAAATCAAGAAAAAGTATAGTGTCAACTGTCAAATATTTTATAAACCTTTCCAAGAATCGATCGATTTAAACATTATGATGTCATGATGAACGTTACACAATGACGTCATTAAGTAGCTACTATTGTCTGTGCGATGAAAGTGGAGACAGGCTTACTTAAGGAAATTACTAGTTGAGATTACAAAAAGTGTTTAGAAAAAAGTCGTGCGACATTAAAACTGGACTCTGTAATTAAATTCAATCTGGAAGGAAACTGATGTAAAAACTAGTCCGTCAATATGGGAGGAGCTTAATTTTGATATCAGGTCATTGACTAGTCCAACCCGTAACGTAATTATCACTTTCGTTTCATTTCAGTCTGATATTACGTCCAACTCAGCCACGTTCGAACACAGGCGTAATCATTGATTAAAATATGAACATAAATTATAAGCTTCACAGTATGAAAAACGAAAGAAATATTTTCATTTTCTGTAGGTAATACATTTATCTCGTGAACAGAAACGTTATTTGACATGGTCTGCATAAAAAACTATAGAAAAACTGCTATCAAATATATCAAATATATGCATGAACGTACAGCATTTAGCACAGTGTGAAGTTGTACTCGATTTGTTTACCAAAGTTTATTTCGGGTGTTCGTGAAGAAACAAGCACATGAGAATATATATGAATAGATCTCTCCCAATATCTGTTTTGTTTTCAAATTTTATAATTTAACTTTAGATCGTAGTAAATGTACAAATAATATTGCGTTAATACATTTAGAATTAGCCCGAGATGTTGTGCTCATCCGGTACCTGTACCTGACTATGAATGAAATGCGCCAATAGTGACGTAATAAAGCTGTGACGTCACCAATGGCGGAAAAAACAAATCGATAATGTAGGTCAGTGGGTGACTTTCTTCATGTGCTACGAAGTGCTCATGACATGACATATCGTGTATTTCACAAGACAAGCACAAGAATAAATTTGCTATTCCAAATATTTTTCTTTTCGCCATTAAATCATCATTATGCTTGCAATCATGTCTGAAAGACTGAAGTACCTCGATTACGCCGATTTTAAATAGTCGTTGCTTGTGGCTCTGTGGACGGACCATCAGGGGAGGTAACTAGAGTCACGGATTGGGACTAATCATTGACGTGATATCAAAAACAAATATTAGGCAAGTGATATCATGCACTTTGCATAGTAATTGCATGATTAAATAAAATAACGTAACACTGAGGGTCTAATTATTTGACATTATTCCAATGAGAGTAACAAGCACTTGTGTAAATCTAGAGGGGCTGTGAAGTCTGAACAGCAATATATGTTCATTTACCTGAACAGTATTATAAATATTTAAGGAAAATAATGTATTTCTAGCCATTTCAAATCATTCAAATAAATATAGATTAACAAATAAATATAGAAATAATTTGAATAGTTTAAGATACTCTATACAGTTGCATTAACTTACCTTTTCATTGTAAATAATCAGCATTAAATCAATAGATACTTTATGTGATAATATAACCGAAACAAAGTTCGTTTTACATTCTTATTTAGATGTTTTAAAATGAGTTAAGCAAGGATCATAGCTGTGACCAAACATTAGTATAGTCTGAAACCATTGTTTTCAGCTCATTTTTTGAGAGCGTTAGTGTTTCTTATATAATTTGCTCGTTATATATCTTAAAGACTGAAGGGAAGTTATTAACACACCGTAGTTACATTATATAAGGAATTTACTTTTAAGCAAAAAGAAAAGAACTATTTTTAAAGGTTATATTAATTTACTATAGCCATATTTCATTCAGTTTAGTGGGTAATTTTAGAAGAGTTGAAGAGCTGAAATGAAACTACCCTGTTCTTCGTTTTATTTTAAAAGTCAGTTATAATTGTAAGGACATATATCTAGGACATGTTGATCTATATGATTGATAACAGTCAGCTATAGTTATTACTGACAACAGGTGAGTTTTGTTCTTGAAAATGGGATCATATACAATTTTACGAAGACAAGTTTCATGTTAAAGAACAAAAAGATCCATTACATAGAATTAGATCCCTATTAGAAATGTATTTTTATTATTTTTGTGATTTTTTTTATATTTACCTCCTTTTAATATAAAAGTGTTTAAAAACGCGGACTATTTTGATTTCAATATATGTCCTAGTTTTATTATTCATATGATATGTTTAGCATATATTTACATCTGTATGAAACAAGAGCTACGTTTTAAAATAGAGTTTATTTTCGGAAGTCATCTTTTTTCAATCTACATGTATGTGTGTGCAGCTACGTTAAGAAAAGAGAAGTAATACTTGCATCTCTAATGAATTTCGGTAAATATATATAGTTACCGGTCCTGATGATAAACCCGGACAGATGATAAAGTCGACCACCTTGGAAATAATCGATTGCAATCGGTTATTTATAAAATTGAACACACCATCTTATAGTTTCCACTAACAATCCAACTGGTGTAAACAAAAAGGAATTTGATAAATATTCTGTACAAATAAATGACTTACATTTATTTGTATAAAAAATATTTTTTGCGCATGCTCACTGCCGAAACATGAAGGCCTGACATTGGGTCACTTTTCATTACTTGATCAGGAATGACTGTTGCAGCTTTTTTTAGAAAGTTTCAATATAATAATACGAAGAAAATTTTGTAAATGACAAAGTGGTCGAATTTATCATCAGTCAACGTTCATATAGTCCCCATTTTACAAACCCCGTTCAGGGCCTCACTTCGTTTGAGTTTGCTTACTAAATATAAATTTGAATTATGTAAAGTTTTCAGCAAATGTTATGCTTTATTTTGATACCGACCATTGATTACAATTTGCAGAAATAAAAAAGTTACATGTGAAAAACCTCATTTTCTGTTCGGGTTTTTCATCAGTACCAGTACTTGTAAATGCGAGATTTTTTTACAAATTTAATGTAATAGTTCTTATATTCATATCATTCCTTAGGCAAAATATGTAAATGGAATTCCTACTTGTGCTGAATTCACGCTTTTTTGGTTCGGTAAACAGAATAGGAAAATCAAATTTTAAAATTTACTTCTAATGAAAATCTTAGATTGTATTAAGAACCCAGTAAACACAAATGTAAAACCTTCAGTTGTTAAAGTTTTGGACAGATTCGTTAGCTGGCCAAAATCAGATTAACCACCTTCATCTGTGGTTTCATGAAAGCGAGACATGTCTCCGTATTCTGGTCAGCTTCGTTCGATAGTTAATTATGTCTCCCCCAGGAGACATATTGTTTTTGCCCTGTCCGTCCGTCCGTCCGTCCGTCACACTTCATTGCCGAGCAATAACTGGAGAACCATTTCACCTAGAACCTTCAAACTTCATAGGGTTGTAGGGCTGCTGGAGTAGACGACCCCTATTGTTTTTGGGGTCACTCCGTTAAAGGTCAAGGTCACAGGGGCCCGAACATTGAAAACCATTTCCGATCAATAACTAGAGAACCACTTGACCCAGAATGTTGAAACTTCATAGAATGATTGGCTATAAAGAGATGATGACTCCTATTGATTTTGGGGTCACTCTATCAAAGGTCAAGGTCACAGGGGCCCGAACATGGAAAACCATTTCCGATCAATAACTAGAGAACCACTTGATCCAGAATGTTGAAACTTCATAGGATGATTGTACATGCAAAGTAGATGACCCCTATTGATTTTGGGGTCACTCCATTAAAGGTCAAGGTCACAGGGGCCCGAACATTGAAAACCATTTCCGGTCAGTAACGTGAGAACCACTTGACCCAGAATGTTGAAACTTCATAGGATGATTGGTCATGAAGAGTTGATGACTCCTATTGATTTTGGGGTTACTCTGTCAAAGGTGAAGGTCACAGGGGCCTGAACATTGAAAACCATTTCCGATCAATAACTAGAGAACCACTTGACCCAGAATGTTGAAACTTCATAGGATGATTGTACATGCAAAGTAGATGACCCCTATCGATTTTTGGATTACTCTATTAAAGGTCAAGGTCACAGAGGCCTGAACATTGAAAACCATTTCCGGTCAGTAACTTGAGAACCACTTGACCCAGAATGTTGAAACTTCATAGGATGATTGTACATGCAAAGTAGATGACCCCTATCGATTTTGGGGTCACTTTATTAAAGGTCAAGGTCACAGGGGCCTGAACATTGAAAACCATTTCCGGTCAGTAACTTCAGAACCACTTGACCAAGAATGTTGAAACTTAACAGGATGATTGTTGATGAAGAGTAGATGACCCCTATTGATTTTGGGGTCACTCTGTCAAAGGTGAAGGTCACAGGGGCCTGAACATTGAAAACCATTTCCGATCAATAACTAGAGAACCACTTGACCCAGAATGTTGAAACTTCATAGGATGATTGATCATGAAGAGTAGATGACCCCTATTGATTTTGGGGTCACTCCATCAAAGGTCAAGGTCACAGGGGTCTGAACATGGAAAACCATTTCCGATCAATAACTAGAGAACCACTTGACCCAGAATATTGAAACTTCATAGGATGATTGTACATGCAAAGTAGATGACCCCTATCGATTTTGGGGTCACTCCATTAAAGGTCAAGGTCACAGGGGCCTGAACATGGAAAACCATTTCCGGTCAGTAACTTGAGAACTAATTGACCCAGAATGTTGAAACTTAATAGGATGATTGGTCATGCAGTGTAGATGATCCCTAACGATTTTGGGGTCACTCTGTGAAAGGTCAAGGTCACAGGGGCCTGAACATTGAAAACCATTTCCGGTCAGTAACTTGAGAACCACTTGACCCAGAATGATGAAACTTCATAGGATGATTGGTCATGCAGAGTAGATGACCCCTAACGATTTTAGGGTCAGTCTGTTGAAGGTCAAGGCCACAAGGGCCTGAACATGAAAAACCATTTCCAATCAGTAACTTGAGAACCTCTTGACCCAGAATGTTGAAACTTCATAGGATTATTGTTCATGCAGAGTAAATGACCCCTATTGTTTTTGGGGTCACTCCATTAAAGGTCAAGGTCACAGGGGCCTGAACATTTATAACCAGTTCCGATCAATAACTTGAGAACCACTTGACCCAGAATGTTGAAACTTCATAGGATGATTGAACATGCAGAGTAGATGACCCCTATTGATTTTGGGGTCAGTCTATTAAAGGTCAAGGTCACAGTGGCCTGTTCATGTAAAATCATTTTTCGGAAATAACTTGAGAACCACTTGACCTACAATGTTGAAACTTATTAGGATGATTGGACATGCAGAGTAGGTGACCTCTATTTATTTTGAGGTCACTTGATCAAAGGTCAAGGTCACAGAAGCCTGAACAGTGACTTGAGAACCAGTAGGCCAAGAGTGTTGAAATTTAGCGGGATGACTGGACATGCCAAGTAGATGATCCCTATTGCAGCCAACCATCAGTGTCTCTTTGACTTTCGCTCCTGACCCCTATTGACTTCTTGCCTATAGGACTTTGCATTGGGGGAGACATGCGCTTTTTTACAAAAATATTTTTTAGTTAAAACAAAAATGGCGTAGAGAGTTGTAGCAGTATTTCATAAAAATCTGTAGAAATATATCGTGTAGTCACGCAGTAATATCCTACAGTTGATGTAGAAATGTTGCAAAATTGTGTACGATGTATCTGTGTGATACTTATATACGTATATAGATTTTAATGATCTATAGCAATATTATTCTTTTATGAATAATTAATTATATTTTCATATTAAAGCGTGTACCTTTGTTCATATGGAGGCATGTGACCTTAAGAAATAGTGTTTACATGTTCTGTGTTATTATTGTGATGGTTGTCTTTCAGTTTCATCCTTGTCTTATACATCTGTTAAATAACTGGAACAGAGAGTGCGGCTCCTGATACCTGCCTATTTGTCTCGGAAAAAGACGACATGCTTTTTCTGAAACAAAGAAATTGGCAACAAAACTACCAGACTATTCAGACGTTAGGCTATTGAGACACATTCATTATACATTATTAATTTGCCCTCGACATTTTGTTACAGACAAATGTTTACTTAATTGTGTATCTTATGGAAAGACTTTCCTTTTAGAGAAACTTAATTACATTAGATATTAAGGTGGAATGAGTATTCATATAATTCTAAGAAACTTTTTTCGGAAGTATTTTATTTATATGTGTTTCATTACTGTCGGTGTAGCGGTACAGTTTTCTGTAAACATGACAACAGGAACAATAGTCTGTGTACAGTGAAATGTGATATTTTTTGTGAATAAAGTTGCACAATTTAAGAACATAAAATCAATGTTAGAATTCCTTAAACAATGTTATGTGTGACTCATATAAACCAGTCAGTAATATACAGTATTGTCAAGGTCGTAAATTGACCCAGGTTTATGTTTATCCATAGAAAGAAGGTATTGAAAAAGATATACGTCAGATAGGAAAAAAAAGACGTTCCAAAAACACGAACTCCTATACTACAACCCCATAGCAGTACATGATAAACATATATATAATACAAAACATACAGACAACGAAGGCATACGATACTGGCGTGCAACGCATTTGAACGGCCACTGAGCAAAACACCAATGGAGAGGATAAACAAGTTAGTGATTAATACAGCCTCATGATTCATAGTAATGGGGCAGTGTAAATGAAACATTTTCTGGATATCTTTTAATTATTTGCTTTTAGACAAAATCCGATGAAGTTTGTCTAGTAACAATATTGCTACATGCTGATACAGGCTGCAGCCAAATTTACCATTTTTATATCTCTAAATTGTCTGTACAGTCTGATAATTGCGTTATTATTGATTCGTTGGATGCCATGAGTTCTTCGGAAGCCTCTCGTAATGTGGTCTGTAATATCTCCAAGGTATACGATGTCACATACATTTGTATGGCTTTAACCAGTTTTCTGACAGAAAATACTATTTTGTCTCCCTGACATAGTGTATGTAGAAGTATACTAGCGAAATCACTTGTACAGTGTTTTTGTATTTCATTGTCTAGATTTAGTTTTAACACAGTCTGATGTCCTAATGTGCTTACACAAAATCTTGACGCGGTCGACTTATTTGTATGTACAATTGGTGTCCTTATTGGTCAGACTTCAAGAAGATTCCCTTTAAAATGTCAAAGCCATATACAGGAGCGTTTAAAAAATGTTGTACTTAAATACTGCAGAAACCTTATTCCCCAATTAAACCAAGTTGTACTGAAGTTTTCAAAACCATAATAGATATTACTGGATAAGGATTTATCCTGAAACACACAGGGATGTAGGACAAATAATACGATAATTAATCCTTATTTTAGAAAAACAAAAACTCCTTAAAACTCCAAAATGTAAAAAAAAAAATTACCTGTCTACAGAGTGTCCTTACTACATCCTGATTTATAAAAGTAATATCGTTATCTTTCTGAACAACTTTTGAGCCGCGCCATGAGAAAATCAACATAGTGGCTTTGTGACCAGCATGGATCCAGACCAGCCTGTGCATCCGCGCAGTCTAGTCAGGAGCCATGCTGTTCACTAACGGTTTCTCTAATTGCAGTTAGCTTTGAAAGCGAACAGCATGGATCCTGACCAGACTGCGCGGATGCGCAGGCTTGTCTGGATCCATGCTTGTTGCAAAGCCACTATGTTGGTTTTCCCATGGCGCGGCTCATTTAACTATTACACCACAGTCACACATATGGTGCGGATAGCTACGTTTAGCTGCGGATAGAAATGTAGTAATTCGTACCGATACGTACCTGAGCCGTACGGATTGGTACGGATTGATACGGGTAACTACTTTAAGGTACGGCTCAGGTACGGATTACTACGTTTCTATCCGTGGCTAGACGTAGCTATCCGCGCCGTATGTGTGACTGGGGTATTAATCAAATTAGACGCATTGATAAAATAATATTGAAAACTTTATTAACACTCTCGAGGTTAAAATTTGTGTTTACCTGATAATATCTTGATTAAATTTGAAATATATTTTGCGGGGATCAAAAGTAAGTAATTGGGTCAAATGAAAGAAAAACATACGTACAATCCAGTTGCCACATTTTGCACTTGTTTACCTGATACAATTTTTTTTATAAAACAACAAGGTCACTGGTCAGTTTATTGAAAAGGATGTTACACTTCTAAATTATCATAGAAACCTGATCAAAATGTTTGACTTCTAAAATCTAGATAAAGTTGAAAACTTTACCTTCAGGGATAAAAAGATAGGTCAGTGAGTCAGATTATACAGTAATGAAGAGATGATTCACTTTATAATCTAGACAGGGTATTTGCACTGATAAAATTTAGTTCAAGTTGAAACTTGGTCCTCCACCTTCTGCAAAACTACTCAGTAAATACTTCTACAGTTCCATCGGTTTTTTTATATAGTTACATTAACGTGCTGGAGATTTAAGAGGGAGGTAATTTCTGTACGAATAAAGGAACTGTTAAACAGCTGTAAAACGTCTGTAAATGATTACAGCTGTAAAAGACCTGTAAGTGGAAAATGACCAGAAATACAGTTGAAATTTACAGATGTAAAATATGCAGTTCTCAAAAATACAGCTGTAACAATTTACAGTTGAAAGTTACAGCTGTAAAATGTTCACGTCTCAAAATAACAGCTGTAACCTTTTAGGAGGGAAACATGAGTATTGTCAGCCATCTTTAATTAATTTTGGCGGGATATAACTGAAGGCCACAGAGACACAACATCTTCTAAAATATTGGAATTTTAACCATTATGGAGTACGTGCAACTGTTTTATGTAATATAGTTGTAGAAGGAGATGTATGCATGCATTAACTAGTGACACTATATTTGAAGCTGATCAGTTTAAAAGAAACAATTACAAAATTGTCATATGTTTTCTTGACAAAAAAAGTATTATAAACAAGAACTGATGCATAGTTTCTACTTTGTATCCTACTTTTGAATTTTGTAAATGATATACTGTAAACATATTCCATATTGTTTTTTTACTTACAAGATTATTCATTTTGACATTTTTGTAGTAACTGTTACCCTTTCTAGAGAATTACAATTCGTCCTAAAACTTCTTGTACCTCTGCTTTCGTCCATTAAAATAATGTCCTCTTTTTCAACACCTGAAATATTTCTACAGCTGTAACTTTGAGGCATTTTTACAGCTGTAACTTTATCATTTTTAAAGCTGTATTTTTTAAGCTGTATCTCATATGCATAATTCGAACTGTTTTACAGTCGAGCTACAGCTATAGAATCAATGTTGTTATATGAAATCTGTCATCTGTTTCCTGACCGGCTCCATGATAAAATCCATGCGGTGAAAATCAGTCCGATTCGGTTACCTGCGATTTATTTGCGTCATAGGTAATGTGCACTTCACCGGGAAATTAACCTATAATCGCGCAGGGTAGTCAAGTATCAACCTCCTAAATAAATTGCCTACTTCACTGATATAAGCAACTGTGAACATACACTAGGATATCAAATTTTATAGCACTACGGTTTCTAAAAGGGCAAATAAGACTTGTGCAATGTGTACAAGACATGTACAAACTCATACGCATATTCAGCTCATGGTCGATACAATGGCATGGTAAAGGTTGTTAAACCATTCACTTGTAACGCTATAAACAAACATTTCTGTTTGATAAAAGAAGAAAAATCTTTATATTCTTGTCACAATTAATTTAACATCTATTTCGCAACAGTACTTTGACTTTCTTCAATACTAATTTGTGTGATCTTTCTGTTTTAACTAACATCTATAGATTTTAATGGTAATTCCATTCCATTGGTCTGACTTCAAAGTCAGAGGTAAAGAGGTGCGTCTGAATTGTTTGTTGATTCTGCACTTTCTTTAATTTAGACTACTTCACAGGGGATCCCATGCATTTCCGACAAGCCCAGTTGTCAGGAAGGTGTCGGGTGGTGCATACCTAATTATCCGTAGTTTGATGGATAAGTTAAATCAATTATGTATCATCGGGAAAGCTGAGTGCGCTAATTGATTTTAGACTGATCACGTACCAAATTGTATGCTAGAACGAATGTAAACAGCTATTTATGCGATCTACTCACGGGCTTTACTCATGTATAAAGGAAGTAAGTACAGTCAATAAGGAGGTGTTGATGCCTTAGTGTTAGAGCTGTCTCGACAGAAAATAACAGTCATGTAAATTCAAGTTTACATTAGGCCGTTGACAAAATATGCAAAATCCTGAAATACGCATTTCATTACCTCTCATGATCAGACTCAGAAAACCCGAGCCCGCTTTTACGTTGCTTGATTGCATTTTATTCTTCCAAAGGACGTTTTTACAAATTTATACCTTCTTCTTAAAGATTTTATTTACCCAATGTTTAACAATTAGAATAACCTTTTTGAATAACTAAATTCTAAATGTAGTTAATCTCTCTGATATATTTTCAAAATATCGAGTTTGATTATATATGTCATACTTTAGTTGTTTTTTGGGTTTTTTTTTGTATTTTTATGTGAATCTATTCTATTTGAATAAAGTGTTTTTATTAATGTTTTCCCCTAGCACATTAGATTTTATGAATCTGTATTATAAGTTTTAGATATTGAGAAATAAACATAAAATTTACATTTTTTTTTACTTATGAACTTCACAAATAATGTACCATATTTCTTTTAAACTAAATGTCTAAATGGATATCAATTGAAAACTAAAGAAACCTTAGTTCAATGTCAACTTTTTGGAATTCATTAGAACAGCGTTACTCTTAAATTTAGTCTAATATTGAGTATTCATTTATGCTTTGCTTTAACCGTCAGGAGAATAAGTTGTGACTATTAGCCCTGATTCACTGAGTAAGAAGTTATTACACACACATTTAATTTAAATGAATGGCGTAAACATTAGTGTGTCAATAGGTTGACGACCTGCTTTCGGGTGTTTGGCTCTGATTGCGTTCGGCGTACTCAGTGAAACCTGGAATTGTACTCTTAACTTTTCTCAATTACGCATTTTGAATAAACGATGAATTAATGGATACAAAATTGCGCGGGATGCCTTCAGTGGCGTGTTTTGTCTAATTATTTTTCTAACTGCAAGCCCAAATGTCAAAGAAGCTTCAATGTAGGCCCAAGCTTTGATCTTTAAAATCGTTTTACTCTATCATAAACTGTCTCAGATACTATGTTCTGAGTTTATTTCGCTGAAACGAGCCTCACATTTTACTTCGCTTTCAGGTTATACAATATCTCATTTAAGACATTATTTAATGTAAACTCTGCCTTGAATGTAACGGAAGAACAAAATAATGTTGTCGTTTACTGTCAGTAACATGTCACAAATATATATTTCCTTATATTGTTTTTTATCTCCGGTACTTGAATGGCACGTTTATTTAATTTATAGGCATGGTTTATTGATTACATTTCCATGTTAAGATGCGAATTTTCTCTTAACGTCAGCCGGCGTGTCTCGGCTCGGATCATTTCAAATTGGTATTTACAGAATCTGCTTGTCGATGTTACGCATTCTTTTCGTGTTCACGACTGGAGATAATTCCCGACATTGTATAAGGAGGTGTTCAGTATTTACGAGTTTCATTATTTTGCTATGCATAACTTGATTGTAACTGTTCACTAGATTTTCTGCAGTCTCGATATGACTATATATATTACAGACAAGAACATTTTCGATAATAAGTTCTTGTAAATTTATTGCTTAGTTAGAGGTTTTCAGGAATTTACCACAGAGGGACACCAACACATGCGGATAAAGGTGTATTTTTGCGGGCCCATAATGTGTTATCAGACAAAGTTTCCAATGAACTTTCACTTTCGTAATGCTGCATTTAGTAAGAAAAGAGGGAAGATTATATTGATAAAAGACTCATTCTAAAATTCTAAAGAATTCAAGAGTTCATACATTTCAATATCCATAATTTGCAGAAAAAAAAATTGTTTGAAACTATATTTTAGCATCATTCATTTATTAACTGTTAAAGTAAAAAGCACAAAGAGAATTCGGTTTAATTAAACGTTACCATTAAATTGCATTTCTGATAAAATCTGTGAATAGATCCCATGAAAGTATAGAACGCACCCAAGCACAATAATAGCAAACTCGGTTTGCAAAATGTAACACCCCTAACGCCCACTAGCACCGGCTTAAGTGGATTATATTATAGTTAAAATGAATGTACTCCAGGATCCCAAAGGACCAGAAAATATAATCATAATGGAGACTTTATGCAGACGCCAAACGGCTACTTTCACTGTAAAATCGAACATATAGTGACTTGCTACGGAATGCAGTTATTAATTTGCTCTTTGCTTTAATATTCTATTTGAGAAAATAACACTATACAGAAAATTAGATAGTTCATCAAATTTCATTGAAATGTATTGATGTAAAAAAAGTTGCATTGTTATTGATTTTCAGTTAGAACTATTTGTTTCGGCATGTATCAATCACATCAACATTTTCCTACATCAGATTCGTGTTTACAGTCGATCAGTATATGGTATTCAATACATATATTAATTCATGGATGGAAACATTACGCTAATTATTGTATTTAATAGAAGCTTCGCAAGAATAGTTTTCGTTTGTTTAAAAAGTACTTCACTTTCACTGTCAAGTTTGATTTTTTTACCGTACACTTTCTTGAAACGCTCGCTTGGGAAATATTTGTCCAGAGTAATCAAGAAATTCAGTAATGTCATGTTTTCAAACTTTGATACATCATCAGCCTGTTATGTTAGAAAAATTGAGGACACGGTACCATTCCTTTTATGTTTACTAAAATGAGGCTCTGAAACGTCAGGTACACTTGTACGTGTAATACGTATTGCCATATTTAATTTGCCATTAAGTTTGATATTGCGATAAAAGAGAACGCGACTCCGTTAATATGGTTTTTAGATTTTTTATACAACCACAACTGCCATTAGCCTAATACCACATGGATCTTAAGCGTTATATATTCGAAGCTGTATCAGTAAATTTACGTAGTGAAATTTCGTAATTTACATAACCACGTTTAGAGCTGCGCTCTGTTCCTAGCAACTGTATATCTCGATTCAAAAATATTTTACATAACTACAGACGGTAAAGCTTAATAAGAATTCTACGTTGTTGTTCGCGTTAAAAGGTCATGATGTCACATCTCTTAACGAAAGCAAACAATCCGCGCTTTCTCATAATTTGAAATAAATAGCTCGAAGAAGCATATATTAACATCTGAAATGCGTAAGAAATGAATCATACAAACAATACCTCGCATTACTAGGTAAGTATTTCCGTTAAGAAAAATAATAGAAGGTAACTATGTAAATGGTCGTCTTTCAAATTTTGTCTTAAACTCGCCTAGTAACCTAATATATTTATACAGTTATGTAAATAGTCAGTTTTTAATGGTATTATCTAGATTCTCTGTCAAAGGCGTTGACTACGTGTTCTTAAGGTTTGCTTCCTATATAAGTTTAAAAAAAAGCAATTTTGTGTGTCTTGTATTGCCATTCCGTATGTTAAAGATTTAGCAGGAGAGAATAACTGTTTATTACACAGTTATGTGACACTGGAAACTGGTTGGAGATAAAAGTGAGGTTGGGTACGCACCATAGAGGTTTTAGGTCCTCGTTGATGATTTTTGTACTGACCGTCACAAGGCGGTGCTCCACTTTGTTCCTTTCCTTGTTCGTTTCAACTGTGGTGTAACCGTTACTAATTTAAGGTTCACTATACTAACTACAACAATAACAACTCTGTTCTGTATGATAACTACTATTTAATATTGTACTAAGTTCTAAGATAATATATGAATGTCATTCTTCACAATTCTCTAACATAATCTCTATTATTTCAATAATATTTCATCATTAATTGCCTCGGTTCTAAACTAACTCATATCGTATGGAGTATCAGCATACGTAACTAACATTCGGACGAGCAAGTTTGATACTGAAGTTCTACCTAGAAATTAGCAGTATTTAAGGAAAACTTCATAGGAGTGACTAAATTGTTTTTCTCAAAAAGGGGCACGCAAATTGACCATAATTATAATAAAAACATGTCATTATTTCATTTAGTCATCTGTCAAAGCAATTAGTTAGTAACAAAACAACAATCATAACGCGGCCAATAACGCGGCCAGAGGGTAATTAACCTGGGCGAGATATCATGACCTGTCACTTTTCTCATATAACCAAGCGCTGAAGTTATTTTAAGTGGCATTCCGAATTCTTTTGTGTGTGACTTATAACTGACCGAAAAACAAGATGAATAATGCTTATCTAATAAGTATAATGAATTCTTAAAGTCATTATACAACACAACTGTGTTCAATGCTTGCTTTATTTTGCATTCTAATATGCTTGTCTCCGTTAAAACACTCTTACGCTAGAATGACGTCACATTAACGTGACGTCAAAGTTTTTGTTGCGACCAAGAAAGAGCGCTTCTACATTTTATCTAGTGTTTGAGATTAAGGGCATATAGGAATCGAAATAATTTATAGCACAAGCGTGCTTTAACACTATTTATACACTGGGGTGGTAATACGTCGTTCAAATAATTTCACTCGGGCTACGCCCGCGTGAAATTATTACGCCCGACGTATAACCACCCATCGTGCATAAATAGTGTTAAAGCACTCTTTTGCTATAAATTATTTCTTAAGTAAAATGTCGTTAAGGGAGACTGTGTTCTTGAAGCGTGATATTTCCTATAAAAGAAATCGTTGTGAGATAAAACATCATCTCTATTGAAGTGTCATATATTTTGAGAGAGTAAATTAACTTCTAATAATGTTTTTGCAAAGAATGTTATACTAATATTGAAAAGAACACCACAATACTGATCCAGGTTAACATTTGATGAAAAGGTCTAATTTAAGGAGTAATTGTTATTAAACGGAAATACTTTTATGACATTGCGAACGCTTTGTAAGATGCCACAGGTTTATGATTTTAAAACTTGTCATATCCGAAATGGTTGGTGCCTTTCTTCTTTTATCCTTTACTCAGTGTGACTTTTACTTGTATATGTACATTTGTTTATGAAGCAGAAAAAAATTGTCTTCTGTCTAAGTTACAATAAATTAAAAACGACCCTAAATACTGTTAACTTGTCTGATACAATATCTACCACTTTTCTATCCTTTCAAATATACTTTGTTTAAAGTAGTTGATTCAGTAATTCCTCTTTGCGCGATAAAACATTTGAACAAGGAAAATATAGATTATTCTTTATTTTAAATAAAATTCTGGATTAAATTTCTATGATTACAATTCAATTTTGATAGATGTTATTTAGAGATAGTACCTAAGTTTTTCAAATCATAGGTTTGAAGTTAAAAAGCTTTGAAATGAAGACAAATGTCCATATATTTCTCAAAAACAGAAATATAGACAATATTTTAACCAGAAGAGCGGACTTATGAGCATTTAATATTTTCATGTTAACGAAAATTTTGTGATCAAGGAAATGTAACTCTTCTTGAACATGGAGAGCATAAACATCAAAGGGACATAATATAGTCAATATTTTCTAATTGGGTGCATTTGATTTAACATTCAACTTCGATCTGGATTGCTAAATAATGATCCATGATACTGTGTGCTAAAAATTTAGAACATCTGGAACAGTCTATTAACAGCAAAACTATGCTTAGCAGAATCTAAATAGTTAAGCTCTAACTGGGACTCGAACCCAGGACCTCTCACACCCAAGGCAGACACTCTACCATTCCCTATAACAGCAGTAGCTAATAGCTATGCAGTTTAATTGCTGGATTACATTGCGTGAACTGGAACAATAATCGGTGAACTCCGGATTATCGGCGTACTCGCTTTGTTACCTTACGGCAATTTTTGTGTAAAGAAAAAATATAATCTAAAGCTGCCAACGTCATAATCGGTCAAATCTGCCCAAATTTCTCTGACGTGTTGTTCAGAGTACGAACTTACTAACTGGTAGTACCAGTGAAATATTACTTACACTGAATCTTTTATATGTGCCCTTTTTGCAGCTGTCGAACGGCAAAGACGGTGAGTTTTGTCCAAATATAAGTAATTATTTTACCAGTTTTGAGAGGATTTCAATTGATGAGAAATTACAGTTACAAACTAAATACCTTTCTGCAACACATGGAGTCATTAGCATTCACTGTCAATCAGTATTATGACTAAGATCGACTGTCATTCATTCATTTCAAAGTTTCATATAGACAGAGTCCGTTGTTTACATTTTTATCGTAACCGGTGCACTTGTAAAAATCACTTTAGTTTGAAAAATCAAAGTATGCGAAGAGCTATGGTACGGTCTCTATGTTATTGCTGATGTTATTGCTGAGTTTATAAAAAAGGAAAAGGCACGTGAAAAGAATAGATTGCCCAGTTATCATAAATGTTTGACATGTCGTCATATGTCATACTTGTCTTTAATGACTTACTTAAATGAACACTTCTGCACAAAATAATGTAATGATATCAGTAGCTCATTTGCATGACGCTTGAATTTTAAGACGAACCTCGTCTCTTCTCTCATACACATGGCGATGTGATCCTTCAAGAGTGATTAATATCGGCTGTAGACCGTTTTCACAATTAACATAGAATAAATTAGTAGAAACCATAACGTAAAATACGAGATCCGGAACAGTTGTAGACATGATAAGTCTTTCTGCCTCGATCTGTAGATAACTTATTGGATATTCAGTTTTTTGATATTTTTATTTCCAACGGAAGTTCAAAATGTTGTATTGTTGCGAAATAGTTAGGATTAACCACTTGTTTGGAATGTTTCGTGTGTAGATTCCGCGAATACATATAACTTAGTCGACAGCAACACTCTCACTATACATTTATAGTTATTAACATTGTCACGATGTTTTGTTTATGTATATGGAGAGACATTCCTATTAGAGAAACATATTTACCTTTAATAAAATGATGGATTAAGTATCATTATAACTCAAAGAAACTTTCTTGGCAGTATTTTATTCGTTTATTATTGGCGTGGCGGTACAGTTACCAAACAAAAACGGACTCTTCAGGTAACATTTAAAAGCATGATATATCCGTGCAGCTTCCAGGAAAAGAGAACAATGCACTGTAATACCGATATCATGCCTACATTTCTTTTCGGATTCGCCTTATTAAAAGTACAAACACTGCGGACACGGTCCCCTTTTTATTTGTCTGTACAAGAAATCCTTTCCAGGTTAGTAAGAAGCAATGTGGTGTTCTCCTGCTACCCAATATACGATGTAACTCATTGCAGACTTGGAGCGGTCTTCTGCGCATGCCCGAAAGTGATTATCAGTTGTAGCGCACGGCAAAATTATGCATATTTTTGCATGTCCGTATGCATTTGGTGTACGATATGCATAAAATACTGACTAAAGGTTAGGGTTAGTATCACCATGGTTACAAAATATATACATTTAAGATATTTTCGTTCAAATTTAGTTTATCCGGTATGTACCGGAGACTGTAATTTATACCGGCGCTCCAAGTCCGCATTGAGTCACAGTCCCCAATATAAACAAATGTCTCATTCTTAATCTGGCAGTTGTCTGTAAAGTCTTATAATTGCGTTATTATTGATTCCTTGGATGCCAAGAGTTCTTAATTTGGCCTATAATATCTCCAAGGTATATGATGTTACACACATATCGATGTCTTAAGCCGGTTTTCTGACAGGAACTGCAGCCTTTCCTCATTGAAAAAGTACATGAAAGGTGTTACAAAAATCATTGCAACAACATTTTGCTTTATTAAACACGAATGTAAAATTTTCAAATGTAAATAAAATCTGTACAAAGATCCTTTGGAAGCATAGAACGCAACAAAGCAGAATAATAGCAGACTCGGTTTGATTGAGTCTGTTCTTGAGAGGTAATGAAATGTGCAACACCTCTCACGCCCCCTAGCACCGGCTTAAGCGGAACTCTGTTACATATATATAGAATGGACTCCATGATCCCAAAGGACAAGAAAATATAACAACACTGAATCCAAGTAGAGAGACTTTATACACGCAAAACACCAAACGGTAACCGAGTATGCAACGACATACTTATGTTGTTGATTTATTTTATCAACGTACGTATATGTCAAACTTTCAGTTAAAACAATATTAGTAATGGATCAGCCTTCAAGACATGTTAATTCTAAAGTTTGACACCTGACATTTTTTTATAATGTTCATGAAATATGTGTGTATATTTATTTATATTATCATAATTTTCGTAGCGCAAGAATGATTGTTTAAAAATGACATTTTCCAAGGCAAAACACAAGTAAACGTTAACAGTAAATGAATCATTTTGTTTTTATGAACAATTGTTTTATAAAATTCATGAAAAAGACATATTTTGGATTTATGCACATAATCTCTTAACGGTTTGAAATCATTTGACGATAACATTACTTTTTACTGTATAATGATAATTATATTAATGCATATCTCAGTTATTAAATGTATTTACTTTCATTCAATGGCTAGGTGCATAAACTTATTACGCATGAACACTCATTTTTTGTTCAAAGAATTATTGCTCAGTTAATCTGTTTCATGTGTATTCGGGTGCAATTCTAGAAATACCCTAATTTTATTAATAAAGGCAGTATTTGAAAAAAAACACCGTTTTCCTAAATTGCTGTTTATAGCAATTACAGCGTGAGGCTATGTTTGTTATGTAAATTAACTCGGAGCTCAAGGTCTTTCAAGTTCAAACAACGTTTCTTCCTAAAATGAAATTATAAATTAATATTTACATCGTAGCCATTATAGGCTATATTTATGTCTGTAGGTAGTTGTTGTAATACATCATATGTAATGATTCCCCGTCGAAGAAATGGGATTTGGCATTGTCCATCCAGCTGCTCGTCCGTCCGATCTTACGTCCGTCCGTGCGTCCGTCCGTCCGTCCGTCTAAAAATGAAAATGTTAATAAATCAAAATTAATTTTGGCTAATATTACCAAACTTCACATACTTGGTAATTAGCACAAGATATTTGTTCACCTTGAAGAGTTTTTTCCCTTGATTAGGTAAAAAAGGGGATTTTTGATTATATCTAAGTAACCTATTGATGGATATTTATGAAACTTTAAACAAAATTTTAATGTAGATCACCATAGGGTGGTGTTGCAAGCGCAACTTTCGTCAGGGTCACTTCACTAATTTATGTCCCTTGAACTGTTTTACAACCCATAAGTTGCCACATAATAAAGCAATCCATAGATGGATCTTCATGAAATGTAATACAAATATAGATCGCTGTAGGGCAGTGGGCAAACGCAACTTTCGTCAGGATCTCTTCAGCAACTGCAGAGTTATTGCCATGTATTATTTTAAAATTTATAAATTCTACAAAACAAAGTAACACATTGATGGATCTTCATGAAACCTAATACAAATACAAGTGGTGCACGCGCAACTTTCGTCAGGTAGAGTCATTGCCCTGTAACTGATATATCATTCACCAAACAACCTGTTCGGCGGGAGATATAAATTGACTGAATTTGCTTGTAATATCTTTGTATACTGTATTCATATTCGGTGTCTGGCTTTTCATCTAATATGTATATAATTGTTAAACCTATACTTGTTACGCTGCAAACAGACATTTCTATTTGATAAAAGAAGAATTTTTCAGTACCTGTGATTTTACACGCAACCGATTCGTGACTTCCTTCGGTATTATTTAGTACAACATTTTTTTTATATGGTCTTCTTGCTTTATTGTTCAATAGTTATGCACTTCCATTCCTTCAGACTTCAAAGCATAATAGTGTTTTACGTTAAAGAGGTGTGTATTAATTGTTTGTTGATTGTTATGCCACTGTCTTTACCTTACAATGATTCATAACGGATCGATCCCATACAGTTCAGTTGCGTTATGGTGCATACATAATTCACCATATTCTGATGAACATATAAAATAATAAAATCAGTTATATTCAAACATCTGTTTTTTATATTTACGGACTAATTGAATGCATTAATTGATTTTAGATTGATTGCTTCTCAGATTTTATGTTAGAACTACTGAAACAGTAAAACACGGAATATTTTAAAACGGTATGTTCCCTAGCGGTACTTACCTATAGAAGTGAAATAGAAAATTAAGAGGCTATGTTTCCAGCAATTAAAAGCCACGTTTCAAGAACGCATGTTCCCAGAAACGAAACCTAAAACATTGCATGCATGGATATGTGAATGTTAAATGATTGCAGAAATACACAAAACAGCATCGACAACGTAAATCAAATAGACAAAACAAACAAATGAAAACTGGTAAATGTCAGTGAAAAGACACCTCTTGGAAAATTGAACTGCATTAGGTTAAAATCGTTTGAAGGCTGTTAATCAAAGAATACCACAAAATGAATGCATTAAAATTTTGTCATTCGATTAGTTATCGAACACTCTAGGTGAACGTATTACTTGAGTACCTTGATAATTAAAGCTTGTATATAAAAGTGATACGCAGAGTGTAAAACGTTGTTAAATATAACAAAAATGCAAAATTATTGTAAAATATTATTGATTATAGCCTTACAGATGTAACGGGCGATATGTCATTATGTCCGCGAGTCAAAGACTATGTGAAAGTTATGGTCCTTTTCATCATCAATGCATATTTGTATGAACGAATAGGTACATCCGGTCCGCGTGTAAGAAGTTAAGATATTGACTGATTCTTCTATGAAGCAAATAACAATATCTGAATAATTGACACCTGTCTATGGGCTAATGCTAGAAATAGATAATCATACATTATGTAGGAAAAAGAATTGCACGTTACAAGCATCAAGCATTTCAGAATCTCTTTGATCAACAGTAAGACTTAAATAATTAGTTACGATATCGCAGGTAAATGCCTTTAAATGTGAGGTGTGACTGGTAATTAGGTAGTCAAAATATCATTTGAAAAAAGTTAGGAAGCTTTCATTGCAATTCGGAGAACAAGTTAAGTAAGACTGCCGATTGTCTTTCAAATGGACTGTCATTCAGATGTTAGTTTTTGTAATATCGAAAATACACACAGTCGCTTTCATTATTGATAATTAAATAGTTTCATTGAAAACTCTTGTTTTTTCTTAAGTGTAGCATGTCCTTTTAATACGTGAGGTTTTATAATGATATAGTTTATACTAAAAGTGTTTTGCTTTTGGTATTGATGTAAACCTACTCCATGTCTGAATCATTTTAATTATTGTTTCTCGCATGAAAATATTTCAAAATCCTAAATGAATATTATTTTTTTAATTTGAATTTTTCCTCAGCTTTACAAATATCCTAATGTACCTTTTCATTTTACATAAGTGTCTAAACAACAAGAAGTAGATATTGACACGTTATAACAACTGAAGTCATTTCAGGATACAGACTTTTCAGGATTAATTGTGTTGATCTTTAGTATGAAACTTACACAAACGTATTAGGTACAAGTATGGCCGTGACCGCTAAAAAAGTCACTGATAAATATTTTCTGCGCTTCAAGGATTAACCAATGTGCATATTCATGTTATTTTTAAACATGAAGCTTTTATCCAAGAAGGCCATTAAAGGCTGATAATTTATGTGGATAGAAGGCGAGGGCTGCTCGTTTAATTGTAGAAACGTACTTGATAAAAAGATTAATAGTTTTGCCTCGAAAATATGCACTCGTTCTTAAGTGGAATAATATTGCGTTCCTAAAGTCGCGCATGATATGTACTAAAACTCTTGCATATTTGCATATTTCTTGATACAAAGCTAATAGCCTTGAAATATGCATGACAAAGGACGGCCTTCTCTGTTCTGTTGCGTATAACTAAAGTTTATTCTCTCCACGGCAGAATATTTTCTGCGTTTCAAATGTGACATTTGCGTGCAAATAAGTGAATTAAATATCGATAATTACTTTTGGAAAAAAGGATTTCGACGTTAGGGTACCTGTTATAAATATACCACTCAAGGGCACTTAAAAAAAGGTAGAAAGGTATACACCATATATGCGGGCACATGATGTGTAGTTAATGCAATGTTTACAATGAGCTTGCACTTTACGCAATGTCAATTTTATCAAGGAAAAACGAAAAAAAAAAAGGAATGTGATGTAGGGCTTTTCAAACAATATTGTATTGAAAGTATTGTGATAATTGAACTGTATTTGATCAAGAAACTGTCTGTATATAGGAACAGATAGAAGTTTCTACTTCATAAAAATGTATTTGTTTTATGTATGTAAGCTTAACTGTCACATACTATTAAAATAAATTTATTTTAAAAGGTAATTTGATAATATAGTTAGACATTATATCATTGTCAGTTAAGTGCATTATTCTAGAAAGCACAGTATTGTACTGGCATTTTTTTATACATTTGTATACAACACATTAACATTTTTCCGAATGCAGTTCTGTGCTTAAAATCGATCAGTATGTAATTTCACGAATAAGAATTCAGAGACGGAATTATTACACTTAATTGTAGTAAAGAGAAATTTCTCTAGGACTGTCCTCGTTGATCGATATTCTAAAAGTACTTCACATTTGTCTGATTGTTGTTCGCCGCACGCTTCTTTGAAACATCTCCATTAGGAAAATATTTCGAGATTTATTCAGATATTTCGGCCGCCTTCATTTTTTAAACATCGTTAGCTCGTTACATACTTTCGAAACATGATAAACATTTGCTTATATGATACTATAATGGTACTTGATCGGAATAGAACACCATACTGGTTCCCGAGTATTTTGTTTTGTACCATTGACTTTTAGTATTGTCGAGATTTGACATGCTTGGATAAGACTGCATGCTATCTATTGAAGCTATTGAAGAAGAGAGAGAGAGTTTCTCTGAATATGTTCTAGCAAAGAAAGGAAATTAGTCATGTTTTAAGTTGCAGCCGTATGAAAACACCATAATACCGATTCCGCGAATGATTTATGAGAAACTCTGATGTAAGGGACACTTGATGTTGTAAGGAAATACTTTTTTTTAATCTGGGGATCTCCTGTTTTCAATTTGTAATGAAATGAAATAATATATGCAAGACATGTTAAGACGAGTGCTCTCACTTTAATGTCAGCAGATGCTTTCAAAACATTCCTTTGCCAATGTTTAGGATTCCTTTCATGGTCACAGCTGGAGACGATTAGAAGTGTGCAGACCCCATCGTTCTTGATAATGTACTCTTAATTCAATGAGACATTTATGTGTATGTATGAAGAACAAATTTGTTTTTAACCTAAGCATTATTTTATGTCTCTTTTTTATTTTCTGCTACAAAGACTACACAAATAAAACATGAGATCAATCTGAAAAATTCAAAATATTTGACTGTCCTTGTCATCATAGATTTCGATCAGTCCGGTTTGTCCGCAATGATTGACGTAAGCTGAAGCTGAGAACGTCACTAAAACTAGTGTTAAAGCCTATATCGTGAATATTGGATAATGAACATTTATAGAAATTAATAATAAGTATTTTTAAAGAATCTGTTGGATCTTCAATCACACATAAAACGTCACATATGTTACAGTGTTTTCTTATTACTGTATGTATCTCTAGCGGCACAAAATATTTATCACTTACCACTACGTTGAAAGATTCTTATTGAAGAATTAGAGTTATAGTAACTTTGGTCGTTAAAATTCATCCGCTCAGTGTCCTTGTTCAAGTGTTTTCAACTACAAATGAATTTATGATATAAGCAGCATATTATATCAATGCCCGTGATTATTTATTTTTACACGCCGAAAGCGCAAGACTATTGCCCAGTAACTGTGGTTTAATGCTGATAACTGAGAATACATTGTTCGGTTGTCATATCTCTAAATTGTCTTTAAAGTCTGATATTTGTGTTATTATTGATTCTTTAAGTCAATGCCCTGCAATATCTTTAAGGTTATACGATGCCATAGATATTTGTATGGCCTAAGTCAGTGTTCTGACAGAACAGGTTTTTGTGACAGATCATTCAGCGCTTGCCCAATGAGAATGTAAATATAAAATGTCACCGATACAATTGCACCTATATTTAGTATCGTTTCAGATTTAATATCATAATTATTTTAATGTCAAAGACAAGTGCGATTCGCGTAGGTTATGGAAAAGACCTTACGTATTTGCTTTGAGTTTTGGGGTCGATAGTCTCCATATACAGGCAGATTCTAAATATTGTTTGTATATGTACGTATTGCATGTCTACTCCAGCTAAAAGACCGAGCTATTCTAAAACATCCAAAACCAGATTAAAGTTATATATTATATATAAACATCGTCAGATTATTGAATAAAATCACAATGATGTAGTTACATATTCAGTCTAAATATCGGACAAAGTTCACTTAAGCCTTATATGGCCTATGCAATTTAGAAAATTTTCAAATTGGCTATAATTTGAAAAAAACTATATATTGTTTACTACCATAATGTTATCTACTACAAGGAATTTAGTTTTTGTAAATAAATTTATTATTTTGTTCACAACATGACATTGAATATTGCTGAAATTGCAAAATTTCGTTAAAATTATTTTTAATTATGTCCGATATTTTCTTCTATAATGAATATATTGTAAAATATTCTGTGCAGTTTGATAAAACAATACTACTTGATGAAAGAAAACATGTTCTTTACTAAATTTAGAGACCTTCTATTTTTAGGCCATTTTGGTGCAAAAGTGAACCTTCTCCAAATGTATTATCGTTTTAAGAAATTCATTATATAAACCAAAATTTAGTATTCATTAACACCCCAGAATGTCACACCATAATCTATCTCCGAAACAACGAGTTTTCTTTGAAAATGACTTTATTAGAGAAATTATGATCTTACCTTTCTTCAAAACATATAATTGAGCCGTGCCACGGGAAAACCAACATAGTGGGTATGCGACCAGCATGGATCCAGACCAGCCTGCGCATCCGCGCAGTCTGGTCAGGATCCATGCTGTTCGCTAATAGTTTCTCCAATTCCAATAGGCTTTAAAAGCGAACAGCATGGAGCCTGACCAGACTGCGCGGATGCGCAGGCTGGTCTGGATCCATGCTGGTCGCATACCCACTATGTTGGTTTTCTCATGGCACGGCTCATATCTATTTTTTAATCATAGACGGAAATTATACAACATATAAGCAGACCCGTTTTGCGATAATCTGTTAATGAGAGGCAATGTAAAGTGTAATACCTGTCATACCTAGTAGCAGTGTTTATCAACATCTATACATATTTTAGAGACCACACTTGAAACGTTTTACATCATTTTCAAAATTCATTTTCTAAAACACGGTTTACTCTCCGTTTGCTAATCATTTATGAGAAATATATCTATCCGCATTACAATATATGTAACAACATCATGTATCCTATAAAATCACCATTTTTCATAACTGTATTACTTACTGTGTAAGACTTACTACTACTGAAAGATACAGCCATTGTTAAAAATGGGATATTTTAGTTATGGCACTTCGATTCCTTATGAAGTAGCGAACAACTTTTCAGCCTTTGCCCATTCTTCTCTGTGACTCTTGAACCATTCACATGTAACTTTGTGAACGAACATCAGTTCTGTTCGACGGAATCGGAGGAATCCTTTTGTACTCGTGACACCTTGACTTTCATTGTTAACATCTCACTCATAACTGTATCGTGACTCCTTTGTCTGATTTTGATTTTTTTTCCTTATAGATCTATCTATAGATTTTTAATAGACATTCATTTCCATTTCTTCAGGCTTCAAAATATTTAGTAATTATCAATGATTAAGAGGCGTGTTCTAAGTGTTTGCGGATAATTCAACACTTAATGTAACTTAGAGTAATTCACTAGGGATCACGTGTAGTTCAGGCAAGCCCTGTTGTATAGATGGTGTCGGGCGGTACATAACTAATTAACCCTAGCCTGATGAATAAATAAATGCAATTACATTCCAACGTTCGTTTCCCCATGACTTGTTTTATTTCACCGGGGAAGCTGAGAACGTTAATTGATTTTAGACTGATCACATGTCAGATTTTATGTTAGAAATGAAAGAAAAAAGGTGAACATATTTAAAACTCTCTGTTCCCTAACAACACACCTGTATAGAGGAAATAAATACATTCACTTAGAAGGCAAGTACAACTTGCAATATTAGTCCACCGAAGGGGAGAACAAAAAGTGCTCTCAATTTAAATTTTAAAATAACATAATTTGTTCTGTAACAACACAAATATCGATAGTATATAAGCAGACCTAGATGAAATTTATAAATGTGTTGACATGCATAAATAAGTTTTGTATGCGTGAAAATATACACTTATCGCTGTTCTTAAAAGTTAAGTTAGTTAGCTTTTACTTCTTAACGATCTTAGTTTTTCACCGTTGATACTAATAGCAGTGTATAAATAGTTGTGATCTAACAGTGAGTTTATATTATACTAGAAATAGATTATTATGCATTATGTATGGAAAGGTATTGAACCTTCCAGGCTTTAAACATCTAAGATTATTTTTAATCGATATTGACACTTCAGTAATTAGTTACGGTACCGCAGTTAAAATGTATCAGTAAGCGGTCTGATTCGTAAATACTCCCATGAAGAATAGCTTATCCTTAACACACATCATTCATCTCTTCCATTTGAAATGTTACTATATGAGGACTGACAAAAGACGGAACATTGTCAAGGCTATATAGGTTAAAGAATAAAATGAATTTCTTAGTATGATCTTATTTCGTTCGGTGAACTTAAGCAAAAAATGTATATAGAATACATACATAGCTTAATATGTTTCAGTGAGTTAAGATTGATACCGTATTTTAACTTTAAACTTTTGCATTACTTAATGCTGAAAGTAGTGAATCCCCTTTAGGTTGCCTCCAGGGCCCCTTGCCCAATGAAACCTCGCTTGGATTGAAGAATACTTTCATGGGAGTAAGGCATCCGGCTGTGTTTGGAAAGGTCTGTGGTTCCATCCAGGTGTCCGTCCATGCTGAAATAATGCCTAGATGGGCATATAGGGTCTTCATCCGCCGATTTAAGCTGGAAAGTCGCCATATGACCTATAATTATGTCGTAGTAACGTTAAACCAAACCAATTAACTTTTATTCCTTTCATAATATTCGGATTATCTAATAAATGTTATGTTAAATCTTTAATTTCTTGATTCGTATTGTTTTCAGTACTGATGTAAGCCTACTTCCTTGACATAAAGTTATTTTATCATTGGCACATCAGATATACTCATTCTTCAAAGTATTTATAAGACAGAATAGAAATAATTAATCTTTTGTTCTTGTTTTGATCCTTTAAAGTTACTTAATTTGTACCTTATTTCAGTCTTATTAGAAATTAAAACAAAAGCAAGTTGAGGTTTATCTTTTGTTTAATATTTGCATTGCACGTCAGTTTGAAGTTTAGACTGCAATAGTTGTACACAGATATCTTTCATATACTTTAAAGTTTCCTTTAAATTTAACGTCAATGTAACCTCCTAGGCAAACCAACCATAAACTCGCCTTTGATTTTAAAATTTACCACTCTTCACAATTAATTGTTAGGCATAATTTCAAACAGAGCCTTTGCAATGAAGTTGAAGGTTACCTTCCTTCTTTGCGATGTTTGGCTCTGGCTGCGTTTGCGTTCTCATTGCTTCCATGGACTATTATTTTTGATTATGCAGATTGTATGCACGTCAGGTTAATAGATACAAAATTGAGAGGGATGTCCAAATGGTGGTATTTTATCTGATGATGTCTGCAGCTATAATAATACGCCCAAAATGTCTAGGAAGCTTGCATTTAGGTCACGCCATTAATCTTTTATTTCGTCTTACTCTCCCATGTGCTGTTTTTGGTATTATGTTCCCACTTTATTTCGCAGAAACGGGTCTCTCCTCTATGTACTGTGTTCGCAGTTTATTTCGCAGAAACGATTTCACGTTTCATGTTCTACTGCTCTGTCAGATCGACAGTATCTCATTTAGGACCTTATTTAATGTAAAATCTGACTTAAGATTCACCCTTGAATGTGAAGGAAGAGCAAATAATGATGTCGTTTCCTGTCCGTAACATGTCACAAATTGATATTTCCTTTTACTGTTTTTCATCCCCGGCATCTGAATGGCGCGTTTATTTAATTTATAGGCATGGTTTATTGATTACATTTCCATGTTAAGACGCGAGTATTCGCTTAACGTCAGCTAGCGTGTCTCAGAGTATTTCAAATTGGTATTTACAGAATCTATAACTGGATCTCTTGTCAGTGTTAGGGATGCTTTTCGTGTTGATGTCTGGAGATGATTTTCTACATTCTATAACAATAGGCTTAGTGCTGACGGACATAAACAATACTGTTAGTTTCTTTCCGTTCAAAAAGGCCATTTGAGAATATAGAATTATAAGCAAAATTAGGCCTTTTCACTCAGACAAGCATTACTTTAAAATTGATTTTCAATCAGCACAATTTTTATGCATTTGTTTTTAACACATAATCGTTTTTACAATCGATAAGCGTGTGGTACTTAATAAAAATGAGAATTCATAGACGAAAAGTTTTCACTAATTGTAATGAATTGAAACTTTTATAGAATTGTCTGCGTGTATCGTTATCTCAAAAGTACTTTTCGTTTGTCAGGTTAGAGTTGTTAGCCACAGGCGTCTCTATCATAAAAGCTATGTTTGGGAAAGGTTTGTCGAGATTAATCAAGAGGCACTATTAATTTTGTCATATAATTTTATAATTTTACGTATCTTCAGTCCGTTTCATTAGATACATTTGAGATACTATACCCTTGTATGATTAGAATGATCCTCACAAATCAAGTACATCAGTGATTGACTTTAATGTTCATTGATAACCATCGAATAGAATGATTCTAAATGTATCATGTACACAAATAAATTGATATTTTCCACGGTTAGTACGTTTTTAGACTGCATTCTCCATTTTATTAAAATAGCTTTTGGAAAAAGCACGTGCTCTGATGAAACATGAAATAATTTTTATTGATCAGAAAATAGATATCTGCTCGATACTTGTTTGACATTGTCCATCTTGACATTGATTTTGCTGATAAGTCAATAAACTACTGCTGGTGCTAACACTAACCCTAAAATAGAAAAAGTGGAAACTCCACAGGTCGCCAAACGGGACGAAAATGAAAATGTTGTAGGCACTTACCCAAAGTTGCGATTTGGGGAGGTTGGATTTTGGAACGTGGTATTCCCTATTGGATATTTATCCTTACTTTTTTACAAGACGCATGCTAAGGTCAGATTTATTATCAAAATAATGTCGGAGAACATAATGAGTATAACTTTCAGTGCTCAAATGCAATTAGTTGGAATTATTGTAACCGTTTGGATATGTATATACAGAATGCATATATGTCACAAGTGTTTGCTAAATAATAAGATGTTTATTATTCATTGAAGTGGTTACACAACGTATCAAGCGAATGGTACGGAGTAAAAGCTCGCTCTGTTTCAGTTCTTTGAAAATATGTAATTATTTGAATGCATTATCAAGTCTCTTTCTCTGTAATGGAAGGGTATGGACAGCTCTCAAACTAAACTAAGGGCAGTACAATCTTCTGCTTGCCATATGGTTTTCTTTTTGTTTTAAATGCTGATGAAATTATTTCAAAAGAAAACTTTGGCTAAAAATGTTATTTCATTAAATATCCAGGAAGTTTGAAATACACAGATAGTTCATTTGTAAACTTTATAATCCAGTATCTGTTATTCACAAACTGTTCATGTGATTTTTCCATAAGAAGGGATTACATTATAATGAGTTTAGAATAACTTTTCACTCACATATATGAGACAGATCCTGTCTACCTGAATACCCTTGCACACTTTGACACAGACACAAAAATAAATTTTCATGAGAAAAAATGACGAAAGTTAGAGCATCTCTGTGACTGTCTACAGCTGACATTTAATATGTATATCTAGTTCTGACAAAATCTAATGTTCAGTCTCAAGAACAGGTAAACAAGTTGTTTTTGCTTTTTGTTCAAAAGGCAATTTTTAATGCCTGTATAATAATGTTTCAACAAAGTATCGATAGTTTTTGTATATGTAACATTGCTGTATTTTCAGCTTCTGGTAGTTACTCTAGAATAAGTGCCTTTGGAAGCATAAAGCACAGCCAAAAAGTAGCATTCTCTATTTAACTGACTCTATGTCCCCAAAATACAAGAAATAACAACAGTGAGTAAACGGGATAATTTCTCACGTCATCCACACAGCAGTTGCAATTAAAAACTGTTAATATGATTGTTCAGTGATTTGTTAAATATATCCTTTTGAAGCATTAAATGTAGCCAATCAAAACAATAACAGACACATTTTGAATTCAGATGTTGAGAAATCTGCTACCAAATAAGGGTTTAACTTGGTCACTATGAGGAAAAGAATTTGACTGTCAGTAAAAACAGCTACCGCTATCAAGACATTAATGTTTCATAGAGAATCAATTATAAAATTATTTGCAAATTACTCTACATAGTACAAGATATATCAATATCTATAAAATGATATTTTGGAAGCATATAGCAACCAAGCATATAATAGCAGAGTCTGTTTATTAGAGGTAACAAAACGAGCAGCCTCACTCACCTCCTAACACCCGCTTAATCAGAGCTTATTCAGAAAGATGGTCCTAAACAGCTAGAACAAATAACACCACTTAGTACAATTACGGGACTGGTTATCGAATGACTAGCATGTTTATCCGTTTAATTCTCAGTCGTATATATTTCGCTTGCTTTTTCCAATAAAATGTATTTATAGCTCTAAACCTTAATATAAATTTATTACTTTGCACTCTGTGGTAGAGACTAAAAATTGTGATATAGCTTTTTTCATAAGGCCGGCTTCTGTTAACCTTTAGCCTGCTGGCGGCATGTGATTCTGCCTTTGCGACCAGTGCAGACTGATCATGGCTGCAATGTTCGCTATTCAGTCAGTAAACTTTCATTGAACACCATTTCGAATAATAAATGGTACTGTCCAAATTCAAGGATGGACCAGTCCATTTTAGAAATTTAGCAGACTAAAGGTTAAGAGATGCTTCAGATGATTTGAAAGCATAAACGAATGTAGAAACCTTAAACTATTAAGGATTACAATATATAAATCTTACTTTTCTACTTAAAATTCCAAATCCTATGCTTGAAAGCCACGATTCTAGTTTTCTCCTCAGAAATAAATGACATTTGTGTTTTCCTGCCTTAATATGTTATGGCATATCTGATCAAGGCATTATTTTATGCAAATTGCGACTTAAAAGACAAAGTTTGTTGTTAAGGATGAACAAGTAATCATGTCGTTTATTTTTCTTAACATGCCGCAAATTGATAGTTCCTTCTACTGCTTTCAATCTCCAGAATTTGAATGGTGCGTTTATTTAATTTATAGTCAAGGTTAATTGATTACATTTCCATGTAAAAACGTGAGCGTTCCCATAATTTAAGCTGGTATTGTCATGCAAATGTAGGAATATAGAAACTATTGGTTGAAGAAAGTATGTGAATTAATCAAAGTTGAAGATTTCTGTTGCTTCTTAATTGTAAATTTTAACATAGCGGATACCATTCGGGGAAGGATAGTCTACGCTAAATGGTATATTTTCCCATGGACGCTTTGAAAGTATAATGTGTCAGACACAGGTATTTACCTGTATAGCAAAGAGAAACAAGAATTTGTGACATCAATATTTACCATAAATGACAATGACACTTACCATAAACGACACTGACACAAAGTTAACAGTATCACTTGATGGATTTATTGATTGCTTATACATTACATTTTTTATCTACCAAATTTCCGAATGACAAACGTTAAGGCTTTCTTTTTCTGACTAAATGCATTGCAGTATACAATTATGCAGGTTATGCAGAATTCCATTTTATTCCCTGTGTTAAAAAAATAATAGAAAACAACAATTTTATCGTACAAAAAATTAATCTAATTTTAATTCCACTATTCGAGGAGGGAAGATATTAAATTGAAACTTTCTGTACTTGCTCATAGTTGCAGTGTACATTAGTGCGACAAAATGCGTAATTCTACCTAGTATTTCCAGAGTTATCTTTTTAACTTAGAAATTTTGTTTAAAGTTTTTTAATGAGTACAATACTTTGTCTTTAACCATTGTAGATAATACCTTAAAACTTCACACTCATCTTTTATGTAATAACAGAAGGTATCTGTACCAAGTCCCGTAACTCTAACCTTCTAACTCATTCTTGCATTGATGTTTTGCTGTTTTAAAGTCAATGTAAGTACTGAATCGAAACATTTCACAAGTTATTGAGGAGGATAACACATGGTTATAGGTGCATGTCCCATAACTCTTTAGTGTATTTTGGCAAACTTATGTCCCTTTTTGGATTTGAAAAATGTAGGTTGAAGATTTGCATGGAAGCTACTATCTCCAAAACTGATGTAGTAAAACTTACTGCCCAGAATTCTCTTGCTTGTTTCTTGTGTCTGAACATACTTCACACTGCCAATAATTATTTTTACAAATATGGACTCTTATACGTTCATCATTTCCGATATATTTGTTTATTCGTTTTGGGTGCTGCCAAAATCAAAGTACATGAAGAACTCTTAACATCTAAAGTTAAATTGTACTAGGACTAGGGAGGAACTAATAATTGTGTCTTCTTGTTAACTTCCGTCAGCATTTTACAAATTGTTATTTCCTTTCATTGTTTTTCATCTCCGCAATTTGAACGGTGCGTTTTATTTAGTTTACGTTTCATTAATCACATTTCATGTCAAAAAAACCTCAAGGCTGGTGATGCTCGGAACATTTCCGATTATTTACGAAATCATAACCTAAATTTCTTGTCAGTATTAGAAAAGATTTTCTTGCAACAGTTTTAAGCGTAACTGACCAACTCCATCTTCTGTGTTTAAAATGCATAGCCGGAGTTGTTTTCTCTGCAGTAACTTGAATGTAAATGTCTTGTAAACACCATTTTATCTACAAACATTTCTGGAATACCTATCGTTCAGTAAAAGTTTTTAAGAATTTTTCAAAAGAAATGTCTGTTAGAATGAACAGAGCATAGTTTATCTACCTGAATAGCAGTCGACACTGACTCCATATATCACTGTTTTGGGGTTTACTGATGCAACGCAAATGGTATGGTTGCTTTTTGTTGGATTGTTTGTTGCTAGGCGTCATCCCCGCCTTAAGATATTCCTCATATGATTTCATATATTTCCACGCTATCTTAAAAGGATGTTTTAAAAGCTACTTCATGTTTATAATTTATGCGTACAAAGTGTTTCCTTTATCAAAAGTGTATGTAGGAATTTCAGCACGTAGATGAATTATTAGGAAACATATAACAATAAACTAATCTTGTAAAAGTATATACATTCCTCTCATCACCAGACATTTTGGAGAGGCTGATATGCAATAGAAACTATCGTATGTACTTTCAAGGTCTTTAAAAGCAAGTACTTAAATGATTATAAATAAAAACATGAATTCATTTCTCTAATTGTAAACAGAATCTACAGAAGAACTAGCGTCTTTTGTCGATATTTAAATAATAACGTTTTTCTTCTTTACATTTGTCATACTATAATGGATTTGTGCACGCATTCTCGAAACCGCTCCATAGGGAAATATTTGTCAAGATTAATTCAGAAATGCACTTTTCCTTTTGTGATATTTGTGTTATTTATATACCTCGTTGGCCAGTTTCCTTAGAGACACTTGAACCACGATACACGTTCCGTTTGATTACTTGAACGGGAAGAAATAAAACATGCACCGGTTTTACGACATCCAATAAGCAATACGTTGCATCTCCCTGAATATTTGTCAGTTGCGTTGTCATGTTTTGAATCTTGCAGTAACAGAAACAAACATGTTTCTGATAGTTTCATTTAGTTACATTCTGTTGCATTGAAACCATCAGTGTTGTAATAGATGCTTAACCGTTTTCAGCCTGTCTGAAACTGTGAAATTTTGAAGTGATATCATTTTCACTTTCCTGTAATATAGGAACATATAGCTAGAATTGGTACCAGTAAGCCTGTTTAAATTCTCCAGTCGTGGCGGCTAAAATCCGGTGTCCTACTGCCTTCTTAATTTATGTTTGCGACTGCTGTTTGTTACGGCTGTGCTTTTGTAATTGCTTAATAATGTATACATGTGCTAAATACGTGCTTGCAATCTGTATACATAAACTACATGTTCCTTGTTTAAGTGTTGTATTTGTCATTGTTTTGGCTATTTGAGTGTGCCGTGTGGCGGCTAAAAAAACGTCGCCCCGTACTTGAAATCCGTGTTGTAATATTTTCTGGTACTTTTAGATTGTGGAGAACACTCAGCTTTTCTATAATAGAAGTTCGCTTAAGCCGGTGCCAGTGGGGGAAGGGGATGTGAGGGTTATTGCACATTTCATTCTTATTTTGAACAAACTCAATCAAACCGGGCCTGCTAATATGTTGCTTGCTGCATTCTACGCTTTCAAAGGATCTTTAGTTTAGATTTTATTTTTTCTGTTGGATTTTGTCTATTTTTTATCTATTACTGTATACATGTTACGAAGCTAGTTTCCTAAATGTCAAAATCTGGCCGCAACATTTTACATTAAACTGTACGTAACATTTAAAAATGTAATTATTTTACCAAACAAAACATACAGGAGAACGCTAAATAAATGATTTGCTTAAGGACATTGGGGAGACGTTACCTAATTATGTCTCCCACACCACTGTGTGGTCGGAGAGATATTGATTTACTCCTGTCTGTCTGTGTGTATGTCCGTCTGCAGATGTCACAAACATACCGAAGAATATTCCTCCGGCCAATAATCGATAGCGGTCAGATTTTCTATATAGAAATAAGAAGGGCATGTACACATTTTACTTAATAACAAAATTACTAAAAATAAGAAACCTTAGGTGCAAACATATTATTAAAGTTCAACATTTGATTCATCACAAGGTTTTTTTTAATTAAATTTTATCTTAATTTTTGATTCGTTCTTCGCATGAAGTTTGATGCCATCATTTCGTCATTTTTTCCGTTCTTTGTTTCCATATAAAATGTGCAAAAATCTCATACATGCGTTTCTTCAAAGCATTTTTTTGTATAAAACCATTGATATGAAAGCTTAGGTGCAAGAACTTTCCTACTCTCATTGAATTTATCTTTTGAATGATATTTATTTCATTTTTGTGAAATAAAAATTTGATTCGTTCTCAGACGGTTTATTTCCACTAATTTCGAAGAAAAATTAACTTCAGCGCGAAGTTGTTGTTGTAGCGTCATTAGCAGACGATATTATAGTATGCCGCGTGAACATGCGGTATTGTGATCAAAAGGTTAAAGTAATGATTTAATCATTTAATGTATTTTTACTTCGCGAGTAATTCATTTTGTGTTAATATCACAAAAACAAAATAAGATAAATATTGCATTTTAATATTTCGGTTCTAAAAAGAAAGAGATGCGCATTTCTTCTTATGTTGTTGTTCTCACCTTATTTCATATACATTTAAATATCAAGTGTCAATCATGCCAATTATGTCAATTAAACATTAAAAGAGATAGCTTTCCTATCGACCCTTGGATCACAAATGCAAACTGTCGTAAAAAAGTAAAATACAGAATTTTTTGTATATATTTTACTTAATAAATTTGAGTAAATAAATTTAAAGGTCCGCCTTGATCAAATTAAAGCTGGAAAATATGTCCGGAGCATTTTTTTTTGTGTACAAGAATGTTTTTGCAATGTAAATAATATCTGCATTTAAAACAGAATTGAATTTTACTTCAGTAACTTAATGATATATTTTTGGTTTCGTGAACATTTACCTGGTTTCATGATCTTTTCAGTTATCATAAATGTCGTCGTGATTAACTTACTTTCATAATTTATTGTACATGTTCAATTCAAGATAATTTTACATGAAACAAATTTCTATATAGAAGTAATAAAATGTTGTATGCATCACGCATAAATCCTTTTTATTGGACCTGTAATAAAACTTGTCAATTACCTCTAAATAGAGTCTTTTCCGCACTCTAAAAACAAAGAAAAATATCAAACAGGGAATGCCACGCACCAAAAGCGCAGCCTCCTCAAAACGAACCACCCAGTCGAACATTTCTCATCCGATCTTTACCAAACTTGAACAAAATATGTTTGCCAATAAGTCCTCGGCCAATTTCGATAACTAGCCAAATCGGCCCAAGCACTTCGGAATTACGACCCTTGAATTACCGATAGGCCACTTACTCCAAAACTTACTCCAAAACTATCAAAGGTATATTCTCTGTGAGTAAACAGTAAGACAGACTTACTATTTAGATTATTAGGCAATTGTGGGAGACATGCGCTTTTCTCAAAAGCAGCTCTAGTTTCTCGTTCAATTTTACCCCGGGGCTTGCTTATACCGCCGATGAAAATGATGCAGGGCATTGTGTCATTCCATTAACTTCGAGAACTGCACTTCATTATCCCATAAACTATACCAGAACTACACTTTATCATTCCATAAACCATACGAGAACTACACTTTGTGATTCTATTAACTATATAGGATCTACACTTAATTATTCCATAAACTATACGAGAACTACACTTTGTGATTCTATTAACTATATGGGACCTGCACTTTATCATTCCATAAACCATGCGAGAACTACACTTTGTGATTCTATTAACTATATGGGACCTGTACTTTATTATTCCATAAACTATACGAGAACTACACTTTGTGATTCTATTAACTATATGGGACCTACACTTTATTATTCCATAAACCATACGAGAACTACACTTTGTGATTCTATTAACTATATGGGACCTACACTTTATCATTCCATAAACCATACGAGAACTACACTTTGTGATTCTATTAACTATATGGGACCTGCACCTTATTATTCCATAGACTATACGAGAACTACACTTTGTGATTCTATTAACTAAATGGGACCTACACTTTATTATTCCATAAACTATACGAGAACTACACTTTGTGATTGCATAAACTATAAGAGAACTAGATAATGCATTGGAACAGAAATCATTTGAGCAGTGCACATATTTTAGCAAAATTGTTCCAACAATAATGCAATTTCGTATATCCTTCATTCAGCGGATAAATGTTTAGTTTCAACTTCGTTTAAATATTTTAAATATGTTAAAATGTTGTCAACAGCCCTGTCAATGTTAAACAAACTGTATTGTATTTCTCCAAATGCTATACATAAATGATTGTTCTTGTCATATTATCCGTGCGTAAAAGGAAACCGTCAAAGGGTCTCACAAACTCGGTTGGTCTTGGCAAATGTATCTAAAGCTAGATACAATAAAGATAATGTCTTTTAATCCCGAAGTTTACATACATTAATCATTATCACACAGTCAGTCTGTAACAAAACAGTATGTCATAACTTGGTCTGGCCTAAAAGCATCAAAAGTCTAAATAACTACGTTATGTCTTCACTGATACATCTGAAGGTGAACAGTAATTGAACTCGTGCAGTCAATCTATCATATGTCGAGGTTTTATGGATTGCTTTGTCCTACAAATCACATAATATGCTTAGAAATTCCATTATAGACCATCAAATGTGTTATTGCTGTATGTTACATTTTTCAGACTAACGGATTATATGTTTCTGGTTTTATCCAGCAGGGTTAACTTACAAGACCCCATTTATTTATTACTTTTTACATATTCATGCTTTCAGTACATTTGTTTTTCTTTTGCTGACAACTTATTAGGATGTAAAAGGCTAAAATTTTTGACTAATTTCGTTCAGCAACATTTGTAAGTTTCATCATTGTTTGTATATATTTTGCCTAACATGAAACTGGAGAGAATGACAGTCGGAATAACGTTTGATTTTTCAAACGTATGTGATTTATTCTAGAAGGAACTGAATGAGACGCGCTAATTGATTTGCCATTACTACAACGTGTATTTTCTAGTTAACAATTACCGAATCTTTGTTTTATAGAATGTGGTTTCGTGTTAACAATCGATAAGCGTCTGGTATGTTATACAAATGTGAATTAATCAACGAAACATTAAACCAATTGCAGAAAATGATAACTACCATAGAATTGTCTTCGTGTATTGCTATCTTGATGGAGGTTTGCATTTATCACTTTAGAAGACTCGATACACGCGTTCTTTTAAAAGCTCTTTTGGGAAATATTTTACGAGGAGAATCGAATGTTTCAGCCATTATTTGCAATATTTGCCCCAAGTCATATATCTTTAAAGTGGTAATTTCTGAGAACTTGAGAAATGTTATGACATGATAGGACTATGGAATGCAAGTAAATGAAACAAGCACGTCACTTTTGAGATCCGGTATAGAATAAGTCGGCAGTGTCCATGCAAAACACTTATATACCGTTTATTTGGTGAGCATTTACATTTACAGCGGAACAGAATAGAACCATAAAACTAAACAGTTCTCAATTTATAATTAAATCATAATATAAAAGCTCATATAATCATTAATAGCCAATACTTGCAGATTTATTGTTTTAAACATTTGATACATCCCAACATAACAAAGTTACCCATCAATGGCTCTTCATGAAACCTCATTCAAATATAGATCACTGAAGGGCAATTGTGTCCATGTAAATTTTGTCAGTATATCTTCACTCATTTAAGAGTTATTGCCCTTTTATTATTCTAAAATGTATAAATACAAACATAACGAAGAAGCCAATAGATAGCAATTCCTTATATATAAATTAAATATACAACACCATATTGTGGAAGTGCATGTGTATTCAGTAACTGCTGAGTTATAGCCCTTTAATTGATTTAAAACATTGTTAAGTAGCTAATTGATAGAACTCCAGTATACTTATAATAAATATGCTTCAGCTTACTTTGGTGATGTACATGCATCTTTCATCAGGATCAAGTCAGTAACCTCAGAGTTATTGCCCTTTTATTGTTTCGTATATCCACAGATGCATACACTGTGAAGTAGCCAATGCTAGAACTCCATCATACTTAAAACAAATACATAACATCATATTGCGGTGGTGCATGTGCAGCTTTTTTTAGGATTTCATCAGTATTTGTCCCTTAGCTACTCCCTAATTGCTACTTTGACACAGTGCATACTTTGGTGGGGAATATCAATTCAACGAATTTGCTTTCTTTATATGAATTTCATCACTAAGGACAACTGACAGTAAATTCATGGTTACATCTAATGATATTCCTGTTCGAACAGATCAAAGGTGATTTGCTTCCTAATACGGAACGAAAATTAGGTTTTCTTTCTGAGCAAAGGAATCGAGATATTTACTGTCGTTTCTTTGTATAGCTGCAGATCTCTGCTGCCAATATACTGGTAATTAACAAGAAACAAATTACCTTCAGACGGCCAAAAATGGTCAGTGGAAAAACGTCGGCGCCTATTAAATCAGGAAAACAATGACAGAAGCATTTTAGTCTTGGCTCTAAATCAGCCCTAGACATGTGAATAACCATTTAAATATTGTTTACATTTGTGTATAAGGATATTAACTGTTTTGGTTTTGCTTCACATACTCAGATTTACTCTTCGTTTAGACACTAAACCAGTGTCAAAAATAATTGGCCTATCACATATTTAAAAATTGTTAATGTTTAAATCTAGAGTAAGTTTGGTATGTACTGGTGTTCATGACTCAAGATGTGCAATAACATTCCGCTTGCTGAATAAATGAGCTGCTAAAGCTGCTATAATTTTTAAATTCTGTTGCATTACATACATACATTATTTTCCTAGAAAGTCAACAGGAACTTTATAGATTACAGTTTATCTAAAACCATGGAGCTCTGAAACATTGTCTTTAGAGTTTCCACAAGCTTGACGAAATCATACATTTGTTTTCTAGTAACGTTGCATCTGAAATGTATATACGTACCTTCAGCTATCGATGCTCAAAGAAATTATCTTTATCTCAATCGAGATAAAAACGTTTCTGATACGATGAAAACGTAACGAAAGTTATTTTGTATGTCACTACTTCTTAATATTGTCTTAAATTGTCCGTAGCAATTTACTTGAGATTAACTATGACGATTTTACCACATACAACAGCAGTTTAAGATTCTTTCCTCGCTTCCCGATATTATGCATCGTATGGCTGGCTTCGTGGTTTTGTTACACCGATCCTACAGATAGAATGTCAATTGAATGTCACTTATGGTCATAGCAGTTAATGTTAATTCTATTCAAGTGACGTAGGAAATATTCTCATGTTAGATGTCTTGGAATATGTATTATCATATCTTAGTGTCTCCTTGAAGAATGATCAATCCGATTTCATCCTATAGAATGTTGGGTAAAAAAGTTTTAGCTTCAATTTAATTTAGACATTACAAGATAGAAGGACATTGCTCTTCTGAAAACCGCTTTTTATTCCTCCCCATTCCTTCCCCTACATCACATATAGACATATAATACAGGAATGCAGGAAATGTTATGTACAATTATAGAGGAATATGATACAGTATAAATGTGTACATCTGGACAAGCATGTGTTATGAGATATGTAAGTTTTTTCAGGAATATACATGTATATTATCAACATAATATGGCTTATTGGATATTTCGCCTTGCCTTTAACAGATTTATTCATAATCACATATCAAATAACTAACATGTTGTTGTTTTATTTACGTTAAAACCGAAACAAAACTAATGCAATAACAAAATGAACATTAAAAGGCCTATTCATTACAAAAAAATCGAATCGGATGGAAACTAAACGTCCCCAACAACGCATGCTTTCTGTATTTCTTTACCTGATATCATGAATAATGAAGTCCAATCTGTTTTGATAATAAGTTCGGTAAACATTCAGTCCTGCAAATATTTGCCCGAAACTCTAGTCTCTAATACAATGTGCTTCGAACAGTAACTTCGTAATACAGAATGTTTCATTGTCTAGTGATACTTTACAAAGTTTGTAAAAATAATGCACCTATATTCAAAACTGACCCCGTCCAGGCCCCGTGTTCACCAAACATTTTAAGTCTCAGCTGAGTTTGATAATGAAACTTTATTTGTCATTTATATCTAAATAGCATGTTTAAAACTAAATTTCAAGTTAATAAAAAATTTCAAATGACTTTTCAGTAGTGATGGTCAGTTTCAGTTGGAATTAAGTCTTGAAGTTTTAGTAAAATTAATATTAAAATTTCAAACTCAAACTCAGTTGAGACTGAAAAATGTTTTGTGAACACGGGGCCAGCAGTTCCCTTATTTTACATATGGTGATGTAGAACTTGATTTAAAAATTCTTCTCTAAAACCGTAGTACCCTCAGCTTAGATATTTGACATGCAACATAGTGTAGTAGGCCTCTGCAAAGTAAGTTCATATCATGTCCCTGGGATCAAAATTAACCCCGCCCTAGGGTTCACTGTTTTTATGTAGAATTATAGAGGAAAAACTTTAAAAATCATCAAAACCTCAAACCCTTAATTTTGAATATTTCGTGTCAAAACAGATAAATCTGAAACACCTTCTTGTCTAAAACCTAGAGGCCTGAACCTTAGATATTTGGCGGGTAGCATTGATTTATAGGTCTCCACAATGGTTTTTCATATCAGGCCTCTGGGGTGAAAGTTATCTCCGCCCACGGTTCACTTGTTTCATATAATCTTACATAAAATGAGTTTAGACATTTGGGCTGTAGCATTGTGTAGTGGTTCTCCACTGAATTTGTTCAATTCTTGCCCTTGTGGTCAAGATGGACTCGTGGAAAAATATGTATAATTCTATTTGTTTAAAACCGCAACGTGTAGAGCTTAGGTATTTGGCACTATATAACATTTTTGATGTCTTCTGCCATAAAATTGTGTACCCATTTGAGCCAGATAAGCGATACAGGGCCACAATGGCCCTCCTGTTTTAAAGAAATATCTATTTATATAACTTGTATTTAATTGTTAAATGTTGGCACAAAGTAAATGTGGCTTAACAGAACAAACAGTTTATAGAATAATATTTGCAGCCCAAATATCTGTGAAGTAAAAATGTAGATCATATAACTAGGAGATGTGCATTTTTATTATCACCATGTCAAGAATGGAGTATACAATATATATTTCGTAAGTCCTATCAAAAATATATACCTGCGTTTGTACTTCTTTACATTTGCACTAAAAATAAAAGGTTAGGATAGTTTTCCCGGACGCACAGATCACCAAAATTACAACCAGAGATAATAAGACATCCATTACTGTAAGGTCTGACATAATTTGCTGTAAAAGAAAAACAAATAACTATGCCATGTAGTTTTCTTATCATGTTACATGTTGGTATGTCTTTCCACAATTTTTTGATTAACAGGATTTGAATGGCGCGTTTATTCAATTTATAAGCATGATTTATTGATTACATTGTCCTAGTAGAAGTGCGAGCTTTCTCTAAAATCAACTGGTGTGGAGAATTTCAGTTACGCATTTACTTGATCTATAACTGAATATTTTGTCAGTGTTAAGGATGACTTTCTTGTTGACAACTGGAGAAAAATACACTTTTAACATTAGGTGGCTGTGTCTTTGTTATGCAGAACTCAAGAATACTTCAGTGTTATTGCTTCTGACTAATGATAATTTTATTTGTTTTAAAAGACCACAATTGTTTGCTTCCTATACATCGCACAAAGCCAGATATAAAACAAGCAGCAGATAAAAAATATGTACGTAAATTGGTGGTGTGGTCGTGTCGGAGAAATAAAGGTTGTAAGTATTTATCATAAAGCCATTTTCAAGACTATAAAGATTTTTTAGCTCGACTATACGAAGTATGGAGAGCTATCTAGAGATAGTACCTAAGTTTTTCAAATCACAGGTTTGAAGTTAAAAAGCTTTGAAATGAAGACAAAGGTCCATATATTTCTCAAAAAAACAGAAATATAGACAATATTTTAACCAGAGGTGTGGAGTTATGAGCATTTAATATTTTCATGTTAACGAAAATTTTGTGATCAAGGAAATGTAACTCTTCTTGAACATGGAGAGCATAAACATCAAAGGGACATAATAAAGTCAATATTTTCTAATTGGGTGCATTTAACATTTAAGGTTTCGATGGAGGCCTTGAGAAACAAAAATCAAACAACACCAAATCATAGAAAGAAAGAGTTGTTTGACATGAAAATTGAACAGCATGTAAAACATGTATATTACTTTAAGAAACAAGTGTCAGTATACTGATATAAACATTGAATTCCGGAAAAGGGCAGCCTAAAGGGGCTCCACTTCCGGACAGTTAAACACCTTTAAAAACTCACCATTTTCAAAGAACAGTTACACATGTTCGTTTTGATGCATTTGCAATAGCGTGCGAGTGGTGAAATTTCGCATAACAAGGTGGAACACAGTTTTCAGCAATTATTTATCTTTATTTCTTTACAAATGGCATTCATTTTCAAAGGGAGACAACTGTTCCCGATTATTTCAAGTACAAATGGCATTCATTTTCAAAGGGAAACAACTTTTTCCGATTATTTTAAGTAATCTTTGAGAAAAAGTTGTCTCCCTTTGAAAATAAATGCCATTTGTAAAGAAAAAAAGATAAACAATTGCTGAAAACTATGTTCCACCTTGTTACGTGAAATTTCACCACTCGCACGCTATTGCAAATGCATCAAAACAAACATGTGTAACAGTTCTTTGAAAATGGTGAGTTTTTAAAGGCGTTTAACTGTCCGGAAGTGGAGCCCCTTTAGGCAGCCCTTTTCCGGAATTCAATGTTTATATCAGTATACTGACTCTTGTTTCGTAAAGTAATATACATGTTTTACATGCTGTTCAATTTTCATGTCAAACAACTCTTTCTTTCTATGATTTGGTGTTGTTTGATTTTTCTTTCTCAAGGCCTCCATCGAAACCTTAACATTCAACTTTGATCTGGATTGCTAAATAATGATCCATGATACTGTGTGCTAAAAATTTAGAACATCTGGAACAGTCTATTAACAGCAAAACAATGCTTTACCAGAATCTAAATAGTTAAGCTCTAACTGGGACTCGAACCCAGGACCTCTCACACCTAAGGCAGACACTCTACCACTTCCCTATAACAGCAGTAGCTAATAGCTATGCAGTTTAATTGCTGGATTACATTGCGTGAACTGGAACAATAATCGGTGAACTCCGGATTATCGGCGTATTCGCTTTGTTACCTAACGGCAATTTTTGTGTAAAGAAAAAATATAATCTAATGCTGCCAACGTCATAATCGGTCAAATCTGCCCAAATTTCTATGACGTGTTGTTCAGAGTATGAACTTATTAACTGGTAGTACCAGTGAAATATTACTTACACTGAATCTTTTATATTTGCCCTTTTTGCAGCTGTCGAACGGCAAAGACGGTGAGTTTTGGTTAAATATAAGTAATTATTTTACCAGTTTTGAGAGGATTTCAATTGATGGGAAATTACAGTTACAAACTAAATACCTTTCTGCAACACATGGAGTCATTAGCATTCACTGTCAATCAGTATTATGACTAAGATCGACTGTCATTCATTCATTTCAAAGTTTCATAGACAGAGTCCGTTGTTTACATTTTTTTTATCGTAACCGGTGCACTTGTAAAAATCACTTTAGTTTGAAAAATCAAAGTATGCAAAGAGCTATGGTACGGTCTCTAAGCTGTCTTTCTCGACCTGGCGTCGGCGTCCTTCCGCGTCCGCACTTTGGTTAAAGTTTTGATGCACTTTCTCTTTATCTTTGTTATTATTTGATGGATTTACTTCAAACTTGAAATAGTTGTGCCTTATCACCACCCACATCATTTGACACAAGGATCATAACTCTAGCACCAATATTTCATGAATTATCCCCCATTTTTACTTAGAATTTCTTAGAATTTCTCTGTTATTACTGAATAGATTTGATTCAAACTTAAAATAATTGTTCAGCATCATCAACCACATCATATGACACAAGGTGCATAACTCTGGCACCATTATATCATGAATTATCCCCCCTTTTTTCTTAGAATTTCAAGTTAAAGTTTTGGTACACTTTCACTTTTAATACCTCAATTATTACTAAATGGATTTGATTCAGACTTAAAATAGTTGTTCAACATTATCACTCACATCATATGCCGCAAGGGCCATAACTCTTGCACCGGTATTTCCTGAATTATCCATCTTTTTACTTAGAATTTTAGGTTAAATTTTTGGTGCACTTTCACTCTATCTCAGTTATTGCTAAATGGATTTGATTCAAACTTAAATAGTTGTTCAATATCATCACTCACATCATATGACACAAGGGCCATAACTCTTGCACCATTATTTCATGAATTATCGCCCTTTTTACTTATAATTTCAGGTTAAAGTTTTGATGCACTTTCATTCTTACTCAGTAATTACTGAATGGATTTGATTCAAACTTAAAATATATAGTTGTTCCTACTTATCACTCACATCATATGACACAGGGCTTATAACTCTGGCACCAATTTTTCATGAATTATGCTCCTTGTTCTTAGAATTAAAGGTTAATTTTCACTATATCTAGTTAATTAAGTTATTACAAAATGGATTTGATTCAACATGACACAAGGTGCATCACTCTTGCACCAATATTTCATGAATTATGCCCCCTTTTTGCTAAGAATTATACTTAATATTTCATGTTTTGATCACTTGATCTTTTTCTCTCTTATAACTTAATACTTTTGACACAGCATCAAGCTATTATCCAATATTTCATACACGTTGGAGTCATTAAACTCTCCAGTGACAGCTCCAGCTTCATCAAATGTGCCCAGTTTTACTATCCAGCATGGAAATAATCGAGCGCGCTGTCTCCTGTGACAGCTCTTGTTTAAAACACTAATGATTTCGTATAGGGTGTGTTTTGTGACACCAGTATGTTAATATAAATGAATCACCGATTTGTTCTTAAAGAAAATCGAAGGCTGTAGCATACATTTATTCCCACAATATTGTTATAAATTGTTGAAATGATGGACTGATGAACTAAAAGACAATCTTCCCAGTATTACTATATAAATATTTTATTTGAAATTTTACATATTCACTTCGATTTATTACACGACTTAGAGGTTGCATTGCCATTTGTAATCACACACGAAAATAAGAAATAGATTCCTTGGTCTAAGACAGAACAATATATATTACATTTGTATATATGTATATCTTTACGGAACCTCGATTGGGTCCGGAAATAACGTCATAAATATGGCGGTCGATTATTAAAACACTATTGTTAGATTCTGTCTTAAGAAATCAACAGAAATATTGATAATTAGGTAACTAGACACGAATCTAATGAATGAAACATTTGAAACTTTATATTGACATTTCTAAGACAGAGATTAGATATAATCATTGTTCTACTTTAATGTAGAACCCCCTTCCCCCCCCCCCCCCCCCCCCCCCCCCCCCACCCGCATCCCATTCCGCCCTCATAAAAATATAGTTGCTGCTCGCTCCTAGTATTCATCATTTTCAACTATCCTGTTCTGGATTAATTGAAAGAGTGATTTATTCCGAACTGAACAAAATATGTAACAAACAATCTTCGAATATAAATTACCAAAACCGGCTTTAATATAATAGATTTGGTGTAAATTCAGTACAAATAAATTTCAAACAGTATTGAAATTGTAAAATTAATGCTATCAGTGGTAAAATATGTATGAAGATCCTTTGAAAGCAAGCAAAATAATAGCAGACTCGGTTTGACTGTGTCTGTTCATGAGAGATAATGGAACATTCAACACCTCGTACGCCCCTTAGCACCGGCTTAAGCAGAATTCTTTTACATATATATTAAATGGACTACGTAATTCCAAAGGACACTGAATCCAAGTAGGGAAATCTTTTTTTATGTTAGCCACACGGTACTTCACGACTTGTTGCATTAATATAATATGCTAGAAGATCCTTTGAAAGCACAGAATGCAGCCAAGCAAAATAATAGCAGGCTCAATTTGACTGAGTCAGTTTTTGAGGGATAATGAGAAATTCAACACTCCTAACGGGGCCTTAGCGATCTGTAAAACACAACCCTAAGTTATGTCTACAATATCGACAGCTAGTGTACTTCAATATGATACAAGGAAATTCATTGATGCAAGCATCAAAGACGCCGCCAAGTGTTTTGCCTGAAGTACATTTATTGCAATATCCTTAGGACGGCCAGCACATATTTATGCAATCTCGCCAGGCATATGTATGTTTTTGACAACACAGAAAATGACGTCACTCGACCTTCAGCTATTTCCGGAAGTAAATAAAATGAAAGTAGAAATGCTAAACTTGAAAACGAAAGCCGCATTTTGATTCGTAGATAGTCAGGGGTCACGCGCAGGGGTCACCCCGTCTAAATGTATGCGCGTGGACTTCTTTTTTCATTTTTTTTTTTTTTTTTTGCTATTGGGGGCCAATTTTTCAGCACTTTATTACGAAGGGCTTTAGTACAGCATGTCAGCTTTTAATCTATGAAAAAATATTTGAGCTCTGGATAAACAGAAATCCCACAGGGGTCCGTAACGGACCAAGGGTACAATGATTATTTTGGAACTTCATCAAATCGCTCAAAATGTCATTTATGATGTTGTCTGAGAGTGTCAGTATATGCCTCAGATGTAAGATATAACCGTATTTGAGAGCTGCAGACCTAGACATTTCAGAAATATTTTCAAAATAAGTTTCGTATAATAAATGTTGTTTCTACGGAAGCGTGAAAGGGCCATCAGACGCTAATACGTTTTAGTACGTTAAGGCTGCGGAAAGGATATGAGAAATCACCTAATCATTACTTTATATGTTACAAACTGATTAAAACATGAAGAATAAACATGATAGAAAAGTTTTACCATGCAATACAAATCCTCTACCTGCAATGACATTAACATTGCCAGTAGGTGGTCCCTTTACATACAAAATTAAAGTAATTATTTCACTAACTAAGGTCAACACCTGTGAAAAGTTCTTATATGCAGGAGCGTGTGTATGAAGTTTCACAGAAATGCAGTTTGTTGGGAAATGAGGAAGTGTTGAAAGATAATTATTTCAAAGTTGTGGTTCACAGAAACCATTATTTTTATTATCATGTAATGTAATGAGTGTTTTCTATTTACTGATGAAGTTTCATGGACCTGAGTCACCTACATTATAGATTTCAGAATGCAGATTATACACAGCAATTTACTGTTTCCGTTGCCAAAACAACCAAAACTTTTGTCCAAGAAAAGAATGATATAACATGAATAATCTCTATATTGCCCCTATTCACAAAGCATGAATCTTTCTTATATACTTTTGGAATATGATAGAATTCATTTTTTTTTTCGGAAGAACGATAAACTTAAAGTCCTCGTTGAACCGTAAGGTTACTAGGAATATGTCAGTGTCTAGATTCAAATCTATTATTACAAGAAATTTAGCAAGCATAATAACCCACTGCCAAAGTGTAGAAAATATTTCAATGAAAATCTTTTTTTTTTTTTGTCAGGAATGGACAGATACAAAAACTATCTATTAAAGTAAAAAAGAAAAAAGAAGCAAGTAACAAGATATAATACAACCAGAGCAATTGACTAGTCATATAAGATCAATTAACATACAAATTCAACAAGGAAATCTATTTTAGAGTCACTGATGCTTTGATAAGTTATGGTCCCATGGCTTTTGATATTTCGATCTAACCACATATAAAGAAGTATTAACTTGTCACTGACAAATTCAGCCAAATGCTCTTTAGCCTATTGCACACCTTAGTTGACACAAAGAGTTATAAAATATACTTCTTTGATTGACAGTGTATATCTGTAAACAATGAGTATATGACACATAAGCAAAAAGAAAAAAAAAACAAATAGAAATAGGAATTTGCAGAAGTCATTCTGAAATTACATCACTGTACCTATCAACAAAGAAGATAAGACAAAAGGTTAAAAATAAGTTAACAGCGGTACTTCCTTCGTTCATTTCAACATATAAATGCTTATTGGTTCCTTTATTTAGTTTGTAAATACGTTTTTCAGGGAATTTTTATGCAGTCAAATTGTAATTTTCCGTATTTTTATTTTTTAATATTCTCTTCGAAGTTCACTGCAAGGTTATTGTAAAATACATGAACGCTCTCTTGTCCAGGCGATTCACGCGTTGCAGTATGGTATATCTGCGGTGTGTTCTATTTATAGAAAATGAGATAGGTAAGTAGGTCATGCTAAGAATAGAAATAGAAAACTTGACTTACAGAGTAACCTCCCTTATCAATAAATCGGATCAACATTTTGACGAAATTGTAATTAAAAAAAAATATGTTCTACTCTACAAATAAGGAGAGGAAAGACAGATAGCGTTGTTTTAAATCACATAATAAGTTGCATTACATACATTTTTTATGTTTTCTTTTTGCCATTTTTTTGTTTATTCACTAAAATCTATTGTACAATATCGTTGATCCTTTTACAAACTATCACTGTGTTCAGTTTATCACTCCGAAACTATTCATTACCATCTTTACAAGGTCCGAAATAAAAGTGTATCCCATATACTCGACGCCGCCTTCTGGGCGGCGTCGAAAAATGAAATACACTACTTAACATGAAGCGCAGTTAAACTTTTTCAGTATAAAGGTTACCCATACAATACATTTGGAAACGCCACATTTACCTCCACTAAGAGAGTTTCGTACCTGAGTAAAACACGTTACGAAAATCAAAGTTCAATGGGCCCCGTATGTCGTAACTTCTTCTGCTCTAAGAGCATCAAATACCTATAAACTACGTAGTGTTTTTACAACTTTATCTAAAGGTGAACAGTAATTGGTCTCTTGCAGTCAATCTATCATAAGTCGTGTTTTGATGAATTACTTTGTCCTACAAATCACATAATATTTCTAGGAATTCCATTATTGTTCTCAAATGTGTTAACTCTGTCTATTAGGCTTTCACTGCGGTAATTTCCTTTTATATTTTGAGGGGTATCCATGTGAGAATGTTTAAAGTCGGTGATTTCAAATCACTTTACCTCAACGATGTGGGTTCGAGCCTCGCTTGGGGCATAGCATTCATTAAATGAGGAAGCCATCCAGTTAGCTAACGGAAGGCCGGTGGCTCTACACAGGCGTCCGCCTGTGATGAAATAATGTCTGGAAGGGCATTTGGGGTCTTCGTCCACCACTCTCCATATGACCTGTTATTGTGTCGGCATGACGTATAACCCAACACAAAACAAACCTTTTATATTTTTGTATACTCAGCATGTCATACTTATAAGATTATGTGTGTCCATGACTGTGGATATATATGTTTACCTACAAAGCATTCATTCGAGGCAGGATATCAATGTGGTCATCATTGCGTCAGCAACAATAATCTTTATTCCTCTAACAATTGTAGTGAAAGAATTCATATATGATATGTTTTCTGCTTTTGAAACTTTTGCATACATGAGACGCTAATTGATTTTCCAGTACGCGTATGTGCATTTAATTTCCAAATAAAAAATATTTGTCCTATCGAATGGGATTGTTTGTTTACAACCGATATGCGTGTGGTTTGTGTTACAAATGTGAATTAATCGAAAACACATTGAACAAATTGCAGAAAATTGAATAGCGATATCTGTATTGTACCTTTTTTGTCAAGTAAGAAAGGCATAATGAGCGTTTCTTGGAAGGCTCCGTTGCATCAAAAAATATTGAACGCAACAATCGAATATTTTAGCCATTATTATCAGCGTCATGTTAAACGCCAGTTTGTTTAGAGCTCGAGAGCCGATAGAACATGATGTGAATATGAAATAAAAATAGATGAAACAGAATAAGTGGAAAACCGTAGGTCGGCCAACACGAAAATGTTTCAGGTTCGGTTTGATTGAGACTGTGTACGGACGATAGCGGAAATGCAAGCTACCGCAAACAAGTACATAGTTTTATTACATAGTGTATGGAAAACCTTCGGCAAAAGTCTCATATACAAAAAAGTAATACCATTCATTTGGTGAAAACTGTATTGGTTCTGAATTGAAGGGTAGATATGAAGATATGTTCTAAATATAAAACACCAGTTATTCCGTAATGGCAAAGGCAGAGGTGTTGTACAATCATCCATAGCTATGCCGGTGGAATCCCGCATGTCAACGCTCATGTTAACATTTACGTTGGCGTATAATTTTGTTTTGTATATTTTTGGTGTTAACCCCCTTCCCGCTCCTCCCCTGCGAGCCGAAAAATCAGGAAACTAGTATCTACTGCGAATGAAAACGTGTGTCTTCGTAACAACGGTAGGTCTTCTTGGAAATTGCTAGATCCCACTACACTTGGACAGACGCCAAACGTATTTTGCCGTCTTATTACATAGTTTTGCCTAATGGTGCATCTACTTACAGAGCTACAGTTATCTTTTTTGCGACAAAATGTGTTACTGTGAAATTACTGATCACTTTCACCGTGGTATATTTCATCACAAATGTCACTTGACACTTACATAATGGTAACATTTAATGATATCACACTTCACATATATTGAAAGAGATTTGCATCATTGGCACAAAAATTAGGTCTTAATTCTAAGTGAAGGCACTGAAATATTTACTGCCGTTTTTGTATGGCTGCTTATCTCTGCATAAAGAGCAAATTAACCCCTTGCGGCCATAAATGGTCGATGGTTATAACATCCGCGCGTAATAACTCAGCAAAATAATAACAGAGGCATTTTAGTAATTAGACAGACAAGTAAATAACTATGTAAATCTTGTTTAAAATTTTGTAGGATGTTAATTGTTTTAATTCAGTGTCTAATTGTTAGCTCTTATTATTTTACATGATGTGATACAATTAAGTTTAATTGATAATTTTATTATGTTTTCTAGAAATCAAACCAGAAGGATTTGCAAAATGTTGAACTACATTTGTATCGTATTGAGTGTATCTGAATGCGAATATCTTAAAGCGAGGAGAAAAAATATTCCTGGATATTAAATAAACGTTTAAATACCGCCAGTAAATAGTATCTTCCTAATATGAATAAAATTTACTCATTTTCAGATATTTAATAAAATCTGTAGAAAGATCCTTTAGAAGCATAGACTGTAAACAAGCAAAATAAAAGCCGAGTCTGTTCATGAGAGGTAATGAAAAATGCAACACTTGGATTAAAATTTGCATATATAAAAACCTACAGTTGTTATTTATATGGATTTTTTTGACCGATTATGAAGAAGTTATCATATAAGTTATATGTAGATGCAACAAAGGAAAATTAAGGCTAAAAAATCTATATAATGTAAGTCCACAAGAAACTCTTTACAAGGGTAGAGATAGGTCAAAGTACACCTAAAAATTGGATATAACATGCATGTTGTACCACAGAAAAGTGGTCTCAGTTTTTCTCATTTATATAATATGCAAGAGCTGTTCAAAAAACTATTGCTGTCAATAGCCGCATATTGTGTAAAGAGAAGAAGTTCAGCTATTTAGTGTGTAAATGGCATTGCAATCGATTATAAGTGATTTTTATGACAGACTGTTACAAAGAAATGGACCATACCCAAATTTTCTCAATGGAAATATGTGATAAAAATCACAACTTTGAGGCCATTTTTGTTTTCTACAATGTGTTTTCATAGCTGTAAGGCATCTTAAGGTATTATGTTTGTGTCTGACGGAAGAGGGGGAGGACTCTATGATAAGCAGTTTTTAAATCCCGCCAGGACTGAACTGTTTTGATACCTGTCTTCTGGCCTGTTTCGTCGGGCCCTTAAGGGTGTTTCTCTTGTTGCTGTGTCTTTGCAAAGGCATTGAGTATATACGTGTTTGGTTCTTAAGGTTTGCTTTTTATATATTTATACAGGAGCATTTTTGTGTTTTAAATGCTATGCCTTTTTGTTTCCATTACGTGTGTTAGAGATTCACCTAGCGGGGATTACTTTTATTTACACTGTCCCGTGTCTTTGGAACATGGTGGGAGTAAGAGTGAGGTTGGGTGCGCACCATAAACCGGTTCAAGCTCCCCAGTGGTGTTTTTGCCACTGACCGTTCCAAAGCGGTGCCCCACTGTGTTCCTTTATTTGTCCGTTTTGTCTTCGTGTGTTTGCTTTGTATGCGAGTGCATGTGTGTGTTTTTATAGTGTGCACGTCTGCGTGCTGTGGGTTTCGTTTTGGGGAGGCTGCGTTTTTGGAACATGGCATTCCCTGTTTGGTTTTTTTTTCTTTGTTTTTTACGTAATGTGCAACAGTTTTGTTATTACTTTTTATCTTTATAAAGAACACTTTGCCGTTTAAGGAATGTATTACCAGTCGTGCAGAACTACCTTAAAATATGATGCTATGAAATGTTTTAGAACGCATATATAGAATGTAATTTTTCATTGTTTCAACTTCTGCACTGGTATCAGGATCTTTACAGTTGTAAAATGATTTGGATAATTACAGCCTACACTCTGTAGCTAATATTCAGATCTGCCAATATACTTGTAATTAAAAAGAAGTCATTTAGACACTCCTAGTCGTAAATGTACGAAAGAGAAGTGTAAAAGCCTTCTAAACCAGTAAAAAACGTGGCAGTGCGGGAGCTTTATTCCCACACGGTGATCAGTTCTAGACATGCGAAACCCTATAAAAATTTGTTTGAAATCATGTAGGAGTATGTAAATGGTTTGAATATTTTTCATACATCAGTACTGAGAATGAAACTTAATACACTAAAGGGATTTTAATGTAACTTGCTACAATGATACTTGACACTAGGGAGTTTTTCAAAGGTCAATAACCATAATAGAAAAGGTGGAAAACCACTAGTCGCCTAACATACCATAAAGGAAAATGTTACTGGCTCGGTTTTAGCCTGTTCGAGGACGGTTGTGGAAATGCAAGCTACCGTCAACGACCTCTAGCCCCGGATTGAGCAGAACTCAATATTTACACATTACAAGAACCGAAATAAGATTAATAGAAAGATGTATTTCCCAGCTTAAATAAAATGAGAAAACAATGGGTAGAACTAAACAAATTGGAATTTAGGAAATGTAGCTTACTAAAATGAAGTCATTTGCTTTTAGGTACTTATTTTTGTTCAATAACTTTGAATACACTATAGGGATATTTTATTTTACTTTACTCAGTGAAAGATGATAATGAACGGAAATGCCGAAAAGAAAGTTATTACTCTGTCACTGTCGAGAAGATTTATAAAGTGAATTGCCATTATTAATAAAGAGTTTTAATAGATTTGACATAAATTATATTTCTGAATAAAATACAGAAGATATGCATTTGCGAATAAAATTTTATAAAGCGTTAAATTAACCTTTTAATTGACCTTTTAATGCAGCGTCTGATGTTGTTTGTTGTTAATGAAGAACAAATAATGATGTCATATTGTTCCTTTACCATGTCACAAATTGATATTTCCTTTTACAGCTTTTCATCCCCGGGATTTGAATGGCGCGTTTATTCAATTTATTGGCATGGCATATTGATTACATTTTCCTAGTAAAGACGCGAGTTTCCCTTGATATCAGATGGCGTGTCTCGGAGCGTTTCAAAAGTGCATTTATAGGATCTATCAGTGAATCTCTTGTCAGTGTTAAAGATGATTTTCTTGTTGACGGCAAGATATATTTTTCTACATAGTATTAGTAAAATCTCACTATGGCAGTCTTCTTCATTATGCTGTGTATAACTTGAGCTAAATTTTAGAGAGAAGAGAACTGTACATGCCTGGTATGAATCCAATTTTCTGCACCATGTACGTGACAATTGGCAAGATATAAGACAGACAAATATAAACTTTGTGTCAAACCTATGTTGTGCAGGTGGCATGTTTGAGAATTAAGCAATATTTAAGCATTAATCATACAGCCGCAATTTAGCTTGTAAAGCTCAGATTAATTTCTAGCGTTCATATCGGGCGCCAATGTAACCCAAATAAGTTATCATCAATGAATTACGATGAAACATTCGTTCATTCATACGATATTATTACAGATATGTTGGAAGTGAATGGGTTCGAGCCTTACTCGGGGCGTTGAATTCTTCATGTGAGGAAGCCATCCAGCTGGCTTCTAGAAGGTCAGTGGTTTTACCCAGGTGCCCGTCCGTGATGAGATAATGCATGGAGGGGCACATTGGGTCTTCCCAAGCTGATGAGTCGCCATATGACCTATAATTGTGTCTGTATAGCGTTAAACCCAACAAAATAAAGAAACAAATGCAAAAGGTGTTTTTGTCAATTACACAACAGATATTCTTCTGTTAGATATCTATTCAAATGTCCTAGTGATGATATATGTTAAATGTTCACATGTATTTTTTTTTTTTTTTTTTTTTTGCTTTTTCCGTATTTACTTGCATAGACATTTGACGGACAACTAGTATCAGGGATATATTTACTGACTGTTCTACTTTGAATGTTAATAGGAAGAAGTTCATAAAGAGAAGTACGTAATAAAACAAATAGTTTTTCTCTCCCTCGAATGTTAACAAATATATAGGGTATTTCGAAGCTTCGTTCTGTCTTGAATACAATTGACGTACCTATTTATTAATCATTTTAAAAGGTGTATTACCTGTGACCTTCTATATATGAAACTATGAAGCATTATTACACACTTGATGAAGGCTTCGCAAGCACAACCCAGATTCACCCTGCTCAAACAAAGTTTCAGCGCTGTACGTACTTGGATTAGTGTAAACGGGGGTGCGTATGTTTGCCCTAAGAACATCACATAGCTAAATAACTACGTCAGTAATTGATAGCTTAGAGTCAACCTGTCATATGGCTAGGTTGTATGGATTGTTTTGTCCTACAAATCACATAATATGCCTAGAAATTCCATTATTGTCCATCAAATGTGTTATTTTTGCCTATTATGTTTTCCTGTGGCTGTTTGCTTCGTTTAGGGATTATGAGTCTTTTGTTATAATAAGCGTGTTTTATTCATACAGTAATATTTATTCATTACGGTAGAGAAGTTTGTTTGCAAAGCATTTTGATAGGTTCAAGTTAAGGTTATTAGGAAAAACAAATTTGTGAGAGCAACATGCTCTTTTTCAACTGAGAGCTTATTTTAAAATTTAACGCTTTTATAAAGTCCTTTTTCAACCTCTCTAAGAGGAATATTTGCATTTATTACGTTTATAAACAGAAAGTTATTCAGATTAAATGAAACCTGGAGAAAATAAATGTCGAAACATTATTTTCATTTCTCTACCATGTATTTTGTCAAAACAAAGAAAAATATTGTTTTGATAAAATGAGGTTCCGCTTTTACAACCGATAGGCCTACGATATATTATACGAATGTAAATGCATGAATTGCTTATTAAACGGATTGTAAAAAAGCAAGGCTACCTCAGGACTGTGTTCTGTTATCGGCATCTTTATGGGACTATAGGTAAAAAAGTCGCCGAATGCCGTCTTGAAACGGTTCCTTTTTACATACAATACAGTGTTTCAGTCTTCTGTTCATGCCATACACCAATGTTTAGTTGCTCTAGAACTTGAGATACAAAATGTCACGATTTGGGTATAGACTGCAAATAAAATTTACAGTGCCATCACTTTTCCAACTGATCCGATTGGAAACACTGAATATAAAGCCAGGTATTTCATACACCAGTACAATTACAAGTTTTAACTACAAGCCGTAACAGGTTATAAAGTTATGAGATGTACAATCTTTCAAAGTCTGTATGACATCCCTTAGAAATTCTAGATCTGTATAATTATGTACATATCCGTGTTAAAACGTGGCCAGTCTTATTTAAGCACCTTTGTTTGACATTTGTTCTGTTTAGGATTGGTATGAGGAGCAAAACGGTACAATATAGTGCACATAGTTTAGTATTTGTTAGAAATGTATGTATAACTGTGTTTTATATATATACTATAATTACCACACTTCTCATTTCTTTTTTCATTTCTTGTTTTACATTTCCAGTATTATACATACCTGGATATTTCAGCCGCGTCTTTTAATACAAATGTCAATGCGGATATAGGACAATTATTATACAGTTGTTCTTATATTCATACAATGCCTCAGACAAACGTGTTTATCAAAATGTAGTTAAGCTTTAAATATCAGAAGGCAAACAAGATTGTGAACATAAGTGTACAGATATGTATTACAGATAGCATTAAAGATTGTGAACAAAAATGTACAGATAAGTATTACAGATACCATTAAAGATTGTGAACATAAATGTACAGATAAGTATTACAGATACCATTAAAGATTGTGAACATAAGTCTACAGATAAGTATTACAGATACCATTAAAGTTTTGAACCACTACTTGGCCAAATCATATTTAAACAACTCTAGTAAGTACTGTGAAATCATTTTTATTCGCGTAAGACGAACTTTCGTGTATTTCGCGCTAAAACCGATGCGCGAATTTAAGACCGCGCTTTTATTATTTTTTAATTCATTTTTTCATTTATGAATTGAAAATGCGCGAATTAAAGCCCGCGCGAAACAGTCCTTTTTCACGTTTGCGCGAAATTTCATGCCTGCGAATTAAAATGATTTCACAGTATATTTAGATTCAACATGGTCTGACTGTTTCGTGTTATAACTATGTTTGGTATATTATCGTTTTACACTCACACAATAACAAATTAAGTTCAAGATAATTTTGCTGATATTGTTGCTTTTATAATAGGATGAAGTTACGGTACTTGTTATTTTCCATTGCTAGGTAGACGCCAAGACTGCTCTTTCCCAGTCAAATTACTTATGCCTCCCAAAGAGCTGTAATAACCTGTCTTGCGGCATATATGTCTCACTTTGATTTTACTACCTACTTTCTCCGTGGCGGATTTCACAAAATAGAAAAAAGACAATTGACACTAAATAAATAGTAACTATTAATGATGTCACACTTCTCATATATCAAACGAGACTTGTTTCATACGGAACGAAAATTAGGTTTCCTTTCTGAGAGAAGGAATCCGGATATGTCTTTTTTGTACAGCTACAGATATGTACTAATGATATACTGGTAACTGACAAGGAACGAATTAATCTTTGATGGCCGTAAATATTAGGTGGTAAATATGTATGCGCCTATCAAACTGTATAAAATGACAAAAGCATTTAAATCCTTTTTTTTTAAATCTGAGCTATTTATAATTACTTATGTAGAAGGATGTTCATCGACTACATTTGTCTCACTTTTTTATCAAGTCTAATTGATATTCAATCATACAGCAACGAAGCCAAAGCGATACGCAGGTTGCTGAACATACCTGAACAATCACATTTTAAATAACTTCATATGAGCCGTGCCATGAGAAAACCAACATAGTGGGTATGCGACCAGCATGGATCCAGACCAGCCTGCGCATCCGCGCAGTCTGGTCAGGCTCCATGCTGTTCGCTTTTAAAGCCTATTGGAATTGGAGAAACTATTAGCGAACAGCATGGATCCTGACCAGACTGCGCGGATGCGCAGGCTGGTCTGGATCCATGCTGGTCGCATACCCACTATGTGGGTTTTTCCATGGCATGGCTCATATGTAGAATGTATCTAAAGAGGGAGTCTTCTCAAGTTTGAAAGACGTTCCTAGATATTTGACCGTATTGTCATTTTAACCTTCAATATACCAGAACAACTCAATTTTAAGTGATATTATTTAAGTGTTATGATAACTACTGTTTTCATGCCTTACTCATAGTTGTATGCGTTACAGTCACATTACTATAATCTAATATGCATAAATATCTCAAACATTCTTTTTCTGAAATTTATTATTTCATCACGTATTATTGCAAACTGCATGCTCAAACATTGTTCGAAGTTAAGAGACATGGACAGATAAGATGTAATACGTTGTCTACCCTACACAATTCAATAGAGCATTAAAACAACCCTAATAATAGAGGTGTAACTGTGAAGATGCTGTATTGAAACGTACGTGTAGGCGTTGTTGCTATTCGTTATGTGAATTAGCCTTTCAGGCGATTTTATTTTTTATGAAGACCCGATGATAACTGCGTGACACTTTAGCCAATGTGAATTAATTTTGGTTAATGTATTTTGACGTTAGGGTACCTGTATTAAATTTACCATTAAAGGGCACTTAAGCAAACAACTTCAGCACGCCCTCTCTTTCTCTCTCGCAACATACTGAAATTCATCTTCCGTTACTCTAGTTCGTATTAGTGTTCAACATATTACTCGTATATACTTCTTTGGTTTCCTGATGGTGTTTCGTTTTATAGCCGACAAGCGTGTTGAATGTAAAACAAAAGATAGCTCATAGTTAAACATTACTTCAATTGTAGAAAATTGAAACTGTAATAAAAATTATCTTTTATTGATTTTTTAATTGTGGCGTCTTTCTACCTCGCATTTGTCAAGTTGTAATGGATCTGTGCACGCATTCTTGAAACCGCTCCGTTGGGAAATAGTTGTCGATATTAATTCAGGGATTCACTTATCTTTTTTGTCACATTTGTATCATTTTATACGTCGTTAGCCAGTTTCCTTCTTCAGATTTTTGTAACGATACAAGTTTCTTTTGATTACTCTGGAAGAAAATGAAGAATGCGCTGGATTTTACGAAATCCGATGTATAATAACTTGTCGCTTGCGTATTATTTCTCTGTGATATTTTAAATCTTGTGATAAAGAAATCTCAATTATGAACGATTAAGCTGCTATAAGTAGAAAATATCTATTGCATTCTTGTACTATTTGTATTGCGATACATATTAGATGTATACTTCAACGAGAAAGAATAGTTGGGACCACTTGAACATATCAAATAATACTTACATATAAATACGAAACTGAAATCAGTAATTTAATATATATTTTACCGGTAAACGTGTTTAGGACGCGTGGAGGGGAGCGGGGTTAGGGAGAGCACTGGAGCAGCTATGTCGGTTCGCACATGCATGTTAGCGTCCGTCCGTCCGTGCACCTGTGATAACTCTTGGAAGGGTTGGTAAATCGAGTTCATGTTTGGAACACAGTAATGATATAAGCTTCAGATACGAGTCGCTCAAGAGTTTTGGCTCAAAAGCAAAATATCAATGTCCATTTGATAACGGTAATTTGATGGAAAGGATTTAACGCATTTTATCAGAAAAAAATCATAACAGGTGGACATAACCTTGTTTCGTAACCTTTACAATATATGTGCAAAACTCTATAATCAAGTAGGGGTGTGTAACTTTTTTTTTCCATAAAATGAGGCAGTCTAACTGACAGTGTCGATTAAATATACTTGACTCTGATAGTTATTAAATTATCTTTGATATATTCTATGCCTCCTGCTTACAATACGATAATTAAAACTGAATGCTTGATTTCTAGTGCATATGTAACGTTTTCATAGTTTTAGTAAAAACTACGATAAAAAATCGTGAAAAATAATATTGATATGTATCTCATTGAATTAAAACCGAAACCACACTTTAAAACGCTGAATAGTTCCGACTTTATCGTTTCAGTTGTCCTGTAAGAAAAGTAATCGGATCAATCGAAATTAAACTTCCCCAACAATGCATGTCTTGTAAATTTCCTTAACTGGAAATCATGATTAACAGACTCCAATCCGTTTTGGTTAACAAGTTCACAAGAAATTCAATCTTGCATGATGTCAATCAAAGGATTGCGCAAGAAGGTTTATCACTTAATTAAACCCCCAACTGCCATATAAAAGCCAGAAAATGGCGCTGGGGCAGGTTTTTATATAAATTATGCATGTTTCACATCAGAGAGCCCTTTTTCAAAATTTTAAATAAACTACTGAATAAAAAGTTATGAAAAATTGCATAAATACACATTGAAACATTCTTTATCAATTGGTGTTTTTATTTTTTAAAACAAAAAATTGTGAAGTATAGTTTCAAAAAATTATTTAAACCTAACTGCCAAAAATTTGAATTTGCCGGGAGGAGCTAATGAGGTCATGAACCCTAGAGAAACAAGGAATGTTAACAATTCCCACATGGTTAATCAAACATAACATGGTTTATCAACAAACTTGATCAGCAGAAGGCTTGATGTATCAATAGAATTAACACCTAGAGTGCATTGTAAAACTTTTCCAGAAAAGTAATTTTGAATTTTTAAACTGAATAGAGTATCATAATCATTTTTGCAGTTATATTTTATGTGTTATTCAAAAATGTTTTAAAGATATAGTGGAACTTACTAAATAACAGACATACAGTGATAAATTATTTCAAATAGCTTATCATTTTTAATAGACCTTATCACAGCAACACTTGCTAATTTGTGTGCGTTGTGCTATATCTCAGACTTAAATAGTTTATTATTTCTGCATTTATTGCTACATTATCTCAATTAATGGACCTGCCAGTAATGACAGAAAAGTTAAGAATGTTTGATTTCGAGTTTCACTGTTCAATTTACATTAATAAGATGTTTAAAAATCAGGAATTCTAGTCTAGCTCAACTCAATTTTTCATAACAATGATATTGATATCGATGCACAAAATATGTATAATATTAATTTGTAATCATCAAAACATGTAAGCTCATATTTCTTCTTCAACTGACCATTGTTTACATTTGCTTGTGAATCATTGAAAGTGAGCTATTTTTAGCTGACAGACAGCTTGGAGTAGCCTTGTTATTTGATAGGCTCCTCCTACAAAACTTACTGCCAGGGTAGTAAAAGTTGGGGCTTTAAGAAAATGCATTTCTAATACAGAGTGTGTGCGTAGTCTGTTAATATTTGAAATATTTGAAATAGACATTAAGTAGAAAGTGCGAACATTTGACAATTATACTCTCGGGATACCTGGCTACGTTGTATGAGCGTAGATTCAATTTTGACCTCGTCGTTTTGTTAACCTTAACTCATTTCTTTGTAGAAATGGGAACTTAATATGTCTGGTATGAAATGAATTATCTACATCCTGAGCATGGCATTTTACAAAAGATAAGGCAACAACAGTAGTATTTGTAACGATTTTTAACGGCGTCATGTCCATAGGGTAACAACTGAACTTGTAAAAGTATGTTTTACTTCGGGCGAATACTGTGGCACTAGGGCACAGTCATTTGTTTATTCTGATAGAAGTATTATTGATTCGCGTAATGACGGACAAGAATGCATTAAAATCGCCTCAAAACAATTACTAACAAAATACCATTTAAAATAATACACAATCCTCACTTCTAATTAAAAGTGAAATGCATATTTTATAATCCCACCTTATAACAAATACACGTTTTTGACAAGGTATTATTCTGTAAAATGTGTATTCAAATATCCTTAATGTTTACTGAACAAATATCACTTGTGCAATGCTTTTAATAATGGGACTATCTAAGAGAATGCTGTGACTGTGACATATGACAATTGATGGCATGGAAGCGTTATGTAGTTGAAGGTTGAAATTGCATTAGAATTAGTTCATTATTACGAAATACGATATACGGGATTTTGACGACGTGATATTTCAAAGCCATGTTAGTGCCATATGTAGTATGTTTTTCATGGTTCCGTTTTACTAGACTAAAGTTGCCTCTGGCCGCTCAAGTATATTTGACGAATTATTGAATAATTTAAGTTTCGCGTCAGTGACAAGTTTTAGCAATTGCAAGGTGAAGAGCAAAATCAATTGATAATCTATTTTAGTACTTTCATTTATAATTCATAAATATAAAACACAATATCAGTTTATTATATTTTATTCTATAAAATTAATGTTTTCATGTAAACACTATTATGTTTATACACAAATTAACGTGTTATTTATCTCGTCGTTACTTTATGGTAGAACACATTTTGGTAATGACGCATGCCCATGTGTCAATAAATATCGAGTCTTTTCAACTGGTATACGATTTAAAATCTAAGTATAAGAAAAAATAACATCTTTGAATCTAGTAATTTAATAACTTAAGGAAAGCCTTCACAAAACACACTGGCAACTAGATACAGCAAAATACATTGCTTACATGTATCCAGATTAAGATAGTTCGATGTAAAATAAACCCCGACAGCACCATTAAACACCTAGAAATAAGTTCAGACCCCAATAAAATTCGTACGTAGATTTAAGTCCGCTGGGTCTGTATGTTATAAATTGTTCTACCCTTAGAGCATCAGATAGCAAAATAACTACGTTATGTTTTCACAAATACGTCTGAAGGTGGACAGTAATTGATCTCTTACAGTCTGTCTATCATATATGTGGAGTTTTTATGGATTGCTTTGTCCTACAAATAACATAATATGCCTAGGAATTCAGTTATTGTCCATCAAGTGTGGTGTATATTCATACGGTAAGTTTCTTATGTTAGAGGTAATATGCACTCTAGTTTTCTTGAAAAGACTTTACGTTCGAGATTACATGTATTCATTAGGGTACTGATATGTTTCTTTAGTGCAAGTCGCCATTTTGCCAGGTCGACTAGTGACAACACCTGTATGACAGCAAAACGCACATGCGTGTAGGGATTTTTGCACATACGAATACCTTTTATAGACAGACACAGTCGCATCGAGTCTATTTTTATTTTTGTTGTTGCCGGATGTTCTGATGAAAAATGTACATATTGATTTTATTAATTCTGTTGTCTACATACTTTAATTGTAAAACCCAGAAAGGCTTTGACAAATTGCGTTTGCCAACAGTTATAATTATTACTTTTATTTACAATTATTAAAATCCAACTGGATAATATAACAGACGAAACAATTATTATTTTGACATGTGTAAATTATTCTAGAAGGCTTTAGACGCTTATTGATTTTCCATTACTAAAACGTGTGTTTCAGCTTAGCAAAATATTAACTCTTTGTTTTATCGAAAGTAGTTCCGTGTTTACAACTGATAAGCGTAGACTTTGCAATTTCAAATGTGAATTTATCGACGAAACGTTCAGCTAATTGCAGATAATTAATGCTAAGTACAATTTCTTCGTTTACCGATGACTTTATAACACTTTGCATTTGTCAAGTTGGAAATGCCTAATGCGCGTGTTCATGAAACGGCTCCGTTGGGAACTATTTTACGAGAAACATCGAGTGCTTCATTCATCATTTTGTAATATATTGAATTTGTTTCATTTTATAAACCAACAGCCATTCGATACACGATATGACTATGACAGGAATGTAAATGAAGCAAGCCCCGACACTACACCCGGTATGAAAATGTAATACTGTTTATGCGGTAAACAAATGCCAGTTGAAAGTTACAAACAAAAACAAGAACTCGGTTGTCCTCACTTCAATTACAAGCTGTTGCAACCGAACGCAATTCACAACAAACTTCAATAAAATTTCCCAATGACATTGCCTAGAAAGTCCGGATATAAAGGTCCTTGCTTAAGATTTAAGTTTTCTGTAACATATAGACACACAAACATACACAATGATATTAATTTAACATAGTCAACTATTTACCATGAATTGTATTTCCTAATGAAATGGGATGAAGCAACGGAAAGTCGGTTGTCCTTCACAGATACTTGTCCGTCCATGAAAGCCGAGCAGACGATAAAAAAAGCTCATTTCCCAGTTTTATTACATATCCTTGTATAACTTTGCTACTTATAGAGCTATAATAATCTATAACAATCTATCTTGCGACATAAATGTGTTACTGTAATTTTACTGGCAACTTTCTCCGTGGTGGATTTCACCTCAAAGGACAATGGACACTAAATTAATGGTAACATCCAATCACACTTCGCATATATCGAAAGAAATTTGCTTCCAAATACAGAACGAAAATTAGGTTTTCTTCCTGAGTGAATGGATCAAGATATTTACTGTGGTGTTTGTACGACTGTAAATCTCTGCTGCAAATATATATGTAATTACCCAGAAGCCAATTAACCTCTGACTGCCGTAAATGGCCGATGGAAAAAAATTCAAGCCTATTAAATGAGGTAAACAATGACAGAAGCATTTTATTCTTTACACTTTATCAGCGCCTGACTATGTAAATCTTTGTTACTATTGTTTACAATCATACGGAAAGACGTTAATTGTTTTAATGTCTTTTCACCCACTCGGCTCTTATAATTGTATGCAGTGTGTTACTGTCAAGGTTGCCCAGAGTTCCGGAGACAGTTTTTTACCAGCTTTAAACCTATAAATACCTTCACCTTGTATTAACACGATCACGCTTTTATTTCATTCTCACTAATTTTACTTTGAAGTCTTCTTTCAATGCTTTTAAACTACTTTTTATCCTTGCACTTGACGCGCACCTGCTAGTTTACCCAAAAGGGGCTTAAGCATTAAAAAAAATAGATAGATAATTGATATCAAAGTGTCTCGAAACTACACTAGTATGATATGTGAGTTTGTCCATAACATTTTAACCACATTTATAGAACGGAGTTTCCTCAGGGCTGGCGAGAAAATGGAAATTTCGTAAAATATTGAATTGAATGCCATTGAAACACCGGAATGATTTGATATTCAAATGCAGTTTTGCTGTAACAGTATGGAAAATGCTATTTCATGCTTTGCTAATTATGTCATACGTCAGAGTCACTGGCGCAGAAGTTAGTACATAATGCTTCAATATTTGAAAATATTTGTATTGTCCCTGAAATTGATATGTTATGATTGTGATTTAGTAGGGAAAAAACATTCATGGTTTTATACGGGTTTTATAAATGAATGCTAGGTTATTGAATATATCAGATATAGATATGATATCCTATAAATTATCAATATTTGTCTAGTCATAAGTTTCTTTGTAATGGTATATTTCATTACCAGACATGTTATTATCTTTTGCTATTTTTCGTAGCTAAACACTTCATCGTATCTTACATAATATTTTAGAATTTGATCACTTATTTTTGTTTTGGTAAAGAAATTAATTTAAATTTAATTCAAAAATTAAGCGTGTCTTTGGCAGCACGACGTTAAATTTACTAGATTATCTGCATCCATCTGCATCCGGAAAGAATTAAATATATAGTAGGATTGTAATATCGTTGAATGTTTTTTCTATTTCAACAGTACTGTCTCGTCATCATCAAATGTCTCTTATTATGATTTTTTATCAAAGATTTAATCTTGTACATAGTTCACAACATTTTAAATTTTGATCATCTTATAATCTTTTTCTAAAAAAAAAATACAATTTCATAAACTTATCTACAGAGATTTATAGATTTAGATTCACAAGTTTTATTCGGGAGTGTTTTAAACAGACTTATAATTTAAAATTATAGATACCGGTTAAAAGGAAACAAATTTTAAGTGGCGAAACCGAAGATGTCTTGGTTAATCTGGGAAAACAGTCTGACAGTAAAATTTACATAATATCAGAAATTATATCAATGGTATTATCACATGCCGTCATCAGTTTAGTGCAAAGTTATTGAATAGTGACCGTCATGAACTACAATTGTATTATTGACGACGTTAAATGCTATAAAAAGATACACTTCGACACAAATATGTTCTTAAATCATGTATTACTAAAAGAGATAGGTATTTCTTTTTATTAAATATTCCCTGATATAATATGGACATTTATTTATGAAATTTCATACATTTTACTGCATTTTTTATTCATTAGTGGAGCGAAACACATTGTCTCCTTATTTCCACTTGTTTTCCAGAACGGTTTTCGTTTCTTTCCTTCTTTATTTTTTCGGGGGATGGGGATTTCCTTTGAAATTATTCATCTAACTTCAAAAGTATTAATCTAGATACGTTGTGACCTTAAGCCATATAGGATCGGTTATACGATATATTTACGAGTATTCGGAAATTAGCTTTGCAAAATAAGGTGCACCCCTATTACTATTCCATTCACAAGGGAGGCGCCATGAAATACTGATTATTCTCATACCATTCACTGAACTCGTTACAAGCTTGAATACTAAATGTATTTGTTTGATAAACACGACAGCTGTCATGTTTGAACACAGTTGAATCTGTAATTTCAAAATTGTGTCTATGGCGTTCTTTTCATACAGGGTAAATGAACACATCTTTACATAGAACATGGTAGAAATTACGGCTTATACGTTTCTTTCAATCATAAACTATATTTACTTCTTAACATTTACCTCGTTAATTAAGAAAAGTAGTATAAGTTAGCGATTGAGTAACTAATTAAAAAAGTGTTCTTCGTCATGCCATTTCTTTTGTAATTTTGACTTCGAAATAATTTTAATAAGATCGAATGTGACAAGTTCATGTATAATTGTATATATATGTGGTATAAATTATTAGATGTAGAATAATTCCTGCTTAAAACGAGTTTATTTTAGCATTAAACGTGTTTTATGCAGTAAGCTTTATTTCCCTAACAAAATATCATTATCGATGGCGCTTGACACTAGGTATTAAATATTAACATTGTCGTAAACTATTTTACAGCAGTTTTCTCCAGGGGTATTCTATGAATATTTCATTATTTTGAGATTTCCGCTTTACCAACGCTTCAGATACCATTTTGTTTCTCACGTTATAGCGCGCACGGTGTAAACATTTAATTGAATGTTCAAGTAAAATGTAGCAAGCAAAATTTCTACAAAATCATTTATTCTTCCCGAACAAAGTCCAGGGGACATATATTTCGTCTTCGAGTTGTTCTGAAATAGTTCTATTTGAACGTTGATTACTTTAAGTTTTTTAAGACTTTTTGGTTAGATGTAGGCTAAAACTGTAACTTGTGTTTCAAAATGTTAAGAATGAGCTATACCCATAAAATCTTCAACTAGCCCTAATGAACTCTGTTTTTCTGGTTTGGAAATATATCTTCAATATACAATATTTCGTAACTGGGTTTATCTCAAATATATGGCACCACACAATAAAATTACGATACAAACCAAATGATAATAAGTTCAGTTAACCATTTAAAGAAGTATATTTGTGGAGAAAGGGGAGAGCTGTGCACATTGTCAAGCGCACGAACTAATTCCTGACCAACATATGAAGTAGTCAAAGTATTCTTTTAGAACGCCTTTATAATGATGCTGCTGAAAATATTTGTTGTAAACATTATTCCTGATGGTCGACATAATACTAAAGTAATCGATATGATATATACGATTTCTTTCTATATAACCTTTGCAATGTTGTCCAATACGAATGAACTTAAGCATGAGTGGCACACAGGATCGCTATAAATCTACCGTCAATTATCACCAACATGTCACATCTGACTGAGTTATGACAATCAAAATTGTATTCACCATGTCATCTATTAAACAACGTTGACAGTTATTAAAATGACAATAGTTTCCGTTCTTTTGCGTAAACAATTTATGGGTATTTGCGCTTTCGTGACTATTGTTGTGTTTATGCTTCATTTGTTTTTCGGAACGCGCAATTCAGGATGAGTCTGCAAAATTGGCAGAAACTTTTGAAAGACAGGCAGAACCAGTATGTCTAGAAATAAATGGAATTCAAATATTGCTTCAATTTTATGGCAGTTATTCAATAATAACGATGAGCATTGCGTAAACTTTGATTTTCTTCTTCTCATAATTCGTATTTTTTAAGACTGTTATATTGTCTTATTGTTTAAAATAAATGGCGAACTGGTATTTAAACATTTGTTTCCCAGTTGTTTTGAACCACAATCGTTCCAAATGAATTCATGCTCCGAAACACTTTTAAAAACAATTAAATGTATAAACCTCATTTTTACCAATTCCAAAAGTATAACAACACAGAGTGTTACCATTTATTCTATAGATATCACATATACATTTCATTCTAATCCCCGAGAAGATCAAAATTATATGAGCCGTGCCATGAGAAAACCAACATAGTGGGTGTGCGACCAGCATGGATCCAGACCAGCCTGCGCATCCGCGCAGTCTGGTCAGGCTCCATGCTGTTCGCTTTTAAAGCCTATTGGAATTGGAGAAACTGTTAGCGAACAGCATGGATCCTGACCAGACTGCGCGGATGCGAAGGCTGGTCTGGATCCATGCTGGTCGCAAAGCCACTATGTTGGTTTTCCCATGGCACGGCTCATATTTGAAATTTCCACCTCAACTGTAACTTAAAGTAAGAACCGTATTTCATTAACTTCCTGCAGTAAAACGTCTTGCAATCATCCTTTATTTCTAGGGTATCATTTTACCATATAGGATATTGGATCCATGCTCATTTAGAAGTCTCTATGAGTATAATATAATCTTAAATGAATGTGTTTATCGTTCCTCCAAAATCTGCGTTCTATGGTTTTTTTTAGTTAATCTACCTTTTATGTGTCCCATGCATTGTGATACCACCTCAATAAAACAACAAAAATACTGCATATGTTTAATTTAAATAGTAACACAGTAACAATAATATTTTCGTGCAACAGAATCAACGAAAAAGAACAAAATTTGATTTCAGACATCTACGCAATTACACGTACTAAAGTCTTATCAACAAATCGTTACAAATTCATAAATTAGCTTACATTCTTTGATAAAAAGGTTACGAACTGAGACGTTATGTTGCCTGCAATTAATTTAAGAATAAATTAGAACAAAATACTAAAATTAAATTAAAAAACTATTTACAAGTTAATTTCATTAAATAAAATATCTGCGACTGGCGTTTCCCTTGGACAGAGGTCTACTATTCTCTCCCCAGTAATTTATAAATGATTAGTTGGCGTGACAACATACTCTTGCATTAATACAGGAAATTTTGGTTCAACATTTCTCACAATTCAAAGACGAATTTCTTTTATCAAGATGTTAGACTTCTGTCAGCATTTATGGATTTTAGACATGTCACTTTCATTTATTTTTACTCTGAAAAGGGGTAGAAGTGTCATAGTTTGTCAGTTTTACATTAAATATACTTCTGTTTTAATACACATAAAAAGTATGTATTCGAAGAGAGGTTTATAGAGAACTTTTGAAGATGTGACTTTATGACCTTTCTATGCAAAAGAAAATGTTTTTCATGTAATTTGATATTAGTTTTCCTTACACTATTGAATTAGTGTTTTTTTAGCCACATTGTTTCTTTCTGTATAAAACTGTAAATTCTTTCTATAATATTAAACTGTAAATAAAGGAAGAAAATGTCCCGCCACACGTTTTGATGTATTCGTTTTAGACGATAATGTGTCCAAATTTCCCTCGCTTTTATGGCAAATTTCATCATTTTATAGAAATACAATAATAATGTTCATTCTATGGGAAAAAGTATTTATAAGCAGTTAATGTTCTGTCAATAACGGTTTGTTTTCTGGCAGTGTTCGCCTGATCTTCATTGATTTTAGCGTTGCTTCTATCTATAGACACATTTTGCCCAGAGACCCGCGTCCAATACGGCTGTTCTCTCAGATGAAACGAGAGGCATTGTCTCTTTGACTTCTGTAACATATTGGTTGATATAAGATTACAGTCGTTCATTCATTTGTGTTTGTATTTCGGTGCGGATTATATGCTTTTTGTATGAGAAATCTCTTTGAGTTGATTAATGATTTTTTTCTGTGGAAATAGTTTGTCTGGAATAAAGACCGTTTTTACAAATTGATAACAGTTGAGTGTTGACAGTGTACTAACAGTGAATACTATTTTGCTTTAACTTTGTTGACTTTGTCTCAATACCTTAAAAGTAATGTTTATGAAATATCTATAAATATGGTATCATAACATGGACTATCTCAAGATCTTGGAAAAAGGTAAATTAATCAGGTCTTTCAGATAAAAGTAATAATATAATTGTCTTGTGTTGGTAACATTGTGACATTACAGGAGAACCAATGGACCAGAAATATTAATAGATCAGTGATCAACAAAGACATCTTTTGCTTGTTCCTGAGACTAATGGTTAAATATTTTATATGTTACAACAATTATATCATTATTACAAAAATATTTAAATACGTACCATGACAGTAGCATTTATTGTAATCATCTGGCATCATTGAAATTCTTCTCAAGTTAAATGGTTTCACTTATTTTGTATTATTTATTCAGTGTAGTTTTATTAAAAAAACTACTCGTACCTTATATGTTTTCGGAAAAATAAGCGCAACATGTAGGTCTGCGTTCGTTCTAGGCTTTTTCATTTAGTTTACTTTTATCTTAATTTGTGAACCTTCTGTTACTAAACTGCAAAATCGCCTGAGCCTCTGATGCCGATGTTATTCGTTTTATTCTGTAAAGTTTACACGATTGGAGTAACACTTGTGTCACGTTCATTTAGTCATGCTAACGTGTCGTAAACTGCTCATGTCTGGCTAGCATCATCAAAGAATGTGCCGTTTCAACTATGTATAAATTTCATCATTTTGTTTAAATTAATGTATTCTATGCGAATGCATTAGTGACTAAAATTCTCCACAATCTTTATACTGGATGAAAAGCTAAACAATGTAACTGCGATGAAAACTGTCAGAAACATCCTTTGTAAAGAATGAATAACCTTTAATAACCATTATTTATTTCCTAATGCCGTTAGTTCTGGATAGATTATTAATACTGATGCTTATATAACTGCAGTATGAAAACAATTATTTACTGAACACATCCTACTTTTAAAATGCGAAATTTTGACATAGAAATGCATTCCATCACTGTGCATATTAATTAAAAGAAGAGATATATTTGTCTGTGATTAAAATATGCCTTTTGCAATCCCCCCTTTTTATAATCAGTATTTCCTTTTTTATGGGGTGGGGGGGGGGGGGGCACAGAAAATAATTCTGCAACTACGGAAGTAAATTTAAAGATACTTGTCATAACTAAGGACTTAAATGAGTGAGACGTTAGGTCCAAATTAATTATAATTATACTTATTTTAATATCAAGTAATTATGTCACTGTTTGTATTAATAATTACTTTAAAATAATTCAAGGGGATTTAGGAACTATCAATGATAGGCAACCTTGAGAGACAGCGATGGGCACAAGAGCAAAAACTGGAGCATTTTCCAAATTTGTCTGCTTCAGTTTTGTCCAGATATTACCTTTGCAAATTACGAAATCATTTTGCAACTATGGAATCAAACTTGATATGATATTGACAGACTGGAATCAGTTCTGCAAAACAATAACATAAACTTCGTTAATTACTAATTATCTTCTCTTCAAACATAAACCACAGTGAAGGAAGTCATGGTTTTTTGTGTTCAAATTGATACCGCGTTGGAAGAAAGCTGTTAAACTACTGCACCGAATTTGCGCTCCTATCAGAAAAAGTAATGGCAAGCCATAATTATTTCATTTTATGACCAAGTTGTGAGCATTAAAATACCGGCCTCATGTTTGTTGTGCATTTATGACAATGAAATTTCTTGGAGTTGGAAATAATTCTTAAGCAATTATCTAGCCTGCACTAATCACAAAATCCGAATATGATATTCGGTCAGTAGATATTTAAGTGTTTGCTACTGTCATAACTCAAGAGAAGCATAGGTGATTCACCATATTAAATGAAATTACTTAGAATGTTTGTCTGAAATTGATTATGAACTATATCATTTCAAATTATTTACATAAAGAATGTATATTGATTAGTTCGTTTTTGGCTAAGATATTGTCAACATTGAACACAAAAGCTGTAACTTTACTAAACATTGGAGTTTTGCGGTTAAGTGAGCACAAAGTAAGTTAAGATACATTTGAAATATAAAATAGTCCGACTTGAAATTAAATAAATGCAATTATAGAATAACTGAAATGACCCTGTGTATCTTCATAAAATGTGCAATTTTGGTTTTATTTCATGTCATTTATTGGCAAATCGGATCACATATGCCTCTGACCGTTTACAATGAGTCGCGACATACTAAGGAATTTTCAAAATACGAAACGTCATACAAGTGTTATCAAAACTACACACAAGAATGCAAGTGATTTAAGCAATAATTGCAAAGACTGCGCTTATAGCTTTAAGAATAGCCGCCAAAACTCCACAGTTGAATGCATTAGACCCTACAAGTAGTTTTAAAATCTGCATAATGTAAGGACTTGCCGAAGTAAATACATTGGACTGTTTGAATGCCCGGCAAAATAATTAAAGACACAAATGGCTGATACTGTGGGAACAGTAGTTGTATTTGAAAGTCTTAGAGATATATATATCGGCAATTTTCATTTGATTAGTTAATTGGAAATGTTTACTTTAATTTACATATATATTGTACATGTAGTATTTCAGCAATTTCATTTAATAACCCATTTTACAAATTCCGCATAATGTAGCCACATAATTGATATTGGCAAATGACATTACATTTGTTTTCCATTACAAGAAATTAGAATAATATAGGAATCTAGATTACAATCTCATATAGTGCAATCACGTAGTACAATTATGAATTTCTATATATTCCGATTGTATTACTACTTGCGGAACCTTGGGAAAATTTACATTGGGTTTAGTGCTCCGGAAGACAAAGCGTTGGAGAAATTCCATTTATCACAAGATTTATCACAAGATCAAATTACAGTGTGCATGTAGCAAAAGTGAGCGATAAATATATGCTATGAGAACATTCCTGTCTGTTTGGGAGAAACTGCATACTGTTACTATTTGCTTTCAGTGTCAGCTTTTTGAAAGAAACTGCATGCTGCTACTGTTTGCTTTCAGTTTGTCAGCTCTTTGAGAAAAACTGCTTACTGATACTGGTTGCTTTCAGTGTCAGCTCTTTGAAAGAAGATGGATATTGTTACTGTTTGCTTTCAGTGTCAGCTCAGCTTTTTGAGAGAATATGCATACTCTTACTGTTTGCTTTCAGTGTCAGCTCTCTTCGAGAGAAGGTGCATTCTGTTACTGTTTGCTTTCAGTGTCAGCTCTTTGGGAGAAGGTGCATGCTGTTACTGTTTGCTTTCAGTGTCAGCTCTCTTTGAGGGAAGGTGCATACTGTTACTGTTTGCTTTCAGTGTCAGCTCTTTGGGAGAAGGTGCATGCTGTTACTGTTTGCTTTCAGTGTTGAGAAAAGGTGCATACTCTTAATGTTTGCTTTCAGTGTCAGCTCTCTTTGAGAGAAGGTGTATTCTGTTACTGTTTGCTTTCAGTGTTGAGAAAAGGTGCATACTCTTACTGTTTGCTTTCAGTGTCAGCTCTTTGAGAGAAGGTGCATATTGTTACTGTTTGCTTTCAGTGCCAGCTCAGCGTTTTGAGAGAAGGTGCATGCTGTTACTGTTTGCTTTCATTGTCAGCTCTTTGCGAGAAGGTGCATACTGTTGCTGTTTGTTTTCATTGTCAGCTCTTTGAGAGAAGGTGCATGCTGTTGCTGTTTGTTTTCAGTGTCGGCTCCTTGAGAGAAGGTGCATACTGTTCGAAAGTGTGTTTGAAAACTATTCATCTATATAGAATTTAGTTTGCCTTAGTCAAAAGTCACCCTAAGTGTTCTTTGAGTTTTATTGACCTTGGTCCATTTTAGAGTTGATGTGCAATAAGCTTCATATGGAAATGTGTGTTTTAGATTTGTCCATCCGTATTCTCGCCTATGTTTGAAATGTTTTGTATAATGATGTGTATTTCCGCCGAAAAACTTTATTAACTTTCACAACAACAGTATTTGATTGTTGTGTTTCAGCCATGCACTTGGATACAGTGTTGACATTTTGGTTCTCTTAGGATCGTTGAGTCCGTTTAGTGTTTCTGTATAACACTTTAAACTAATTTAAGGTGGTGGGGGCGTGAAGAACGTTTACTTGCACTTTTCATTACCTTTCATAAAGAGACACCCTTAAACCGAGTATGTTAGCATTTTGCTTTTAAGTGTCCAATGCTTTTAAGGCTCTTCTTATTAGGTGATACTTTGTTTTGATGATCACATGTGTGTTAGTATTGTCACAGATTCACATGAGCTTTAGTATAGGTTAGTGTATTTTAATAATACGATTTTTTTCGCTTTGTAAAATTTGCTTGCTTAATATTCGTGCTAGAAGAGAAAGTGCGTTTGGTTGCGCGTGCAATACTTGCGCAATAATTATACTTCTGTTTTCACGTCATTGTATAAGATATAGCAATTATGTCTTTGGCGCTATTTGCTTCATAGTGTGAGCTGTTGTATTCTTGCATACCAGACGGGGATTTCCAGTATTTTTTATCGGTGCTGAAAAAATCCATCTTACACCCCGGGGTGTAAGATGACTCTCGTGCTGTAAATGACGTATTACGAACTACATATATGTAGCAATTTACATTTTTTTTCATAAAAACGGAATAAAAATCCGATACCTTGACAGTTCCTTTTGTTTCCTTATAGTATATATCTCGATTCAGAAAACGTTATTTTATCAAAAATTCATAACTAAACATTGTTATTTGTCTTTGAAACGTCATGACGTCTTTCCTGTTTACGGACGTTGGTTTCCCGCGCTTTGTTTAAATACGCAGCTAGAAGAAATATTTCTAAAAAGAAAGCCGTTCGATTGATTTTATTTCTATTTCTATTTCTTTAATATGGTATGCAAGAAAAAGATTCTGTCACTGGTTTTAGGTGCAGATGGGAATATCCGGATCTCGGGTAACTGTTTACGCGATTACTCGGCTGAAGCCTCGTAACTGCCTAAACAGTAACCCTCGAGACCGGGAATTCCCATCTGCACCTACAACCGGTGAAAGAATCTTATACAGTGTAAATGATAATATCCTCGTCTTCAAGAATAATACTGTGAACTCATTTTGAAACAAGAGACAGGATTAAAATTTTAACAAAAAAATAGCAATTCGGAATAAAAGTGGATCAACTTGGCGTTACAAAATTACTTCGAAATTGAAACGCATTACAATGATTAAGTTCATATTACTGAATTGGGCCGCGTATTAATTTAGTTTATCAAATTTTGCTGTATGCGACTGCATACATTTTATAGATCCGATTTCATTGAACGTTTGGCATTAGGTTGCAGTGATGTATGTTATTAAAATGTTTCCCAGAAATCTAATGCCTTTTATGATGTAGTCCTAACGCTTTTGCTAGTAAGGTAGAAAGAAAATTGACAATTTTAGTAAGTGATACGCAAATCTCGGAGACGATAAAACCCCAAGGGACAGCCGTGATATGTAACTGTGATGTATGACCATGATCGGTAATTCTGTAAGGACTTGGAGTAAATGGAACTGTATTAAATGGCATTATCGGTAGTCAATTATTCTTCGCAGAATCCTAAAAGGAAGATGTATGCCGGAAAGGCATTTCCTCCGTGCAAGTTAATGTCTTTCGGGCGCTGTAAATAAAATATTGTCTTATTCTTGGATGGAGTTGAGAAGTTTATTTGAAATGTTGTTAAAACCTGAAGATGCACATTAAGTATTAATCATGTACTGTTAGGATGTAATTCTCAAGTTTAAGTGAAAATAAACTATTAAATATCAGAATTATACCGTACATTAGTCTGTGTTATTTAAGTGTTATCTGTGTGTAATGTATTGTTAGTATTATGAGAGCCAAATTACAGTTGCACACACGATTGCACACTGAGATAAAATGATTGTAAAATATATATCACAATTTATTTGACAACGTTGCATGAACAGAAACAGTTAACTTTCAACTCCTGATATACATTTAATCTGCCCTTGGTATTTTTCCCTTCTTTTTTCCCTTCTTTGTGTAATTAACATAAATGCTTACAACTGTAACAATTATAATTTTACCAGATACAGGAAGAATAGAAGAACCAAAAATAATTAAAGCAAACTAATAATGCTACAAATATACGACTATGTACGCTTTTAACCCCCAAGTAACTGGAGCTGTAATACTAAAAATGTAAATGCTCCAACATGGAACATATCAAATTTCCCTTATATTATTCAAATTTGATCATTATATTTGATAGACATAATGGTACATAAAATACATGTAGAACAGAACGATGAAATAAGACCAATGAGTGTTATTTATGTTTTTTCTTTATACGTTTACATAGAGATATGTGCGCATCTATGTATTCGTGAGCATTTGGTCATCAGCAAACATAAACAACTCAATCAAGCAACTAAACCTTACAGCAGCAGACTCTAAATGGTAGGATACAGGTTTCTGGACTCCAAAATTTATAAAATACTTAGTATTACAGAGTTCTCTACCGACCGAGCCAGCCGGCTGTCTAATACATATTGTCTTCTAATATGAGTCCGCACCGTGACATATGCGTCAAAACTTAGAATGTCGTCCTCGAATGCCGTAGGTACAATTTATTGCACGGTTCGTAAGACTGACCAAGAAAGCATGCCACAGTCTCCCGTTGGGTCCAAATGTCACAGGGTGAGAAAAATGTACAATCGGGACTCGAACCTGGGACTCTTCTTAACAGGGCGATTGCTCTACCAACTGAGCAGGCTGACTGAACGTATTATACATTACAATGTTGCTCATTCCGTACCGTGACATAATTTTAGTCATTTTCTACCTAGAGAAAGGAAACTTGATCAGGAAATACGGCTGTTCAGTAGCTTAACAAGGTGTAAAATATTAATATTTAATCAAATATGATGACTTACATTTTTGTAGTATATTTCATGTTGTTATCGACATATTGATTTTACTGTTATAATTGTTCATTGATGTACAGTTTTAACCGTGCTAATGAGACAGGCATTTCATTTATTTATTTTTAACACAGAATAAACTATTTATTAATCCCCCGCCGTGGCTGAGGGATTATAGGAATGGTCTGCGTCCGTCCGTCCGTCCTTCCGTCCGTCCTTCCGTCCGTAACACTTTCGAGTCCGCTCCATATCTCCTAAACCCCTTGAAGGATTTTCATCAAACTTGGGTCAAATGATCACCTCATCAAGACGATGTGCAGAACCCATGAGTCAGCCTTGTCGGTTCAAGGTCAAGGTCACAACTCAAGGTCAAAGGTTAGAGCCTGCCATTTTGTGTCCGCTCTATATCTCCTAAACCCCTTGAAGGAATTTTATAAAACTTGGATCAAATGATCACCTCATCAAGACGATGTGCAGAACCCATGAGTCAGCCATGCCAGCTCAAGGTTAAGGTCACAACTCAGGGTCAAAGGTTTGAGCCTTCCATTTTGTGTCCGCTCTATATCTCTTAAACCCCTTGAAGGATTTTTATAAAACTTGGGTCAAATGATCACCTCATCAAGACGATGTGCAGAACCCATGAGTCTGTCATGCCGGCTCAAGGTCAAGGTCACAACTTAGGGTCAAAAGTTTGAGCCTTCCATTTTGTGTCCGCTCTTTATCTCCTAAACCCCTTGAAGGATTTTCATCAAACTTGGGTCAAACGATCACCTCATCAAGGCGATGTGCAGAACTTATGAGTCAGCCATGTCGGCTCAAGGTCAAGGTCACAACTGAAGGTCAAAGGTTTGAGCCTTCCATTTCGTGTCCGCTCTATCTCCTTAACCCCTTGAGGGAATTTTATAAAACTTGGGTCAAATGATTACCTCATCAGAACGATGTGCAGAAATTATGAGTCAACCATGCCAGCTCAAGCTCAAGGTCACAACTAAGGGTAGAAGGTTTGAGCCTTCCATTTGGTGTCCACTCTGTATCTCCTAAACCCCTTGAAGGATTTTCATCAAACTTGGGTCAAATGATCACCTCGTCAAGACGTTGTGCAGAATTCATGAGTCAGCCATGTCAGTTCAAGGTCAAGGTCACAGCTAAAATCAAAGGTTTACCCTTTCACTATCCATAGCAGTGGCGGGGGATTTAGCTGTCGTTGAGACTGCCTTGTTAATATATGTATTACTAATGATTTAACTTGTCAATGCAATGTCTTGGTAACTGAGTATATTATTTATAAGAACAACTTCCAGTGACTGAAACAACGTAGCTTATTAAAAAGTTATGGAAGTCTAGCGGATTAGATATCGTCCAATAAACCAGTAGGTCGGTTTGAGTCACGCTAAGTCATGCCCCATATGACGTCATTGTTTCTTTTTCCGAAAGCAGACTCGAGAGTGATTCAAATAGCCTTCAGGCTCTCATGACAAAGTCGGGAAAAACTTACTTCATGACGTAGTGTATAGTTAAGTATCAACACTTTCATATAACGCAGGTGTACTATGTGGCTAGCTTTTGAGGTATCATGCAATAATCAATTGCTGCACGCAGTAAAATCAATATATAAAAATCTTTAAATAGAAAGAATTCTACTTTTAAATGATGAGAACTATGACCAGTTTGACACCTGTTTACCGCCCAAGTAGCATATTTATAGTGCGTCCACTTCCAATGCGGGAGGTCGCGGGTTCTCTTCCTAACTACATCATACCAAAGATATTGGCTTCCTCGATGCAAAACATCATACCAGGAATCAGGTGTCAAGAAAAACATGCCACTAGAAATGAGGTGACGAGAGAAACATGCAAGTAGAAATCAGGTGACAAGAGAGACACTTGCCACCAGAAAGCAGGTGTCGAGAGAAACATGCCATCAGAAATCAGGTGTCAAGAAAAACATGCCACCAGAAATGAGGTGACGAGAGAAACATGCAAGTAGAAATCAGGTGAGAAGAGAGACACATGCCACCAGAAAGCAGGTGTCGAGAGAAACGTGCCACCAGAAATCAGGTGACAAGAGAGACACATGCCACCACAAATCAGGTGTCGAGAGAAACATGCTACCAGAAATCGGGTGTCGGAAGAAACATGCCACCAGAAATGAGGTGACGAGAGAAACATGCAAGTAGAAATCAGGTGACAAGAGAGACACTTGCCACCAGAAAGCAGGTGTCGAGAGAAACATGCCACCAGAAATCAGGTGACAAGAGAGACACATGCCACCACAAATCAGGTGTCGAGAGAAATATGCTACCAGAAATCGGGTGTCGGAAGAAACATGCCACCAGAAATCAGGTGACAAGAGAGACACATGCCACCATAAAGCAGGTGTCGAGAGAAACATGCTACCAGAAATCAGGTGACAAGAGAGACACATGCCACCACAAATCAGGTGTCGAGAGAAACATGCTACCAGAAATCTGGTGTCGGAAGAAAAATGCCACCAGAAATCAGGTGACAAGAGAGACACATGCCACCACAAATCAGGTGTCGAGAGAAACATGCTACCAGAAATCGGGTGTCGGAAGAAACATGCCATCAGAAATCAGGTGTCGAGAGAAACATGCTACTAGAAATCAGGAATCGAGAGAAACACTCCACCAGAAATCGGGTGTCGAGAGAAACATGCCAACAGAAATCAGGTGTCGAGAGAAACATGCCACCAGAAATGAGTTGAAGAGAGAAAGATGACACCAGAAATCGGGTGTCGAGAGAAACATGACACCAGAAATCAGGTGTCGAGAGAAACATGACACCAGAAATCGGATGTAGAGAGAAACATGCCACCAGAAATTAGGTGACATGAGAGACATGCCATCAGAAATCAGGTGTTGAGAGAAACATGCCACCAGAAATAAGTTGAAGAGAGAAACATGACACTAGAAATCGTGTGTCGAGAGAAACATGCCACCAGAAATCGGGTATCGAAATAAACATGCAACAAGAGATGAGTTGAAGAGAGAATCATGACACCAGAAACCGGGTGTCGAGAGAAACCTGCCACCAGAAATGAGTTGAAGAGAGAAACATGACACCAGAAATGAGTAGTCGAGAGAAACATGACACCAGAAATCGGGTGTCGAGAGAAACATGCCACCAGAAATTAGTTAAAGAGAGAAATACTCCACAAGAAATCAGGTGTCGAGAGAAACACTCCACCAGAAATCGGGTGTCGAGAGAAACATGTCACCAAAAATCAGGTGTCGAGAGAAACATGCCAGCAGAAGTGAGGTGTCGAGAGAAACATGCCACTTGGAATCAGGTGTCGAGAGAAACATGCCACCAGAAATCAGGTGTCGAGAGAAACATGCCACCAAAAATCAGGTGTCGAGAGAAACATGCCACCAGAAATCAGGTGTCGAGAGAAACATGCCACCAGAAATAAGGCTACGAGAGAAACGAGCCACCAAAATTCAAACGCGCCATCAGATATCAGTTGACGAGAGTGATTAATATACACGTTGTAGTAGTACTTTCACGGGGAAGTACAAATAAATACATTTTTCTTACTAAACCTTTATTTTAGACATAAAGAAACAATCAGATTAGTTGAATTCTGTAGTAGTTGGACACAAATAACGTTGAATTTCCTTTTACTAAATATTTCAACCAATAGAATTTATAAATTTCTGGCAATACATATTCATAATCCTGCAACAGACAATAGAGAAAAAAACTTCCTTTTAAAGGCGTATAATGCTTTTAAAGAAGGTTCAGACATTATTGTTCGAGTCAAAGATTTATTTGACGTGAGTGGAAAATTTATTGCCCACAGTATTATCTGCTAGCTCTGAATTATTCAAACTGCTAGCTCTGAATTATTCAAAGAAGAAAGTAAATCCGCAAGATTCTTGCTTAAATATTTATCATCAACGGTTCTGGACTGTAAAACTGAACATTTACCTCCGTCTATATTTCTAACTCGTTCAGATAAGATAGCCTGTGAAATGTGTGATTTATTAGATATCGACATTTCATTCCAAAGAGATGCTAAGGCATGGCCTGAAAACAGTAATAAATTGGAAGGAATTGCTAGTAAATATTTAATGGTTTCTTATCAAGAAAATGTCTAAGCGATTGAAGTGACTTTGTAATGTCAGTATAAATTGATTCATAGGCTCAAGCAATTGAAAATGAAATGCAGTTAGGATACAATTTAGTTGATGAAATGTAACTTGTCGATGTGATTTAAGAAGTAAGAAAATTGGATTTGATTGATTTTCGTACAAATAATTGCCGTCAATGAATCAATTAATTTTGGTTTCGCTCCGTTCATCATCATGAATTATACCTTGTTCTTATATTTATTGATAGAAAATCGCTCAGTTTTCATTTCAATGCTTCTTCGGTCGATTTTTTTACATTTTGAAAGGACTCCGTCTCAAGATAGTTCAGAAGAATTAAATTTTTGCATTCATAATATTTCAGACTAATACACTTTGTAATACATGTATATCAAATTTATTCCTATATACTAAGTAACTGTTCCAGGGTCAAGTGTTCGCGACATTTGTAAGGACGTCTTATTATTGTTATGTAATTAAACCCATACTAAATATATTTTCCATTACTTAGTGGTCGGTTCAACAGTGTTATTCAGTTGCAACATTGAGCATTTATTGACAACTAAATTTTCATAAACGAATGGAAAATAGTGAGGTATGATGTCATTCCATGTCGTTTAAGAGGTTTTTTTTTATTACAAATATTTAATTAACTTATTCACACATATTCACTTTCAACTTCTTTCATTTCATTCGTTTTGTATTAGCATTCAGATAGTCACTGTACTACAAGGTACACTAATTTATATTTGTTTTCAGTTTTCATTGAATAATTTATCGCAACTCGTTCAAATGGAAACTTATGTCGATTCGTATCTTCTAGGCGTACAGAAGCGCGTGATTCACATTCGGTTTACTAATTATCGGGAAATAAATTTCATTATTTCAGCTACTTTACTGTTCAAATTACAACAACACGTAGCAGAAAAATTAAATTTGATTTGTGTTTGAAAGTGATTGATACGTGCTCGCATTTCTAATTTTTTTAAGGAATTCAGCATGATCAGTGTTGTAGTTTAAGTCTGTGTAAACAATAGGTAAAATAAAAGTACAATGTACTTGAGTGTGCTATACTCGCTCGATTCTTTTTACCGATTTCAACTATAAACATGTATATTTTCTCATGTATACTAGCGCCGTTGCAGTCCAAAGTCGCAATTCAATGAGTATCGTAACATTTATGACTTGATCGCAGGGAATAATGCGTAGTTATCGAATATGCATGGCGTATAGCGATGCGTTAAATTCAATTGAAGCAGAATAGTAACCCAAAAACGTTGGTATGATCTTCAAAAGGGCCTTTAACTGAAATCTTTACATTCGAATGAGGAATACCTGCTTCTTATCCACAATGTAAAAGGGCATTATATTGATAACACGTGCGTAGATTTATAAGCTCATTTTGTTCGTTCTGCCTTCAGGTTTCATCACTAATTTGTTCAGCCCCACTTCCCACTTTACCTCCCTAGAAGGGACATTGCCTTTTAACATGTAGTTCACTGGTCTTTGGAAATAAAGTTGAAACAATAATCATCCCTTATCTGTCTTCAGATAAATTGTCTGGAATGTGACATGTTAATGGTGAGACAACATAGGTCAAAAATTGTATCTGTTTTTTATCTGTACATGATTTACAGACACTGAGCGACACAACTTTTAATAATTGTCGTAAGAAAGAGAAGCTTCAGTTATTACTTAATGTTCTTTTTAATGTTCTGATTATAGATATTCAATTTATTTTTCAAATGACGCAGTTTTGTTTATGTTTTTGTGAACTGCGTCAGATCACACGTGCACTATCACGTAAAAAATCGCCATTGATACTATTCCGCCAGTGTTTATATAAATTACACGTTATTTTCTGTTTATACAAAATACTAAGTGAATGTAAATATTCATTTATAAATGTATCAGTTTCATTTACCATGACATCAGTCGGCATTTCTTTACTAACTACAGCTTAATTTTGTAATTGAATTTTTAAGTCAACATTGAACGTAGTAATTTACAAGCTGTCAAAGAAATCCTATCAGTCTGACAGAATTATATTACAGAAATACGCATTTTATAGATTACAAAACGTCGATAAGAAAGCATCAATATATCGTAATATTTCACATATTAGGACTAGAGCAGTCCGATCTTCATATTTTGATATGAAATATGGATTTTCACTGTACGCATCTTTTGATTGAATTCTCACAGGACTAGGCAAAAGCCTGCAATAATTATGCAATATCAGAAGCAAAGTTTATTACCATCAGTTTTTTTTTTGTCTGGAAATTTTCTGATATTGCGATCGTGATAAAATTGACGGAAACAAATCACGTAATTACTGCGACATCGTCCGTGAGATTTAGTGGCCTGTATTAAGTCTGAACAGTGATGCATTACCATTGAAGGATTCATTATTTAATCATTGGAGCTTATGTTTTGTAATTTAGTACAAAACAATTATTGATGTAACGATCCTATAGCAATAACTAGAACTGATAACACTGTTTGAACATACATAAAGGGAGAATAGTTAACGATATATTTGAAGAGGAAATAACTCCAAACAAATGCATATGTTTTCTGCAAAACTTTGCCAGTTTAGTACGTGTTGCCTTTCCAGAGAAACAGAAAAAATCTCCCAAAAGTGAACGCATGTCGGTCCTTTCTGTGGTAGTGCTCCGTATAGCGTACTTACGACTGTTGTGTTCCCGTGGTACTGTTCAGGAAATTAGATGCATGTCGGTCGTTCCGCTGGTATTGCTCAACATAGCGAACAATGTATGAAGAAATGATGCATCCCATTCTTCTCACAAATAATTGGCCGGAAAATAATACTTGCTGCTTAAAGCCATTAAATATATTCCAAGCTGCGTTCTGTGGATTTGAATATCAATTTAAATTTGATATAATGAGAAAGTTACCGTTGGGAAATACGAACTAAAACTTGTCCGATCATTTGGTAATTTGATACATTATCTGAAATATTTCAGATTATTGTACTGTTAATTCAGATTTCAGTTAGAAATTGGAATAAGCTTTTAATTTTGATACTAACCGAATAATCGTGTGCGATTTGTGACATAAACGGCGTACTGTTGCTGTTCGTGGTATGAAATACCATCTTTAAATAAACATAATAGGAAATGCTACATGCAATATCAAATTGTCCCTTCAGTCGATGCTAGTACTGTCGCGCCCCTGAGTGCGGAGCCTTTAATGGAGTGTATTCTGACCGGAAGTGTCGGGCACACCGGAAGTTATTGGAGGAGCTGATGTTAAACAAGATGTATAAAATGTTGTTATAGATGGGAAACTAATAATAAAACTGGCAACTATTACACTATATAGTAACAGATAGATTTATTACCCAGATTATTAAAACATTAACAAAATGGATTTGATAAAAATAACTTATCCATGGCAGCTTCGATGAATGAGAAAATTTCGTATTGTGGTTGCAAGGGACAGTTTCGTATTGTAGCCCGAGAACGTTGTAGATGCATATTAAAGGCATTTATAATCAAATGTTTATTACTAATGTTTATTAAATTCAGGATTACCGCGAACGAGTAATTGCTGTGTAAAGTGATGATATGTTTGAATAGAATTTTCTAAAGGCGGTCGGGTCTAAAACAAATATTGTGTTGAAAATCAGTAAAAGTAACGATCATCAATTCATATAGACTCAATTGAAATTTACGAAAATGTAAACGGTTATAAGACACTTTTTGTTCCATCATTGTTTATGTTTATCCTCTCGCTGTACAACATACATACATACATACACTTTGGGTTAATCATTTACAGCTTATACGAAATAGGTCTCACTTGCTGAGCAATTTGGGCAATTTTTCTCACCGGTTTATGCTATGAATCCGACATCACAGTCGTTTTCAACATTAAAACGACTTGAATTGCAGGCTGAAAATGCTATACATTATCTCTACTCTCCCCTAACATTTCTCAAAATTGCAGTTTTTCTGATTTTTCTCGCATCTCGCACTGGTATCAACGTACCTCTACGGGAACTTCCTGCCGTCTAAATTTACTATTGGTACGACGAAATATTTTTGAACGTATGTTTGATTATGCTTTGTTATGTTTTTGTTTAACTGTATACATGAGCGGCATGTGGGTTTCCTCTTTTCTATATTACTTTATTGTTATTGTTGCTTTAAAAGTTTAACCTGAGATTTAAATCAAACAAGTTACTTTTTCTTTTTTTTATTCTATTTCGCTTTTTTATTTCGTTACAAAAAGGTGCAGTGTCCTTTGATGTTCACTTCAAGGGTTTTCTTGAGGTATACATTTTACAGGTTTTCAATAATCCATTGTCTATCAGCATCTTGTATTTTTTTAATTTTCTTACTCCTTAAGTTTTTAGCACTAATTATTTATCCACATGAAACGTAATGTCTAACCCATCGCCTCAAACGTCAAAGATATGTATATGTTCAGTGAAGTTCTGCTTGGTCCGTCCTATATCGTTCTTCAATGTATATCAACGCTAACTAGAATTGAATCTAACACATGTGAACTAAACTGGATTTCACGTGATAAAGTTTAGTCATCTGCAGTAATAATGTTTCCGAAGGTAGAAATATATTGACTTCTTTTATCATCTGTCAATTGTCGCATATAATAATCAAAGAAAACAGACTAGTCTTTTAGTAAAACAGAGGACGTGTTATTACCATAAGAGCATTGAAATATAAGATGGAGTTTAATCATCTTATATTTTCAAGTACAATACAGATATTTCTACAACATTAGTTTTTGCATCAAACTGACAATATGAAATGCGTTGTAGGGAAACTTACAGAATAACATCTTTTATTTCTTGTAATTTGATTTGTAGAAGAAAAGAACTAAGTTAATAACAATGTTTACTTAGTTTCTAGGCGACTAAATGTTTTGTAAATGGACGAAAAGAGGATTTTCAAGATGTTAAACCTAATTTAAATCCAAATTATAGTTCTGATTTATACGTAATTTACATCAATCAGAGATGTGGGTGTTACATTTATGCCGAGAAAATGAAAACCTTTCTTGGTTTAGAGAGTTTGCAATTCAACGACAGTGTTCATCTATCAAAGTTGGTGTGAGGGTATATTAGTGTTAGTTTAGACAAATAATTGTGTCTATGTTTCTTCTCTCTGGAGATGGCAATTTAAAGACAGATAGGCAATTTCCAAACAGCCAGATGTCTTTTCATACAACCTTTTATCTGTTTAATCAATATTTGAGAGTTTTCGGTTGAACTTGCGTGCCATTTCATTCACTTGCATATGGTGATCTAAAATGATGCCATTAGTTTATTCAATATATCCATCTCTTATAAAACTAAAAAAAATGGTCAGGTTATTTTGTTTAAGTCGATCCTGTCTTCACTCATTCAGATTTAAGAAATCTTTGAAATTTTATCTCGGAAACAAAACTCCAAATGTAAGAGTAGATTTCTTAGAACCGTAGAGTACAGCACACACAGTCAGAGCCACACATAACAATATTGGGCCCGAAACAGAGAGAAAGAAAATGTAGTTGAAATATGAAAGAAATAGATTGCTTTAAATATCTATCAACAAGTACATTTCAGTTATATGAAAGATATCAAAATGGAGATTGAGTAGAAAAAGGGGGAAAGGTTTGTTTGGGCGAAAAAAGAAAAACATGAAAATGTGACAGTTTTTTAGAGTTTTCTTTTTCTTTTTTTTCTTTGTCGTCACCATAGAAGTCTTAATATTTAATATTTTTATTAATATATATACTAGATTGTGACTTTGACCTTAAAAGGTATATGTAGCTTGTGTTTCCATGGTAACGGCTTTACTCCATTTTGTAATCACGTTTACAATGAGCATTTCAGCCGTTTCAAAGTCTTTGTCTTTATGATACACATGGGAAGGCAGTGTACAGACATGCATCGGCTACTGAACTTTTAACATTGTACCCTATAACAAGTTTTTTATTGCAAAGCGTCAAAACATTTTCTTTTTTAAATTAAGTAGCATATGCATTTCATGATTTAAAAACAATAAAGCACACTTACATACAGCAGTACTCCGTATTTTGCTGTGTTATACAGCATCAGACATTTGCCTTTGTATTTATGCATCACACCCTGGTCGAATTGATCAAACTTGTTGTACAAAAATGACTCAATTACGTTAGCTTGTAGAACTCTTTGTTTCTGAAATATTTCACAGCAGGTGAAGAAAATGTTTTGAGAAGATATAATTAGTTTTCAAGGAAAAGGTTGGTAAAATCTCTTCTTGATCAGTTGAAATAAGACGCCGATATTACAAAGATGTTCCAGATCCGCCTACTTCCGAATCATAAAATAAACGGAATTTTGCCGTTCATAGCTAATAGTTTATATTCAAATTGACGTGTCAGACAAATAAAATGACTCAAGCATTTTCCAGAGGATCTATTATTTACTTTTACGAGGCGATCGAGCGGACTGATGCATATGAAATTCAATCTACTATAACTGTATTCCATTTTATGTCTGATTTCCGCTAATCATAACGATGTAAACATTGATATCGATATTGTGTATGTCGCTCAAATATGCCTCGTTATTTCAGATGACATCACAAATGTTGGTTACGATTATTTCCAGTCAAACTGTCAAGTTAAATGACAGCGTATAAGCAAAATAGACGATCATCAAACATCTATATATACTGCAAAATTCAACCAATAGCATGTAGTTATAGAAAGATGTTAACGTGGTATATTAGTCGTACATGCGACTTGTCAAACCTTGAATTAAATGCATTCTGGCTACTGAATATAATCATATATACCTTCAATTGTTTCATTTCTTTTAAGCGTTCCAGACTCATAAAACTTTGGAAATCTCTAATGTACAACAGAGCGTTTTAATTTAGAATAGTTTAAACTTACTTTATCGTTTAATAGCCGTGATTGTCTTGATCTATTTTTCATTATTCGTTCTCTGTTGTTTTATCTTGAGTGTTTATCGAACAAAATATTGGTATGTGGAATAAAAAAAGGCCACCATATTGATTTAAAGACAGGTGTTATTCATCTAGAACCACCTTTGTAATTTTTATTATGGTACAAGAGATTATTCTTTGTACAACATACAAGCATTGATAAAGACCAAACATGGAACATCAATGTTTTGGGATTGCATTCCGCTCAAAGTTGAAATCATAGAGTATGAATGTTTACATACTGATATGTAGGTACAATAACCACCAAATATACGACAAGAAAATCAATTACAAATTAAATAATAATAACAACATTAACGCCAGATATGAGACTTTTTGAAAACTGCTGTTCAAGCCAATGATAAATGAAAACCTTTATGTTGAACTCCAACACAGTGTTACTTCCCCTTACTGGTACTGTAATGGTAGGCACTACTAACATGTATAAATTGGGCTAAATTTCAGTCGTATTATATTTTGTTATATTTATGAGTTTTGTCATAAAAATATATATATTTCAGGTTTTCATATGTGATATGTTATGCTCAAATAAAGTATTCAGTTACTTAAAACTGTATTTGCTTTTTCAGTAGCTTAACAATATCAAATTCACTTTAGAGCAATATTTAGTCTGTTAATTGTCTACAAAAAAGTCTCTCAGTAGACTCACAGCCTCCCAAAGCCCATCCCTAACACACCGACGTGTGACATTATAATTATAACACATTTTGAATAGATACGTATTGATATGTTGAATATATCGTTTCCGTAATAGCAGACTTTATAATTATCTGATATGATAGAAATATTCATATGGGAAAATTAGACCCATCGTGAAAACCACCACAAAAACCGATAATACGTTTGACCAGGTAAATCGGCTGTCGAGACTGTTCGCTAGTTTTCGGCCTACTCCGTATGTCAGGCCGGTGTCTAACCCTTCTTCGCCAATGTACCGTTACATTAATACTTTTGATCATATGGATTTAGGGATATTATTAAGTCTAATTTACAGTAATTGCAAAGATAGATTAGAAAATAGAAACCTAAATCATGGCTGTTGGTGGTTTAAGCAGAATACCATTTATAACGGTATTCTCAACAAACACATTATCATAAAACCAAACAATGACTTTCCAAAAATAATTTCTACTTTCTTACAATCAGATGGAAACTCGCTTTTATAATACTTTCTTTGATGTTCATGATTATGAAATAAAGATTTTAAGTAGTTTTTTTATATAACCAAATAACTGCGCATTTATTATTATGTCGTGAGCGGTGTCCAACTAGCTTAGAATTTTATGCCAGCTCAACTTCATAACTTATCGAATTTTGATCCTAAGTTACACCTGAAGATTGAAAAACGTCAAATTGCAAAATAGCTTTTTATTTCGGGCCAGCTCAATGATTGAAATTTATAATATTCCAAAAGCCAAATTTCGATCTCGTATTGGATGAACAGCCTGTACCAAGATTGATATTGAAATGAAAAAGTCAAATATCGAACAAGCAATTAGTGTCGAGCCATCTCGAAGATCGTACTTCAAATTTTGAAAAGCTGAATTTCAGTATAATACTGAAACTGCGATCTGCTCAAGATTCAAAGATTAAAAATCGTACAAGATCGGATATATCGAAATTCAAGTTCTTATGCCCCCGGTATCTACTGATACGAGAGGCATATAGTGATTGTCCTGTCCGTCCGTCCGTTCGTTCGTCCGTTTGTTCGTTCGTCCGTCCGTCCATCCGTGCGAGGTTAACCAAATGGGACCGTTTCGTCTAGCATCAATACCCCTTACTAGAATGACTTGATACTAATGCAGATGTAACCTGTGACCATCCCTCATCTTCAGACATCACCTGACCTCAGTTTGACCTTGGCCTTGAACTTGACCTCCTTTTGGACTTAGGTTGCTTTGTATCGACAAGGATGCCACCGGAGGCATCAAGTGTTTATTGAACACAGCTCCTTGTTAAAAATCTAAATAAATTATTCTCGGTATTATATTTCAAGCATGCTCGAATTTTCAAAGCAATCGAATTTAAAACTGTTATTGAATGTGAAACTATCTTTTAAACAGCTAGCTTCCGGGAAAACCCAGTACTGGTGTCATATGGATGCTCGAACGCACGACCACTGGGTTGAACGGCCAACACATTATTCACTGGACGACCGCTCCTCTCCAAATATTTGAATTTCGGTCATCCTGCTGGATCTAATTTCAATTCTGCCTCGAAATTCGACGAATTCTTTTTATTTTAATTTCGATTTCCTAGTCTGTGCGAAATTCAGTGTAAGCGAAATTCAGCATCATCCTTTCAAAATTTGAAATTTGATTTTCTACTTCTAACTTGCCCAAAATATGCCGCCTAAAATTTCAACGTTTCTTTTTTTAAATTTTGAACTTCGATCCTCAAGCTGGTCTGGATCCATGCTTGTCGCAAACCCACTATGTTGGTTTTCTCATGGCGCAGCTCATTATTATAAGGAATAAATTGAATCGTTTTCCAGCGTGCAGAAGCTTTATTCTAAATTCCGCTTGCAGTTATTTGTAGCATTGGGCAAAAGGTTTCGTTAGACTTTAACTCATTTCTGTACACGATAGAGCTGGTAAAATATTTGGTGAAGAAAAGAAACTTTTCGGCAAATATCCTTTGATTCGTTTCCTTTATAAATCGCCGTCCACAGAGTGATGAAAGAGTGATGAAAGGCAGTTTAATTCTGAGTATCCATTCGTTTATCTCAAAATTGTTCTCAAGACTGAGATGCGACCAAGCGAAATTCTAAATTTGTTGTTAAATACTGATAGTAGGTTCACTGAGAATTACGCGGTGGCATCCTTACTGTATTATTATTCCAGTCACGGAAATGTTTCCTCACACTCATTAGCTAAACGAAATAAGCAAATCAGATCACATATACATGTATCTGTTGCCGGACAGCTTTTATCAACGTTACATTAGATGCAAGTATCCCCTTACCAACATGGACTGCAAATCTGCTTTGTTGCAAAAATTCCAAAACATAGCGTTCTAGGCCAACATTAATAGTAACAAATTGGAATATATTTTAACTGTCTGCATATCCTACACTGTATACGGTACTTATTCCAAAAATAATGTGATAATATATCGGTATTCAAACATTGATTTCCAATACATGATTCAGAAAGAATAATTAATTTTTTTCAAAGAATATTATAAATGATAGTCCTTTGATATTATATTGACAGCTCTGTTAATTCTCTTAATTTTTATTATTCAAGTCAGCACAATACTACACAAACTTTACCTGAACATAATTGTCTGTGTTTCATCTTCTTTTTAAATTTGCTTAAATGAACGTTTATAATACAGAGAAAGCAATATTACCTTTTATAAGTTTCAAACTTTGAAACTTTTACCTTTCATATGTCGTATTTGTATTCTCATAACAGTCGTCAGCATGGAACTCAAACGGGATTTTTGCACAGTAAGAAAATAGAGGGTCTTTTCAAAGGGATAACGAAAACTGGACTGAAAAAAAATGTTAGTAACAATATAATGTATATCAGTGTACAGCAGACAGATATCATTATATCATCTGATTCGATAGTGCGACATCTGGAATAAATGCGGGTGTACCATTAGTCTGAATATCAGCTACAGAAACTTTACAAAAGTAATATTTTCTTGATATTAGTTTTCACTTGCACTGCCTTTTGTCTCTGAGTGTCTTAATTGTTGAGAAGAAAAAGGATACACATGTATATATATTCTTTTAAAATTTGATTAGTTTCAATCTTCATCTCCTATAAACATATCATAGACTAGTTCTAATCTTGGAATAATATATTTTATATTGGCATCCATTTACTAGGTTTCAGAGGGAAAAAAAGGAATCATGCATGTATATTCTATGTGCATGTATCGAATATATAACATAAATGCCTTTACTGCTATAATTGCAAATCCAATGAAAATATAAAATATAAAATTCAATAAAAATTGCATTGTTTCAATGAAAAAGCAGTTTATAGGTAAGATTAATTTTAAAAAGTTATGTCATCTCGAAACCGACATGATAATACATGTTTTAGTAATCAGTTCAAATTCATGTTTTTTTCTCATTTTTTATTTTTTGCTTGGCATTTGTTGTAGTCTCTTGCATTTTAGGATCATTTTAATACTTCATTTGATCAAATTATGTGTTTGAACGTGTGAACTCAATTGAATAATCAACTAGTGCAGTATGAAATGTCATTAGAAGCAACAATGACGTTAATTCTAGAATGTTTGCCCAAGCTAACATGATCTTGCGTGTAATGTTTAACTTACGGAATAATTACACCGTGTACCGCCCACTTGCGGATACGAAAAATCAATTGGCACTTTACATAAATACCGAAAGGTAGCACTAATTAACGGTTCTTCAATTTCAAAATATAATTTTCCTCATTTTTTATTTGGCTTGTATAATAAAAAAAAAGTTACCATTATGTTATCAATAGGTATTGCAAAACTTGGTAGGCGCTGCAATACAATGCGCAAAAAGTATTCATATTTCAGTCACAAATAAAGTTCATACGTAAAAAAACACGATTTATCTGTTGAACTAAGCAAACTCTTACTGTTTAGTAAAAATTAAGTGGCCGGAGGCAAAATTATCTTCAAATTCTTACAATTATTTGGCTGTTGAATGCAGATCGAACCTAGAAATATTTTGAATTACCTTTGGAACGAGTACCATACATAGCGCCCAAGATAAATACAGACAACGCGCAGTTTTGTTGTGAGCAAAGATCGTTACAACATTGTGCCAGCAAAAATATTCCGGGTCCCAGGGGTATCATTGTCATCGATTGCTACGCAAAATATAATGCAAAATTGTCTTTACGAACTGGCATACATCTTAGAATTTATTATAATCAAGTTTCCTAAAAGACGGATAACTTCAAAACTTCAAAATGATAAACCGATACTAGGACCACACATGACTTTTCTTACAAGACATATTCCACGTCACTCCTTGTCAAAGGCTGCTTCACAAACCAAACATGATAGTAATTGTGCGTGTATGCGTGCGTGTGTGTGTGCTTGTGTGTGATGACAATACATAATACAAGCAAAATTCTTCATCGTTGATATATTTTTACAGACTTTAACGAGACCAAAACATACTTTCGTCTTGTACGCTGTTGTTTTACGGAACGTAGTATTCCTGTTGTATATTCATCCTTTTTAGCACTCCTTTTTTTTAGCAGCCCTTTTTAATTTTATCATAATGTTAAGTAGGATATTCTTCATTTACTTCTTTATAAATGATTTTTTCTACGAACGTTGATTTATACTTCTTTTGGAAATCACGAGATCAATTATTACATTTATTGCTTAAAGCGTTGTTATATTTAAGACCAGGTGGAATTTTTGTTTTATTTACCTGTATGCAAAGCTCTTTACGCTAAATATATTGCTATTTAAATACCTCTGTTCTTTGTTAGTATGAAAATCCAACACAAAGACCGTAAATTGTATTTACTGGCTAGAGAAGGGTAGCACTTTTATACTTCTTCGCTTGGTTAATAATTAAGCCTTTCCGAAAAGCGAGACCAACTATTTAGCCTTAAGTAATCGTAAGATTGCTTGACTATGCTTGAAATGTTCTACGTTAGTAGATTTGTATAACTGTATCTGTAGACTTCTTCTCGGGCTGATACTCGGCGTATAATATTACAGTCAGCACGGCATCTATGATTGATTTCTGATGTACCACGACCGATATTACTAACCAATTTCCGTGTTTGCGTCCAAACAGCTTCCCGCTGTTTGATATAGGATCGCTCATAAATTTGTTGACATTTATACCCAAGAATATGTAACGGTGTATAGCTGAATGAAGTCTGCCTTGCTGCACAGTGAAAAAAATAAGTGCACACTTTGAAATTAAAAAAAAAATTGCTTTGGATTTTTCGTTCATGTATTACTATATTTCACTTACGTTGAACGTTCAGTTAAGATCATTACACATTGACAAATGCTTGGGATTCCCCGTTTTATATGTCATAATAGTGAGGGCACAAAACCAACAATATATAGTTGAAGTAAAATTAATAAACTCACGAAGAGAAAAAAGAAGAACACAATCAGGACATTGCCTGGGTACGGTCTAATTGTTCACAAAGCCCCAATTAATTCCCAAGCATGCTTCAAAGTTACAGCAGTTTAATCACTGTGAACAGAAGCACAAAAGTCAAGGAAAGAGATAGCACTACAATCTTCTGAGATATATGGAATGATAAATCATGTTATGTGGTAAGGTTTCTGTTACAGAATGGTAGACACAATGTCGTAATAAAATTAAACGTAAAATAACAACAACAACATCATTTTTATGAAGATACAACATGGAATATATTGAACAGGGTCAATATATAATAAGTCGATCCGGTACAAGGTTGAATATCTAAAACTACTGAGACTAGTATTTTTGTAGAATATTAGAAAAAACAATATTTGTTTTTCTTTTAAGAAAAATTGAAGATGAAAAATAATCACAAAAAAATGATCTTCTTTTGAAAAAGAATACATAAATTGATCTTAAAGATGGTTAGGGAGTGGATAACATTGATGAATAGGTATACAGCAGCGTAAACTTTGCTCTTTTTGTCAAGCAAAATTGAATATATTTACTACAGGAAATCATCTATATAAGACGTCACTGGAGCATTTTACAGTTTATTCCCACACATTTTGGTATTACACAATTAATCACAATAATGTTTTTTTGTATGATTGCTGCTGGTAGTGTCTTTATAATTCTTCCCATGAGCCTAAAATCTCTCTTTTTAGTGAATTATTAATACAGACTGATTGTATCCAGATCCAAAATGCATTCAAATGGGGATAATGCATTCAAAGTGCGAAAGCTATTTTCATTTGTCAATTGGGCATTGGTTTTATGTCACTTATGCGTATGACTTCCAACTATTCAGATAAAAGGATGTACAGTCCTGTCACATCTATGTATAAAAGTCAGGGAAGTGGTAAGCTCTTAGTCTTGTAGAAGTGCGAATGCCTTCTGTAGGATGTATTTTAGAACTGAAAGTCCAATAATTCTCTATCGTTTTAACGTACTTTTTAGTATGCTTTGGCTTGCAAAATGTACATGAGCCTCATAACCTCCTTACTATATGCTCCCTATCCGTCTGTTAATCACCAGTCTGTCATATAATATGAATTCTTCGTTTTAGCCGGCGTTTGTAGCAACAAGGGCACTGTACTTTACATAGATACAAATCAATATGAAAAAAAAATATTTACGAAATTTTATTTTGTCCGTCCACCATTCCTCCCATTTGCCAGTTAGTCAGTCACACAAATTGAATTACTTTAAAAGTATGCGTAATGTTTTCGTGCCATAGTTGCAGAATTAAAAATGAGATCTATAACATTAACTTGAATAAGTATAAATAGAATATACTACAACTACCTGACAATCAGCGTGCCCTTTTAATTATTTTGAATATATTTTCCTTCATTTTCGAGCTGTTGCAATATGCAGGCTTTGTCATCATTAGAAAAGTCTAGTCTTTGTCAGTAGCAATCATCCCTCGTGTTATCATATATTGATCAATAGAGTCTCTCCGACTTGAACATTCAGATTTTCAGTCTTGCCAAATGATAGACTGCTTATCTTTATATGTTACATCTCTGAAGCTTACAGTTAAAATCTCCATATAGTATTAAAGTTATGTAATAACTTCAGCCGAAACGGACGTGGCGTTATTCAACATCATGCTAAAGGTGAGGATCGTGTCGTTTTTGTTGTTGTTGTTGTTGAGTTTAACGTCATACCGAAACAAAGGTCTATATGATCTGTAATTGTGCCGGTGTGACGCGTTAAACCCAAGAAAAAAAAATCAAATTTTATTATTTAGTACTTTACTAAAGTTTTTGTCCATTAAATAAGACATGTCCAGAGAATTGTATGTTTCTCACTCTACAAGCATATTGATTACAGGGAAATGTCGGAGTCTCTCAGGTCGGAAATTGGAAATGTTGTGATGTCAAAAGGCTAGAATCTCTAGGAAACTTGGATAATACCATTGATTAATGTCTTTACAGTTCAAACTAAAATACACTAAATCTCCTCTCGCTGAAATAGAAAGACAGGCGTTAACAGCTCGTGTGTAAAGGAACGTTTAAATATTTAAAAGACATAAAAAGATTTAAAGGCTGGTAATACTTTAATGCAGATGTCACATATATTCAGAAACTTTGCAAACAATGTTCTTGCACTGCCTTACATAAATAATATTTAAAGTCATTTTAAAATTGTACTTGATTGCGGTAGATTAATTTCAGGACAGATATAAGCCCTGCTGTCAGAAGACAGATAATGGAAGTGATAGCAATCTCCTCTTAGATTATTCGATCACTCATAACATTCCTTCATCCTTCATCCAAAATGTACTACAAATGAAACATTAGAACTGCATCAAAGTGTTTTTCATATCCTCGTTTAAGAGCGTTTTCTTCTTACAGTCTGCAAGACGCTGGTGACTTTAAAATTATAATCATCATACTGTAACATAAAAAATTCATCTTGTTTCCTGCTTCAGTGCTCCAATATATCAAGAACGCTTAAAAGCTTTGCTGATAATGAAGTTTCCTTTCCATGGACAAAAAATTAATTATTGTAATGCGTAATTCTAGAGAACCGACTTCCTAGATCTAATATCCTCTCGCTTCATCCAAAGCTAAAGCTAGTCACCACATTAGAGTAGTTTAGTTTCCGGGATATATAAACAACACTATATCAAACTGTTATTTTATATTTTGTTTCGTTTGGGTTTTGTTTCTGTTGGGTTTAACGATAAGCCAACATAATTATAGATCATATGGCCACCATCCAGCTTTAATGATGGAGGAAGACACAAGATGTCCCCTCCATTATTTCATCAAGGGTGGGGACCAGGGTAGAACAACCGACCGTCCGTAAGCCGGCTGGATGGCTTCCTCATATGAAAAATTCAACGCCCTGGGTGAGACTCGAACCCACATCCATGAGGGGCAAGTGATTCGACTCCAGTGGTCTTAACCATTTGGCCACGGAGGCCCGCACTTATTATTTGATTCAGGTGAAATATTGTACTGAATATATCTAAAATGTCAATGTTCACAATTTTGTTCAAGTCTTTTCGCAAGCATAATAAGGGACCTATTTGGTGGAGTGGTTAGTGTCGCTGACTCCAAATTACTTGCCCCTCGTCGAAATGGGTTGGAATCTCGCTTGTGATGTAGGATTTTGCACGTGAAGAGACAATCTAGCTGGCTTACGGAAGGTTGGTTGTTCTTCCCATGTGCCCGCCTGTGACGAAATGATGCCCAGAAGGGCACCTGGATCTTCCTTCACCATTATAAGCTGGAAAGTCGCCATATGACCTATCATTGTCGCCTTGACGTTTAACCCAACAAAACCAAAACAAACATAAAATATGAACAAATGCAATGACTTTTTGAACATCCCTTTTCGAGCAAAAAATGCTCAACATCAGTTGTTGCGACAATTACAAAGCAGATTGAATTGAAATGCGCAGCTTTATCTGAAACGTTTTTCTTGGAATACTTAAAATTGTACAAAATTTGACATGTACAGATTGGTTAAAGGATTTTTGCATGAGTTACAAAAGTGCACTTAAGAAACTGTATCTGTATCTAACAATAATTTTTCTGTATGACATTAATTTGATATTCATTTATTATTATTCATTACGTCTGATCTAATATAGTGGTTTCTTCCGTAATACTTAAAACATGACCATTGTCACTTGTACACTTAGAGCTCGTGTTGTTATTCATTTCATACGAAATTTACAGCGCAAAACATTATTTAATGTTGAAATTCTTCGCAAACTCATGAATAGATATGTCGTCAAAATGACTTTACTACTTGAAAATTAAACTTCTATTTTTAAATCAATAATTCAACTCGAGCTTATAAAATTGCAAATAGAGGCTAACGGTTAGCCCCATATTTTGAGAAAAAACATTCAAACAACACAAAATCATAAAAAGAAGAAGGATTGTTTCACATGGAAATTGAACAACATAAAAAGCAATATATATTACTCTACAAAACAGTTGTCAATTCAATAATATTTACATTGAACTCCGGAAAAGGACTGCATAATGGAACTACACTTTCGGACAGGTCAACGCCTTAAAAAGCTCACCATTATTAAAGAACTGCTTAATGCATTTGCAATAATGTCCCAGTGCTGAAAATTCGCATAACTAGATGGAATGTAGTTTTCGGAAAGTTTAAGGCAGATTGTTGGTAAAGATGTTGTTTGTTTACCTGTTGGTAAAGATGTTGGTTGTTTACCCAATATGTATGTGCTTTCATTATATGCTCATGAACCGTAAATGGATTACTATATCGGTGTAACGATCTTAACGGATATCCGATATGTTTATCCGAAAAAAGCTGTTTGAACATAAGGTTCCAGTCTTTCTTCGTGTACCACAAAATATCGTCTTAATACGCATATTTATTATGAATGTATCATAAACATAATAATACATTAGGAAAATCTGACTGAATCTTTTTTTTAAATGTTAAAATAGTAAGTAGAAACCACACAGGTCGTCAACATGACAAAAATGAAAATGTTGCAGACTCGGTTTGATTGTTAACATGATGCGTTTCAAAATTCACATCTATAATTTATAATTCATCACTTTAATGTTACTTGTTTGTATTATGCTGCTGGTATTGCCTTGGTAATTCTTCCCACGAGCCTAAATCTCTCTTTTTAGTGAATTATTATTGCAGACTGATTGTTTTGTGATTCAAAATGCCTTCAAATGGGGATAACGCTTTCCAAGTGTAAAAGCTATTTTCATTTGTCAATTTTGCATTGGTTTGATGTCACCTATACGTGTATCTTCAGTAATTTGCATTTATGGGAGAAAGGGTATGCCACATTCCTTTTATTATTTCTTTTCAGTTTCATTAGACATATATCTTTTAAAGACGTTTCTCTAGAATTTCATTATCAAATCTTTTACGATTACTACCTCTAGCACTTCATAAATGAGAATTTTTAAGCATAATGTAGTGAAATAAAGCATATTGTGTCAGAGCCTTAAGTGTCTAGAAAAAGTTTGAAAACTTCACATGGTACATCATTATTTAGACAAGAAAGGTCAAGGTAACAAGCGTAGTGGTTTCAAACTGTTATATTGTACAATCTAAACGTGACATATTAATTTGATATAATTTGTGAGATTTTTTTCTGCCAAGTAAAGTATTATGTTAATTGATTTCATGATTTAATAAAGCCCACTAGATACTAAATAGTTTGTAAAATATATTTTTCTAGCATCTTGATTTGCAAGTTCTTCGTACAAGAAAGGCGAATCTTAAATTGTACTTAACAGTGTCCCTACGACAGATATACCTGCTTATTCTCTTGCCATTTTTGTACCCATTTTATGTCACAAACAATACCACAAAAGTGTCCCATCCTTACTTAATTATTGTCAGTTTCTATCAATTTGATTTCCCTCCATTTGAAAGTTTTAGCCTGTAATTGTATTCCGTTAAATTCAAGAGAGTCGATTTTCTGTTACTAAATAAAACAGGGGATAAAATGGCAACTTTTGACTGTGAACCAATATATAAGTACATACTGCTGCAAAGTCCATGAAGTCAATGTATTTCGTCAGAACATACTTCCATTTGTGATTAAGTTACACACAGAACCGTGGTGGAATAGAAACGCTTTTCATGTACAAATTAAAAGCAGAGATTGGTACAATAAGTATTACCGTAAGCCTAAAATCAAGAACACAGTTCCTATTGTATAAGCCACGTTCCAGAAAGAACAACGCTGCTTCCTAGAAATAAAACTTAAGCATGTATATAAAGATATATATACATATACAAAGTAGAGTTTAAACCGAACATTTATGCACATACGAAACAACACTCATTGTAAAATAAATATATTAACGCCGCAGGTAAACAAGCGCCACAAAACATATACTTGCTCTCGTATAAATATACCTTATTTGGTATTATGTAAAATCAAATACATCAAGATTCTCGTAATGCTCTTGATAATAAGAGAAATGTCTGGTCTAGGCCGACAGCAATGTTGAGAGCTAAATCATTCCTTTTGTGAAATCATATATTGATCAGACTTTACAATAGAGTCTTTCAGTCTTAAACACAGCTCTCCAAACTTAGCCTATTGGCGGAATGTTTATCTATTATAGCGTTGAATACTGCAAATATTGCCATTGATAATTATATTTACATAACTGCTTCAGTCGAAGCGGACGTGAGGTTGTTTAAGATAATTCTTATAGTGAGGGTCATATCAGAACAGAAACAGGTGTTTGTTTGGGAATAAAATTTTGTCAGTTTAATGAAACATGTCAAGTATTGCCATAACACTCTACAAGCATATCGATTACAGAATATGTCGGAGTTTCTTGGGTCGAAAATTGGTAATAATATGATGTAAAATGTCTGGAATCGTCAGGAATATTGAATATCATTACAGATCAATATTTTTTTCTGTTCAACCCAAAATACACTGAATGTCTTGGTGGAAAACGAAGAACATCCTTGTGTAACTAGATTTTGTAAATATACAGAAAACTGAAAATGAACACTAGACATTTGACATTTATAAAAATTGTTTAACAGTGTATTTAAATAAGGTAGAATATTCCATGCATATGAATGCTGCTTCGTATCAGAAGGTATATAACAAGAGCCTGTAAGATCATACACCATTTTAGTTTGCGTTTTCACAAAATTTGAATGTTAAGCAACAATAATGGCCAATGCCAAGTTGTTTGTTGTTGTTGTTGTTTTTTGTTGTTGTTGTTATTGTTTTGCTTTGATATAATTATATAAGCTACATTTTTTCCATTTCACTGTTAACATGAATTGACATTTGCGGATATGCTGTGATACAAATCTTACGTTATTCAATGTTATGAAGACCGTGAAAGGTGATTTTAAATTGTGAATAGACGTACATGGTCAAGCCAAGCGGTGGTCGTACATTATTGATTGTATATATATTGTGCCAATAGAGATCTTTTAAATGTTTCTAATATTTTCAAAATTTGTTATTTTTTTCTTATATTACATTATGTGATGCAGATGTATGTATCAATACAATGTTTTTTCGAGACATGATAAAAAGCCTTCTCCGATGTCTAAGGGTCCCCTGTGCGTTCACATTATCTATAGTTAAAGTACCTTTTACTACCATTCGATGTCTATTATTGTCAAATTAAATATTGATACTAAAAATTTAACGATGTCAGCAATGTGAGTTTTTCATTGTCTGCTTTAATTGCTAAAGTGTTCAATTTTACTTCATGGTGGCTATACGTCGATGTAGCACATTAGAGCATTTCATCAAAAGAGAATCCAGAATACAAGTCAAACCTAGAACAATAGAAAACGTGTGAATCTATGCATGAATGTTACGGGTTAATAGATATTTATCATAATATCTATATATTTCTTCTCGGGCCAAACCTCAAAGGATAATTGTAGACAGCACGGCATCTGTGATTGATTTCTAATGTACCACGGCCGTTATTATTTGCCAATTTCCGTGTTTGCGTCCAAACAGCTTCCCGCTGTGTGATATAGGATCGCTCATACGTTTGTTCATATTCTTTCGCATGGATATAACAGCGTAAAATCAGATAGTGTATGTTTATCAATGATGAGGATGCTGTAACAACACAACATCGTGCAGTAACAAAATTTGAAAAGTATGTTAAGCAAATATTTTCTTGCTATAAAATATTCACAAATATCAATTATCAATTTAAACACCATTTATCAGTTACAGCCTGAAAATATAGGTACTCACTTATGAGTTAATTATTACAGCAGTAGAAAAGTAGAAATTACATCTAATCAGAATAATGCATGTTCATTTGTATCAGTAAACACACAAATCTAACTTTTATCAGTTACACAATGTTATCCAGGTTTTGTCATTTTTAGCATCAATACACTACTATGTTCAATTTAATGGGAAGGCCTCCATTTTTATCAAAACAAGTGTAAACAGTGAAACGTTTTCGTTTTCTGTGATGTGGACTTTGTTTATTGTATATTTGTTTCCAAATTGGATACCAGGATAAAGACTGATAATATTTACCTTATGTACGTATTTATTTAAGTTTGAATGCACTTCTGTTTGCCAATTGTTCTATATCATAATTAAATATGGAATCACATTCTTTTGTAACTTGACACATTCAGAAGGTGTCCATAATAATTGATATTATACTTTCAGTATGAAACACAACTGAAATATAGATTGGTTTTCACAACAGAGTCCAGTTGTGCAGGTGAAAATATATGTGGATAAATATATTGTGTGACAGGACTAAGACTCACATAGTGCAAATTATGACCAAGTCTTGCAGTCACAGAGATAAGCATGGCTAAATCTTACATACATAGGTATATACTGAGGCTTACAATTTCTTTTTGTTGCTGGTCTACTTTGAGATACATGGCTCTCTGACTGTGTTTGGTGTGTTCCGGGAAATTTACCCTTACCTTTTATTTTTACATGCGTAGCGATAAGCATGACTAAATCTTATACACAAAGTTAAAACATGGCTAAGACCTACAAACATTGAGATGAGAGCAAAACATGACTAACACTAAGGCTGTGTACCACTATGCTTGTTTTGTCCTTTCCTAAGTATTGTTCTTTGCCAATGTTTTACAGGCTCCGTTCGGGGAGGCTGAGTTCTCTAAACGTGGCTATTCCTTTGCTTAAATGAGCCGTGCCATGGGAAAACCAACATAGTGGGTGTGCGACCAGCATGGATCCAGACCAGCCTGCGCATCCGCGCAGTCTGGTCAGGCTCCATGCTGTTCGCTTTTAAAGCCTATTGGAATTGGAGAAACTATTAGCGAACAGCATGGATCCTGACCAGACTGCGCGGATGCGCAGGCTGGTCTGGATCCATGCTGGTCGCAAACCCACTATGTTGGTTTTCCCATGGCGCGGCTCAAATGCTTTCTGTCCAAAGTTACAGACAAAATCAAAATTTATTTTCAGAAAAGTTTTTTTTCCTTCATTTTTTATAAAGCGATGCTTTATTTTACAATTCATCATTATCTTTGTTATTAAACAGTGGTATGTAATACTGCTCTAAATGCAACATGTACTCTTAAAAGACCGTTCAGGAAAACGCTTTCGCCCATAATATAATTATATCTATCTCTAGAAATGAATATTTTATCAAGTACCCAAAAAGTATTGTTATAATAAAGTAATTAGACTTTGACCACTTTGAAATATACAAAATGAAAGTGAATGCCGAAATATCTTCACCAGCGATACTAAAAGTTCTATTACAAATTTAACAAATTATACTGCTTAATGTATTTGTAACGATATTTAGTTGTCTATGACTTTATATAATTATTAATATCTAAAATCACCAGAGAGAACATATTTAATGACTCCCTTGTGAGCCTTCTTTGTTGGACAATTTCTTCGCTACTGAGAATAAAAGCTTCATATACCTAATAGAAATAAGTAATTTCTTTGTAATGCAGCTCTTAAGATTAGGTAGTCAAATTATAACTTTAGAATAAATTTTTTCAGAGCATAATTAAATATGTTTGAAATATTTCTTCTAAAATGCAGTCAACAAATATAAAGTAATTCGTACTTCAAATTGCATTTCTAAGCTGTTACTGATACATTCTGTATTATTTTCCCATGAATGTAATTTTTCTCTTTTATATGAATTATTAATGTAGACTGATAGTATTATGATCCCAAATACATTTGAACAGAGATAAAGGTTTAATAGCGTGAAAGCAATTTTCATTTGTTAGTTTTGGGTTAGTTTATTGTCACATTTACTTGTCTCTTCCTGTAATACACATAAAAGGACTATGACCGTGACGTGTGTCTAGGAAGGTTGCTTAACTATTTCTACTTGGTTTATTTCGAGATTTTGTGAGACTTTTTTGCGGCCAAATCATGTAACGTTTAATATTTGTTCTGGTGTGAAAAGGGGTGATTGTATGTTACAGTTTAGTATTGTGGTATAATATAATACTTTTATATAGGGTGTATGACATCAGCTCAAAGGAACAAGGTGCTGTCTGCAGTGTAGTTTCTATTTTGTTTATGCTAAAAAGAATTCTGACACGGCCTGGTTTATTTCCCTATTAAACAAAACAGACTGAAACTGAATAAAGGCACCCTTTGTTGAAGTCCTAAATTCGCAAATGGATTGTATATGTTCGTTACATTCAGAAAGTATATAAATATCTATACAGTGACCTATATCGTTTTGTTGTCATAACGGCTATAATCAGTATTGTTTTATTTGTTAAAATATTTAATGTTTACTAAATAATATAAAGAAAGGTACAAACCTTTAAATATATGTGCGAACAAATTTCATAAAATAATTTACTCCACCTTAATACAAGTATTTTTGTTCTTCGAAATCACGGGTGTAACAATAACAAAAAAAAAAACACAATCCTCATGAAATTATCATGAAATACAAATTTGTCTCTGTTTTGACAATTGGAAGTACTTATCAATTAGAGGTCTGTGTACTGTCTCCATAGAAATAAATGTATATATAAGCATCTATACAGACCTGGTTGAAAGCGTGTGAGAGCATTGTTAAAATCAAATAAGTCCCAACCAAACATATTGTCAAACGTTTTCTTGCATTCATGTGAGCTGCTAAATACTTTGAACATGTCAGAAAATTATTTTAATTATCTTCTTGATTATCAGTTATTCTCCTTGTTGTACATGTATGAGACAGGTCATGTAATAAATCATGTTCAGTGAATGCCAAGTCATTCGGAAACCCGTATTCTACAATAATATTGATAAAAAGAACAAGGTTGGGGTCTGTCAGGCCAGAAGTTGGAACTATTTTGATGTACAAAGGCAAGAATTGCCAGGAAACATGGATAATGGCATGTACAGTTTAAAATAAATACAAGCTCATAGACCTAAGAGTGGTTGAGTTATCATAAACTGGTGGTTAGATATTAAGCATACATTTAAGGTATCAAACACTTGACAGTACATGTTCTCCAATGTCAAGAATATACAAAATATATGTAAAAAATGATAGATACTTTTCCGGAAAAGCCACGTACCAAGAATGCGCTGCCGATGTATAAAGATAACAAATATTTGTCAATTTTGAAATTATACTTGATTATAGTAGATTATATTGAGACATAAATCTAAAACGTACTGTCAGAAGATGGATGGTGCAGACGGTAATGATCTTTTGGAGTATTATTTCATAATTCATATTTTTACGTCATACGTGTTTCTGAGCGAAACGTGATTAGACTCTTTGGTAAAACGTTCCATACACTTTCATAACAGGGCCTGATACAAAACATGAGATATTGGCGGCTTTTAAATCGTTATTTTATATCCATTGACATCAAGTTCCCGGCTTCAGTATTCTTAAATGTCTGGAATGCTTAAAAACTTTGCTGATAATGAGGCTTTTCCATAGGAGAAAAAAATAATTGAGCCGTGCCATGAGAAAACCAACATAGTGGGTTTGCGACCAGCATGGATCCAGACCAGCCTGCGCATCCACGCAGTCTGGTCAGGATCCATGCTGTTCGCTTTCAAAGCCTACAGTAATTAGAGAAACTGTTAGCGGACAGCATGGATCCTGACCAGACTGCGCGGATGCGCAGGCTGGTCTGGATCCATGCTGGTCGCAAACCCACTATGTTGGTTTTCTCATGGCACGGCTCAATTATAGTATTGTGTAATTCTTGGGAATCGACATTCTACATATAATCTCTTTTCTCTTCACTTTGCCGTGAGGGGATTCTTACGAACAGTTGAAAGATAGTTTTATATAAAAAGACCATATTAAACATTTTGTATGAACTTCTGATTAGGTAAAAAATTGTTATATCTAAATTGGTCAAAGATTTATATTACAAGCCTTGTGACGTATTATACATTTTGTCTGAATTTCTGAGTAGCTCAAATATAGTTTCATTTAACAATACCGTATCATACATTTTATGATGAACTACGTATTGTTGTCTTTTTGTTATACCCCTGGATTTTAATGAATCTAATAAGCTACCTTGTGGAGGTATGAGTTAAATGTATGCATTGTAATGTTTTCTGTTTGGTGATGAGAAAGCAAAATAAGAGGACATCATATGAAAACAGTGAGAATTCACAATTGTTACTGTGTTCACACAGCTGTGAGAATATTGTGTGCACACAACTATTCCATTGGTACAAAGTAAACTTTTCGCTAAGTACCACACATTTCAACGTACAATTCTTTATTACTATCTTAAAGCAAACTGCAATCTTATCTTGAAAAAACAATCGTAAAACTATGACCTTTAGTAATTAGTTTTATTTGATCCTTAAATATTTTATCATCGGATCATACCCTACAAAAACGCGATGCAAATATGTTTAAACGAATATTTTTTCAATGAAATGCGGCTCCAAAACAAGTTACACCAGAATCTCTGAATGTCTGCAAAATCTTTAATATATTATCAAAATAAGTATCAACAACTTTTATTATTTAAAGCCTCGTTCCCGGAGAATATATCGAAAAACAATTATGTAGTCGCCAAACTGAGCATATAAACGACTATTTCTCTTAAGTTTGCAGATAAGTGCTACTTTCCTAGTACCTTCTCTCGGTAAAATCAATACTGCTTTATTCCCAAAAGAAATCAAACACGAATTTGGTTCAATTTTATGGACAGTGAATATAAAGTTCTTAATTCTGGTCTACAGAAATGATTTACATGAGCGAAGGAAATGAGTGTAATTTCGTTTTCGATATAGGATAATACTTCCAGAGCTGGATTTGTCTTATCTCTAAACTCCCCATGTAACTGAGTGTATAGTTTATGGCATAATATAGGTTTCGAAAGTTTTGTTATTATAAGGGAAAAGTTTGGAAGTTTGCAGAAAAACTAAATTTATCAAAAATCAAAAAGTCTGAAACGATTCTGATTTCAAAAAGTTAACCAGTTCTGCAACTGCTTTGTGCAATAAAGATAATTTATAGACCTTTCACAAAACCTCAATTTTGTCTTGTCTTCCGGACAGACATGCATCCCTATAAATAACGAGTGCAATTTCAGTTTTCTAACAAGGTTGTTTATTTGTTTTCTTACATGTTTTAAGGAATTAAAGACGACAGATATGTTTCTTATGAAAACACATGCATTTATTCGTAATTTGAAAGCTCCAATAGAACGGTTTCTGTTTTTTTTTCTAATATATTTCAATGTTATAGTTATTTGTCATACAACACTAGAATCCTATAATTTTGTTTATTTGTTTAATTGAAATGTCTTATCCGAGCTAAACACCTTTCTGCCAGATGGTTTCCACTTCGGACAGTGGTCACATTACAGCTTTTAACTATTGCATGCGCACGTAAAAAAACAAAATCGTGTGCACACAATAGCTCATATCCCCGTCTGAAAAAGATGATCAATGGCTCACTGTCGTGTACGTTACACGCGCAATAATATTTCTTATCGCGTGCACACGTTTTATTTTTTACATGGACACGTATTTTTTATGCCCCCGCCGTAAAATGGGGGGGGGGGGGGCATATAGTGTTACCCCTGTCCGTGTGTGTGTTTGTCCGTTTGTCCCGTTTGTCCGTTTGTGTGTTCGGGAAATGGTGATGTTCGTGTCAGGTCCGTGACTTTGACATGCATGGTTCGATTTCAAAATAATTTGACACAAATAATAAGCATGGATAGACAATGTGTCATGCGCAAAAACCAGGTCCCTAGGTCTAAGGTCAAGGTCACACTTAGAGGCCAAAGGTCACATACAAGAATGGCTTTGTCTTGAGCATTTCTTCTTCATGCATGGAGGGATTTTGATGTAAGTTGCCTCAGTTGTATACCCTTATGAGACAAAATGTCATGCGCAAGAACCAGGTCCCTAGTTTGGAATTACTTCCCTTTGTTGTTACTATAAATAGCCTATATTGTAACTTTTTTATTATTTTTAGGGAAAAAAACAAGACCATTTTTTCTGTAGTATAACATGCATGTTACATCCAATTTTGAGAAGTTTTTTAACCTATCTCTACCTGGTAAGGATTTTTGTGTGGACGTAGGATTTTTTTAAAGATTAACTTCCCTTTGTTGTTACTATAAATAACTTATGCCTGTGACCTTTTTCATGTTGCGGGGGCATCCGTGTCTGTGACACATTTCTAGTTTTACATTGTGACATACATTTCTTACTATGTGTGCGTAAGCAATGTTTTTATTTATTTCAGATAAATTGAAGAATGGTTGTAGAAATGTAAAAATGTGATGTTAGTGTACAATCGTTTATCTGGTCATTGTTAGAGGTAAGAAACCTTTTCTGTATCTGAACTGTGGCAAGAATAAATATTCACTTATCGACAATTCATAGAGAGGATATTTGTTTGTTTAAGTGTCAGATCGAAATATCTTTCACGAGTGAACACCAGAGACAATATTTTTACAAGTGGCGTAGCCACGAGTGAAAATGTAAGATGTGGTGTTTATGAATGAAAGATACTTTGATCTTACATGTCAGACAAACATATTTTCTTTTTATTTCATGTTTTGAATAGACTTACCCGTTCTAAAGTTTCTTAACAAATATATAAAAATATAATGAAAATATATGGTGAAAGAACCAGATATATTTCGCTCTAATAATCGATAATTAACTGAAAAACATGTAATAAAAACTTATCTAACAACACTACACCTGATACTTAACTTGGTATGCATAAATAGGCAATGTTATTATATCTAAAGCGATAACTATTATACTAGTATACTTTTGTTGCGAAACTAATTCTCATGTATAATGGGCAGCCGTAAAAAATGTATATTTACCCATGCTACTATTCTTTAATATAGATATTTGTCTCTCTTTTTTGTATTTAAGTAGCTTAAATCAAGATCTATCAAACAAGGCAAAATACACCTGCGGTTAATTTGCGTATTATATATTTTTTTACAAAAAAATGGAGAAATTTCCTTACTTTATATTGTTTAAGGCTCAAAAGTAATTACAGCGGAAGAGGATCTTTATATTGTAGAAATGCTATTTTGTTTATAGTCTGTGCTTCCGGGAGATCTACCCTAAGGCTCACCTTTTATCTTTAATAGCAATTATTCCTGCAGCAAATGACACCTAAGCGAGATATAGACATGTTTTGATTTACATCTAGAAGAGCTCTAACATTTTATAAAATTGTAAATAAATCTGTTAATCTTTTTAATCCTGGGTTGTCCATCTACCATGTTTTTCTTTAAACAGCTACATCAACCCTTATAAACCATTACAAGCTGTAGACGGTATGCGCGTAGAACTATCGGATATGCCTTAACCTTGTTTGGAAAGAAAGAGCGTTTGCTTAGTTAGCTTGTTGTCACCTTTGACATTTCAGTAACTAATTTACCTTCTCGGGGAAACAATTAATACCAGGCTTCATTAAAATTAAAGTGAAATTTAGAGATACTGTTTAAAAAAATAGAAATCTTGTATTTAGAAGCTTTCCTCTACACAACATGATGGCTTCTGTTGTACAGACATAAATCGGCTTAATTTATATGTTTTGTTATCATTTTTGTTTTCATTGCGTAATCTGATCTTGAGCGTTTTTAAAATTCAGCACGAGACAACATGTAGAATCGTTAAATGATCGACTGTATTAAGTACAGCCGTTTTACGGCTAAGGAGCTTGTAAAATGTATTTAAAGACTGAACCAGATCGGTAATCAGCAACATTTTATTGCCAGTTAAACAAAAATTCGATTTTTTATTATTCCTCTTCACGGGGAAGCTCCTTAGTGTCATAATATTGATATTATTTGCCTCTAAGAAGCTGATTAGCCGTAATTTTGCCAACTTTTATTCTGATACTAGAAAATTAAACCTCTGTCACATGTCAAACGTTTGGAGTTTCAGGCACATTGACGTAAAATCCAATTACCATCTTCCACGCGGTTAATTCTGTTAGTGTTCATCATTTCCTGCACTTAATTTCGTTATGGATTACATCACAGAGTCACATATTTTTTGTCATGGTATGCTTTCGTTCACTGATAAGCTCTACTTATAGTGAAAAACGTCAGAAGGACCGACTTTGACTATTTGTACATTGAAATAAATCTGTAAAAAGATCCCTTGAAATAAAATTTGTAAAAAGATCCCTTGGTAGCGTAGAATGCAACCAAGCAAAATAATGATAGACTCGACTTGATTGAGTCTGTTCATGAGAGGTAATGAAATGTGCAGCACCTCTCATGCCCCCTAGCTCCGGCTTAATACACAATTTAAAACACGAGAGGTATGGTCTTGTAAAACCGTCAGCACTGCGGATAGGGCTGTTTTTACTAACAGTAAAATTAATTAATTTCAAAAAAGTCTAAACCTTTAAATGTGAAAAGAATGGTCCCACATTACTAAACATAAAGATGTTTTATTATGTCATGTCAATGGTTAACCAATAACGCTAAACACGATGGGATACATCTATGATAAATTATGATAATAAGACGTTACTCTATTCTTAAAGAGTAAAGACATTGAACTGATTACTAGTACTATAGTTGAAACAATTCTACAGTTTTAAGAGCAATACAAATGTGATCCCAAACTCTTTGCAACCGAGCAGTTCTTATGAATAATTATCAGATCAGTATTTAAACTGAATTTCAGTTGAAATGAACCCAACATCACAATATTACATTTAATGTTAGGACGAAAATAAAACAATGGACGGAGTTTAAATAGAGTTTGACAGGCAGAACTACTATTGCACATTGTTATACATTGTACAAACAAACACAACAGTTTGCTTCATAAGAGTGTCTTCGTTTTTATCTCAGTTATTATTTGGAAGACGGAATCAATCAAAGTACATTTGATCAGAATCATTCTATTCTATCAGAACCAATCTCGGGATTGTCTGATGTCGACCATTGTCGTCTGGTTTCTATAAATGTTTGACCTTTCCGTCCATCATACGCCATCTTGTACATTTAGCCTTGATAGATAGACATGATCTGCTTATCTATCTAATTATAAGGTAACCAAGAAGCGTTGTATTAGTAGTTAACAATTAATATTTTTTCTGTATGCTATATCACATGTTTATTAAACTTAAGATGTGTGGTTTTATATATTCTGCACTAATCGAATGCCTTTCCGGTAAATAGTCAGAACCTTTGATTATTAAGTCAAAGACATTAAGTATTTGTTTAATTTTTGTCGTCAAATTTTGATTTTAACCCTGCAAAATGTAGTGTTGAACAGCATACCGGTCAATTGTACACACTGTGGAATGGCGATTTATAAAGTGAGTCTGCGCTACTATATAAAACTGCATTTAGACAGGAATTATACTCCAAAAATCTTACATTTTAGCAAACATCTTCAATCGAGTTTTGCAAACGTGTAGGAATATTCGTTCACAAGCAGTTTTTGGCAACATTCAATTCAGCGACAATTATTCAGAATTTCTAATGTTAGGTTCAGGAAATAATTCATATAATAATGTTAGGAAATTAATGTTACCTAAGATGGTTCCTCTGTCATTTACTGGGTGACATAAAATTATGTACAACGCTAAGTTTAGCGAATGGAATTTTCGTGATGAGATCGTATATGATTTTTACGTTTCATGTCAAGGTCACCTTCTCTGCCCTCTGTCTTGATAGGAACCGAAAAAGCGCCGAGGCAAAATTATGTGATCGGTGTAATAGACTGTCTGACAGCACATTGGTATTATTTATGATAAATTTTTATTAAAGTTTGTAGAAAAAAGTGTTTGCTTATTCTCACCAAATTTAAGTAAGGATAAATATGAAAACTGTATGTTGCGAATAGTAACTGCTTGATACCTTAACACCTACTTACACAGAATGCATTCACTCAGCCTGTAGTAAGTGACCTTAAATGAAGCACAGGTGTCTGACGTTTTATAATATTAAGCAAGACGTGCAAAACATTTCCCGAATCCTAAAATGTATAGTTGTAGACTAATTCTTATATAATAATATAACAGAAAGTTGAGATCAATCGTATGCATACGCACAATTTATAAACACCTTGATTTTTTAGTCTTGCTTAACCCTTAGCCTGCTGGCGGCCACTGATTCTGCCTTTGCGACCAGGGCAGACCAAGACACAGACGTGCAGGCTGATCATGGTCTGCACTGTTCGCTCTTCAGTCAGCGAACACCCCTTTGAATAATAAATGGTATTGCCCGCATTGAATAATAGACCGGTCCATTTTTGAAATTTAGCAGGCTAAAGGTTAACCCTATTTTAATGTTATCAATTTCAGAGATAAAAGCACTAGTGCATTGAATATAGTGCCGTTTGGTTAAACACAATTTCAAGGCTATAAGAATGTATCTTAATATAAGAAACCTTCTCTAACAGTTTTAAGGATTCATAACATGGTACGACTAAAGATTTCATTATAAGTGTCTTCCATTTATTCACTATATTTATCTGTTCTTTGATCGTCGTGTGGATAACACGCTGGACTAAATGCAACTTTCAGCAGCATGGATAGCTTTGCGTCTCATTGTCTGCTTCTTTTATATGGTTTTCCATTTGCTGCTACAGTTGCTTAGAATCTTTGATCTTGAAAACAAAAACAAAAAAAACAACTTTTGTTGCAGTTTCTCTTAATGTTTGTGTTGAAAGCATTACAGAAAAACGTAATTAGATATTGGCGTTTTAACCTTTAGCCTTCTAAATTTCTAAAATGAACTGGTCTTTTATTCAGTTTGGGCGGTACCACTTATTATTCAAAGGAGTGTTCACTGAAAATTTACTGACTGAATAGCAAACAGTGCAGACCATGATCAGCCTGCACAGATGTGCAGGCTGATCATGGTTTGCACTGGTCGCAAAGGCAGAATAAATTGCCGCCAGCATGCTAAAGGTTAATACCATTTGCCTTATTTCTCTGTATATCAAATTATTAGCATAACAGCTACAATATTTACGTTTATAAGTTACATGTATAATAGGGCAGATTTACATTTGTATAAAACTGTATATGACAAAATCGCTTTTACATTATTGGATCGAAAAGAACACCACAGTACAAAACGAGAAGAACTTAATATTATTTTCGTAAACATTTCGTCTCAATTTACTTAATAAAAGGTAATTTGACTTCCAGACAAGCTGAGCGTTATGCTTCGTTTTTGATGTGATTGGTATGTCACGTGACTCTTGTCTAAACAGTGTTTCAGAAGCCAGATTGTTTTGATACGACTATGATATTAGCCATAAGGGAGACTTCATATTTTGTTTTGTCTGACTAATCTATTATTGTCTAATGCCATGCCTCATTATTGTACCTTTGCCAGAACAGTTTCTGTGTTTCAGACGTTATTTAACTGACTTACAGTAACTTTTATTCGATTGGATTTTTAAATGTTTCCTAAACATGTGAGCATACTTTCACTGTAGACAGTACTCGTGAAGACGTTTTACTATTTGGTATTATATAGTTTTACTCACTGTACCTCCATATTGTTGCAGGGCATCAATCTGCCTTATTAAGTAACTGTTATAGTGTTAAAAGTGTGCAAGCTCTTTATGATTGCCAAAGGGTTTTTGAACAAATGTACGAGTACATTTATGTCAGGTTTTGCTGCTTGATCAGTTGTTGGGGAAAAAAGCCTATTTAGTTTGTACTTTACATTTGATCTTTCCTTTTAATGTTGGCTTCAGCTTATTTGTCATTTCAGAATTTTCCCCTTGAATTTACTTTGATAGGGACTATTTCAGCATAAAAGTTTAGTTTCTTTTCTGTTCGTATTACGTTCACCACCAAGTTTATATATCAGCTTGTTTGTAATATTCGTTAAGTATTCTGGTGAATGTTTATCATTTCCTGTCCGACGGGAACAAAAGCGTTACGGAAGTGAAGGTCTTGCACACAGAGAAATAAGATTTTATGCTGAATCAGACGACAGTTAATATCAAGGAAACCTTAATAATTTGTTTTATGAGAAATTCTGAAAAGGTTTCTGCATTGTTTTATATTCAAAGTGGGCTGAGGATGTTGTCATATTGTTGTCACAGGTAACGTCAAACATCGCAGAAAATAATTCTTTTAGAGTTTTGAGAAAACTTGTCTATTATATAAAAAAAACTCGATCTATTTAGCAATCGAGCTATTTGAGACACTGTCAAATCGTAAAAGAAAATCATTATGAGAAGTGATAAAACTCCTTATATGTTGTTTAAACAAGTTAACAAGATTTAATGTCGGGTTGTCAGGTACATTTTGGCTTCGGATAAATGGTGGGAAAATAAACTTGTTTTTAATGTTGAAGTCTCACTCCTTATTCCAATTAAGAATGAACTTTTCACAAACGAGAAACCGTGCAAGTATGAAATATCAACCTGATAATTTGTTCTAAAATGTCTTTATTCCAGTGGGACAACTAAAAAAGAAGAAATATCTCGGTTTATTGTAGTATGTAGGAGTTTTAACCGTTCAATTGAATATCAAGTATTCTTTGCAAAGCATTTATTGTCTGTTTAGAGAACCGGGGCAGCAATTAGCAACGTTCTATTTCTATCGCCAATTAAATTAAATTTGATTTCTGGATTATTCGACTTCATGGGGAAGCTCACTAGTATAATAATTTGGTAAAAATTATATTTTCTTTTTAATTTTATCTATTTGCATACTAATATTCGAAATATAATTTCTCGAGAAAGTCAAACATTTGTTGTTTTCTGCACATTGCCTCACCGTCCAATTATCGTTTTCCTTTCAAAAACACTATAGTTCGTTACAGGTTACAAACTCCAGATTCTGTTCCATGTCTAGTCTATTTTTATTTCAGCCAGCTAGATGTTATAGCTTGATCAATGAAGTAAAATGCTTCGATATACCTGTAGATATAAATACGCAAACAGTTCATGTCACATATTCTTGCATAATTAAGTTTGCCCACGTACTATACGTTATAGTAAATCGCTTCATTCAAAAAATGTAGGAACGGATTTTTCTTGCTTTATCAAATGTTTTCAAAGGTTTCAACTCTGCCTACTATATCTACTTTTACAGTAATACTACTAGTAACGCACAACTTGACTCTTCACTTTTACAATTTTAGCCAGTGATTCAAACCCATTATAAGTAGACTTTCATATACATATTCCGTTTTCATATTCACTAAATGTCTCTAACAGATAGTTCGATGGAAAAGCAGTTACTTTTGTAAATGCATGTTCCACTTTCTTCGCTATGATACATTAATATGATTCAAGGAATATGAACGAATCAAAATTACGTTCTACTTCAATCTGTTCAGTTTATCTCGTGAATTATTAAAAAGACCATATCCATTACGGTACATTTGATCAGAATCATTTCCCTCTATCAGAATCAATCTCGCTATTGTCTGAGGTCAACCATTTTCGTCTGGCTTCTATAAATTTTTGACCTTTCTGTCCATCATACACACTCTTATACATTTACCATTGAGTGCAGAGCAAATTCAGCGAAACATTTTCATTAACTACATTACCTTGTTCTGTATTGTAATAACTCGCTACAAAAGACTTCTGTATTTGTTATTCCTACAAGTCTGTTAAGACGGATGTCCATAATGAATCTACAAATTATAAATAAGTGATTAATTTGCAATCTGAGACGCTCTACAGATACCATGTTTGAAGGCTTTTATAAAAAAAAAGTTTTAATTTCAAAAAATGATAAGAAAATGTAAAACTGTTCAGAATTAAAATACTAGTGTATGCACGTGTACTCAGTCCTTAAGCAAAATAAGCACTTCCATGTATGCCTTATGCTATAGATGATGAATATATTTTTGTGTACGGGACTGGTGTAAAATTGCAGCTGTATTTTTTTCCTTTCTGACATAAATTGTTCGCGAATCTACGGTGTCTCATAAAATTGTCAGAACACCCCTGCATAACACTTTAGAAATTATTATAATGAAGGCAATAGTTATATATCTTAATACTTTAAAGCATGCGTATAGGCTGAGTTTACAAACATTTACAATGTATTAATGATTTAAATGAGTATTTATTTTCATTTAATCATGCTCATGTCGACTAACAATTTAACACAGATTATTGTAAGGACCGTTACATGAAATGGTTTTCATGCATGGTTAAGGTAACACCAGATAAAAGTGGTTTATCACATGTTTGACGTCGCGGGAGCGTAATAAAGCCATTAAATAAAAATGATAATACACTAGTGTAATAAAGCTTTGACGTCGACGTCGTTAGACGTATAGGAGACGTTGGCGAAATTGACTTTTTATATAGTAAAAGAATGTAGAAGTTTTGATGTTTTAAAAGAAAAAACTACCCTGTGATAAAAAGAATATTACATTTGTGACTTTCCACATTTAATTTATTAAACTCGTTGAATAAAATTAATAAAATGCTCGGCAGAGCCTCGCATTTTATTATTGTATTCAACTCGTTTGATAAATTCAATATGGAAAGACACTCGTGTAATATCCTCTATTTATTGAATGGTGAATTCTATATAAGATCAAAGTATTTGCAAACTAACACTGCAAAGAGAAATTTGTAAATACTCTTTTAAGTTTTTTGCTGGCAAAAGTGAGATGGGTTGTTATTCGTGTGTCACAAATTTAAATGCTGACACAGTTTCAACGCTTATATTACGAATGGCAAGAATTAAGAACGATTCAGTTGAGGAAAGAACAATGTTCTCTTTCTTTTATTATCATGTCTGTTATTCATAACGTTTCATAGGCCGTTTGATTTCTTTCAGTTTATCTTATCTGTGTGAATAATATGTTTTTGAATGGATTTGTAATAATATCTTCAGTTATGGCTATCTCAGTACAATTAATATTGTGTAAAACAGTTCTTAATATTTTACATATAGCACGCAAGTTGTTTTAAGATGGATTTTATAATATTCTGTGCTAAATTGATAGCAGAATGAAAGTCATGGAATGCAAGTGAACTTCTGAGCAATAACCAAATAATAAACATTGTAAATATTTATCTTTTACAATTTTGCATACTTAGATGGACACGTACATTACTTTTGTATCAAATATTTGTTTACAGGGAAATATATACTATAATACGTTACATCTCATCAATTTAATGAAGCATGGCAACTACAATATGAACGAATTATAACAGACGAAAGTGTAAAAAAATCCTTTATTATACCCCTTACCAAGGTCACAGTGTCCAAGGTCAAGATCACAGTTAAAGATGGTGATAGCTCTAGTTGTCATTGTTGTAGATTTACGTCAAATGATCTGATATCGAAAGTGACGAGTAATGTTTTCACAAAAAAATGGCATTAAAGATATTCAATGACCATCTTTCAGTATTTCTTTTTTATTTTTAGATATTAACTTCAAACGTATAAAATCCTCATCAAATGTATTTAACATTCCTAAATATATATATTAAGTTTGTATATAGAGCTACATTCTTAATCTAATATTATGCAGTAAAAGTTGATTGTAAAAAAGCGCCAGTTGTTTAGTGGTAGAAAACATTTATACTGTGTTTACCTATACATGTATACAGTCTCAGCTGTATTAACCCTTATCCTGCTAAATTTCTAGAATGGACTGCTCCATCATTCAATTTGGGCAAAACAGTACCATTTATTATTCGAAGGGGTGTTCACTGAAAATTTACTGGCTGAATAGCAGGCTGATCTTGGTCTGCACTGGTCGCAAAGGCAGAATCACTTGCCGCCAGCAGGCTAAATGTTAACCCTAATCCATAGTACTGTTAATACACATAAACGTGTTAATTGTATGTTTTCATAAACTATATGAAGCAATTGTTTATGTTTATAGATATGAAATTTGGATCTGATATACCTTATACAATTATGGTTGAAACAAGGTATGTTGTTGTAAGATCTGAAATAAATCAATATTCATATATCTATGTACTTAACAAAAATAATCATAATAAACTATACAACGAAACAATAAAGATATAACAAACATGCGAAAGAGCCCGAGTTAATAAATTTTGATTTTGACTTTAGACTTAAAGGCCATCAAACCGTATCATCTCTGATTTTTTGATGAACCATTCAAAATACAGAAACAACCGTAAAATTCTCGGACAGGATTTGAAATCGAAACCTTAAATATTGGGCAATCAAAACTGACCACTTTCAGAAAAGATATAGTGGCAATGGCAGTTACTCTTACTCTAATTTCAATTATCATCTAACTAACGAAATAATAAGTCAAATACTCAACACAACATTTAAACCCTTATCCATGAAGACAGTATAATGTGAACTGGTCTACAGAATTGACAAAGTCGTCAACAGGATAATTGAAAATTAAAACGAAAAGCATTAGTGTAGACTTTGTCTGCAAAGATCCATTTTACTTTCGTAATTATATCACGAAGTATCAGTTTACTTAGTCTAATGTAATATGATTGCCAGACGAGCTGACCGCTGTCCATCTTTCTGAGTGCGATTGCTTCTTCACGTGATAAATCACGTGATAAATGCTTTATGTGACACTGATATTTGCCATATGGGAGACAACAGCGTCCATTTATTTGTACTTATCTGTTAATTTCTTCGCCAGCACAGTTTTTCGAGTCATCTTTTCGATGGTATTTCAGTCATTTTGCCCAAGCACCCCTCTGTGTCTTAGTTAAAGTATGTTGGTTCGTAAAAATAATGTTCTAGTTTAAAGTACTGAAAAATACATCTAATTTAGTTTTTGAAAAGCTTCGAACACTCCACAATATTTAATATTCATTTTAGCTTGAACCTTCAAAAGTATAGTTTATTGTCCTCAGTATGAAATATTCATAATTTTGAATGACTCAGTGACACTTGCACTATCACAACAGACAGGTTTTATTTACTTCGGACTATATATTAGGATAATCATTTAGAACATACTTAAGCACATACTATGTTTTGTGACCTGGTACACGGACCTGTAGGATATTCTTTACAATTAGTCTGACTTAATTTCTGTTTCACGATATTTTGGGACAGTTACAGTCACTGTATAGTACAAATATTTAAACTCTACCGTGCTAGCAAATGATGTTCTAGTTTTTTGCAGTCGTTGGCGTTTCTGTCTGTTATATTAGAACTTTGTTACCCCCGAAAATCGACATTGTTGGCAAGCATATCTTAAGTGAGTAGGATGGTCCTATACTTTTTAATTACTTCTCAAATCCTACCAACATAGTATCTATTGTACCAGCCATTTTGCATGGTGTTCAGTGCCGTCATGTTTAGAAATAATGTTTAACGTATCAGAGAAAGCAATGATCATTAACTACTTGTAAACCTGTTTAAATATGTAATGATTCTGGATATTCATCCGAATACACTATTGCATGTCTCCTTATATAAATTTATATAAATTGCCAGTCCATTGTTTGTACTACAGTGTATTGACTGGTCTATAGTATAACACTAAATACTACTGGGTTAAAGTCAAATGTTGAAGAAAATAAGACAATTTATTTCTGATGATGTAATAAAATACTTCTTGAATGACTTATCGATCAATAGTCAACATCATATGCACTAGGTCCTTCAGTCCTCGGCAAATGGTTTTGACTACTGACCGTCAATTCATTCAATAAGTATAAAATATTAATAGGAGAAATTGTGGAAGAATTGAGTAAATCACGCCAACGGAGTCCTCATATCATGGATCATATGTTTTCCAGACATTCGGCTTTACACGAAATAGTCTTACGAGCCTGTTGCCTGGCGGCGATGTTGTATAAATATTGCATTCCTGAAATATCGACCGAGGCGCCAGCCCACGTCTATATTGATATTTCGAGGGGTGAACACTTTTCATATCACCCTCTCAGGAATGCAATATTTATTTTAGTATACCGGAAATATACATGTATATAAAGGTCAAAACATTTACTGGAAACTCAAGAGAATGAGTTAAATGATTTATCTAACATTAAAAAGTAATCACAAACCAAATAAAAAAGACAAAATGAGTCTTTACTTGTTAGCACTCAGAATTTGTGGCGACTTTACTGTTTTTTAAGCAATATGATAGGTTTAGCCGAGACATTTACATATCGTTGAACCCTATAACAATTATTTATGCGCATATTTCAAGGTTGCGTCAATGCAGAAACTGACAGCAAAACAGTGATATCTTTATTATTTCTAAACGAAACATAAAAGTGTGAGCACTTATTTTCTTAGTTAGTTCATTTCCTATCTGATGATTATAGTTTCGATTCAATCTTTAATAAAAAAAAAATTTTTTGAAAATTTTGGCACGGAGAGCAAATCATTAAAAAAAGAAATAACGGCAGGGTTCATACATACATGCACACTAGAAAAAAGAAATTTATTCGTAAAATATATATAAGCGCCTCGTCAAAATTGATCGTCGCAGTCTTTTAATCAATGCAAAAGTATCACAGGAGATATGAAATATAATATCACATGCGCAGAAAAGCAAAATAGCGCTGATGCGCATATGATATATATTACGGATCATATCGCATGCGCAGAATAGAAAATTACGATCTTACGCATGAGATATAAAATCACTGGGGAATATTATATATTATTCAAGTTAAACTAATGGGATATTTACATTGGGCATTTTTGTGAGGTATAATAATACTGCTTATTGATGTATTTAGCCAATAATCAGTCATCAAAGGGTTTTTCAAAATAAATCTTGGTTCTGTTAGTGCATTATAAATGTCCCTTGGCTTGACGGCTGTCATGTTCATTATAAATCATTTGTCATAAACTGCCGCGAAATGTTTAATCCTTATCAAATTGTCATCAGTCCATTTATCATTAATTTTTTTTTAATGAATTAAATGCTTGTATATAAGCCTCCGTTTTCGTGCATTGATATATGCTTTTGGTATAGTGGTTTCGTAAGGTAAAGGCATATAAATATATAACTTAAACACGACATTAGGTAGAATCACTGGCACCAGATCAGAAAGAAAATGCCTCCGTACGTGTTATACCCTACCCCCTAGGTATTCTATAAGAACCATGGTCGTGAACGGGAAAATACACTAACCCGTTTCAATCGCGCATTTCATACCTAAAACACGCAGTTGGGTAAATGTGTACTATGGATATCAAACAAGTGGTCATTTATCTTCCATTGTGTACCAGTCACATTTTTCAATACATCTTATCTTAAAAAAACAACGCGTAGTTTATAGTAATTTCAACATTACACAAAAAACTTGCTTGAACTTCCCTGGTGAAGTTCCGTTCTAGATTACAAAACCATTCTGATTGGCTGTTGTAAAAATGTATGTCAATCGTCATTTTACTACACGTGTCCGCTAAAATGTGAAAATGCAGCAAAATGTGCAAAATGAATAAAATATACAGAACAGATGCAGACCAATGTACGATTTCAAATTAAAGATCATATACAAGATGAATTTCATTCATCATTTCGAGTTTTAGTGTAAAACTGTGATTTTTTTAAAATCTGTTTTTGTTTGTTTACGTTTCGCCAAACATGTGCGCACTGCCGTGACCTCTAGACCGGATGTTCATTAGGGAAGTTCAAGCAAGTTTTTTCTGTAACGTTGACGAAAGCATAAAATATGTTGATAATCTCAGCAATATGGAATATTGAGACAATGTGACTGGTGCACGATGGAAGATAAATTATCGCTTGTTCAATATACTAGGTACACATTCACCGAACTGCGCGTTTAAGTTGAGAAATGTACGATTGAAATGGGTTAGTGCACTTTCCCGTTCATGACCATGGTTCTTATAGAATACCTAGGGGTAGGGTATAACACGTACGGAGGCATTTTCTTTCTGATCTGGTGCCAGTGGGTAGAATAGTTCTGCTTAAATTTCGACGTAGATATTTCAAAATGCAACTGCCCTAAGTATTGTTTAACAGTTTAACATGGTGAAACAAATATAGTAATTCGTTAATTTTTGACGACTGAACTTTTGTTTATATATGAATATATATATTTTTCCTCATTCAACGTTCTAAAATGTTCTTTCTGTTCATATTGAAATTAGTCCTGGACATAGTGTCACCTGTAAGATCTGATTAAATAAAGAAAAAGAATAATGAAACGAAGTGAAGACTCGTATCACGTAAATTACTGTCATTATACTACTGTTAAAAATATTATGGACTGAAATGTCAATATCTTAAAATCTGACATGAATAAATTGTCACATAACGTAATATAATTGAGTGATGCTGAAAGGGTGAACATTAACACTTCAACGAGATCATATTAATCTTTTCAAATGACCCATTCTGAAATGAAAACATAATTTGCAATTTTTTTATTTTTTTTCGTTTTTTTTTCTTATCTTTTTTTTCACGAAGATAAAAAGTGAATGAGAAGTTGTTTTTACATAGTAGGGTTTGATGTATACACGATACGTATTAGAAAGTACGTTTCAGCTTTATTTTGCATAATGATGTACATGTGTTCATTTATCAAAACGTCATATAATATAAAATTTAAAACATACAGTTACATATAAAAGTAGAGTCAATCACATACACTTCCTTTTACTGAATATATAATGACCTCTGCTCTTTCCTGAGGAATGGGAACTTTCTCGTTATCACTCCTGAAATATCTCAATTTCTGTCCGTTTTTCAAGTTAGAAAATTAAGCTCGTTTCTTGAACAAACGGATTAAATAATTAGTTCAAGGTTAGCTGCCGTAGGCTGCTAGAATTTCATCCGGTAAAGAAGAAATTATTACCACTTTCGATTTTTGTGGTAGTCAAGACTACATGTATACTATACAAGGGCCATCATTGGAAGATCCACAGGGCAAGCTTTATGCTGACCGTTTTTGTCAGGGTTACATTATTGTACACCCATTAAATGGCTTGCCGGTCAGTAGTCAAAACTAGTAGTTTGACTATTGACTAGCAAACCATTCAACAAGTGTTATACAACATTGCATTAGAAATAATTTTTCACAGTTTCATTTTTGTTTTTTCATTTTTGACATATTAGCCCAGTTTACCTGTGTCGAATATGAGGCGGTCAAATAGCACAAAATATTGATCGTCGATTTATACCAGGCGTCATGTAATGGTTACAGTAACATACACTATTTACATCTACTACAATAATTTTCTATTCTGTTTATGCTATAATTCAATGATTTGTTTGTTTGTTTTATTTAAACAGTAGTTTAGCTGTAGTTTAGTCATGTAAGGGCGGGCATATAATCTAACTAGTGTTCCAGGATTCTGTAATAGTACTAACCTGTTCTTTCCAACTTCTCCACATGATTCAAAGGTAGATGACGAAATGACTCCTTTTTTCTAAACTTTAAGACAACATACACCTTCCTCAAGGAACGAACCCCCGATCCCGCATTCCGTATATCTGCTCTGTCCCTACTGAGTTGTGCAGGCGGCTTATCATTCAATGATTGAAGGTGGTCTGCAACTCTATATGTGATAGAAACATAAAGCCAGTATTAACTGTTTATCGTAAACATTCCGATAAGCCTGTAACTGTGAACGTTCAAAATAGATATAAGCGAGAGGAAGGTATCTAAAATGTTTACAACAATTTGTGTACATAGACAGTGAAACACACACCAAATGACGTAATTTTATTATTGTCTAAATCCGTCACTTGAGGCTTAAATTTCATTTACCGAAAACCTTTGCCTTCTGCATAACAAGCTTGTTTTAAACAAAGCAATAAAACGTTTTATGGTGGTCGTGAAAGACGCTTTAGAACTTTGTTGAAATATTCTGTCGGAAAAAGTATAACATCTGGTTGATGGTTGTCATTATTCGAATCAGTTTGTCAAACTATAAAACATTTATTTTATAACCTATTGAATTCAATTCATTTCAACATAAAAATTATGTTATTTTGTACGACGAGAAATGACCCAAGTCAGTTAGTTATTCCCTCTATCTTACATTGTATTTTCGATTCCCGAGAAAATATGGTTTGTCCGCATTTCTATTACTTTAATGTCAACAGGATCACACCATTCGTTATTGCTCGTTTGATGACCATTGTATGTATAAAAACTACTTAGATATTTTCTATTTTCATTTGTACCCTGTGTAATATAACTCGAAATCCCGAGAAATGTCTTTGGTGCCCTGAGTGTATGGAAAACATTTTTGTTTTATTTTTATCGATACTTAAATACATTTCTCTATAGATAGGACCCTGAACTCAAAATCACGACAATTTAAACAAAAACAATGTTGAATGAGTAACGGGTTACCTATTCTTGATTCAATGATTTTAGTATGCAGAACTAACGCCTTACGTATTCATATTATATAATATGCCCTAACCATTAACAATGGGGCGGAGGGGAGCATATAGCGTGACCTCTGTCCGTGTCCGTCCGTCCTTTCGTACATAAAAGGTGTCCAACCTATACCTGTAGCCTTGTTGTACTATGTGGGACATTAAAATGACTTGGCACAAATGGCCACCATAAAAAGACGGCGTGTTGCAAGCAAAATCAAGACCCCTAGCATAAAGGTCAATGTCATATTTGAAGGAGACATACTAAGATCATTCTGCTTGTCCGCTCTATAGCTTTTTTTATGCATGCATGGATATTCAAATCACTTGGGACAAATATTTAACATAACAAGTTGACGTGTTGCATTTAAAACCTATTCCGCTAACCTAAAGTCAAGGACACACTTAAGGTCGAAATTCTCCTTTAAAGGACGTCAAGTCAAAATCTAAAACTTAGAGTCACAGCTCAAAGGTCCAGATCACTCTTAGAGGTCAAAGATGTTGTCTTTTTTACCGTCTACAAGCAAAACAAAGGGTTGTGAAATTGAATCATTTAATGATGAAATGAATATTTATGATATTTTGTCTTTTTCAGTATAAGTTCTATTTGTCAAAGTGCCGTAACAGGGCTTGCGCTTTTATGTCTTAACATCACATGGCGGGGCATTCGTGTCCTATGGACACATTTCTAGTTCTATCAATAGTGTGGTCTTTCTCAAAATCCCACGATAGGCAAATTGTTTCAATGTTAACCACATCTAAAAACAGCGAAATAATTTTCGAAATCGGCTCAGAAATAAGCAAGTTAGGAGCATTTCAATATTTTATCAGAATGCCAGGCATTTTGTTTCTCACGGATTTTATTTATTTTAATTTGTACAGTTTTAACAGGCCGTCAAACTCTTCTAACAAAACAGTTAGCTACGGCTTATTTGACATTCGAAATTTCGATGTAGATTTTATTGTAACAAACTTTCAGTAGGAAAGAATATTTGAATTGGTTATCATTAAATTGTCAATATGAAACAGTTCCATAGATAATCACATACACAGTTACATTTTCAAGAGTTTATACAAGATATTGAAAATATTTGTATGTGGTTATACTAACATAAACGTTGCTTCCTACATGTTCTATATAACTCGAGAACATGTTTCATCTACATTATAGTGAAGGTGCTTTTATTCGTTTTATTTTCTTTTTTGTTCTGTAATGTAATTGTGTGCTCATTTAATTTCTTGTTGATTGTCGTTTTATATGACTTGTTCATTGCATGGTAAAATTTAAACAATTACAAGTGGAACAATTTGATTTATAACCATTGAAATTGCAAAGTTTACTTTTAAATTCGACATTCCTTTCAAATACTTCGGAACAGAAAATCAATTAAATGTCTTTTTTTCCCTGAGATATGTAATAAAACTGTTGCGCGCGTGATGTGGCTGTCTTCATATTTCATTTACAAAAGTGCTAGCATCGACATTTGAATGCAGCAGGCACGCCGAAATAATGGAAGATTCAATCAACCTTAATGGAAATGTTTACGACATATTAAGAAAATCTAGTCACGCATTACGACCAAAGACTGAAGCAAAATCCCATCTTGATGCTTCCTTTAACTCCTTTAATACATTATCAAAGTCAGCTCAAGGAAGATTGATTGTGTATCTCGCTACTTTAACGTTATTAAGTCGGATGAAAAACGTTATTTTTTGGCATTACTTAAGAAATGTTAAGAGCGGAATGGCCACTGGAAAACACAACGGCAACCTTAAGAACGTGAGGAATTTAACAAAATACAGTCTGTTGGATGTCGTATATGAGCGTGCTTTTCTTACAAAGACAGACTTTATACGAGTTCTTAATCTAAATGAAACAGGCTGCGTAGGTCTGGATAAAAGACAAGAGGTTGTTTAATATAATGATAAAAAAAACGTTACACCAACAATACCCCACCAGGAGCAGCTTTTTCGTCTATCTCTTCGTGTCCTTCATTATGTTGTAAATGTTTATAAATTACACACACTTACTACACCAAAGTATATAGTGATAATTATTTGCGCTCTGGAAGCTATTTGCGTTCTGGAAGCTGGCTGCTACTTTTTATCATTATAAATATCTATAAGATTTTGAATATTCAAAATATAAAATACATTATGCAAAACTACATCTGACAGAAATATCACATTGAAATATGAGTCCATAGAAACAAATAGTCCATTTCTTTAGATTGACGCATATTTCATTTACAGTTCTTAAGCAAGTATCTATAAAATTCGCAAAGAAAAGTGATGCAGTCTTGGAAATTATCATGCATATTATGTATTCCTGATTATCTTTTGTGATAGAAAGGTTTCAAACATTCTTTTTCTATCTCATATATCATGCAAACATGCACCTAAATCTGAATAGCATTTTCAACGAAACCGTGGCGGTCTCGGCTGTTTTATTTCTGTACGTTCTTGGATAATTTATCATCAATAGTAAATTAAATTTGGTACAGAAAGAACATCAAAAGTGCACACACAATAAAATATTTTTGCGCGACCTCCGGTCCATTCATAGATAATTTGGTTGTTATTAAAATTTATGTAAGTATTTCAAACAAAAATATTGAAACTGGACATGATCTTTCAGTATTCGAAATGTTGGATAAAAATGAGAGTAAGGCCAGACAGACGAGACAGGTCCCTTTCAACAGTAAGCTAACTACATAAACCTATACACGTGACTATATACTTCTAGTTAACACGATTTGATCAGTACTCTTTAAAGAAAATACTTACTTGGTAATAAGACTTACTTATTATTTGAAATATAATTCTAAATTTTAATTAGCTAGTTCGAATGACAGCATAAAAGCATTTTAAATTGTCTAGAAACGGATGCTTCTGAAACGTATGAAGGAACGTATCAAGGATGAAGTATACCTTGTCATTAGGGTATATTCATATTTATTAAAATGTAACAATTCAATAAACTTCGTGTAAGTAACTGCTTTAACTGATAAAATTTCATGTTTGTTTGTCTCTGTCCCTTCAGAGGTACAAGGATATATGTAAAGCGTTTCAGCTTATTTTGTTTTACTCTTATGCAAAAAGGTCAGCTTAGTTCCTAATTTTTTAAGTGTATGTCACGGGACTCATGTTTCAGTAGTAACACATTTTCTCTCATTTTAATTCCAATATATATAATAAAGGCTTCAGTGCCATTTTCTCTATAACTTAAGAAAAGTATGGCTGTAAATATATGATAAAGATATCAAACACGTTGTATGTAAAACGGCATGACGTCATTAAAACGTTTAACGCAACAATGTTTTGTAGTGTTTCTGTGGTAATACATTCATTATTTCAGCATTATTTAACAATTTAGCATCGGATTGGAGACAGGTTATGTAAATTGTCCAGAAGAATCAGTATACGTATTTAGTTTGTCGTAAATATTGCTGTAAATTCTCACTTATGTTTCCGACTGGACATACGCACATTCAAATTCTTGCATAAAAACTACTTTTTTCACTGGATCCGCCCATGTATTAACGGGAGAAAAATCGTGTGCAAACAAGGCAATTCACGTGCTGTTAATACCCGATTTTATTTTTGAAATGCTTTCCCAGGGACGTATATGTAATTCTGCGCAGATTGACATGTGGTATCTGCATCTTTTTTCTTTCATAAAAACCTCTTCTTGAAGCATTAAAGATGCAATTTAAACCAGAGAATGTTATACTGTATCAGTAACTAACGCCAAATGCGCTGCCCTCAACACTGTTCGTACTCGTTTCTTCCCTTGTTTACTCCCCTTTTAGAACTCTGCGTCAATTCAGATTTGTAAACAACCGTGAATGTTAAAGAATCGCGTGTTTACCTGTGCGATTCTTTGTTTTTAGGTGTCATATTTATGATTTTGGTAAGTATCAGTCAGTATGTTTTTAACTAATTTCCCGAAGAATTTATATAAACAGCTTGGAAACTTGACACTACGTTCGTACTCATCCGTATTTCAACTTCGTGTCCGTACTCAATATAACTCGAATGTAAAGTTATTATTCTTGAAATTGTGATCGAGTCCACCAAATTGTAAAATGATATGAACAATTATTGGTAATTTTATGTTTGTAATAATGAGAGATAAAAAATCGCTTAAAAACCTTCAGGATGTGCTTTTGATAGTGTTGTTTATTTCCGGGCCCTGGATACGGATATTTAAAACATGTTTACCGTTTCCAAGAACAACTGGAATGGTAAATAACAAATGTACCGGAATCGTCAAGTCATCACATATGAAAACAATACATAAATCGTCGTGAAATATATTTTTATGCAAGAATAGCGACAATACACGTTTGTTTTGTGTATTAACGTCTGCAGAAGCCCTTGGGATATGTTTGTGACCTCGACCTTCGGTCTCGGTCACAAACAATCCCGCGGGCTTCTGCAGACGTTAATACACAAAAAAAAAAACGTGTATTATCCCTACATTAATGTTGTATACTACTTCCTTTTCTGAGTAATGTAATATGTTAAGTAATTTTGTGAAAGCATTTATTGTAAAATATAAGTCAGAAAGAGTTAGACCACAACAAGTCTGTCAAAAGCTAGATACAAATTAATTACGCATTTTAGAACATGTTCTTGCACTCTCAGTAACAATCGTTTGAATACGATTTCAGTATAATACGTCCTGTCTGTCGTCGTGCTCAACTTTGCATTGTTAAGTATATATTGCCTTAAGACATTCTCCAGCCTACTTGTGTCAAGATTTTTTATGTCAAATAATGACACAACATGTAATTGATAATGTAGTCACGAATATCATGCTGAGAGCGAACTTGATTAGCAATGTCGTGCCGCATGCAAGAGGAAGGACATTGCTTCCACTCAAACTGCTTTCGATTCAAAGGATCAGATTATGCACGTAAATGATATTTTAAAAAAGCTTAAAAATACTGAGTAAACAGTTAAAGAATTCGATACAATGGTTGAATACGAAATGAAGCCACACATACATTGTTAGCAGATGCTTGGTAAATGTTGCTCAATGAGGCTAATATACTAAAATCTCAAACGAAATTGAAATAAAGTTATTTAAACACGTTAACGAAATGTAACTGCAATTTTGATATATTTTCACACGTCCTGTCATACATATTTATTCTTACATTTCGAGAATTTCACATTCGTTCGTGGGAATCTTGCTTTAATACATATTCCACTGTCAACCCTCATAAGACCTAAAAGACTGTTTTCAATTTTCTATTACTTTGGTAAATTGTCTCCTTGTGGCTATACAGCTTTATTTAATTTGCCTCGGTATATTGTACTTCTACAACTGTATTACTGCACCAGACATCTGCTAAATATAGAACTGTCTCAAAGGATAAAGGAAGCCTGCAATAACCGTGCAAATACGGTAATTACAACATTTATGTACGTCATTTTCAAACATACACATGAACTCAGAATTCTGATGAATTTTATATATTCATTAAGTTGTATAATTCAGAATTTATGATAACTATTGATTCTGATAATTGTACATTTTCATACAAAGGTACATTAAAACGAAAACAAATAATGTATTCAAGTGCAGTCACTGGGATCTTGATTAACTATTGAAGAGCTATTGCACTATGATGAGGTGAATGTGCAAGTCTGTGGGCCTATATTGGCCTTAGTGAAAAAAGAGTACAATCAGTTTACCTGTAGTCACTACTCGTCTATAATTTCTAGATTTAGTACAGCACTTTTTCTATTTTTTATTGAAGAACAGATGCTCGTTCAAGTGGTTTTACAAGAGTGAAGCGTTTGGGGTTTTTTGTTGTTGTTTTTTTTTTTTGTTGTTGTTTTTTTTTTTTTTGTTTTTTTTTGGTGATTATCACTCTCTGTGGAATTCAGGCATGTGCGTCTATTTTAGCCTAGTTCTTTGTGAATAGCCAATCTGTTTGTTTAAAGAACACATATAAAAACAAAGCCACTTTTTCATGGAGAGGATTTTTATATCTCAGAAATTCCAAGCCTGAAACTGTGGAGAGTTTTGAAATTATTGTACCGAAATAACATGCACTTAGTTGTATATACCGTGTACAGTATGTCGAAACGTGTTAAGTGTTCAAGATACACACCTCATGCCAACCTTGCTTTTTTGCCTGCTCATATTTAGTGTCAAATTAATATATTTGATGAAATAAAGGCGCATGATGCATTTATTCCGCATTGTAGGCACATACATTGTTCTTAGTTTGCTTTCTAGGTATACTGATGTCCACCTCTTAAGTATACCAGTAACTTGTTTTAAATGCCGTTTGAGTTTACAAACACTCCTAAGATCCACTGTCAATAAATTATGCCTTTTTGATGCAACAATGTAGCAACTTGCTACTGATGTAAAATAATAAAGTCTCTAACTTGTCTCAATAATGTATTTTTACGGAAGTGTGTATGCACTGTTTGCCCTTCAAATATGACTTTTTAATTCAATTGTACATTATGAATAAAAATGTTCCATTAGTGTTTCGTCCTTTTAGTTACTGTTCTAGCCGTTTGTGTTTATGCATACTTGTGTACAGCCGCTTTGTACGTTGACATACTCGCACTGACGCATATATGGGTGACCTTCTCGCATATCAGAGGTCTACCATGGTTCCCCGGTTCGTCCTGAGATTTTGACGAACTTCTGACATATAATAATGTCTTTAAAGTGCGACAGTCTTCTTTTAAAAGTGGTGGCTTTTTGTTGAACTTTGGCCTTGCTTTGTATGAACGTTGGTACTGTAAGATTTGTTGGGTTTTACTTATCTCAGATGGTGTATTGGTATGAATGTTTTCTGTCTTTGCTTTGTATGAACGCTGGTGCTGTAAGATTTGTTTTTTTATCTTTCAGATGGTGTATTGGTATGAAAGTTTGTTTCTGTACACCGTTTCCTTCCTGGTACAAACACAAGGTATAGATCCATGTAAGTATACACACGTTTCCTTCCTCATTTGTCAAGATTCTGGTATCAGGATTGATTGGATATATTGAAAAGACAATGCCAGTACCCTTATCATTTGCCTGGTGTTCACGTGCACAAATATGACTTAAATACCATTTATATATTTCTCTAGTAACTATTATTATTAAACAATTGTTTTCCTCTTCCAAGTAGCGATTCGCATCTGACCACGTGACCAACATATCTTCGTATTGGATACACGATAAACCGTATGGAACGATTCAAAAACTTTGATTCGGATCTCCACGTTAACTAAACGATTAATTCTCTTAACCAATAAATGTATCTAAACAAATATCAAGCTCAACAAACGCTTAACGCAATGTTTCTGTTTACATTTGAAAAATGGGACAGTGTCCGAGTGATTGCTTCGTTTTACTGCGAAAAATATGCACAGAATAGAATTATTATTTTAAAAAGTCCCGTCAGCACGTTATATATTTAAATTAGTATCCATCCGGAATTCATATTGGACTCACCTGTTGACTCTTTCAATATATTTGGAGTGGGAACACGTTCAAAAATATCACCGTATCTTAAATAACCTAATAAGATTCTATATAGATGTCATTGAAATGACTAAACAAAAAAGGCTGTATTATTCGCGCTGTATTTCTGTGAAATACACTGAAAGCATTGTTGATTTTGTCTAGTTCCCTTTTGCAATCGTTATCCCAGACTACATATTATTTGTTCAGGTTTACTTAGTAATAAATGACCACCGTTCGGTCTGATCAGTGCTTACACAGATGAATTAGCTGTCTTTATAGAAGTGGGCGGACATGGGCAAGGAGTGAAATTGTCTGCATGTGACGCAAGTAACGTGGACCACAGGACAAGCGACTCTTGTGAAATCCTTCAATATTTGCTACATGTACAGACCCTTGCGCATGTCCGGACAGGTCTGATTAAGGGTTAATCGCTGATCTGCAATACACCTGTAGACACTTAGCTGTACAGTTTTTAGATACATACGAATATGAACCCGTAATTCATCCTACAGATATGTTTTAACTATGTTCAACGTTGTTACGTCATTTGTTGTCGTCAACGACATTGCACTGTTCAGACGACGTCATAACGTTATTTTATAATTTTTTCTTTGAAGAAGGATTCAAGCCAAACCATATAAGAAAAATGTTCGAATAACTTTTAGATATTGGACTTCTTCTCTTTGGGTGTAATACTTTTATTTCAAGAATTTCGTGCATCGTCTAGTCAGTTATTGTCTGTTCTTAATCTTGACACCCCAGAAGCTAGTTGAAATAGGCAACTAAATTCTTCGTCTACGCGTACACGTACAAGTATTAAATCGGAGCTTCTCTGTGGCTTGCATGATATTACCAAACGACGTAGTTTGCTGTTTTCGAGGTACATTTTACGACTTCCCTTGATCTTTTAAGCTGTCGTCAAGGGTTATTTTCTGTTAAAACTCTCAAAAGGTTTTACAGTTGCTTTAACACTATATTGCGAGATCTTCTTAACATATCTAGAATGAAAACAGAATGTAAATTTCGTTCGTATTTAGAAACTGTATCTTAAATTCATATGCACAGAGAGACATTCACATTAAAACATGCTATCAGTCATTATTTTATTAGGGGCTATTCTAAGGAATACTACATTTAATTTCATTGCAAGGTTACTCTTCATTATTTCTATTCGTATATATGTTGTTAATGGTTATCTCAAGAAGAGAAACATAATTTTAGAAATTACAGCAGTGTTTCATTAAGACTATGATTTTATATAACTTAAACAGAGAGACTAATCTAAACCTTTATTGTTTGAGACTAAAGTCGATATTAATTAATTAATGGGAGAGGTTCAAGAACATCAGGTGCGGACGTCATAATCTTTGTACTTTTGACAATTATGTAACATAATCGTAGCATAAGAACTGAAAATGCATTTGTAACCTGACAACTTGTAAGCTTCCTTGCAGCCAATGGCTTATTGTTGACATTATTCAGAAAAGTGTGCATTGGGTTGTCCGCCATCAACCACCTTAAATCAAGCAAGTCATTTAGAGTCAAATATTTGTCATAATTTAAAATATTGTCATCTTGTGACACTATAAAATAATTTAACTGTTTATAATTTGTCATAAAAATAGCCAGAGCGGCTTGTTTGATCTTTATACATTTAGGAAGAATTAGAAAGATATTATCTGATATAGTATTGGTTAGTGGCACCTGACCCAGCTTGTTTAAGATAGGCTGCCACTGCGGCCATTGTATTACAAGGAGTTGATGTTACAAGAGAGCGTTAGGTTTATTCATAAAATCGTACATTGTAGAAAAACTGTTGGTTCTCTCCACCTCTCAGTAACCGAAGTCAGTCAATGGGCGTCGTATTTCATTTTGCATGGCGAGATATTGCAAGGGATATTCCATTATTGCCAGGTTAACATCATATGTTGTTCACATATTACTTGGGCGAGAGGTGTATATTTGAACACATTACAAAACACACCGTACATATATATTCAATGTATGGTAACAAATGTTTGATTTGGTATCTTGTACAGCAATAAATCATTCTGAACGCTTAGATAAAGTAGATAAAGACGGCGATGTTGTAGAAGCAATCTTTTGGTCAAATTTCTTTCTATTGTCCTTTATATCAGTTTTAAATTATTTTAGAAAATCTGTAGAGCGTTTCTGTAGTCGTCCCTTCAGGATTATTCTATAATGCTTCGTACAGAGACTATGGAATCCAATCCACTGGAGTAGAAATAACGACTGTCATAGTTTTAAGATTGTCCAAATGCCTGTTTAGATGTATGGCTAGATGAAACACCACATATTGTTACAAAAATTATGGAGAAACTGGAGAAGCATGTTCTGACAAGTTCTCTAAAAATGGTTTAAAATCTTTTCTATATAGAATTTGAAGTTTGCTTTATTCCCTTTGTTGCAAATTCAGATCTCATACATTAAATGATATTCCAGTTCAAATAAATAACGCAGCAATGAAAATCAAACTTAATGAACTTCAGTTTCGTATGATCATAAGTAGCACAACCACCTACACCCATAGGTGCCATATATGTAGGACAAATCTTTATCAAAATAAAAAGTTTAATTTTTACATGACTTTGCTTCCTAATAATAATACGGTTAAACATTTGGAAAGACATTTCAAACTTGGCTCATGTTAGTGTTAATGACGGTAGACTGACTTCAGAGATCATGAAAATGATATTATTAATAACCATAAGAGCGTTTCCTGTATTCCATCAAACCGATATTTTTTTTTTGTAATTTAACAAACTTTTATAACAAATACTTGGTAATGAGTTAAAACAACAAAATGTTTTGTTCATGTTTTAATTTTCTTAACACTCATGTCTTCATAAGCCAAAACACTGTTTTCTGTGATATGACACTTGTTTTCGTTTAAAGCGGTGCTGCCTAATCTTTGAAATCTTATTGAGTAAGCTGTGCAATAATGAGACACGTGCGTGACAGCAACATCAAAGCCATTGCAGTATATCGACCGTACATGCAAAATGTAAACAGCAATTACCTGTTAATGTATCCGCCTGTTTTAAATTTTTCAGATCAGATAAATAAGACATGTAATTGAATATAAATCTACCGTCAAATGTTAGGTTACAATATCCGTGCTGGAACTTTTTGAACCGTCTGCGTATAAATGTGTAACATACTTGCTCAGCTCATATTGATAATGCAATTACGGCTGGAATTAACATATAGGACAAAGCTACTTACTGATATAGATATGTTAACAACACACGTTAGTCTGTGTTTTCGATTACCATATTGTTTGATACACACACATGTTTATGCACATTATACGCACAATATGCATTTTACACAAGATTGGCCCCTGCAGTCAAGCCGGCATATTGTTTTTTAAGTTCGTTTTTTAGATAAAAGTTTTCAGCATTGTCTAAAAAATAGCAGATTCGTATGACCAGAAATACTCTTACCAGCATCAAATTTTGCAAAAATATGAAAACTTTGTAGAAATAATAGATTGTAAACATGGTTAATCTTATTGAAAAACTACTAGGAATATTAGCTGCGGGTCTGCTAATTATATGAAACTGCATTTCATTATGAGTTTTAAAATCAGAAAATAAATTAAGGTATGGTTTCTATGGCTCATAATGAGTGCGGGAATGCTGATACCCTTGAGAAAAACTTGTTGTAATTCAAGTTGCAAAAAAAATGATCCTAAAGAGTTCCAAATAATTAGATTCTCAAAGAAATTGAATATTCTCACCGCAGTAGCCTGTAACGAAACATTTTTTAATTTGTCCTTGACAGAAGCGATTTTTATCTTGCGATCCGACTTTCTGTCGGCTGTTAGCAAGGAATCTGAAATTATTTTATTTTTATTAGATGTAATACATATAGTTCCACACATAACGCGAGAATGACTTTTTTCCGTCAGAATAGAGACATTTTATCGATCGGTCGGAATTCGTGTTTGTATTGTAATGCCCTCAGTTGTTTTTACGAGTTTGAATTGGTATAACACATTATAAATCACAATTCTAGACAGGCCATTATTTGTCTGTATTTGAGGAAATGAAGACAAATAGGCGTGTTTGTTTTAAATTTATCATCCTACTCATTTTTCCCCTTCCTGATAATATTTTTACATGATATATATGAAATCAGTTCCTAAAAGAGGAAAACAGGAAAAGAGATTTTACGTGGAGATGAATTGAAAGGCTTCAATGTCTTTTTAAAGAAAACATGAATAGCTTCAGCAATTAATTGAACAAAATATACGTTGTTATTTTATTATACCAAACGACCAAATGTCTGGAATTAGAATTAAACAGTGTGAATGTCTAGTTTGCTTTGTTCCAGTGACATTAACATAGTTTTAATGTATATTCCAGTAAACTAGTTGGTACATATATATGCCTAATTCAAATGTTTCATTTCTTTGATTGATAGGTTTAATATTGTTTTACAACAGTATTTCAGTGACGTATATATTATCATAACGAAGGTGCCTAGATTTTGCACGAGTACTGATTTTATATCTGCAAGTTAGCAATGTAACTTACAACTCCCCCCACATGAAAATAATTCTCTTCAAATCACTTTGAAGGACATACACTGCTTTGTTATCTCGCGATTAGTCTTGATCATTACATGAGCCGTGCCATGAGAAAACCAACATTTGCGACCAGCATGGATCCAGATCATCTGGTCAGAATCCATGCTGTTCGCTAACAGTTTCTCTAATTGCAATAAGCTTTGAAAGCGAACAGCATGGATCCTTACCAGACTGTGCGGATGCACAGGCTGGTCTGGATCCATGCTTGTCACAAAGCCACTATGTTGGTTTTCTCATGGCACGGCTCACATAAAAAAGACTAACTGACATAGGTGTCGTTCTTTATAAATCACCAGGTTATGATTATAGCAAATATTTAATTAAGAGAAGATCTTATTCTAAAGAGTTCATTCCTTATGTGGTCATCCACCTTTGATTCATGTGGGGAAGTTGTATGTTCGTTGCGGAGGACGGGCTTGTACTGGTTCAGAATTCTGGAAAACTGGTTAGGGTAACTGTCTGCTGTTACGTAACTGAAATACTGTCGAAAATCGGCGCTATACCCTAAACATGCGAACAAAAAGCATTCCTTATATGACAATACTGTTACAAATACTAGACGCATTAGACGATTTTTACTTGAAGTGACACATTATATACTTTCTGTATGATAAACAAATTAAGAAATTTACTGATACATAGCCTAATTGTATTTTTCTTGGCTTTATAAGTGATTATATATGATACTATTTTATTATGAATTAAGATATGTTTATGTTAAGCTTGTATTTAATGTGTATATGACAAACGTTTATTTGCAGCCAGAGAGGCTTGTCTTAACTTTGAAAGCGAATACCATCAGCCCAAAGGTAACACGGTGAAAGACGGGACAACTGCTATTTTTGCCTGTTTTCTATTCTCTAGCGTATCTCTGTTTTGTACTTTATTAACCTAAATGAAACATGTTACGAAAAGAAAATCAAATAATTATAAATAGTAATATACATGCAAACACGTTTTGTAAATGTTAGGTTTTTGAATATTATTTGAATCTGAATGTTTATGGTTGTATTTTATTTAGGACTCAGTTTACTAAGTACATGTAACAATAAATATATTGTGTTATATTTGGGAAATAAACTGCTGCAGCAGACTATTCATTATAACGGACCCGTAATGGAACTCGGAAATATCCGTGCTATAATGTATTTACGTTAACCCATTTGGCATTTTTTTTTTCCTAAATGATTAGCTTCCGTAAAAAAATAACTTCAGAGAATGCTAAAATAGCATTTGGAGATTAGATAAATTGCCGATTGATATTACAAGTCCATTACATTCAGACCGTTAGACAGCTGTCATGGAAATAATAAAATAATATAAAACTGACTTTTAAATCTATTACATTTTTGCAATTTATTATCTGTATAGAATTATATGACCCATTTTGCAGTGTGATGTATGCTTTTGTCTTTTAAAATGGGTTCTGAATCAATATTTTTCAGTATTATTCAGTCTCATCTTGCATTGTCATTTTCCTGGAAGAATTCGAGTTTCATAAATTATAGAAACAGTATGTTCACATGGTTAAAATGAAAGTTTTGAATGAATCCATAATTTTTTATGAGGCATAGTCTAAAGAAACGGCTTTATGACAATGCATTACGGTACAGTACATAATGCATCATGTCATTTAATTAACAAACGGTTTCTGAGACAATAGAAAATGAAATAAATCACTTCAGATATAATAGAGTTTTGACAACCTTAATTTAGTATGTTTGATTTATTACGTGAATATATCCTATAAATCTAGCTAACACTGAAATTACACAGATCGTGTTTCTGTAATCATTATAAATAGCATTATAGTGCTGCCAAACTAAAGATAGATGAGGAGTCTCAGAGTCTTTGTTTTAATAGCTTTGTATGTGTTAATATCGCATGGTATCAAACCCCTGAGCCTCTTCATTGTCTAAATACTAAGAATTCCACCAAGAACGTTTTTGAACTATATCCATCTTCAAATCAACATTAGTATTTTAACGCCAAAAAAAAGGATGGTAGTATAGTAATTATTTTTACAAAATGAAAAATCGTTTTCATATTGTGAAATAATCGTGTAAGGAATCATGAGTGACAGATACAGTTATATGGTTTTATACTCCCCTTACTTTGTAGATTGTAAATTGTTTTATTGGGATAATTCGTGACATAGTTTTTCGTCCATTTTCTTTCCAATGCTGATGATAATATTATTTTATTATAATGCTTAAGATGTCAAAGTTGTATTTCGGCTTTTTGAAATGTAAGAAAAACGTACCAACAAATTATAGCCTAAAGTAGGCCTACCTTGTGGTAATAAATTGTTTAATAATCGCAATTTTGATAATCTGAGTTCGTTAAAATATGTATTTCAAGTACAGCATCAATACAAAACAAAGGAAGAAATTTTCGAGAAACAATGTCACGAAATAGCTCCATCTACAGTATGTTACAAAAATGTATCTTATGTGACATTTGGTTTTCGTTTCAGCGTGTGAGTGCGTTACTTTTCAAAGTTACGGGCTTTCTACAGGTCAGTTCCACTCCCCCGACTACCCTAAAGCGTACGGATCCGGAATCAACTGTATTCTTTTTAACTTTGTCGGTGACGTCAACGAAATTGTAGAAATCAAGTTTCTAGCTATGGATCTCAAAGGCCCCGTACATGTTAGACCTGATAAGGAGGAGTAAGTATGACGGAGTTTAGCTATCTACTGATATAACGTACATATTTAAAAGCTTTCCAATGTATTATTATACATTTATGAAACAGCAATGGCGTATCTTAGGTGATTATTTGCTATATCTATATTGAAAGAAAGCAAAGCCATAGGCTAATTTAGTTTTAGAGCCGCCAATAAGCATCGCAGGGGACGTCATGGTCCTTTGCTGAGTTGTTGGATATTATATCCAGAAATTTATCTTCATGTTAGTAGCACGAGGCATTCAAATAGCCTTATATTGCGCATGTGTCTGATAATTTTCACTTAAGTAAAGTTTATTATGAAATATAACGATACATTTTATCCTGTCAAACGATAATATTATCCATTTGAAATACAATGTTAATACAGCAGAACCGTACTGAAACGCCGTAGTATATAAGTTATAAATTCATACTATATATTTCCGGGTTACACGCTTATTATAAACTCTTTAACGAAAATCGTTTGTTTTTTTTTCCTATGTACGAGTAACGTTTCACTAATCTTCAGGGTTTCCTGTGGTGTTTAGAAGTTATCTTTGTTTCATTTCTTGACTGAACAATTAAAATGTATGAACTGAAATTTTAAAACAAATGTTGTTTGTTGAAGTGAAAGATGGAAACAATTTTTTCACGTGAACACCATACAATATGTTTTCAATCACAGAGTTAATTTATCATGGATGAAATAATTCAGTGCTCCACCTATATAGTTCATGTTATGACTTGTTTGTCACTTGTAATTGTAACCTCTATGTCCCTGGAAATATGACAACTATTTTCTGTTAATTGTTTTTATGCAGCACAATATTCAGTTCCTTAATGTAACATTTTAGTATTAGTAAAATGCGAATTTTCTGTTTACACTATTTTCTGTTAATTGTTTTTATGCAGCACAATATTCAGTTCCTTAATGTAACATTTTAGTATTAGTAAAATGCGAATTTTCTGTTTACACAAACTGTGGTTTATACAAATAATAAGGACAGCTTTAATATCACCTGTTATATCCAAAGATAGCCAGCAATATGTATTCCCTTATCCATTCTATAACCTTAATGTAATACAATGTTCGTGTTAAAGAAAAAAGTTTTAGATGCTCTAACCGTCAACTATGGCATTATCTAGTGTAGTATATTTGATGATCTAACCGTCAACTATGGCATTATCTAGTGTAGTATATTTCCATATGGCATTATCTAGTGTAGCATATTTCCAGACAAAATGTATCATTAGGTTGGCGTCTTTTCTATAAAAGGACTATAAAGTTTTCTAACGAGTAGTAAATTTGTCGTAATGACTAGATTACCAACCTCCAAAGCACATACAGAGGTACTTTAGAGGAGGCGCAGGCAGAAATATGTCTTAGATAGTACTTTTATTTGTTAATAGTTCTAAATTCCGTGAGTTTTTTACGGTAGGCTCGCGTTGTTAATACACAATTTAGAAATGCGTCATATGGTTTTAGAACCGCAACACGAAATCCCTGTACCTGTACATTATAGTATGCACATAATATATGAAACTGGTAAATATGTATTGATGATATTTGACCCATGCCATGGGAAAACCAACATAGTGGCTTTGCGACCAGCATGGATGCAGACCAGACTGCGCATTCCCGCAGTCTGGTCAGGATCCATGCTGTTCACTAACGGTTTCTCTAATTGCAATAGGCTTTGAAAGCGAACAGCATGGTTCCCGACCAGACTGCGCGGATGCGCAGGCTGGCCTGGATCCCCGCTGGTCGCAAAGCCACTATGTTGGTTTTCTCATGGCGTGGCTCATTTATATTTTGCAGACGTTATGATCTCTTTAACAGTTCTGATATTGTGATGAACATCTGTTAAGGACTGTATTGCTTTTATTCTTTTATTTACATAAATACGTAAGTTTTTATTTTCGTAAATACGTTAATGATGCCACCCCGTTCGATAAAAAGAGATCAAAGACAAAGCATTATTATGATAAGAAATGAAAGAGGCATATATATTCAAAAATGCATCTGAATGGCTCAAATGAATCTAATTTTCTCGACTACGAATGGAAACCGCTGCCAAATTTGAATAAGAAATATTGTGCCTCCTCGTATATGGAAAGATGTATTCACAATATCAAATATGTAAATCGTGATCTTCAACTACTGTACATATTTCAACAAATGTTGTCAATGGTTGTATGTCAAGCATAGCTTTGCATATCATCAGTATTTCGACATGCAAGAAAATCTTCTCCGGACTAACACTTTGAATCTCCAGAATGGATTTAATCCATTATCTATCAAGTAATGACATAGTAATATAAGCGTTGTAAATATCTTGCATTGAATGCCACAGCTCCTTCTCAGTCAATAGTGGCATAGATTTTAATTTTGCGAGTCACTTTTTATATAAAATTCTAATCAACGGTACTGCGATATTCCACAAAGAAATATTTGCAGTTGATTGCTTTCAACCAATTCGGGCTTTACCGATACATTCGTATGCCCCCACCACTCATCTGTCAACAGTTTGATGTTTCAGTCGGGTTTATCAATATTAAGTCTAGTTAAGAGAAATTGATACTTTGCCATATATTTTGCTGAATTAATCAAACGTTTCATCGTTGAAATGCTGATATTGCACTGGCATAACTCTACATAACAAATATATACTTGCTGATCTTATCTACATTTGCTTCGGGCTGGTATAATTGAAGAAACATATTTTTAAAAGTATCCGTTAGTCATTCCAAAAATAAAGATATACTTCGAAAGAAGTTCCTTCCTGATACCCGACAGTCTTCTCATTTAAGACCAATCATATTGAGTTATTTTATCTGTTCGAAGTGATAGATAATAAAAAATATTCTATAACGACAAAACCGGCCAAAACCTTATCGATTGTATAACCTAAAAATGTTTCAGACATAAAAGTAGTTATTTGAGAGGTATTCTATGAGTACTGTCGCAACAAGACCGTAAGAAAGTAATAACAAGTAATACCACTACACAATAAAAACACATTATCGAAGCAGCCTGGATCAATTTGCTGACAAAAAGAAGAAAGTTTATAAGCTTTTCATTCACTCAGACTTTGGAGATGTTTTTTTTCTTCAAAATATGTTTTTGCGTTTAAAGCTATATTCAACCGAATATTTTTGGATACAAAACAACTCGAGCATAAATCGTTTAGTAATTACCAAAAACATTTTAATTACTTTGAAAGTGTCTGATATTATTATTTCAGAATTAATTTTAGACGTAACAAACTTGACCAAAGAACAATGGCTACAGTGGCCACTAGTATATTTAGCTATGATTTGGACCGTATGTGAAGGATAAAAAAATCCTTCGACCTTATCGCAGTATCTTTCATTCCATTTCATTAAGTACTATAAAAATTGCACAGACTGAATTGTTTTAAGATTTATTACATTAAGAAAACAAAATATTTTGCCAACAACAACATGTGTACCTAGAAATTTAGCTTTATGTATATAAATGAAACGACGTTATTTTGATTACATCACTTGCTTCACGGACGGTTCTTGGTCAAAGTCAGCAGTATTCTGGGTTGCTCATAAATGCATTAACCTTAACTCAGCTAAACTTATAAAATGGACTGGTCCATCATTCAATTTGGGCAATACCATTTATTATTCCAAGGGGTGTTCACTGAAAATGTACTGACTGAATAGCGAACAGTGAAGACCATGAAGACGTAAATAATTGCTTCTTTTAAGTTCACTGTAATCTGGCTTTTATAACAACGGTTTTTATACAGTAGTTTGAACAAATCATAACGTAACAACGGCTTTTATACAGTAGTTTGAACAAATCATAACGTAACGACGGCTTTTATACAGTAGTTTGAACAAATCATAACGTAACGACGGCTTTTATACAGTAGTTTGAACAAATCATAACGTAACAACGGAAAACAAAACAGTGATTCCACTTTGTTTTAACTGTTACATTCTATAAATTTATATCGAAAACCCCAAGGAGCGCTGTAAATATGCGCAGTATTTCGTCGTCTTCAATTTAATGAAGACAAATTATGTGTTATCGAATATAACTTTGTTCTAAATGAACTATTTTAAGAACTCTTAAATATTAAAGTTTTATGAGTAGCGATGAAGCGAAATACTGTCTACAGAAATTCTCTTCGAACATAAATTTGATCTATGAACATTTCATTCTAATAAGCTCCAGTATTGTAGTTTTGTGATTTGGATTAAAATGTATGTCTTCATAAAATATTTGGGACATTTTTATTTACCAGAGCATATCGTGCTCAATGTCAGATATTGTGATCTCTAACAATTCTTATGTCCGTCGGGGTCTTCTCTTTTTTCTCCATTTTGTTAAAGTTAATAAATTTAAACGGTTCCGCTTAGTTGCTTATAGGAGCCATTACAGTTAGAATTAGTAGAATTTTAAAACGACATCTTTTCCTATTGGTCCAATCAGAGAGATGTTTCTTGTTTGAGCATCTACCAAGATCGTTCAAATTATTCGAGTTTGTAAAGAAATGGTCACTTCTCCTTAATGTGTGTAGCAGACACTTCAAAAATATTCTTGTCAGAGCGTGCTGGTACATTTTAAAGATAATTTCACACGAATGTTCCTTTGATGACCATCCAGGTTATTCAGACTATTACTGTTGTTCGGAACATGACCACAAGAGGGCGTGGAAACTTCTCCTTATATGTATATACTGGAAATTTATTACAATCGTTTTGTCAAAAACTGCCAGCCCGATTTAATAATTTTTTCACAAATGCGCTTTAGTTTACCCTTTACATAAGTGTGTAAAAGATCTTCAAACAACATTCCGTATACTACTGTTCCGATTTGAAATCATTTCACAGAAATGGACTCAAGGGGAGATTGGTAATTTAAAATTTATCAAAGAATGCTAGCCTATTTCTAAAATAATTTCACACTAAATGGTCATTGGTTTACCCTTTATTATGATCGTTCAAAGTACTCCGCTTCATCACAAAACAAGCTCACTAAAGAAATATCTCCTAACCAATTGCTTGCGTTTTAATACAGTTCATAGAATTTATTTATCATGTGAGGATCAAAAAAAGCTAATCATAAATAATTTCAGACAAATGTTTATTCGGTGATACGTCACAGAATTGTTCAAACTGACCAGTTTCGTCAACATTGTCTTCTTATCAGAAACCACCGGTCCAATTTGAATCAAAGCCTTGAGTGTTTGCGGGTTTTGCAAGATTTATTTTCTGTTTAAATGCCAATCTATAAATATACATGTATAAGAAACAAATACAAATGTGCCTAATATTTAAGATTAACTCTGCCTGACCTTACATGAACTTATCTAAATTGCCAGCTGGAGGTCAGTGATATAACCATGGACTGGAATACCTGATTATTGATAGATCTTATATAATCTAAATGGTCAGTGTGAATGGATAGAGGTTGAATAAGAACTGCTTGATCATTGATAATTCATCCGCATTATTCATGAATGGGACTACTTTGTGTAGCACATGAATATCCTTTGGATGTGATTTGGAATCCAATAAAGATGCTATATGATTGTCAGAAATACACTTGTAACTTTGGTAGCGAGATAAACCCGCAACCAAAAATAGTTTTACTCAAATGTTCCTTGGTTTATGCTTTACCAAGATTATTCCGATCAATCAGTTTCGTATAAGGCATGGCCACCAGGGCTGAAATTAAAAACTCTCTGGTCAAGCTCTCTGAAACGTTTGTTCGATTTTAAAATAGTTTCATAGGTGATAATATACTACTAGCGTCCATGCAGTTCTGATTTGACAGAATGCAATACCGCCAAGACAGAAACCTAAAACGTCTCCTGAACTACTACCATTTTTTTTTTCAAATGAATATTTTCGATGTGACCCTCTTCTACTTATCTTAAAAGCCATCTTGATTTGTCAAAATAAAATCAAAGCGACCAGGAACATTTTACTTAAATAACTGTACGGAAAACTTAGAAAATCTTTTTCTCTGATCTTCAAACTAATTAGGCAGAAATTTATTGTTTCTTGTTGAATTTCGAAGTTTGTGCATTGCACTTTTTTCAGCATGACAATATGCTACACGCAGTATTTCATGCTACCTGTGGGAATAGGTGGTAAATAAGTGATCATAGTGCTTGGGCTTTCGAAGAGTAATTTTCATATAGGAGTATTAAAAACGTGATGAGATAATTTCATAGAGCTTATTACCATATGATCGTCTTTATAGAGCAACAGAAATTGTATTTGTGGAATTCAGGATCTCTTTTAAAAAACGATACATAATGACATACATTGTATTACGGCAATATTATTATTAATAATAAAGACAATAACGATAATAATAATAATAATAATAATAATAATAATAATAATAACAGTTATGACAATAACTCTATTTAAATCAGAAAACATTTATGGTTACATCCTGCCTAACACGTGATCCACTAACATAATGAATTAAAATACCTTACATAATAGGAAATTGATTAAAATACCATTTGATGTACAACCCAATCCTAAGTGGCATAAACATTATGTAGTTGTATGAAAGGAATTTGATATCCAGGCAACAGAATAAAAAATATTTGATAATCTGTAGATAATAATGAATTCAGTATTCTAAAATGTAGATAAAAATGGTTACTTTTATGGACCTTACACGGATGGGAAGAACAGTGTACACAAATGCACAATAAAAATATGGGTGACATTGTTGATGGTGGTTTTCAGAAGAAAGACCAGAAGCAAACAGGCATAACAGCACCCTCCCCCCTTTTGGCTTTCATCCCTTATTGCTGGATACCAGTGCTTTAAGCCTTACATGGTACGCTCAAACGGGCTTGCAAACCTCCATATTATTGATGCAATCACTTATTACGTTAAACATTCTACACACCATACACTGCGGTTTCTGCATTACAAGGTATTTCTGTCAAGAAGTTCTAAAATACAACTGACAGCACAATATAACATGTTCAGAAGGTTAAAATGTCCAACTGACAACAATGTCTCCAATGTGTAGTGGACCAGGAGTGAGAGATTAAAACATAAGACATAAATACAGATGCAAGCTAAGTTTCTCTGGAACAGTTTAATCTTTTTTGTTATAAAGAGCAGAGTTAAGGACAAAATGCATATTTCATTAGCTCCTCATTACACAAGTAAATAAAGGGCGAGTTTTTGGAGAATGTATAAGAATATTTTCTACTGAATTTTGGAAAACTATGTTATTTCGGCTGAGTGTAACCTCTAGTTAGGTTGAAGGCATTACGGAGATTCCATCTGTCAACAAATGAACTTAAGTGTAGTCTGTTTTCAGAGGTTATCTTTTAAAATAAAACGTCATCAATACACTGCATATGGTCATATAGCTTAATAGATTTTTGACTCTCTTAAAACTACAAAAATCAGTTTATCTCCCAATAGTCTCTATGCGTAGCCCCATTGTCTATTGGGCAAACTACAAAAACTTCAAGAAACTTTAAATTGATAACAAAAACAAATGAAAGAAACATTAAAACAAATTTACATTTTGAATGTTTAGTCTAAGCTTTGCAGAATGATTTATTAACATTTGTTACCATAAAATACCGGTCATTAAACATATACGCCTGTTTGTTAAGTGTTTAAACAGTTGAACAGCTCTCGTATAAGTTAGTGTGTTAGTGTTCTTGCGCGTTTGTTCCAACCATCTGACTAACGGAAGGTCATTGGTTCTACCCAGGTGTCCTCCTGTGATGAAATAATGCACGGAGAGGCACCCGAGGTTTTCCTCCACAATCAAAAGCTGGAATATCGCCATTTGACCAATAATTGTGTCGATATGACGTTAAACCAAACAAAACAAACAAACCCAAACAGATTGTTGTATGAACCTTCTTGGTCAAAAATTAAACCATATTTCCAAGAAGTCATATTCCAGTCTGTCTATAGGGCTCATTTTACCATAGGTGTCATGTAGAACAGGGAGGTTTACGAGACTAGTGTTACGTAGCATTGCTCAATTCGTGTCTGTGTTTACCACCATCTACACTGTGCAAGCATGTTACATTTTCAGATATTTCTAATAAAAAATAATAAACAAGAGGGCCATGATGGCCCTATATCGCTCACCTGTTATCATTGCACTTGAGCACAAGAAGGTCCTCAGAAAAAATACCTAAGTTAAAAGGATAGGAACAACAAAGCAAAGAAATTTAACCAAAAAGAAAAAAGATTCTTACAAGGTATAGATATGTCAAAATACACTTAAAAATTGGAGGTACCATCCATGTTATACCACAGAAAAGTGGTCTCGGTTTTTCCCTATGACCAATAATAAAAATGTTACTTAAAATAAGCTATTTATAGTAACATAAAAGGGAAGTAATTAAAAAAAATATTGTAAGTGAACAAAAGAAGGATCTGCCAAATAAATCTGTTGACATAAATGAAATTTCAGATCAGTATCTTCATTAGTTATGGAGATATACCTATTTTAATTTGAAATAAAGGGAGGTAATTTGCCATAAAATCAGTTCATATTATCTACCCTGATTGTTTCAGTCCAACTAATAATAATAATGAAATTTCAAATAAGTCCTATAAGTACTAACTGATATAAATCCTTTTTGATTACAATCAGGGGAGGTAATCAGATACAAAATAACTCTGGAACCTACGATTGGATCTGATTTGCCATGGAATCCAAGATTTATTGTTGTTGAAGATATTTTGGAAGTTTGTGTCAATAAAAACTATAAATGAAGTCTCTATATGGCTGCAAAAGCTAAAATAGCCAATTTTGGACTTTTAAGGGGCCATAGCTCTGGAACCCTTGATTGAATCTGGCCAGTTGAAGAAAGGAAGCAAGATCTTGTGGTGATACAAATTGTGTGCAACTTTGATTAAAATCAAATCATAAATGAAGCTGCTATTGTGCAGACAAGGTCAAAATAGCTAATTTTGGCCCTTTCAGGGGCCATAACTCTGTAACCCATTATGGGATCTGGCCGGTTCAAGAAAGGAACTGAGATCTTATGGTGACACAAGTTTTGTGCAAGTTTAATTAAATTTTAATCATAAATGAAGCTGCTATTGTGCAGACAAGGTCAAAATAGCTAATTCTGGCCCTTTCAGGGACCATCACTCTGGAACACATAATGGAATCTGGCCAGTTCAAGAAAGGAACCAAGACCTTATGGTGATACAAGTTGTGTGCAAGTTTGGTTAAAATAAAATCATAAATGAAGCTGCTATTGTGCAGACAAGGTCAAAATAGCTAATTCTGACCTTTTCAGGGGCCATAACTCTGGAACCCATAATGGAATCTGGCCAGTTCAAGAAAGGAACCGAGATCTTATGGTGATACGAGTTGTGTGCCAGTCTGGTAAAAATCAAGAAATAAATAAAGCTGCTATTGTGCAGACAAGGTCAAAATAGCTAATTTTGGCCATTTCAGGGGCCATAACTCTGGAACCCATAATGAGATATGGCCAGTTCAAGAAAAGAACCGTGATCCTATGGTGATACAAGTTGTATGCAAGTTTGGTTAAAATAAAATCATAAATGAAACCGCTATCGTGCAGACAAGAAATTGTTGACGGACGCACGGACGGACTGACGACGGACGACGGGTGATCACAAAAGCTCACCTTGTCACTATGTGACAGGTGAGCTAAAAACAGTAACTTTATTCCAGTTATTTTTTAAGAATGAAAAGAGCAAACCTTGTTTCTCATCATGTTACGATGCAAGCACTGTTTTGGTCTAGTGACAATGGAGAATGCTCCCTTTTGCCCAAAATTGTTATAAAACGAAAGTTTCTAAATGGAGAAAATTTCTCACGGTACACAATCACGTGGTCTATGAGTCAAGCTGTAGGTATCGCGCCAAGCATTTTTTGTCAACAAAGCGTCGATTCAAGAGGAAAATTCGTCGTAAGTATTTCGTTATGAATTTTTGTAAATTGTCTTTAGTATGTTGCAAGTCCGTTTATAAATGCGTACCTCCGATCATACTGCATTTGCCCGTGTCTGCTTTAGTTTGGCTGGAAATCTGGACAAACTGACCAAAATCTCAAAGTCGCTCTTGCTATCGCTCCAAGCTGATTCCAGAACCGCATTAAAACCAGCTTTCTCTTGTTGAATTCTCCAGATGGCCGTTTTGGTTTGTTACTTTTTGTCTCAAAACAGGCGCTGATAGATTATTTTTCACGTTAAAAGTGTTATTTTCAGGTAAAACCAAAGATAAAAAGTATGCTATTGCGGCAAGTTCTGGAAGATAATTGATATCGCAACAAGCTTAAAAAGTATGCTCTAGCAGGTAGTTCTAAAAGATAAATTCTATCGCAACAAACTGGAGCATTTATGTGCGACGACGGCTTGAAAGGTTTGAGCGCGATTTTCAGGATAAATCAAAGGCTTTGAAACAAAATAAATATGTTTATGTGTTAAAGTAGAGCGGTATATTCGCGGGGCTATTATAATCGTGTTACAAGATTAAAGGTTAGTCGTCAAAGAAGACTAATAAAACATATACAGTTCTTATGTTTGTAATTAATCTGTGATTTACACCGATTTGATTAATGCCAGTATTTTATAGTTCAAAGTCTAAGTTTTGTTGCAGTAGTCATTAAATCCAGGCGTCAACAATCCGTCTAATACATCGCCCACTCAAATGCACGTTTGAACACACACACGCTTGAAAAATCGCCCATGCCCTTGCACTTCCTCCCAAAATTGTCAAAATACATATAGGTATCAAAACTTCTAAAAACTGGATTAGATCTTTTACATGAGGTGAAAAAAAGCTCCTATTTGCCGCCATTTAAATATAAGAATATCATTTTAGGCCATGAGTGCAGTTTATTTCCGGGTGTATAATATTTTTGTAACGGAAATGTCCATAAGTGTTAGCAATATATGATGGAATTCATTGGTTGAAATTTACTTTACTCAGCCTTCTTTAACAAACAAACAAATTGACGTCATACTTATTTTAGTGCAAAATCAGAATTACGGGATTGAGAAGTATTGACGAAGTCTTTCGATTTTCAGAAAAGAAAACGTACTGTTGATATATAAAGCCTTGTTCACTTTATTAACAGATAAGCGTTGGGTCTCTAAGAAAAACAAGCTAAAGCGATGAATGGCTAAACAATTCTGGCATTATTTTGCAAAGTACATATAAAATGATTGTTCAGAAAATTCATTCCACCTTTTCAGTAGCTAAAAATATAGTGGATATATAAACAACCTTTAAAATTGTAGGAATTGTAAAACAGAGGAAATGGTTTGCAATTGATACAACTATGCTTCGACATGTGGAACAGTTACTGGAAGAAATTATTTTGAAGTTTCGAAATATAAAATTTTAATATCGTATGTTACATTCACAGTCATTGGCAAAACTGGTGTAAGCGTCTAATTTTATCCGAAATCCATCATTACAGAAATAATATACATGTTTTAGATACTATAAACACATCATTAAAGTTTACAGATGTAAACGTTCTTTTAGCACATTATGAACTATTGTTTCAGAAAAAATAGGATTTCTTACTTTCAATGTAGAGACAAGGTATATGTTAACCAAATATTCATAGGAACGAATTTTCGGGAAATGATACATTATTTTACAATCATATGATAAGTGTGACTTTTATCTTGTTTAGTATGATTATACATGAAGTTACATGTCTTTAAAAATAATAAAAAGGAAGCTGAAAGTTCTGGAATGTGTTAGTATTACAACTGTTTAAATGACCTGACTCAGGAAAAGTCCAGTCTACATCATGATACATAGCCTTAAAGGCTTACGAGAGTTAACTGTGTAATAACTAAAATTTCCAACATGCAAATTTCTTCAAACTTGGTCTATTGACTCATGACAATGTCTAAAATAGAATTTTGAAAGAAACGTCCTATGTCAGCACCCCTTGAATTTTTAGTCGAAAGGCAGCCAAATAACAAGCAAACATGCTGTGTATCATAAGTTGTCGAGTCCAATTCTTACGCTCGGAGGGATCACAGTTGCTTTCATTCTGCCTTGCATTGCTGTCCCGTCGAACACAAAGGGATCCCCTTTAACTGCATTCCTGTCTAGGCTCACTTTAGCTACCTTTTTCATACACAAGACCCTAGTTCTCTTTGAGCGGTCAAAGTCGTGGTCCCTGTAACAAGCAAAAAGACAAAAACTGGTAAAGTCCTTAATATAAGATCAAAGATGACTTATTATAAATGCAGATGCGACATGTCGTGTGCCTGCTATAACATGTCGCTACGTATTTAATCCCAAAACAAATGAATACATACATGAACTGCTCACGGCGTTGCCAAGGGCGTTGATAGTTTTGTTTTACTCATAGTTCGTTATGAACTGACTCAAATCGAATTTTGCTTTTGTTTGTCTTTTTTTTCTATGGATCTCTTCAGAGTTTATTCAATTATTTTGTAACACGGCGGCGTTTCCTATGAAGTTTGTTTGTTTTGCCGGTATAAAGGTTATTTCAGTGAGTTTACAGACTAGAATTTCCCATATTTTTATCATTATTAATAATATATATAATTATTATTGAATATAGGTTATTACCTGTCTTCCAATGTACAACGCTTATTAGTGGGCACACGTTGTATGGATCTGTCATCTGCTCGTTGCTCATATTGCTACCAGATTGCAAGCAGTCTTCCGACTAGTTCGATAGTAAAAGGACCTGTAAAATAAGAATAGCACGTATAATTCAATGTCATATTTTCTCAAAATAAAAGTATCAAATATTTCATTTAGCATTTGCAATATCATTTGACCAGTTTTGGTTTAGGTGAAATAATGATATGCGTTGATTTAAGTATAAATACTGATGGTAAACTGACTTAAAATAAGAACATCATTTCAGCTTGTTGCGATATCATTTATCTTCCAGAACTTGCCGTAATAGCATACTTTTTATCTTTGGTTTTACCTGAAAATAACACTTTTAACGTGAAAAATAATCTATCAGCGCCTGTTTTGGAACAAAAAGTAACAACCAAAACGGCCATCTGGAGAATTCAACAAGAGAAAGCTGGTTTTAATGCGGTTCTAGAATTAGCTTGGAGCGATAGCAAGAGCGATTTTGAGATTTTGGTCAGTTTGTCCCGTTTTCCAGCCAAACTAAAGCAGACACGGACAGATGCTGTGTGATCGGAGGTACGCATTTATAAACGGACTTGCAACATACTAAAGACATTTTACAAAAATTCGTAACAAAATACTTACGACGAATTTTCTTCTTGAATCGACGTTTTGTTGACAAAAAATGCTTGGCGCGATACCTACGGCGTGACATCATAGACCACGTGATTGTGCACCGTGTTTCTGTTACCTTACATTGAGAACTAATGTTTAATCAAACTGCATTCAATAGTTTACCATTTATTTAACGTTGAAGCAGAAATCTGATGGCAAAAAAAACACTTTTTACTTTACGATCATAAACAAATCATAATTTTTCAATGAAGGACAAAGCTGTCGACCACAACAACAAATTACGTAAGTTTTATGAAAGAAGTTGGACATTTGGTTAAAATATCTTACTGTCTACGCTACTAAAAACCTTCCGATATGATCTTATGATGACTCTTTTCCTCTAAACTTTATGATTTCAGCAATATTCAATTGTATGTTTTGAACAAAATAATAACTCTGTTTCATAAAACCAAATTCTATAGAAGATAGGCATAGTTGTGCCTAACAGTATATCACTAAAGTCTGTTCCACCTATTACGTTTACCTCGTTTCTGAATTATCAGTATCGGTAACATCGTTCAAAAAAACATATTTATATACCATACATCAATAACTCTAGACCTTTTTTTCATTTTTTCAATAAAGTGTATTTCAAAGATATAATCTTGGATTTTTCTTTTTTCCCCATAGACCGTAATGCTATATGACGTTACGCCGACTTTCCAATATGGCGGCGCCCGTAGCGCAATATACTAGGGGTCAACTCAAAAATAAAACGCCCGAGTTAATATTTGAAAAGACTGTTTTTGTTATCATAATATGTTAATTCTTGGGGAAATTCAGGTTAGGCCACCTCAACATAAAAATAAATAAATAAATAAATAAATATATAAGAAAATAGAAAGAAACAAACACAAAAGAACAAGGACATTCTAAAACGAAAAACAAAATTAATGTGCGTGCGAACGTCTCGATATTTTAGTAACACATGGGCATTCTCCTTATATCATGTTTTCTGTCGTTGAAAGAAAATTATATATATCTTGACTTCAGCTGATGTGACCTAAATAGATATTTTCTCTCGGAAGTATCTTTATGGATTTAATTAATAAAAGTGAAAACTAAACTTCGCAGTCCGTCAGGATATTCCCTTTCAACACGTCGCATTACTGAATTCGAACGGACAGGGCAAGGAAAAAACTATTTTAAACATAAAAGGGTTAGATGTCTACAACTCGAAATATTTGCGTTAAAATAATTTCATACATACAAAAACCATCGTGACCGTTTAGAATTACAAATATTAGGTTTTCCTAAATAATCTTGTTAATATTTCTGTATTTTAAGTTATATTTAGGACCCAGATCTAACAAAGAAATATCAGTTTATGTAAATGTTCCACTGAAACACCAAATTTTAAACTCTGACCAGTGAGTATTCGGAAACATACAGAAAAATAATAACTTAAAAAGATTTTTTCTTTAAGACTCCATAATTATGTTGCATGTAAAATCCTTTAGTCACCACTGTGGATAAAAAATCATTAATGTAGAACGGACCATGGCCTCTTTTTCAAAGGTAACAATTTAACGTTTTGTATTGTTATTATTAAAATAACATTTGATAGCAACATTGGTTAATCATACCCATTTCGATCCGTATCTTGCACATGTTTGTCCTCAAAAACGGAGAGTATATGCACCTGTCAATATTTTGCCGCCCGGGGCAGCGGCGGGCATACACGGGACTTTAGACAGAAGACCATTCCCGACAGGCGGGAATTTGACAAACATTTGATGTACCAACCAGGCTCTAGGGTGGATTTAGACAAAAAAGGTTGTCTCTGGGGTGGGGATTTAGACAACAACATTTTTGAAATGTCAAATTCCCCTGGGTCAGCCCGAAATTCACTCACGCTCAGAATCGCGTATTTTCATTTGGTAAACTTACAGAATAATTCAAGATTACGTTCTATAATAAAATCAGAATCGTTTCTGTTGATATAAAACCATGACGGCAACATGAAACTTTATGCTAATGAACCGGTGGAGCGCAATAAAAACACGTGCAGTGTTCCCGCCAAAATTAGGAACGGATAACATAAAACACATAACAATTACATATACATAGAGATATTAATTCCCGCGGAACTGCACGGCAAAAAGCCTGTATGATTATTTGACATACATTTTGCATGAGCAAAACAGTCCTTTTCTGTTACTTCTATGGAAAAACCTCTTGTTTTAATTAAAAGTGCGGGGAACGACGGGGAGTGGCGGAGGGGTGGGGGGGGGGGGGCAAACAAAAAACATGCTGGACCCCATCTTTGTGGGTGTCCTTCAGGTCCCGCTGCTCCTACGCCTATGTTACACTTTCTGCTTATCATTTTGAACATTCTATTATATTTTCTTCGATCGCGCGCCTTGTTATTATACACGTGTGAGCAAAGGCCGAAAAAAAGAATTATTAATCGGTCTCCGTGGACTTTATCAACAAGACTTTGTGCCAGAGACAATAATTAATCTGTGCTCGTTTAATCCAGCAGAAAACTGAAGTGACGTAACACTTGCGACGATTACGCACAATGTCATATCTTGTGGAATTTAAAAGCATACTCCAGCCTACATGTTCAACATAAATGTACGATATATAAAAATAATGAACAGGAACAAAAAGAAAATATCATACCTTTGTTAAAAACCCTGACTGGCAGTTTCAAGAATAATGTAAGACTGAAGTAAAACTTTAACGGAAAAACGTTTCAGCTCACATTACCGTTAATTATTCATGAATGATCTGAAAATAGTATTTGAATGTTTAGATCTGTTTCTGGACATCGTACCTCCGGTGGACAATAAAAGTTGATAAAATGATAGTTCGGGGATATATTTCATAATTGAAATCGGCGGTTATAAATAACAATATTCTACGCTCTATGACTTCTCTCTGAGTCAAATATAAATCTGACATAATAATTATAATAATAATGATGATAATAATAATTTAATAAACAGAGAGAATGTGTTCGCGATCCGATTTCGCTTTTAAAGAAATCTAAATTAGCAGCCTTCGGATCAAGAGTTTAAAAAGAGATGCTTTCATATAGGCCTAAACAGCAAAATTATAATAAAAAAAAACAAAACAAACAAAAAAAACCCAGATAGGTTGATGAAATGATAAGCAATTAAGCATTTTTTAAACATATATTTCAAAAAGTAAAATTTAATTCTAGCGTGATGTACGTCAAGATGTTTATCTTCTATCGGCTAATTGTGTATCTACACCTGTGTAATTCTTCCCTTGTGCGCCTCGAATAAATCTGCATATTGCCAGCAATACTACGTCATTTATCTTATACGTCATAAGTTTCTTTCGGAGAAAAAGAAGCATACTCAACCGGGACTCGGTATGGCGAATATTGTGTTTTGAAAACTGAAAATTGTGAAAGAAATTGGATATGTGGTGGACTGTAAATACTTCAGTAAGGATGCTAAAATACAGGTTATCTTTGAACCATGCGTTTGGAAATGATGTTAAATTGAGCAAGTCATCGTTTCAAGGGCATGGTGCGATTGATGCCTGAATTTCATCGATGTGTAAAAGAGCTTGTTTGTTTACAACTGATTCACTGAGAATTGGATAGAGCTACAGAGGACTAGGAAGATTTTTGGAGTGTTTACACCTTTGATAGGTTAAAAGTGAGTCAATTTACATTTTTGTTAAATCTAAATAGATCTAACATATTTTTAAACATAAAATTTCAGTTCACTCAATGCATTTACATGTAGCCTTGTAGGGAATTGTAAACGAAATGAGTTTTGAGTCGCTCCCGATAAAATTCACGTGAATTTTCCCGTTATACTTAAATTTAGAGAGCAAACTCCAATGGCGACAAGAAATTACAATGGGAGACTGCCGTTGAAAATATAAATTTGTCATTTATTTGGATATTTGGCAAAGCAGAAAAAAATCGTTAAATTTCTCGAGGGTGACTTTTTTCTAGTTTATCAAACCATGTGTACTTCGCCGGTAAGTGTCGTAGTTTTGTCATATGACACCAAAGTTGGGGTAAACCTTTGGAATGGAACAGACTTTAATTTAGAAGTTTTCTTGTGTCTTGAAAAGGTCGGTGTCAAAAGCAACAAATGAGCTGAATTTCATATGGCTTTATGGTTCCATTACTTCACAGTATATGTTCCTATTCTAAAATGCACAGCAAGAACATAATGTTACGCTGCATATGGTAAAACAGATTCGGAACTGTTGCGTTGTTCCTTGTAACGTCATGACGACTTTTCTGTTTCTGTGGTTTGTTTGAATACGCTGTTGTACGTTAACGTGCACTGACAAAGTCATTTTTATTTTATTTTGCTGTGATTTGTTGAAATGGTATACATGAAAATATTCTATCGCCTTGTTTGCAGATGGGAATATCAGACTTTTAGGTAAGAGTAGACGCAGCATCCCCACAGTCTAAACAACAATAACCCTCGAAGCTTATATTCGCATCTGCACCTCAAACCAGTTAAATCCTTATACGCTCTTCAGATGTTCCAGATACAGTTTTGCACAAGGGAAAACTTTCAGTACCTTGTCAGCAGTACTTAAGAGCAAATTGCACTATATTGCACCAGTAAGGAAGTATTTCCTATCCAATATGTTTTAAAGCTATTTCAACTGAAGTCGAACAGTCTTTTTGTCAGGAAAAGTAAATTAAATAAGCAATGTTGTGACTCCAAAAGTTAAGTCTACAGAAGGGAATTCGGGGTAAAAATTGTGCTTTGTTTCCATGACAACAGTGAACTGATTTATAATGTGTTACTGGAAAGAAAAGACTTTAGTTTATAGAGCTAAATAATTTAATTATAGGAATATAGCATGCATCAACACTGTTTCAGCTAATTTATCCTTTAGACGACAAAATTTGAGCTAAGGAATTTGTGGGATGGAGGCATGCCAGCAAATTCAAAAAAAAAATCATCAGACTATCAGTTCTAAGAAAACAATTATCCATGAGAATCACACTTTACTGCAACTCGAAACTGGGGAGCTGAAGTATGCATAACACTAACAGATGATAAGAGTATCAGTAATTCTAAGAAAATAATATCCATGAGAATCACACTTTACTCCAACCCAAAACTGGGCAGATGAAGTATGCATAACACTAACAGATGATAAGAGTATCAGTAATTCTAAGAAAAAGAAAATCCGTGAGAATCACACTTTACTGTAACTTGAAACTGGGGAGCTGAAGTATGCATAACACTAACAGATGATAAGAGTATCAGTAATTCTAAGAAAAAAAATATCCATGAGAATCACACTTTACTGCAACCCAAAACTGGGCAGATGAAGTATGCATAACACTAACAGATGATAAGAGTATCAGTAATTCTAAGAAAAAGAAAATCCGTGAGAATCACACTTTACTGTAACTTGAAACTGGGGAGCTGAAGTATGCATAACACTAACAGATGATAAGAGTATCAGTAATTCTAAGAAAAAAAATATCCATGAGAATCACACTTTACTGCAACTCGAAACTGGGGAGCTGAAGTATGCATAACACTAACAGATGATAAGAGTATCAGTAATTCTAAGAAAATAATATCCATGAGAATCACACTTTACTGCAACCCAAAACTGGGCAGATGAAGTATGCATAACACTAACAGATGATAAGAGTATCAGTAATTCTAAGAAAAAGAAAATCCGTGAGAATCACACTTTACTGTAACTTGAAACTGGGGCGCTGAAATATGCATAACACTAACAGATGATAAGAGTATCAGTAATTCTAAGAAAAAAATATCCATGAGAATCACACTTTACTGTAACTTGAAACTGGGGCGCTGAAATATGCATAACACTAACAGATGATAAGAGTATCAGTAATTCTAAGAAAAAAATATCCATGAGAATCACACTTTACTGTAACTTGAAACTGGGGAGCTGAAGTATGCATAAAACTAACAGATGATAAGAGTATCAGTAATTCTAAGGAAAAAAATATCCATGAGAATCACACTTTACTGTAACTTGAAACTGGGAAGCTGAAGTATGCACAACACTAACAGATGATAAGAGTATCAGTAATTCTAAGAAAAAAAATATCCATGAGAATCACACTTTACTGCAACCCAAAACTGGGGAGCTGGAGTATGCATGACACTAACAGATGTTTCATATCCTATTGTCAAACTTAATATGACGTGTTTATCTAAAAACAAAAAAAAATATGTTTCTTTTGTTTAGAAATACGCATGAATTTTAGAAAATAATTTACACAATACACAAACTACTCAAAAAAGTACTCCCATTGTCAAGCTGTAGTATCATAGCAACAAAAGGAAATGAAAATTGAAACTCCAGAACTACAAATGAGCCGTGCCATGACAAAACCAACATAGTGGGTGTGCGACCAGCATGGATCCAGACCAGCCTGCGCATCCGCGCAGTCTGGTAAGGCTCCATGCTGTTCGCTTTTAAAGCCTATTGGAATTGGAGAAACTGTTAGCGAACAGCATGGATCCTGACCAGACTGCGCGGATGCGAAGGCTGGTCTGGATCCTTGCTGGTCGCATACCCACTATGTTGATTTTCTCATGGCATGGCTCAAATTATATTAACTGCTTCTTTTTCTGAAATGTTTTGTCATTTTGGCAGATGTGTAAGCTGCAATGAGAAAGTCATCAAATACCGCCCAAATCAGTTCTCGTAGTTCTTTTATTGTATAAAGCATCCCGGTGAGGTTTAGCCTGTCATATTAGATATTCAAATGCCGCTTTATATACACACGAAATGGGAGAAATGGAATCATGTTAAACAAATAAGATTCATAATTTCTAGAAGATATGCCTTAAATAAATAAAACTGACTACCTCGGAGCATTTTGGCGACACGTGCAATAGGTTGTTTTAAGAAATTAGGATGAAAGTGGGCGAGAAAATTTCATGTAACGTATACACTTTTAGCAACCGCCTACTTCTTCGTTTCCTTTTTCGTGACAGACCGTGTGTTAGATACGTTGGTACTAATATCTTTCAAAAATTGCATTTTCATTCCTATAATTACATGTAACTTGTCTACATTTAACCAGGTCTTGTGTATCAACACATAATGAAATATTTTGTCAAGCAATGTGACTTTATTTAAGGTATTGGACCCCTAATAGTAATGTTTAAAAAATGGCATTTGCTTGGTATATTCTTAAAGTTGACCGTATCTCTCACTGTGTTGCAACTTTTAAACAACTTTTACCGTGCCGATTTTTATAAATTTTGTATAATTTATGGTAATTCCTCAAGCTCAAGTAGATTTCAAAGTGATAGCCACTGTCCAAAACATTTGCAGAGAATTCATTATCCCATTAATTTTGATAGAAGAAACATTAAACTATTGGTAAACAATAATAAAACACAAAAATCTGCCAATATAATTTTTCTAAGGTGCATCAAGTAAACGGATTTAATGAGACAAAATTCTAACTCCAGCATTGAAAAATTAAGGTCGAGTCCTGTGGGACTGTTTTAAATGCTTGTCACTTCATTTGAAAATAACCTTGGGGCAGAAGTAAAATCTACCTAAATTTCTTCCAGAATATGTAATCTAAAGAGTAAAGGCAAAATAGAAAACTTTTACCGCATGTAACTCAGTATTTCTAAAGATGTCTAACTCTGCCCCCTTCTGTTTGAGAGGTAAATTCACTTTGAACAGCAAGAAATCGCTTATCAAATGAAAATATTTCCACTTTTGTACAATAAATCAATAATAAGTCTTGAAAAAAGTAAAAACTTACTACCAAAAAAGGAAAATAAGGGAACAAAATTTGATCCCAGTGGGACTTGAACCTACGCACCCTTACCCCCCCCCCCCCCCCCCCCCACCACCCTCACCACCCCCAGAAAACATTCAGTCAGTGTAGGTTTATTGTAGGAATTGAATACTCTTCATTACGGGTCTAATACCTTAAGCTTGAAACGGTTTTTTCCGTTGTAGCATCGGGATATACACGACAGTTAGAACAGCTGGTATAGTTTTTGCTTTTGTTGTTCAGTTAAGAAAAAACACAAACCAGACAGCAATAAAATGGTAACGAAGTTATATATATCATAAATAAAAATGAACTTATAAGTAATAGCGTATACTTTACAAATTCAGTTGGTAAACAAAATACTAGCTATGACAAAATTGTAAGTTATAAAATGATGCATTTTCTTTTTATCATATTCTAATATTTTCCTCGATAGAAGACAGACAAAAAGGTAACAGTGTATCTTGACTGTACAGTTACGGAAGCATTTGATAAAGTTAAAACAAACTATATCGATACATTTCAAACTATATGTTATACCATAGCATAGAAATATCTCCTAATGAATACATGAGCCGTGCCATGAGAAAACCAACATAGTGGGTTTGCGATCAGCATGGATCCAGACCAGCCTGCGTATCCGCGCAGTCTGGTCAGGATCCATGCTGTTCGCTTTTAAAGCTTACTGCAATTAGAGAAACCGTTAGCGGATGCGCAGGCTGGTGTGGATCCATGCTGGTCGCAAAGCCGCTATGTTGGTTTTCCCATGGCACGGCTCCAATACTTTTGTTGTACTTATACATGGTTATTTTCAGGTGTGAATAATCGTAACCCTGAATATTGTAATGATTTGAATGTTGAATATTTTAAAAATTCTAGTTTTAGAAATGGGGTACCTGGTGATCGCATCAAAAAATATTTAACGCGTACAATTTCTTGACTGAAATTCAGCCTCATGAATACAAAACACCAGTATTCAACTCGTCTTAAATAAGAAAAGTTAATTGATGGTGGGACTACTTTAACCTTTACGGCAATAAGGCGTCAAAAATGATGTCATGATGGCATCTATACGTTCTGTATGTCAAAATTTTTGCCAGTTTAAACGAGTGTTTAGTCTTATTAGCCTAGAATTAAATTTAGCAGCAGTTAAGGGAACACTAGGAAAAAGTATATAATAAAAGTGTAAATACACAGTACATTTATCTTCAAAATGTTTTTCTCGGATTTTGCCTTGATCCACTTGAACCGCATACAATATTACAGATCAACATACTGTTATATTTACCGTCTCATGTTTGATTTCTTCTTATACAAGTTCTGGAACTTTTAATGTCTCGAATATCAGAGATGAAAAATGTTCCGGGTATCACTTCTGTGGTTTTAATCCATTCAATTAAAACATAAACATTGGACATTCTGATTTCTGCACATTATTTACTTCTATTCTGGAATAGATGTCGCAAATGTTTTTCACACAGTTGGCCAAATATCTGGTCAATGCCTTATTTGGGCGTTTTTCCGTTAGCAATGAACTCTGTTTGTAATCAAATAACCACTGCGTCGCACCGTTCAATAAATGTCAACATTACTTTCCCTAAATGTGTGTTTTTATAAACCTTTTCCCTGGAGTATTATTTGGTGATCAGTCTTAATGTAATAACTTAACGAAGCTCTGGAGTGTCTATGACAGTAGTTAACTGAGAGGATAAGATGTAAGCTGCTTCTAGTTAGGTATACTCATCAATATATTATATATCCAACGCGAAAGCAAGATGCATTTCAAGAGAACTTGAAAGTTGTCAAAATGCATAATGGTATTAGGGAAAGAAAATAATTGATGGCGGCTGTCAAATTTTGTTGAACGGCATTAGGAACTGACAACTTTAATTAGAAATGTGTACATAAAACCACCAGAATTTCATGTTGCGGTTACTTTCCAAGGATTGGTATTTTCTTAATCTTATTAGACGACTAAGAGCACTTAAACAAGGTAGAACAAGTAAGCAGCACGTGTTAAACAGTATCTTATTTTCTCGTTTTAGATGTAGGGATTGGCTTCGAATTTACAAAAATTTAGATCGAGGAGAAATTAACGAAAATGTTAAACACCAAGACGAATTATGCGGCAACCTATCAAATTTGAAAGAGAAAGTATTCTATTCAAGCGGACGTGCTCTAATCATGGAGTTCCACACAGACCCAGACTCGAGGGAAAAGCATACCGGTTTTAAAGGCGTTTTTACATTTTTAGAAAAAAGTAAGTAGTCACTTATATGAGGCAATAGATCAGTTGGTGCATTTAATAGAATTACCAAAATAGACCTATCTATCATTGACATTCTTATCTCTAATGTCCTGAGAGACAGGAATTTATAGGTTTTAGAGAAAAGATTATCGCCGGTTTACTGGCAGGACATCTCTTTGGGACTAATTAGAGCGCGGAAGGATTTCTGTTACTTCTAGTTCTGGCTGTAAACCAGTCTTCACTATTTTTACGGTTGTAATTGGCATCAATCGTATTCGAAAAACAGTAAATTAAACTTAATTAAATCGCATGCCATTAACGTCTACCCTTAATTCCAGTATCATATTTAATTAAGTTATATCAATCAAGGGGCACTTAAGAGTTGTTTGGATGTCTCAATTGTATGAGAGTTTTATTCTGTATTTCAATAATTGTCTGTGCAGTAAAACTTTAAACTGCATTGCAACGGTACCAAATTATAGATTTACACTGACAAACCTTAAAGAATATGTGAATATATCATGTGAATATATTTCACATCAACGTGTTTGTCATTTATAAGGAAGGTCAACCTATCTAATGTTAAAAATATCGCAACCTCGCTTACTTTAAGGCGACCAGTAATTATTAGAAAAACGCAATTGTGTTGCCATTTCTTTTCATGACCGTAGTTTATCGTCATTACCGTATCTGTACTTTTAGACCTTTCTAACGTAAACGTAATTACGAAACGGAATACTGAATCCGTAAAATTTTAGGCTAATTTGTGGTCTATGGGAGACAATTTCATCCAGTAGTAATACAATAGTATCTCCCTTAGACCATTATTTGCAAATAACATTTACGGATTCAGTAATCCGTTTCCGATTTACGTTTACGTTAGAAATGTCTATTATGCGCACATTTTTACTGACTTTGTTCTTGGATTCAATGATGTTTTATTTTCTTGTCTTTTGGGACCATGGAGCCCATTCAGCTTCTATGTATTAGTAAAATTCGGCTTAAGTCGGTGTTAGGGTGAGTGAGCGGTGTTGCATTTTCTATGACATTTAACGAATAGACTCAATCAAAGCTAGTCTGCTATTATCTTGTTTGTTTGCATTTTTTGCTTCCAAAGGATCTTCGTTATATACTTTACTTGTAAAGAAAAATGTTTCTCACGACTACTCTAACTGGAGTCATCTGTAGTTTTCGTTCCCTGTCCTTTGAAAAGCGACATATAGCATGTCATGACAGGAAATGTGTATAAGGGAACATAATGTCGGTGGCAAGTGTCTTCAGGTTGAAACTGGACATTTTTGTAACATTTAGGACTGTGCTAGACATATTTTTGCCTGTAATTAAGAGAAAAGATACATTTGATTGATTATTGAATCAAGTGTACTTCTACGAGCTACTTTTCATTTAATTATTTTTCGCAGAGGAAATCCATTTCAAAATGGTCCATTTCACCTTGTCGGAATCTTCCCTCAAACATTACTCTATTACAGACGTCTTATTTTAATTATGTGCCGACGTGCAATTTAAAATCCGGATTCTATTTCCTGTACATAATTTGAACTGTCTGCAAGAACCTACTTAAACCAAGGAAACGATTTATTCAGTAAGACATTGTAGCGTTAATTACTTGAAGAGACATTCCTGTAATTATATTTTTTCTACCAAAATCATTCGACAAACATCGGTTGCTTCAGAACTAAGTGGAAATATTTGACAGTGTACAGCCGCTGCGAGACTTAACAGCTGCTCTTCTGCGATGAGTTTACTCACTGCTGTCTGAAAAAAAAGTACAATTTAAACATTGCTAGAAAAGCCTGCGCCAAGGAAGTAAAAATATAGTTTATTTAATGGATTTTAAGATTCAGTAACTTCCTTAAAGTAGGAATTTTAATGTAATCTCTATGCAAAAGCAAACACATGGTCAGAATTTCAATAACAATTACGGTACATTTTTATCAAACTTATCGATGAACATGATAATTTTGTTATGAGTCACTAACCAGGGTTCTGAAAACTTTAAAATGAATGTAGGACTGTTATGAAATACTTTCTTTAAATCTGTTGCAGCTAAAAGCCCTTCAACATTTATTAACGTTGCTCGGTAATTGCCCTATGAATGCCTAGTGCTGCAACTCAGAGACACGAGGGTGCATATTTAGTCTGAAAAGCTACATTTCCGTTTTCATCTGTCATGGTTTATTCAGCACAGATAGTAATGAAACTTTGTATGAATATGTAGCTCATTTCATTAGTACAGATACGCAATTAACACAGTTTTGACAACCTGAATATCTGCAATTTAAATGTTTTTGGTTGATGTCTTCTTTGTATCTACTTTATATCCCATTTTAAAGATCGGAATGAATTGTAAGTACATTCTAAAAGAACAGGCGATAGTGTACATTCTATTTAAAGGTACAGCGAGTTTGGTTTCACAATTCAGTTGTTCTTTCAGAAAGTTCTTGCTGTCTTTTCGAGTACATTGGAATGATGTATGAATTACGTATTGTTTCTTTACTTTTTGCTTAGACAGATCTTCGCCATTAGAGTAAAATTCGGTCTTCTCGGACGTGAGATTCTATTCATTTGTTAAACTGACAAACTTGGCCGATATAAAATTATAGTAATTTGTTAAACTGACAAACTCGGCTAGTATGAGATTCTGTTCATTTGTTTAACTGACAAGCTTTGCCATTATGAGATTATAGACATTTGTTATACTTACAAACTCGGCCAATATGAGATTCTATGCGTTTGTTAAACGTACAAACTCGGCCATTATGAGATTCTATGCATTTGTTCAACTTACAAACTCGGCCTTTTTGAGATTCTATTCCTTTGTTAAACGGATAAACTCGACCATTCTGGGATTCAATTTAATTGTAAATCTGACAAACTTTTTAGTCTTATGTTTAACTGACAAAAGGTCTGTTGGGGATGTTAATGGAACCAATTTTTACTATTTTTAGACACCATTTTGTGCACTTACCTGACCGCATACCAACTGGTAAAACAACCTTTTGACCTTTTTTGCAATCGTTACAATAGGAATAAAGGTCAATACTAGCAAAGGACAGTAATGATTGTTTCGTGACATTTTATATCTGATTTTTTTATTGTCTCATTGACTACGTTAGTAGCATAAAATGTGTTCACATAGCAATAATACTTAAAGTCAATGTTATAATGCTAAAACATAGTCATTTCATAATGACATTAACTTATGCATTATAAGTCCGCAGCCATAGTAATCTTTCATGATTATTTCGACTTTGAACATGTGCGATCGAAACCTCGCTTGGAGTGACTTCCTTGGATGAAGTGACAATTAATATGGAAGGTCTGTACTTCTATGCATTTGCTCTGCCCCCCCCCCCCCCCCTCCCCTCCCCCACCCCGCCCCGTTTCTGAAATAATGCCCAAGGGACAATAGGGATTTTCCTCCACCATGATAAAGCCGGAAAATCGCCATTGTGTCGATTAGACGCTAAAACGAACGAAAACATAAACAAAATACAACAGCAATTCAGTACAATGATATTTGGCAAATTTGCTGTTTTGCATCCGAACAAAAAGATCTTAATGGTCATTTCTTTATAGATTCGGCGAAATCATGTTGACTGACATTATTATCTGTTTCGCTACGTGGCACCGTCGCGTAAATATCTAATCTACACTAGAATAGGGAAGTTAATATCCGTTTTAGAATTACTCCATTAAATGTAATGATGCGAACATGAATATCTTGTTTCATTTGACATATAAAAACATATGTATAAATGATTTGGGGAAATAGCATTGTTGAAAGCACCAATATTACTTTTTAACAAATAATACCGTTCTTTCCAAAATGCATTATTAGTCCCCTACTGGTTGAAAACCAGTTTCGGGGACTATAGGAATGCGCTTTTCCGTCATTCTGTCCGTCCTTCCGTCCGTCCGTCCGCAATTTCGTGTCCGGTCCATAACTTTAATATTACTTGGCACAAATGTTCCCCCATGGTGAGACGACTTGTCATGCGCAAAACCCGGACCCTAGCTCAAAGGTCAAGGTCACAGTTGGAGGTCAAATGTCAACATGGCTTTTTTCCTGTCAGGTCCATAACTCTCTCATCCATGAAGGGATTTTAGTATTACTTGGCACAAATGTACCTCATAATAAGACAATGTGTCATGCACAACTTTTAGACCCCTAGCTCAAAGGTCAAGGTCACACTTAGCCCGCCCGCTTAGCTTAGTAGATAGAGCGTTGGTCTGTGGATCACGGGGTCGTGAGTTCGATCCTTGGGCGCGGCGTATGTTCTCCGTGACTATTTGATAAACGACATTGTGTCTGAAATCATAAGTCCTCCACCTCTGATTCATGTGGGGAAGTTTGCAGTTACTTGCGGAGAACAGGTTTGTACTGGTACAGAATCCAGGAACACTGGTTAGGTTAACTGCCCGCCGTTGCATGACTGAAATACTGTTGAAAAACGGCGTTAAACCCAAAACAAACAAACAAACAAGGTCACACTTAGCAGTCAAATGTAAACATGGCATGCTGGTTCTTGCGCATGACGGATTATCATGCGCAAGAACCAGGTCCCTAGGTCTAAAGTCAAGATCATACTTAGAGGTCAAATGTTAAATTTAAGAATGACATTGTCCGGAGCATTTCTTCTTCATGCATGGAGAGATTTTGACGTAACTTGGCACAAATGCTCACCACCAGGAGGGACCCTTGTTTTTAGAATTACGTCCCTTTGTTTTTGCTATAAATAGATTATATTGTTACATTTTTATTACTGGCAATAGGGAAAAATCGAGACCACTTTTCTGTGGTACAACATGCATGTTACATTGAATTTTTAGGTGTTTTTTGACCTATCTCTACCTGGTAAAGAGTTTTGTGTGGACTTATAAAAATAGAATTTTTTTAGGATTAATTTCCCTTCGTTGTTACTATAAATAGCTTATATGATAACTTTTTTATAATTGGCCAAACAAATTCCATATGAAAACAACTGAAGGTTTTTATATATGCAAATTTGAATCCAAGTGATTTGTTATAACATATTGTATATATAGTGCAATATTGTTTATACATCCTTTACAGAAATCAGTTCATTATGTTATACTTCAGTAGAAAAAATTAGGTACCTTCCAGTAGGGGACTTTGTATTGCATGACAATACTTTATTCACTTGTTTACTTTATCTTTTTTAAGTAAAGAAACTTGATGTCAGGACTCTCCCTCCCTCCAGCGGAGTCTTTACAATAGACCGGAATGAGAGGGGTCTTGAGCCAAAGTGCCTGTGTATTAAAGAGCACACAGTTTACCGGTTGAAGTCAGGGATATTCATGACAAAAAAAATGCGAAAAAGAAATAAATTAGTAATTTCAGTGTAAGCAACTTGCGAGGGAGGCGATGAATAGACAGGATACTCATAAAATAGACATGCTAAAATTCAGCTGAAATTTATTTTTCTCTATTTTTGGCAATGTAATGAAGGTAAACATGTTAAATACTAAAACATATGAGAAATGATATCTATAGTAAAAGATAAAAGATAAGAGTAGATTTCCCGTAAGCACAGAGCACCCCAAACACAGCCATAGAGCCATGCATCGCAAAGTAGGCCCACAACAAAAAGATGTTGTAACGGAAAAATATAGTAGACGGGTTGCTTCAAAAATCTAACAAGTACATTTTAATTATATGCAAAATACAGAAAACGGGGGCGGGAAGGGAAAGGGTTACATAAAAGGGACGGATGTTTTGGGGGGAGCAGTGGAGCAAGGATTAATATTCAAAAGGGATAACGTAAACCACAGCAGCGCAGAAGACAATCACACACACACACAACTTACATACACACAAGTAAGAAAAAACAATATAGGGCACCGCCCAAGACACACTCACGCACGCACGCACACACGCACGCACGTACGCAAAAAAACAACAGTAGGGTACCGCCTATGGACGGCCGGCGGCCAAAATTATAGTGGGCACAATAACTTACTCCTAGTAAAAGGAGAGGGGGAGTGCAAATGCAAGGGGAAACGCTGGGAGGGGCGATGGGGTAGTGAGGAGAAACAGGAAAGAAACGCCAACAACAAATAAGACAATATACGCAACACAAAATACGAGACAGACAGAAAACATGCTTAAAATAGGGGCACCGCCTTGGAACGGTCAGTAACCTATATAAAGGAAACCGGGGGGTTTAAACGCGTATAGGGCATACCAACCTCGCACTTACCCCGTTTTCAACAAGGTAGACAAGACAATGTCAATAAAATCACTCCCCGCTGATAAACGCTCTAACATTAGTGACAAAATACAAGATCATATCATTGACAAGTGAAACATAAAATTAGGGTCAATCTAAGGTATAATTACACCAAAGTACTTAACAACTTGTCAGAAGTCAGAGCACTAAATGCGTAACTTTTACGGGCACGACTAAGCAAGCTGCAAGACAAAATTCCACTCCTTCCGTCCGTTTTTATATGATTAAGGAGAAAAAAACATCAAGGAGGCTTACACTTTATCCGGAATGCAACCGAGAAAATTATTAGCAAATTCGATTTTAACTTTCAAGAGTGGGAGTGAAATGTGAAACTTCCTTCAACCTCCTCTAAACCCTTTCTCCATCCCTCTCATCCAACGTGCTATGTAGGCACCATGACCATACTTGACTTTCACTCATCTCTAAAATCTCTCATAATAAAGAAGTGGCAACACAAATGCAAGAATTATTGTACTATGAGTTGTACAAATAAACTGCGAATGTTTCTTTTTATTCCCAAGTACGATTTTCACAAATAATATTGAAATGAGCCGCGCCATGAGAAAACCAACATAGTACGTTTGCGACCAGCATGGATCCAGACCAGCCTGCACATCCGCGCAGTCCTGTCTGGACCAATGCTGTTCGCTTTCAAAACCTATTGCAATGAGAGAAAGCATTAGCGAAAAGTATGGATCCTGATATGGCTTTCTCATGGCGCGGCTCAAATATAAGATTATCATAGAGCAGAAGGGAGATAGAGCTCAGATTTACGTCAAAATTTCGTCAAACCTATGTTAAGATATATCATATATTTTACATTATTTTTAGAGTTAATTAAATTTTAGATTAGTCCCTTATGCTTCTCAGCTGTAGCATTTGCCACCGTAAGAAGGTACACTGTCAAGTACACCGAGGAAACAATAGCTTTATCTTAAATTGTCTTTAATTATTTCGCCGTTTATTACACTAATGAAATAATACGGTCGACAAATAGATTTCTGTATTCCAATAATACTGACCAACTTAGAGTCAACACTGGTTAATGTCGTCTACAGAGTAACAAAAACTGGTGAGAAATCGTACGAACTTCAGTTCATTTTCTTGTTCAGATTTTGTATTTTATTCATTTACAATGGTCCGAGTTCAACATAGCCACTACAAAATTTATGAATATCAGACTTCATTTATTAATATAGATCTTTAGAAATAAGCTAATGTTATGTATCCTGTTTTCCGTTAGATAGGAAAGATAGGTGTGGCTCCTCATTTGATCGACATGTTCCCGGTAGATGTTCGACAGGCAAGGCTCAGATAAACACTCAATATTTTAAACTTTTCATGTCTTTTTTATATTTCACTTCATTTTTAAAATCAGTGCTTGTTCTGTCCTCTGCTCTTTTTTAAAATTCAGCACGCTTATGTAGGGAATATAAAGGCTTCTTGGTAACAATAAGTAATATGTTTTCTTGATCTAGATTTTTATCAATTTAATTAACCTCTCCGCTAGTTAACTGGCTATAAAATTATATGCTATTAAAGTTGAGATAATAATGATTCTTAACATTTTGGTTTTATTTCTATTATGATACTTGCACACATATACTCATTATTATGAAGGTTTGCATAATAATCTGCCAAACGCGGCATCTAGAATACTTAGCTTGGATTGCTTGTTCATTAATAAATGTACCTTCATAAAATACATAGGTATTTGAGAGAATCATATATGTAAAGTTTCAAAATCAATATAATTTTAGATGTAATGTACTTCTCTTTTTTTCTGTCTTTGCTGCTGTTTTAATTCATTTATACAATTTATTTTTAAATCCAGAACGGTATTTTCTATATCTAAGGGGAGTAACTCAAATAGAAATGAATTTGGATATATCGTAGTGGTTGCAAAACCTTAGAACTAAATAAAGGTGTTTCGAAACATCATGCAAAACTGATCAATCATCTGCCTTAAAGTTTAAATATTTACAATAGTTTCCTTTATTATACATTTTTATCACAATAACTTCATATGTACGTTTATTTTTTGTATATCAATATGAGTTTAACATTTTGCAAAAATCAACATTACAAATTACTTAAAATTTTCTTTTATTTTTTTCACCAGGTATTTTCAAAACCGTTGGCATATTGCGATATGGGACTCAGTGCTCGTATGATATACAAAGTGGAAATAATCATACGAAAGGAAAGTTTTTCTCACCTAGATACCCTCAGAGATATCCAAAATCATCTGACTGTGTATATATGTTCATGGGACATGACAATGAACATGTCAAAGTGCTTTTTAAACTAATACAGCTGCCTAAACATTCTTCTGGGTTTGTATGTTTGTGATATTTTTCCCTTTGAAAATAAGAATTATTATACAATTGCCGAAACAGTCTTTTAGGTTAGTATATTTGTGATATTTTTCCTGTTGAAAATAAGAATTACTATACAATTGCCTACAATAGTAGCTAAATCTGGGACTTTGTATTTGGCTCTCATGGAGCCACCATCAAAACTTTTAAAGTCGCCATATGACCTTAAATGTTGATGGTGTGACGGTAAATTCAAACAAAAACAAAAAAGTCATTGTCAGAAACTATTTAGCATATTAAAAACGAATTCTTGAAAATTCATATTTCTCTGGTCCTTAGATTTTCAGATTTTCCGTCTGATTTCTAATCTGTTTTAACGTTAAAATGAGAATTTTTTTGTCAAAGACAGAGGAAAGCAATATTTCAATCAAGCCAAGACAAAGCAAAACGGACGTGTACATGTTCTTATACGAATAATGTTTACGATATTATCAAAGATAGTACCCACATTTTATGCAAATGTATGGGAATGTATATACTCAGATATTTATCATGTACTGATTGTAATGAAATCTTAAAATAAACATATTGCAGTATTATTATACGCCCGTTTGAAAAACGGGACGTATTATGGGAACGCCTCTGGCGGGCGGGCGGCGTCCACAGACTTTGTCCGGAGCATATCTTCTTCATGCATGAAGGATTTTGATGAAACTTGGCACAGTTGTTCACCATCATGAGTCGGAGTGTCGTGCGCAAGAACCAGGTCCCTAGGTCTAAGGTCAAGGTCACACTTTGAGGTCAAAGGTCAAATTCAAGAATGACTTTGTCCGGAGCATATCTTCTTCATGCATGGAGGGATTTTGATTTAACTTGGCACAATTGTTCACCATCATGAGACGGAGTGTCATGCGCAAGAACCAGGTCCCTAGATCTAAGGTCAAGGTCACACTTAGAGGTCAAAGGATACAAGAATGAAAACTTTGTCCGGAGCATTTCTTCTTCATGCATGGAGGGATTTTGATATAACTTGGCACAAATGTTCACCACCACAAGATGGAGTGTCTTGCGCAAGAACTAGGTCCCTAGGTCTAAGGTCAAGGTCACACTTAGAGGCCAAAGGTCAGATACAAGAATGACTTTGTCCGAAGCATTTCTTCTTCATGCATGGAGGGATTTTGATGTAACTTGGCACAATTGTACACCATCATGAGACGAAGTGTCATGCGCAGGTCCCTTCTTTAGAATTACTTCCCTTTGTTGTTACTATAAATAGCTGGTATTGTAAGTTTTTCATTACTAGTCGTAGGGAAAAATCGAGACCACTTTTCTGTAGTACAACATGCATGTTGCATCCAATTCTGAATAGTATTTTGACCTATCTCTACCTTGTAAGGATTTTTGTGTGGACTTACTATTTTTTTTTTAAGATTAACTTCCCTTAGTTGTTACTATAAATAACTTATATTGTAACTTTTTTATAATTGACCGTAGGGAAAAACCAAGACCACTTTTCTGTGGTACAACATAGATGTTACTTTCAAATTTTGGGTGTATTTTAAGGTATCTCTTCCTGGTAAGGATTTTTTTTTGTGGACTTAGAAAAATAAAAGAATTACAATAATTACTAAAAAAAAAACATTGTAAACAATCACAAAATTAAAATTCCATTTGCAAATACAGGTGCTAGTGTAAAGAAATTTGCTGTGACGGGCGTATTTTGTGACATTCTGGCACTCTTGTTGTTATTACAAATGTCTTTTGGCGGCATTTTATTCAGTGGTATTGTTTAAGTAAGGAGCTTATCGACTGTCTTTGCTCTTTCAGGTGTGATGAAAACGGGGATATAATTAGAGTGTACGATGGAAGAGACAAATCTTCTCCAATGTTGAAAACATTTTGTGATAATACACATAACCAAGTAGAATTGTATTCCACTGGACCATACATGTACATAGAATTTCATTCTGACAGACATCATGAAGCACAGGGATTTGCTGCTGATTACGAGTTCTTGGATAAACGGTGGGAAGGCGGGAGTTCCCCTGTACCTAGTGATAGTATGATTTTTCTTTTATTCCTTAAAACTAAATGTCTGTATAGTCTTCTTATTTTCTACCATGTTATATAAACAACGGACCGATGTGTGTCCTCTGTTACCTAGGGAGGGTACAAGCCTTAGGGACGTATATTACGTATAATTTCCTCCAGATCGGGCGATTATTTCTGGCCCAATTATTTTTTGGGTTGGGATGGGGTGGGGGCGGGGGAAGGTTTCAGTCTCCTCATAACCAACATCCTTGATCTTTTTATTCTAGTCGCGTGTCTGTTAAGTTTAAAAAGATTAAACATAATAACATCAAACATCTTGAAGACCACTTTCAAGATACTTTCTTTATAGTCTATATAATGCATCTTTGCATATAAGTAGCCGGACCGGACAAGAAGAAGAAATGATTGTCTTAATGCAAATATGGCGGTTGCTTTTTGTAATATTTCTCTCTTCAGATGGGATGTCAGAAAGTCCTGATGGTGGTAAGTTTAAATAGAGATTAGAATATGTCGAGCCACATACCACATTCAGTAGAAACATTTACAGTTTAGTTTGTTTCCGTTTTACAACAAAGCCCACCATTCTGGCACAGTATCATGTTGCATGCATGTATGTATGACAATTATATTGCAGTTAGACTGTTGTCTTGTTTGTAAACTCCTATGATAGAATATTATTATGATTTTTACGTAATCCTTTTATTGGGATAGTTTGCTAGGTTATGGGTAAATAATACCTTAAATGCCTTAAATACCATTTGTCCTGTTATTATAATGTATAAAACTTCAATGAATATATTTCATATTTATCTAATGCATAATTCAAGAAACTTCCTAATAATTTTAATTTTTAATCTGATCAAATGACAATGTATATGATCACTTCCTGCTTCAGTGTTCATATTCATTTCGACTCAATCTGATTCAGGTATAAATCATGAACTTTAATTGAATAGTAACTGTAATACATAGTAATTTTACCCGAGGATTGTGCCATACTGTCAACAGTATACCCTGTGTTTCGTCCGAATCTCGGTGTGGGCATCGCCTGTTTGAAAATAAAGTCCTCTTATAAAAGGGTCAATATCTGAAAGTCAGTTGTTACTAAATTATTATACCATATGTTGTGTTTTAACACAGTTTCTTGACCGAAGGGTGTGTTAATAGTGTGTAATATATAGAGGGGTCATTGTAGAGTTAGGCTATGTGGCACCGTTAAATGTCGCACCACCGTTAAAGTGGTTGCGACATTTAACGGTGGTGCGACATTTAACGGTGCCACAGACGTTAAGTGTCCCAACCACCGCTAAATGTCGCAAAATTATTTGCCGCACGTTTAACGCTAAATGTCGCAAGAATTTGTCTACCGTTATATGTCGCAACACTAACGATAAATGTCGCACTGCCTATTCAAAACTAAGACATATATCAACAATGCGTTGTGGTTATTTCTTTCATTTTTTATGTAATAAACTTGAATCGTCAATAGCAAACTAATATGGTGTTGGCTTTAAGCCCGACTGAAATATTGTATACCCATTTTCGAGGGCAGCAGACTAAACAGGTTATACAAATATACAAATAGTCATGTTTAAACTAGTTTAACTGGCTGCGGGCTATGATTAGTAACACGAACATGTTAAAGTCTCGCGTGTGCACGCCTTTATGTTATTAAGATCGGTTCAGATCGCATTACTCGCAACTGCATCAATTTGAGACTGATTGTCTTTCAACATATCGGGTTAGTTTTGTATCACCTATGGTGGTGAGTTTAGGACACATACATACGTTTTGTAATAACATTATCTCAAGTGATCATAATGAGATATCGTTCGATCGAAATAAGATGTCGTGAATTTGAGATACGATGTCGTGCCTTCAGGATAAGACATCGTGCGCACGTGATAAGCTGTCGAGCGCTCGAGATAAAATGTTGAATGCTCGAGATATGATGTCAAGCAATCCAGATAAGATGTCGTGCACTCGAGCGTACAGCGATCGAAATCAGATGTCGTAAGCTCGTGATAAGATGTCAGGCTCTCGTTACAAATGACATGCATCCTAGATAAAATGTCGTGCGCTCAAGATAATATGTCAAGTGGTTGATATAACTTTATCTTAAAACATGGAGTTATGATGGTCCTACATTGATCATATGAGTTTCACAGTTTGAAAAAGATAAGAAAAAATCTCGTCCACTAGTGGTTGTGCTTTTGTACAAATTAAACGTGTGTGAGCAGTCCTATTTTAGTGTTCACGTGATATTTTAATGCCAAGATATATTAAAAATGTAAGCTGTGTTCAATTATGTTCAATTAATAACTACGGTTAATCATGTATTCAGATATCTAACAAGCTATTTAAACAATAAGATATTCAAATTGTCCTATTTATACATAGTTCCCATAGTCCACACAATGCATACTCATGCAAACACTAACTAATCTTATCTCAGGTTCAAAAATGTTGAAAGTAATATATCAGTTGTAATTACTGTTGAACTTACCATAGTTATTTTTTCTTCTTTTGCTGTGCGACATTAAGCGTTGGTGTTGCGACATATAACGGTGGACAAATTCTTGCGACATATAACGTTAAAAGTGTGACAAATAGCGGCAGATGATTTTGCGACATTTAGTGACCGCAGGGTGTGTTAATAGTGTGTAATATATAGAGGGGTCATTGTAGAGTTAGGCTATGTGGCACCGTTAAATGTCGCACCACCGTTAAATGTCGCAACCATCCTTTGGTGGTTGCGACATTTAACGGTGCCACAACGTCAACCTTGCGACATTTAAAGATAATTGCGACATTTAACGGTGTTGCGACATTTAACGTTGCAACAGTCTATAATCATTGATGTAGACACTTCAAAAGAACAATGTATAAAAACACATGCACGCATTTAAATGTTATATACTTTAAGCAATACATAGTTACCTGCACTGGTCTGGTTGACACAGTTGATTTGTACTGTCATAAATATTTGCTCTACAAAGTGCGTAAATGACTACTTACTACTCTAATAAGAATATGTTCGCCATTTTGTTAGGGTTTTACAAATAAAGTTTATCAGTTGCCATATGCTTTCTTGTACATTGATTTTAAACATAAATTTCTTTAACACATTCTTCAATGAAATAATTTATAGCGTTTACCTAGAGCATCGCCAAAAATATTCAGTTGTTAAAAGAATCAAAAGTTTTCATTGGGCAAATAATGTTGAACAAAAGTGTATTTTCATAAAGAAGGTAATAAAAGTCATTCTAGCCCCCATCATGAAGGTTATACGGTCTACCGGAAGTAGCTCAAGTATCAAGCCAATGTGTAAAAAATGCATTTTAAACTGATACACTCAGACACCTTGTGACCTACAAGCAACATCAGTTCCATTTGTTTCTAAACTCTCAACATATCGAGGACTCAACGCGAAACTAAAGTCTATCTGCTTCTGTTTCTATATATACATAGACTAGTTTCGCGTTGAGCCCTCGATATCTAACTGATACTTGATACCTTATTTTTGTCTTTCATAAAGTGTGGTATCTGAATTTATGTGATCTTTAGCGCTTTTATTGTTACTGTAATGTGTTGGCTTTGTATAATTAGGAACTTGTCTGATAAAGTCATCTATTATTCACGGAAAAATGTAAAGGGAGATCACTTTTGTCCTCCTGACGACCGAAATGTTTCGTGGTTCTTTACCTTCTATAATGTTTTTGAATTCGTTAGTTCATCTGTTTTGTAGTTTCTAAGTCATACAGATTTGCATTGAACAAGAATAGAATTATATCTCCTCAGATGTTGGGTTGGTTAAAATTGTCAAGGTAAAAACTAGTTGAATATAATTTACGTTCTTGGTATGCTTTTCATTTTAAGTTACGTAAACAATACTTAAGATTGGTACTGGAAATGTCTCAATATTTTTATTTCAAAGTGCGTGTAACAGTCATACAGATGGCGTAGACTTACATCCAATAATATTTTACTGTATATGTGTATTGTTTGTATGAAAATTGATTCTTAACTGCTTGCAAAACATGCAATATCTTGGTGAGTTAAATAAATTTTCAAAATGTTGCTTTAATGAGAAACATGAGACAGATATTATTGAATGGCTTCCTTTCTGTTGCGGTTTTGATTCATTTAAGCATGCAAAGGCAATTACATAGAAATTGAATTAAACCCAATTGTATGCATTGAATTACACTGAAATATTTGTTAAGCTTTACAAGAAAACATTTTGACAAGCTTTTGTCATTCAGCAATATTATACCAGACCGTGTTTGGTTCCTTATATTTCTTTCTTTTCTTTTTTGCAAATCTTCACTTTTCAAATTGATTATGCGTTTTTTCTACTTCAACGAAAGTCCAATCAATCTTTTACGCTGGCATTTGACCTTTCCTAGTGGTAAAGCTAATATTTCCGCCACAAATCATTTATATTGATTTAAGATGAAACCGATGTGCTGCTCAGAAAGGTTTTGCTGAAGAACAGTTAGTACAATAGCAATGTTAGGCGGAAATTGGGATATTGTATTAAGTATCTCTCGATAAACAGTGCGAGAGATTTCTCCAAAGCAAAGATCACTGCTCCGGATGTAGGATTGTAATCATGCGTGCATACAGTACTTGATTAACGGATACAGTAAAACCGTTGCGAATTGCATTCCATTCACTGCATTTTACACATCAATATTTTACAGAAACTGAACAGCTTTAATATCATTCCACTTTAATGATTTAGATGTGAGATATTTCATAATCGATCTATATACACGATCCAAATGTCATGTTTTTATTGTTCAGGATTAGATATTCTGTGTTTAAAGTTTAATATATTATTTGTGAAAACAAATCGACCATTTCTATGATCATTTTGATTCATAGATTCCTGATTATTCTGCTTTTTAGTTTCAGTATTATTTAGATTTTTAGTTTCATTTTAGAAAATCCAACAGTCTCATATCGGTTCTGTTACACGTAAAACGTATGCACGTATATAATACGTGGACAGTCTTGTAGAAAATCAAGGAAATGAGGAAAAATAACGACAGATTTCTAATACAAATAACCCGTTTAATTGTTCTTTATTTCCTATGTATATTGAATGCTATTCAAATACGAAAAGATCTCCTCAGGCGTTAGTTATTTAGACATATTCGGAGATAATTAGAAACTGGTGTAACAAGAAGCCATCTAATAGAGCTTATAAAGAACTCAGTATGTGAAACACGTATGGCAGTTACGAAAAGGCAATTAACGATCTCGTTTGTAGTCAATGGCAAGCTCTGCCTTCGCGTGGTGTAAATTCTGTGTTGCTCCTCTTGATTACATGTTCTAGATTTGATTGTCAGCTGTTTTTGATTTTTTAAAGAACGTAAATATATAAATATAATTAATTAAAGCTGAGATAAATTAAGGTTACATAGCTCTAACGATGGTAAGACATTGTCTACATCACAAGACAGCATAACATTCTTTCGAAACATACCGACATTATGCATTTATCAAGTTTGTGTGTAAATCTTTTCTGGCCCACTGACTCTATTGCCGGATGTCATTGATGTTCAGGTGTCCTTATATTTGTACTTGTAATTTACCAAATTGCCAAAATGGTTTACATAGGAGTAACTTACAAATGTATTTGAACAAATGCTAGATTGACTCTGTTTGGTAGTCCGTAGTTTTCCTCCATTACGCACTGCTTTCATCAAGAGCCGAACAAGTGTTTTAAGCATACCAATTTTGCATTCCAATGAAAAAAAAAAAACAAAATGTGAATATACATTGATTGGTTATTTAGACATAATAAATAGTAGCACAATTACTATTATCCAGTATTTTGCTGCAATTTATGATCAATTTTGAAAAAAAAATCAAGATTCATGTCTCGATGTTTTACCGGGATTTAAGAAATTGATTTTTGCAGTGATATCTAACGCTACGTTTGATGGATTAAGAAACAGCGAGCTGGTGTTCTTGCGCAGGTTTATCTGTAATTTGATATATTCATATGACTAAATCGCCGTTTCATTAATTTAAAAACATCATTTATAGCGAATTATAGCTTCAAAGTGCTGTAGTTCACAAATTTTGTAAGATTTTAGGTCGTTGTAATTTTTCAACAGTATTTGGTAAAGTTATAAAACGTTTTATTATAAGAGGTTATGACTCAACTGTAATTGGCAGCTTTTAAACCCACCGAGACTGAGATGTTTTGGTATCTGTGTTTTGGCCTGTTTCGTCGGGTTCTTTAGGAGTTTCTCTTGATGCTCTGTCTTCTGCAAAGGCATTGAGTACACGCGGTTTGGTTAGATCTTAAGGTTTTCTTTTTATATAAATTTACATGAGCATGTTTGTTTTACATGCCATGCCTTCTGTTGCTCTTGCATGTTTTAGTGATTCGCATGACGGTGATAACTTTTATTTGCAGTGTTCTAAGACTTTTAAACATGGTGGAGGTGAGACTGAGGTTGGATGTGCACCATAAAACTTAAACTTAAAATTTTAAGCTTAAACTGGGTTTATCTTTTGGGGAGGCTGCATATTTTGGTAAGTGGCTTTACCTGTTGAATATTCATCTTTGTTTTGTAAAGGCTTTTCATCTGATCAGTTTTCCAGCCATTGCAACAATAACAAAAATCTATTTAGATAAGTCCACGTTTTCCTTCCTATCACGTGATGCACAACGTGATGTGCATATCCGACGTCGTAACAAATACCATTTGCTTTTATATGAATCTTTCCTCTATTCTAATTGAGGGCTATTCTAATTGGGGACATTTGGTAAATGCTTACTGATATAAAACTCATATCATACTATATTTCAATGAAACGATTTCCTTAGTATTGTGTATTTAATACTGGTATCAGCCGAAATTCAAACTATTTTGTCAGTTGCAATATATTTCAATATGCGGTTTGCTAAAGAGGAAAATTGAAATAAACGAACACGAGAGATTTGCAAATTGCTTATTTAAGTAATGACTGCTGTTATTTCGAGATGGAATTCACTTGTTGCGTCCAATTCCATTTCATTTTTGTAAGTCTTGCGAGCGTTATTAACCGTTGTTAACTGATCGTTTCCCTCGATTTCTTTTTTGTGGTAATATTTACCTCGAGAATTTCTGAAATTAAGAACAGCGACACAGGTGTTACTAAAATACGGAATATTACTTTTGCTCTAAAAGACAATGCGAAACAGACTAATTTAGTGTTATTTTACGCGATAATATCAAAATAAAAATGATATACCAAGGAAAAAAGACACAAACGATAATTTTAGAAATTCATTATATTGGCTCAAAGCTGAACGATACATAACCTAAACGAAATATAAAACCATAATGTCTAGCAAAGTCTATAAAATGCCGGATGACGTGTGATATCTATTAGCGAAAGTGGAAAGCATTTTCAATAATCCGGCGAATGTGAAGGTATGATTTATTATGGCGCTTGTTAGGTAACAAAAGACACACGTGTACCCTTTTCCGTTGATGATACGGGCATATTTTATATAATGCTGTATGAAATATATTTTGATATTTACTGACTGATGGTACATGATATTTCAGACGTTTTGAAGTCGATAGAACAAAATCATCTTAATATGTGTCCGGCGTAATGTATATAGGTTCTTATTATTAAAGTCACACTTAAAAGAGAAGCACTGTACAAACTTGAGTTGTTTTGTAGATTCCAATAGACAAAACACACATATTTAATGGTAAGACTAATTAATTATATTTACACTCAACATGACATTAGAACGTTTATTCTAGTAAGCTATAACCGTGAGAACGAACGGATGCCTTAATGCTTTTTTTATATTACGGACAGTATTGCACCGAGATCTTAGAGATTCGCTTGCGATTACTGTGAGATTTATTTTCGATGCCAGCATTCGCATGATGTACTAAACCTGATTTAAACATTTCCATAACACCATGTCGCTTTATTACGTTTTAATGAAAGCGTTAAATGATATTTTGTGGTATTTATCAGTTTAATTAAAGAAACAAAATGTTTTCTATGAAATACTTGGATGTTAATGCACCTGAGCCTGTTAAACGCCAACACATATTGCATTTTACTGTCATATTTGTTCTGTTTAATTATGCCACATATATCCAGTATTACAGGGACGTGCGTATTTTCCTCAGTGAACGGTAGAATTATAGCTTGCATTTGTCTATTAAATCTTCATATTTACTAAGGTTTTCTTTTGGTCTGTTTTGACATGCTTCATCTGCGTTCCCAAGGCGAAATTCATAGATATCAGAAAATTATTGCTTTATTTATTAAGAAGGCATTTTCAAGCGTTTGTAACGGAGTACCAGCGGTAAACTGCTTAATTAAAAAAGCTTTATAATTAAAGACCGTTAAAGACCCACCACAACCTAGTGACCTACCTTTTCCTTCCACATGAACTTCGTGAAAATCATTCTGGTATAATACAAGATGAAAGTTGGACAATTTAGGTCTTGCCTTGATAAATGTGTTTTCATAACTTCATCTGTAAACTTAATCATTCATTTTCTTTTTAGTGTAGCTTTAAAAACAGAAAAATAACTATTTTACAATGTAGAAACAAAGTGTGATCTGAACTCAATTTAATACATCCAGTACTGTGTATACTGCTACAAAAAGTAATAAAATGTTTATACATTAAACATATTGTTTGACCAAATGTCGGTGTCAATTTGTAACTAGATAAGTACGTATTCCTTTGTGGTGTATTGTTTAAGACCGTTGAAAAATGTTTATTGCCACGGCAACCCGGGTTCGATTCCCGACTCGTTTTTTTTTTTTTTTTTTTTTTTTTTTTTTTTTTTTTTTGCATTTTTAAGGAAGTTTAGAAACAAAAGCTCGTGTTTTATATAATGGTCATAACGTTACAAAACTTCAATTTTAAAGAAAGATAACTTTTTAGCCCAAATATGGAGGTCAATGCCTTTAACTACATGCAATTCATGTATTTTAAACTTGCATGGATACCATGATCAGATTTTGTTAGAGCCTTAAAAGAGTGATGTATTATTTAGTAAGGATGAAAAAACAAAAAAAACTTTAGTTGGGTAGAATATATAGGTGTAGTTACTCTGTATTGTTATAGAACTAACTATAAGGTAACATGGTCCGCCTTAGGTGTAAGAGGTTCCAGATGCCATTCCGGGCAAGGCGGACATATTTTCAGTTTGTTAAAATGCCACCTTACAGATTTAATTGCCAAGTAGATATGAATTGGCTCTTTGGAACGGTGTACAGAGTTTCAAACTTCCGGGTTTGAGCGGAGGTCAGGGTTGAAATATTTCAAGTCACATACACTGTTATAATAGTATGACATTTACGTTCCTTAAAGGTGAAAACAAACAGACAGAATTTTCAAAAATTAGAACTTGCATACTTTTAGGAGATAGAATACATTGATTATATGACAGCTTGACAGACATGTAATCTTCAGAGAGTAATCGGTTAAGCCATTGCTCTTCAATCAAGAAATTATGTATGAAAATGTCATTACCGTCTTTTTTGAAATAGTATATGTCTTTGTTATTTGTAAGTATTTGATACCTTAAAACAGTGAAGGTATTTCAGTTTTGCCCATGTTTCAATTGTACAATACAATCAAATTTATTCACTGTTGGAGTGTATTTTCACGACTACAGAATGACACAATTGATGCGATAAGAACTGAAATTAGATGTACCGGTTTTGCCTGAAGAGACGTCCCAAACGTATATCCGCCTGAACATGGACTCTTATTGAACTGCAGGAACATGCGTCTACAGTCGTCATTCGCTGTGTCCTCACACATACTGTTCTCCGTCTGATTGAAATTGACCTGCTTAAACGTACTGAGAGGCAACAAGAGCTAAATAAACATTCAGATGGTTTCTTTTTGCATTAGCTGCTTTGATTTACACCAAGGGTGGTCTGTAACATACATTTCACAACTGTTTAAATGGTCTTACTCAAGGGGCTGCCACAGTTAAAAGTGTATAATGACTGCTTTGCTTTATGGATATTTAACATATTTGGTCTGTAGTTAGACTCTAATGAAACGACTCACTGATTCGTGGTCAAATAAAGTCGATAGCGTTATTAGATTCACGTACTATCCCATTTACAGCATTGGTGAATACACGAGTGTGCACCAGCATTAAATCGCCCTTATTGGGTGTACGCACGTATTTAGTGTACAATATACAGACTAAAGGGCTAGGATTAGGTTAAACATAGGTTTAATAGTGTACATTAAAAGCGTGTGTATACTCAATGCCGACAACGGAGATGTGAAGGGCGTAGAAATATTCAACTAGTGCTCGTCTTTAGCGTGTCATTTAATTAATATTTCTTTGCTTTATCGTTTGTGCACTGACGTCATGCGAATGAATTTTGTAAGTTTTTTATGATCTATGGTCAGGTTTTACCATCAAGAGAATACATTGAACAATTCTCAAGTCTGTATTAAACGGTTCGATTTGATTGCACTAAACGACTTGTTCTTATGAACCCCTTGGTGTATATTCACAGTCTGAGAAGCATACTTGAATCCGTCACTTTTCTAACTACCATTTCTTACGTTTTGTCTCATTGTATAAATGTATACGTTCGCTGTAGGGCAGTCATTTGCAGGTAATATTAGACAGACAGGATTTCGTGGATGGCCTAAAATCAATATTTAAGTCTGTTTTATCACATAAAAGACGAAATGTACAGACTAAATATGGCCTTGAATGAAATGCTATGTACATGCAAAGACATTGTCTGCACTTTTGGCTGTCAGATCTCATAACTAGAATTGTTATGTTTTTCTGGCACTGGTATCAATGATATTTGCGGAATTTCTATTGTTCCAATTAAGTTGAACACATCAGAATGCGCGACGGTTTTGTATACTCCACGTCATTATGATTATGGCGCCTGCGGCTCTCTACATCGCTGTATTTTTTTCGGTGGCAACCGTATTTGCTGTGTTCAAGGGCCTTTTTGTTACGATTATATAATCTATATTCTAAAATGTTTGTTTCTGTTAAAACACGCTTACGCCTAAAATGACGTCACGTTAACGGGCGAAGACGTCAATGTTTTTGTTGCGACCAAGAAAAAGTACTACTATATTTTATCTTCTGTTTTATAAAGGGCATATTAGAGTCGAAATAATGTATAGCAAAATCATGTTTTACTTCAATTAATACATTCAAGATCGGTTATACGCCGCCAGAATAATTCACTCGAGATATGCCCTCGTAAAATTATTCCGCGTATAACATTTTTTTCGTGTTTTGATAACGTTGAAACACGATTTGTCTATACATTATTTCATAATAAATACATATTTTAGTGTTTGGTTTCGCGTTTATTGCACAAATGCATTATTATTGCGTGCTTTACAACATTAAATTGCTTCTATAAACTATTCCCTTCAGTTACTCATATAACCTCATGAACTTTTGTCAGTGAGAATGGAAACAAAATTAATTCTGTCGATTGAGTTTTACATTTTGCTACGTCTGAGATCAGCTTTACTGATTATGTACGAAATAGGTTATTCTGTTTCGATTTTGTTTGCTTTTTTATTATTCATAAATACAGATTCTATGGATGTTAGCATATGGATTTTTGTGCGTCTTTTTGGTGTGATAATGAGGCTAACAGTCAGACATGTCAGATGTTATTCATGCTATTATCACTGAAACTTTTTCCCGCTGAATATTTGAGCCGTGCCATGGGAAAACCAACATAGTGGGTATGCGACCAGCATGGATCCAGACCAGCCTGCGCATCCGCGCAGTCTGGTCAGGATCCATGTTGTTCGCTAATAGTTTCTCCAATTCCAATATGCTTTAAAAGCGAACAGCATGGAGCCTGACCAGACTGCGCGGATGCGCAGGCTGGTCTGGATCCATGCTGGTCGCAAACCCACTATGTTGGTTTTCTCATGGCACGGCTCATTTATATTTTATATTAAATCGCCAGGCCCAAACTATCTAAATGCCATATGATTGTTTGCACATCGTGATATGATTTTTTTCTCTTTCAACAAGTTTCAAATTTGATGTTTATTACGCTTGTTGAACATTTGATACTGAAATAAAATGAATATTAAACTCAGTTTTCAATTAGGATTTAATTAAAGGGATAACATTTGTGTTGAAAATCCTTTTGATGATATAATGCTCATATTTAAGCCAGACCTTAAGTTGATTTTTTTATTTCCGAAAGTAAAAATATCTACAGAGCGCAAACTGTTTAAAAGCACATGTGGTTGGTGTCTACGAAATTGCAAGTTAAATAAAAGTGACGCGAACTATCCCAAATTTTCCTCACATTGCATGCCTTTGAATTAATGGAAGCATTCAAGTCACAAATATCGTCGTTCAGTCAGCGTTCTGCATGGTGTTTACTGTGTACAGAGTGAAGTATTTTGGTCAATAAATTCTCACTTCCATCACGATATGTAAACAGCAAATCTTGGCAATTGCTAACAAAATGGGTATTCCTTAGCCCTTTTCCTGCTACATGTCTATAATGAACTTGTCCATCTTTCAATTTTGACAGAACCATTAACTGTTAAAAGGGGTGCATACCAAAATGATACTGACTGAATGGCGAACAGTGCAGATCATGATCAGACTGCACGGATGTGCATGCTGATCATGATCTACACTGGTCGCAAAAGCAGAATCAGTCGTGTCCAGCATGATAAGATATTCACGGTCAAATGCCACTTAGTTGTTACTTGTAAAGTGTTTTATTAATTCTTGAACCTTTAATAGATACATGCATTTGCAATATTATCTTGCTTTTTGGTAGATATGTATACGGTTCGGTTAAATTATAACAAACCCGTAATTTATAGTTACCTACAGAAAAGTAAATCATACATTGTTGATATAGGAAAGGAAAACACTAAAATATCTGTAAAAACAGTATGTCGACAATTCGTCTGGTACAAAACAAAATAGCGCACTTTGATCACACTTGTCTTCCTTTTTCTAGAAAAAAGTTGTTTGTTTCTATATTGCACTTATGTATGCCAGTTGCATCGACAGCATCATTTGCCAATCTTTAATGAGCCCGACTGCTTAGCTCAATAGGGAGAGCGCATATCTATGGATCCTGGGGTCGTGTGTTCGATGCCGTGGTGTATGTTCTCCGTGACTATTTGATGAAGAACATTGTGACTGAAATCATTTGTCCTCTACTTCTGATATATGTGGGGAAGTTGGCAGTTACCTGCGGTGGGGAAGTTGGCAGTTACCTGCGGAGAACAGGCTTGTACTGGTACAGAATTCAGGAACACTGATAGGTTAACTGCCCGCCGTTACATTACTGAAATACTGTTGAAAAAAATGGTGTTAAAATTAAAACCGATTGTCAGTAGCAATAGCCGTAAAACTTGAAGTGGAAGATACTTAGCAGTTGACATATTCGTCTAACTTTTTACAAATTTTGCTAAACAGTTTCTATGGGTTTCATAACAGTTTCTAATTAGGTATTACGTTGATGATCGGTCGATGTAGAATGAATCTTTCTATTTCAAGAAAATAAAAGCAAAATAATCTATATGAGCGGTTTAAACAAAATAAAAAAAATGTTATGATAAAATCTTTATTTCTGATGTTTAATGAATAAGGGTCCATGAATTGAACCAAGATGACGTTAGCCCGAGAATTTAAATATCCAAGAACATGTATCTGAACGATGAGTCATAGATAAATCACAACAAAAAATTGTTTAATTTCATTCTGATATGCTCAAAAAAAAACATAATGATAAAATTTTTACAGAACTTTATTCATGCAAGTACAAATGAAATGGGTGTCATGCGGCAATTTGATGTCTTTATTGACATCACAAAGTTCTCTCATCGGTCTGCTTGTAAGCTGTTATTGATTGCAAATGCTGAACATTATTGTCTAACTGACAAAATCTCGAACCATGCTTGGCTTTGTATTTTTCTACTGATTTGTATATTTCATTTATGTTTATAGTCAGTAACACTTGTCTAGTGATTTAACAGCGCGTAACTAAAGCAAAAAAAAAAAAAGTTTTCAATATCTTTAATATATTCATATCCCACAAACGAATCATCTATGGATATGCGGTTGCGCCTTTGCTCCATCCGGTTGGTTCATGCAAAAGCAACTATGGCTCAAACATTTACAGCACCTCTAAGTGATTACGATGGAACTTCGTACACATGATCGTCATGAACTGTAGATGTGTGTGGTATCACATTCAAAGTCGACCCAGGCAATGCTGAATTACGAGTTATGGGACTTAGATAAAATTGAGGTAACATTTGGGTTTTTTGGCACTTATTACACATGAAGAGTAAATACGCCGGATCGATATCTTTTTGGGCTGTTTTAAGCCTCGAAGAGATAAGGTCCATTGCGATTTGACACACACTTGCATTATTAGTACTAGAGTTTTACATGGATTCCAATGAAATGTCTTAAACGACAACACCATGGGCTGTACAGGGCCGTGCCATATTCAAGTCTCAGCTGTGGTATGTAAGCTTTATGCAGCCTTATCATTAAACACTTTATGTTATTCCAGAAACTTTTGACAGCTTTCATGTCATCTGATAATCATGTATTCAGGAGGAAATTACTCACTTTTAGTTATAGCTCTAGTTTAGCTTAAAGAATTTTGTAGAAGTCAATGTGAAGGTCATGGTTGCGCCCTTAAGTTTAGTCATATATATATGCTTTTAAATACATCTTTTTAGATCTGTCTGCATCTTATTTTCCATTTTCTGCAGCTTGCAAATTAGAAATAATGCATATTTAATTATTTTGTGTGATTACTTTCTCACTTGTCTTAGCTTTTTGTTTTGTAAATCAAATAACAATTCTCAGTAGTAATTTGTTTTACATAGCAATTTGGTACCTTTTATATTTTGTCTTAATGGCACAGCTCTATTGGTGATAAATTGTCGATTTTGTATTGAGGAGTTAAGACCGGTAATGTTTTTTAAAATTGATTAAGAATACAGATGTAGTATCTACCTAAAAACTTCAACTTAATTGCTTTCTGTCTTTGCTGGCTTTATGAACACAGTAATTAAATATTGAAATTGCTTAACTGTTCCAATGACGCAGACGTAATTGTTAAGGTTTTAACTTTGTTAGTTTTCAGGTATTCAGAGATCTGTTCTGCAATTGGCTAAGGGTTAAGTGTAAAAACATTCACGTTAAAAGATGATATATTTTATATCGATAACTTTGAATATGAGCATGCAAGACTTGGAGTAGACCTACTCATTGTGTTTATATATCCCTTCTATTTAGAAAGTTCATTGATATGATGCTAAATGGTAGTGTCATGATTACATACTGGATAAGGTACCTCTATTTAGAATTATTATGTTATTATGACGATCGTTACGTGTCAGATACTATTAGCTTGTATTTCTAGTAATGTTTCCAGAATGTTTGCTGATGGGTAAAGGTAAGGACCGAAACGTTCCAAGTTTTTTGGATAATTCAAAAAAAAGATTTTATGACATATGAGAAAATAACGGATAAATGAAAATAAACTCTTTTTAAACTAACTGTCATGAAGTTTCGTATGAGGACGAAAATATGAATCATTTGCATTTTTACACTGTCCTGATATACACAAATAATTACGTGAACAAAACATTAATGTAGACTTTTCTAAAAAATATTCATCCGTCAGTTATGCGGATTTCTTTTCTGTAATCCTTGGAGTATTGACGTATAAGCTGGCACTGCTAGTAAAATATAATTATCCGGGAAACTTTTAACATTTGCATGTTGCACAGACCTCGGGGGTGGATATCGTCTAAATTTTAACAATAATTTCTAAACTTCAGATTTTATCGATAGAGTATAGAAAATGCAAGAAAAACAAACATGATCCCCTCAAGAACATGGATTTAAACTTGGTGTCAGTCAGAACTAGTCTTTGACCATTTATTTTATTCGTCTGTGTTACATTTTACATTGTGTACCTTTCATCACGCGAACAGTCGAATTAGGTATAGAACACTAGCAACGGTCTCTATATGATAATTGTCTGGAAAATGTTTTGAAAAGCTACGTTTATAAGAAAAAAAGATAGCAAGTTAAGATCAAGTACACTACGTTATACACATTGTTAACGAAAATGGTTCGGCAATCTGAAAAATATATACATATGCATTAACCATAGGGGATGAATCGTTACTATTTCTGAACTACAGTACTTATTTCGAAAATACATATAAAATATTCACGTAAACTCTGTCTAAAATACAAATCAGCTTCACAGGGTGGGTTAGTTATAGATATGCGTGTCGTTTACCGAATAAGATGTAAATGATAATTTAATTTGAGAAATGAAAACGGAAAAGGTCTAAGTGCAAAAGAAAAGGTCTAAGTACATACAAGTAAAGAAACAGATGTGACAGTCCGCCTAGCACAAAGGGAGAGCGCAGATTTAGGCATTGCGGGGTCGTTAGTTCGATCCCCGGGTGAGGCGTATGTTCTTCGTGGCGATTTGAAAATAGACATTGTGTCTGAAATTATTCGTCCTCCACCTCTGATTCATACATGTGCGGAAGTTGTCAGTTACTAGCGGAGAACAGGTTTGTACAGGTACAGAATCCAGGAACATTGGTTAGGTTAACTGTACGTTGTCCTGATGAAAAACGGCGTAAAACCAAAAACTAACAAATAACTTCATTTGTTTTCGTCCGGCAATTTGTAAATTTGGAGTTACTGTAGTAAAGCCAAACCATTTATGCCAAATTTTACTTTACTTGTCAAATACAATATCAGTTGTTCTTCGCTTAAATGTGTTTCACCAATCTTATTTCCTTGCTCATTGAAACTATCGATTGAATTAGAGTGAATGTCTGATGAGGTCTAGTCTGCATCAAAAACACTCATTAAAGAAGAATAATATAAAATGTGGAAAGCTTCAGGCTAACCCATGCGCATGACGACAGTGTGTATTGCCTTGTATATCCAGACTTTTAGGCAATTAAATCAATAACGAAACGCTAAAAGGGTTTGGCAATTCAGATTTATTGTCTTCCACAATTTCCATTGGAAATTGATCAGCGCTTCTTAGAAGAGTTTGGCCGTTCCGTTCAAAATTCAAAGTGGTTTTCTCTGATTTTTATCTTTTGCATACATTGCTTATGCTTATGTACACGTATGTTTAATATAGCTGTTACCTATTTTATACTTCCTGAATAGGAAAAGTCATCTTCAGACGTCATTTGAGTATCACAAGAAAATATAGCAGCACTACTTTTGCATAATTAGTCTTCCGTGCTTTAATCTTTTATTTGTTCAATACGATTTGTTGTAGCTATATAAAAATATTGACAGCTCATTTCTCACTCCAGATTTCTCTATTGTTATATTTTTGTCTGAATACGGGGTTCTTCGAAATCTCTTTAAGCCTTTATTGAATTGCCTGTGTGTTATATTAAGGTATTGGATTCTTGATTCATTTATAGTTACACTGCTTTTCTAGCAAACGTTTCATATTGAAGTCGGTAAAGCGCATTCGCTCTTAGACTTTTCCAGGCGCTAGAGTGCTTTGTTGAAGGATTTATATCGCATTGGATATTGGAGTAGCGAGCGGCAATCATGGACTAGTTCATATATAAGGGAGTTCTGCATTTTAGAGAGAAGAGATTTGGATTGAGAAATTAAGATTGACGCTTTAAGGCCGACTAATAATTATATTCAGTGCATTTCAAATGTCTTGATTTTGACTGGATGTTCTGTGATTGTTATGTTAATTTGATTAAATATAGCCTCGCTTTTGTTACATATATATGACAGCAATGTTATTATTACGGGAAATTTAAAATCTTGTAAACTATATTTTGAGAAAGTGAATGTATGCTAATTCAGCATTCAAACAATTTATCGTGGTGATTTATTTTGCTTATGTTCCTTCTTTCTCTTAGGAAAATTATTTGCAGTCTAATCGTTTTGATAATTACCTAAACTGTCTGCTGTATTTTCTACAAACACAAGGTTATTGTAAGCATCGTAGAGAGGCAAAGGATATCTAAATCGTGCCTATAGAACAACGTACCATTTGTTCAACTGTAACATGAATTACTATTAGATTAAACTGTATAGGTATCTTAGAGTAAATACTCGGATATACACACAAAATGAAGTGCTTTGAATTAGTGTTGGGAACGATTGTTCAGTTTATTTTAATAGAGTCACACTCTATGAGATCAATGGAAAATAGAAGTAAGTATTTGCAGCTGTGAAATTCCATGCACTAATGTAACTAGATATTCCCTGAGTTTTAGCTTAGTTACATTTTTGTAAGAAATGGATGTCTAAACTGTCTGGTTAGGACTCCGTATTGAAGCCGTTGCTGTTTTATGTTGCATTAACAGTTTCTGATCATCCCTGTCAGAATCATAGTGTAAGATGAAACTATATATGTTGCTTATTGTAGATTTTAATAAAGTTTTGCGTCCCGTAATCATGAATGTACCAACGTGTGCAAGCTAGTTTGGGCAGTGTTACGTATATTGCTTCGATTCATGAAAATGAGATCCCTATCATTTTGCAGGACTGTGATCATGTTTATAGGTTTACATAAAGTCTAAAGCTAACTAGTTTCCTAAACTGATTTGTTTTCTGCTTATATTGTAGGTTCAGAATATTAATATGCATACTAGCAGATTCCATAGCTTCAAATCCACAAAACTGTATAAACATAATCTTTTATCTTTTATTGAAAACAGTGGCCGAACAAAATTAAATAATATTTTCAGAAACTTAATATCTGAGCCTTCTCATTTAATCAGAAACGGGAAAGATGTTATCAGACCAAACATAGCAGACGGTCTACAGTAACCATATGGTGTATATTTGTATTTAGCTATTCCACGTATCGTGTGCTTGGTCTCTGTATGCATTTACCGCTTTACACTTTTATTGTTGCAAACGAATGCTGGTCAAACATGTGTATGTTTGTTCTGTTATTTATTCTGTAATGCAAATGAGCTGTGCCATGGGAAAACCAACATAGTGGCTTTGCGACCGGCATGGATCCAGACCAGCCTGCGCATCCGCGCAGTCTGGTCAGGATCCATGCTGTTCGATTTTAAAGCCTACTGCAATTAGAGAAACCGTTATCGAACAGCATGGATCCTGACCAGACTGCGCGGATGCGCAGGCTGGTCTGGATTCATGCTGGTCGCAAAGCCACTATGTTGGTTTTCTCATGGCACGGCTCAAATGTTTATTTCGTTTTGGAGATTATTCTATTAACATACAATGGGTTTCAACAATGCATGCATTTGAATAGATCTGTATGGTAATTTCAGATTTCATGATGGGGGTCTGTTTAATGTGCTGTTATTTTAGCAACTCACTCACACAACATGACAAGTATCATAAAAAATAACAGCTAGCAAATTTAGGCCCAGATAAGTACTTTAACCTTGACTTAGCCTATATGACAAAACACACAGGCCTTCCCTGCAATGGCGAAATAAGTTCATATTGTTATTCATTTAAAACTTTGAAGTGGTAAAATACCCTTCAAATACTGCAGAAGACATTGTGAGCTGTAAGCAAAGCAATATATAAAACTTAATGTTAAATCAAACTTTGGGTTCAGCTTAAACAAAATGTACGTAACAATGAACACGTGTAAATGCTCGCGTCCATCAGTTAGTCATCAACACTTTAATAAAGATATTTGCAATTGCTGTTAAAGGTTTGTAAATTGGTGAACTGTGAAGTTTACAAGTTTAATTTCTTCTTTCGGAGAAAACTTATTTTCAAACATCCCCTTTCAGTTCAAATCGTTTTGCATTATAACGTCTGTTGACAGTATCTGTGAACTCGTTGTTATTTTGCAGGAATGATTTATCGAGAGCAACTTTTGCAGGAAGAATTCATGGTGATTGGGCGCCAGAGCGTGTTGATAATCAAAACCGAGTGTCAAATTATATTGTACTTTATTGAAGTTAATCATAACTTTTGTCCAAATGACTCCAAAATGACAAATAACATTCACGCTGATATTTAATCATAAAAACTGATGTTAAGATTTCTGCAAATGTAATGATTGGGAAGCTTTACTCTTTCTCGTTAGGAATTCCGTCTTTTATGTGAACATTTAGTATAATACTCTTTTAATTATTCACCGTTCTTTTACATGTACGAATTTGCAATATATATTTATTACCAGCATAACAGAGTAGACAGCTAAAGGTTTATGTGCATTTGATTATATGACTTTTAAGTCACACTAATCGAATTTTGCTCAAATGGCGACCTTCAAACTTTTTCTCGTCCAACTAGACCCTAGGTTCTCCTCCGGACATATTTCAATCACGGTCATGGGCAAGTGGCTCCATAGAACCATCGAGGTTCTTCGGGCCAGCTTAATCACTTTACACTCTGACGGTCCAATGAGACTCGAATCAACAGACATCAGGGACAAGAGAATCAAATTTAGGCCATTACACCGCCTTGTTTAGACTACGTATGTGTTTAGTTATATTTAACACCTGCTGCATTCAGTAACGTCAGTATGGCGCATGAGAGAATGCCGAATATTTTCCACATAGATTCACATATACAGATTGCATTGTGTTTGTAAAAAGCGAAACAGCTGATACGTATTTGTGGAAAAATACGAAAACTGAAAATATACCAAAATAAATAAAGAGAATGTATATAATAGAAAGTCCAATAAACGGCTGGTGTAAATGGCAATGCAAGAAGGCAGAACCAAGCCATATTAACCTTTTATTATTTGTTTGATAGTATCGTTTACAGCGTTCTTTTCGAAGCAAAGTTTATCGCAAATAGACATGAAAGACACATAATTCGACTATGCTATACATGACGACTATGCTATGCATTAATCCACGAAATATCATTACATTTTACAATACGACAGATTCGATTGAAATATATGTATAACAATAAAACGTCTACATAAAACATAAATGAGCCGCGCCATGAGAAAACCAACATAGTGGCTTTGCGACCAGCACGAATCCAGACCAGCCTGCGCATCCGCGCAGTCTGGTCAGGATCCATGCTGTTCGCTAACGGTTTATCAAATTGCAATAGGCTTTGAAAGCGAACAGCATGGATCCTGAGCAGACTGCGCGGATGCGCAGGCTGGTCTGGATCCATGCTGGTCGCAAAGCCACTATGTTGGTTTTCTAATGGCACGACTCAAATGATTAAACGCATGATTGTATGTGTGGATCAGCATACTGGGTGAAGTTCTTACTACCACTTTTATATCTAGAAATATCAGTTTACTTCTGTCTGTATCGTGACTTCTTAATTGATCGCAGATAAATAAAGAAAAACGCTTGCATTTTATTGCTCATAATAAAATAAATGATTGAATCTGATCAAAGGGAGGCAGGCCCAAAGGAGTTATAAAAGAGTCCAGGCTAGCAGTATGTGGTCCATTCTCATCTTTCCAGGCGTGGATTAGTTTTGTTTCTATTTCACAGATGTGAAACATAAAACTGATCAATTAAAACATGTTTTCAGAACAATCATTATATTGGGAAGATTTGCGACTGTTTGATGTTAAATGGAGATTGCAGCTGGAAAATGTATACTTACAGTATAGGGCTAATTTTGAGCGAATACTTTCAAAGTGAACGCAATGTCTGCATTTCAGTGTGATATATCGTTGTCCCAAGGTTGCTGCTTGGATGTACTGAAACTTGACAAATACGAAATTGATTTCGTGCACAAATTTCAGTCGTTGTTTGTTATCTTCGGCAATCATTTCTCCTATATGAGATTACACATAAACTCACTGCATTTATGCTAAACCATTATGACACTTACATTTTGTGATGTAAGTAGTATGATAAAGCGTTGGAGTCTGTTTTAGGATCTAAGTCGTATGATACAGCGGGTGGATCTGTTTGTGATCTAAGTCGTATGATACAGCGGGTGGGTCTGTTTGTGATCTAAGCCGTATGATACAGCGGGTCAGTCTGTTTAGGATCTTAGTCGTATGATACAAAGAGGGAGTCTGTTTAGGATTTAAGTCATATGATACAGCGGGGGAGTCTGTCTAAGGTCTAAGTCGTATGATACAGCGTGTGGGTCTGTTTAAGATCAAGTCGTATGACACAGCGAGAGAGTCTGTTTAGGATCTAAGTCGTATGACACAGCGAGAGAGTCTGTTTAGGATCTAAGTCGTATGACACAGCGCGTGAGTCGGTCTAAGATCAAAGTCGTATGATACAGTGAGGGAGTCTGTTTAGGATCTACATGGCATGACACAACTAGTAACTTTGTTTAGTACCTTTTTTTTCACCGTGAAATTACTAAATATATGCCATTGTCATAATTATTGGTCACTGCAAGTTGTATGAAATAGACATTGTATAGTTTATATTATACAAACTTTTACGAGTTACTGTGATGGTTATTCTTTAAATATATGCCAATTTCAATATGACTATTTTATGCATATGTACGGAATAACATGATTTAACCTTTAGCCTGCTAGCGGCAAGTGCCTTTGTCTTTGCGACCAGTGCAGACCCAAGATCAGCCAGCACATCCATGCAGGCTGATCATGGTCTGCACTGTTCGCTATTCAATCGGTACATTTTCATTGAACACCCCTTCAAATAATAAATGGTACTGTCCAAACTGAATGATGGACCATTCCGTTTTAGAAATTTAGCAGGTTAAAGGTTAAGAAACCCACTTTCATCTTCTTTTTGTGTTTTTCAGTCCATTGTATGATAAAATACTTAAATATGTGTCAACAAAAATAATTCCGCACAGTCTGGTCAGGATCCATGCTGTTCGCTTTCAAAGCCTATTGTTATTAGAGAAACCGTTAGCGAACAGTATGGATCTTGACCAGACTGCGCGGATGCGCAGGCTTGTCTGGATCCATGCTGGTCGCAAAGCCACTATGTTGGTTTTCTCATGACGCGGCTCATTTCTGTTTGACTGAAGCTTATTGTAATTAGATATATTATAAGACTACAAGGTACAAGAGGGGATATGTTGATTATCTTGTAATTTAGCAACTGCTTTAGCATGGATGAATGTTCAGACTCCCTGCCACGACCATTCATTACCAGTTCAGCATACACTTAACACATGTTCTGACGCAAAATTTGATAGACTGCAAATATCTTTACAATGAGTGAAGTTGTTGTTTTGAAATATGACATACATTTACAATGATTTATTGTTACTAACAGAACAGAATTTTCTAAAAATCAAATCTCGGAATCATATAGTTTTAATTAATTTACGATCTGCGCCGATTTTTGAAATGGCACACAATATTTATTCATTCATGGCATTTTTAAAGGAGCAGATTACATAGCAAGAACACAAAATCATGACAAAAGGAAACAAAAACATTGTTATTCTGCCAAATGCAAGAATTTCAAATATAATTTTTACTGGTATTTGAGCACATTTATACCGAAAGCGCCATATCTAGTGTGTCCGTCCAGAGCCGCGAGAGAAAAACGAGCGCACAGTTGATACCTTAGTAGGAGGTGTAGCCTAGGACAATAGAAATTCTTTTTATTCATTCCGGTATCACTAAAATCTTGCGTTCCTTAAGTGGTCATTCTATTGTTTTCAAACAATAGAATGACCACCTCAGGTATCAAACGTGGGGCGTCCGGTTTGACTGATATTCCTGTAATTTCAAATGACATTTTGTGATGTACTGACCCATACAGAAATGCTGTACGCGGTTTCTTGGCACAGCTGCACTCACTTATTGCCATAAAATATCCTATAATTGTTTTATCGGATTAATATCCGGCGTGTGGGAGGACAAGTCTAACACGTTCACTAAATGTGCGGGAAACAAAGGGTAGGTGAAGCAATATCTGCCTGCATACGAACTTTGTTTTACCATATATAACACAAAATGTACTTATTTGTACTTAAGCTTTAATTTTATATTAAGGTTAGTCCTCGGCGAGACAGGAAAATGTTTTTTTTTACTACCTTGCGTTCACGTACTGTAACTTGTTACTAAGTATCGTTCTATATCTTAACAAATTATTTTCGTAAATAATTAAAACTAATCAGAGCTAGACGGTACAGACCGACGTGTTTGCCCTGGGCAAGACCCAAGAATTGAATTTGAAGAATTTTAGGTTTTTTATGTGAATTCCTACTTGGTTAAAACACGCACTATCTGCTCGATTCACACAAATCAAAACGTCCTCTTAAATAGAACATGGTCGCAGACATATAAATACATGGTGAACGTTGTTCCGCACAATTGGGTGCGCACGCATCGCTACGAGGAAGAAAATAATAATACCAAAATAACTAATGGACTTAAAGCGCGGCTTATGTATATTTTAAGCTTCAGCTCATTATTATTGCCTAAAGGAGCCTAAGCTTAACAGTTGAAGCGGTTCTTGAAATTATGTTCAGATATTTTGGTTAAAATACACTGAATATACATCAGACGGTACCTTTAGATTGTTGTTCAGAGACATCGTTTAAAGGGAAGTTCATCAGAAAGTTTTATTTATTTTATTAGTTATTTGGTAGTTTTTAAAGCTTATGCAGAATATTATTGGTTTTTAAATAATGTTTGTCTGATGTATGAAATTCTTTGACTCATAAATCATTTGAAAATATGTGCTTAACGGTATATTAAGGCAAGATGGCCTGACAAATACTTTAAGGTCTCATTAGCTTTGCAGTCTTGACAAAGAGCATTAATCGTAGTTTGTAACCTTATCTTTGTTTGTTTGTTTTGAGTTTGGCGAAGTTTTTCAAAAGATTTTAAGACGGGTATATAACTTAACCGGCATCCCTGGCTTCTGTACTAGTACTTCCATATTCTCCGCAAGTAACTGCCAACTCTCTCTCTCTCTATCTCTCTCTCCCCGACCCCCCGCCCCCCAATCTTCCCCACTTCCCCTGCCCCACCCCATAAAACACAATTTACAATACTTTTTATCGTTTAGCACGATCTTTATGTTGTGTAAGTGTACAGTTTAATTTTTAAGTTTGGGTAGTTCCAATACTCCCGCTTTAATAGTTTTTAGTATTATTTAATCACCCCATGGATATGATGTCTGCTTTTTAATTTTGTGTTTTGGCAGTTTCTGTGATATGCAGGCTCCATAAGCTCAGATCCCTTTTCTAAATTCCAGTTTATTCAGTTCTGCTCGTGTTTTCTCGTCTATGGAAAAAAACATTATTTAAACTGGTGACCATTTGTCAATTTTCATGGAATTGCACTCTGTGTATCATTGCAGGTTTCATGTATACCGCTGCATGAATACATCAGTTATATTTTGGTACTAATAACATGTGTAAATGTTTAGGTTTGCTCAACCCGAGGCTAGCATTTCCACCACCGGCCATGAACAGGCTCAGTCAAACCGAGCCTGCAACATTTTAGTTTTTGCCGTGTTGGACGACTACTGGATTTCCACTTTTTTCTATTTTATTACCTGTCTACTTTGTTACAAAAATACATGTTCAAACAAGCTTCTCTAGATAATAAGAGACATGTCTTTTATGTTTGTATTGTTTTTTTCAAACATTTCCTCTTAAACCGTCACTGGAGCAGCAATATTTCGTTTGTAACATGATCTATTCTCATTTTCTCAGTTTCATATTTAGACAAAATATCTGTAAATCTGAGCCTGAATTTCGCTCTGATATCAGTGTTTTCCAATATCTATTAATCCCAGTTGAATTGTCTCAATGGTCTAACGAACTTTGTTTCCTAATGCTTATATCCATTAAAACTTCTCTATATTTTACAAAGTGATATGGTAGTAATGCGTGTTTTTACTTCAATATGAAAACAGACAACATGATTATTATGAAAGAAAAACGGGAATCTAATGATTCCCTAACTAAAGTTATTTCTTATTTTATTTCTTCCTTATTGCGTTATTTGTTCATTTTTTTCTGAGATGTGGAATATAAGCTTCACTAGATTCCTGATAAAAGTGATGCAGAAAGCTATAATTATTAGACAATTTCCATATACAATTATTCTGCGAGATCAATGAGCAGCATCCCACAACGATTTTTTTCAGTGACACAGCTGCAGCTTTTCACATTCAGCACGATTTGTGTGAAGCGTTTCAGTCTATGCCTTCGCAGACTCTATCCTTTATATGGTGCCAGACATATTCACACCATTGGAAGACAATTGAAAATTCAATTTGATCTACTACTCATTCTAAACACTGATACATGTAAAGTTTTATATTTCAAAATAGATTCGAATCCTGTAAAAGTTTTCAAGCAAATACAGTGCATGTAATTTTGTTTTCTGCTTATCATTCGATATTATCCATAATGTATATAGTGTAATGATAACGACCTTCTAAAGCATTTCCATTGAAATATGATTTACAAAACGCTTTGATAAAATACGTTATATGAGGGCGTCTTACATTCATAAAGCACTGAGGCATTTGTTTCAGATCCATTCCCTTTTTCTGGATCGGTAACAGTATGTTTGAAAATTTGGGCTTGTCATATTATTAATAAGTATTTTTATGTACACCTTGCATAAAACTTTAGATATGTGACATAATTTAAAGGGGACTAAAGAAATGTTGCACATTTCATTTCCTCTCATGAACAGACTCGGTCAAGCCAGGCTAGATTGTATGTTATACTTCTAAATCATGTTCGAGCGTGTAAAGAATTTATTTTATATTAGGAAACAGTATGTGTAGATGTATTTGTCGCTTCTTTTTTTATATTTGTAGCCAAAATACATGTGATTTTATTTACGGATTTTTTTAAAGGCAATTCTAGTGTTGACAAAACTACATTCATTCGTTTTAAAAAAAGTAAATAGTACTGAATGCAACCAATACAGTTTAGCGCTCATTAAGGCCTAAATATGCAATAGAACTATAATATTATATTGATTATGGAAATTTCGGCAATTCACGCTTATTGAAGCAAGTAACGACACTCAATTTGTCATTTGCTTGAAATCTCTGGCAGTAAATTGGATCAATAGATTTAATAGATGGTTGGACTAGTAATCTGTATAATTTCACGAAGATCAATGCTTGCCAGCAGAATAGTAGTTGTTATATCTGGAACACCAAATTTCCGCTACTGTTTCCGTTTTAAAATGAGTATCAAAATAGTATTTAATTATATAAGGTAATATTATTCAATATATTCAGCATCCGTTAACATAATTCATTCAAATGATTTTATTCAATATCGCTTTAGAATCTAAGATTAACTCAAACCAATACGTGGTACAACAGATTATCATTATTATCATCATTATTGTTATTATGATTATTATGATGATGATGATGATGATTATTATTATTATTTTTATTATTGTTATTATTATTATTGTCCAATCGTATCACTTTAGTGTAAATAGTTTGCGAAAGGAAGTGACTATTTTCATAATGTTAAATACGAACTTGTAGATAGGTTCCAAACCTCTGTTTGATGCTCAAAATTGTTAAAATATGATCAAAATTATAATCCAAACCGTTTTTGACTGTACTCTAAAGAACACGGTACATATAAAATTTATCTATTTTTTTCAGTATTATTATTATTATTATTATACCAGATTTATATAGCGCCCTTTTCATGATCAATTTCACGTTCAAAGGCGCTTTACATAGTTCAAATGCAGCCACACAGAGGGCGTAATTCATCCTCTACTAGTACAGACACAGAGCGATCTGACCAGAGGGACAGGGTATGTTGATCACCGGAATGAGCAGACACGTTTCCGCCAAAATATGACTATTTATATTGTACCCAACGTCATTCACCTTTCCTCTCTATTGTTAGTTAAGAGCACAAACACTTAATTAAAGGTGATAACTTCATTACTTCATGTAGTAGTTCGGTGATATATAACTGACACACTGTTAGTAGTGTTAAATCCAACAAATAAGAAAATGAAGGATAACTTATTTACAAAACTATTTCTGTGGAACACTATATATTTATTTATTAACATCAGGTGTTTGTTAATAAACAAACCGTTGCATTAAAAATGGTCATATATACGCTTGGAATAGGAAATGCATACCACATGCATGCGTTTTAAAACAACATTTTAAAAAGGACTTACGATTCCTGTTCTATAAGTATGTTATATCTCATATATACGAAAGGTTTATGCAAGGTAATACTGTTTTCCATATGTGTGCAATGCTTATTATTATGTTGAATATGATAAGCGCATAGTACATAGCATTTTAAAACTCAGTTAAAGATGGTAAGTATTGTATTGGATGTAAGAAGCCTAAACAAAGTACTATTTTTATCAGTGTTCTTGTTTCATATTTACTTACACTGAGCCACATCAGCAGCCTTCAAAATTGAAAGCTTTACATACATAGCATTATAGGGAGTGACTTGCATTGTTTATATATAACATATAAAACCTTCGATCATATTTTGATAGAATATGTATGTAGACATATTGCAGACTTTTCAAATGAAATGCGTCCAAAACTTTCAAACAAAGCATTAACCAATGAGTATTTTGCTCACATGCTTTGTACAGAATGTTTCAGGGTTTATTTTGTGTTCAAATTAACTGAACTTAAAAACTACTACTAACCGTTAAAAAAGACATCAGCTTCGAGATATCGTATCAATTATTTGGCTTTTATAGAAAGAAGCCTGCAACATTCGTCGGTTTGTTTCCTTGCCATGAATGCAAGACAATAATGACACCGCACCTAAGACACATTTTATCGATGATACTTTTAACAGCCGCCTACATAAAGCTGTGACCATGTACAGACTTTAATTGTCGTAGAAATATGATCTGTCCCTATAGTGTATCACTTTCAGCTAGATCTGTTTTAGACGTATTTTCTTCCGTTTCTTAATCTTGATATTTTTAGAGAGTTTGCATCGTATTGATTTTGGTGTCCGTATTATGCAGTTGAAGTCTGCAAGATCATGCAAATGAACAAAATAGATTTAAAGTATATCAGACTTGGATAGTCGGGCATTTCTTGATAGACGTGTTATTATATTGTGCTTTGATTTAGTCCGCGACCTTTTTTATTGTCTTACTTCTAATAAATCAATACCATCCGAAACGTAGTGTATAAAATAGATATCAGTGATGTTTATGAAACTATGTAATTATGTGGTTCTTCTTAAAGTGTTTAACTCGATAAAACATCAATACGTATATTACCTTTATATACAAAGCTGGTCTTTACAATGTCTCCCTTTCTGTTGTCGATGTAATCTAAACCTTACATCAGCCTGAAAAGCACATTAGGGGTTCAGTTAATTCATCAGCTTCGAGTGGTAGGAAAAAGATTATCCGATTTTCTAAACTGTCACTTTACATTAATTAAGACATTATTCTGTGAGGCAAATATCAGAACTATAAAATCGCAGAAATCAGTAGGTTAAGCTGTCAAGGAGTGTTGTGTTATTGATAATAATATTATTATAACTGTCATTACGTCTAATGGTTTTGTTTTATTCCATTATTGTTTATATTTGTAAAAAAAAACACCTTTCATGTGCTCTGTCGTGTTATTTTTGTAAAGTAACATTTGATTATTTTTTCCCAAACATGCGTTTTAATTTAATTAATAGAACATAATCTCAGTTATGCACTGTTGACAAAAGAATTGAAATATCTCGTTAATGCGATGTTAATCGTAATATGAGCCGCACCATGAGAAAACCAACATAGTGGGTATGCGACCAGCATGGAGCCAGACCAGCCTGCGCATCCGCGCAGTCTGGTCAGGCTCCATGCTGTTCGCTTTTAAAGCCTATTGGAATTGGAGAAACTGTTAGCGAACAGCATGGAGCCTGACCAGACTGCGCGGATGCGCAGGCTGGTCTGGATCCATGCTGGTCGCAAACCCACTATGTTGGTTTTCCCATGGCACGGCTCATTTATGAAATAAGTAGTATAATACTTAATTGATTTTGTTGAATAAAACTGTTACTATAGTAAGATATAAATATGCATTAAAATATTATGTAACGTTTGAAAAGGTAAATATTATTTTCATTTCAAAGTCAAAAAAAACAAGTATTATGAAAATGTATACTTTAAATGCACAAGGGTGCTTTAACGGTATAACGTGAAATTTTTGATACGCATTTTGGCCTTAGCGTGCCTTCTAGGTTTGTGTAATTTCATGCAGCAGAGATTTAAAATGGCGCCGCTTTCTTTTCGTAAGAGTATTTGAATGCTACAACCGCATATTTGAGCATGCAGGTGTTGAAATGCATCCATCAAAACGATTGAGATAATGTCATTTAATCGCGACAGTGATATATTACAAAATTGAATTCCTATGAAAGAAAAAACAGAAAACAAGTAAAATATACCAGCAAAGAGCTGACTGGAGATATTTAGATAAAACACATTTTTCTTGCGCAGTTCATTTAAGCAAAGTTCCGTAGAGGAATCGTTAGTAAAGCAAATTTTTGCATTGATCGCATGTGGCCGGGGGTATCACAGTTATGAGTCACGTGGCTATATGACGTCACATATGTATGATATTTAAGTTGTCATAGGAGATGTCGATGCTCGAAATGTCTGTCTTAAATGCAAAAAAGAGTGCTCTGTACTTGGACACCACGACACTATCTGAGATAAATGGTTACAAATTGTGCCTCCAACAATTGATCTATTTTATCTTCTAAGATTTGATGTAGTTACAAATCTGTTTCATTTTCTTTTTGTGTCATGTTTAGGTGAGCCACTTAAATTAATGCATTTATGTCCTGCAATGGTGGCTGCATGCATATACATCCGTAGATATACCTATTTATGTACAATACTTATGAAATTGAAATGCATTTTACTAAGTCCGCAATAACATGCAATATCAACGATGAGTTATTTCACATCAAGACCAAATTACAATAAAAGTCTGTTTCTGTAAGTCTATAAGATTTATAACAGCATATCGTAAAGATTTAAAGATTTGATTTTGCTTGTCTCTTACTTAAAAGCAATCTTTTATTTTCATTTATTGTTTCCATATCTTTTTTAGATTTTCTTTAGCAGCGTCTGACATTCGTAATAATTGTAAGAAAATATTAAACAGATAACTACTTTTTTAAGCTAATTGTTTTCAAAACATTGCTTAACAAAGGATTGTCATACTAAAACTCCTGCAAAATTACATTTTACGTGATCCTGTTTATTCCATTAAACGAAAATTTCGCTTGACAAAGCATTTCGTCTTTTGCAGATTCTTCGGCGATGATAAGGAAATTTCCATACCTGAGTAAACAGCTTTGTGGTGTTAGCTTTATATGTTAGTCCAAAACAAAAGATGGGTCTGAATACAATGTATTGTGGAAAAAAGATAATAGCCAGGAACCGTTTTAAGAAGTTCTTCTTTTTGTTTAACTTGGTACAAGATACGCGTGTTACCCCATAAAATGGAAGCAATGCACTTTGGTATTTGCTGTCGAATTTTATTTGCAACAAAAGGCCTAGAATAGGTAGAATCGCTAAAAGAAGCATATTGTGGAAGTTTTGTCAACGTCGTCATCTTCATCACTAAAATCATTATAGTCATGATCTGTTTCATTATCATTTTCATTAATTATATATCCATCTTTGGCATTATCATTATCGTCGTCTTCATTGTTATCATCACTAATTTGATGATCATCATAACCAATAACAATAATTAATGTTTTTACGACGATATCATTTTGTAATATTTTCTTATTTGTCTTGACATGTTAAAACGTTACGAAAAAATCAGACTTCGCCTGAGGCAAAACAAATCTTTTATATATGTCCAATTATCATTTGAGCCGCGCCATGGAAAAACCAACATAGTGCGTTTTCGACAAGCATGGATCCTCATTTAATCGTTTTATAGTTAATGAGTACTCGTCCGTGTCATTTTGGTACTTCCGTACAAAACTGCGTTGTACCAGTTTTCGGGTATATTTCGGTAGTCCTACCAAATTGCGTTGCTGCCATTTTGTGGCGTTACATACGTGATTCCAGGGGTTCAACTTCTTATTTCCGATGATCCTGAATTTGTTCTGTGAGAAAAGCAGACCTACTTTAGTTTTTGGCGGTAGAGCTAAAATTGCATGAAAGTTCAGCTTCGAAAAATATAACAAATGTATGAATGTTTTTGTTTTTTCAGAATAGTTACTAATTAGACCTGTTCGACTTATATCAAAAATACATTTACATCAAACAAAACTTTGCAATGATGGTTCAGCACATTTTTTTAGCTCACCTGTCACTTAGTGACAAGGTGAGCTTTTGTGATCACTCTTCGTCCGTCGTCCGTCGTCAGTGCGTGCGTCCGTTCGTCCATCAACAATTTTTTGTCTGCACGATAGTGGTTTCATTTATGATTTAATTTTAACTAAACTTGCACACAACTTGTATCACCATAAGATCTCGGTTCCTTTCTTGAACTGGCCAGATCCCGTTATGTGTTCCAGAGTTATGGCCCCTGAAAGGGCCAAAATTAGCTATTTTAACCTTGTCTGCACAATAGCAGCTGTATTTAGGATTTGATTTTTACCAAACTGGCACACAACTTGTATCACCATAAGGTCTTGGTTCCTTTCTTGAACTGGCCAGATTCCCTTATGTGTTCTAGAGGTATGGCCCCTGAAAGGGCCAGAATTAGCTATTTTGACCTTGTCTGCACAATAGCAGCTTCATTTATGATTTGATTTTAACCAAACTTGAACACAACCAACTTGTATCACCATAAGATCTTGGTTCCTTTCTTGAACTTGCCAGATTCCTTTATGGGTTCCAGAGTTATGGCCCCTTAAAGATCCAAAATTGGCTATTTTGGCTTTTGCAGCCATATAGAGACTTCATTTATGGTTTTGTTTGATACAAACTTCCAAAATAACTTCAACAACAATAATTCTTGGATTCCATGACAAATCAGATCCAAGCGTAGGTTCAGAGTTATTTTATATCTGATTACCTCCCCTGATTGTAATCAAAATGGATTTATATCAGTAAGTACTTATAAGACTTATTTGAAATTTCATTATTGTCATTAGTTGGACTGAGCCAATCAGGGTAGATAACTATGGACTGATTTTATGTCAAATTACCTCCCTTTATTTCAAATTAAAATGGGTATATCTCCGTAACTAATGAAGATACTGATCTGAAATTTCATTTATGTTAACAGATTTATTTGGCAGATCCTTCTTTTATTCACTTACAATATTTTTTTTTAAATTACTTCCCTTTTACGTTACTAGAAATAGCTTATTTTTAGTAACTTTTTTATTATTGGCCGTAGGGAAAAACTGAGACCACTTTTCTGTGGTACAACATGGATGGTACCTCCAATTTTTAGGTGTATTTTGACATATCTGTACCTTGTAAGATTTTTTTTACTTTTTGGTTAAATTTCTTCCCTTTGTTGTTACTCTCCTTTGGACTTAGATATTTTTTCTGAGGACCTTCTTGTCCTCAAGTGCAATGATAACAGGTGAGCGATATAGGGCCATCATGGCCCTCTTGTTTAATTATAGTGTTTAAATAGCAGTTAGAAATCGTTAAGAACATTACAGTTTTAACCCAGCGACTTCTGGTAACTTCTGATTTAAACTTGATTTAAATATCAACGGTTACCTATCATTTTGAAAGAAATGTTTTAAAAACTTGGAAAAGATATTTATCAAAACAAGACAGTGTGCTACGTACAAAAACATGTTTCTAAGTTTAAAGGTCAAATTTACACTTGGAGATTAGATATTTGATTTCAATATTATTGTGTATTCTACAAGTGTGGCATCAATTGATGAATATTTCAATAGCTTGGCACAAACATCCACCAAAACTAGACAACGTGCTGCGAGTAAGACTCACATCTAGCTGAAAGGTTAAGGTCGTATGTAGATGTCAAAGATTTTGTATTGTTTTATAGTATGGTCTGTTACTTTTAATTACCTCATTCGATATAAAAATAGTTTGGCACAAACATTCGCCATAACAAGACAATGTGCGACGTGCAAGATACAGAGTCAATGTCAAATGTAGAGGTCAGTTAATATATAGTTATTGTCATATGTAAAGTCAAATATTCCAATGTCTCTTTTTTTTCTGGTCTGTAATTTCGCAATGTATGAACGGATATTCAAATAACTTGGCAAACACAATTGCCATAAGACATGCCCCTAAATCAAACGACACACTGGGTGTTCAGTTCAGTCTGTTCTGTTACCAAATGGCAAATATTCACAGGAAACATACTTTTATGTCCTAAAAACGGAGGCATCCGTTTCTTATGATACATTTCTACTTTAGATTGTCTAACGATACAGTTATTTGCGTGAAAACAATAATAAGTTATAATATTGAAATTGAAACGTTTCTTTGTTCAGTCTTTATGATAATAATAATAGACAAAAAGTTTGACTGATGCAACACTATCATGCAAGATTTGAGTCATCCTTTTGCTTTAATATTATATCAGTGATTGAAACAGTGGCAGGATTTGCGAGACAAGAAAATGACAACTGTAGATGAATAGTTCTTGAGAAATCAATCTTTTGATGCGGCCTTTGACAGTTTAATCTATCTTTCAGCCGATCGATACTCCAAATTACATGAATAAAACATTCCTGATATTTCGTTTGCATTTACAGAAGTATAACATGTCTTATGTCATGTAGAATGCGTGTCCAAGTTTAGGACACATAGTATAAATTGATCATGCAATGAGTTTGCTTCATTTATGTATATCAGAACATTTCTTCCTGAAATATTTATTTACTAAGTAACATAAAAACTACCGGACGCTTATTTGCTGTGATGAGTTAGAATCTTTGGCTTTTCTTAATGTATTTGATATTATAACAACTTCTGATAATTTTTCTTTTAGAAAAAAGATGGTGCTTTAAATGTTTATTATGCATTTTGCAAGGATTTAAGTATTGAATTAAGACATGGTATGGAACTTAATGGAATTTATTGTGGAAGTTTAAAATGAAACATTTACAGAAAAAAAAAATGAAAGCAACTGTAAAAAGATGGATGCCATGCCGAAACAATTTTAAAATAGTGTACATTGTAATATATTTACGAGGGGTACTAAAATGGGGATGGAGGAAGTGAACTGATGTAACACCATTAACATACAAGACAATAGATATAAAATATAAAACGGAACGGACAAAAAGGAAACTCAAAATAGGGACACTTCCTAGGAAAGGCCACTAACATATGTAAAGGAAATATTAACGCGTTTGCAGCATGTTAGTCTGTGTTCAGACCCTGTATTTTGTTCACAAGAGATAACTCCTGAGGCTATTCAAATTTTGCATAATTATGTACGTTTTTTTTTTCTCTCAAAACACTAGACAATCAGACTTGCAATACATTGGTTCTTTAAGGTTATCGAGACAACAGTTACATTCAAAATACTGGTTTAAAGATTTTTATAAAGTTTTTTACTTTACACGTTTGTAATCTATGTGAGATATACGAATCAGCTCATGTTTACAAGTTTATTTTTCAGTACAAATGATTATATTTAAAGTACCTTCAATAATCCCCTCTGTGTATTTCAAAGCAGTCACGATATGTAATGTTTCTAAGTCGGTTAATAAACTTTCTTAACAAATAGTTGTGCATTTTTATTCAGATATATAAAATAAATGTAGTATTTTCCAAAGAGAAAGAAACAAATAGTAACAATATTTTTAAATGTTTCTTTTGTACTGTCGGCATAGTTTTCTCCGTAGAGGTATAGTCATTATTTTCTAGAAATTTCCAATACATTCTAGTCTCCAAAGGCATAAAACCTAAATATTTCAATTTGTTGTTGTAAGGCAGTAAAATATTGTATGTCGTGTTAAGAAAATTACACACTTCTTAAATAATTAAATACGAATAATCTGCCCTATTATCGCCTGGGGCGGAAAATCGTTTCAACTCTATTCATGCACCCATTTTATGCGGAACAAAATATTTTGATATATTTTTACCTCTTAACGTTTTCTTTATGTAACATTGTCAGTGGCTCTTTTATCCTTTAATTATATTTCTTTTTACATTAACTTTCCTTTAAAAGTTTTCCTGAGGTCGAGTTTCTAGTTTATTACAGAGGGGAAAGTTATATCATATTTTAATAGGGAAGTTTTATCAATGGATATTTTATCATAATAAAAACTGAAAATCCCACATGATACAAAGATAATGTCAAACATTATAGTTTTCTCATAGAATATCAGCAGGATCTCTGTCACGTTTTTATCCGTACTGATTATACATACTTTTTTCTTGGTGATAGTGGCTTTACTGATTGGCATGTGATAAAATCAGACCATGCATATCATTTTTAAATGCTAAGTTTTTAAAAAAAATAATTCAATATTAATGCATATTTCTCTGTGTAGCCATTGATGGTCACAGCAATGTACAGGGTATTTTATTTCTGTCATTAACACTGCATAACATCATATCGCTTCGGTTGTATATTTATCTTAAATTGACCTGGAAACAAATTCTTCGGGCATATAAATGGTTATGGTGAGAAACTGGCCTCAAAAATATATTTGTCACATATGTCAATTTCGCTTGCTATACATTACGTGAAATGTCATGCAACGTGATTATTGAAGCGTGACGGATAAATGTCTGATGAGTCATTGCCCTAGCATTTTTCATCAGAATAACTCTGATATGTGAGAAATAACACCCTTTTTAGATTATTATCATGCATTTTACGTTAATGAAGTTCTTTGAAAATGAGAAAACGAAAACATGCTTGAATGTGATATATGAGAAATAAGACCATATTGTAGATTTTTATCATGAATTTCAAATTAATGCAGTTCTTGGAAAAATTGGAAAAACGAAAACGTGCACGAAGGTGTTAAAATGTTACCCAGTAAATATGTTGTTAACATATGCTTTATACTTTTAACTTGATTTACATTTCTACATTCCTTTGTTATTGCCTCATAACATTTACAAAATATATATTGTATAGTGGATATTTTGTAGCATTACAAAAACATAACCGTACATTTGTAATATTATCTTTGATAATGTTTTAAATCACTACTTCATAAAAATACTAGTTGCTCAGGTCTGTCTTTGCTTCTAGTTCATTGAGTAAGAACTTACTACCCGATATATCACTACCTCAGATTTTCTTACTGTATGTAAATGACATTACAAGTAAAGTCGTTCACTGTAGAACTTGTTGTTTGCGCAGTGTTGTTTTGCTGTTCTGCAGTTATAAGAATGCTTCAGACATTTAGGTTTAACCCTTATCATGCTAAATTTCTATAATGAACTTATCCATCTTCAAATTTGGACAATACCATTAACTGTTAAAAGGGGTGCTTACCAAAAATATACTGGTTGAATAGCGAATAGTGCAGATCATGATCAGACTGCACGGATGTGCACGCTGATCATGATCTACACTGGTCGCAATCGAGTCCAGCATGATAAGGGTTAATAAATTGGAACAACCGTTGCTAAATGGTTATTTGTAAGAAACTTTATGCATGACTTTATTTAACACGCTATCTACAATTCAAAACAAAAGCCGTTATTTAAATTTCGAGAAAAGTAATCTGGACGTTTGGCCGTTTAAAGAGTAAACGTACACAAGCGGACTATGATGTAACAAAATAATGTAATAAATGTAATAATGTAATAAAATGTTTTATTGTCTATTTTCAGTTCTTAAATGCAATGAGAGTATAAGTAGCAAAGACAAGAAGAACGGAACAATCAAAAATCAGTTCTATTCATCCGGAATTATCTGTCAGTATGATTTTAAAGCTGAGGGACAGGAGCGTATACAACTGAAATTTACTAGTATGGATCTTTTCTATTCTGCTGGAGATCCAAATGATCCATTTGAGTAAGTAGTACCTATAGATTTCTTGTTGGTGTTGAGCAGCAAGCGTGTAAGTTGAACAGATCGATATAATGTTTACTATTGCATATAATGTGGGCTAGATACTAACAGATACCAAGAAAAACTCTTTACTGACAGATACCCGTATCAATTATCAAATGAAACACAGGTTTATATTGATCTACTCAACTGATACGTTTTTCCAAATTATAAGTTACTTTCTGATCTTTTTTACTATTATTGGTTTTGTTTTGATTTTTTCAGTTAAATGGCTTCCTCACATGAACAATTCTACATCATAAATTAAGGGCCGAATTCGTAACGGGTTAGGGCAAGTGATTAAAAGTAACCGATATTATCTACGTTGAAGGCCACTTTAATTCAGTATTTATTAGTTTCCGTATAGCCACTTTAAGTGCGTATAAGCTGAGAAATGAATACTTCTTTGTAATGGTCTCAAAAACACATCGTTGATTGCTTAAACTTCTCCACATGATGCAAGCAGCCACGACTGTTTGTTGGAAGCAGTCACGGCTAGTGATAGATTTGTGGTCACCGTTTATATTAAGTCACAACAATCCAGGGTAGAAAACACATCTGTCTACAATCAGATATCAGTACGCCTGAAAAGAACTAGAACTTCGTGTTGTCTTTAGAGAAGTCTCTTTTTGTTAAAGTTTGTGAACATTTGGTGTTCTGCTTCTTAGTCGTGCAGTGTATCTAAAACACTTAACTACAAACAGACGTGTTCCTGTGTGTAATACACCAGTGAAATAATTATCGGATCAACAGCTTTTGCTAATTTTGTTTTAATTTTATTATGTTTAAAAAAAACGATCTGCCTCGGGCATATGTTGTGTGTTATTTCCTAAAACATGCCTTGTGCCGTAAGTCAGACAGTTGATAAAATTTCTCTGTATATGAGCAATTGTGTAGTTGTCCAAACCAAGATCAAAGAATTTTAATCTTTAAATATGTCCGAAACCAAATGTTTATACTCACTGAGTTTGTCTATCTGTCTGTCTGTCATCTTAGCTACTGGCTAGATTTCAACTAGATTTTGCATGGAGTTTAGCTGCTAATACCAATTTACCGTGTAAATTCCGGTTATTTTGATTTTCGCCGAGGTGTGGCTCCTTTAAGGTCATTTCTTTGGTACTCTTTTACTAAACTTCTTCAACTATACTTCTGTCTCATTTTAATTTAGACGTGTCCGCATTTACACGGGTATGTAACATAAAGTGAATATAAATATATGAAAATGTATATGATTGATTGGTACCACGCTTTGTTGCGCATACTCTGCATGATTTTTGGTTTTAGCCTTTGAAATCTTGTCTTGATTATATTTATCTCAATAATCATGAAATATAGTGTCTGATGTATGAACACAAACTTTGTTCGTTATGTTTTTGTCAGAAAAGAGATTTTAAACAAAGTAACGTAAACGTAGCAAACCCTTGCGCAAGACCAAAGATATAAACTCATTGGTAGAAGTGGAGTTACTCGGACAATCTGTTCTACCTAACAGAGGGGAATGCCTTATTTTATTAGGTAGTTATTTAAGAGACTCTATATGATACGCATATATTTAGGTGCCCAAGCCAGGACAGTATTACAGTGTACACTTATAAAGATGGCGAAGAACAAGAACTTGGTCAGTTTTGCGGCAAGAAGCACCCACAACAGCTCATGTCCAGTGGTCAAAGGATGAGAGTCCTTTTTAAGAGTATGGATAACCAAAAAGATAGCAACTCAGGTTTTAGAATAGAATACAATTTTCGTACAGGTAATTGATTCAGCTATTTTAAAACAATAAAAAATCAAAATGGGTACTTGTTATATAAATTGTTATCAAGGAATAACGCAGTTGTGGCAACTAAAAATCTAGCATGCATTAGTGATATGTTGTTATATTTCTTGCTTTCTGTAATTTTATTTAGGATTAATCAGTTTGCAGTTACAGTTATATGTAATATATATGATAAACTGTATATTTTGAACGAATTTTTCTGTCAAGTCGTACTCAACAGAAATTTATTAGACCATTTTCACTGCAATAACATAGAATTAAAGGTCCTCAGTGTTAACTAAAGCCGTATCCTCACTGTGAGACTTTTAAGATTGCATAAATGTGGTATTGGATGCAACAAATATTACAAAATAAGTCTTTCATTTTTGACAATTTATAAAACGGCATAGGTACAATTGTTGTAACAGTGCTCAGTAAATGTATAGCGATCGAATTAACGGCCTTACTTTAGAGGTGATGCTGCAATGTGACTTGAGCACTGCTTTGAAAACTGTGGTGGCAAAGATGCAGTCTTCTAGTTTATTCAAAAGTATAGTTTTGCACTTGCGACATTCTCTTTCATGGAAATTTGAATTAGATTGATGGATACAAAGTTTTTCCTAAGCAATATTTTTTTTTCATTTGTAGATTTTGGAGTACAGGGGAATGGAGTTCAGGATAACCGCGAAGGTAATTGCATTTGACACGATAAAAGACTTTACATAGGTCTCTTTGTAAAATAGGTATTCGTCTCAGGAACTACTCTTTCTGTAATAAACTGATATTTTGTAGGCTACATGCAAATTCTGCATATGTCTTTGCCTCCATTTTATTTAGCATATACATACGATTCAAGCGTTTGGCAGGTTAAGTAGAAGGTGTTACTCAAATAGTATTATGACACAGAATCCAGAAATATTTCTTAGATCAATTGACCGCGGTTACAGTATCAAAATTCTGTGAAAATGACGTAAATTCCAAGAAAATGGAATAAGATTATTACTTTATGTAACCTTTAGTGTAACAACAAAGTCTTTTTGATTTGGCGTTCCGAACAGATGATAAATTTCTGTGTTCTTTTACTTTGAATATATATGTATATCTCCGGAGTGCTCTTGAATAGTTCATGAAAGACAAAGATGTATGCAGTTTTGGCATATCTACATACTTTTCCTGGTTCGTTCTTGTGCCGTTGATTAGCATTAATGAATATCACTGATTTATTCTAAATAATTCTAAATAGCCTCCATAACTAAAATTGATATCTAATTTTTTTGCCTATGATACATATATACAGTATTTCTAGATTTCGAAAATAAAATAAAAATGTTTACGAGTGTTACGTTCAAAAATAAAATCTTTACAACTACCTTGCCCTGCTTGCTTTAAAAATGTGGTGTTTCTGGAATAAGAAAATTAGAAAGATCCAGAAACGATGTTTTGTTACGCAGTCAAACGGCAATTAAACTTGCACACATATTTAGTGGGCTCATTCGGCCAAAGCTGCGGGCTACATTCTGACAGATTAGACTTTTTCGAACATAGACAGATCACTGACAGTGAATGATTTGTTTCTATGGTTATGCACGCGTGCAGAAAACTAATTTACAGAATCTGTTTGCATGGCAACAACAGACACAACTGGCAATCTTTCTTAGGCATGACATGTTTTTGCGATTTTAGGAAGCAAATAAATTCTTCCATGTCCCTCCGTTCCTCAAAAGATTAAACAATTTATGACAATTTTATGGTTTTGGAACGAATGATCAGTGCTCCGAATAAACGTGCAGTGCATAAGTCTTTACTGCAGTATCGAAAACTAAATTTTGCTCCATTTTCAACATTGTGTCATATCTGATTTAACCGTCAGAATTAGGTCAAAGCGACTTTTACACATTTTAGGTAAAACTCGTCTGAATCTTGTTGAAAATTGTTATTTGTAAAAATTCTGTGGTTGTTATAAGCATTTTGTACTAATATTAACAAAGATTGCATGTAAAAAGTTAAATAATGTTTGAATGCGTTTTCCATCTCGGACATCCATTCTATATTGAACTCTACGTTATATGTTTGTAGCCGATTACGCTCCCAAGGGTTATTGACTTCCATTAATTTTAGGGTAATGTGAAAGTAAGTCAGATTTGTGCATGATGTGCACATGTCCCTAAATGAAGGACGGTTTTACTTGCCACTTTATCCCTTGGCCCGTCATTTATCATGTTTTAATAGACAAAGTTCCTGTTAACACATTGCTGTAAAATATTTGGAGAGCATGTTTCAGCCCAAGTTATAGCTCTGATATAGCTGTTTTTTAGTTAGGAACTACAGTCGTATGATATAAAGTGAGGGGTCAGCTTGAAATGTATTGTTATATATAATGATATAGTTAACTTATCCTTTCTTCGAACTTTGAAACGTATGTTTAGTGATGATTGAGACGAAACAGGCTGGTTTATCTTTGTAAAACTTATTGTTGACATCATCCAGCGTGTCTGGGATATCAAAGGATGAAATTTTAACATTCATTGCAAAATATAAGATCTTATAAGTTAGCACATTCGAGATAAACCCATCGAATTGAACATAAAACAATATTTTGAATCATTAATTCCAAAGGCAGTCATAAGTTTTAAACTACCACTTTATATTTGTTATATGGTTGCTTGAGAATGGAAGAAAAATTTGGAGTTTAAGATGTTACTCTTTAATCACAAGAATTCGCAATTATTCTTAAAAAGGGCACTTCACATTTAAGTCGCATTTTTGATTTCACATCGGAACGTATGATAAGGACATAGCCTAAGCATGTCTCAGTTTGCAACTTTTAGCATGTGCAGTAAGAATGACATTTCAACTACATAAAATCTAGAAAACTGGTGCATATTTGCTATTAACTACTCATGAATTCCACATGTCAGAACAATTAAAACTAACATGATATATCCTAAATTCAAAGATAAATTCATAGATTGATAGTATAGTTATAAAGACTCATTTATATGTACCCACTCAGAATTCTATTCCGTATGAACTGTTGGATGTCCTAGTTTTTTATGAAAAAAGTATCCTGTTCTGAATTGTCAGAGAACATTTATTTTTACATAAATACGTTCAGTAGATATCTATATTAGACATGAATATTACATTGTGAATTAAAATGTTTCTTTCATTACTTAACATAATTTTGCTTTTAGAGTGTATATTCAAATACAGCAGTAAGCGAGCATCCCAGGGGATTTTTACCTCACCAAACTATCCTGGTTTCTATCCCCGCAACATGGAATGTCAATATATTTTTAACGGTTTACCAAAGAAAGAAATAGTCGTCATAGACTTTGACGACTTTGATCTTCCTGAAGGGTATGTTACTCTACGCTTCTCCTTGTCCGGAATTGTCTCCCTTGTTTCATGTATGCACGATATGTGTCTTCGCCACTTTGTTTTTGCTGATTTTATCTGACAGAATCCAGGTATTTTCTCTGCATATAATGCTTTGATTTTTATAGATTTGAATTAAATTGGCATGCTTCTAGGTCTTGTTTGCAGGGATGCATTTTTAGAACTAAGCGTTTGTATTTTTACCTAGTGCATGTATAAGATGTATTGTAAAATGTGGATGCACCTTCACAATGGCAATATCACATTCAAAACTTACACACAAAGAAGCTGTGTAATGCAGTTATAATTATGCAACGGAGTGTCACTGAAATTACCTAATTGCATTTTTTTCTGAAATGTCATTAAGCGGCAATATTTTCTAGATTTTTCTTAATCGAAACAGATTTTTGTTATTTCCTTTCGATCAGTATGTTATATTGTCATTCGGAATGCTCATATTGTTATCGTACATTAGAATGAACACTTTTCACCACATTCAACAGCCATGCTGCGCTGACATAGACATCAGGCATCTCGCAGGTCATGGGCAGGGGAGTACTTGGCCTTCTGGACAAGGCAGTAGCTTAGTTATGTTTTTATTTTGCTTAGTAAATTGTGACACACTGTAATATTTCTTTTGCAGTCTGCACTTTCATGTTTCGCAGTACATTACATACCACTGGGTATTTCACATCCCCAAATTATGGGGGTCAGTACCCTAGAAATACGGAGTGCACTTATATTTTCACTGGAAGACTTAATGAAGTGGTAGAGATCGAATTTCCAGAATTTGATGTAGATGGAATAATCCCAAGGTAAAGTAGAAGACACTTACTAGGCACCATACAATTAATGAATCCATCCTAGGGCATATTTTACGATGGATTCGCTTGATATATAGTTTTGGAGCTTCTCTTAATCTAGATGTTTGTGGACTAGCGAATCAATATTGTAAGCGTGTTCATTGCACAAAAGGTTTTATACAGTGATTACAGGGCTGTAAAAATATATTCAAAATTGAGAGGAGATTCGACTGATATATATCTAGTTATATATAATTTCATGTAAGACCAGCACTTTGTCTTTATTGTTTTTCAAATCCTTGGCGTTCGTGGAGTGCATTCAGTGCCAATTTTGTAATAGAATTCCGCAACTTTGTAATAGAATTCCGCAATTTTATAGAATTCCGCAATTTTGTAATAGAATTCCGTTTCAGCTACAATTCCTATAGTGCGTGAAGGGTTTTGCACATTTAATTACCCCTTTGGAATAGGTTAGATATGTCCGAGTCTGTAATTATTGATGCTCTGTATCATTCCATGTTTCCAGACAATTTTCTTACATATTTTTTATCCTTTACAAAGACAATCTTAACGTGAAGTAGTACTTCTAGAACTTTGGAAATGTAATCTTTGTATTTCTATACTTGGTTTTATCAAAATATTATCAATCTACATGTAGCATGAAATAGCATGTAATATTCTAGTAGCTCAATCGTTACATATAATACATTCGTCTTTTTTTATTATAAGCAAGTTAGAAGATGTCTTGTGTCAAAAACATGATGTATGTAGCCCTATAATAAAAACATAATATATTTAGCATAATTTTTTGATGTTGTCTAGACTTGTTGAAATCTCTTATGCACGATTTTTAAATTAAGAATCAATTAAATAAAAGCAGTTAAAGCATTTCACCTAGCTGGTTAATGATAAACATTATAATTTGCCTATACAATAACAGTTATATTTAACATGATGTGAGATACACAACATAACAGTTAACGCGCATATTTGAATTATCCTGTACAAAAATGTTAGTTAAATACATTATGTGTATGATATGTTAAAGGAATCCGAAGATTAATTATATATATAAATGAGAAAAATTTTGTAATAACGTTTGAGAAAAGTTACTTATTTTTGGATGAACGTCAATAAACGTAAGAAAGTATTTACAAATTTAGTCCAGTTCAAGATGATGTGTATAGTGTACCCCCCAGGTCACAAAGTCCAAGGTCAAGGTCACACCTGAAGATCAAATGGCATGACAAAAATATTTGACTTTATCTGCATTAAAGCTATGATTGTCTCGGGTATGAATCGCCTTAAGTTATAGCTATAATTGATATTAAATATGAATAAATGGGTCTCTATATTGGAGGTTTGTCCCGGTAGAATAGATCACTGTTTCCATTTGAACTGTGCGTGATTAAAGAGATTAAATGAGCCGCGCCATGAGAAAACCAACATAGTGGGTTTGCGACCAGCATGGATCCAGACCAGCCTGCGCATCCGCGCAGTCTGGTCAGGATCCACGCTGTTCGCTTAAGGCTTCTCTAATTGCAATAGGCTTTGAAAGCGAACATCATGGATCCTGACCAGACTGCGCGGATGCGCAGGCTGGTCTGGATCCATGCTGGTCGCAAACCCCCTATGTTGGTTTTCTTATGGCGCGGCTCAAATGTTTCTGTGATGCGCTGTCAAGAGCAGAAATTCATATTGTCTCCAATAATCTCTTTCGCGTTTACAGTAAGAGCAATGTATTGACCGAGTCTTATAAATCATTGCCACTGCTCGTCTCTGATGAAACATGAAATGCGTTCTTGATTTTGTTTGGTGCAGTTATAAGACAAAATTTAATGTCTACGGTGTTAAACATCTGTTCTGTGTACAATCAAAATATCTTTATAATGGCATATTTTCATCCGTAAATAATGAAGGATTTTTTTATATGTTACATGTAAAACAAACAGTTTTTCATTTCATAGGTTTTTTTAAGTCAAATATATTAATTCCGGTTTACATTTTCAGGCGATTGAGCTCAATCGTTACATGTAATACATTTGTCTTTTTATCTTAAGCAGGTTGAAAGATGTTTTGTGTCAAAAACATGATGTTTGTAGCCCATTTATAAAAAATAATATCATAAATATATAACAATAACATAACATAACATATGTTTATGTGTTATGTATATTTACTTATATCGATATTTTGACAGATGTTTGTTTTGGAAAGAATTTCCAATTATATATAATATTGTATTTAAATGTCAGTTCCGTACCAGTGAAATATATAAAATAAAAACCCGTTGTTTGTAACAGTGAATATTTAAAATATATTATATATTTCAATAAACCTTTGAAAAACAAGAACTATTTTGCTTTATTTCCTATAATTTGAATATTTTAGAAGTTACATTGCAAGTTTATATATTTAAAGTTTTTACTCTTTTTTTCCCCTCAAGGTGTGATAACCCTACTGACAGCGATTATGTTGCGTTCTCGAACTTTCTCAATACAGAAGACAGGCAAATGCGGCGTTACTGTGGAAATCGACCATCTTACCCTACAGTGACGTCAGACGCTGCATTCTTTCGTGTAACTTTCCGTTCCAACAGCAAGTTTGATGCCAATGGATTTAGAGGTCGCTACAAATTTAAGCGAAGTTAGTACTTATATGCTTATTTAGTTACAACCATGCCCTTTCACATTTTGAAGATGTGATGAATTCATTTTGATGTTTCTTAAGAAGACCAACCAAAACCACTTCCTTTCTTGTGTTTAGTGTAATTGAACTGGATTTTTATAATGTACTTATTTGGTGTATGTTATATCATGATCCTGTCTAAACATTTCCTTGTCGGATTTATGCAGTATATAATAATATGTATGTTTTTGTCTATATATTTCAAAATCATCTGCTACACTCCTAAGTCTCAATGGTTTTCAAAACAATATTATCTCTTATCATCATTTGTCATATTTTCAGTAGAAGAGGAAACTCCTTACGTGACAGCTCCTCCTAGTGAGACACCGCAACATGTTCGCAGTAATGGAGGCTCAAGGCCGCAAGTTGACATAACCGTTTCCATAGCTACAATCATTTTCTTTTGCAAATCTGTGATAGATCATTTACTCAACGTTTTCTGACTTACTGATGTCGATGAGCATAATTAGGTGAATAATGACGCACAGATTTTGACGCTTTATGCAAGGGCATATTTCAAAATAATGGTCCATGGGAACAAAGTACAAAATAGGGAGCCAATGTAGACATTCCTCTTTTGAGCTGAAGTATGCATTTAAACACACGATATACATATCACAGTGTCTTGAACTTGTTACTAGTCGTGGTAGAAATTTCGTGTAAACAGTCAATGGGTTTGGCATAAACGGGCACAGAATGATTGAGAATAAGATATTCAGTTTCGACGCAAAGTTTTCATTGTGAACGGAAAAGTAAAAGGAATTGAAGAAAATGTGAGCTTGCATACTTCCTATGTAAATGTTTATGTTTTATGAACTGCATACATTTCTAGAAATGTTTATATTAATATTTCTATCAGTTCATCTTTATCGCATACTATATTTTATGACTCTTAAAATTGTATGCATGTGTGAAGTGTCTTTTTTCAAATCCATTTAATTTCATGTGAGATATGTGGTCTCAATTAATTTGAATATATGGTTTTTTATATGAAATTCAGATGTATGAAAACGCTTCATCTCATACGCAGAGCACAATCAGTCAGGAAGCCGGATTTAGGACTTGCAATAAGAGAAAATACTGTTCACTCGTCTTATCATCAATAATACTTGAATATATTGTTATTTTATGTAAATGTAATAGGAAAATGTATGCTTCATGAGTATTGGTATGGATTTGATCGTTTCTATCAGATATATAGGTAACATACTTGATGATGTAAAAATAAAACACTCGGTGTAATCGTAATGTGATAATGACGGTTTGGGAGAATTTCGTAAATACATTAAGACACTATTGCACATCTTCATTAAATAATGAAAACAGAAGTGCTCTTTGAATGTGAGAAAATGCTAATTATTTTGGTATTTGTTTTTGTTTTTGCAGAATCAATGCATTAGGTTTTAGAAAAAATCGAAATCAGGAAACGATTGAATAGTGGAATATTTATTCATAAGCAAGGAAAATATAATTTGTCTTTATAATAAAGAGACATTGTCCTTTTCCTTGAAAGTCTGATTTTCTTACTGCGGATGAAATATTTTCATATTTTCCAATGAATATTAATAGCTGCAGTGAAATGGCAAATGTAACTGACTGATAATATGAAACAATACATATACGTCCGACCAATAAGAAAATGAAATAAAAAGTGCAGCTGGTGATCTGCAAAAGTGTGCTAAATTTAAGTAATCCTTCAGTCACTGATGCAATTATATGTGAACATATGAGAAAGGCCTAAAATTGTCTTTGTGGTGAATGATGTGATTCTTTTATATCAACAAGGTGTTTGTACTTTAACTACTGATCATTTTTTAAAAAGCGTTATTTGTTATACATGTATTTCATAAATGTTTAATATATACTTACAGCGCTAACTTACGTTATCATGATTTTAAAGTGTTAGTTAAGTGTCATGTTTTTTTCCGGTTATTTTCCAAATGTTATAAGAAAAGCATTTGGATCATGCATGACAATTGCGTCTGTTTCTTCTTTATATTTTCATATGTGATAACACTTACCATGCTAAATTTCTATAGTGAACTTATTCATCTTCCAATTTGGACAGTACCATTCACTGTTAAAAGGGTTGCTTACCAAATAGACACTGACTGAATAGCGAACAGTGCACATTTTGATCAGACTGCACGGATGTACAGGCTGATCATGATTTACACTGGTCGCAAAGGCAGAATCAAAACAACACAATATATCCGATCATTTATTGACGTCGTCATATTAACCCTTACCCTGCTAAATTGCTATAATGAACTCAGCCATCTTTCAATTTGGACAGTATCACTGACTATTACAAGGGGTGCTTCCCAAAAGGATACAAACAGAATGACGAACAGTGCAGATCATGATCAGACCGCACGGAAACTAGACCGCTGTAATCTAAGAGTTAACATTTGGTTGTTTTAATATCAATAAATGTTTTCCTTCAGATGTTGATTTGAATCCTTTTTATTGAATGGAAATCGATGAGAAATCACACATACATAATTTTGGATTCAGTTCCAGTATGTTTGACAGTATTCTGTTATTTAAATATCCGGCGGACATGTCAGTTTTCTAAACAGTGAACTAGCCAATCAAATAATACGCGCATTGTATATATCTCGACGGAGAACAATACTGAAACTCTACATATACTCGTAGGATAACATAACTTGGATGGCCGTTGAGTTTGCTACATGGCGACACTTTAGAATGTATTATAACATGTGTTATTTAAAATGTTTTACTTTTTACCTTACTTTATACCAACAGTCGATTCATTGGCATCCATCCTTACTGGTATATGTTACTGTATGTGTATTTATTAACTATGGGAAGTTTATTTCTATTTGAAATGATTTTCATCTTCTGGTATAAAACTTATAATCATCAAGCTGTTTATGACTGATGTTAGCCTTTACCCTGCTAAATTTCTGAAATGGACTGGTCCATCATCCAGTTTGGCAGTGCCATTAAATATTCGACGGGGTGTTCTCTAAACATTTACAGACTAAACAACGAACAGTGCAGACCAAGATTAGCCTGCACAGACGTGCACGTGCAGGCTGATCTTGGTCTTCACTAGTCGCAAAAGGCAGAATCACTTGCCGCCAGCAGACTAAATGTTAAAAATATTGTTTGTTTGTATGTCAGCGGTCAATACAAAGTATGACCGCAATTTACCGCTTGAAATATTGTTATGTTTATGCAATTTTGTAAATGTTCTTGTTCACATTGTTTGTAATTCATACTTACTGCTTTATAGATTTTGTATAAATGTATGTGTATATCAGTGAGTAAACATAATTTCAGTTATAAAAAGAGTTTATTGTACATATATTATATAAATAATTATGATCTGACATGTTAAAATAGTAGATGTTATTATTTCATATGACTTTATTTCATGTATAATGTCTGAACTTTAATAAATTATAACAAAAGCACGAGTTTTAATTGTTTCTTAGACACTGTAATACCCTTCCAAGCCAAACAAAAAGTAATGCAAGACATTGTGCACTGTAAACAAAACATTTTCAAATATCTTTGGTACACAATACTTTTAATCCCCTACCGGTGGAACATCTATAGGAATGCCCTCCGTCCGTCCGTCTGTCCGACTGCAAATCTGGATCATGCAGTTACTCAAAAAGAGGGCAATGTGTAGATTATGTACTATTGAAAGTCAAATAAAAATTGTTTCCGCTCCATAACTTTTATATGCATTGATAGATTATCTTAGTGCTGCACACAAATGTTCCCCCATGATGGTACAATGTGTCAACACATGCTCTATGCCTGTCGGTTAAATTTCAAGGTCCATAACTTTTTTAAATTACATTGAAATGTTCCCCATGATTAGACAATGTGCTGCGCACATGAGCCATGGTTGTCAGTCAAAGGTCATGGTTACTATTGAAGGTCAAGTAAAATTGTTTCCGCTCTCGCTCCAGAACTTTTATGTGCATGTATGGGTTATCTTAGTACTGCGCACAGATGCTCCACATTATGAGACATTTGTCGCGTACATGATCTATGCTTGTAGGTCAAGGTCACTATAAAAAATATTATTTGATTTCTTAGATCCTAAATGCCGAAGCATTTTAGTCCTAAAACACTGTTGCAAACAAAGAACACCACCGATAGGGGACTTCTGTATTTGCCACTGCAATACTCTGTCTCTTGTTTTCTTATCTTTAAATTCTGTTAATTAAGGTCTCATCTTTTGGTAAAAGACCTACGGTAATCACTCTGTCCGACTGTCCGTCTGAACGGCTATCTGTCTTGAGTTCCGTTGTACGACGAAAGCTTTATAGTTTATATGACGCTACTGTAGAGTTACATCTGTTAGATTTTATTCCGGACCATTTATTTCGGAAAATGTCATTTGTTTTCCAGTGGAATGCTTAATAATATATCAAACTCAAGATTTATATCAATAAGGCATCGCAAAAAAAGCTTTTAGTACAATTTTTGAAGGTAAAAAACCCATATGCTCCGAGTATGTTTGGCAGTTTAGTTTGTCGTCAAATGAACATATAAAAAATTGCAATGTTCTGAATTAAGGAATTCGAGTTCTTTGATATTGTAACTACAGTTGTTAAAAGTTAAAAGGTTGAAACCATTTAAAATACGCTAAACATTTCTTGACAACAATATCTGTGAAAAAATAAAACTTAAATATCAGAAATAGAGAGATTTATCGCATGAATGTTTGTTAATAGATAAGATTCCAGAATTTAAGCATGCTCGATAATGTTCTATAACAGTTGAAAACAAAGAAAATATTATGCCTAAGCTAAATTTATTGATATGTCTGTTCACATTAACACGGTTGTGGTTAATAAATGTATTTTGACTGCAAAGGACCAATTTGTCAGTGTAATGGACTGGATTATAATGCAGTTCTTTATACATATAAGAAACATTAAGTGTGTTATGAAACGATGCATTGTTTAATCAAAACTGTGTACTTTCAACGGGTTGGACATTCAGCTTTTATCCTATTCAAAATTATGCTATATTTTTTATGGCAACCAACAAAATTGTTATAACATGGAACTCAACATGTTTGGTTATATACATTTAGGTCGTTTAGTCTATAAAACAAACACAAATTGAACTCAGATGAGATTTCGGTATCGAATTTAATTTGGAACTACTCAAATTCTACCCAAGCAGGTTGATTTATGAAACTAGCTTTATCTATATGACTTTGTCAATAAGTTCCCTGTAGGGAGAGCCCAGATCTACGGATAACTCAAAACAGATTAACTACAAGTGCATTTTTGTTATGCAATAAAATCCTACCTTTCAGCTTATTTCAGACATTGATAAAATACAAATATTCGAAAACACTTATATATGCAATAAGGCATTAGTTATTAATGTTTTTTTCTCTAAAGTTATTCTCTTGTTATGCTTTACGTGGTTATCAGAGCAAACAAATGTGAGCAGCTGTAAACATTATTATCTATTCTCATTTTTCAGACACAACATTTGTAAATTTGTGCCTGCATTTTGCTCTGATATCAGCGTTTTCCAATATTGAATTGCCTAAATGGACTTAACACACTTTGTTTCCTAATGGTTATCCATTAAAGCTTCTCAATAATTTATACAGTGATATAGCAGTAATATGTTTTTGTACTTAAACATGAAAAATAGACATTTTTTGTTAAAATATAATGATTGTGAAAGCAAAGTCGACCCTAATTTACGTCTACGTTTCTGTGTCTAAACATTGGAAGTAAAGTTACATAATATTGGCGAACAAAACGTTACCTAAAGTACATGACGGGTAAGCTAGTTTCATCACGTCTGTCACATAGATGGAAAGATCCACTCATGAAATAATCTAGCTCGTGAAAACGTTATTTCGAGAGGAGCGTCTCAAAAGGTTATGGTTGTTTTATTGTTTACAGTTACACAGCTGCAAATAATCGTATTCAATGCGGTCCATTAACTGTTAAAAGGGGTGTTTGCAAAAAAAGATACTGAATGGCGAACAGTGCAGACCATGATCAGACTGCACGGATGTGCAGGTTGATCATGATCTACACTTGTCATAAAGGCATGTTCACTTTGTACAATAGTGCAAAGACTTTCAAGTTTTCAAAGAAGCGTTAAAGATGTTACTCATTTGCTCTCCTGAACAGACTCAGTCAAGCCGAGTATGCAGTTAGTTACGTTGGTTGCGTGGTTGCTTCTGTAAACATCTGATTTCTTATTAGGAAATATTATGCAGTATTCTATTTATCGTTTGATAGATGGATACATGAAGTTAACGCTGACTGAAGCAACAGACGACACCCTTTTGCTAAGTGATTTAAATGTGTGGATGTACATTGGTTGAAGAAATGATATATCCCAGTGATTTGTCGTTGAATAAAATCATTGTTTGGAGTTTAGAATGAAGGAATAATATCACGAGGGCGCAGCCCGAGTGATATAATAATACGCATCTAAACGACAAACAATAATTTTATTCACGCACAAATCACTGTTTGAGATATATTATTTCGATTCTAATACGTTATCAATGATAAGTATGTACGTCCTTCCAGATATCTATCAAATATTTGTCTGATTTCTGTTGATTTCTTTTCCAGCGCGCCGCTATGCCGTCTAACGCCATGACGTAATAATTGTGACGTCAGAAAAATGAATTGTTGAATAATAATACAGTTTTCAGCCCTCTTTGTTTAATAAGAAAACAAATTAGATTGTGTCAGAATATGTATAAAATGTCAGTAAGCTTCATTATTTCATGAAAATGGCATGTACCAGTAATTTAGACTGAATCGCAAAAGTCCCCTTTTTGTTATTTATAATGGCTATTAAATAGTATTGTGACACGACCCGATTTATTGCTTATTAAACAAAAGGTACGGAACTGTGTGTTAGAATGCTTCGCCACAGTTATTACGTCATAGAGTCAAACGTCATAGCGGCGCGCCAGAAAAGAAATGCACACAAAACAAACAAACATTTGGTGGCTATCTTCGAGAATGTACGTGATAGTTAGAATGGTTCATATGCGACTGGCTGCGCCCTAATGATATAATGCTTTCGCTTGTGAACTACAAGCAATGATTCTATTCAACGATAAATCAGTTTGGGATATATTTCGTAAAAAATGTTCAATCTCGTATTTAACAAAATATGCTGCGTCAGTCAACATACCAAAAACAATGATTTCACTTAACATTTCTATAACTTTGACACAAGCAAGGCATACAACAATGTATGGTTCATAAATTATATCCTAAATGTAACTGTTACGTTCAACACTTTCCAAAAATGGACATTTTCGTTACGTTCAAATCATATGTTATCAGAAGCTAGTAATTAACTTGCAAATCACTTTTCAAAGCTAATCTTATTAACATTTGTTCACATTATCCCATCTCTCCTGTAGTGGAGAATGTGAGACGACTAATTTCCTGGCTTTATACATCAGTGTCAGTCACTCGGTTGTACTAGTATCTTACCCGACGATATGGCTATATAAATTACGCCAAATGTCATTCAACCTTCGTTTCAACTGGAAGTTATTTTGCGCAGACTAATTATGTTTCGGCAGGAAAATCAGCAGTAATATAATTGTTCTGTTAGGTACAGTAAGGAACTAAAGTTTGCTTTACTTTATAAACATTTTAAACTTTTTTTCATATATATATATATATATATATATATATATATATATATATATATATATATATATATATATGTGCAAATGACATCATGCTTATATATATATATATATATATATATATATATATATATGTGCAAATGACATCATGCTGATGAATGCAGTAATTAATGTTTTTGTGGGGACATGGTCGGGAATAAAAGAAAGGCGTTGTGGGTACGGTTCATTTCCTTTAAGCAAGGATAGGAGCTGACGTTACGAAAAGTACGTTAAAGATCAACAAGAAAGCATATGAAATGACGTATGATGATAAAGTTAAAGATAGGAACTGACGTCAGTCTAATAACGATAACACGTATTTCGCGCTTAAGCGGCGTTACGCGGAGTCAAGACAAGATAAATCTATTACATTCTCCGGGCCTCAAAATGCCTAGAGTTTATCACTTGTCATACATGTACAAATAAATTACGTACTGAAAATCACTTTAATGTTAAAAAGTCGATGTTTTATATCAACAGGTAATGATCCGCGTTGTGTGAATGCAGTATCTAAAACCTCTAATCCGTGCTACGTATATAACGTATATATACTCATATTATTATCTGTTGCGTAACACTGAGTGTATGTACGAATGCACCGTATTAAAGTGTATGTTCACGAATTTCTGCACAAGTTCCAGATGGTATAGTTTGACGATCGGCTGTTTAGTTAGCCCTGTGAGCGTACGTATCCTCATGACCACAGAAAATCTCTCATCTCCTGTTAAGAGATCATGTCCAACAGCAAGGCTCCACTGTAGTCTCTGTGTAAAGGTATGGACTATAATGTCTGTTTGACGGTTAATGTTCCCGCAGCACCCGTTCTCATGTCGTTTGGCAAGTCGCCCTATTTTGTCTCGATTATCATGGAAACAGGTGTGTCGTTTTGTCATAGTGTCGCAGTATGCTAAAATTGTCAGGTTGCGTGTACGTAATAAGTGTGCATAGTAATTCTTTTGTGTGAAGCTAGAAATCACATTATCGGCATCAAGGTCTCCGGCAATTATATACTATAAATACTGTCAATATAATAAGGATGTCCGTTTATGCTAAATACGAAACTTAAATGTCCTAAAAAGTCTTAAGTACAAGTGCACAAGTACATATTTAGATTATTACCTCAGATGAAGGTTATAATCTCATCTTACTTTAAAATTCGCCAATGATATTCATAAAAGTAATCATGCAACATACCCGACAAAGCTAGGTCTGGTCTTAGGCCAGACTGTTTCTTAAAATTTCGTACCAATTATTCTACAACCGTAGTAAAATCCGCTCATTCTGTCATTTCCTTTTCTTTCAATAGACGTTTGATGATAATAACCCTGCACCTCATGAATGTTTTATCGTTGTTAACAGCCGCCTACATAAACTGAATGTATACCAAGGGACCATGCGCAGACTTCTAATGTCGTGAAAATATGAAACGTGCCTATTGAGTATAAAAATCGTAAGTTCTGTTTAGCAAGTTTTCATTGTACTGTTTTCTCGTGGTCCATAGGCGGACACTCTAACCACGTCGCTAAAGGGTTACCCCAACAGCAAGGATGTTGGAAGTGGCCTATAAACCTACTATCACTACACTATGTTCGGAAACCTGATTTACAGCAGTTGATATTCTAGACTGTGACATTCTTAATATGCCATTCTGAAACATAAGTACGTGTCTGTTCTAACGAAGAAAGATCGTTTCAGATATTACACACTTATTGCATTACTTTCCGGTAAACACTCAAAACTACCTTCCGAGCTCCGAATTACATCAGAAACTAATTGAAATAGTTTTAGTTTTTAAGTTTTGCCTTATAAGCTCAGTAAGCATGTGTTGAATATCGATCGGACATGTAATACAAATTTATATATTGAGTCATGCCAAAAAAATGGATATGTCCCGTTCTATCGAACACTGTTCAATGCTTTCCCATTCTTGCAGTTTGCACTGTTTCACTAATATAACCACGTGATTTAAGATGATTTTATGCTGTACTTCACGTGTGACGAACAACGTCTAGAAGCGTGCGATTATTATGTTTTTTACGTAACACCGGATAAAAATCAAATACCTTGATAGTTCCCCTTTAATCCTTTTAATATATTTCTCGATAAAAAGGAAGAAAAAAGTTTTACGCCACTGCAAATGATAAACAATTCCGAAACTAGTTCGTTGATTTTGTCTTTGTAACGTATTGACGTGTTTTCTGTTTACTGACGTAAGCTTCCAAATCTTTGTTTAAAACGCCACTGTCAGAGAGAAGTGTTGTATACAAGTCATTAGTTTGATGTTTTTAATATAAATGTCATTTTTTCCTCTATTTGTTGAATACTCATGTACGAAAAAATGGTATCGCTGCTTTTGTGTGTAAATGGCAATAGCATGCTGTCGGGTAAGGTCTGCGCAGTAACGCAACAGAGTCTCGTTACCGCCTACAGAGTTACCCTCGTGCCAGATATTTAAATCTTCACCTTCCCTCAGTGAAAGAATCTTACATTATTGTACACTTCGGACCTCGAGCAATAGTTTTGACTATTAACCGGCAAGCCAGTCATCGACTGTTTCATTTCATGATATCAGAAATCAGTTCTTATAGTTTTAATATATTTAGTGTTTTATTGACTCAGTAAGCCTGTGTTGAATATAGACCGATCAAAGCACAAGCTATGGACTGGCAATCAAAGGAGTCCTGTTATAATATATAATTAATATAATAAGCCTAACATGATCCTTCTGAAAGATTCAACTGCATTCAAAATTTTGTATTTTGTTTGTTTAATAAAGTCATATTCAAATAAGCCGATGCTATGCAATATGCAATCTATAACTTATCCTAAAATTATCTAGGACATCGATATATCAGAGCTGTAAAATCAGACAAATCTTTAGGTATCCCCATAAAGCTTTCTATAAGCGTCATACGAATAATAACAGAAGAATGGTCTTAAGGCATAAGCAGTGATCTTTATATTGAATATTTTCATATTTTTAAAACGGGCTTTCAGGTGCTCTGTCTTGTTATTTTCCTTTTTTATTGTTTTGCCATATGTTCGTTGTAAGTGCCTTCGAAGTTAAAATATTTCGAACTGATGTTGAAAAACAAGGTGAACTAATGACAGAGGAGTGAAACAGATTGTTGTTACAATGCTAAATCACTATCGGTAAATCATCATCTAGATTTGTTAGAATAAGATTTGAGATGATACGGCTTGTCAATCTGCAAGACAAAATTCTTCTGAATATTCTGAAAGTTTTGTAACACCAAATATCATTTTCATTTTACCCACCAAAAACAGTTATTTTGAAAATGTGTTTAAAGGAAATTAAGAACAGTTTAACGGTTTCGTGTTAACATCACTCATACATTGGTTCTTGTTTTACAATCCATACGAAGCGAACTACATGTATCGCTTGCCTTTAAATACGAAAACCTCTTGATTTTTTAAGGATCCGCTCCAATCTCTAATATTTGAGGGGGGAGGCGGGCTCCATGGCCGAGCGATTAAGGCCGCATACTTCAAATCCCTTACGTCTCACCGACGTAGATTCGAGCCTCATGATCCAGCTGAGCTTACGGAAGGTTGGTGGTTCTACCCAGGTGCCTGCCCGTGATGATATAATGCACGAAGGAGCGCATGGGGTTCTTTTAGCATCAAAAGCTGTAAAGTCGCCATATGACCTATGTATGTTTTTGTTGGTGTGATGTTAAACCCAATAAAATAAAACTAATATTTGACCGTTATATAAAGCAGCAATTCTTGTAACGCATCAAAAGAATTGAAATGGCTGGATCAGTAGAAATATAGCATAAAATTGACTTTGAAATAAAACAAAACATACCTGCCAGCCGAGAAGAGACTATTTATTTAGACATTTTTACATTGGTTGTATGTGGCCAGGGACATCAAAATGAAGTACTTTATGACGTCGGGGATAAAATAACAATCTAAATTGCCGAAGGAGACAGAGTAGGTGTTCGAAGTGTCTGGCAGACATGTGAAAAGTGTTTCTACATGGACACCAACTGTCTTAATTATGAGTACCGTCTAGGATAAGTAGCCAGAAAATGTTCCTTCCATAATTCTAACATTTTGTCAATTAAGAGCTAATTTATTTGCAATTCTGCTCAATTATCTATTTATGTACAAAATAGCCTACTCATGCGGTCTGATTATTGCAGTTATGTCCTGTAATGCCTACAGAGTTCATTCAGCTCCATGAAGATACAAATTTACAGAATATAGGCACATGACAAATTTAAATCCATTTATCTAAAGTCCAAATCGACACGCGCTTGCAAAACACGATTATTTCCACAAATACTAGAAAACTCTATCTTGGGTGAGATGACACTCGTGTTACGAACTACATTAATGTAGCAGATTGACACAGTAATCGTTATTTTTCGTGTAAAATCTGAAGATAGCGTCAAACATCATAGCAACTTGCTAGAAAAGAAAACACAAAAACAGGCAAATATTTGATAGGTGTCGTCAAGAATGAAGATAATAATCTTTGATTGTTCCTTCTGCTGAGAAGGAACACTTAAAATTGGCAAGTCACACTTGACCGACCTTGCAAACTGTCGTAATTACAAGCTGGCCAATCAAACTCCGTGACCTTAAAAATAACCTCTGACGTTAAAATTATTCTTTCCTAATTGGGGCGACTCTCTGACTGATCTTGCTCCGCGGATTACATACTACTAAATCTGAGGATGGAAAAGTGGCGTTGTTGAAGCATGCCAAACGTCTTATTTATCAAAAGGTTAACATACGTCGTTACCTTCGAATGCATGGTCAATATGTGAAAACAAACTCCACTGCGACCCTCTCATTGTGCGCAACAAATTCACTCTTCGAATGACCGGATATCACATTCACGAGATTTAGGAAATATACTACTAAATTATAACCATGAATTACTTGATCAATGACCACTAAATTTGTTGTGTGCGAGGACGTAGACTGATTAGCGCATCAGATCACTACATTAGGATGTTATACAAAAAAATAAAGCGAACATATATGTCAGTAAGGTAGAATGGTCTTGTCCTTGCGTCCAATCCTGGGGTTCCACACACTGATGACTAATATTCAAAGCAGACATTGCAAGATTATCATTATATATTCATATAGATGTGCCCTAGAAAAAACTTTTGCTATGCTTTAACTTGTATCTTGTAAGAATCGAAATACTATATTTCAGGTTTTCTCTTGAATAGGTTTAGATACATATTATTATATTACTACGGTTTGTGTCTTCGTGATATAATTCCTTCACATCTGATATAAAATGTTGATCAAGAATTCAGAATTATTTCCATGGTTTTCCTTTGTTAGGTATTAGAAGATAGCTATGAATATCTACGGTATGTGTCTTCGTGATATAATTCCTTCACATCTGATATAAAATGTTACGATGCAGATGGCAAATTAAAACCAGATATTGTTTCGAAACGCCATGAAGTTTTCCTGTTAGCGGCGCTATTTAAAAGAAAGAATAGTGCTATGAATAAAGTCGTTGAAATTTCGTTTGATATTACTTTTACTATTGATTCTATCACTGGCTGTAGATGCAAATGTAAATCTGGGAGAGACTCTTTCCCGCCAAAACAATAATCAAAAATTTCTATTTCCGGCTTCCTCCAGTGGAAGAATCTGATCAGCGATGAATAATCAAACATCAATACCGAGTTACACGTAACCTTAAAGCATGTTTCCATGGTAATTATATTTGCATTTCATAAATAAATATTTTGTCTCTAATTTACAAATAAAAGTGTATTTTTACATTTGATTTGCTGTGTATCTGACAGTCTTATAAAGAAGTAAAGACCCCAAGTAAGGAACAAATGGTGACATTGCATTCTTCAATGGTAATGTTAATAAAGGAACATTGCACGTCTCACCACCGCCGATAACCAAAAAAATAGGAGTAACTTTGTAAACAAAGAAACATTGATCGATGGAGAATCAGCATACTGATCGCTTGCAACATTTCACTTTAAGACAAGTAATGATCCTGTTAATCTCATTAAACGAGACTTTCTCTTGACAAAACATTTCGTCTTTGGCAAATTCTTTGGCGCTGATGAGGAAATTTCCATTCAGTTTTATGGGGTAAATCTTTTATTTGTTAGCAAAATATTTTTATATGTTATCCCAAAATAAAAGATGGATATTGCCACTTATTTTCTACAGTGAAATCATTAATAGAAATAGGCACTCGTCATGGGAATCGTCAGACTTAATCTCCCTTAACATTTAAAAACTGCCTACTGGGTTAATCCAGGCAAATTGTTGAGAACACAATGACAGACTTATGTGACCCATCAGCTCACACTGTGCTAGTGAGCTAAAAATCATACAAACTGAAAAGTTCACATGAAAATAGCCATTTTTACCAAAACAACGAATTTTCATACCTACGAAATTAAATGATTTTACAGTATGTACAAAATGGAAGCATATATAGTTTTGTAGATAATAAATTTTGTTACAAATGTACGATTTGTTTAGAATCCTATTAATTTTTTTGTCGACGCCATCATCATCATCACCATAATCATCAAGTGGGAACTGATTCAATATCGTCATCATCAGCAGCAGCAGTAGCATCATCGTCAACAATATCATCATCATCGTCATTATCATCATCGTTATTATCATGTTTAACAATAATTTGATTATTGTGGTGATACGCTTTCCCAATCTACCAGCTTACAGATTTTTTTTCTAGACGATGTCGTTTTGTTACATTTTTACATGTGTCTTATAAAGATAGTATGAAGAAAAAAATCTTAAATCTATTTATATGCTTGACCGTTTATTGGTTGAGGAGTTAGCATCCAATAAATGTTGGTACTTCCTTGTCAATCTGCGTTGTACCAAAGACTTTCGGCCATGTTTCGGTAGCCACTACCAGATTCATTGCTGCTGTTTTGCGGCGTTACAAACGTGGGATTCGACATTTTACAATGTCGTAGTGCAGTTAGGTTCTTTGACATAAACATACATAAAATGGTGTCCGGTCTTAGAGCTAATACTGAATGACAATCAAATAACATAACAAGTTTATAAATGTTTTTCTTATTTGAAGCGGTATTTTTATATAACACAACGCTTTGCAGTACTTACTTCGATTTATTTTTCATGAATCTCCTCAGTAGCGATTGATAGTGCGACAGCATGATGGTTCTGACGGAACACCGTAGTTAGCGCATTTAAAGTTCCACACAATAACTTCTAATTTAAACTTGATCTATAGTTCAATCATATTCTCTTCAAACAAATATAGTTCTTTTCAAGGACAGACTTATTATTTTATTATTAATTTCATAAAACCATTTTTTTATCAATTGACAATTCTTACTTTCTTACTGTCAACAGACTTCTTTATACACGGACGATGCTTTAAATGCGATTTGTGATTCCCTAAAGTTCTTCCTCCAATTTATTAGTTGTAGTTGGCTAACAATACAAGTATGGTTTTAGTTTCTTCAGTTTACTAAGTAAATGAAATTGAAATGTTTCTCTACTGTCTACACAAGCATGCATGTTTAAGTCATATATAATGCCTTCTTCTTTATTAAAATATGTCAATAATTGAAACAGTGGCATGATGTATGAGACGAGATAATGGCAATTGTAGATGAATATATGCTGAGAAATCAATCTTTTGATGCCGACTTTGACAGCTTAATCAATTATTTAGCCGGTCAATAATCCAGATTACATTAATAAAACATTTCTTGCGTTTGGCATGCCTTTACAAAACATTAACGCATGTCTTGTGAAGTGTATCGCTCGCATTATAGAATAATTTCAATCCTTTTACACAGCGTAAACGATTATGCAAATGAATTCCTTTCAGCTTTAATTTTATTTAACCCTTAGCCTGCTAAATGTCTATAATGAACTTGTCCATCATTCAATTTGGACAGTACCATTAACTGTTAAAATGGGGTGCTTACCTAAAAGATACTGACTGAATGATGAACAGTGCAGAAATCTCTTCATCGGGTTTCTGCACAAGTTCCAGAGAGTATAGATTGACGATCGGTTGTTTAGTTAGCTCTGTGGATGTACGTATCCTCACGACCATAGAAAATCTCTCATCTCCTGTTTAGAGATCATGTACCACAGCAAGGCTCCACTGTAGTCTCGGTGTAAAGGTATGGACTATATAATTAACGTCGCCAATTTGATGGTTAATGCTCCCGCAGTGAGGTTAGGTACTCATTGGCAAGTCGCCCTATTTTGTCTCGATAGTCATGGAAACAGGTATAGTCTCCCAGTCCGCTAGAATTGTCAGGCTGCGTGTACGTAGTAAGTGTGAAGGTATGAATGAGATGTCTCTGTAAGAAGGCGATTGTTTAATAATGCTTCCAATTCCGTTATTACTGGCTGCAGCGGACGGAAATAAGGTAAGCGACAAGGACAACTCTATAGGCCCGTGCAAAAACATCAACAAAACGATGCAGGGAGATTCGGTGGTATATTTGGTAGTCTTGGCGTTGAAGAAGTATTATCTTTGGACTTTGTTTTGATTTCAGTGGTCAACTTGTGATAATAAATCTATACTGAGAGTCGTGCTTTAAAGGAAACGCTTTCAAAATATTCAGCTGAAATATTGTCAATATAATTAGATTGTCTATTTATGCTAAATACAAAACTTAAATGACCTAAAAGGTCTTAAGTACAAGTGCACGTGTATATACTTAGATTATTACCTCAAAAGAAGGTTATGATCTCAGCTTACTTTAAAATTCGCCATAGAGTTTCATGAAAGTACTCGTGCAAGCTAGGACTGGTCTTAATGAAAGACATCTATAGACCAGACTGTTTCTTAAAATGTCGGACCAATTATTATTCTACTACCGTAGTAAAGTCCGCTCATTCTGTCATTTTCTTTTCTTTCAATAGACGTTTGATGATAATAACCCCGCACCTCAAGAACGTTTTATCGATGATGTTGCTAACAGCCGCCTAAATAAAACTGAATGTATATCAAGGGACCATGTACGGACTTCTATTGTCGTAGAAATATGAAACGTCCCTACTGAGTATAGAAATTGTGGTAAGTTCTGTTTAGAAAGTTTTCATTGTATTGTTATATTGATTGGTGCAGTTCAGATCTGTTGTGTATATGCAGATGAACAAGAAAAAGCATTTTAGTATATCAAACATCGGTTTTAGAACAACTGTTGAAATTCATGTTATGATATTATATATAGATATAGATCTTGGACTTTTGTAGTGCAGTATTGCTACTGAATCAGTATTAACGTATACACCGGGAGAGAAAATACCAAGATCCTTACTGGGGCTCCATCCCGGACCTCGTAATCCGTAGGCGGACACTCTAACCACGTCGCTAAAGGGTTAACCCAACAACAAGGCTGTTGGAAGTGGCCTATAAACCTACAATCACTACATTTCTCCCCCTTTTCTTTTCAGAGCTCACCAGATCTCCAGAATGACACTCCATGCCCACCGCATGAGTCCGTCAAACGTCCTCGCCGGCATTAAAATATACTAAGGGAGAGAAAATACCAAGATCCTTACTGGAGCTCGATCTCCGGATCTCGTGATCCGTAGGCGGACACTCTATAACCACGTCGCTAAAGGGTTAACCCAACAGCAAGGCTGTTAGAAGTGGCCTGTAAACCTACTATTCTACAGTATGTTCGGAAACCTGGTTTATAGCAGCTGATATTCTAGACTGTGACATTCTTAATATGCCATTTGGAAACATAAATATTTGGATGTTTTAACGAAGAAAGGAATGCAAGTTCAAATCGTTTCAGATATTACGCACTTATCGCGTTACTTTCCGGTAAACACTCAAAACTATCTTCCGAGCTCCGAATTACATCAGAGTTTTATTTTTTAAAGTTTTGCCTGATAAGCTCAGTAAGCATATGTTGAATACCTACCGGGCATATAATACAAACTGTGGACCGGTGGTTTATATATTAAATAGTGTCATAAAAATGGACATATCCCGTTCAATCTAACACTGTACAATGCAATCCCATTCTTGCAGTTTGCGCTGTTTCGCTGGTGCTGGAAAACTCCATATTAATTCACGTGATGTAAAATGAATGACGTGTGACGAACTACATTTAGATTTGTGCGGTAATTATTTTCTTTTACGTAAAAATGGATAAAAATCAAATACCTTGATAGTTCCCCTTTATTCCTTATGATATATTTCTCGATTAAAAAGAAGAAAAAAAGTAATTTTACGCCACAACAAATGATAAAGCAATTCCGAAACTGACGTTGATACCCAGAGCTTTGTTTAACACGCCGCTGTCAAAGAGAGTGTTGTAAGAAAGTCATTACTTTTACATTATTACTAGATAAATTTCATTTTTACCATTATTTGTTGAATACTCATGCACGAAAAAAGTCTGTGTAAATGACAATAGCATGTTCTCGGGTATGGTTTACACAGTAACGTAACAGAGTCTCGGTTACGCTCGTGCCAGATATTCAAATCTTCACCTTCAACCAGTGAAAGAATCTTACATTATTGTACAGTTCTGTCCTCGACCAATAGTTTCGACTATTAACCGGTAAGCCATTCAACAACTGTTTCATTCCAGGATATTAGAAACCATTTCTTACAGTTTTATATTTTGGGGTTATTAACTCAGTAAGCCTGTGTGGAATATAGCCAGGTCAATGGCAATCTAAGGAGTCTTTTTATAATTACATAATCAATATAATAACTTTTGAAAAAATCAACTGCATTTAAGAATTTCTATTTTGTTTGTTTAATTAATAAAGTCATATTCAAATAAGCCGATGCTATGCGATATGCAATTTATAAATTTGCCTTAAATGTCATTTTACATTATTCAGGACATCGATATATTAGAGCTGTAAAATCAGACAGATCTTTAGGTATCCACGTAAACCTTTCTATGAGTGTCATATGAATAATAATAGAAGAATGGTTTTATGGTCTAAGCAGTCATCTGTGTATTGAATATTTTTATATTTGTGAAAGGGGCTTTCGTGTGCTCTGTCTCTCGTTAGTTTCTAGGAAAAGAAACGTCTTTTATTGTTTTGCCATATGTTCATTGTAAGTGCATTCAAAATTTAAACATTTCGGAACTGGTGTTGAAATAACAAGCTTAACTAATGACAGAGTAGTGAAACACCTTGTTATTACAATGGTAAATCACTATCGGTAAATCATCAACTTGATTTGTTAGAATAAGATTTGGGCTCCATGGCCTAGTGGTTAAGGCCGCATATTTCAAATCCCTTACCTCTCACCGACGTAGATTCGAGCCTCACGGGGCGTTGAATTCTTCATGTGAGGAAGCCATCCAGCGGGCTTACGGAACGTTGGTGAAAATACCCAGGTGCCCGCCCGTGATAAAATAATGCTTAATTCTTCCACCATCAAAAGCTGTAAAGTCGCTATATGATCTATGTATGTTTTTGTTGGTGAGACGTTAAACCTAATAAAATGAAACTAATATTTGACCGCTATATAAAGCAGCAATTCTTAAAACGCATCAAAAGAATTGAAATGTCTTTGGATAAAAGAGATATAGTATAGACATTGACTTTGAAATGAAACGAAACATACCTGCCAACCGAGAACAGACTATTTATTAAGACATTTTTACATGGGTTGTATGTGGCCAGGGACATCAAAATGAAGTACTTTATGACGTCAGAGATAAATGACAATTTAAATTGCCGAAGGAGACAGAGTAGGTGTCTGGCAGACATGTGAAAAGTGCTTTTACGTGGACACCAACTGTCTTAATTATGAGTACTGTCTAGGATAAGTGGCCCGAAAATGTTCCTCCCATAATTCTTACATTTTGTCAATTAAAAGCTAATTCATTTACAATTCTGCTCAATTATCTACTAATGTACAAAATAGCTGATTATTTAAGTTTTGTCCTGTAATGCCGAGTTCATTCAGATCCGTGAATACACACATTTACAGAATATAGGCACATATCAAATTGAAATCCATTTATTTAAAGTCTAAATCGACACGTGCTTGCAAAACACGACTATTTCCACAAATATTTGAAAGCTCCATCTTTGGGTGAGATGACACTCGTGTTACGAACTACATTAATGTAGCAGATTGACACAGTAATCGTTATTTTTCATGTAAAATCTGAAGAATTGTTAAGTCACACGTGACCTCGCAATTGACCTCGCAAACTGTCATAATTACAAGCTGGCCAATCAAACTCCGTGACCTTAGAAATAACCCCTGACGTTACAATTATTCATTCCTAATTGAGGCGACTCTCTGACTGATTGCGCTCCGCGGATTACATACTACTAAACCTTAGGATGGAAAAGTGGCGTTGTTGAAGCATGCCAAACATCTTATTTGTCACAAAGTGTAACATACGTCGTTACCTTCAAATGCATGGACAATATGTGAAAACAAACCCCATTGCGACTCTCTCATTATGCACAACAAATTCGCTCTTCGAATGACCGGATATCACATTCACGAGATTTAGGAAATATACTACTAAATTATAACCATGAATAACTTGATAAATGACCACTAAGTTTGTTGTGTGCGAGGACGTAGACTGTTTAGCGCATCAAATCTCTACATTAGGGTGTTAACAAAAAAAAGTAAAGCGAATATACAAGCCAGTAAGCTAGAATGGTCTTGTCCTTGCGTCCAATCCTGGGGTTCCACACACTGATGACTAATATTTAAAGCAGACATTGCAAGATGATCATTATATATTCATATAGATGTGCCCTAGAATTAACTTTTGCTATGATTTAACTTGTATCGTGTAAGAATCGAAATACTATATCTCAGGTTTTCTCTTGAATAAGTTCAGATACATATTATTATATATAATGTAGGCTAGAAGTAATGTTATATTACTTAAGGCTGCATAAATTTTGTTGTTGTTGTATATCACTACGGTTTGTGTCTTCGTGATATAATTCCTTCACATCTGAACTCCAAACAATAATTTCATTAAACGACAAATCACAGTTTGGGATATAGTATTTCTTGAATATATAATGTTACGATGCAGATGGCAAATTAAAACCAGATATTGTGTTCGAAACGCTATGAAGTTTTCCTTTTAGCGGCGCTATTTAAAAGAAAGAATAGTGCTATGAATAAAGTCGTTGGAATTTCGTTTGATATTACTTTTACTATTGATTCTATCACTGGCTGTAGATGCAAATGGAAATCTGGCAGAGCCTCTTTCCCGCCAGAACAATGATCATCGGACTGGACATTTCTATCTCCGGCTTCCTCCTGAAAGAATCTGATCAGCGATGAATGATCAAACATCAATACCGAGATACACGAAACCTTAAAACATGTTTCCATGGTAATTATATTTGCATTTCATAAATAAATATTTTGTCTCTAATTTACAAATAAAAGTGTATTTTACATTTGATTTGCTTTGTATCTGACAGTCTTAAATATTACAAGCAAGTAGGAAACACATGGAATTCTCCTTCAAGGTAATGTTTCGAAACATTGGTTAATAAAGGAACATTGCTAAGCAATGATACTCGCAAACAAAGAAACATTGATTGATGGAGAATCAGCATACTGATCGCTTGCAACATTTCACTTTAAAGCAATTAAGTAATTGTTTTGTTAATTTCATTAAACGAGACTTTCTCTTAACAAAACATTTCGTCTTTGGCAGATTCTTTGGCGCTGATGAGGACATTTCCATTCATACGTAAATAGTTATATATTGGTTGGAAAAATAGTTTTATATGTTAGCCACCCCCCCCCCCCCCCCCCCACACACACACCCACCCCACCCCTTAAAAAATGGTTGGTCCGGATACCTTTTTGTTCTATATACAAAATGGAAGCATATAGTTTTGTAGATAACAAATTTTGTTACAAATGTACAATTTGTTAAGAATCCCTGTCTGGAACACATTTTAGGTTTTTGTTGACGCCATCATTATCATCATCATCATCACCGTAATCATTAATCGGCAGCTGTTCCAACATTATCATCATCATCAGAAGCAGCAGCAGCAGCAGTAGTAGTAGTAGTAGTTGCAGCAACAGCATCGTCAACAATTTCATCTTCATCATCATTACCATCATCAGTATTATCATTATTAATAATCGTTAAACCCAACCAAAAAAAAAAGATAATAATAATCATTATTATATAATAGCTGCAGCAGCTCTGCTGAGCAACAGCATCGTCAACAATTTCATCTTCGTCATCATTACCATCATCATCATTACCATCATCATTATTATCATTATTAATAATCATTTGATCATTGTGGTGATAAATTTTCCCAATTTACCGGCGAACATATTTTTTTTCTGGACGATGTCGTTTCGTTACATTTTCACATGTGTCTTATTAAGATCTTATGAAGAAAATAATATTTTCTATTTATATGCTTAACCGTTTAATGGTTGAGGAGTTAGCATCCAATTCCATGTCAATCTGCGTTGTACCAAAGCCTTTCAGCCAAGTTTCAGTAGTAACTACCAAATGCATTGCTGCCGTTTCGCGGCGTTACAAACGTGGAATTCCACATTTACAGTGACACAGAGCAGCTAGATGCTTTTTAATTTGTCCTTTGACAAAAATAGACTTAATTTGATGTCCGGTTGTAGAGCTAATACTGAATGACAATCAAATAACATAACAAATTTATAAATGTATTTCTTATTTCAGAAAAGTCGCTACAAGAGACAGTTATAACTTGTTTAAAAATGAAGCGGCATTTTAATACATGTGTATAAAATACACTTTGCGGTGTAATTGTTTAAAAGAAATTACTTCGATTTAATTGTTGTACATCTTTTAAAAAAATGTTAAAAGACTGGTGAGTTTAGGTGTATAGACAGTGCCAGCACTCTGTCAATACTATGTTTTGGTTACAGACCTCTGAAAATTTCGGTTTAACAACCTTGTCAATGGCACTGCGAGATTGTTATATGTGCTCCATCTCCTAATTGGTCAAAAACTGACTGCATGGGTATACTTATTTTCTGTTATAAAAATTAGAGAATTGAAAAAAAAATAATTTCAGAGCGTCACTATTTCAATTAACGTGTAACTTTGAGAAAAATAATTTCGGATAATGGCATCTAGCTCGTAACTCCATTGGTCATATTTACCTGGAACGCGAAAACACGACATCAGTATTTGCCCATCTCGACACTACGGCAACATGATGCGACAGCGCGATAACACAATAATACAGCACGACAATACGATGCAATAGTATGACAACACGATGTGAAAACATCGCAATACAATTGTTTTAATTCCGTGCTGCCGCATCGTATTGTCGTGCTATCAAATCGTGTTATCAAGCTATCGTATCGTGTTTTCATCTTTTCGCATCGTGCTATCGTAATATCGCCCTTACCTTAGTAGTGATTGATAGTATGACGGAACACCGTAGTTGGCACATTTAAATTTCCACACAGTAACTTCTAATCTAAACTTGATTTAAATTTCAATTACATTCTCTTTACAGAAAAGTGGTTCTTTTCAATGTCAGACTTATTATTTTAATGTTAATTTCATAAAACCATTTTTTATTAAATCTTACTTACTTACTGCAAAAATGCTTCTTTATACACGTATGATACTTTAAATGCGATTTGTGATTGCCTAGAGCTTTTTTCTCCAATTTATTATTTTAAGTTGGCTAACAATATAAGTATGGCTTTAGTGTTGTTGTTTTTTTCAGTTGAAATGTTTCTCTACTGTCTAATAAATAATGATAACTGTAAATTTGCCTCATGCATTACTATCATGTATGAGTCATACATAATACTTTCTTTTGAATTAAAATATGTCAATAATTGAAACAGTGGCATGATTTATGAGACAAGATAATGGCAATTGTAGATGAATATATGCTGAGAAATCAATCTTTTGATGCAGACTTTGACAGCTTAATCAATTATTTAGCCAACCAATAATCCAGAATACATGAATAAAACATTTCTTGCATTTTGCAAGCATTTACAAAACATTAACACGTGTCTAATATTCTTGTGAAGTGTATCGCTCACATTATAGAATGTTCAATCCTTTAACACAGAGTAAATGATCATGCAAATGAAATATTTTCAGCTGTATTTTTATTTTACCCTTACCCGGCTAAATGTCTATAATGAACTTGTCCATCTTTCAAATTGGACAGTACCATTAATTGTTAAAAGGGGTGCTTACATAAAAGATACTGACTTAATAGCGAACAGTGCAGATTATGATCAGACTGCACGGACTTGCAGGCAGATCATGATCTGCACTGGTCGCAAAGGCTGAATTAATCGTGCCCAGATGTATTTTTATTTAAGAATATTTCCTGCAATGGTATGTATCTCTTTAGTTGTTAAGAAACTAGCGTTTGTTCTGTTGCCGTAATGGGTTAAAAAGCGTTTGCCTTATTTAATGCACCTTATACCATTACGATCACTCATAGAATAGGTCTAGTAGGTCGCTTAATATACTTATATCTTACCTATTTGTATACATATTGTAAGGTATGCATATCAACTACTGAATGAAAGATATACTGTGGTACGTAAAAGTATTTAATGCGGACATTTAACCAAAGTCAAAATGAACGTAGCTCAGTATACAGGTACCATGCCGAAACATTCTCAAAATCTTGTAATATAGTCAAACTTTTACACTAGTACTACATACATGACACGGTATTCGAAATATTTTTAGTAAAGTTGGTTCTTTGAATAGAATGATTATATTCTTGTAACATCCAAAGTATATAGAGAGCTTGAGAGTTTATTAATTCATTCTAAAGGCTATCAGCCCATCATGGCGTAACAAGCATACACACATATATGACGAACAGTGAAAACATATATGTAATTACTATATATCATGTACTTACAAAATCAATCACTATTGGAAATACGAGGGATGTTCGAAATGAATTGCTAATTTCTATCTAGAGACTTCAAATTTCAAGTTAGCCCAAAAGGCCTCATTTCATGCCCTCGAAGTACTCCCCGTGGCTAGAAATGCAAAGTTCCAGCCGATGTATCCACTTCTTGAAGGCGTCACGGTACGCTGATTTGGGCACAGTAATAAGATACTGATGAATGGCAGATCCAAGTGCCTGTCGGGACTGGTATTTCCGCCCAGCAAGGAATGATTTCAATTTCGGAAACAAAAAGAAATCACATGGGGCAAGGTCTGGGGAATACGGGGGGTGAGGCAAAACAGTTACTTTTTCTGTCTTCAAAAACGCCGGTATGAGCGGGGGCATTGCCATGTAGAAGACGGACATGTTTAAAACCAGTGGCAGGGCGTCGTTTCTGATAATACTTTTTCAGTTTCTTCAGTACTAAGTCTTTGTAGTACTTTCCGGTGATGCTTTTGCCCTTTTTCACCGGCACTTTTATTGCGACTCCTTCACCAGAGAAGAAGATTGCATACAAAACCTTCTTTGCACTCAAAGAACGTTTGGCAATTATTGGGCGTTTGCTGTGTTTAGTGGCCCAGATCTTATTGCTAACCTTTCTGACGGGCTCAAAATAATGGACCCAGGTTTCATCACCTGTGACGACATTGGCAAACTGCTTTTTGTCATATTTTGGAAACATTTGAAGCAGCTTTTTGGCCACTTTAACCCGCTGCCTCTTTTGCTCATCAGTCAACAGATGTGGCACCCATCTAGCAGAAATCTTTCTGACATTCAAATGCTTCTTCAAAATAAGGTGAACCGTTGGTAGTGATATGCCTACCTTTCGTGCAATATCACGAACTGTAAATCTGGCATCTCCTTCAATGATTTCCTTTATTTTGGAAACGATTTCTTTACGAGATGCAGATTTTGGCCTACCTGATTTCGGTGCATTTTTGATGGACTCTACACCAGACTCAAATTTCTTTTTCCACCACCGAACTGTGTCATAAGACACACAAGAAGGTCCATAAGCAGTAGAAAGTTTAGTCATCAGCTGCTTCAAAGAACAACCAAGTTTTGAGCGAGCTTTGATGTAAGCTCGTATTTCATCTTTCTTGTCGATGCTTCTTACCAACCATTTTTACTACAGTGGTCAATGATTGCGTGTATTCAAATGGCAAATTTTATGTCTTACACGTAGTCTAACATATACATTTATACACCGTTGTGTAGGTATTGAATAACCCTATACAGGTAGGTATTGGTTTTTATCGTGCCCCACGTGGATATCCAGCTAGAGGACAATAAGCAATTCATATCGAACACTCCTCGTAATATGAGCCGTGCCTTGAGAAAACCAACATAGTGGCTTTGCGACCAGCATGGATCCAGACCAGACTGCGCGTCAGGATCCATGCTGTTCGCTTTCAAAGCCTATAGCAATTAGAGAAACCGTTAGCGAACAGCAAAGTCACTATGTTGGTTTTCCCATGGCACGGCTCATATATATATTATAATATAAGCATTGTTTAAAATCCTGCTCTTGTCCATGATGTAAGCGAAACAATGATAAGTGTTCATTATTTTACTTTGGGATTATATGCCTCTTTATGGAATTGCACTCTGTGAATCTTACACCGCCATTTGAGCACTTCTTCGGATGTCTCTAAATTGATGTGCAAATGTTGACTGATGCTCGACCAGATGGTAGAAGGCGTGGAGGGTAGCATGCATTCTAACAAAAAAAAAGTCAAACAGAGCCTGCAACATTTTTATTTTATATCGTGTTAGGCGACATGTTGAGTTTCCACTTTTCTGTTTGAGTGATAATGTTCACGATAGGTAATTACTAATGAAATATGCAACAACCTTTACGCCACTGTTGTACTATCATCTTCTGTTATACCAGATTATCGCCTGATGCATCATTCCATCCTACAAGCATCGCAGAAGCAAGTCGAATATCTGGTACGAGAGTCCTGCAAAAAGTTCTGTCACTAATGGGCTTCTGTACGTAGTTTTATCCCAGGTATTTTTTAAAACGCATCATTGCACTTGAATGTGTGTCCAATAGCTAACGATATCCGTTTATTTCGTGCAAGTTGCTTTTCATATGACCGAGTTATTATCAGGGATATAGTTTTGTCGTTGTCCGTCCGTCCGTCTTTCCGTCCGTCCGTCCGGAGCCATATCTAGGAAGTGGTTAGGAATATTTAAATTAAACTTCATTTACATGTTCACCACTATGGGATTATGCGGCCCGTAAAGTTTCAGTCAGATTGCACAAGTAACACCAGAGTTATGGCCCTTAGAAGTTTCTAGTATTAACTATATAGGGCACTATAAATATGGCAATTCCTGCTATCAACTTGTGATATATTTGACCTAGAACTATGAAACTTAAACTAAATTTAGATCACCATAATGTGGTAGTGCATACACAGTTTCGTCCGGATCTCTTTAGTAACTTCACAGTTATTGCCCTTTAATTGTTTAAAAATCCACATATTTGTACATAACAAACTAACCAATTGGTAGAATTTCATTAAAAGTGTTTCATTTTTTCATGAACATTTATTGTAAACATGTGAAGTTGTGAACCAACACCTGGTCACCCCCACCGTCTCGGTCACCCCTTCCCCCCATTCCCCCCCCCCCCCCACAAACAATTCTTATTTTTTTTTTCAAACGTTCCATGAATATTTATCAACTTGAAGTTACACCTCAAGCTCTCATTTCAAATAACTCCATATAATTCTAAAAGCTAAGCTTATAACAGTAAACATATTCCATTCAAAATCATTTCATTAGTCAGGATCAAAACGTAACATATTTATTATGTACACTTAAAACATTTGTTTCCTGTTTAATTGATCCTGACTAATGAAATTATTTGCTTCTTAGTAACATTCTTAACTTTTTGCCGGATATATTTCTTTGCCATTCCTCACCATAAACCTATGCGGCTGGGGATATTCATCGAATTTGCTTGCTTTAAACTGAAATACATGCAGTCATATACACCGACCAATTTACTTGTCACATTGTAAAATGGACGAAAAGACTGAAATTCGTAGCTATATTAAATGCTGCATTAGGCCTGATATAGATTGAAAGCAGATATTTGATGAATTTTGCTGTATATATGGACCTCATGCCATTTCAATGCGCACAGTGTTTAGGTGGGTTAAAGCTTCTAAAGCTGGGAAATTATCTATCGAAGATGATACCAGTTATGGTAGGCCTAAAACCTCTGTTACCAAGACAAACCTCGCTGCTGTAAATACAGTGGTTGAACAGGTTGGTCGGTGAAAGATATAGCCAGTTGTACTGGCATATCAGAAGGCAGTGTGCAAACAATTCTGAAAAAGCGTTTGGACCTGAGACAGGTTTGCGCTAGTTGGGTACCTCATTTGCTCACTGAGAAGCAAAAGAAACAACGCCTTAAATGTGCTCGGGAACGTTTGAAAACATACAAAGGCTGTGATAGTCAGGTTATTTCTAACCTGCTAACACGTGACGAAAACTTTAGCCACAGAGAAGGGCTGATAATAAGCAATGGAAGCGAAAAGATCAAAAACGCCCCTGTATTGCCAAGAGAACCATAAGTTCGAAAAGGATGTTGTACGCAATTTTCTTCAGTTCTAGTGGGCCTGTTGTGCATCTGGTCATACAGTCACTGGACGATTCTACAAGAACTCTGTACTGAAGAAAGAAGTTTTACAATAAGGAACGTCCACGCAAAGAAAAAAGGATGGTCAGGATTCCATCTTATACACGACAACGCCTCCTCTCACAAGTGTGAGGTTGTTAAGTCTTTTTTTTTTTGGCTTCTGAAAATTTGGAAGTTGTAAACCATCCGCCTTATACACCTGACCTGAGTCCCTGTGACTTTTTTATTTCCAAGGCTTTGGAAAATGCTTTCAGAAGTTCTCTTGGCAGCGCCAATTATCAGTGTCTCAAACAGATACCAAATGAAGACTATTTACCTGCTTTTCGCGATTGGGTAAAAAGGTTACAAAAATGTGTTTCGGTAAAGGGGGAATACTTTGAAGGTTTGTAATAAAAATCATTTTGATAAAACGAAGCACTTAAGAAATCCAAACCCAATCACAGAACTTTTCGCAGGACCCTCGTATGAGCAAAATTGAAGGTGTTTAAAAGGATTATTATAATATCTCAGTTTGTTTATAGAGGATGACCAGTATTCTCGCTTTATGTTTTCGAGAATGAGGATTGGTTTGTACAAGCTGACTATTTACTCAGCCAAACTTGTCAATACGTTTTCTCTTTTCGGCGAACGCCGTCTAAGAACGAATTCGTTACCTATGCCACGTGACTTCAGTTTGCAAATCAAACTACTTGATAACGCATTATAGATATTTTATCAAAATGGAAGATTTATGCAACACTGCCTGATTGGACGAGAGTGTCAATTTCTTTCACTCTGTTGATTGTGCTACGCTGAGTGAAATGTAGACAAAGCGTTTATCGTAAACGACGCTGTTCACAGTTTTAAAGCTAACTTTGGCTCAGTATATTTAGCAAGAATATTGATATATCTCAGAATGATGAGTAAGTTTAATAAATATGATAAAAACCTGTTCAAATACCAACATATATCAAATTAAAGAAAGAGCTGAATACGGTCTGCGTATCACATGAATAAGGGTGTGATAAGAGTCTTTTATGTAGAGAAGTGCTTTTTAAAAGATTTTCCTTGTTACAATTGTCGTCTGTATATGAAAAGGTTTCTTGCTTTTGTGACTTATTCAGATTGCATATTAAAATGAGTACTTGTTTGCTTTGATATATTTGTTATAAATTATTTAACTGATTTATTATATTTGAATATTTTTCTTTAGTATGGTATGCAAATATTGAACTCAGCTGAAATCTGTTTTATTATGTATATGCTATATAATGACTGAATCTCATTACACTGAAAAGAAGGTACGCTGCATACAGTTTATCTATATGATATGACTACGGTCAAACTTTGCTTATGAAACAGAAATATTGAAATAATTACAATTGTATGTTTTGCTTGACCTTCACTTTTTTATAGGTGTGACGTCATTGTCCAAAGATTCATGAATAGCGGATATGCATTTGTTAAAGCGGGATCAGTTGGCCTATTTTAGAAATAAATAAAAATAATAAATAAAAAAATCCTTTAATTGATTTTTTCTCATGTATTCTAATCAAACTTGATTTGTAGCATCTTTATTAGGCCCGCAGCCAACTTTGTTCAGCTGGGACATTTGACCCCTTTTAGGGGCTGCTAGAGCTAAAACTAGAAATGCCTTTATACAGCGTCTCATGAACAGCTTGGTGGATCTTTGTCATACTTGGTCTGGAGCATCATTATAAGGTCCTCTTCCAAATTTATTTTTATAGGAACTTGGGCCCTATTAGGGACCACTATAGCTAAAAGTAGATATGCCTTTCTTCGCATTAACCACTAAAATGTAATGGATTTTTATCAAACTCGATGTGTAACAATATCGTAAGGTCTCCTGCTATTTTGTTACAAATGGGGATAGGGACCAATTTAGCTAAAAATATAAACACGTTTAATGACCTCTTCTCATGAACCGCTTCATGAATCTTCATCAAACTACTGCTGTAATTATTCGTCTAAGGATAAACGAAAATTGCAACCCTACGAAACCTTTGCGAAAAATTAAAAGAGAACTATTTAAATTGTTAAAGTGCGGTGTTTAGTTTTGCAATTTGAAAAATGTTAGATGAAAGATGAATGTTAGATGAAAAATTCATAAACTTCTTTCCTTATTACAATTCGCCGGCCATCATTTTTAAAGATATTTCTTGTTTAGTGTGTGTTGTATATGCAATGAATATGACATGATGTTATATATTGATTGATTTCCATAAACCTTGAAGGCCAGCTTTTACTGAGTCTGCTTTGCAACTGTTCACTTGGCTTAAGGTTTATTTATAACAACTATATGGTCGCATATCTGTCACATCTAAACAAGTTTCTACTTTAAGCCTGGTAAACTCTTTTTCTATTTTACCAACCATTTACCAAATGTAACAAAAAATAACTTTCATCTTTCATTTACAATCATTTGTTTCAAGATGTGCTTCAAACTGTGATGGCATTTTTTTCAGTAAATCTAAGATTTGTTTTTATTTTTCATTCAAGTTACATTAAACGACCTCCTTTATTTGTTTCATGATACATTTCTTATCTTTTCTTGAAAACCTGTCACTCAAATGAATGTTTCGGAGATTTAATGAGATTCCATGAATTCAAAATTCATGACAAAATTTGATATACTGGGAAAATAAAAAATAAAAAAATTCTAGTCTGGATTTGCTAGATAATTTTATTGGTGTTCTTGTATCTTAAGCGGAAATAATCAATTTTCTTTCAGAAATACAGCTTGTATCTCAAAAATGTAAACAAAATCCTGTATTCAACTCCCATCAGAGACTGAAAAGATTATCTTAAATCATGACGTCGACCAATTGAAATAAAAGCTTCTTTGACTGCAGAAAATGACTGATAAGTACACATATAGCACGTGTTTGTAATAATTTGCACTTACTTCTTAAATATTGTGCATTTACAGGTAGATATATATACATTTGTAAAGTAGTAGATTCAGCAGAGAAAGAAACAACAAGAAATGTTTGCTTAAAAACATGTTATTTGTGCTATCGGCTTAATTTTCTACTTGATTGCTTGGTAGACATAAAATCGTTATATTCTAGAAATTTCCAATACATTCTTGTTCCCAGAGGCAAAAGTTTCAGTTTCGTTTAACTTTAAATCTAGCAAGCATGAAACCCATCTATAACAAGCTGTCAGCTGTGAAAAAAAAAAATAGTGAAGAAAATTAGTGAAGGAAATTGCGTACTGCTTTACTAATTTTTCAGAAAAGTAAAGAATTATCATATGATTGGTTGTATGGATTTTAAGACTCTGCTTATCTCAGAAAGTACTATTTGCGTACACATTATCCGTTACCCTACTAAATTTCTATAATGAACTTGTCCATCTTTCAGTTTGGACAGTACCATTAACTGTTAAAAGGGGATACTAAATGAAAAGATACCGTCCGAATGGCGAACAGTGCAGACCATGATCGGACTGCACAGAAGTGCAGGCTGATTATGATCTATCTTGGTCGCAAATGCAGAATCAATCGTGTCCAGCATGATAAGGGTTATATTCCCTAACACATTATCTTATCAACATTATCTGCAAAAATGTAGTGCTGTAAGTTTGTTTTTTAAATTGACATTTTATATGTTGAATGATAAGTAAAATGATCATGTTCAATGAACTGGGATTTATTTGCTTTTATTTTCTCCTTGGTATTTCAGCACAATAAAGACTTAAAAATCCACAGGATAAGAAGATAAACATTCTATTAAATAATTATAGTAAACATATCAATTAAATATATTATCTCTTTTACATTTGAGCATAAAAACTATGTCATGCCGTTTTTACGATAAAATCTGTAGGAGGTGAACGCAATCAAGCCCGCCCGCTTAGCTCAACAGGGATCGCGCAGATATACGGAACGCGGGTAGTGAATTCGATCCTCGAGCGAGGCGTATGTTCTCCTTGCCTATTTGATGAAATACATTGTGTCTGAAAACATTCGTCCTCCACCTCTGATTCATGTGGTGAAGTTGACAGTTACTTGCGAAGAACGGGTTTGTACTGGTACAGAATCCAGGAACACTGGTTAGGTTAACATTCCGCTGTTACATAACTGAACTACTGTTGGGAACCGGCGTTATGCCCAAAGCAAACAAACAAACAAGAACGCAACCTAACAAAAGAAATTTGTCTATAAATTACTATTTTAATATGCTTGTCTCTGTTAAAACACTCATACACTAGAATGAGGTCACGTTAACATGCAGTGACGTCAAAGCTTTTGTTGCGACCAAGAAAGAGCGCTTCTATATCTCATCTACAGTTTTAGATTAACGGCCTATTAGAATCGAAATAACCTTATAGCAAAACCGTGTTTTAACAACATTTATATTGCACCCTCGCGAAATTATTACGCCCGTTGTATAACCGCCCATCGTGCATAAATAGTGTTAAAACACTCTTTTGCTATAAATTATTTCTTAAATAAAATATTCTACCTAAATATATTCATTTTGCTTATTACTTAAAAGATAACAACCATATTGCAGCTGTAAAATGTCTGCCTGTACCTTGTTCTTTGTGCTGTTACATTTTCTTGTCCTTTTGAGATCATGGAATCAAATCAATATATAATAAAGTTCCGCTTATGCCTCTACCAGGAGCGTAAGGGATGTTCCAATTTCAGTTACGTCTCATTAACAGACCCCGTCAAACCTGTGCCTGATTTGATATAGACCGTTCTTAATGCTCACATTGACTGAACTGCTTTAATAGCTATCTTCTGACCTACTTAATTAGGCTCTTAATGGTTTTCTTCTTTAAGCATCTTTTTCTGCAAATGCATTTAGTACATACGTGGTTCTTTAGGTTTGTGTCGTAGGGTAAAATAGCGGTACCTGTACATCCTTTTATTGTATGTAAATGGAAATTACCATTATTACCTTATTTATTCCAGTACATTAAGTTATATCAAGTTATGCAATATCATAAAATTATATATGTCATACAGTAAACTATGCAGCAATATAGTACATGATATTAAAGCTCGATTACATGCTGATCTATTTGTAACTTAGTTTTAAGTATTAATGTCCCATGCATGTTTCCGTATATGCGTAGGGGAAGTTTCTATACAACAACCATGTGATCGCAATCCACTTGTCAACCTTGTCAACTTTTTTTCGGACAAGATGGACATTAAAGTGGACACCGACACATTATTCCTATCAATATCTTAGTATATTAAACTAGCAAATGTTCCAACACATTATGATGTTCCAGTCGTCAACCTTGAGCTATCCAAGGAAGACAACAGTGGATGCACAATTTGATCGCTATTTATTAATGGGAATGACATTTATAATGCTCTAATATGCTAAAGTCTCTTTGTTGTTGTATAAAACCATTTCAAAATTAAATCGGTTGTGTAATTAGATAGATGTATAAAATGCTATAATATATCCATGTAAGTGTATCATACCGGCAATGAAAGTGAATATTATGTTGTACAGGGGAACAGAATTTCAAGTCTCAGTCTGCTCATTCTCTCCCTTTGTATAATAATTGTATCACTTGATTCGCTATTGATTTGTGATATTTAGTATGGTCATGTTCTATAAAAAAAAATGCAAGAATAACTATGCACGGTATATATATATGTACACGTATGATTTTATTAGTAATGACAAGTGCAATTTATAATACGGTCTAAGTGAAACTATACGTTTTCTGTTGAGCTGATTTTTATTAATGACAGTGCTAGCTTTGTTATAACTTTCTGCTATTGTCTTCATTAGCCATTGCTATTTCGTATTTTGGAAATATTATTACAACTTTGTATTTATATTGAACACTTCATGTGCAATTGTACGCCATATTATCATGTAAATGTTGCCTCATGGGTCTTATGACCTTCTGGTTGTTTATAAAATAAACTCTTGAAACTCTTGAAACTCTTTAAAGTTTTGGTTGTTTTATTTCATTTTCCCCGTTAATGTCCAGTCTGGTGTTCCGTACTTATGCCAAATCCTCCAATATTTATATATTGTCTAAGGGAAATAAATCATCGCCTCCTTTACTAATCTTACTAATATTTATGCAAGTGACTTAATTCAATTAATCACGATCTGGTCATTCAGAAAGGTCAATGTTTTGAAAACGTTTCTATTTTGATACTGCGCTAAACAGAACCAAATATCTTTGGATATATTCCACATATATTCAGGTGATTAACATTTTTGTACTTTGTAATCATATTTCTTGTTGTACCTGATATTCTGTATTGATATTTCATGTATTTAATGACTTATTACGAGTTATAAATTACTGTGTTGAAAGCGGTCAATTACGCGCCACCACACCTATTGTAAGGCTCTTTTTTTTTACTTTTTTGACAGCTGTCATCTGTCAAATGATGTTTGTTATTTCTTGTTTATATTTACCATTTGTTGTTTTATATTTTCAGATTTATCTATAGTAATGGAATCATATCTTTGAACATTATAATTATTGAACATTAAGATTCTTTGTCATCTGACCAACCCCCTCATACAGCCATGTAGCCAAACTTTGTCATCTACAACTATAAAATTCTTGAGCTAGCTAGGAGCGAAAATAAGGGTGACATTTGCTTTTGTTATATATTTACATGAGCATGTTTTTGTTTTACATACAAATTCTTATCTTATCATTACGTATGTAAAGATTTCAGCTGGCGGGGAAAACGTACATGTTGTCAGGATACGAATTATATGACCCAGGGAAGTGCCTACGCCTTTAGTATCTTGAACAATGAAATGGGTCCAATCGCTAAGGTGACTTTGTCTTAGACTAGCTGACAAACGATGTAGAATGTCCTTTGTTAAAACGTATAGCTGGTGAGACCAAATATCTCATATATAGAATTTTCCTCTGGCTACCTTGCCTAAATGATTCGTGTACCAATGATTTGTGAATGATTTCTATTATGAGCTAAATAATTTCAGGGATCAGGCAAATCACTAAATGTTTCAAACTAAAATCTTCAATTAATAATGATTAGCTCAAACTGCTATAGGCTGGAGACTCTATACTTGACTAGTCTTTTTGTTGAAGTTCCCGTCAGAAAATGTCTGAATCAACAACATATGAGTCCTATCGTATAGATGCTCGGCCTCTATCCTCTTAATTGAAGTTGCAACTCTATATAATTGCCCCCGACTCCTGGATGCTCAGCGCCTATATGCTATCATATGTAGCATTCAAGTACCATACAGGTATATCCCCGGTGCCTTGGCTGTACTTCGCCAATAATGCTGAACCGTTTATAAGCTGGAACTCTCCTACTATCTCAGTAGATTACCAAACTCTGGGTCTCTGTCTCAGCTTTCCGATGCTCAGCCTATATTTGCTATAGTCTATAGCTTTCAACTGCCATAAAGGTTAAACTCCTATGCACTGGCACAATAGCTCGAAACCTTGTTGAAATTCTGCAACTCTTCTTTAGTCTATGAACTTCAAACGTCTTCTTTTTTTTTAATAATTTATCCACCCTGACAGGGTAGTTGCAATAACCTCCTTATAGTCCTGTCAATCCTAAAAATGACCTGGCATTGGATTGTATAGTAAATGTTTAATGGTATTCTGTTAGGGAATATGTTGTTATTGAAGAATCTGAATGATGCCCAGCTGGCATCATTGAGCATTTTGAGAAATTCAAGATGGCATCCAAGATGGCCGCCAAAATCAGAAAAAATATATCAGTGGTGCAAGAAATAACTTACAAATTGCTATTTGTTGATTGATTGTCAAACACAATCATGTACAAATTTTTACCTATTGATTTAGTCAATCTAAGATGCCATCTAGGACGGCTGGAATTCAAAATGGCGGCTAAAATGTCTTCCACAATTGCCTTTTTTGGCGTATTGTATTATCTTATCAAGTTGGTAATCATATTTGTTGATATAAGTGTTACAATATGTAATAACTATTTAAATGAAATAACAATTTTAATCATTTGACTATTTAGCTGATCCAAAATGGCTTCCAAGGTGGCCGCCAAACTTGAAAATAAGTTGGTAACAATGCTGAATATTGATCTTATTTCATTGGTCTGTTAGTATATATAAAATCAATCATCAAGAACATTCTAAATACATGTTTTTATTTATATTTGCTTATTTTACAAAGAATATGTTGTACAATATGGCTTATTAAGTAACATTAAATGTAAAATCAAACATCGTGTTTGTATTCATAAAGACATGTTAAAATGCGCATTGAAATGAAAATGCCAGAATAATTATGTGAAGTTCTTTTCACATAACCACCTAACGCAAGCATGGTCCTGTCGAAATATACAAAACATCGTACATGGAAGTCGAGCCTGATTACATCTGCACCATTTTGTTAAACATGGGTTGTCACTCGAGCACCAGCACATTATTATCTTCAGTACTTCGGATGATGTCAAAGCTACAGTGGGTGCTACTGATACAGGAACCAGTGTCTTCATTACCTCTTTCCTACGTCAACCATATTCACATGGGTCTATATTTGGTGTGTATGCATGAAGAGCATGATTCCATGCACAGGCCTGTAAATGTGCATGTTTTATGTTTTAAACAAATGCTTCTTTTGTCGGTGCCAATGAAGCCAGTACTGGCAGGGTTTTGTTGGACTTGCCAACTTTGGCTGCCCATAGAATTTGTCGCGCTACAGACATGCCGTTTGAAGTTGGTTTGCAATAAGAGGCTGATACAAACCTTTTTGATTCAATTATTATAATGTCATTGATGTCAGTTGTTATATCACCCATGGATTTTAAGAGATAACCAACTTGCACCATCTTGATCACCTTTGATTTGTCAATGCGATAGTAGCCTGCCACAGTGTCACACCACAGGCACGGGTCCAGTGTTTATTTATTTTTTTTTTAATATAAAAAATCCCTTTTTTTCACACAATTAACCTTTCATATGTTAGTCAAATAAAAAAAAATCGATGACAAAAAATCCGGTCACAGTATCATATACATTGAAAAGGTGAACTAAGTGAGCGTAACGCTACTGGGGAAGCTACTCGGCAAACTTGTAGAACATTTCAAAATCGGAGTTTATACACTTGCAGCCGCTACCTGCATGATTGCACCTTCGAAACATTTAAAGCCTTCCATAAATACTAAACTGACCCCATAAATTGCTTTGAAAAACACAGTACAAGTCTCTACGAACGAAATATTTCAGTTATCCCCGGTGATTTCATTCCGGATAGCGGACGTGTTCCTGGTTTTTATCACTTCGTTTGGCAGCTGAAATTGCCGGGGGGGATATTTGAAATATTTCACTCCTAGGGACTTGTACTGTGTATTTCAAAGCAATTTATGGGGTCACTTTAGTATTTATGGAAGGCTTTAAATGTTTCGAATGTGCAATCATGCAGGTAGCGGCTGCAAGTGTATAAACTCCAATTTTGTTTTTAGTTACACATTCTGAAATCGGAGAGACATGTGACTGATTTTTACATTATCTTTTTAATGTAATAGATACATAAGTATTCCCTATAAAAATATAATATCTTTTAAATCGCTATTATGTGGTGTTAGAAATACCTATACGTAATAGTTATTGTTCGAGGAATAGTGCATTGTGTTTATAGACCTGTGAGGGATTTGTGAACCGAGCGAGCGTAGCGAGCGAGGTTTTCAAATCATCTCACAGGTCTATAAACACTATACAGACCTATTCCGAGAATGATAACTGACTTACCTACATGCTTCTTAGTTTTACATATTCTAGATTGGTTTCGGATTTGAAGAACGTTTGTAACGTGTATGTATGATTAAAAACAAATAGTCATAAGAAGGAACAAGACAATATGTGCTGCAATTTTTTTTGGATACTATTAATATAACAAAAGGCCCAACTTGCTACGCACCGGTAAATATATTTGTCAGCAACTATGATATGACATTTTGTTTTGCATGAAAAATCCGTGCACATTTGGGAAAAATTCGGAAGATTAAAGTCTCTTTCTGAGATCATCAATGTGTGTCTAGTCAATTAGTCAGAATTTGACGCGAATGGTATTTTATAAGTTTTTTATGCCCCCAAGATGGACATATAAAATCGCACTGTCCGTCCGTGCGTGTGTGCGTCCGGTAAATTCTTGTCCGGGATGTAAGTCTTCCATCCATAAAGGGATTTTGAAATTACTTGGCATAAATATTTACCGTAAGGAGACAACGTGTCATGCGCAAGACCCAGACCCCTAGCTCTAAAGTCAAAGTCACGCTTAGAGGCCAAAGATTAACATGGTCTGTATGAACTCTGCCATCCATGAAGGGATTTTGAAACAACTTGGCATAAATGTTTATCATAATGAGACGATTTGTCATGCTTAAGATCAAGGTCACACTTATAAGTCAAAGGTAAACAGGGTATGGTTCGTGTCCGGTTCATAACTCTTCCATTCATTAAGAGAATTTGAAATTACTTGGCATAAATGTTCCTCATATTAAGAAAACGTGTCATGAGTATGACCCAGACCGCTGGCTCCAAAGGCAAGGTCACAATTATAGGTTAACATGGTTTGTTTCTTGTCCGGTCCGTAACTCTGCCATTGATGAAGGGATTTTGAAATTACATGGCATCATGGCATAATTGTTCCATATAATGCGCGGGACCCAGACCCCTAGCTCCAAGGTCAAGGTCACACATAGAAGTCAAAGGTGTTTCTTGTCAGATCCATAACTCTGTCATTTATCAAGGGATTTGAAAATAAGCTGACACAAATGTTAATCATAGTGAGGAGATATTTCACTGAGGCCTCTTAGGTCACAAAATGATATGTGATTTTTTGCGCATACAACTGTGGCATTCTTGGGCCTACTTCGGGGGCATTTTCACCAATAGTGACAGCTCTTGTTTTTCATAATTATTATAAGAAAATTTAAGTTTATTTAGTTCTTTAATTTGCTACCTAAATATACATTGCCGTATAAATAGGTATGGATATAGATTTATCATTACATTATCACAAGATATGCTATCATAATATACCGTGATCAGGCACACGGCGCGCACACCATCGAGTAGATATTATAACTTTTAGTCTTCTTGACAATATTAGTAATGAGTACAACTACTTAAGAGGTTTGTAGTTCGAGGCCTCTGTTTTAATTGACATGGCTACGATTTGAATAAATATTATATAGTTTAAAGTCGTTCTGGTCCTCCGCATCTGATTCACGTGAAGAAGTTGTCAGATACTTGTGGATGTAAATACTGAATCCAGTATAGAATCCAGGAAACTGACAGTTTTACACGAATAAAAGACTGTCAGGTCGACAAAACTTTGTACAATGCAACATAACTTATGATATTTAAAGGCATAAAATGTCAACTGTTAATTTGATATGAATTAACAACATTCAGCAAATTAAGAACATTTTTCAGAAAATAAGACCAGTTTCCCACTTATTACTACTACCTAAAAACTGCCTTTAAATATGTTTAAAATGTCAAACTTATTTCAGACATGTCTGGAATGTATCACGATCATTAAACTGGGCTATTTACTAAATTTATGTTCCATGTTAATTGTACAGAAAATCGCCACAATTTACAATTATAGCAGATTAATGATAAATCTGGAGGAAATTTGTGTTGTTTGTATTTTTTTGCAATTATACACTCAACAAAATTCCTAATCGGTCAGTTTATATTGTATTACTATTTTGTTAATAATGCATGCATTTACAAGAAATTTCAGATACCAACATTTGAATAGGTATTGCAGCTAATTATTGATTTATTTTTGGCCGACACATGGCCAACGTAACCGCATTAGGCGTTTTGACCAATATACCATATTTTGCACGTGCAGTGTATGTGCACCAATATGCACGTGTTAATGAACACTTTTGGCATTAATGACGAAAGTCCTCCTAGAAAAACACATATTATCGTGAAATTGACACAAGAGTAACGCGCCCGGGCTGTCGGAATTTTACAACAAAATTCAAAATCGGTCACTTCAATGAATTGTACTTGGGTTAAATTTCGCCAAAAGAGCGCGGATGGTAGATAACCAACGATTGAAGGTTCTTGTAAACGGAAATAAGGTTTAAACTGGAAATTACCATCAAAGTAACAGCACAGGAGCCTGAAATTCTATCCAAAAATCACAAAAAGTCTGTATATGAAAACAGCTATAAACAAATTATATCAATTTCACCATGATATGTGTTTTTCTAGTAGGACTTTGTCAGTAATGCCAAAAGTGTAAACGAACACGTGCATATTGGTGCACATGCCCTGCACGTGTAAAATATGCAATATTGGTCAAAACGCCTAATGCGGTTACTTTGGCCATGAGTCGCCAAAAATAAATTAATAATTAGCTGCAGTACCTATTCAAATGTCGGTATGTGAAATTTCGTGTGAATACATGCATTATTAACAAAATAGTAATACAATATAATATAAACTGACCTTTTAGGAATTTTGTCGAGTGTATTATTATCATTACTTTTCTTTGTAAAATTAAATGTCCTGTTTCATGAAGCGTTCTCCTCCCAGACGGACGAGTTTGCCTGTATTAACTTTCAGACAAATATCAAGACCTGTTTAGAATTTAATGTTTCAACTTTTACAGTATACAATGTATAAGTCATGTTTAGATCAATTTTCAAGATACATGTATTCAAAACTGGTTGGAAATTTCTCACTTAAAACGTACTTTTTTTTTTAAACAAGTGATACTATATTTACGGAGTCAGTCACGCGTTCACCTTAAATAACAGGCACGGATTTCTCATAATTCTACTGCATTGTTTCGGTCGTTTAAGTATAACTTTATATTTAATCTCTGACAAGTGCATAAGTGTGTCGACAATTTAGCTTAGTGGTTAGAGCATTGGACTATCATCCGAGCCACTCGAGTTCGATTCCCGCTACAGGCACTTGAGATTTTTCGTCATTTATGTGTGAACAGTAGAGGTAGGACAGGTCTGGAAATTGTTATGGACCTCTTAAATGGTCCATAAGGTGTTTATAGACCTCATCGGAACAAAGAAGCCGGTAGGTAATTTTGATTATGAGATCTCCTGTGAGAGAAAGAGTTGTTATTGACATACAACAGACACAACACAGAAACATTATGGAATTGTGTGAGATTTACTAGCATTCCATGCTGACTCTGGGTGTGACACTGTGGCAGGCTACTATGGCATTGGCAATTCAAAGGTGATCAAGATATTGCAAGCTGGTTATCCCTTACAATCCTTGGGTGATATCAATAACATTATAATAACTGAATCAAAAAAGTTTGTCAGCTGACATCAATAACATTATAATAACTGAATCAAAAAGGTTTGTATCAGCCTCTTATAACCAGCAAACTTCAAACGACATGTCTGTAACGCGACAAATTATATGGGCAGCCAAAGTTGGCAAGTCCAGCAAAACTCCGCCAGTACTGGCTTCATTGGCGCCGACAAAAGAGGCATTTGTTGAAAACATAAAACATTTACAGGCCTGTATATGGAAGCATGCTCTTCACATCAAATATGGACCCATGTGAATATTGTTGACGTAGGAATGAGGTAATGAAGACACTGGTTCCTGTATCAGTAGCACCCACTGAAGCTTTGGCACCACCAGAAGTACTGAAGATAATAAAATGCTGGTGCCCTAGTGACAACCCGTGTTTAACATAATGGTGCAGCTGTAATCAGGCTCGACTTCCATGTACGATGTTTTGTACATGTCAACAGGACAATGCTGATCAATGCAACAATGAACAAAGAACGTGCGTTTGGCAGTTAAGTGAAAAGAACTTCACATAATCATCCTGGCATTTTCATTTCAATGCGCATTTAAACATACCTTTATGAATACAAACACGCTTTTTGATTTTACATTTCATATTACTTAATAATAGCAGCCATATTGTAAATAATCTATACCATATTCTTTGTAAAATAAGCAAATATAATTTAAAACTTGTGTTTAAAATGTTCTTGATGATCGACTTTATATATACTAACAGACCAATGATATAAGACCAATATTCAGCACTGTTTCCAATTCCTTTAAAGTGTGGCGGCCATCTTGGAAGCCATTTTGGATCAGCTAAATAATCAAATGAATAAAGTTATTATTGCATTTAAATAATTATTACATATTGCAACACTAATATCAACAAATTTGATTACCATACTTGATTTGTTAATACAATACGCCAAAAAGGCGATTGTGGCAGCCATTTTAGCCATTTAGCCATTTTGAATTCCAGCCGTCCTAGATGGCATCTTTGATTGACTTAATCAATAAATAAAGATATATACATCTGTCTGAAACATTTAAAGTAAAATCAATCCGCAAATAACAATTTGTAAGTTATTTCTTGCACTACTGATACATTTTTTTCTGATTTTGGCGGCCATCTTGGATGCCATCTTGAATTTCTTAAAATGCTCAATGATACCAGCTGGGCATCATTCAGATTCTTCAATAACAACATATTTCCTAACAGAATACCATTAAACATTTACTATACAATCCAATGCTGGGTCTAAAACAATTATCACATTTATTTACCAGACTATTATCAAGGTACTGGGATAAATTATTAGATGAATCCTCGATGTGTCTTCTTCGAACGCTGGATACCGAATGCCCTCTGTCATCCATCTACCTATTTATACCTCAGCAGACGTGCTATTTTTAGAACTTGTTTCTGATTAGTCCAAATTTAAACTTAGCGTTTTACAACGAGTACTTGCTCTATCAAACGTCTGGTTCCCTTAACTTTTGTATATGACAGAATGTGTGATGCTGGGATTCAGCTATCCACATAATGAACCCAAATCTGCCACAAATGACCCAAATTCTATTATTTACAGTAATTCGACAATAATTATAGCAATGATAGCATGGAAAGGGAGTCAAGCACTATCTGTGCTTAATGTGTTACGTTATCAATATATCAAACATACAAATTATTCTGACACATGTATATTCACACTGTCCTATAACACTGGGACATTGTGGGATTGTGTATGAGTCTTGATGTTATACTCTCCAGTGGTGGTTTTGCCCCTATTATATTTTCCTTTGTTGGTTCGTCTCGACCTCGCTGTCAATATATTTTACTTTGTCAATTTTGTGTGTATCATGCCCAGATCCATACATACACCGCTGTGTGGTTGCGGTTTCACAACGAGTGGATATGTGTTTGACATTCAGAAAGAAAAAACGCTTTTATATTTGCGGTGCAATTTAAATCAAAGGCCTGAAGGGCCTGAGTCGGCTAATGATTGATGTACTGACAGTATAGTCTACCAGTTTCAGTTTGTTTTTAGTTTTTTTCCCCAACTAAAGAGAGATTTTGTTACAATAAATGAAATGAACATTCGGTCGATGCCTAGTAAAACTTTGACATTATACAAGTATTTAAACCCAATATATTTCTCTAAAATTGAAGAGTGGCTCGCAGAAATAAAAATGTTGAAAGTACAACCTACAATTTGACAGCTGACACTAAGATACTGCCCATGACTTTATATATTTTTCCAGTAAACATTTGCCTCCGGCATTGCCAAAAGAGGCAATTATCGGCTGGTATATATTCGCACATGATAAAATTTGAATAGGACAATTTATAATATTAAAATTTTACAGCGCGGATTGCCACATACAATTTGTAACGAATGGATGTTCTGGAACTATATTTTGTCTTTCGCTGGATGTTACGCAAGCTTTGTAAGCCTGCGCAATTCATAAAATGCACAGCACAATAATTTTTTTATTTGCGCAATGATTTTAAAGATTATTTTTTGAAACGGACAGGGTAACAAATGGATAATTTGGCTAATAAGTTAATGTGCAGTTTTTATTTGAATTTGTGAACATCATATTTGCTATTTTGTGACAAAAGGGCATAAAATTCGTCACCATAATCATATGCGCAAATGTATTACCAAATCCCGCAGAATCGTTATGCGTGTTTACATGTATGCTTAATGAGTTACCGCGGAAGAAAATACGTGGCTTTATTCGAGTATTGTACAATTACAAGTCATAATTATGACAGATTACATCGTATATTGGTCATAGCAAATAGGATTGACATAAATGAACTTCATTCGATCAATGAACTCTTTGAAATTAGAGACAATCCAATGGAACTACATCACTTCGCTGTGTTGTGAGGCCATTTAAGAATGAGAAATCGGGCGATAGCAAGGACTCGTCAAACGCTTGACAGCGTTTAGCCGACTCAATAAAACTATTCTGGCCCATCATATAGTCGTCATAATGTGAACCCTCAACATTTAGGATAGGAAAACGACTTGTGATTTTGAACATGCAACTGTAAGAAGTATTCTGCCAGTCAAGCAACTATTAGTGTAGTGTATTAATTACAATATCAATTAAGCAAGTTCCTTGTGTATTACTGGAATGACTTTTGACGAAAACACTGGACAAATAAAATTGAACTCTAAATCACTCAAAGCATATCATTGTAAGAAACTTTTAGTGTTTTAACTGAAAGTGGCTAAATTAGAATAGTCTGTCTGTCGATAATGATGGCTACTGTTATTTCGTAAACTATTGTTGTCACCTCAAAAAACAAACCTTCCTGAAATTGATCAAACGTGACTGCTTACAAAACCCTGATAAGTGCGAGAAGAAATGAATAATCAACATTTACTGCACAAGACCACTGAGTAAAATTCGTGTATTGAAACAAACGTGGACATTGCCCATATTTTCAACACCATATGAGCCGCGCCATGGGAAAACCAACATAGCGGGTTTGCGACCAGCATGGATCCAGACCAGCTTGGGCATCTGCGCAGTCTGGTCAGGATCCATGCTGTTCGCTAACGGTTTCTCTAATTGCAATAGATTTTGAAAGCGAACAGTATGGATCCTGACCAGACTGCGCGGATGCACAGGCTGGTCTGGATCCATGCTGGCCGCAAAGCCACTATGTTGGTTTTCTCATGGCACGGCTCAATTATTAACTTAACCTATTTCATAACGTTACTTGCGGAATTTATTCGTAATCTTTAACTTTAAATGGATGGATGGATGGATGGATGGATGCTTAGTGCTATTCTCATAGCCCGAGTCGTCTCGGAAAAGTAAGAATTTGGATACATCAATCTGGTACTTTTACACAAAATGTGCCCGTTAATTAGTCATTCGACTCCAGTATAGTTACGAATATTTTTGTAGATATCACAGTATAAACATTTTTTATATTAAAAGGAAATAAAGTGAAACTACATTCAGTTTCGACGGCGTGTGTTTCAAACAATGGCTTGTGATAAAATAATTGCATGGTGCCGCTTGTAAAGGAATATCTTAAAAAAAATAACTACGCTGGAAGCATTTATCCTATCGAAAGTACTCTTCAAAGCACAATTCAGATCAATAGCCGTCTATTTCCTCAAACGTTATATCAGTTTTTCGGTCTTGCCAACAATAAATCTTTAAACATAATTTGCTGTTGCAGTTTTGCTTGCAATAAAACGTAAAATGGAACAATAGTACGTACTGCATTACCGGGGGTGTTTTTTATTCCTGGGTGTTTATCAAGATACAGTGTGTATAGCTGCATTAACTTTTAATAAATCTCTTATTTCTAAATAAATTACAAATCACGAGCAAAAGCTTCGCTTCACGTCGTGTGCACGTCCACGTGCTGTGAGTTGCAATTTGGGCAAGCTGCGTATTTAGAATGAGGCATTCCCTATTGAATGTTTATCCTTGTTTTCTTTAACAAAGAGAAAAAAACTAAATATTGAAATTTGGTTACTTCTATATAAGTGATACAACATAAAAGTATTTGTTAGCTGCTTTTTGTTATGATAATGAATTTTTGTTAGGCCAGTCAATAACGTGTGTATTTAATTCCTCCAATACTTCGAGCCTTTGATAGGATGGGCAAAGTTGTAAATGTATGACAAAAGATATACTTTATTAGTTTATTTGAGTCTCGTCAATGTACAGATATTAACACACATACAAAAATAAATTTCATAAAAAGTACAATGCCATTCATTGTTATTGAATTATAAAAGACTAATATGTATAACATTGACATACTGTCTTCTAAAATTTCAACATCATATCTACACATAAAAAAGTTAGAAGTTGATGCTTACATGTCTATATAACATGTTAACACATGTAACTATAAGTCTAAAAAGGGGAGAAGAATTAAACTTTTACTATAAGATATGAAGATAAACCTAGACAAAAATGTGCACTTAGATTTTACAAAAGATAAAAGGTAACGGTAGATTTCTCGGAAGCACAAACCTTTGTATTCTGTACCATCTCAAACACGGTTTCCGCGAAAAAAGATCCTGTGTGACACAACTAATTATGCTTGTAAATGACCTTGTCAAATCAGTGTACAATAAACAACAGGTTCACCTGAAACTATTAGATTTCAACAAGGCATTCGATAAAGTGAGCCATGAGAAAGCCCTGTTTAAAATGCATAACTATGATATACGTGGTGAAACCATGAAATGGATCAAGAGCTTTCTCGACAACCGGCTTCTATCCTTAATCCTAAACGGTACAATCCTAGAGCCCATACCTGTCTCTTCTTGAGTTCCACAGGGGATCCGTGCTTGGGTCCCTGCTCTTCCTTCCATATATAAATGATCTCCCACAAAATATCCATTATGTGCGTCTATTTGCTGATGACACTGCTATATACATGTCACTTACCTCTGTCAGGCAATCAAATACCCTCCAAAACGATCTTAAAACTCTAAAAGAGTGGGAGTTGGACTAGGATATGGAATTTAATCCCGCCAAATGTCAAGTTATCTACGTCACAAGAAGGAAATTTCCTATTCTCTCACAATACTACCTGCACAATATAAAAGTTGGAAAGTCGCCATATGACCTATCATGTGTAGGTGCGACGTTAAATCTAAAAAAAAAAGACTACTAGAATCTAATACCTTGGCGCGGATATCTCAAACGATCTCTCGTGGGACGCCCACATAAAACGGTCAACCAAAAGGGCAAATTAAACGCTAGGTCTCCTTCGCAGGAATATAAAGGTTAACTCCAAACCCCTTGTTCAAAGTCCATGGCATATCAGACCCTGGTCAGACCTCAGCTGGAATTTAGCTCCGAAGTCTGGTCTCCGTACACACAAACCCAAATAGATCAAATAGAAGCGGTCCAAAGACGAACAGCGCGTTTGGCTATGTCGAACTTTAGTCGCACACCCAGAGTAACTGACATGTTATTTAGCCTAAAATTGCGCAGGCTAGATCTCAGGCGCATTGACTCCCGCCTCTCTCTTATGTATAAAATTTTAATCAACTAGTTTCAATCCCGTTTGAAGATTATTTCATCCCCCTAACAAGCACCCCCCCCCCCACCCCCACCCCACCAACTGTCTTACAGATTAATCTCTGCAACCACTGACTACTACAAATATTCCTTTTCCCCAGATCTAATGTCCTATGGAATAATTTTCCACATGACATTCTCTTCCTTCCAACGCCTGATCGAGCAGTTCAATGCGCTGTTTGCAAAATTGAACTCAAGTCACCATAACCTCGCTCTTTACCCGTGTTTTTATCTTTTAAATTACTAATAAATTTTCCTTTCCATTTTATTTTTTCCCGATTATCTTTTATGTCCTACTAACAATCTTTGTGGTTGTGTCTACGTCCCTGTAAAGGGTTAGACAGTATTGGAAGATAGATAGATAAAACGCTAGGCTAGTCTCCCTTAGGATGCGCACTGAACATTACTTATCTCGGTGACAAGATAAAACAACGAAGCACTATGATACCTCACATATGTCAGTGCGATCAACTATTATGAAAAGATTTAAAGCGCTATAGTAAAATAAAATTAAGTCAGTAACTATTTAGTGTTCATTATAGTTGTTTTGACAAAGATACGATAAGATAAGTTTTATTTTAAGTCGGCAAGACATATAACAATACAACATAAGCTCTGACGACTGGGCTTTTTAACCGACTACAAAGAGGAACTTTTTGACTTGGAAAGAGTCAAATTTAGAAATACAGAACTGACATTACTGTAATTTTGTTGTGCAATTCACAGTTCATATCCAAAAATGCATGTTTTTCGAAAGATCAAAGAAGGAGAAAATGATACCGGGTCAACACCAGGAACAGCAATGTTACCATCCAAATTATGTACGGTACGTTACGGTACGATTATTATTAGCGGTTTCCCAACAACAATGGCGGATAAACAAGAACCGCCATCAAAGAAGATGAAAACAGAACAGGATTTCAATTTGTACAGAGATTCGATTTTTAAAACATTTATCGATTCAGATTCATTTGCTAAAACTGAATCGGACATCGTTGTCAAATTTTCTTTTAACAATCAATCACCGTCAGAATTCAGAATATGTTGTCTTCGTATCTATCCCAGATACAAATTCACACTTGCTATTTTCTTTTAGAAATGAGCACAGAATCACAGAGCCATATGGTTAGAGACCACCAATTGTTTTCCCCATAGATTAAAAATAGAGAAACCTTGTGACCTCTCTAGAGGCCATACTTTTCAATGGATCTTCATGAAAATTGGTCAGAATGTTTACCTTGATGATATCTAAGTCAAGTTCGAAACTGGGTCACGTGCGGTCAAAAACTAAGTCAGTAGGTTTAAAAATAAAGAAACCTTGTGACCTATCTAGATGCCATACTTTTCAATGGATCTTCATGAAAATTGGTCAGAATTTTCATTTTGATGATATATAGTTAAGTTCAAAACGAGGTCACGTGCCATCAAAATCTAGGTCAAATAATAGAAAAACCTTGTGACCTCTCTAGAGGCGAAATCTTTTCATAGGATCTGTATGAAATTGGTCTGAATAATTATATTGATGACATCGATGTCAAGTTCGAAACTGGGTTAACTGCAGTCAAACACCAGGTTAGTAGGTCTACGTCGTCCGTGTGTCCATGCGTAAACTTTTGCTTGTGACCACTCTAGTTTAAGATCCAGCCTTGAAATTTCGATGACATGTACAGTTTTGCTACCAAACTGTCTTTCAGTGACCATAAATGTGACCTACTGATCTACTTTCTAATATTTTAGCATCAGTTTGCCATTTGAAACATGTGGTTCAGTATACTCAGGTGAGCGATTCAGGGTCATCATGACCCTCTTGTTTTCTTTCTTTGTTGCTTCACAATTAATTAACAAACAAAAGAAAGTCCTTATTTATATTTTGTATGCAATGAACCTGGAAAACTGTTTAATGGATTTACTAAATTAGAAAGGCAACGCTTTTGATAAGCCATACCCTACCGCCTCTTAACACAATACTTTGGCAGGTGTCCTTGAAAGCTTGGTTGATTGGTAAGAAGTCGGCTTCAGCCATGATAGTATAAAATATACTAATTGTCGAAAATAAGGATAACGTGTGATTTATTATTGATGCAATAAGCTATCACAGAATGATGTCAGAGTAAAATAACAAAGTATGTAAAATCTCTTCATATATACATTGTACATATAGATAACTTGTTGCCTGTAGAAAATATGTTTGGCCATTAGGCATTCCATTGGCCATCAAGATACAGACATCGCTAAGATAGTTTCAAATGATGGAAAAACGAAATGATCGGTGTTTTAAAAATATATTTCAGGGCGTGACAGTTTAAAGAAAAGTAAATAATATTATAACTAATCATTGACAAGTGGTGTCAGTAACAATTACAAATTAGACTTTTAATAAGTATTTAACTAGTTTACTTCCGAAAACCTCTTCTGCATCTTTATATCAGGAACTAAGATATTAAGATATTTTACAACATGCGATGCCTCAAAAGCCAATACGTGATTTAGAAGTTCCTTGTTCCGTTCAAGGGAAAACAATCATCTCAATTGACTTTAAATGATCGAGAACAATCCACTAAATTTGGATTTCTTCTTTCGAAAAATTCGTGATCATTAACCGGAAGTAACGGCTTTTAAACACAATGCACCTTAAGTGCTGGTGTCCTGTCCCTATTTCAAATGTCCGTATGGACTAATTGTCTTTAACAATGACAAATAGTACAACAAGGAAGACAAGCGTGGTATTCTAAGAAGACGGCTTTTAAACACAATGCATCTCAAGTGCTGGTGTCCTATCCCTATTTCAAATATCCGTATGAACTAATTGTCTTTAAGAATGACAAATAGTACAAGGAAGACAAGTGTGGTATTCTAAGAAGAGGAAATTTGAACAATTAACTATACTTAAAAATAAGTTGAAATACTTACGCGTTGGGATGGGAATATTCATTTTCGTACTATCTTTTACACATCATATGAGTCGTGCCATGAGAAAATCAACATACCGGCTTTGCGACCAGCATGGATCCAGACCAGCCTGGGCATCCGCGCAGTCTGGTCAGGATCCATGCTGTTCGCTTTCAAAGCCTATTGCAATTAGAGAAACTGTTAGCGAACAGCATGGATCCTGACAAGACTGCGCGGATGCGCAGGCTGGCCTGGATCCATGCTGGTCGCAAAGCCACTATGTTGGTTTTCTCATGGCGCGGCTCATATTGATTATTGAAATCCTTAATAATAGATTAAAGAATTAATACAATCCTGGTGGGATCTAATGTATTTCAGTAACAACAAGGCCAGGTATCCAGTTAGAAAAGCCTTTCAGCATAAAACAAGTTTCAAAAAGCATGTATATAATTTTATGAGACTTAATCTGATCTTAACTGATGATCATCAAATGAATGGAACTGCTATATAAAAAGATAACTATATGAATTTTTCCCTAATTTTCATGAGTCAGTTCCTGGGTACAGTTACAGAGTGACTTCTTGCGGCACTTGAATAAAATGAAAGACAATGCAGTTTGTATTTACAGCAAGTCATCGAGTTTCAACCACTTATTTTAAAGGTGAATTGCAACAGGAAGTAAATGGTAACGTATATAATTATGTTCTTTGTACACCACAAGATGGGTCAAGTGTTGAAGGGATGTGTTTCAATCTCACATTGTTTTTGTATGTTTGTTAGGTATTTCATAGTAAATTATTGAGTTACAATGTATAACAGACAGAAAACAAAATATATTTGGTACCTTGTTACTAATATTGTAAACCTTTCCTTTCTTATTTTTCATTTTATAAAACTACACAGCGCAAAGGGCTTGGATTGTTTAATTATGTCTATTTTGAAAAGTTAAAATTGTTATGTAAGATCTTGTTGTACCCTTGGATTTGTGTTTTGAGCGAATTTTGGCTAAAGTCATATGAACTCCTTTCATATTATTTGTCAGGTCCTGTTCTAACCGCACAAACAAACTATTTTCCGACACTATCCATCTCCCGATACTGACCAAACCTTTACAGGGACGTAAACACTTTCGTGCTCTTCAAGCCGAAAAAAACTGTTAGTAGAAAATAAAAGAAAATCGAGCCAAATAAAAGGGAAAGAAACATTTGTTAGTGATTAAAAAAAATAAAAACAGGGATGAAGAGCAAGATTATGGTGAAGTATGTTCAATGTTGCAAAGAGCGGCATTGAACTGCTCAAGGGTTGGAAGGAAGGGAATGTCAGGTGGAAGATTAAAAGGAATATTCGAGGTAGTCAATGGTGACAGAGATTACCCTGTAAGACAGCTAATGATAATGGCGTTATTGCCTTGTTAAGGGGATGAGATAATCTTCCATGGGGAATGCAACCATTATATATTATTTATACATTAGAGAGAGTCGGGTGTTAAGGCGCCGGAGATCTAGCCTGCGCCATTTTAGACTGTATAGCATGTCAGTGACAGTGGAGTTGCGGCCAAAGTCAGACATAGCCCAACGTGCTGCCCGTCTTTGGACTGCTTCTATTTTGGTCTATTTTGGTTTGTGTGTATGGAGACTAGACTTCGGAACTATATTCCAGCTATTGTCTGACGAGGGTCTGATATGCCATGGAGTTTGATTTGCCTTTTTGGTTGACCTATTATATGGGCGTCCCACGACAGATCGTTTGAGATATCAACAACAAGGTATTCTGTGGAGACGACAGATTCTAGTAATGTATGCAGGTGGTATTATGAGGGAATAGGATATTTTCTTCTTTTGACGCGGATAACTTGACACTTGGACGAATTGAATTCCATATCCAAGTCCAGCTGTCACTTTTCTCATGGCTCACTTTATCAAATGCTTTGTTGAAAATCTTATAGTATCAGGTCAACCTGCTGTTTGTTTTACACTGATTTGACAATGTCATTTCCAAGCATTTGAGGAGAAATAATGGATGCTTTTAAAAAACAATGCATAAAAAATCAATCTGTTACCATGGACACAAGTATTTAGTAGCCATGACAAGTTCTAAATTTACAAAATAAGATAATATAGATATAAAACAATAAACATTTCTTGATTTGTTTTTATTTTGGGAAATTGAGAAAATACAATTTTTACCTTTCTTTCCAGCTGTTTTGAGTAAAGAAGAGTTATCTCCCTTTATATTGTTTTTCTTATTCAAGTATTATAATGGGTATTAAATGTCAAAATGAATTGTACACTGTGTTAGCAATGAATGATCAGGTCAAGTTCTAATTTAAGTAAATAATAACTTCAGTATGGCACTTATTTTTGCATACCCACTCATAAACCAAATATTCACACACTTGGACGCATGTATATATAAATCAGTATTTTTTAAAAAATACTGACTTTATTCAGATATTATACTAAATCAAGAAAAATGACATATTTTGTAATCTAATAATGCATTTAAAAACAAAATTGTATCGGGGGCCCAAAACATCCCTTATCATACATGGTCCTTTCACGCTTATTTTTGCACGAAAACGTCTTCCTACATCATTTACAACAGATTTGTGGTCATTTACTTTACCTGTGATGGCTTCCGACGAAAGTCATGTTTTAGCTGCTATAGGTCAGAGACCACCAATTGTTTTCCCATAGACTTACATTGTAACATTATGGCGTGTACAGCCTTCCATACATCGAAACATGTATATCTAATTACAAGTTTTTCAAGAATTATCTTAGTTCTACCAAAATATCGGACGAAAAACATATGAATAGTGATGCTTTATTTAAGTAAATTTCGTGTGAATGAGATGACCCCCTGTTTACATCATTTACATGGCGGGAGAAATTCGTTTGATAAACTTTTTTTCAATACACAGAAAATGTAGCAAATTTTGTCAAAATGTATAATAAGATACTGTAAATGCAGTGAAAACAATATCCATTTTGAAAAAATAATCACTTCATGGGTTTGTTTACATGACTGACCAATTAGAACGCACAGACGTTACCTTATTCCCAGGTATACACTTACCTCATTCCCAGTACGTTTCCTGTACTTTTTTGGTGGTCTCTGAAAATATACGGAAGTTTTCGTCCAAGGCACAAGCGAAAAGTTCCAATTAAATACTCCATCGGATCGTTGTTTAAGTGTGGATTATATTGTCTGAATACATATTTCACAACAGGCAAAGTTCCTAGGCAGTGGAAGGGAAGGGACGCAAAAAAGGATACGACATGCACTTCCGAAACTATTGACGTACTTATCAGATAATAAAGGTATAGTTGCACGATTATAAATCACAATTGGGAGATATGTGCAGGGCTCCAGTTAAGATTAGCGTATTAGCGTAACCAGTGCGGGGAATCACGTGACTTACAAAGGCAGATTACACGGAAAAATGGCCGATAATTTCTCCGATTCGTCAGGAAAATCAAAGTATTTCTATTGATAAACATTTGTTTTAGATGTTCTAATATGTCCTATCATATGCCCCTTACCTTCCGATTTCCTCTGGTACCTTTCCTTTGTTCCATTCACCTATATTTTCCGAGAACACTTGGGAAGTTTAAATATATTCGCAGTTTTTGGGATGACGGTATCCACGGACCGACATTATTTTGTTCAGAAAATACTAATTACTGAAGTAAACGACAGTACAATCACATTAAAACTTAACAAAGTATCCAGTCCATCATAAACATGTAACGGACTGGCAAAATCAAAGCTACCAAAAAGAGAATGTCGAAATATACGAAATGGCGCTGAACACGTACACAGTCTTCTAGGGCGCTGTGCACGCACAGGGTCAATGGTTCAATCTTATATTATAGAAATACTTATATTTCCACGAGGCTTCTGTGTTTAAAAGTGTTTTACATATTTATAATGTCAAAGGTTGAATCGCATTTTCTGAAAAACAAGATCTACGAAAGTTCATGCACTTTGTCCGCATAATTTAATTCTGAACGTGCATGAAAGAACATGCAAATGAAAATACAAAGAAAACCTTTTTACAACGTCTTTATAGGTGGACTGCAATTTTTCCCATTTAATTACATAAACGCAGTATTTAGGGTAATATCAATGGCAACACATACTTACATAGTGTTATATAACGTCTCGGACACACATATAGGCACTTTAGACATATGACTACGCATTTTCTTCAAATATGAGAAAAAAACACGAAAATACCAAAAATGCAATTAGAATACGAGGGTGGAAAGGCTGATGGATGTTACATATTTTTCCCCCTAGTTTCTGTAAATTCATATGAAAGTCATGCTTTTTTTTTTTTACATATTTTCAGAATGTTTGTTGGCGGTAGGAAGAAAACCTTCATATTAGAGCTATCAGTATTTCACAGATTCGAAGAATTATTTTCATCTGGCTCAAAAGATATTATACAGAATCCTATCACCACGTTTCGTCGGTCCTAGAGGGAAGTTATTATGCGACTATCAAGACAGGAAAAAAAATAATTTGATAAGCAAGAAAATATCTGAATCAACAAAGAATTTAGCACAAAGAAATAGACACGTAATAGAGAAATAATAAAGGTTACTGTTGTTTGTATTGAGCAGAATATAGCGACACATGGCCATACGGAAGAGGGTAGCAACTTCATGACAATGTTAAACATATTTGCGCAGGATGGTGAAATTCAAAAGGAGCTTTTGGGCAATGCACAGTATAATTTAAAAAACAACAACAACAAAATCTGACAATGCACATATAGAGATCTAATTCAAAATACGCATCTCCTGACATTCAAAATGAGATAAAGAGAGTTTGCTTTAATCAAATATGAGAAAAACTGTAAGCGGACTGTATAAATGCTCCTTTATTTGCCATCATTGTTGACGATGCAACTGACAAATCAACCAAGAAACACCTCTCGCTATGCATTAGGATTAGGCAGACTGGTGATAAATGTGCCTCTGTAAAGAGTTCCTATATGATTTATTGACTTCAAATCTATCAAAGGTGTTAAAGTTAATCGCAATATCTTGGATTTCTTGCAAGAAGCTGATCTAGGTACATGTATTCTAAAGTTAAGAGCGCAATGCTATGATGGGGCATTAAACATAAAAATACCGTGGTGTGCAAACGCTTATAAAAGAAAGAGCTACGGACGCCAACTGATATACATTGCAAAGCTCATTGTTTGAATTTAACCTTACAGTTCTAAAGTCACATGTGTCAAAACCTTGATGGCAACTGTGCAAGATATAAGCTTTCTGTTCAATTACTCAGCTGAATGATCGGTAGCGTTTACCGAGGAACTGGCAAGGGACACAGTTCCAAGGGAGGAATTTGAACAACGCATTAAAATGCGAATCCTTTCTGAGTCTCTGTGGTCAAGTCGGGCCTTCTGCATGATCAAGAGCACGTTTCCAGTGATATTCCATGCTCAGAAAATACTGCATGAAGATGGAAATGAGAAGGCAGGCTAGTATCTTGCTGCAGTTCTTAGATTTGACTTTGTCCTTTCTCTTGTATCTGAACATGTGTTGAGTATCATCGTAGCGCTAACGAGCCTTTTTTCAGAAGGAAGATATGGACTTACTAAATGCCGTTACAGAGATAAAAATACAAGTTTTCTCGACTGAGCGGACACTGCAGTGTGGCTTGCCCGATACAAAAAGGCAAGGCGTATAATCAGAGACTTCGGCACTAAAACATCTAAATCAAGGCGTGTTGGAAGGTAAATGCATGCAGACAACCATGATGCAAAATCTGTCTTGGATTACTTTGAGTTTATGGAATCAATGCATTTTTCGACCATTTCCTCTAGAAATGGCAACTCGCATTCTACAAAATGAAGTCCGTTTTGCTGCCAAAATCTACTGAAAACAAGTCAGAAGTGTCAGTGCCTATTTACACCGCATATTCACCAGACCTTCATGGCGCATTTCAGATATTTAAAAATGAGGTAACAAAGTAGAAACTACACTGGAATATTGCCAGTCAGAAACCACAGACTTCTTATGCATCCCTGCAGGTCTTGCATCCGTGTGTAAACACTATTCTGTATGTGTTTCTGACTATGACTCCAACATCTGCATTTTGCGAACGCTCATTCAGTAAAATAAAAGCAAAAACTACTTTCGTTCAACAATGACAATTGATAGAATGTTTTACTAGCTCTATACACATTTAAAAGGATGAATATGGACTTTTTCTGACCCAATGCCAGCTCTTTACGATTCTATAAATTAGACCTTTTCCCTTTAAATCAGACAGAAGTTACCGAATAATTATTGTTAATTGCGAACAACATATTGTAGCGGTCGTTAGAAATGATTAATAAATAACTGAACCCATGGTGAAATTTGAATAGCTAAAAGTCAAGATAATTATTGGTACGATTATTGGTACGATTTTGTGCATAGTGTAGTATTTTTAACTGAGGGAAATCAAATGTAAAACTCTAGTTTCTTAAAAGTGTAGTCCAAGATGTTTTTTTTTTCAAATATAAAAGAGCTGTGGAAATGGTCGCTGAATTAATTAGAGGCAAATAAAAACCAGGTCAGTTCTGCCTATTTTGCATTGTTATTTCTTAGTGCCTCTAAGTCGTTCATCGGGAAACTGTGGGTGAAATAGGTCAGTACCGGCTTCTGACCACAGTTTCAAATTCTGGAAAAAAGTCGAAATAAATTTATAAAATAAATTGCCAATCATATGTTGCTGGAGAGGTACTCAGATGTGCCGAATACCAAACAATTTTCCGGGGGAGCATGTCACCAAACTCCTAGATTATGTGACAACACATGTATGGCGGGAAAGGAATGCCCCTGCAAAAGAAAATAAATCTGACAAATCAGTTTCCTTATTCATAACTCGAATGCATAGTAGGTTCACTTTTTATCAAATGTTTGACGTCGCGGGAGTGTAATAAAGATGCACAAGACCCAGATCAATAGCTCCAAGGTCAAGTTCACAGAGGTCAAAGGTTAACAGGGTCTGTTTCATGTCTGGTCAAATAACTCTGCCATTCATGAGTGGATTTTAAATTTATATGACACAAATGTTCCTCCATAATGAGATAACGCGTCATGTACCAAACCCAGCCCCTTAGCCCCAAGAACTAGGTACGTCACGCTTGGAGGTCACAGGCTCGGAGCATCAGTTTCATGACTGATCCATAACTCTTCCATTCATCAAAGATTTCAAAATCACTTGGCACAAATGTTCCCCACAATGAGACTACATATGTCACATGCAAGACCATGACCTCTGTCTCAAAGGTCATGGTTTCACTCTCTCATCTTCATTACTTTTTTCTCTTATAAACACTTGTACATCCGCCATCTGTAGCATATTATTGCTTGAGTATATATGTTGTTATTTTTTTTGTGTGTGTTCGTTTTTTCTAACTACAGCTTAAAGGAAGGACAGTCTCTAATGTTGTCAGAACTTGTTGTCCGACCCTTTTGCCCTTTGATTATGTATGTTTGAATTGTAATTGTAATAATATATCAAAGAGCAATAAAATATGATTAAATCAACCTTTAATGGTTACATAATTACGTTCGTGGAAAATAATACTTTAATTATTTTCTTATAAAATACAGCTTCCAGTATTCTGGGCTAGTTCCATATACAGCTATCATTTCAAATGTCAGTAGGTAAAATATATCTAGCCGTAAGGGAATGCCTTTCTAGCTAACCCTCCTGTGACAACAAATATATGAAATATAATAATAAAATCATACTACCCAGGATTAAAAAATATATCTGTGTGTTTAATTTAAACATATCGTCTGAGTTGTCAGGTTGAGTAGGACAAACTAATGTCATAAGGCTACTTTTTCTGTCAAAAATAAAGTTTGTGTCCTCATTGTAAAAAGTACTTTTCTTCTAAAAATTGTTCTGGCCCCGTGTTCACAAAGCATTTTTCGGACTCAGCTAAGTTTGAGTTGGAAATTTTAATATCAATTTTATTAAAACTTCAAGGTTAAATTCCAACTGAGACTGATCATCAATACTCAATAGCCACTTGAAAAGAGTTATTAACTTAAAATTTAGTTTTAAACATGCTATTTAGATACAAATGACAAATAAAGTTTCAATATCAAACTCAGCTGAGACTGAAAATGTTTTGTGAACACGGGGCCAGGTTAACGATATAGAACCCATCAGCCTCCTGCACAACATGTCGCCAGCTTATCATCATGACGTAACAAAATTGTTCACGTCAAAAAGACTTAATTAATTCTTAGAAATGTGTTGATTTCTATTCCATTTCAATATTTGAGGTGTGTACAGTTTTATGTTTGTATAGTAATTATTCACCTCTTTGCTTTCAATGAAGTTTTTTTAATAATAATTCCAGTTTGTTTATATTTCATAATTTTCCGCATTCATCTGTAAATCAGTACCAGTGAATGTATAAACGATAAACGCTTATTTGGAACAGTGAAAATATCAATTTTATTTCATACATATATTTTCTAATATTTCACTGAAAAATATGTAACATTTCAACATCGGTAGCTTTTAGCTGACACAATTTGCGCATACATTCAGTTTAACAGTTGTCAGTCATGCATAATTCGATTGTCCAAATGATTTTCTCTAGAAATGGAGCATTATTTCCATGGCATTGGTATTTATGCCCCCGCCATAAAATGGAGGGGGGCGGGGGGATCATATAGCGTTACCCCTGTCCGTGTGTGTTTGTGTGTGTGTTTGGGATATGGTGGTGTTCGTGTCCGGGCCATAACTTTGCCATGCATGGTCCGATTTCAGAATAATTTGACACAAATAAGCATGGATAGACGATCTGTCATGAGCAACAACCATTTCACTAGCTCAGAGGTCAAGGTCACAGTCTTAAAGGGCCAAAATTTGCTATTTTTGTCTTGTGAACACAATAGAGACCACATTTTGCAATCAACTTTAATCAAACTTGCACACAAGTTGTATTGGCATAATATCTCGGTTCCCTTCGAAAACCAGCCAGATCGCAACATGGACTGATTTTATGTCAAATTACCTCCCTTTATTTCAAATTAAAATAGGTATATCTCCGTAACTAATGAAGATACTGATCTGAAATTTCATTTATGCCATCAAATGGACTTGGACAAACAGTGTAGATACATTTGACTGAATTTATGACAAATTACCTCCCTTTATTTTTTATGTAAATGAATATACCTTAGCAGCTACTGATGAGATTGGTTTGAAACGTTATTTATGTCTTCCACGGTAAGAAATAGTCATGTTAGATAACTCTTGATTGAACGTTTATCAATATGAATACTTTTCTAATATATTGTTGTAAAGGCTTGTACTCTTCTACATGCATGTATTTACGAATACATAATTACCTCCCCTGATTTTAATTTTAAAAAAATGGATTTGTCTCTGTAAGTATTTATAGGACTCGTTTGAAATTTCATTATTGTCATAAGTTGGACTGAGACAATCAGGGTAGATAACTATGGACCGATTTTATGTAAAGTTACCTCCCTTTGTTTCAAATTAAAACGAGTGTATCTCAGTAACCAATAAAGATACTGCATTTAATGAGATTGGTTATAAATATTATTTATGTCTTCCAGAGTCTTGCTAGTACAAAAGTGCAGCATTTGAGCCTATGACCCTCAGACTTGGTTTGGAGATTGGCCCTGACTAGTGACCCATAGGTGAAAAGGGACTGTTACAAGAAAATATTTATCCTGATGATATTTAATGTGTATGCCTATGTGACCTATGTCAAAACTTGATCTTATCATTAAGAGCAATGGTACTCAGGTGAGCGATATAGGGTCATCATGGCCCTCTTGTTTGTAAATAAATAGGGCCAAGGGTCCTTCTTTTAGTTTGTGAGCAGTACCATGCCTGTGACCTTTTTCATGTTGCGGGTCATCCGTGTCTGTGACACATTTCTAGTTTCAAAGGGACAGCTACTACACAAGTAACTTAAAATCTCAAATATATAACATACCAAGATGTCCGTACAAATTTATAAATTAATGATACATTTCGCACATCACTTTCTAGGTCATGTTTACATTTTATAGGTTTGTAAACAGATTAATCTATAGATTTTAGTATTTGTTAAATGTGTTTTTATTAGTGAGATATTCTTAGAAGAAACTACAGCATAATGCCTGCTAATGATGAAGTACAAAATAAATAATAGACGAGCATTGGTCTACTTTTAAAGAAGGGTTCATTTTACTACCATCAAAAGTCGTCCAGTTATTGTACAGAGATTCCGTGCACTGTACGTTCAGTGATACGTAAAGGAGAAACGACATACAGCAACAGTTTTCCTGAATAATTATGTTGCTACTTTTTTACTTATAATTTGTTTTCAGCGTAAAGGCTTCATTTGATTATTTTTTAATTGTTTTAAAAACATTCAGACAGTTAACATAATATGGGCGTGTTTCAGCTTTAACGTTGGGCAAATATAATAGGTATTTGTCCGGTCATAATTGCACGTGCTGGCACGTGGACCTCTGCGAGGAAGATGGATATCTTCCTCACTTAAACAATTAGGCGTTTGGTGAAGTTCGAGCCTACCGCGGTAAGGTGAAAGTGATTCAAAGTCAATGTACTTAAACCCCATCATGTATGTGTAATTTTATAGTCTGTTGATAAACTTGTAATGTTAAGTTCAAAACTGACTCAAAATACCATCTTATAAAAAGACAGTGGTGCACAAATTACGAAAACTATGGTAAAACATTGGATTTGGAAGATTCTGGGCAATTAAGAGCCAGGAAATGGTACATTATTTTAAATTAAATTCCTTAGTATAAATATGTTTATGTTTAAAAATTTTAGTGAGGAATTTCGGAAAACTGCCTTTTAGAATTTGAATTAAAATCACTCTCTTGCCAATTTTCTCAGCATAACTTAAGGTAGTTCTGCACGTTCCGATAGAATTTTTTTCTACAATGTAGAATTTGATTAAACCCTGATTTTTTCAAAACTTCAGAATATACTTGGATAACTCAGCAAATAAAAAAGATAGGGTTATGTGTTTGATCTTTTGCTACTGGTTTGAAAAATTTTGACCTCACGCAATTTTTAGCTCCTCAGTGACTTTTCGGAGAATAGGGGTGCTATTCTACTCGCCACGGCGTCGGTGTTTGCGTGAGCTTTATTGGTTAAAGTTTTTTCGGCAACCTTTGTTTTTCTTTGTTACTATTGCTTTTATCTTACTGTAACTTCAAATTGACATTGTTCAGCATGCAAACAAAGTATGTGCAGGGAATGGACCCATTATACATACGGTCAAGGTCACCAGGGTGTTATACTTACGTTATTTTTAAGGTTAACGTTTTTTGGCAACCTTTGTTTTTCTGTCATCTTTGTTACTATTGCTTATATCTTTCTGTGTAACTTCACATAAGCATTGTCCAGCATACAAACAAAGTATATGTAAGGGCTGGACCCATTATACATAAGGTCAAGGTCACCAAGGTGTTATACTTAGGTTATTTTTAAGGTTAAAGTTTTTTGGCAACCTTTGTTTTTCTGTCATATCTTTGTTACTGTTGCTTATATCTTACTGAAACTTCACATAAGCATTGTCCAGCATACAAACAAAATATATGCATGGGCTGGGCCCATGATACCAAAGGTCAAGGTCACCAAGGTGTTATACTTAGGTTATTTTTAATTTAAATCCATCAAAAGAAAGGATTTCAGTACCCCTTCCATATTTGACCTTTAACCCCTCTGAGTAGAATTTTGATGTATCTTCCTATTAAATTCATTTTACTGTCAAATCGCCAAATAGTGGAGCGCGGTGTCTTACAGACAGCTCTTGTTCATAATGGGAGTCTATGGGAAAATAATAACTTTCATAACATTTTTGCAAATAGAAATTTTTCTACAATGTCGATTTTAATGAAACTTCTCACAGTTGTAAAACATATGGCCTATAATCTTGGGAAATAAAATGTGTAGGTCCGTGTGCTATATGTTTGAGATATTTGACTGATGTAAAGTGAGCCACACATTTAATGCTAATTTTAAGACAATATTTTGAATTATTTAACGTGTCAGATGTTTTATTATCTATTTTGACTTTAGAAAGATAGTAACAGTGTCATTGTAATAAATTTATTCGCTAATTGCCATTGATTAATAAAATGATTTTCATTTCCGTACGCCGAATCAAGGCTTTATTCTACGTTTTCCGGATAAACGACGTTACGCAATCACTTCCGGTTTATCAAACGTGCAGAACTACTTTAAATTCCATAATCAAAATTATTCTTTTGTGAAAGTGGGTCTCCCTCTGGAAAAAAGAGTAATTAGCTTTATGATAATGTAACTCTTTAAAAGAACAATACTTGAGTCTTATTTTAAATATGAATCAAGTTATGCAGAGGAAGTTTTATTGTTTCAGTGCAAGATCAAAATATAGTTCACGGAGTGAACACCAGATCCAACATTTTCTTGAGTGATGAATATTTTGATCTTATATGAAAAGAAACAAATGTTCTTTTTTCACGTTTTAACTAAATTTCTTTTTTCACGTTTTAACTAAATTTCTCCCTCGTCATAGTTTCCCACTAAAAAGTATACGTGATATTTCTCAAAGTTAAGATACCAGAAAAACGGATTTAATATATAGGCAGTTTGCCCACATTTTGTGAAGAATTAAAATGTTAATGTCAGTATGCCAGTTTCAAAGAGCTTTTGTTTACATTAAATAAACATTTTACCTATGGAAATGTGCCAATTTTAGTATTAATTAAGAAATAATAAATCTGTTCCTATATTTTATCAGTTAATAAAATATGGGCAGGAGTTTGGATGCGTAATAATTAAATCACGAGTGCGTAGCACGAGTGATTTAATTATTCGCATCCAAACGACTGTCCATGTTTTATTAATTGATAAAATTATTGGAACATATTTATTATTTCGATTCTAACAACGCAAATATTAATTCGTATTTTACAGTACTACATTTTCAGCGTAATACGTCATTCGGGTCATATGCTGTTACAATTTACCCCCTATGTTTAGAAAGTGTTGCACAGCCAATGGAACGTATAGATATTTTTTCTTTTTTTATCAGAATTTTGAGAAGTATTATAAATAAGTAATCTAACAGCTCGCAAACTAATTATGAATAGAATCATCAAATTAGGCGATTTGACCCTGTGTTACGAGTGACGAACTTAACTTTTATATGACGTCACATCATTATGACGCCATACTTTATGTCATACATTTATGACGTCACCGCTGAATCATAATTGAGCTAATTGAATTCGTTCGTAGAGATCAAAACGTGTTTTATATTTATTTTTTTGAAATGCTGTTTTCAACCGTTTGGCCCCGAAATAATTCGTATGTAATAGAACTGAAGTAGAATCTCTAATGTCACAATCATAGGGGGTGAAATGTAACAGCCAGCCATATTTTATTGTAGATTCATGTATAGGCGATTTCGCTATATGTTTATATAGCAATTGCTGTGGATCGTGTTAGAATAGTATATTATTCTAACACGATCCGCAGCAATTGCTATATAAACATATAGCGAAATCGCCTATACATGAATCTACGATAAAATATGGTTGGCTGTTACATTTCACCCCCTATGATTGTGACATAAGAAATTCTACTTCTGTTCTATCACATACGAATTATTTCAGGGCCAAACCATTGAAAACAACATTTCAAAAACAAAATTATGATAAATAATGTAGGACCGTAAAACACGTTTTGATCCCTACGAGCGTATTCAATTAGCTCAATTATGATTCAGAGGTGACGTCATAAATGTATGACATAAAGTATGACGTCATAATGATGTGACGTCATATAAAAGTTATGTTTGTAACTCGTAACACAAGGTCAACTTACCTAATTTGATTATTCTGTTGATAAGTAATTTGCGAGCTGTTAGATAACTAGTGTATGAATGCTTCTTAAAATTGTAATAACAAAGGAATAAATATCTATACGTTCTACTGGCTATGCAACACTTTCTAACCATGGGGGTAAATTGTAACTGCATATGACCCGAATGACGTATTACGCTGAAAATGTAGTACTGTAAAAAACGAATTATTTGCGTTGTTAGAATCGAAATAATAAATATGTTCCAATAATTTTATCAGTTAATAAAATATGGGCAGTCGTTCGGATGCGAATAATTAACCCACTCGTGCTACGCACTCGTGATTTAATTATTACGCATCCAAACTCCTGCCCATATTTTATTAACTGATAAAATATGGGAAAATATTTATTATTTCTTAAACAGTATTAACGTAAATTATATCCAAAGTACCAAAGGACACACAGTTATTCCAGCTAAAAAAATCTGCCATTTCAGAATTGTAATTCCATTCCTTGCTTTGATTAACAATATATAATTGCTATGAGAGGTGCAATTTCGATTTATTATCATCATAACCACGTATCAATGCAAGGGTTGCTAACAAACAGATTTTGTGGATGGAAGTCAAAATTTTGGCGTTCTTTTCCATAAAAATCCCGAAAAATGTCTATACCTGTGGCAGTTCAGAAACATTTTGTGTAATTTAATCTAGACTTCTATGCTTAAAGTGACATATCCAATAGATTAGACAATAAGAAGATAAAGGTACATTCTTTTACGTTTACGCTTTTACCCTTGACAATAAATTCAGAAAATGTAGGGTCATTCTCTTTAACCTTACATACTCCTTTCATTCTAGTATTCCAATATTTCGGTCAAACATGTAATAAACCCGTAAATACTTCCCTATTTTGCCCCTTGATAATCATTACAACAAACTTATATTTCTGTAAAATATCTTACACGTCTTTCTTCAATACATTTCGTATTTCAAACTGTTTTAATAAATAATACAAGCAGATCTGAACAATAAAGTACTGCAATTATTATTCGAATATTTTACAATTATTATACGAATATTTTACGACATCTGATTTTAATGTTTTCGTATTAAAAATGTACAACGAAATTACCATGTTAGCTGAAATATTAGTTAGTTATTGATATTGTCGATTTTCAAGGATATATATAATTATGATATCCATTAAGCTCTTTCGTACAGTTATCCGGCTACTACAAATATACGGAAGGAAAACACAATTACCTCTTTTAAACTGATAAAAATTTGAAAGTGCATGCATCCTTTTTGATCATGGATTACCGAGAAAACACTTAACATTTACGTAGCGGAAGTTGCATCTAAATTGAAAATTATAGTTGTTCTTTTCACTGCTGCGCCAAAAGGATCTGTTCGTGCATACGAATTGTTTTGATAAATTTGAAGGTATGAAATAATTTCTCTCTATTTTTATCGAAAACTATTGTTGATTAATGATAAATTTGGTTTTACTTCTATTTGTAAAATTGTAATACATGTTTGAAACTAAACACGTTTCATAACATTTATTTGTTTTGTCATATTCTCGCGAATCGTTATTTAAAAGTTTGCTTCGAATCAACATCGTATCGCCTCAAATAGCAATGTCCTGCAATGTATGTTATTGTTAATAATAACACTCTAAATGATAGTAACTATAGCATATCAAAATCACGTAAGAAGCACGATTTCTTCTTTTCCAGTGCGGACACAATTTCTTCAAGATTAGCGTGTTTGGTGTCACATAGCAGTCGTGCCTTTTCAAAGAATAAGAGCTGTTTGGAAGACTGTCAGTCTTATTTCACATACTTGACTGAAAACTTTCATTTCAACATATATTTCATAAACTCAAACGTACTGTGCTGAAAGGTATAAAATGGAAAACGTAACCAGAGACACCAGCGGAACGTTGATTACAAAAACCATGTCCACCAATGTACCTGCGGATACGATACACGTAAAATCCACATTACCAGTTGATATTTCTACAAATGGACACCTTTACTACTATAATTACACCTTTTATGAGTATGACTATGGAGACGAGTTACTGTATCCAAAATATGTATTTGAAAGCACGGTTTATTTGTGTGTCTGGAATATATTAGTCATAATCACATGTCTTATGAACATCATGGTTGTATCTATTTTGCTTCGTCGCAAAATGCGAAACACAACGAACTCGCTGCTTGCCGCGATTTCTGTTTCTGATTCAATGACTGGTTTAGTTTCGCTGCCTACATACAACCTGATATACTGGAGATACGAACAATACGACACATCTTATAATGATTATGAATATTTTGATTACGAGAACCAAACAATTGATAGTTACTTTGAAACAAATATCTTCAACTATGACATTGGGGAAGTGGAGGAACCAATAACTGGTATTGGGATGGATAAAAACCTTTGCCATGGATTTCTTATTTCAAAACATTTCTTGTCTCCTTCTTTCCACACTGTTTCAATATTTTTGACATTATATCTTGGAATTCAGAGATATGTGTGTGTAGCTTTCCCATTCAAATCGAAGCATATTTTTAGTGTAAGGAAAATAATTGTGTCCTTTGGGCTGATTTGCGCATTATCCCCAGTTCTTCATTTATATAACATTATTATTCGCCTAAGTACAGAATACGGACTTTGTGCTACTCTATATGAAGACACAAGCAGTTGCACAGGATATTGCATTTACATGTGGTTCAATGTGTTAATTGGTCATATTATACCATGTGTTATGCTTTTGATCTTCACAGTTCTATTCATTAGGCACTTGCAAATACGAGAAAGAAATCTTAGGGCAAAAGGTAGTCGTGCTTCACTAATGTCCAGGCGAATTAGTGAACATCGACGCATGTCAGTCATTGTAACTCTTATTGCTATTATATTTCTGATTGCAGAGTTGCCATATGGACTTTATATACTATATAACATTGCTCTGGAAACAGTAAATGCAAAAGGTGTTGAACGTACAGGCCTCGAAGCAAACAGAGCAGTTCGTATGTCTTATGAGATATTGCTTCTATTTTCTTTCAATGCAAATTTCTACATCTATGCCTTTCTCAATCCTAGATTTCGTGCATGTTTACACAGTACATTTGTCAGGCCAGTTCAGAAATTTATTTCTAGAGTCAAAAACAGCAAACAAAAAGAGGAAAACGGACACGAACTATAGTCACAAATAGAAAAAACTCCAACTAATCTCATAGACGTAAAGTCAAAAATTGCAACCCATTAGTGTAACATAAAAACGACGTCAAAATCAGTAGTTTACACATGATAAAAACGGGACGTCTAAATGCTATTATTTCATTTCAGGCATATTTTTGTTTTATGTTATATTATAAAAAAACAATGCATATTTATATTAAAGCATACATTTAAATGTAATAAAAACATTTTAACAGTACAGAATACCTTTTATAACATCTGAATGTTAAAGAACAGTTTTCTGTCTCGTAAGTTTGTGTTTCTTTATAACTGTGAGATTTCACCCACAATGTCAAGAATGGTTTCGTGTAAATAAACGGTAACGAAATAGAGTGTTTGCAATCAATTTCTTTAACAACACACATTATTAAACTTGAATTAGTGCGCGTTTATTTTTTTTTTTCATAATCATCTTGTATGACAGAGTTTTTGTTTTCAGATAGTAAAGACCGCGGTAAAAAATCTGTAATATACATATCAGACCTATCTATCATTGTAGGTATATTCATTGAATTTTGCCGTTATTGAATAAAAAAAAGACAATAAAACGCATATTGACGTTATTTTCTTTTGACGTTAGATTTTTTTAAAGTGTGACAATTTTAAGAACTCATCTGTAAATTAAATATCATCTTTGAAAGCATTTTCAAAATTAGACTTTCATTTACAGAGAAAAGTAAGCGAAATTGATCAAACTTGTTAAAATACAAAAAGGAAAACAGTTTTTTTTTTTTGTTATCGCAGTTTACAAAACATGGTTAATTTTTTTATATGTTTAATAATTGAAAACGTGACAATTTTAAGAACTTGTATTCCTGTAACTACAAACAAAGAAAAGGCTAAGGCTAATGTTAAGCTTAGCGTTGCTTATACAGATACTGTGAAAACAGCGAAGTAAAATAATCTGAAAATAGTTAGATTTTATCAGATAATTAATTTTTCTCAGCATTTTATAGCTCAACATGTCTTAATTTTGTATTATTTTAAGTGAAAATTACATAACTCAACGGCCGCGGAAATCACATCCATCTTGTTTTTTAACGTATTCACAACCGTCAAAATTATTTTCACAAACGTTATCACGTTCATTGACAAAGCATGCAAAATTTGCCGCAATTTCAGTCACTTAAAAATACTGTTTGTTTTAATATATTGTTACAAATTACATACACTTTTTCGTCAGTTTTTTCACGCAATTGGTGTTGTTTTTTCATATAACTGTGATTAAACGGTAACTTTTTTAATACTTTACTACAGTCTAGTTATTGCTGTATATTTTGATACTTTTTTCAAGAAAGTAGGATGAATAGTCATTAAAAACTTTACATTTATTTATATCACTTCAAAGAATTTTAGCATGGGTCGCAACTTTTGACGTTACGTCATAATAAGATAACAAGATAAAAGGTAAGGGTAGATTTCACGGGAGCACATAGCACCCAAAACACAGCCATAGAGTCATGCATCGCAAAGTAGGCTCACAACAAAAAGAAGCTGTTTCGGAAAAAATACTGTAAACGGGTTGCTTCAAAAATCCAACAACAAGTACATTATAAATATATGCAAAATACAGTAAAATGGGGATGGGGTGGTGAGGGGTAGATAAAAGGATCGGATGTTGGGGGAAGGTGGAGTAAGGAGCAAGCTTTTCTATATGAGAAAATCAAATATATTTATAGCATTTGTCCAAACGGATGTATGAGCGCGTTTCCCCATACTTATATAGTGCACATTTAAAATGCAAATCGTTATTCATGTGAATATATTTTCTGAGGAATCAAATAAAAATCGTTTTCGAGAGAAACGGAGTGGAAGTCGAAACTCAGACCTTCATTTTCATGACGTCATAATTTGATATGTTTCTGTGTATACGCCTATCTTATAACATAATTGCTTTGTTTATCAAAACATTTCTTTTTGGGTCTGTAACAAGATGTCAGTTCTAACAACTTCATCTTTTAATTTTCTGTGCCATCTAATAAAGCATATCATGAATAAAATTTGCAAGGAAATTCCTTTTTGCTGTTTCTGTTCATGAGAAAATAGACTAAAGTGTTAGAGGTAACCTTGGGGGTCAATAGCGAAGTGATTAGCAGCTTGGACTTATGGTGGCTGATTTCTGCCATCTCGTTCTGGCGTGTTGGCGCGTTTGCAGGGCGCCAGAACGCCAGGACGCCAGGACGACAATTATATGCGCCAAGACGACAAACAAGGCATTTGTCGTTCTGGCGGGGGCGCCAACACGCTAAATTGGGAAGTTGTCGTCCTGGCGTTCTGGCGTCTTAGCGCGTTTGCAGGGCGCCAAGACGCCAACACGCCAGGACGACAATTATACGCGCCAAGACGACAAAATCCATATTTGTCGTTTTGGCGCGTTCATTTGTCGTGTTGGCGTGTTGGCGCGTTGGCGTTTGCAGGGCGCCAAGACGCCAACACGCCAGGACGACAATAATATGCGCCAAGACGACAAAATCCATATTTGTCGTTTTGGCGTGTTGGCGCGTTGGCGGGGGCGCAAAGACGCCAACACGCCAAGACGACAAATGAACGCGCCAAGACGACAAAATACATATTTGTCGTTTTGGCGCGTTCATTTGTCGTCTTGGCGTGTTGGCGCGTTGGCGGGGGCGGGGGCGCCAAGACGCCAACACGCCAAGACGACAAATGAACGCGCCAAAACGACAAATATGGATTGTGTCGTCTTGGCGCGTATAATTGTCGTCCTGGCGTGTTGGCGTCTTGGCGCTCTGCAAACGCGCCAACACGCCAGAACGAGATGGCAGAAATCAGCCACCATATGGACTACAATGCTAGCGATCCAGTTTTGATTCCCTGGTCGCGGGAAATGACCGGGCAGGTGTCGGACAGTGTTCAGTGGCTAGTGTGTTACTTTTATAATTTACTGTCAGTTTCCAGCGGTATTGGTCTTGGAAGATAAATACGGCACATGTCGTGGGTTCAAATGGAAATGAGCAGCTCCGTCGCATTCATTTCAGGTGACTGCCAACGATAGATAAGACCCCTTTACATTTTTAACTTTGATTCAACTCTTTACACCCATTTTCAGAGCCATTCTCATCCATCAGAGGTTTATCAAAGTCCGAAGACTTATTTATCTGATTTATTTCTTTTTGTTTATTTCGTGAGCATGCGCACTCGTAATTACTACTGGGAGTGGTTTTAGCAAATGAACGTCTGCAATTATTCGGAACGCCGAACTGAAATTTTAAACAATCTGTTAACAACATGATTGGTGCCAATGCTTAAAGGCGATACTAATAAAGATTTATTTCTCCAATCGAATGTTAAGAAAACTTACTAAAATAAAGCATATGTCTTGTTATTCGGCGTCGGCCGACTTTGACTGGTTCGCGGAGATATATAGCAAAGCGTCGCAGACTGGCTGATATTTTCCGCCTTTAAACTAACCAAACTAAAAATATCGGCTAGATGTGCTATGGAACCGTCGTAAACCTCTCAGATGGAGATGATAGATCATGTTTATTATGAAATTGCAACTTCTTTGTTTATAATTGTATCACTTCAATATCTAATTCAGTATTACATCAATGAAATGGTATATAAAAGAAATGCTACTGATTGTACAGCCATTCATTATTAATTTACTTAGTATATATATAATACGTTTTAATCCATACACAGAGACAATGTGTTTTGTTACATTTCTTATCGGTTTGCGTAACCGTAAATTTACAACTGTTGTAATACGCATAAGCTTTGTAAGTGTGAGCTGCTTAAGCGAGCAAAGCATAATTATGTTTATATCAATGGCTTATTAGTTATCTAACATACCAGAAATGTATATCTGAAGTTACTGGATTTTTTGCAATTCAATTTGGTAAACTGATAAACATAATATAGCTGCAACAGTCGGGAAATACAAGAACGAATATCCATTAGGAATAGCCACATAACAAAATCGAAGCCTCCCCAAAATAAAACCTCAAGGCAGTGTGCGTATGGATGTACAAACGACAGACATATACACACCAATACATAAAGGTAGTAAAACCGATAAACAACTATATAAAGGAACACCGGTTAATTGTGCACAAAAAGTCAGTGTTTATATTTTCTAGAGCGGACAATAAAAATGAAGTAAAGTCTTTGACCCCTAATTGTGACTTTGACATATTAGATAGGGGTGTACAAATCAGACATAATCTAGTAATGGTGAATGTTTATACTGAGTTATATAAGATTCATACATTTATACAAAAGCTATAGCCGTAAAAAGTTAGAGTGGCCTTGACCTTTAATGATTTAGGGTCTATGTCTTGCATGCAGCACATTGTCTAGTTATAGTGAAAGTTTAGGCCAAAGTATTTCAATATCAATCCAATAATACAAAAGTTATAGCGTAGACAAGAAATGACGATAAATATTTTACCTCAGTGTGTGACTTGATCTTGCACACAGACACTGAAACGAACGAACGCTGGCGGGGCGTATGTTCTCCGTGACGATTTGATAAAAGACATTTTGTCTGAAATCATTCGTCCTCCCCCTCTGATTCATGCGGGGAAGTTGGCATTTGCAAAAAGACATTTTGTTTGAAATCATTGGCCCGCCACCTCTGATACATGCGGGGAAGTTGGCATTTGCAAAAAGACATTTTGTTTGAAATCATTGGCCCGCCACCTCTGATACATGTGGGGATGTTGTCAGTTATTTGAACAGGTGTTTACTGGTACAGAATCCAGGAACAATGTTTAGGTTAACTGCCCGACGTTACATAACTGAAAAACAGTTGAAAAACGGCATTATACCAAAAATCAAACAAACAAAAAATCCAGAATCTATTAAAGTAAATAATTAACCTATAATCGGTCTACAGATCGCGGGGTCGCGAGTTCGATCCTCGGGCGGGGCGTATGTTCTCCGTGACTATTTGATGAACGACATTGTGTCTGAAATCATTAGTCCTCCACCTCTGATTCATGTGGGGAAGTTGGCAGTTACTTGCGGAGAACAGGTTTGTACTGGTACAGAATCCAGGAACACTGGTTAGGTTAACTGCCCGCCGTTACATGACTGAAAAACGGCGTTAAACCCAAAACAAACAAACAAACAAACAATATAAAAGTCAGGTTTTTATCAACCTTGTTGTAGAAGCGTTTTTAGAGTTTTATGAAAATATAAAACCAAAGTAAACTTTGCCAAACATTTAATCTAAACAAAGTAGCTGGCTTCCTGGCTTAATGCATTTGTTACATAAGTAAGTAAATAAAATTTTCATAATTATGATATATCTCAACGAACTAAAACGTTTTATATAAAAAGTAAGTACACGTTCCTTTAAAATTCTAAATATTTTGCAAAATATCAAAATAACTATTTTGGGGGAAATAAAAATAAATCTAATTGTTATCATATTTTTCGTGAGGTTGATGAATGAACTTCAGCAAACAAAAAACGAGCCGCTTTCAAAGTCTATTGCAATTAGAGAAACTGTTAGCAAACAGCGTGGATCCTGACCAGACTTCGCGGAGGCGCAGGCTGGTCTGGATCCATGCTGGTCGCAAAGCCACTATGTTGGTATTCTCATGGCGCGGCTCAAATAGTGAGACTGATTAGCAGTTTACAAACTATGATAATATTTACAGCTTCATGTCTATTTCGATGATGATAAGTCTGTTGTATGAATTACAACTTGGTTTGAGTGTGCAGATTCCAGCGGGTTGGCGGAGTAAAGAACTTTTTCTCAGTTAGGATAGCGGTAGTCCTATTGAAGCAGGTTTGGACTAACCGCTCTAGCAAATAAAATGAGTTGTGAAATAGATTTTAAAAGATGTTGTGCGGGGTACATCCCATGTAGATTATTAAATTTTACAAAAAAAGAAATTAAATAATTTCCCGTGTCATTAGTTTTATTTCGCATGTAATATTATCAGTTGTAGAGATATATCAAAAAGAAGCAATAGTATCCGAATTGTTAGTTTTATTTAACAGGAGCTCCCATCGATAAATTCACCAAACATTTAAGGGAAAAACGGATTATCCTTATAAAGAATATAATCAGCATAATAACTGTATGCATAATAAATTTTGAATACGGCTTTAGTTTCTTTCATAGCAATACAGAGATATATGCGACAAGCGGTGTATGATTATTACAAGTTCTCAAAAATACGCATTTCCTGTCAAAAACCTGCCATAAATGTTGTTCAAGAAAAAAAGAGAGAGTGTAACTTCACCGTATGTCCACATGGCATATTATTCGTAAAAGCTCCATTAAATTACTTAGTCTAGCATTCTTTTTTAAAGTTAGCAAAATTTTTTTATTGAAATTGAAGTATTTAGATTGTCAGGCATTAGATTATGTGGTAAAGTAGAAAAACTGTATGTACTGACAGAAGACAAGTTGTTATTATCTATCTTGAATATATCTGGAATTATGACAGAAATTGTAACTGCCCAAAATATGTGTGTTACCGGAGTGTTCATACACTTTATCACAATATCTTTTTACTTGAGTTTTTGTAACAGGTAACATTACGTGAACAATTTAAATATATTAGTAGTGGTACAAGAGCTTGAATTAGCGAAGAAATGAGCTTGTCATCCTTGCTTATGTAATTCAGGAATGCAGGGTGGGCAAAACAATGACAAAATTCCAATAGCAAAAGCCACATTTAAAACACGCAACACTCAACATGTATTTATAAAACATAAAAGCTCCACATTGAAAAGGGAGCTTATGTCAATTTATACAAAAAGCGCACCGACTGACCGTATCTATAAACACAGAATAGATGAAACACATAAGTAACAGACAGACACGTGTACAAGCATATATTGAGAAGACCAACAACATGAGCGACCAGTGGTAAAACACTTTTATATTGCTGATCATCTATAGTGAGTGAGTGAGTTGGATTTAACGGCGAATCAACACAAAAAGCTCATATATCGCCGAGAAAAAAGTTATACTGATTAACTGAAATAAAACACCTAAACATTTATGTAAGAAAATAAGAATGAGTAAATCGGGTAAAAAGCTTATCCCTCAATCCTGTTAATATATTAAATATATATTTGTATATGATGCATATTTAGAAATAAGTATTGTTTAAACCAAACGGATATGACTTTAATCAGAACTGCAATATTTCGATCTCTTCAGATCGTTAAGCACATGTTGCGTTAATACACTTTTTCATTTTTCAGCGTGGATGGTTCCAAAATTCCCGCTTTAATAGTTTTCGCATTTGCTTAAATACCCTTTGGATATTATGTGATATGCAAGCTCCATAACCTCAGATCCCCTCTCTAAATTCCAGTTTGTTTTATCGTGCAGGGTAAACCCATTATTTTAACCGAGGATCATACGCCGCTTTTCATGGAATTGCACACTGTGTACCGTTGAAGGTTCCATATAAACCGCCGTATGAATACTCTGCGGATGTCTCAAAATATTGTATTTGCTTTACTTGTAAAATGTATACATATTGACTTCTGCTCAACCCGGGACTAGTGGGCGCTGACGGTAGCTTGCATTTCCACTACCGTCCATGGACAGGGCCTGCAACGTTTTCATTTATGTCGTGGCTTTACATTTTTTTCTACTTAATTCGAAAGCGAGCATGAACAACTTCCTCCCTGCGAACAGGTCTGTTCTTTTAGTGCCACTCACATAAATTAGATTGTATCATGACGTTTATTGGACGAAGCAATGGTTCTTGCCGATTGTCATTTATATGCATATTGAATGTATGCATAGTCGAAATTGTTCGCTCGAACTTGACGGGACAAGCAAACTTTGTTCCAGATTTTAGTAGTTCGAGCCAACAAAAATATACAAATAGATATTGTGCCGGGATTTGACGATGAGTTCGAGCAAAGGGTAGTGTGCGAATTCACCGAGTTCGAGTGAACGAAGTTTGACTGTTGTTACATTTGGTTTAGAATCAGTATATGTTATTTTCAAATTAGATTGTGGTTATGAAAGGGATTTCTTTGCTGTATTATCGGTATCCATGTTTCCTCTAACCTTTAGGTTGCTAAAATTCTAAACTAAATTGGTCCATCATGCAATTTGGGCAGTACCACTTCTAATTGAAATGGTGTTCACTGAAAATTTACTGACTGAATAGCGAATAGTGCAGGATCAGCCTGCAGAATCACTTGCCGACTGCATCATTTCCATATTTCGGTTTTGAAATGACTGTAGAACAGAAAGTGAGTCAGAATATATGATAATTTTGTCTTCATTGTAGTTTTATCTAACAATTAGTGCGATTTCAATATTTTTTGCTTTTACTGAAAAGATTGTTGAGTAATTTGACATACATAATTTTCATCGATGAAGGTAGCAAACGGCAGCATGGCTATATCTATAAATCGTCTTTCGGACCATCAGTATTTAGTCGGCATTATATTGAAATTTATCGGGCGCTCTAACAGCGATTTTACAACCATCGCTAAACCAGAGTTAATTTTTATATTTACCATTTCCAAAAGTGTTTTTTTGGAATAGACTTGTTGGCGATATCTGTCAGAATAGGAGAAACCTGATCATAAGGATCATAAAAAAATGTGAAATTCTACAAAGTCAGTTTTACATAAAGATTGAAATTGCTCCCAATCAGCTTTGTTGAATTTAGAATAACATGAGTGATCTAAAGGATGACGAGAAGTATTTGGGATAATAACTGGAAAATGGCCACTTAGTCATCTAGCACTTTCCATTCAAATTCAAGAAATGTGTTTGGGTGACATGTTGACAAATCGAATGATGAAAAGCTACCTGTTACGTTTGAACTCTCATGTAACACACAGAGGGGTCTTCTTTTCTTTAAATAAATGTTTGCTAATTTGATCTATAGTCTTGCTGTCAGAGCAGTCCCAAAATTCGTGATGACCATTAAAATTCCCCATACGTCTGCGATAGTTGTATTATAAACCGTTTAAGATCTTCAAGATAGAGTTTAAATTTAGGAACTAAATATATCGAACAGAAAAATGGTCTATGCAATGTAAAATTTAACATTGCAACCGACCGAATATTAATATCCAAAATTTTGACTGTGTGGACATGCATTATTAATTATATATCCTACAGAACACTGAGTAATTTTTCAAAAAAAATATATTTTGTCAAAGTCTTTTAAAAATGTTTCAGTAAGGTACATTACAGTAGTGAAGGATTACATTTTGATAAGATGAGGAGAATTTCTATGTCTACGGCAATTCCACAAGATTATTGTACTTGGCAATTAATAATATTTGTATGAAATGATAAAAAGAATAGACAACTGAAAATTAAAATAAAAGATTAGTGCTGCATTGACTCGGGAGGTGGGACTCTAGATCTTTACCTTCCTTGTAATGCATGAACTGGGCGGAGGAGATATAGGTGGATCGTCGTCATTCTCCCCCTTAAACCAGTTCAATTCGAGAAGGAACCGGTTGTGGGTTTGTATTGGATCATAAGATCCCTTTCCAAACGAATTTTCCAAATTACTTTTTGTTTGGCTATTCGTAAACCAGAATTTAACGTAATTTCTGGCTTTGACAACGGCGTATTTTGATACTTTAGTATGATTTGTACAACTAGTGACAGCTTTGGTTAAGCTACAGTAACTGTATTTTGACCTAGATGTGTCTGTGTAAGTTTAGCTGCAATTTTCGGCTTTTCTTTTCGTACTTTTGGGAAAGGCGCAGAATCAGTTTGCGTATTAATATACTGTGTTGTTTTACTTGTGTTAGATTTTGTAATTGACGAATAAGCTGATGGGAGTTTAAATTCAGCACTGAGATTTTTTCTAGCTTCTGGAAATCTAATGCCCTGTGTGAATTTGATTCATGGTACGTTTTATCATTTCCTTTTGTTGTTTAAAAGTGCCATTAAAACTAAGAATACTTTAATTGCATCGTTTGGGTTTCTATTGCACACAATTAAGCGCCTTATTAATATTAAACGATAAACTGTCTTAAAAGTTACTTATAATTATATAACAGGAAAGTTTAAATTGCTGTTCATTCGCTTTGCTTAAAGTCAGTTTTCTCGGAATCAGCTAAAACACTAAATCTTATTGTCTGTACATTAGTAATTTGGTTGCTACAAGAACAATGAAATTTACTTGCTGTGGAAAAATCGATCATATTTTAAAGGCAAATTAGAATTTTTCAATTTACTTAGGAAAATCATTACTCTCTATTTATGTATTCGAGTAGGAAGTTTATATAAATTGATCATGCAATCTGGTTTGGTAGAAAAGTTTCCACTTTTCCTTTTCATTTCATAAATATGTTATGTAAAGCAATTTTCTTGATTTTTGTTGGATAAACCTTACTGAAAGATTTGGAATTTGGCAGTGTTTAATGTCAGTGGTAGGCATTATATACGGGCTAATACAGAATGAAACAGTCATAATTGAATTAGATTATGCTACATTTTATGTAAACTGTTTCTATAAAACGAAACAGCTGCAGTTACACATAAGGCTGGTTTATAGATAAGTAATTGTGATTAGGTATGTTTATTTTTTATTTATACTTAAGAAAAATGTTATATGTTTTGCTCATGAAAGTGCACAGTGCATTTAGGACCGTTTCATGTCCGTCGTCGGCAATTTCTTTTAAGAACAACTTCCCATAAACCACCTAGCTAATTTCAAACAACCTTCAAAAGATTGTGTCTTGGGTAGTTGTCTTTCATATTCCTTCAAATCTATGCCATCCATACGATTCTGGTTGCCATGTCGACCAAAAGTATATATTGAAAGTTTTTTTCCTCTGACTCCACCGGCTCGATTTCAAAATAATGATACTTTGGTTTTCTTCTACCAAATTTTGTTTGAAACTTGAAACTGTTTTATTTAATTAAATGCCTATTTTTACGTTAAACATATTGGCGTTTTACAAACACATAAAAAATACGTCTTAAATTGAGACATTTAAAAGATGTAAGAAATAAATGAGCATAAATATCATTGTAAATAAGCTATTTAGTAAGTATTAAAAAAAGATCAGGCATCAGATAAGATTAATAAGATATTAGACTATTAGGATACAGTAAGATAAGTAAAAGTGAGTTATTGTGACATGTCCATAAGTTATTACAAACAACTGTACTTTGGTATTAAACAGTGATAAAAGTTTGCATATTCGAATGTATTAACACAGTAAAAATCATCCTGTTCATGTTACCACAATATCTCCAAAATCACAGTCACAGGCTCTGAAAGAGTGCAAAGTAATTCCTAAAATAATGAGTTTTCAACTTCTTTTTGAAAACATCTAATGTGTCTGAGTTCCTTATTTCGAGAGGCAATTCGTTTCAGAGTTTAGGTCCAACAGTACTTAAACTTTTGTTACTGGGCGTTTTGAGCTTGTTGAAAGATACAACGAAGCACCCAGTAATGGAATTTAAAGAACGCAATTTCTTTGTCTGAGTTTGTTTTATGAGAAGTTCTGAAAGATATTTCGGAGAATTTCCTACTGAACAATTATACATGTATGTGAGCAACTTGAATGTGATTCTGGCTTTGAAGGGTAGCCAGTGAAGATCATAGAGCGCTTGTTTGGAACTGTCATATGTTCTCCGATTTAGGACAAGTTTTGCACACATGTTTTGAATTCGTTGCATTTTGTTGACCTCGCTTTGAGCAATACCATATGAAATGACAACGCAATAATCTAAATGGGATATCACCAATGACTTCACAAGAGTTTCAGCAGCATCTTTGGTTAGATATTTCCGAATACATTATATTCTGAAGTAGTAGTTGAGTATCGCGGTTCTACAATTTCCTTTTACATGCTCTTTTAGATTCAAGTTTTTGTCCATGTATGTACCTAGATATCGAATAAAGTTCATTGATTTCACTTCATTACCTACAATGAATTTTTGTCAGTTGCACACTTAGAGAGCTGTTGCTTACTACCAAACATGATGAACTCGATTTTGGAAGTGTTCATTTTGAGCTTATTTTTATTCATCCAGCAGTTGTTGATTGTTATAGCACGTACATTGTTCTAGTTCTTGTATTGCCTGAGATTCCACTGTTGAAGATGATGGTTTAAAGTGTAAAGGCGGCACTGAGATCGATGACAATTAGCGCCGTAACTTCTTTCTTTTCCATAGCATCCAGTAAATCATTTACGCGACGTAACAATGCTGATTCACAAGAATGGTTTTTCCGGTTAGCAGATTGGTTTTTAAGTAGAAGATTGTGTTCATTGACATGATCGTTGAGTCTCAACAGAGCTGCTTTTTCAATTAGTTATGACAAAAACGAGAGGTTACTGAAAGGCCTGTTCTTTGGAAATTCGGGTTCGAGTCCATTTCTTCAACAAAGGTCTTACAATTGCCTGTTTCCATTTTGTATGAAAAATGCCGTCACGCAACGACAAATTTACTAATTTGGTAATAACAGGTAGTAGTTCATCAAAGTACGTTTTCAGCACTTTTGTTGGCAGAATATCAAGTTCACATGATTTCGTCGGTAGTTGGTTTATATGTTTCCTAACTTCTTCCTCACTCAGGTCTTTAAGATCATTAAGAATGTCAAAACAAACTATATCTTTTTCACATGGTTGAATATTATCAAAATGTTTCAACGATTCTCGATTTTTTTTTTGTTTTATACATGAAATGGTCTGCAAATTTCTCTGCCAGTGTACTATTATGTCCAGTTGGCAAAGGGTTCTCAGATCAAGTGCCAGTAATCTCAGATACAACTTGCTAAAGCTTTTTCGAGGCTCAATCGCAATTTAGAACTCTTTTACTCAGAGATGATCTTTTCTCACGTTTGAGGGTTTTTTTTCGTAATTTTTACGTGCTGTTTTGAAGGCTTCAAACAGATGTGATTGTCTGTGTTTCTTTAACAAACGTTCAGATTTGCGTGCCGCTCTTTTAAGATGAAGTAGCTTTTCTGTGAACCAGGGTTTTGGAGCGGGACGGATGTTTTTTTTTATAATTGGTGAGTGTGAGTTCATAATCTTTTCTACTGCTGTCTGAAATTCATCAACAAAATAGTCGACATTGTCACTTTCGAAGGCCATTTCTCTCAGATCACTTGAAAATGTGTTCGCACCATGTCTTTGAAATTTCTAAAACACACCACCTCACTGGTTATATTTTCCTTTTTAACATTTGTCACAATTTTTACTGTACAGTGATTGGAAATATACGGACATTGATCACAAGAAATTACTTCAACACTATTCACTACTTCCACAAGGACCAGATCAAGAATGTTACCACCAGTGTGTGTAGTGAATTGTACATGCTTTTGCAAACCCATTGCTTCAAATCATTCAATTTTATTAAAATGTAATTGAAGGTGAGCATGCATTGCATCTATAAAGCAATAACAGTTCTGAGATATTCTAGTCTGTTTTAGCTTTTATAATAACAATTCATTTTTAAATCATTGTCACAAAATATGATAAAAATAAATACCTTCAGTGTTATGTTGGTACACTTGATAAAAACTTTATAAAGTTTTGTTATACGTGTATGTCTACAGCATGAACACTCATCGGAAAAGGTTGAACTTAAATTAATTTGAAAACTGATCAACTTTTCTCTCTGTTGAAAAAACATCGATACAGAACTCTTTGATCAAATTAAAGACAAAACAAGGAGACAAGCAAAATGCTTGTACGTAGCAAACATCATCAACGTAACACATTTATTGATTTGATTTCTGCAATAATAGCATTTGTGACTGTTGTTACTGACATCAATAAAGGGCCTGAAAAAGATCAGACAAATGAGATTCTGGAATGTTTCAATTTACTACTAGTAATGTTGACATCTGCTAAAACTGAGAAATAAAATCAGTTCAAAGTAGGAACTCCACTCTCATAATTATCATTGATAAAAATTACCCACTAGGAGACATTACAAGAATAACTGTTATTTTAACATATTTTCAGCAATTATCATATCTGAAAATAGTTAATCTAATAAAATTATTGCAGCTGCAAAGTATCTGCATTAAATTTCACTGCTCTCCAAAATTAACAAATATGTCAAAGTAATTTGATAGTTATTGCATCCGTATCTATCTCCGACGTGCAAAGAGTATCTACCGCAGTGGTTATTTAATGTTTCTATGGAGATGCTTTAAATGAAAGTGTAATAGAAGTTGGGCTGGCAATAGAACATTAGAGAGTTCCGGGAAATAGTTTAAAAATGAATAAATACAAGTAATATTCATCTTTAATCCTTACTGAAATAATGCCAAGAATTAGATATTTTAGCATAGGTACACAATTGCCTGCAGTTTACCAACAAAGTGAAACTTAAATGTTTCGAAACAAATATGAAAAACTATTTCACAGTGTGTGAGATTTATTGCAGGTAGCTATTCTGCCAGAAGTGAATAAATATGCTTTCATTAATCCGTTTAGTTCTTTTTAAAATACAGTAGAAATCATGAACAAAAACTGCCGAGAAGGCATGGAATTTGATGAACGTATTGTACACTGAACACAGGTTCAAGCCTGAATTAGCTTTTATCATGTAGTCTTCTTTAAAACTACTGAATATGAATAACTAGTTGATATACATGATGGCTCAAACCTAGGACAAGTTTCACTGTAAACAATGAGTTATCAATACATGATTCAAAATAAAATCAAAATAATGAAGTGAAGCATGATGGGGACTAACAATTGTACAAAACACTTGTCTCGTATGATGTGGCTGGTGAATTAAATCCCTTTAGAGATAGAGCGAAAGTACTTCAAAACTTTGACCTGAAAATCAAAATCAAAACTGGAGATCATTCATGAAATATTGATGTGATAGCTGTGGCCTTTGTTACACACAGTGCGAGTGATGATGAGAAATAATTGTTTAAAGTGAAAGTGCATCAAAACCGCCGACACCGGGTCGAGAAAAAAATACTTAGTTCAGTCAAGCTAATTCATCTCGTTCAGTGAGAGCGTGAAACTGCTTATATGGTTTTAATTGATAAGCGAAAATTGACGAAAGAATATACACTTTCAATTTTTCTAATTTTCTGATGTGCAAGAAATACTTTTCTTGCATTTTAAATTCAGAAAACGGATGGCATTTCTGTTGTTCTTTTTTTTTTTTTTTTTTTTTTTATTATTTATAGAATAGAAGAATATATAGTTTCAGCAGTTTCAGACGAAATACCCAACTTAGTTTGCAGCTCGAAACTTCCTGCTATTTTTTCTTCAGTTTCAAATACATATATTTCGTGTCTTTCTATTATTTTGAATGCACACACATCCTTATGTGATTTTAAGAATTGTAAAGTGGAAGATATCATTTTAGAATGTTCTATCAGCTAAACGTGGTTGTGCATACCATATCATTTGTTTTTACTAAAAGAATTTATCTGAAATGGGCTCTTGTTCAAAACGCTTATCAGATTATAAGGTGCCTGCTGCGAGTATATTATTTCCTCTTTGACAGCATTTAGAAAATAGTGTTACTTGCGCAGCTCTCAATTGAATCAGGACAAATTTATCCTATAACTTAATATTTAGAAACAAGAATAAAGATTTTTTTAAAAAGGGAGTTCTAAGAAAACCATTTCTAGAAACACATAATAATATGCTGCACGTATGGATGTTTAGAAAGGTACATACAGATAGCTAGGACAAAAGTAAACACAAAAAAAGGAACACAACATGGTGTAGTATTAGAGTGGTCATAAGCTAAACAATGTAATGATAATACTATTGTTCCAGGTCCGAATTAATCCATGACATCAGAAATAAATGTTTATGTTTTTCTTCAAGTGTTTACTTTAAAGTGGAATTATGCGCATGTTTTTTTTTTTCAAGTAAGAACCCAGCTGAAATAGATGTTTGTGTAAAAAGCGTGCAGGATATTATAGCTTTTCAACCCAATATTAAAATCTCTTCCTGATGCCAGTACAAAATGATAACTTTCCAAATATGATTTTTCTTCTTATTTTGACTGGGGTAGTCTTTTTAAGAAAAGTCAAACTGAACGAAGGAGTTACTTCCCTTTAACTTCAGAAATCTCTACATATAGGTAAGGTAGATCACTGCGTAGAATATTTGAGACAAGAACTATTACTTTATCTGTCTAATTTCTTTATTTCTAAAGCATCAACTTCAATTACTTATGCAGCATTATCGATAATTTAACACATTTAAATGCACAGCAACCGAAAATTGCCTTTATAAAACATTCAACAAAACACATTGTGGGCAGTCAGATGCACATAATGCCACTTTAACCCAGCAAAATGTAGTGTTGAACTATCGACCGGTCAACAGCACAAACTATGGACAGACAGACAGTAAAGGAAATCATTTAAATTCAAATTGAAGTTTTTTAGTTGATGAAAGCGTTGTTTATTAAAACTTGCTTACAGAAGTGCAAGATATAAAGCTATTCATTAAAAATTAATACAAACAGAAAAAAATCACTTAAGTTATTACCTAGATAATAAGTTTACATAAATGTTTAAGAGAAAATATTAATCAGTTTGAAAGCTAATCTTATTCCTTACCCATTTATAGAAAACTCACTATCTTGTAAATCACAGTAATGAAGGATTTTCCTATGTTAAGCTCGAAAATTGAATTTGCATATTAAAATACGTTTGGAATTGTGGCATTTCTGCAGTAGATACATTTATTATTCATTTAGCAATGTTTGGATATGACCACGTCATTCCTGAGTGCAGCAATGCTAACCTACAATTTCCACAAGCCGTTTAGGCTTGAACATCCGCTTTAGATGTATGCCTTTCACACAATGCTCATCTTATGCTCGCTCTTATGTATTTAGTTTCAGTCTAAGCATATAGGTGCTCATTATTCCTATTGTTGTTGTTTTTGTTTTTGTTTTTGTTGCTGCTGTTTACAACAGTTTCACTGCATTTATCTGAAACATGAAAATCAGTTATTAACCATAGAGTCTTATTAAATTAAATCTATAAGAATATATAAGAATGTATTTATACACTGGTTATTTGGGTACCTACTCGTGTGAGCGATACCGCCCTCGTGTGATTTATGTACATGTAGGTTGTTTAGGGTATATAAAAACAATGCCAACGTATGACACATATTTAAGAATGTTGAACATTTTAAAGACAGATTCGTCCGAGGCAATGCATTAATTCGCACTGGTGAAAATATCAGTCCTCAATAATATTGATATGACTATAAAATTTGAAGAAATGTAGCGAAATTCACGTATTTTGACGTTTTGAGGCGTATTTTTCTTTGTTCAAAGTTGAGATAACTGAATTTGCCACTCACCTTGGTAGAACTATACATACTCAACTATAAAACGTTTGGATCATGTACCTGCAAGTTCTTTTTGTTGATAAAATTTCAATTATATGCATCCTGTTGCTAATTTTGATTGTACCTCTGACGATGGATGAAAATAAACAAAGATACCTACCCGTTTGCACATGGGTACCGTCGTCGTTATGTCAATGAACATTTATAAAACTACCCGCAGCGATTGCTTCCTCATACGGTACACTAAATAAACGCAATTGAAGGTAATTGCTTTGAGGATCTGGAAATAAGAACTGGAAATGTGAAACCCGACCTTTAATAGATCTATTTGATTAGAATTTTAACTTTAAAGATGTAAAGAAAGGGAGTGGTCCGTTTTAGCAGTATTTCACCAATATTAAATCTTCCCTCACACCCACCCTCTATTCTACGCATTCTATCATCTTGCCTTCTTGAAGTTCTTCCTTTTCTCCTTCAGTCTCATTATGAAAACAACCAAATTTGTCGCACACCGAGCAAAAGTGCTTCTGTTAAGACCTTTTTCTTCCTGAAAGGGAAATTGGACAATCTCTCTGGGCATGTATTCGTTTAGGGAGAGGCTTCATAAATCTGCCTTTTATCGTATCTTGTAATATTCGCCTCTGTTCATAGGCGCACCCTCCATTAAGGTAGTGCTTATTAGGCGACTTGTTTACAAGTGCATACAATATACACTACTGTATAAGTGTCTTACAGGTGACTAACTGAAGAAACAGAAGCAGATATGGAAGTCTGTGTATCAGATTCTATCTCTTTTTATTGTTTGTTCACACACTCCTCACAGAGGTTGTAAACGTTAAATGTACGTCTAGGAGGAAATCTGTGAGATTCAAGATTTCAAGATTTTATTTATAACTAGGCCCGTACGGCATCAGCATTATAATAACAACAAATTTAACAAAACAAACACTAATACATAAAATAAAACAGTAGTTTTACGGTCATAATAGATCTGATACAAATATGTTGTAAGCTAAAAAATAGAAGATGGTGTACATTTAGAATTAACCAGGTTGAAAACTTTGTTTTAACTGGCCAGCAAATAACTGCCAGTGACAAAAACCTATCCCTACCTAAAAATTTGAAGTATTTTCTGTACAAACAATGCTAACTTAAAAAGAAGAGTACTATCATTACTTTGAAATAAACGTTAAAATGACATTACATTCAACGGTTGAAAGTCATTTGGTAAATATTTTACTCTGTCCAAATCAATGTAGGGACATTCTAAAATAAGAATATTGCGGAATACACTGGTGAAAGTACTGACTGATTCAACCAGAATGCAGCAGATCCAAGTTGTTCTAAAGATTCTTTTACATATGAAATCCAAGAACAATAATTTACATTTTGCTGATAGTGTCTGTACATGAACCTGTATACAGTTTATCTTTTCTTGTTTACCATTTAATAAATTGTACACCAGTAGTTCAATATTCTATTTCTAATTACAATATCTATTGGTAATACCCCAACTCACCAAAAACCATGGCATAAGGTGTTGTCTTTTTAACCTTCAGTAATGCTTTTAAAAATTCAAGCTGAAAACTTTTAACGATGCTAACATCACCACATCCCCATACCTCTAATCCATACAATATTATTGGCTGAACCACAGACTTAAATAAATGTATCTGTGAATCAATACTAAGCTGCAACTTCCTATATATTTTTTTTTCAACAGAGCATACATAGCATTTCTAGCTTGGTCAACCAAATATATTTTAGTTTTATTGAAGTTACCACTGTAGTTAAATTTAATTCCTAAATAACTGAAGTCATCTACTACTTCAAGTGCCGCATTATTATGATAAAAGGTAGACTTATTTTGTACTTTTCCACGTTAAAAAAAACAACCTTAGTTTTATTTAAATTAACTGTAAGTTTCCAAATATTCTGACATACATTAAATGCAGATTGTAAATCATATTAAGATTCTGCAAATAACACTGTATCATCTGCATAAAGTAACAAAAATAGCTTTAAGAACATTTCTGAAATATCATCACTAGGCAGGTCCTATACATTGTTTGATAATTCCACTAGTCCTGAACAATAATTAGACATATATGTGACTAAATCATTCTAGAAAACAGAAAATAATATTGGTGATAAATTTTCACCTTGTCATACACAAGTTGAGTTAATAAAGAAATTTGATAGACTTTTGCTACTCTTTGCACAAGATTTGGCTTTATCATATATTGCATAATATACAGCCTTAAAGACTTTCCCATCAATGCTATGCTGTAGTAATTTATTCCATAAACACATACGATCGACAGAATCAAACGCTTTCTTGTAATCTACAATGGCACAATATAAGAGCAGATTGTTTTTTTTATATTTTAACTTACTGCCTTTAGATTCAAATTCACCATTTGCAATACAAAATTAGCAACAGACTATAAGACAGGTAAGATGATATTTTGCTAAAGTTTAAGTATCATACGAGCTGTAATAACTTTGAAATAATGTACAAATGGTTACCAAGAATAAGCAAAATTTCTCGTCGCTTGCTTTCTTTTTTTCTTTTAATTTCCCACCGTTTTAGCTCTGCTTTCAACAGTTGGATGATAAGCAAATTGCTCGGGGCTTGAATTGTTCGACAAACCTGCAAACCTACTAAACTTCATGCCCTATTTACCGACCTTCATAGAACATCACTTTTTCCAACACCTATTTTTCATGAAAGTTCTACTTTAAGTTAAAGTAACGATAAAAATAATGAGGGAGCTGAATAGTTCCTAGTAAAATTCCGGTCAGTTGTGGTCTGTTACCCTAAAATGGCGCACAATATAAACCCCCTACTTTTGATTTCGATCTGCAAAACTTGTATGTGAAGTGTATAAACATATCTCATCTCATTCCATGCATGATGTATTCCAGCAGTAAAAAGGTGTGATTAATGCACTTTTTCTACACGAATTTTCGCACATTGTGAAACAATGACCTGTTTACTACTGACTTCTTTCGACTACTCAAACGAAGCCGTTTTCGGCCAAATTACTTATTTTATTCCTCAAAACGGAGCTCAACATGGGTCGATCGCAATGAAATATTTGACAAAAATCATATCATTTCTGAACAAATTTAATTTTGTTTTTGTTGCAAACATTTTGTACCCCATAACAACTTAAATAACAAGACAAAACGTACGGAAGTCGCAATATTCAATTGAAAATACACCTAAGAATGTGTCTATGTAGATGGATCTTGAAAACGAACTTGAAGAAATTATGTGAGAAGTTTTTCTTCGGATAGGCTGCTTCCGGTAGCTGGAGGGTATAAAAGACCAAAGTTTTATCTTCATCCTAGCTGGTCATTGCATATTATCGCTAAATTTTAGAAAAGGGATCTGCGTCAATGTAATGTTCATTTCAATAACGAGGAGGGTATCCGCTGGATTGATAGAAACAACGAGGATGGTACCATGGTACATCGTCAGAGGTATCTTATTTTCTAGACACTGTCTTCGAAAAAATCCTTCTAATTTTTCTGTGCTTCAAGTTTTTGTGAAATGAAAGCAATGCCTAATACACAGAATGACTGCTTTTCATTTTCCTAACAAAAATTCCTAATATTATCCGAAATAATACCATTAATCGTAGAAATATATACCATCGCCTTAAAATATCTTCATTTCAGCGACAAAAAACGTATTTTTTTCACAGTTATTCAGATCATATGAGATAGATATTTGACAGTGTGATTCAGGGAGTATGAAAAAAAGAGAAAAATGTATAACAGCAGGCTCCGTGTGATTGAGTTATATAACATACATGTACATACCAGTGGCGCAACAGGTTTACTGTACTCCATGATCTGAAAGAAACTATGGTTATAACATAACGATACGGAATAAAAGTACTTCATAAGACTATTTTGATATCTAACTCTATAAGATCTTTACAAGCAAAACAAACAAGCAGAGTCAGTCTATTCATGAGAGGAAATTAAGTGAACGGTAACCTAAAGCTCATATCAACAGCTTAAGGTACTGAATTAACGAGAAAATGTCAAATTGCTGAGTCAAAGTCTTATGCGTCATTTTACAGTCGCCATATGGCTCGTAAGACCTAATAAAATATAGACCTTTTTACAAAAGCTATCGGTTGCTATGCTATTTCCCGGATGTTTTCATTTTAACGCGCATCTTTACCTGTGGCAAAAGAATGCTCAACAATTAGTAAACCTACATAAAATTATCATCATATTACGAATTGTTTTGCCTTTATAAAGATGATTTCAATCAAGTAATTTATTATACAGTATGCTTTGATTAAAAACATGTATGTTATTAATCATATCTTACCTGAATAACTGGCTTTATTCTTATTTTCATCAGAAAAGAACAAGCATTTTCAGTCTATTTCCATACAACATACGAATGTAAAACTTATTCCTTACATTTAAAAATGTCACATTTTCTTTCATTTTTTCTAGTTCTTTCCACAATTTCAAATAGTTGTTATGTAACTTAAACGACATCTACATTCTTAGGGGACGCGGCTCAATGTCTTAAGTAATATACCGGAAATTATAACGTAACTATTGTGCAAATGACATGATAAAACATAGGTTACCTAGGTAATCAAGACCCCAACATAACCTCTTATTAGAGCGGATCATAAAAGTTACTGAAGCATACAGTATGGCTTTGATCTGACATACTCTAATGCCCTTCGGTCATCAATGCCATAATAAGAATGCAATCTGGATTTATATATCACGTGGCGGAGCTGTTTTGTGAATCAAAAATAAACTTTTTACAAATATAAAATGAAAGTTTAACACCATATTTGCTTGTACTGTACTCACTAACTTTGCAGAAGAAGGGAGGGGGTGGGGGAAACAACAAAACTATTGTCGAAAACTAAACATAATTTCAGCTGAATCTGTTAGAATGACAATGCATTCTCAAATTGCAGACGATGATTCATAACATGTAGTCCGGAGTCTAAAAGTTTATATAGTCCCAGAATATTTCTGTTAAAGTGAGAAAGTAATTTAAACATACCTCTATAAATTATGACTGTAAAATAAGATTTAGGTTATTAGGCATGTCTGAAGTTGGCTTAAAATTATTACAAAATAGCTTCAGTTAGTTTATCATCACTACTGTAATATGTCATTCACTGGCAATAATATATTCGCTACAATATCTTGTAATTCATTTGCAGGAACATGTCCGCATTAGAAATATGTCATTCACTGGCAGCAAAATGTCTGCGACAGTAATATGTGACTCCCTGGCAGCTACATGTCCACTACAGTAACATGACATTCAATGGCAGCAAAATGTCCTCTTCAATAACATGCTATTTCATCGCAATAAAATGCCTGCTACAGTAACATGATATTCATTCAAAGGGAAGGGCTTTTTGTTCTTTTGTTTATTTCGTCAACTTGGATTTCTTAAAACATTTAAAGAAGTGGAAGAATTTTCCAAACCGGAGTAAAAATGAGAAAGTTATGTGCATTTAAATATTTGGTCAAAATGGCGGCCATTTTGTTTCCATGGCAACAAAAAAACAAAATGGCCGATTTTTTAAATGTTTAGATACGTATTTGAACTGTATTTACTTATTTCAGTAAAATAATTTCTCTACTTTTCCAGCTATAATGAAAGAAATTACACCCTACACTCAAAAGCATACGAAAAGTAATCTATTTAAAAGGTAATTTGCTAAATGACGTCAAAACACACTTAAATGGCTGCTTTCGTGATCAGCCATTTTCGTAATTACAAACTGCCATATCTTTTTCAATAGTGGTCCGATTTTGAAAAATCTTTCAGCGTTATAAAATGCCTGAAGATCGCTTTTGTATAGAATTAACTTATTGTCAGGCTTTCCTTACCCTTCAAGAAAGTTTTATTAGTCACAAGTTTGCCCTCATCCCTAACGAAATTAGTACAGTAAATATGGATCATTTATCAAAATACTAGCTAACGATTATTAGAAGGTATTTTCTATATGCATAATGTTTCAATGTACATGATAACCCATTGAAATCAAAGCACGTATATTAAAATCATATTATTCCGTAAATTATAATGTATAAAAAATAATGGGAAGTAGAAAAATACACTAAATATCAGATTCTAATTCAACGTACTGTCTAAATTTTGAGTTTGTTTCAATACTGCTTGATTTGATTCATGATGCGTTTTATCATTTTCTTTTGCTGGTAAAAAGTGCAATTAAAACCACGAAGACTTTAAATGCATCGTTTGGTTTTCTACTGCACAAAATGCAGCGCCTTATTGATATTAAGCGATAAATTGTTTTAATGCTTACTTAAAATTATTTAACGGGAAAGTTTACATTGCTGTTCTAGTGCTTTGCCTCAAGTCGATTTTCTCAGAAATAGCTCAAAACTCTAAATCTTATTCTATGTACATTAGTAATTTGCTTGCTACGTGAACAATGAAATTTACTTGCTGTGGAAAAATCGATCATATTTGAAAGGCGAATTAGAATTTCTCAATCTACTTAAGAAAACCATTACTATCTATTTATGTTTTCGAGTAGGAAGTTTATATAATATGATCATGCAATCTGGTTTGGTAGAATAGTTCCCCTTTTCCTTTTCACCTCATTAACATGTTATGTAAAGCAATTTTCTGGAACATAAATTTCCAGTTCTGATAAGCTTAACCTGAATAACCTTAATGAAAGATGTGAAATTTGAGTAGGTATAGCATGTGCGCTAATACAGATTCTACACTCTTACGCTAGAATGACGTCACGTTAACGTGCGGTGACGTCAAAGTTTTTGTTGCGACCAAGAAAGAGCGCTTCTATATTTATTCAACTGTTTTAGATTAACGGCATATTAGAATCCAAAAAATTTATAGCAAAACCGTGTTTTAACAATATTTATACACTCGGGCGGTAATACGTCGTACAAATGATTTCACTCGGATTGCGCCCTCCTGAAATTATTACACCCGACATATAACCGCCAATCGTGTTTAAATAGTGCTAAAACACTCTTTTGCTATAAATTATTTCTTAATTGAAATAGTCATAATTGAAATATTTTATGCTGCTGTAACATTAGGTGTAAAACGAAACAGCTGAAGTTACATAGCAGGTTTGTAAGTATGTTTATTTCTAATTTCATATTTAAGAAAAATGTTATACTTTTAGCTCACAAAAGTACACACAGAATTTATGATAGTTTCATGTCCGTCGTCGACAATTTCTTTTAAGATCAGCTTCCCATAGACAAATAGCACATTTCAAACAACCATCAGAAGTTTGTTACTTGGGTTGTTGCCCTTCATATTCCTTCAAATATAGTCCACCAATACAATTCTGGTTGGCATGTCAACCAAAAATAAAATAAATATTTGAAAAGTTTTTCCTCAGAAAACGCCGGCTAGATTAAAAAAAAATGAATGATACTTTGGTACTCTTCTACCAAATTCCTTCAAATTATTCTGTTTCAATAAAATACATTTGAAGGTGTGCATGCAATGCATCCATAAACCAGTAACAGTTCAGAGATATTCTCGTCTTTTTTTAGTTTTTATAACTTTAATTCATCTATAAATCATTGCCACTCAATATTATAAAAATGAATGCCTTCAGTTATTGTTATAAATATTTGAAGTAATCTATCAATGATAACTAACGCTTCATATAAATGTTTACTTGTTATATAACGTGTAATGTCTATAACATTGAATCATATTTAAACTGAACTCTCATCTTTGAACAAGCTTGAAAAAGCTCATAAATTATGTTATACGTGTATGTTTAACAACCCTGGAAAGTAACTTTATTTTAACTAGTACTTCTCTCAGTGGAAACATCAATACTGCAATCTTTAATCAAATTAAAGACAAATCAAGGAGACAAGCAAAATGCTTGTGCGTAGCAATTTCTGAAAAGAGGGTCATGAAATACCTGTATCGCTCACCTAGTCTAATTCTTACAAAAAAAAAGCAACATTGTTCAGATGACCAATTATCCAATATGATCTAGATGTCATTAAAACAAATATACTTAGCATGCTTTGTGAAAATCATGTAGAACTTCCTAACCAAAGCTTTGTTCTCCTTGACCTATAGACATAGTTTTGGACCCAGAAAATGTGACCTCTGTAGTGATTTTTCTATGATATGTCCTAGGTTTTTTTTGTAGACTTCGTTAAAACAAACATAATTACAGCATATATGGCCTAAAGAGTGTAAACAATATTTTCTATGATTTTACCTAGCGATCTAGTTTTTAACCCCCCAAAAAAGACCAAGTTTCGAAAATTCTCTAAATACAATCCAAACAAACAGTACTTTTTGCTTTAATATCGATCATTTAATGATAAGATATGGCCTTTAGAATGTTATCAAGGTTTAACTTTGCATAAAACTAGTGCCATAGTCATAATTTTTGACACCAGATAACGCAGTATCGAACTTGACCTAAATTTCAAAATGATTACAATTCTGTTTTAGATAGACTCAGTAAAATTACCGCCTCTAAAGTTTTAGCAAGGCTTTGCATAATTTAACCTAGTGGTCTAGTTTTTTACTCCAGTTGACCCAAATCCAATCAGATCTAGATTTCATTAAGACACACATTCTGGTCAGATTTCGTATAGGTCACTGAAAACACACTGAAAACTAAATCTTTTTAAAGCATTTTTATTTGAACTAGTGACCCGGATGACACGTTTTCAAAACCTGACATACGTTTCATAAAAGCAGGCATTTTGACCAATTTTCATAATTATATTAAGATCAAGTAGAAAAATTTATCTCTAGAGTGTTAGGAATTTTTATATTATGAGTAGATTATTAATACCTTCTCTTTGTATTTAGTAAAACAGTATCATGAATATATCAAACTTGATTTTTTATTTAACAGAATTGTTCGGTGCTTGTTTCCTATTTTGTTGTCAGCATAAAGTAGTAAAATAGAAAAAGTTAGAGAAAAAAACACAAAAACACATCTGAATCAAATGGAAAACCACAGTTCGCCCAACACAATGAAGTGAAATGAGCGCACATTCTAATGAAATAAAAAAAACGTATATATTCCAAGAACTATCAGCAAATCAAATATCGTGTGTTCGATTGTTTGTATGAGTGATTCGAACAAATTTGAGCCAAGCAAATCTCTCTTGGATCCCTGGCCGCGTCATACCAAAGACGTAAAAAATGGTACTAGTAGCTTCCTCGCTTGGCGCTCAGCATTAAGAGGATAGTACTAGGACTGGTCAGCCCAGTGTCAGTATAATGTGACTGGGTGGGGTATCATGTCACGTGTCTAAGGCGTGATATTCCAGTGAGTCAGCACTATAAAGTTGGGCATTGTGCTCACTGCTACAAGCAGACACCGTCGTTTATATGACTGAAAAATTGTTGAAAAAGATATTAAACCCGAACACACACACACACACTCTTGGAACATAATACTTTCGATGACATTTTTGTGTATACTAAACTATTACAAATCAATCTTTTATGAACTTTTCATTATTGTCAACATATTTTTTTCTGTCATAAAATAAACTGATTGCTTACCTCGAGTGATCTAAGTCCGTTAAAATGCACATCAGCCGAATACAATATCCCAGATCAAGCTACTGTTATAATATGATAGTAGACGAATGTTTTAACTTTTCATTTATTAGGAAAATAAAAACAATTCTCATCAGAATTCGACGACAAATACATTATTAGAACATCAAATATGCGACATAAAGGCTAATAATAGGAAACATTTGATTTTTTTTTTTAAATACCACACCGCGATGTGTGGGTTAGTCGCTATAAATTAAGGATATACTAGGTTAAATCTTGATCATCCGTCAAACGTCTTCATATATAAACATTTTAAGTAAAAACAGAACAATTAAACCTTACTTAATATGTCGTAATCATTCAAATATAAGCACACCTCTTTATCAGCAATACAAGTAGTACGCCATTATACCCCTTTCAAATGTCTTTATGTTTGGACAAATATAAAAATACACCTGAATCAAGCCAATATGGTCCATTGGAAACACAAAGCGGTGCAGCCCTAGCATACTGCAGGTAGAGTCCGCTTTATAAAGGAAATGAATTGTTCAACACCCCTTTTGTGCCAAGGCATCGGTTTTTAAAAGTGGAATGATGATTATGCACGAATATTGAATGGACTACATAATCCAAAGATCCCAGAAATGATATTTAAGAAATAATAAGTTCCCAAACGTGGTTTATCGTAGAATAACCCGAGTTTTGATTTCTTACGCGTAAGAATATATCACGAAGGTCGTAGGCCTGAGTATATATTGTTTCGCATAAGAACGAAAAACTCAGGTTATTCTACAATGAATCACACTTGGGAACTTATTATTTCGATTCTAACACGACATACTAGTATTAACAGTGTTAGAAAAATGGTAACTGCTTTTTACGACCGTGCTACCGTACCGCGGCGCCTGGATCGGATGACGTCATTGCACGCGAGTGGTTTATTGCAGAATAACCGGAGATAGATTTTGCTCTACATGTATGTAGGTTATTTGCTGGTCGTGTTAGAATAAAGCTGAATCCAAGTATGTTGCGACACAATCCAAATATAACCTAAGTGTATAATTCAACTGTTTCAACAACACAAGTCATATGTACAGGAATTTGTTACACAATATAGTCCAATGTAAAAGCAAGAGTTTAAATCATAGAAATTCGCTCTGCATTAGAAAAATCAATAGAAAAATAGCAAACTCATTTCTCATCTCATCAGAAATTGGTAGTAAATTTGTATTGTAAGGATTGGTCAATAAATTGACCTGGCATTTATTCAAAATGTGAAATAGATTAGCTCTCTATCGTGCCTCTGTGGGTCATTAAATGGCTTTTATCTCGCAAGGTTTTAACCGTTCTTGATTTAGAAGAGACGTGATTGACAATGTTGCATATAAACGGCAAACGTACCGAATCGGTATCCATTTATCACTGCTTATATTTGACAAGCTGTCTTAATAGACATTGATACATCTGGGGCCGAGAGTTAAGGTCGCTGACTTCGAATCACTTTCTGCTTACAGCTATGGGTTCGAAGGCTCGCTTGAGATATCTGATTCTTTCATACGAAGAAGCCATCCAGCTATTCTACCAAATGCCTGCCTGGGCTGAAATAATACCTGGAAGAGCATATAGGATTTTCCTACACCATCAAAAGTTTGACATTGACCCTTCATGTGACCTTAAGTGCATCGGTGTGACTATTTGTGGAAACACTACAAAACAAACGCAAACCTATTAGATGTTTCCATTTGACGTGATATTTGAATTTTTTTATACCAGGATGAATTACATTATAAAGCATTAAAGCATATATTGATCTGATTACATAAACAACGGACCCGGAAAATAACAGACAAACGAGATTCTGGAATATTCCAATTAACTACTCATAATGTTGGCATCAGCCAAAAGCAAACACAGCAACTGTTAGCTCACATAATTATATTCGACAGATATTACCGACTAGAAGATATTACAAGAAAAACTGTTATTTAAAACATAGTTACAGCAATTATCACATTTGAAAATAGTTAATCTTAAAGTATGATTGCAGTTGCGAATTAACTGCAATAAATTCACTGCTCTCCGAAATCAACAAATAAGTCAATGTAATTATCCTTACCTATCTCCGACATGCAAAGAGTAACTACCGCTTTAGTTATTTAATGTTTCTATAGAGATGCTTTAAATAAAAGTGTAATAGACGTTGTGCTGGCAATAGAACATTAGGGAGTTCCGGGCAAGGATATAAAGACGAATAAAATGTACATTTCAAATTATTATTGACACAATGCAAAGAATAAGATTTATTTTAGCATACGTAATACACAATTGCCTGCAGTTTAACAGCAAAGTGAAACTTCATGTTTTTCGGAACAAATATGATAAAGTACTACATTGCATCATGTGAGTAATGATGTATTGTAGGTTGCTATCTGACAAGGGCGTGTTGTATGAATCAAGCTTGCGAGATAGGACCATAAGTGAATAAATTTGCTTACATTAATCCGTTTAATTCTTTTTTCTTTGGTATACAGTAGAAAAGCATGAATAACAACTGAATTAAAATTCAAGCTGGAGCTATATATCGTTGACCCCCAATGTATGTTGAACAGAAGTTAAAGCTTGAATCAGCTTCTATCATGGAGCGTTCTTGAAAACCATAGAATATAAATATTTAGTTGATATACATGATGGCTCAAAACCATACCCTATTACCTGATGTCCTCCACGCCGAGGGATGCGGCTAACACAGAGGTCAGAAATCAATAACGGTGAGTAGTGGTGTTAGTTTTTATTATTATTATTATTACTATTATACCAGATTTATATAGCGCCCTTTTCATGATAAACATGTTCAAAGGCGTTTTACATAAGCTAACGCAGCCACACAGGGCGCGAAATTCATCCTCTACTAGTACAGACACAGAGCCATCTGACCAGAGGGACAGAGTGAGATAAAGCCCCCAGAACAGACGGAGAGAACAGAGAGAGATACAGGCCTGTCCGGCTAACTTAGGCTAGCTCTTTGCGAATAGACAGTATGGTTCTTTAACTTGCCCGGTGTATAGCACCGATAGACGCGAAGCCATCTTTCCTGGGAAGCACCAGTACAGGCCTCTTAGTCAGGTGGGAGTCACTCAAGAGCATCTCAGAAATTTTAAATTCCTGGACCTCTGGATTGGCAGTCAAGTGTGTTACCACTAGACCATCGGCCCACCTCAAATGACATTTCTGCAGTAAATACATTTATTATTTATTTCGTTATGTTCGGATATGACCGCGTCCTTACTGAGTGCAGCAATGCTAACCTACAACTAACATAAGTCGCTCATGCTTGAACATCCGCTTTAAATGTATGCCGTTCACACACGGCTCATCTTACGCTTGCTTTTATTTATTTAATTTCAGTCTGAGTATATAATTGCTCATATCCCTATTGTTTTTGTTGTTGTCGTCGTCGTCGTCGTTGTTGTTGTTGTTGTTGTTGTTGTTGTTATTTACAATAATTTGCCTGCATTTATGGCGACAGCTTAAAGTGAATATTGTCGTATACTAAATTAACAAGAAATACTCAAAATACTGAGTCGAAGTATATTGTGTAATTTTACAGTCGCAATATGACTCGTAAGACCTAATAAAATATATATGATACTTTGGAATCATATAGTATAACAATATACTCTGTCGGAAATGTGTGAAGTTAAGATCAGCATCCTTTCCCCCATACTACTGAATGATGAAATTACTTGTATAGTACACCTGACGATCATGTCAACAGCTGAAGCTGAACACTGTCATAAACTATATTAATGTCACAGCACTGAGTCGAAGTCTTGTTGTTAGTCATTTGGCTAGTAAGACCTAAGCTATGGAATCAAATAAAATATATATGATACTGTGGAAGCATATAGTATAACAGTAAACTGTCTGAATGTGTTATCTTTCGAGTACAGCACCCTTCGCACTATATTACCGACTGAAGCGGAAATGAAACTAAATTAACATTAACGAACTGGACAGGATAATAACATTGAGTCAAAGTACAGGGCGACATTTTACGGCCGCCACACGACAATCAAGACTGCTGTTTTGAAAGTTAGTTTAATCTAGAAGATCATTCGGAAGCGTAAACTGCAACCAACCACTCACGCAAAATACTAGCAAACTTACTTTTGTAAAGTGATTGTGCTGTAGATGAGAGGTAATTAATGTGAAGCACCTCTCATGCTCCTCCTGGTAACAGCTACAGTGGAACTCTATCTAGATGAAGTAACATTGTATATACTCCATGATCCTTGAAGAGTAGTAACGATAAAAGCACTTAGAACAGCTGGATATAAAATGCAAAAATAAAAGCTGTAATACTAATGTAAAAAAAACCAAAACAAGCATATTTAAAGAAATGGCAAAGTAAAAAACGAGGAAGGCGCTCATGTAAACATATATACATGAAATCAAAGTTTAACACCATATTCGCATGTACTCTGTACTCCCTTACTTTGCAGAAGAATAGGGGGAGGACAACAAAATATTGTCGAAATAAGTATAAGTTCAGCTGAATCTGTTTTAATGCCAATGCATTCTCAAAATGCAGACGATGATTCATAACATGTAGTCCAGAGTCTAAAAGTTAATATAGTCCCAGAATATTTCTGTTAAAGTGAGAAAGTAATTTAAACATACCTCTATAACTTATGACTGTAATATTAGATTTAGAATATTAGGCATGTCTGGAGTTGGCTTGAAATTATTACAAAATAGCTTCAGTAAGTTTATCATCACTACCCTAATATGTAATTCGCTGGCAATAAAATATTCGCTATAATAAGTTGTAATTCATTGGCAGTAACATGTCCAATTTAGTAACAAGTCAGTAAAATGGTAGCAAAATGTCTGCTACAGTAACATGTCACTCCCTGGCAGCTACATGTCCGCTACAGTAACATGATATTCACTGGCTGCAAAATGTCTGCTACAGTAACGTGTCACTCCCTGGCAGCTACATGCCCGCTACAGTGACATGATATTCTCTGGTGGCAAACAAAATGTCTGCTACAGTAACATGTCACTCCCTGGCAGCTACATGCCCGCTACAGTAACATGATATTCACTGGCGGCAAAATGTCTGCAACAGTAACATGTCACTCCCTGGCAGCTACATGCCCGCTACAGTGACATGATATTCTCTGGTGGCAAACAAAATGTCTGCTACAGTAACATGTCACTCCCTGGCAGCTAAATGTCCGCTACAGTGACATGATATTCACTAGCGGCAAAATGTCCTCTTTAATAACATGTTATTTCATCGCAGTACAGTGCAAACTACAGTAACATGATATCTACTATATCTCAAGAAAGTTCAATTTGTCACAATGTTGCCCTCAACCCTATCAAAAATAATACTATAAATATGGATCATCTTTCAAAATACTATCTAACTTTATGTTTCAATGTACATGATAACCCGTTAAAATCTAAGCACACTCGTTAACATGATATGATTCCGTAAATTATAATGTATAAAAATAATGCAAAAAAGAAGAAAATACACTAATTATCAGATCCTCATTCAACCTACCGTCTTTATGAGTTTGTTCCAATACCGTTTCATGTCTTTGTAACTTTCAGTCCAGATCCATCCAGGATAAAACCAGATATAATATATAATTATATGTTTACCGATGTGTATACTGACTGTTTGCAATTAACAGCTTACGCCAGCATATGCAACATTTTGTGTCTGACGCTTATCTCATACCGCCTCCAAAATAACATAGAGCAAACGGAAGTAATAAATATAACAAAAGTATCACAAACATTTGGCATATATGATACGTTATTTTAGACAGGGACGTTATTTGCACTTGAATATACTAATTATCAATCGTTATTAATGATATACTTTGACCATATCTCTGTCGTTTTTCCTGGATGTTGGCAGAAAAGTAGAAACAGCATTTGACTTTTAGGAGACTTTTCCCCATATATTAAGAGACGAGTGTCTACACTCAATTGAATCAAACGTAACGACTTGTAAAAATTATGAAAAATGCGTTAAAGTATCGCAGGCAAAACGTTGCAAAATAGTATACCTGAATATTTTTGTTTCGTGCCCTGCCCTTGTATTGTCAAATTCATATACTCCTATTGAATGTGTCACATTCTAATTGGCAATGTTACCCTCATATTCCTTGTTTCACAATCATACTTTTTATATTTCAGTTCTTATTTCATTTTTTAGAACAAGTGAGAGCAGCGTCCATTTTCATTCATAAAGCAAAGATAATAAACATACACATATACATACAATGATTTTAAAATAGAAACTGTGGGTAACATGGTGGTGTTATTCGAGAATTTTGTCACTATCACACATTGATTACGATAAATGAGCATGTCCAAACTTACGGTGTGTTTCCTCATTTTTGTTTTAAAGTAACGAATACAATTAGAGCTATTTCGAAAATATAGATATATTAAAAGAAAACAGGAACAAGAATAAAAATGTAAAACCGAGATTATAAATGTAAAAGCTGATGCCGAGTTTGATGACGAGTAAACGCAACTTTCAGACAGGAACGCAAAACATACATAATACGAATTTGAAATATGAAACAAGAATATAAAAACTTGACAAGAATATTAGAAGTTGAGCAAGAATAAGCAACATTTGGCCTGCCATATTAAAGCACGCTCATAAATTATACTCTTCTTTATCTAGTCAAGAAGAAAACATTATGTTAGATTGGAATATAAGGCATGTGATCACGACTGTTCCCTGATTTAATTCAGTAAGAAAATATAAACCTTTCTGATACGCCTATGCAATAAATTACGCTTCATTTTATATTGTGAGAAATATTTTGAAAACTGTCTTACAAAGATGATCTTCTTGAAATAGTTTACAAAACAAAATTAGAAAGATATTGTTTCTAAATTAATCTCTCAACTGAAAAAACAGCTTTTCACTTTTTAACAATGAACATGAACTGTTTAAAATGGTGCAATGATACTGTTGAGAAGAGAACACACTCAATCATATAATTAGGATCCTCCTCCATCTGGCAAAGGGCATACTACTGTTGGGATTAGTTTTTTTACTAGGATAATCTTGACCACTAAAAGCTCCGTCTATAGATTTTGCTAAGTTATTTGTTACATGACGTTCCTGTTGCGGTGTGCTTCAATCTGATATTCCAACCGAATTATGCCGTAGTTGTAGTAAGATACAACATGGTGGTAAAGGTTAGAAAATACATCAACCACGTTATCTAAGGTGTGATAATAAAGTAATTCTATCCTTTTGAAATAACTCAACAAACAAATATATCGGTTATCATGCTATCTTTATGAAATATTTAAAGTTATTTTATCTCATTATAAAATGACAATGAAAGCGTCGTTACTTCGACAAACTTTAAATAAATAAATACTTTTGTCTTTTTTCAAAACAGATGCAAATCATTCCAAAGACAGTGAAAGAGGAAAAGCTATTGCTCCTGTGCTTTTAAACGCTTTTTCGCAGAATCGTCAAATATTTGCAAGTTGATTTTACTTTGAAAACAAAACATGAGTCTGTGTTTAAGCAGCATAAAATTATGTTTAAGAATATTACAATATAACCGTGATCGCTGGGAACATGTTAGGATACTTGAATAATAGGAAGGCCACATTTCTTAGATTTAATAATTTAATGCTAGTACCTGAAACATTGGATTGCACTTAAAAGTATTTTCAACAGTATTACAGCTTACAGATATTTTCAGTTTGCTTGCTTCTTACTTAAAATAACAGATTCCATCTTTAAAACAAAGGCTTGTTGCTTTAGCACAGGTTTTTTTGCTGGTTTGTATTAAAACTGACGATCAATAGCATTTAAACTGTCAATCTATAGAACACTTGTGAATCAGATGTTATTCCGCTTTTAAGGCAAATGCATCTAAAACATTACTTCGAAATGAATTTTAAAAGAAATAAAAAAGAACGTTATTACGTGACCAAATTACACATGATACATTTTCCTGGAATAATGAATATCCTAAGTAAATTGAGATATCGTAATTTGCCTTTTAAATGCGATCGATTTTACTTCAGCTCAAACATTTATTGTCCAGCTTTCTCGCACAGCTTTCTACCTCTGGAGAGCTGAACGTGATAGGCTACAAGTAAAAAAATGAATTTAAACCAGAACAAGATTTAAACACCATAGATATGTTCGATAAGTTATATTTCCCGTTGTATGTATAAATCTATTCAGCAGAATAGTAATTCAATCGTATAGATAAAGGAGATTGATTATCATGTGCTCGTAAATAAGATTGCGGTCTGCTTCGGAAGCTTAGCTGCAAAGTAATCGAGTTATCAATTTAACTGAAATGTAATTTTATTTTGCTGTACGTTTAACATTATTATATAAAATAAATAATATAAATAAGATACACCCGGTTTCATTATTCATCATACCTACGTTATCGCATGTCTCACATTTTATTTATTCTTTTAATTTATTTGGGGTGAAGAAGCTACATATTATAAGTGACAGTTAACTGCACCACGAGGATACAGTAGATTTGTTTTACATGAATATATGAATAATTGTATATTCTCATACTTTACTTTTCTTAATGATTTTTTTTCTTAGTTCGGCGTAATAAAACTTTTGATTTCATCCTATTATATATTGTTGCGTTATGCAGTGTTTCAGTGAAAAATGGAAAGCTTAAAAATAGTTCGAGAAAGATGCGTCTGAAAACTTTTTTGTAAAATACATCCTTTTAAAAAATGTATTGTTAGGAAAAAAGACAAGATTCAGCAGGACTAACAACGCTCCAAGAACGCATTTTTATCAATATGAAATCAAACGTCAAAGTACGCATGTGTGTGTGTAAATGATTGATGCTTACAAAAAAACGAAGTGAAACAACTGCATAACGAGGAAAATCAATTGAAGGTACACATTGAAGCACCGCCCTAAAAAGCTACTTGCTTGGCACTTTATTTTACGGATTTTTTTTACACACGAACACCGAATATCCTCTGTGATTCGATATTATTAGAAATGATGAAGTTGAAGAGTCCAAGTCTGAGACAACATTTAACTCCTGCCACATTAAAGACTCTTTTGTGTAGGTATATTCTTCTTAGATCGGAAAGTTACTATATAAGAATGTACACAAATAGAGCAATACAAGTGAACAAAATTATCTGCTACGACAAGAAAGCATGAAGGCTATTTGAAATCATAAAGCTAACCTGCAATTTTTGTGCTACGTTGTTGGCGTTCACTTTGACATTTGTTACAAACGTGACATTTTGCCACGAAGGTAACATTATGTTATTGCAGATGCCCTTGTCCTTTTTGCTGTATTTTGCATATATTTAAAATGTACTTGTAACTGGATTTTTGAAGTAACCCGTCTACAACATTTTTAAGTTACAGCGTCTTATTGCTGCGGGGGGGCTACCTTGCGATGCATGGCTTTATTGCTATGATTAAGGTGATCTGTGCTCCGTGACCTTTTATCTTTGATAGTCTGAATGACGGTTTGGGAAAAACGCCCGTGTCGCAAAGTTCTAGCTGCTGCCTTTAGCAATAATCTACCTGACAAATATATTGGTACACAATCTAATAAGTACACATGCACTTTCTTATATTTAGAAAACATTGTAAAAATGCATTTAACTGTTAGAAATAAATCGGAAAGGATGTGTTTTGCAGGTATATTTTCAGGCCGTTTGAATTTCTTGATGTTATGCTGAAGTGTAATAAAATTGTATTTGAATATGCTAAATTATTTGCATTTTAAATTTCATAAAACTTTGTACATATAAACAAATAAGTGGTAATTTACCATAAAATATTTCACTAAGCGTGACCATTTTTGTCCTATATGGTCAGTATAACTTGACCAGACGAATACATGTATATACTCTGTTCAATCGTTTTGTCCAGGATCGAGAAAACTTCTCGAAGTCAATTCGATTCACTTCTATTTCAGTGCATATAAACTTGCAAATAAGAGGTAATGTCACCGCAAGCAGTTATTGCCTGTCTAACAAACGATTTAATACCGTCTTTAACAACAACGAGCTGACGAGACTAATAAATACATTAAGACTTTTAAAAAGCGTGTGCGTAATATGTCACTGTTATTTTTGCTGGAAAATGCAACTTATTCATTGTGATTTACGATTCACTTTAAATCACAAATCTATCACATTTTAACTATCTCCATTCTTGGAAGCTGATTTATGACACCATTTTATTCATAATGTTAAAATATAAACTAACTCCTCTCTCGTCAATTCTAAAAATATAGGCAGAAATATAGTTAGACGCAAACTTCCTTTATCACCTTTCTTAAGTACGGTGCCCCTAAAGTGACATGTTACACACTTTTTTTCAAGTTAGGTAATGTGAGACATTTTTTTATTTCGTTTAAACGAAATGATTTCGTTTAAACGAAATGATTTCGTTTAAACGAAATAAGTTATTTCGTTTAAACGAAATGATTTTATTAGAAATAATCATTTCGTTTAAACGAAATAAGTTATTTCGTTTAAACGAAATCATTTCGTTTAAACGAAATAAGTCATTTCGTTTAAACGAAATCATTTCGTTTAAACGAAATAAGTTTTTTCGTTTAAACGAAATCATTTCGTTAAAACGAAATAAGTTATTTCGTTTAAACGAAATGATTATTTCGTTTAAACGAAATGATTTCGTTTAAACGATATAACTTATTTCGTTTAAACGAAATGATTTCGTTTAAACGAAATGATTTCGTTTAAACGAAATGATTTCGTTTAAACGAAATGATTATTTCGTTTAAATGAAATGATTTCGTTTAAACGAAATGATTTCGTTTAAACGAAATAAAAAAAAGTCTCACATTACCTAACTGGAAAAAATGTGTGTAACATGTCACTTTAGGGGCACCGTACTTAAGTACTGTGAAATCAATAATATTCATGATGGACTTATTTCTGTGGATATCATGGTTTTAGAATGGTTTTCATATAACCAAGGATTTGACTTTAGTCAGCAATTTAACTGAATTATTATAATACTAGCTCGATCTATGATTCTGTATTCGGCTCGAGTGGAATTTGCCAGATCCGATCTCACGAGGCGCGCATGCGCTGCCGAATGTAATCTGTCCTTGCAAAATCCAGGAGAGCCGAATACAATATCTCAGATCTAGCTACCGTTTATTATGCACTTCCACCTTTTTGTTTGTTGTTTTGTTATCGAATGAAATCTAAAAATATTGTCGATATTAGAATTGAAATGAGTGAAGCTTTTGTGTGCGCTATTTATAGAACTGTGCCAGGTAATGCTACAATATAAAAGGTACAATACGGATTCTTTTCTGCATATTCATATTTACTTGTGAAATAGAAGCTGTATTTTTGACAGAAATTATATAGGTATATAAGAAAATGATACATCACAATCTCGTGAAAACATATCTTTCATCTTTCCATGTCTCATTTCACACAGTGCTGTCGTACTTGAGATTGAATCAACAGAATAATTATTGTCTCCTGCATAGACTGCTTTTAAAATTTCACGTGACACTGCATTGTTCTGAGGATAGTTAACACCAGTTAGTAGTTTGCCTGTTATTTATTCAATGTTTTAATTTGACTGAAAAATACTACCTATCTTAAACAAATTATCTCGTATGACACTTCTGCTATCTGTATGAAAACAACGTAATTTTGCTCTCACAAATTATCATCAGTCTGCGACAATTTCAATCATTTCAGTTGCTGAGCTAGAAAAAAAAACACTATTCGTAATATACACGTATAATTACAGAACACCAATATCAAAATGCCTGTAACGTTAGTCTCAATGAAAACTCTATAACCTACAGCTAAAATGCAGGCATCTTTTGACCTATACAATTTAAAGGAAAATATGTTTGAACATATCAGAATTTGCTTATTAGCAATAATTTTGTTTCCAATAGGGTTTTTCTGAAGTGCATTATCGTGTACTCAGCTCAGGCATGAGTTTATTCACTACAACAGTTGACAACTGAAGAATGATAGAACAATGAAGACTTTGACTCACAAAACTATGAAAACATAATTAATCTGGAAACAAAACTTTGTCTTCAATTTTACACAATGCTGCATTTCCCCTAGCAAACAGTGAAAGTGCCTCGATGACGGAGCAAATAGCTTCTACAGCGAAGATGTATGCAAGAGTATAATCATATCAGAAATGTTTTATTCATGTGTTCCATATTTGATTAGTTGAATGATGGATTAATTCGTCAGAGACCGCCGCAAAAGACTCATTACTCACTTTTGCTTGTTTTTGACTTTTCAATCGGCTGCTGTTTCAATCATTAATTTGTCTTTGATACATAATTATAGTTGACATCTCCATGAAAACTAAAAAGATCGTTGACAACGTTTCCAAGTTGACGGGTTGAAACCGCAGAAGTTCATTCTCTTACCAGACGGAAATAATAAAGTTCTAAATGTCACTGAACTCACAAAGACTTCATGACCTTTACTGGCTTTTATCAGTTTTATTTATTGTTTTTGATTCGTTGACAGAACACAAATTTACTACCACTAACAAAAACACTGCTAGCAGTACTTCTTCCTTTTTTTTCTTTCTCGATTTCAGTTACAGTTTCAAACCAAAACGTTAAACGGTGTGTTTACTATTCACTTACGGGAGGCCATCGCCTATTCTATAACTGTAGAATAAGTTAGGCAGGAGTACACTTTATTAATATAACTAAAAATGTAGGCACTAAACTGCAACTCTTTTTTTGCAAGACAAGGGCGAAAGAGCAAGAATAAGAGAGATTGAAATGGGCCGAAACTATATTAGTACACTAGTTGACACTTCCTTCACCGTTACTAGTGCACTAGTTGACACTTCCTTCACCATTACTAGTAGACTAGTTGACACTTCCTTCACCATTACTAGCTGACACTTCCTTCACCATTACTAGTTGACACTTCCTTCACCATTACTAGTAGACTAGTTGACACTTCCTTCACCATTACTAGTAGACTAGTTGACACTTCCTTCATCATTACTAGCTGACACTAGTTGACACTTCCTTCACCATGACTAGTGCACCAGTTGACACTTCCTTCATCGTTACTAGTACACTAACACTTCCTTCACCATGACTAGTGCACCAGTTGACACTTCCTTCACCGTTACTAGCTGACACCAGTTGACACTTCCTTCATCGTTACTAGTACACTAACACTTCCTTCACCATGACTAGTGCACCAGTTGACACTTCCTTCACCGTTACTAGCTGACACCAGTTGACACTTCCTTCACCATGACTAGTGCACCAGTTGACACTTCCTTCACCGTTACTAGTACACTAACACTTCCTTCACCATGACTAGTACACTAACACTTCCTTCACCGTTACTAGTACACTAACACTTCCTTCACCATTACTAGTACACTAACACTTCCTTCACCATTACTAGTACACTAACACTTCCTTCACCATGACTAGTACACTGACACTTCCTTCACCGTTACTAGCTGACACCAGTTGACACTTCCTTCACCATGACTAGTGCACCAGTTGACACTTCCTTCATCGTTACTAGTACACTAACACTTCCTTCACCATGACTAGTGCACCAGTTGACACTTCCTTCATCATTACTAGCTGACACCAGTTGACACTTCCTTCACCATGACTAGTGCACCAGTTGACACTTCCTTCATCATTACTAGCTGACACCAGTTGACACTTCCTTCACCATTACTAGTACACTAACACTTCCTTCACCGTTACTAGTACACTAACACTTCCTTCACCATTCGCAAGATGTGATCAATCTTATCGGCCTAAATTATCAAAAAAAAATTACATCTACTTTTCGACAAGTCACTGTCATAATTCATCCACGGTAATTTGTTCAAGAACTTTAGACATCGCATTATTGTATTTCCCAATAATTGGTAGGCGGAACTATTTAAATAATTAATGAAAAGGGTATTCAGTTACACTCGGTAGCTCTAATAAACAATAGAAAGAGTAGGGTTTGACTAGAATAATTAGGTTATTTCTTGAAGACAGACACCTTAAAATAACCTAATTACACCCTTGCTATTTATGTCATGTGTAATATTCTAAAGTGTTTGTGCGCGTTACTAAGATATTTCAGAAATTTGATATTTTCTAAGTACGTCACATTTATTCGATATTTTGACGGTCGGGATATGATTTTGAAGCGGTTTTCATAAGTATGTAAGCATAAAAAATCAAAGATCATAATAATTTTACTCGTATTTGCTTTATCTTTCAAATCATTAGACAGAAGAGATAATTATTGCACTACTACTATTACTATACGCTAGTTATGGACAGAACTCAAATCTAATTGAAAACTGAGATGTAGCCTTTTTTATCGAATCATCTAAACCAAAGGATGATGAAAGATCTTGGGAGCTACAAAATTGCAGTAAATGTATTGTTAAATGGAAATGAATCATTTCCATAGATTAAGAATGAACAGTATATTATTCGCATAAGATCAGCATCTAAGATCACAAAAACTGATATTTCTTCAGAGAAAGTTAAGTAAGTAATATATATAATTTTGGTAAAGTGTTACAGAGGCCTGGTAATATTGATAAATCTCTTCAAAATGGTTAATTTTAATTCCAGAACCTGTCTAGTATTAAAGAGCATTTCCCTTACCCAAACTTTAAACACATCGTTTAACGTATTTAACCATTTGCTGGAGAAAACATGGTTGAAACAACATTTTTAAAAGAAATGAAACATTTTTTCCGGTGTTCGTTCGAAATGAACAACAGAATAGGATCGGCAAATACATGAATCGCGTTCAATTTGCCGATCCTATTCTGTCGTTCATTTTGCATGAAACAGAAAAAGACGTTTTATTCCTTATATTTACATTGTATTTCCTTTCCATTTGTAAACAAGATCACATTATAAATTGTACACATTTTGTTGCAGTTAACATTAAAATAAGCTTCCCGGCCATTCTGTTCAGCAAACGTAAACAATAGCGACGTCATCAAAGGAACGTTCTCCCTGACTATATGCGAACGTTGTCAAAACAGCGGCCCGTTATCCCTAAGCAGCGTTGACGTTACTTTCGCGCCATCCCTTTTGCTGTTCGTACTAAATGAACATCAACATTTTCAAATCGAGCTAATGTAAATATTTAAAGTTGGTATTTGCATCACAGACGACATAAAGATCCATGGGACCTTAAATCACCTAGAGCAATGTCCCTGTAACAGCAGTATGGTCTTTAAGTCATCAGTCATTTGTGATTTAAAAACATCTTCATAGCAAAAAGCCGTTCAAAATTTGGAATAACGTAATGTTTGCGTACTACAATATCTGCAGAATGCCTTTGGATTGATTGCTGTCCAAGTGCCTTATGGGCTAAAGTTTAATTAAAACAATATTACTCGTAAAATTTCCTTTGTTTTAATTATGCGTTAAACGAACATTTATACATTTTCGTTTCGACATGGAACACACATACTAGTGCGCAAAAAAGTCAAAAACTCTGTTGCTGTATTCGATAAGATGATTGATTGTCTTTGATTTCATGCTGTTCACGTTGTTAAAATATTATTCTTTTATTAGGACTTTCCTTTTTTATTATAAGGATTCACATAGACGAGACATATCATACAATCAGACACACAGACAGTATAGAAGAAATCTGCCACTTCCTCGGGACATGGACTGATTTCACTATTAGGTTTGTTTTCTATTAAGGTATTAGGCCCCTAATAGTTATGTTTTAAAAATGGCATTTGCTTGGTATATTCTTAAAGTTGACCATGTTTCACACTGTGTTGCAAATTTTAAACAATTTTTACCGTGCCGTTTTTTTGTAAATTTTGTATAATTTATGGTATTTCCTCAAGCTCAAGTAGAGACAAATTTCAATGTGATAGCCACTATCCAAAACGTTTGTAGAGAATTCATTACAGCATTAATGTTTATAAAAGAAACATCAAACTATTGGTAAACAATTATAAAACACAAAATAAAACTGTAAATATTATTTTTTTCTAGGGTGCCTCAAGTAAACAGATTTAATGAGACAGAATTCTAACTCCAACAGTGAAACATTAAGGTCGAATCATGTGGGTCTGTTTTGAATTTTGCTCACTTCATTCAAAAATAACCTTGGGGCAGAAGTAAAACCTACCTACATTTCTTCCACAATATGTAATCTAAAGAATGGAGGCAAAATAGAGAACTTTTACCCCATGTAACTCAGTATTTTTAAAGATGTCTAACTCTACCTCTCCTGATTCAGAGGTAAATTCACTTTGAACAGCAAGAAATCGCTTATAAAATGAAAATTTTCCATTTTTGTACAATACATCCATAATAGGTCTTTAAAGAAGTAATAACTTACTAGAAAAAAGGAAAATATGGAGAAAAAAAATGTTGCTCCCAGTGGGGCTTGAACCTACGCCCCATTGAAAATTGCAGTCAAAGTAGGTTTATGGTAGGAATTGAATACTCTTCAAAAAGGAGGTACTCCATTACGGGTCCAATACCTTAAAACAACAATTAGATGCAAGGGAGTGATTGTTTGGGGTCTAGGGGTATTTGGAATTGAAAAAAATAATACAAGTAGATGGCATTCTGTTGACTTCAATACATACCTCTTGTGAAAACCAAATGGTTTGTCTACCTATACGGAAATCTGTAATCCTAGACACCAACTGAAGCGGGCTGAAGTTAAAATGTTGAAGCCCAAACGGCAACAATGACGAGCCCATTATTTGATGACATACTGCCTGAATGACTCAATCATTTCAACCAATTAAAACAAATTTCATTTCAATATCTTGACCCAAACTAAAGTTATTCATTAAGAATTATCATCAATAAAAATCTTAATCAGGTAGAGATACGTCCAAATACATCTAAAAATTTCATATATCATTCATGTTGTACCATAGAAGTGGTGGTGTTTTTTCTGTATGGCCAATAACAAACAAGTTACAAAATAAGATATCTATAGGAACAACAAAAGGGAAGTTATTATAAAAAAATCTAAGTCTAATAAAAAAAATCTGTCAGCCCACAAATGTATCTTTACCAGGTATATTTCTACTACCGTCCATGAACAGCTTAACCAAACCTAGCTTGCAAGATTTTCGTTTATGTCGTGTTGGGCGACCTGTGGTTTTCCACTTTTTCTATTTTATGACCACATCAACGTTGTTTGTGTTGTGTTGTGCCCGTAAAAAGTCTCCCTGTACCTTCGGTCAGGGCTGTTATATTTCAATCTCGTCAGATCATTCAGCACGACATTTATGTTGTGTTAGTGTACTGTTTAATTTTTCAACTTGACCACTTTTGCTTGGGTGGTTCCAATACTCCCGCTTTAATAGCTACAGGTGTTTAATCGCACCTTGGATACGGTATCTGCTTTTTAATTTTGTCTTTGGCAGTGTTTGTGATATGCAGGCTCAATAACCTCAGATCATGTCTCTAAATTCCAGTTTGTTTAGTTCTGCTCATTGTTTTCTAGTTTTGGGCAAAGCCATTATTTTAACTGGGGACCATACGCTTTCCATAAAATATCACTGAAGGTCCCATGTGCACCGCCGTATGAATACATCTGCGTATGTCTCTAAATTATATTCTGGTACTTACAACGTGTGTAAATGTTGAGTTCTGCTAATTTGGAGCAAGAGGGCGATACACTCCATCCTACTGTCCATGAATATGCTCAATCAAACCGAACAACATGTTCGTTTGTGTCGTGTTGGGCGTGTCGACCTGTGGTTTTCCACTTTTTCTGTTCAATTTTCAAAATTTTCAATTTGTTCTACCTCAGCTGCAATTTCCCAGCTCCGGTCATGAAATATGAATTTATTTTTATAGCCATGTCATAAAAGATCACGAATTATAGTTATAGGGCTAGCTATACTTTTTTCTGCAAATATTCAATTAACAAGTTGTTAAAGAAACCAACGAGATTGCTCTTGCATTTGTAAAATGGTATGAACTAAGTCTTACACATAAATCTTTTATCTTGAGATTCCATTGCAGACGATTTATTCTAAATACCATGTCGACCATGCTGAATTATACAGCTTAATATGATTCATGATGTCTACAGGCATTATACTTATTAAATATTAGTCAAATATAGACTCTGTTTTTCAGGCAACAAGATTAACATTGTCAATTTGATGTCTCATTGCATTTCTATGACGTAAAAATAGGCGTTTAATCAAATAAAACAGCTTCAGTTTCATTTTTTTTTCAGGCAATGACTTGATCCGTTACAATTTCTGTCTTTTCGTAGGTTTATTAAAATGCAACCTGTGCCAGAATGTATATGGAGCTTTACGACTACTGCAAGCGTTACATTTGTCCTAAAGTATGTATTTCTGAGTTTGACCATGAGAGGTAATGCAACGATGTCAGCTTTCAGGTCTACATTGTTAAAGTATGATGCAATGTTTATATTTTCGAACACTGTCTTTGAAATTACTTATAGAATTTTTGCAAACTTTTAAGTACTGCCCCATTTTTATATTGAATTTCAGTGAAACTGTTTGGGGTATTTAAATTTAAAAGCATTTGCTTCAAACTTAAGATTCTAAGAAGTTGCCTGTGTTTAAGGACATTACAAATATCGACAATGGGCGATATCTCTCTCTCTGAAACGTTGCCTTTATCATGTAAGTTTTGATATCGGGACCATAAACGATTGAATAAACAAATAATTCCTACCATTACAGCAGTAAAACCAGGCTAAACAAGCAAATTCAATGAATTGGTTTCCCCCGCCGAAAGGGTTTGTGGTGAGGAATGGCAAAAAAAATAAATCCGGCAAAAAGTTAAGGATGTTACTAAGAAGCAAACAATTTCATTAGTCAAAATCAATTTAACAGAAAATGAATGTTTTAAGTGTACATAATAAATGTATGTTTTGATGATCCTGAGTAATGAAATTATTTCGAATGGAATATGTTTACTGTAATAAGCTAAGCTTTTAGAATTAAATGGAGTTATTTGAAACGTGAGTTTGAAGTGTAACTAGAATGAAATATTGTCTTAGTGTAGTTTGGCACCAAGTGTTGCTATTTAACATGTACATTTGTACATAAAAGAACAGATGTTCATAAGAGAGCACAGTCAAGTAAGATATCTTGAACATGGCTGGCGGCGGGGTGGGTGTGGATGTTGAAGTTTTTTTTTTTGTTTTTTTTGTGGGGTGGGGGGACGGAGAGACCGGGTGAAGGTACAAAACTTCACATGTTGATTATAAACATTGATGGAAAAAATAATGAAAAAAAATTGTGGGGGGATGCATGATCGGGGTAGTGGGCATGACTGGCTGGAGTAGCGAGGTGGGGGAACGGTTCAACTTTGCATGCTGATAAAAACTCATGGAAGGATTGAAATAAATTTGAAATAAGGAATGAAACATTTTTTGTGGGTTTTGGGGGGTGGGGGAGTGCAGGCGGTGTGACCAAAACAATGGGATGCCCAGGACTGTGGGTAAACAACTTCACATGTTTATAATAAATGTTCATGGAAAAGAATGAAAGAAGTTTAATGAAATTCTACAATATGGCTCCGGACGTGGAATTTGCATTAAATGAAGGGAAATAACTCTAAGGAAAACTGACCAATTAAAAAATCATCGAAGTATGTTGGTTCATATTTATTTCACGTTTCATGAAATTGTACCAGTTTTATACTGAGAAATGGCTGCAGACGTAAATTTTTTATTAAATCAAGGGCAATAACTCTAAGGGAAATTGACCAATCGAAAAGAACTTGGCATCATCGCAGTATGTTGGTTCATGTTTTTTTAAGTTTTGTGAAATTCTACCCGCTAGTTACTGAGACATGGCTGCGGACGGACGCACGGGCGGACGCACGTACGGACGGACAACGCCATTTCGATACCCCTCTCCCGATTTTATCGGCGAGGGATAATAAAATGTGTTCTTATGTCGTCATTTCCTTGCAATCAATTGTGCTTCAGTCAGGTTGAAATGCCACCCCTATCACTGTTGGCGACATTTTTTGTCTATTTATTGAAATACACAACATTGGATAAGGTCAAACTGATTTGAATGATTACACATTAAATATTAATAAATGGCTTTAAATCAGAAATAAATGTCACCGTAAGATAGCCTGTTAACTAAGATATTGGTGCAAGACACAAAACACAGACTTTATGTCAACGCCACGATAATGGATTAAAGGCATTAAGTGTCATCTATACATGCGTTAAGAATTCGTGTCTCGACAGGTAATGGTTAGGATGCAGACATATAATATGAGCCGTGCCATAAGAAAACCAACATAGTGGGTTTGCGACCAGCATGGATCCAGACCAGCCTGCGCATCCGCGCAGTCTGGTCAGGATCCATGCTGTTCGCTTTTAAAGCCTACTGGAATTGGAGAAACTGTTAGCGAACAGCATGGATCCTGACCAGACTGCGCGGATGCGCAGGCTGGTCTGGATCCATGCTGGTCGCAAACCCACTATGTTGGTTTTTCCATGGCATGGCTCAATTATCTAGGATATGACTACACATGTAGGTCGTAAGAAGAACGAGAAGAATATCTAGATTTTTTAATTGTCTACTCTTTTCTTTCACCGTAATCTCTTTGAACATATTAGAAATATTTGCGTTATATTGTTTCCTTCCAATAAGATCAGTGTACAACTTACACACTTGGCAGTAAAATACTGATATCAACAATCATCAAACATATAATATTCCATGAAGTTGTCCTCAGATTTCTATTGATTAAATACGTGGTTAAACGTACACCTGACTAAACGTTTGTTAGAATTTGTAATCTTAACGAAGACTCCATGTGCAATATGTACTTGATTGGATGTAAACGTTGGGTGAGTGTTTTCAATTGCTGATTACTGTATTATCTATTTTTGCATAATTATATTGTATGAAACGTAAGCAAACAATAAGGGTTATCAAAGTGCTTTATACATCGTCGCCGGGGAACAAATATATATTTGGATATACATATTAAGTTTGTACGTGATTCGTCAATCCTCCTGGCCGCTTTCAGTTATAATTTTATTGATCAAAAAGCAAATTAGGTAACAATTAAGGGTGAAATGTATAGTGAAAAAAAAAGAGAAAAAAGAGCAACACTAATACTATTCTTGAAATTCAGTTTTAGATATAGTCATGTGAAAATCTCGGTACAAAAAGAAACACTGGTGACATTTAATTTCTATTGAATTAATGATTTTGGCCTCTTTATATATTTTTATAACACATTCACATAGATATAATTATTATGATTACAATGTCAGCCATTCTGTTAGGGTAATATTTAAGATACCTTATTAAACGCCTGATGGAAATACAAAGAAAGGTTGTCTTTTTACACAGCAAGAAGAATACATTTCCCAAGCTCACAATATCTGGTAAATACACTTGATTGTAGATAAAGTAGTTCTTACGAATATCTGAGATTTTTGACAAGACCATTGCCACAAAGGCTCAGTTCAGTAATTTTATTAATTCAAGAAAACAGTAATTTTATAATATATAATAATAATAATATAAATTTCATACCTCGCGACATAAAAACTTACGAAACGTTAGAATGGCAGCATACAATAATAAAAATGTACTTTTATAAAATAAAACTGACTACAGCTACTTATCGGTGAAACGATATGAGTAAATGAAAGATTTATTGAGTTCGTATTTGGTACCGTATGTAACATCTAAAGGGATATGATTTTCTTAATTAATAAGGTGTGCTAGAACGTTAAGTCAAAATTTCAATGAACGTTATTAATATAGTACCAATTAACTCATGGTATAAAGCTACCGTTGTCACAATCTTCGAAAATACCTTACTTAATTTTATTATCGTAAATCAGAATCGGTTTTGAATTAATAGTTATTTAAAGGCACTTTTACGACAGACCAGGTGTATATTATGATTACGAAGATGTTGTTTACAAACTTCATAAGAGTATGAATTATAGCACAGAGTGCTTTATTAGAAACAGAATATGGTCTGGCTATTCTAAGAAACACCACATGTTTGGTATTCAGCCTTTTTACGTTTTCTGTTGTAAAAAACAAAAACTTTCATTGGACGTTGCGTTTTAATGTTTGATTGTGTTTAACGGAAAAGGCCAATGACAGCTATGTTCTGTTGCTATAACCCAAGTATAAATTTGATAGATATATTTTGCATAAAAAGGATTATAAAAAGGATTTTTTTTTTCTATTTTTTTTTTTTTTTTGGTTGGGTTTAACGTCGCACCGACACAATTTAGTTTTGTCGAAGGTAAAATTCACTAAAAATGCATATTTGTCAATTATTGTTATATCACTTTTGCCTATCTTCTTTCGCAACGAAATAATTTGAACATTAATAACAACCCAATGTATGTTGCTTTTTGATTAGATTGTTATGAAAATCCAGTGTCCGTTGAGATTTTTTTATCAGACAGCGCCGCGAGCCTAGCCGATATCAGCCGAAGTTTTGATCCATTCCAAAATGACCGCATGATCCGTAGCGGGTCAATTTCATTAGATTCAAAATGTACGTACATGGCTTTTATTTCGCATTATTACTTTACTTTGGAACTAAATGCGTTACCATTTACAGGACGCCATTATTGACAAGTGCCAGGAACAGTTATAAAACGAATGAATTATTCAATAATTTTCTATTGTTGACAGTGACCTGGCTCATAAATCAGGCACCACGTTTTTGTCTGTTATCATAGAATAAAGTTACAATTATATCAGATATCTGATATAAAGCACTCAGCAAGTTTCTTTATGTTTATAAACATATATTATGTGAAATAAAATACGATATTCATTTGTTGATGAACGGTCCTATTTCATATTCAGGCATTAGGTTTTGTCATTAATGACAAGCTGTTGGCAGTGTATCAAATGGATCTATGATAATCATATTATTAGTCCCCTACTGGTTGAAAACCAGTTTTGGGGACTATAGGAATGCTCTTTTCCGTCATTCCGTCTTTCCGTCATTCCGTCATTCTGTCATTCCGTCATTCCGTCCGTCCGCAATTTCGTGTCCGGTCCATAACTCTGTCATCCATGAAGGGATTTTAATATTACTTGGCACAAATGTTCCCCATGATGAGACGACGTGTCATGCGCAAAACCTGGACCCCTAGCTCAAAGGTCAAGGCCACAATAGGAGGTCAAAGGTCAACAGGGCTTTTTTCCTGTCCGGTCCACAACTCTCCCATCCTTGAAGGGATTTTAGTATTACTTGGCACAAATGTTCCCCATGATGAGATGATGTGTCGTGCGCAAATCCCGGACCCCTAGCTCAAAGGTCAAGGTCACAATTGGAGGTCAAAGGTCAACAGGGCTTTTTTCCTGTCCGGTCTATAACTCTCCCATCCATGAAGAGATTTTAATATTACTTGGCACAAATGTTCCCCATGAGGAGACGACGTGTCATGCGCAAAACCTGGACCCCTAGCTTAAAGGTCAAGGCCACAATAGGAGGTCAAAGGTCAACAGGGCTTTTTTCCTGTCCGGTCCACAACTCTCCCATCCTTGAAGGGATTTTAGTATTACTTGGCACAAATGTTCCCCATGATGAGATGATGTGTCGTGCGCAAATCCCGGACCCCTAGCTCAAAGGTCAAGGTCACAATTGGAGGTCAAAGGTCAACAGGGCTTTTTTCCTGTCCGGTCCATAACTCTCCCATCTATGAAGGGATATTAATATTACTTGGCACAAATGTACCTCATAATAAGACGATATGTCATGCACAACTTTCAGACCCCTAGCTCAAAGGTCAAGGTCACACTTAGCAGTCAAATGTTAACATAGCATGAACAGGGTCTGTTTCGTGTCCGGTCCATAACACTGACATTCATTAAGGGATTTTAATATTACTTAGCACAAGTGTTCCCCATGATGAGACGACGTGTCATGCGCAAATCCCGGACCCCTAGCTCAAAGGTCAAGGTCACAATTGGGGGTCAAAGGTCAACAGAGTTTTTTTCCTGTCCCGTCCATAACTCTGCCATCCATGAAGGGATTTTAATATTACTTGGCACAAATGTTTCCCATGATGAGACGACATGTCATGCGCAACACCCAGTACCCTAGCTTAAAGGTCAAGGTCACACTTTGAGATCAAAGGTCAAGAGGATTTTTTTCCTATCCGGTCTATAACTTTGTCATGCAAAGCAGGATTTAGATATCAGTTGGCACAAATATTCCCCTGGATGAGACAACATGTCATGCGCAAGAACCAGGTCCCTAGGTCTAAGGTCAAGGTCATATTTAGAAGTCAAAGGTCAAATTCAAGAATGACTTTGTATGGAACATTTCTTCTTCATGCATGGAGGGATTTTGATGTAACTTGGACCAAATGTTCACCACCATGAGGCACCCTTGTTTTTAGAATTACATCCCTTTGTTGTTACTATAAATAGATTTTATTGTAACTTTTTTATTACTGGCAGTAGAGAAAAATCGAGACCACTTTTCTGTGGTACAGCATGCATGTTACATCCAATTTTTAGGTGTATTTTGACCTATCTCTACCTGGTAAAGAGTTTCTTGTGGACTTATATTATTATTATTTTTTTTTTTTTTTTTTTTTTAAAGATTAATTTCCCTTTGTTGTTACTATAAATAACTTACATGATAACATTTTTTTAATCAGCCAAAAAATTTCAATATGAAAACAACTGTGGGTTTTTATATATGCACATTTTAATCCAAGTGTGTTGTTATAATGTTTTATTTTATGCTTATTGGTGAAATATTGGAAAATAGCAGTGAGATATAAATCGATATCACTCACAGTGCCGAACTTCTTTTTTTTCCAGATAAATTATCTCCCTTGAAATATATTCTTTAATTACCTCCCTTTGCTGCCTTTAAAATTACTGGATTATACTCATACACGAGTCATGAACTGCTAGACAATCCTATATAGAACAGGCTAGCTATATAATCAAATTTGGATTAGAAATAATGTTACCAAACTTACCTTTATCAGCTTGGTTGCTAGGCTTTGCCATTCATGTAGCTACAGATATCTGTTTGTTTCCTCTGCTTTTTTCCACTGGTTCACTATCATGTGGTAGATTTTACTGGCGACAGCACATTTAGTTGGTTGTTGTCTTAGTTAATTATCACAAGACATCAACTCAACCTTACGTAATATGCCAGCATTTTCGTCGAAGTACTTTCCCACTCCAACTCCAAGTCCAGCAAGTTGTGTTCCAACTTCCATCCATTTAGTTATGCTATGCAGCTCCTAGATCAATATTTCCTAACTATTTCTATTGAATCCATGATGATATTTAATTCTGCAGCTTGATTTTCCAAGGGCTTGCGCATATTCCACAGTTGTTTAGATTTTTAGTGTTGTTTTTTTAATCTGACCATCAGCGTGTGTTTTGGTAAACAAAGCAAGCTTCCGGTTATTCAACGAACTGACGGATTGACCCGAAAAGTTTTAAATATGCTTCTACTTAACTACCGGCATATGTCAATGTCTCTGTTAGCCGCGGACTGTGTATTTGTACACAAAATATTTAAATGCAGTTTTTGTTTTTAAAACAAAATGGCGTCGTGTTGATTTAATGAACCTAATCACCAATATTCGATATTAATGTGCCTAAGTGTCCATGGTAATTTAGCGGATGTATCATGAGTAACACGGTAGCTTAAATAAATCCGAATTTCGTCATGAAATATTGGATTTATATGAACATTTATGCACGTAATAAACAGAAAATTTGTTGATCTTCACAAACTAGCATAAAATAAAAAGAAAATTTGTTTGTTTGCAGTGAGATATCGAAATATATCATCACCGATAAGGGAGACAATTCTGATATTTTCACTCAGGCTCCGCCTTCGTGAAAATATTCAATTGTCTCCCTTATCGGTGATGATATATTTCGATATCTCACTGCAAACAAACAAATATCCTCTATATAACATATTGTATATGTAGTACAATATTGTTTATACATCATTGACAGATATCAGTTCATTATGTTATACTGCAGTAGAAAAAATTAGGTGCCTTCCAGTAGGGGACTTTGTATTGCATGGCAATACTTCATTCACTTGTTATTTGTATTTTTGTGTTATTTCTTTAAGCAACGCATTATTTTAATTAAATGTTTTCTTAACTAAATCAACGAAAATCAGATATGAATAGGTTAAGCGCAAGGTGCGCTTGATTTTCTTAATAGAATGTTGTTCTTGTACGGGCACCGTCCATATTCCCCCTCTTTAGACGTATATCTTCACTAAATCGGCCATATTCTCTTTCTTTAGACGTATATTTTCACCAAACCGCCCCTATTCCCTCTCTTTAGACGTATATCTTGTTCACAAATCCGTCCATACTAGTATTCCCTCTCTTCAGATGTATATCTTCATCAAACCACCCCTTTTCCCTCTCTTTAGACGTAGATCTTCTAAGCTTATGTATATTAAAACTGTCTGAACCTAATTGTCATTAGTTTACGACCAAAACATACGTGATACAATTAACAAATAAAAACCTTTGTTTCGATACTAAAATTGCTTGCGTGCTAAGACCAAATATTTCCATACATTTGAATTGAAAATGATATCATTATAGTTTGTTTGTTTTGTTTGTTTTGGGTTTAACGCCGTTTCTCAACAGTATTTCAGTCATGTAACGGCAGGCAGTTAACCTAACCAGTGTTCCTGGATTCTGTACCAGTACACACCTGTTTTCCGCAAGTTCTCCACATATTATCAGAGGTGGAGGACGAATGATATCAGACACAATGTCTTTAATCAAATCGTCACGGAGAACATACGCTTCGCCCGAGGATCAAACTAGAGACCCCGTGATCCGTAGACCAACGCTCTCCCTACTGAGCTAAGCGGGTGGGCTAATATATCATCCTAGATCGAAGTGTAAGTTAATTCGTTGTATCTGCTTGTCCGTAGAAAATAACTAGGTTTTTAAGAAAACACTGCAAATACTTTATTTACGGAACAATTCAAACATATTAACAAAATATACATCAATTTGGTTGTAATACTAGTATTCCCATTAAAGTAAACAATAAATTCATAAATCTGACATTATAAATAAGTCGATACAAGAAATGACTGTAATGTTCATATAATTACATTACAAAAAAAAGCTGTATGTTATATTCGTTGAAAGTTTGACATTATATTCACTTGATATTTAATATCAAATCAAATATAATCTCGTAAATGAATGTCACCTGTATATTCCACAAAAAAAAATCTGATATAAAGTTACCATGGCAACTGGCGCTTTGAATGATAAAAGACTACAATATCAAGGGAATAAGAGGAGTGAAAGTTAATGCAAAAATTTCCGTTGTGATAAATTGATTGTCTTAAATATCTAAAATTACTCCTAGATGACATTAAACAAAATATATTACTTTCTTTTACATTGCGATAAAATAAATTTACACCATCCATGTGGATTATATACACCATCCGCGGAAATTATATAAAATATAATTGTTATCATTATTTCTTTTCTTTTTTTTTTTTTTTTTTTTTTTTTTTTTTTTGGATTTAACGTCGCACCGACACATGATAAGTCTATCATTATTTCATTATGGTGATAGTTACATGTGCACATTATTTTAATGCGATGGTAGAACCTATTATGAACAGCAGGCAGCAAGTCCAGTAACAGAGAGATAGCGATATCATGCACATACACATACAATCAAATTTTTTCAAGTATACGTATTATTCAGCGTTTGCCGAAATATTTTCATGTAGTCTTTACGTGATACATAACTTGTACGCTTACACATGACTTATATGTGAATAGTTTTTACTTGTCTGATATTTGTCTCATGAGATGTTTTTTGAACATACACGTATGCGTATTCGCCAAAGTGCAACATCGCAACCTCTCTATTATATACTGGGCGTCATTGAAAAATTACCACTTTATATATACCTCTTTACCTTTCTTATACAATATCGACGTCACTTGTTCATGGCCTGTGCGCAGTCTATTACTCATAGACCCTGTCTGATCATGTCTCCTAACCCATTTCATGACTGTCAGGTGAGAACAGCACATACGACGTGCAATTTCACGACATGAAAGTTCGGCGTCAACCATGCCAATGGCCTGATGGCGTTGATCGTGCCTTAAACGTGGCATTTCTGCTTTTTGTTTAACGTATTCCTTTTAGTCTGTCGACTAACTTTCAAGTGCGATGAATGTTTTGCGATAGAATTTTCGTACATATCGACATTGCTGGAAAAAGTCATTTTGCACGTGCAGCCCGTTCCTCAAATGGAGTTAATCGAATGTGACAAATCTTTACACCAGTGACGTTTCAGTTGCGTCAAAAATGTAGTCATGTTATGCTTTTAACACAGTCAAATGCGATTTTTAAAATATAAGGGTCATTAGGGTGGTAACTCTTTAGTGACGCTGAGTATAAAATATACAGCCAGACCTGTGTTAAGCAACCCACAAAGGAATGAACCCATGAAGTTGCTAAAGGCAGGTGGCTGTCTAATTCTTGATGCAAGGACCCCTACTGAAGATCGGTTACGATCAAGGTAAAACATATAGATATTTTATGAGGTTCGCTATATCTGTCGTTTCACGACGTCGGTACAAATATTCTTAACTATTCTTATTAGCATTAACTTACAACAAACACACAGGTAGATGGGAAATGGCCGCGACTTCATTTCATTGAAATCATGGCATACAGCATGTTTCAGTTTAAAGAAATTAATATGAACACAAGAAAAATTACTAGCTAAATGGCGTAGCAATTTACAGACAACGCAAAGAGGCAGAAGCCTATATTTTATAGGCAAACAATGAAAAAACTGGCAAATTGCAGAGATTTCTCCATTTACAGCTGATGGGAAAGTGAGGTGAATTGCTCATTGTTTACTTCAATTCATAAATTGCTATATGCAATACCGAAATGCACATACGGTCACATGTGTATTGAGGGCCACTAAATATTTCATGAAATAAAATTCGTCCAATCGGTACACAGAATGCTGTTTTTCCTCCAAGTTTTTGTCAGAATTACATGTTAATTACATTTAATTTAGCTTAAGAGTATATAAAAGGAATAACTCACCTTCACTTATTCAAGACGTAAACAAGATACTTTTTTACCATTTATAATGAAGTTCCATCTGTATTCTGTTATACCATAACAGTCACCTTTATATTTGAAGCTGAAACTAGATTTCATGTTTTCTTGCACTGAAATTTAAAACAAAGGCCTTGACGAAATAAAAACATTTATGAATTGTTACATCTTCATAATCTAGATGAATGGTAACAAATAATATATGAATCTTTAAAGTTTGCCAGCGGTCATACGTGTGACCTAATATGTATCAAAACATGTCAATACCTGGCCTGTTAATACTGTTACTGACAGAAATGGTATGAAACTAGACATCATAGTCTTCTCAAGCTCATATCCGAATGCCTGCATTTTCAAAACTGCATACTAGTCACAGCCGATATCGTTTAACGAACAGCACAGCCTTTCCCATGTTAGAAACAACTTCTGATAAAGACACGAGCGCTGCAGTAGAACAATCGATTTGATTTTCCTTTTTGTAAGCCAGTTGGATTGCTTCTTACATGCTGCATTTAACCCTGAACGTAGTTCGAACATCCAACAGAGAGGGACAAGTGATCCGTACCTTATGAGTAATAAGGGGCCTCCGTGGACGAGTGGTTAAGGTCGCTGACTTCAAATCACTTGCCCCTCATCGATATGGGTTCGAGCCTCACTCGAACCTCACTCGGAGCGTTGAATTCTTCATGTGAGGAAGCCATCCAGCTGGCTTACGGAAGGTCGGTGGTTCTACCCAGGTGCCCGCTCGTGATGAAATAATGCACGGGGGCACCTGGGGTCTTCCTCCACCATCAAAGCTGGAAAGTCGCCATATGACCTAAAATTGTGTCGGTGCGACGTTAAATAATGTTTGAGTATAGCTAGCAAACTGAAATACTTAATGATTACAATATATTAAAGCGAATAAGTAATATGGAGCGTTATCACAATTATTCAGATCAATAATTATCAACTTCATCATCATCATCACCATAATCATCGCCATTGTTGTTATATCATCATCAGAATGTTATCACCATCGTCATCATTACCATCATCGACGTCACCATTGTCATTAACGTACCAAAATGTACCAACATGATATCGTATCATTATCATTCCGTTATATCACAATCATCATTGTTCTCATCGTCATGCCATCATCATCATCATAGCAGATTGATTATACCATATCTTCATCGTAATCAAAATCATATTATCGTGTAATATCATATCATCATAGTCTCATAACGTACCATCATGGTTATTATTATCATCGTAGCATTGTTTTATCGTCATATCATCATCATGTCATATCATTATCATCATCATCATCATCATTATAATTATTATCATATTTATGATAACGTCAAATCGAAATATCATCGCCACATAATCATAAAATCACCATCATACCATCATCATCATATAATTATGATTAGACACGAAGTACATATCACCATATTATCATAATAGCATAAACATCATCATCATCATCATCAACATTATTGCCAAAGGCTCATAGTGAGCTTTTGTGACCGCTCGATGTCTGTCGTCCGTCGTGTGACGTGTGTCCGTCAGCATTTTCTAAAAAAAATCTTCTTCTTGAAAACCACTGGGCAGAATTACACCAAACTCCACAAAAATGATCCTTGGATGGCCCCCTTTCAAAATTGTTCAAAGAACTGAATTCCATGCAGAACTCTAGTTTCCATGGCAACCGAAAGGAAAAACTTTTAAAATCTTCTTGTCCAAAACCACAGGGCCTAGGGCTTTGATATCTGATGTGTAGCATCATCTAGTGGTTCTCTACCAAAATTGTTCAAATTATTACCCTAGGGTCAAATATGGCCCCGCTTCGGGGGTCACATAGTTTATATAGACATATAGGGAAAACTTTGAAAATCTTCTTGTACAAAACCACATGGCCTAAGGCTTTGATATTTGGTATGTAGCATTATCTAGTAGTCCTCTACCAAGGTTGTTCAAATTATCCCCCTAGGATCAAATATGGCCCCGCCCCGGGGGTCCCAAGTTTTACATAGATTTATATAGGAAAAAAAGTTTAAAAATCTTTTTGTCTGAAACCTTTGATATTTGGTTTGTAGCATTGTCTTATGGTCCTCAACCAAAATTGCTCAAATTGTACCCCTGGGGTGAAAAGAGACCCTGGCCTGGTGGTCCCAAGTTTATATAGACTTATATAAGAAAAAACTTTAAAGATCTTCTTGTCTAAAACCATACGACCTAGGCTTTTGATGTTTTGTATGATGCATTGTCTAGTAGTCTTCTACCAAAATTGTTCAAATTATGCCCCTGGGATGAAAAGAGGCCCCGCCCTGGGGTCACTTAGTTATTATATGAGTTATATAGGAAAAAATACTTAACATCCCCAGCTTTTATTATATTTGACTGGCTTATTATAGTAGGTTGTCCCCCTTGAAAATTATCCGATAATCAATATTGGTTTCCCTATTGATATTACTTTGAGCAATAGATTATATAGGAAATTTATTTTTAATGATTAATTTCAAAGATGTCTTTTGGTTTGTGAATATTTTACCAGATATGGCAGTAAACTTCAATTTCTTCTCTTCAATTTGATGTGAAAATATTTATTCTAATTGAACATCTTCTTGCTTCCAATTTTGTTTTAAAAGTATCACCGTCGCTTATATTGAACATATAGTGAAAAACACTTTTCAATTTCTTTTACTTTATAGGCAAATAAATCATATTTTCCAAAGCATGACAATTTATTATCACATATGTAGGTATTTTTGACTTTATAAACAATACAATGATATAATTTTAAGTGTAATAGGGTAAAGGCTTCTTGCTTCCATTTTACTTCAAAGTGCATCAAGAATTAAAAAAACTTGTGGATTTCATAAAGTTCTGATGTAACTTAAACCGTGTTAATTTACGGAACTCCATATACCAACAACTGACGTACGATTCAATATAGTCATTTGAAATACTAACGTTCATAATTGTCTTATTAGTCAGAAAGAAAATATGAAAAGAACAGAATAGAACAGAGCTATGATTTTTCTTCAAACTGTTTATGAGAACAATACTGATCAACATAAATCACAAAATTTCCGACTGAAAGCTGAATATCTTTGGAATATTGAAACATTCGACGATCGGAGAAAAACTACTTCAAAGAATAATTTTCTAATGAAATAGTGTAATTTGCAAGTTAGGCGCTCATTGAAAGCTGGTGAGAGGAGCGGGGGAGAGGAGGGGGGGGGAGAGAGAGAATGTGTACATTTATTTAAACAAAAGACACAGTATGGTTTCCACGATGTGCAAAGAAAGGGTGAAATTAACAGACGCGCAATATCATGTATATTTTAGAAATGAAATCCAAGCTTGAAAAAAAAATGGCATGCTTTCCATGAGTTTGCACGGTAGGATTACCTCTTTAGTACGATCTAAATTTTTTGTCACGGTTTTGTTCGTGGAAAGCATGAAAAACAGCCACCTTTACCACTAAAGACTTTAGTTTACACGATAAATTTGATTTCATGATTGAATTGTATAGTATGTACAAACACATATCTGAATGGCATATTTGATTTATGTATAATCAAGTAACTTAGACACTATAAAAAAAATCAGAAACTTGATTCATAATTCAATAAATTCTTTCTTTCTTTGATTTCTATGGAAAACATTAGATCAAGACCAGTTAATAAGACATGTGTGTGCGTGTTTGAGTAACATGTATGATTTTTTAAGTTTGTTAAATTGCTCGGGTTTTTCTTTGCCATTGCCTGTCAAATACAGCGTTGCTTAGTTTTTTACGTTATTTTATCATGTTTTAAAGAGTAAAATTCTATGCATGAAAGTTACACAAAAGTACCGTTATATGGACAAGAACAATCAGTCAAAATGGGAATACATGTATCTTCACACAAGTTTCGTTTTTCTCGAGAAAAACTATTTTGTATACATGTGTTTGTGGGAAAGCTCGTTTATGAAATAATTTTCGGATTTCAATGTTTGGCGGGATTCAAAGTTTCAAAAGAAAAGAAATTTATTTAATTGTTTTCATTTTCTGTACATGACAACACGAATTTTGCAATATCATAAGCTAACATATTTTTTTTACAGAAATGTTTTATATCTTTACATGAATAATACTTCTACATGAATCTATAAAACAACATGATTTATATAAAAAAAAACTGGCTACATGTTTTGTTGCTTTCTATGGAGTAACATGCGAGCTTAATTTCCGTGTATTACCTAAAGCAAAATATTAGATCAATCCAAAATGCATGACAAAAAATTATTGACTTAGGTCATGAATGACATGACTTTAGCTAATGTAAGGGAAGCAATCCAGTTTGAAGGGAATTGCTTTAACACTGTCAATAATTAAGGGAGTGAATTCTTGCAAATTCTCGATAAAAGCTGACCATGAAAGTCATTTGATCCTATTTCTGAGACTGTTTAATTATAATTACCTGATGACCCCAAGTAATATGATGTCACTTGACTGTGACCTTGACCTACTGACCTACTTTCTTGTTTTTTAAGATACAGCCTTGAAATTTTGATGACTTACGCAGCTTCGCACACCAATCGTAAAACTGAATTTCATTGACCATGAATGTGACCTACCGACTTTCCTAATATTTTATCGTCAGTTTGACATTTGAAACATGTGGCTCATATTACTCAGGTGAGCGATCAAGGGTCAACATGGCCCTCTTGTTATTTTCTCTATGTAAATCAATTTAATTTTTATAATTTTATTTTATACAATGAAATCATTCATATTTGTTGGGGACTAACTTGTACAAAATTCAATCTTAAAATTCCATAAGGCTTAAATTATATGTTAAAAATAGATGAAAGAGCTGTCGAGATAGAAGCTTTACATAAGTATATAGTTAGAAAACTTTCTATACTCATGAACTTTTTCAGCTAAAGACATAAAGAGAGATAACAATAAAACAAAATCCCCGAAACCGCAGTATTGTTGTTGAAACAGCAGAATGATTTTAGGCCTATACGCAGTGTATCAATCATTCTAAAAGTTCAACATACTTGTATAAGAAAAACACTACTTTTTCACTGGATCCGTCCATGTATTAACGAGAGAAAAATCGTTAACAAACAAGGAAATTCACGTGCTCTTAATACGGGATTTTATTTTTGAAATGCTTTGCTAGGGACTTAACTGCTCAGATCATGACAGATGTACAATTGGTATCTGCGTCTTGTTTCCTCCATAATAACTTTTTTTCGTAGCCTAAAAGATAAAATATTCTTGCATACCAGACGGGGATTTCCGGTATCTTTACTGGTGCTGGAAAAATCCATCTTACACCCCGGGTTGTAAGATGACTCTCGTGCTGTAAATGAAGTATAACGAACTACATATATGATGAAGATTTATGTAGTAATTTATATTTTATTTAAAAAACGGAATAAAAATTCAATACCTTGACAGTTCCTATTGGTTCCTGATAGTATATTTCTCCATTCAAATCACGTTATTTTATCAAAAATTCATAACGTTACGCTGCAACTGATAAAACAAAACCGGAACTAAACATTGTTGTTTGTTTTGAAACGTCATGACGTCTTTCCTGTTTACGGACGTTGGTTTCCCGCGCTTTGTTTAAATACATTGCCATAAGAAATAGTTCTAAAAAGAAAGCCGTTCGATTGATTTTATTTTTATTATTATTTCTTGAAATCGGTATGCAAGAAAAAGATTCTGTCACTGGTTATAGGTGCAGATGGAAATATCCGGCTCTCGGGTAACTGTTTAGGCGGTAACTCAGCAGGGAGCCTCGTTTCCGCCTAAACAGTTACCCTCGAGGCCGTATATTCCTATCTGCACCTACAACCAGTGAAAGAATCTTATAATATCCATGATATGCTTTGCTGTATCAAAACGCACTGCTCTCCCCAACAAAGTCACAAAAGTGCTTAAATTACTAGCTTCTCCCTTGGTTCAATTTTTGTCGATAACCCTGAGTGTATTGAACGATAGCGATGATTTTTGGAAGTAACAGTCGGTATATCCTTACCTAATTTCTCACAGAAGTTATGTCAATTTTGAAAGCTTGTCAGTATACTAAATATTTTTCCGTACTCAGAATAACTCAAATGTAAAATTATTATTCTTGAAATCGTGTTCCTGTTTACAGAATTGTTAAGTAATATGCAAAATTATGGGTAGTGACATATTCAAATAAAAAATACAAACCTTCAATACATGCTTTTGGTAGTGTTGTTGATTTGTGGGCCCCGATTATGGATGTCTAAAACATGTTTATCGCTTCTAAGAACACTAGAGTGGGAATTAAAAATTGCATCGGAAGTGTGAAGTCATCAGATATGAAAACCATACATTTAGTCTTCGTTCAAAGTTTGTATGCAAGACACGTGTATTATCCTTTCAGATACACTAACGTTCGTGAAGCAAAATCAACATCTTTTCTATCTCTTTCTTTCAAATATATTGAACTCCTGAGTAAATGCTTCGTGTTCAAGGGTCCCTTCATTGAACATCTACTTGGCTTACTGTTCAGATGGAGCATTTCTTTCTGATGTTGGAAGTATTAATGAATTAGTTTTCATTATTGTAGTTTTATATTTCTGTTACGTGATGACTATTAACTTTTGGGCATTTTACAAGAACTATAATATTAACGTTGTTCTTGTAAATTGTCAATCGTCTGACATTGCGGAAATATGATTTCCTTAGAAGTTTCCGCGCACTAGACATTTTGATTTACAGCAGAAAATGTTTTACATATCAAAACACTAAGCACTGGTTTAGTAATTGGTGAACGACGGTAGTGTGTGGTGAAACAGTTAGTCCTGAAGACATAATTAGAAACACAATTGATCTTTGTTTTGTTTTGTTTTGTTTGATTTTTTGTTCTATTTTATCGTAAAGTGTTCTAAATACAATAAAAATGCCGTTGTTGCAAGACATCCAAAAGAAAGTTCAATTCTCCTGAAATCTAAGTCCTAATAACTCAAAAATTCAATTCCTATTTATGGTTTGAGTAATATTCAATCAATTTTCAATGACCAGTATCAAATTCAAGGACTTTTCTAGGTCAGAGCGAACCGGCAAAATTTTGGCCTTTACTTGTTTTACCTCTGTGTGGTAACCAAGAAGGACACCATTATAATGTCTTGGATTTTTTCGTACAACCTTAAATTTATTTGAAAATACAAATTACGTTGCAGACTAAAATGTAAGATAATAATAAGGTATGCTTAATTAAAATACGACAACATCTTAATTAGGGCAACATATTTCATTTTCAAAATAATGTTATACTGTTTCGTTCTGCGTGGGAACATGTCATGCATATGTTGTCTTGAAATTTAAACTAATTTTTTCTTATCATCAAATAAATTGTAATACTATGATGTTAATCTGTTTGCTAGGATCATTTTAAAATACATATTGTTTACACAAAATATTTGATTTTTTGCGTGGGCTGTATTCTCTAACGGAATAGTATCTGAAATCGTAGTTGCGAGTATTATAAAGTACTTTTTTTTCTTTTGTTTCCTTTTTCCAGATTGCAACGGTCATTGTGAAAAAGTGCATTAATACCTTGGGAAGTCTATCGCCACAATTGTCCCATGTATCTTTAAATTACAAAAAATATACATGTACAAAAAGGGTTGCCCTTACTCTGACGGTCTACAAATGAAACAGATCAAATCTATTAATAAGGAAATGTGTTCAAAGATACTTTTATACTTTTTAATACATATAGTTCCCTGTACTTTTGAAAACATGAAAGCCGTTCTTTATATCTTTATATTTGAAATTCTTAAATAGTATTTTTGAAAGAACATAGGTATGCCTGAAAAAACGCTCCCTAATTAAATACATGTCGTTTTTCTTCAGAATGACATATAAACAATACTTCTTTTGCCCTTACATTTCAGTCATATCATGTAACGAGACATATGTCGCCAGAATTGTTTTGAAAAGGATTGTTATTTATATTGCAAATTATACCGAGTCCTGTTTCATTGTAACACCTGTAACAGAAGAGGGGTAATCGAATGTTGAACGCACTGTGTGCAGATATAACATATATATCGCAAGCTGTTTACATTTATTCCAAGTTTTAAAGTCTCTTCCTTTCAAATTACATCTTTCATTTCTTGTAATAAAATATAAAAGAAGATTCTTTAAAAGCATCATTCACAATAAAGCGAAATAAAATCGCCCTCGATTTGACTTAGAAAATTAAATGTTATTAAATGTGCAACACCCCTTTCACCCCCAGCACCCTGTTGCACATGCTATAGCATTGACTGCATAATTCCAAAGAACAAGACCAAGTTAAAACACTGAGGCGGGGCGACTGTCGCCGATGGCTAGTGTTAGTCAATCTTTTAGTTTGGAAAGTAAATATAAGGGTAAGATCGCAGAAAAGTGTAATTAGTCAATCTTTTAGTTTAGAAAGTAAATATAAGGGTAAGATCGCAGAAATGTTTAATTAGTCAATCTTTTAGTTTAGAAAGTAAATATAAGGGAAAGATCGTAGAAAAGTGTAATTAGTCAATCTTTTAGTATAGAAAGTAAATACAAGGGTATCGCAGAAAAGTGAAGTTAGTCAATCTTTTAGTTTAGAAAGTAAATATTATACAATTATTGCATGCGCCCTCGGTCGATATCACTTTTATCAGGTCGATAAATCCACATATCGACCAACTTAAAAGGCAACAATTGTTTTATTATTAAATCCAGCCTACTCATAAGTATAAACATTAAATACAATTCTAACACGATCCGATTCATTTTCCTATTAAACAAAGAAGGCTGGAGACAGTGATTTATTAAACAACAATTCACTGTTCTGACGTCACAACTATTACGTCATAGCGTCAAGCGGCGTAACGGCGCGCTGGAAAAGAACCCGATTTAAAACGGGCAAATATCTAATACATGCCGACAAGGTGTACTTTAAAGTCCTTGATAACGGGTTAGAATCGAAATAATATATCTCATTTAGTGATTTGCTCTTGAATAAATCACTGTTTGTCGTTCAGATGCGTAGCATTATATCACTCGGGCTACGCCCTCGTGATATAATTCCTTCGCATCTGAACTCCAAACAGTGATTTATTTAGCGACAAATCACCGATGAGATATATTATTTCTTAAATATTGGCAACCTTTGGTCATTTTTCGAGGTAAATTGTGTACGATGTCGCATTGTTTTGACATCAAACCATGATGACGTTACAGCTGGCGGTCAATAACTGTTTTTGGCTCCGCCTTCGAGTCAATATGACGTTTTATCATTAAGGCCTCACCAAATTAAAAAGTTGTTCATCGGATTTGCCGCTCGTATATTTTCAGAAACACAAAAGAAATTATTTTTTTTGTTTTTGGCTTGCGCTCGCCCCATTGAAAAAAAATCAATCCAAAATGTTTTGGTGCGCTACTTTTTACGGACGTAAAAGTGTATAAATGCTTATAATTCCAGTCCTAGATTGTTCTCAAATGGATTTTAATCAAAATAAATACATACTACGCACACATCGTCTATATTAAATCATAACACTTATAGTTAGTTGCATTAAAGTTGCTTCCCCATTATGCAGTTACGCCATTTTCTTCAAATGTTTACCAAATTACATGCTACAAAATCGATTTATTTTATTGAAAACTGGATGAAGAAAAACATACTAATTTATTTGATAACATCAATCTACATTATTTTGGTAAGGGTAAATACTTATTGATACATGTCACTTATCTGTTTTCTGTTTTTCCTGTCCAAATGATCAGCATTTGCATACGAAAGTTGGTGGGGTAAGGAATTTACATTATGAGTTGTTTTCAGAACAGTTTCGATTTTCAAAGGTATCAAAGATACATCAAACTATTGGTAAACAATTATAAAACACAAAATAAAAATGTCAATATCAATTTTTCATTGGTGCCTCAAGTAAACGGATTTAATGAGACAGAATTCATACTTCAACATTGAAAAAATAAGGCCGAATGCTGTTTTTCTGTTTTGAATTTTGCTTAATCCATTTAAAAATAACCTTACACCAGACGTAAAACCTACCTAAATTTCTTCCATAATATATAATCTAAGAGTGAAAGCAAAATAGGGAAAGTTCACCGCGTGTAACTCAATATTTTTAAAGATGTGTAACTCCACCCCTTCTGTTTAAGTAGTAAAATTCACTTTGAACACCAAGAAATCACTTATATTTACTTTCTAAACTAAAAGATTGACTAACTACACTTTTCTGCGATCTTTCCCATATATTTACTTTCTAAACTAAAAGATTGACTTGCTACACTTTTCTGCACTTTTCAGCGATCTTACACTTTTATTATTAAATCTATATTTATATTCCTTACCATTGGTCTAGATGTAGTCACATGATTAGGCCACACCAAATTGATAAGTTGTTCATCGGATTTTTTTCTGAAAAAAATTGAGGCGGCGAGCGAAAAAAAAATTTAAATATTTTTTTAGGTTTTTGTGAAAATCAGGAGCGAGCGAAGAGCGAAGAAATATATTTGTCTTCATTTGGCTCTTGACTGACTAATAAAACCCTTTAAATAGAATGTATAGCCCATTAAATTAAAAAGTAAGTCCCTAGGGATTGAGAAAATCTGACCTGCAGACGCACAACAAAGCGAACTCGTGAAAAAAAGGAATAGTATACCTAGAATTTTCAAAATTGTGACTTGCGTAGGCATTCTCTGAAGATGGACGACTACCATGTTAAACGTTATCTACAAGGTGTCACAAGAAAGACTTGCCCGGTAGTCACGCTTGAGAGGGTCTTTATAGTGAAATAAACGAGGCCAAAGGTCATTCGGTGCATATTTTCATGTGTGTCACATATAATACCTTGTATCTTGGTCATTTATTGGTGTAGAATATAACAACATTGGTATCAAAATGAAGCCAGGACTTTGTATATTTATCTACAAACCCTTAATCAAAAATTTTGTCATTTACATACTTATGAATATTTATGATAACTTAGAAAATGAGCAGATAATTCATTAAAAATGTTATTTTCAAATAATACAAAGATCAAATCTTCACTATTTGTGTTTATAAATGGACAAAAATAAGCAATATTACATTTGAAACATTACTTTATATAAATATATATCTGTTTGTAGCATTATTTATTGTTTGCAAGAGTAAATACTGTCAAAAGTGGGTGGGGTATATTAATCATTAAAAAAACAAATATTAAAAGAACTGACAATATTTACATTTCTCAAATATAAACCATATTTTGAGATAGTAAGATATTTTGAATTTGGAAAAATGTTCTTCATTAATATTAATTTTATATTTTTTTCAGCTCATTTGCATACTCATGAATATTAATTGAATGTATCAAATATGCATTTAAAACGTTCATTTAATACACATATATCTGTTCTTAACCATTGATAAGAATTGTATCAGTTTTATAAATGTCCAAGTAAAGCTTGTAAATATTCCATGCATTAAGAATATTATATAATTAGTATTTAACACTTCTACAAATACTGCACAACGTAGTTTACACAGTTCAATCTTGCTCATAGTCTTCTCTATACACAATACCATCGGACATTGTTTTAAAAATGTCACAACTTTATTGTCCTTGTTGCCATGTACATTTCTACAGTTGGTATATAAATAGCCTCGCATGCACATTCAAAACATGCAAACCTGGTTGGATCGGTAGCATCTGCACATTTAACTGCCACATTTCGTTTTGCAATCCACATTAGTATATGATATGTTACTTTGGGTATTATAGGAATACAGTCATACATGTCACCCGTGGTATCCTTTGTATGCATGCAAACTTAGATCCATTATTTTACGCTATCGATGCAAAGTTGTGAAGCGTAATTAGTATAAATAACTGGCATATATAATAACTATGATGGTCTGTCTGTATACAGAGGATACACATGTTGTCAGTCTGTATAACCCAGTTACCCAAAATGTCCTGCATCTATACCTTAGGTACCGATAGTTGCCTCTTTTTATGCCACGGCCACTCAAAGTATATCTGTTTATATCGCTAACCTGACCTGTATGTATATCCATATCACCCAGAGTGACCTGTCTACCTTGGATACATTGCCGGTCTTTCTGTATATCAAGGATATCCGTATTGGCATACATATACAGCCCAAATAGCCTGTATTTATACAATGGGTACCACGAGAGGCCTGTTTGTACACCTAGGATACCCATAGTTTTTTGTGTATATATAACCAGGAAGACCTATGTACCCAGTATACCCAGAGTGGTCTTTATGTATAGCAAGTTTACAAATAGCGGTACCCAGGATCCAATATTGGCCTGTATTTATAGCTAAGAAAACCTGACAGAATACCAAAGATACCCAGATAGAGCTGCCTTTATACCTAGGGTACATCGGTGGCATGTATTTATACCCAGGATATTCATAGTGGTGAACGGTCAGGATTTTTTGGATACTCAAGGTGGCCTACCTAGGATGCACTCAGGTGACCTGTCTATATACCAAGCATACTGTAATAGTCAGTCTAGCTAACACTGGTAAATAAGTATACAATCACAAAATAACTGGGTGAGGAACTATTTCAGACCAAACCAAACATGTACTATGCATAAATCATCTTAATAGACCAGTAACTAGTGTGAATTGGTACACAAATGGCAAAGACATGAATTCCATCAAGATTTGTTATGATCGCGGAAATGCGTTACAATTGCAAATTATGTTTGAACAAACAAACGCACGGCGGCTATTCATAGTCATAGATATTTACCATCATCAATAGAGTTCATGCCAATAACAATCTAGTTCAATAATGTTGACAAACGTATAAACTCTGGATTGCTTACATTTACTCGTCAAACTTTTGACGGAAGCTAGTTCCTTCCATGCCAGACGCTGTGAGAAATTACCAACAAGCAGCATAACTACCGTTAGTAAATATTAAATCCCCTAAGACTGCCAATAACAAAGTTGTAACCCTTTTAGGGATCCGTTCTGTGTGGACCTTGTAATCGTGCTTTTACTGGACCTTTGACGGATCTATCTCGCATGACGGCGATTTGATACAGACGATGATCGTGATGCGTAACGATTTCATTGGCTAACTGGAACCGCTGTGCGCGCTGATTGGACAACGCTATGTTTGAAACTTTTCTGGCGGGACTATTCACCCTGGGGATCTTAGTACGCAAAAGGCTATAAATAAAGCGAATGCCGTCAAGTTTTTAGCTTTTCCACCGTCAAAACGGGTAAGTGGTTGAAACCCGTAGGTCATCAGAGATAGGTCTATAGTCCGTCAAATTTCACTGGTTCCGTCAGCCGTCAAAGTATACCGTCAAAAGAGCATTAATAATATTGATTTCTACATGACAATACTAAACGCCGTCAATTTCGCGAATGCCGTCAAAAGGTGGTTGCCGTCAATACTGTAAAATCCGTCGAGACCTGTGGACGCCGTCAAAAATAGTGAATTCCGTCAAAATAACACAAAAACAGCAAAACGTGTACATCTCCTTTGCCAAAGTGACATTTTCATAACAATTTAACAATTAAGAGCATTGAAATACAGAAGTTTACAGCTACAGTGACACTACCAAGGGTTATGAAATATAAAACAGAACACAATAACGTATTAATTACATGATTTAATTCAACATCGTTATAATATAGCAAATATTTCAACATCATTAAAAGTAATTGAAACGAATAAATCTTTCTATTGAATTACGTCTCTACCATCAGATATACGTAAAGGTTACAAGGTAGTAAATGCCATCCAATGATATAATTCAGAGATCAGGTTTTTAAAGTAGTAAATTCTAAGAGCCATCCAGTACTAACTGTTATAGCGCCATCCATGACAAAAAACCGGGTACGATTACAAATTGGTGTCAGAAGTGTAGATATTAGTTCTATCTAGTATCAAGAATCTACGTCAGGAAGAATTTTGAACTTTGATAGTTTCAAGTACTCTATGCTGTAAAATTATAAAATCTTTGTTTCTTGAGTGGGCATCAATGGCGGACAGTGAATTTGTTGGATAAATAAAATTAAGAAATAGTGCATATATATTTAAGTCAAGTCTAACCATAAAGGTTAAAGGTAACAGGTCAAGGAAAGCTCCCTGCGAGGCAGGTATAGGTCGACCTACAACAAATATATCTCTACATATTTTCCGTGTACTTTTGAGAGTTATACAATGGCTAACTCTGACTCTGAAGTTGAGTTTAACGTTGGTCAAGGTGATGGTATGGACCAACAAAGGTCTCCTCAAAGGTCTCCACGAAGGCAAATAAATTGCCCTTTGAATGACAATGACGGACGTAGAAATAATGGACGTGGACAGTGTTGTTTTTATAATGACAGATCTATAGTAATTAAACCTGACAAATACACAGGCGACGAAGACTGGGAACAGTATGTTTCGCATTTTGAAGATTGCGCTGAGTTAGGTAGATGGGGAGATAGAGAAATGCTTCTTACCTTAGCTGCTAGTTTGAAAGGACAGGCATGTGTTTTCTATACTAGTCTATCCTCTGCAGAAAAGAGAACATACGAAAGTCTCTCGTTTGCCTTGGAACAAAGGTTTGGCAGTAGTAGACAAAAGGCTTGCTGGATATCGAAGTTCCAGACCAGGTCCAAACTCGTTGGCGAATCAATAGCTGCATTTGGTGACGATCTCCGCTTGCTAGCAAGGAAAGCATATAGCAATCTTGAACCGGAAGCCCAAGAAATGCTAGCACTCCAGCAGTTTCATAAGGCTCTATCAGTAGATATGAAATGCAGAGTTATGGATAGAGACTGTAAGAGCATAGCAGAAGCTGTTGAAGTTGTAGAACGGTATGAAGACCTGTTGGGTGAGTCATATCATGATAGGCGTAGGAACGTTGTAAGGCATGTCGGTAATGGTCTTGATACAAGTAACACTGACAGACAAAGTCAAGGTTACAGAAGAAGTCGTCAAGAAGACACGACAGGAATAAATGAAGACCTACACAGAACACTGAGATCCATTCAGTATAGGTTAGACAGAATTGAAAGAGGTTCACAGAGGAGAGACAGAAATGAAAGTGGTCCACAGAGAAGACAGCGAGACGAACGTAGAAGATGCTTCATTTGTCAGTCTCCAGACCATCTTTACAGGAGCTGTCCGAACAGGCAAGATCAATCAAGTGCCAATGGTCAATCATCAAATGATAAGAGTGATTTGGGAAACGAGCTCCCGTCCTCTCTGTAGGTCGAGAGAGGACAAGGAAAGAAAGTAAAAGACCTGAAATTGAGCAAAATTTAGTTGACACTGTAGAAATTTCAAGTTCAAAAGAAGAATCTAAATCTTCACCTCATTCAATACAAGATCCAGAAACAAAAGAAAATGTTAGTAATAAAATGCAGACAGAAGCTTCTAGGATAGGTCAACTTGGAAATCAGGGTTCAAAATTTGATAACGGACTTTTTGTCAACGGTTACATAGACAATACTCCTGTAGACTTTCTCATTGACAGTGGGTCAACAGCTACATTAATTTCAAAATCAGTTTTTGACAAATTAGGCAAGCAAACTTTACAAGTAGGAAGCACTCGGATACAGGGTGTAGACGGTTCTCAGATAAAGGTGTTTGGACGTTACAACTTTGTCATAAGATTAGGAGATGTGTCTATTGAACATAAAGTTATTGTTTGTGACATGGCTATGGACGGAATCATAGGCCAAGACTACATACTTAAGCATGTTAAGTATTGGGATCTGGACAATCTCCAACTGAAACTAAGATCAGGTCAAAGTATCCAATGTATCACGAAGGGCGAAGCAGAACGCGTTTGTAGAATCATTGTCAGTGAGAAGGTAGAACTGCCACCTAATTCATACAGCTACATTAAGGTATCGATTCCGAACTCTGTAAATTTGGCAAAAACTGGCTATGTCGAAAATTCTGAGTATGGCATTTCAGATCAACAGTTTGTAAGTCTCATCGAAGGCGTTGTAGACCCACATGCAAATGAAATCGGTGTCGGTGTTATCAACACAGGTGATGAACCTACAGTATTAAACCCAGGTGTAGGACTTGGTTTCTGCAAATCGTCCTATGAAGAATGTGAAGATGAAGTAATTAGCTGTGCTAACATCAACGAGGGTAGTCCAGTAGATAGTGAAAATGCAGTCGTTCCTGAACACTTAACAGAACTGTTTGAGAAAAGTTCAATTCATTTAAAACAGGACGAAAAATTCCGCCTTGCCTCACTCCTGAACAAATACAAAAATATTTTTGTTACATCAAGTGACGAACTAGGTTGTACTGACAGAGTAAAACACAAGATATACACAGGCGATGCTCATCCAGTGAAGCAAGCTCCTAGACGTCAACCAATAGGTAAAAGGTCGAGTGAGAAAGAAGAGGTAGATCGTATGTTGAAGAAAGGTATAATCGAGCCGTCGAATAGTGAATGGTCGTCGCCAGTGGTTTTAATCACCAAGAAAGATGGTTCTACTCGTTTCTGTGTGGACTACCGGAAGTTAAACGCTGTTACAAAGGTCGATGCTTATCCAATTCCACGAGTTGACGAGTGTCTTGACGCCCTTGCAGGAAATAAATGGTTCAGCAGTATGGACTTATGCTCCGGCTTTTGGCAAGTGGAAATGGATGAAGGTGACAAGCACAAGACAGCGTTCTCAACATCGTCAAATGGGCTGTACCATTTCAAAGTGATGCCATTTGGTCTTGTTAATAGTCCAGCTACCTTTCAACGATTGATGGAAAATGTCTTAAGAGGTATCCAATGGGTCGAGTCTCTTTTGTATATGGACGACATTATCACTCCGGGTAAGTCAGTAGAGGAAACACTTACCAGGTTGGAGAATGTATTCAAACGCCTGCAAGAAGCCAATCTAAAATTGAAAGCATCAAAATGTCTGTTCTTTCAAAAATCGATCACGTTTCTGGGCCACGTAGTTTCTGAAGAGGGGATAAGTACCGACGAGAGTAAGATATCAGCAGTCAAAAATTGGCCGACGCCCATAAATGCCAAGCAAGTAAGAAGCTTTCTAGGACTGGCCTCATATTACAGAAAGTTCGTGAAGGGGTTTGCAGATATAGCTAGGCCGCTGCACAAATTGTGTGAAAAGAAGTCGAAGTTCATGTGGACTGAGACATGTGAAGAGTCTTTTAACACATTGAAAGACGCTCTAACTACATCGCCGATCCTTTCATTTCCGCGGCCCAAATGCCAGTTCATTTTGGACACTGATGCCAGTGACAAAGCCACAGGTGCTATCTTGTCACAAGTGCATGACGACAAAGAACATGTTATTGCATACATGAGCAAAAGTATGAATAAGCATGAACAATCTTATTGCATAACAAGAAAAGAACTTCTTGCTGTCGTACAGGCGCTTAAACATTTTCACCATTATCTATATGGTCAAGAGGTGTTACTTCGAACGGACAATTCAGCTGTAAGCTGGATGCGCAGTCTTAAAGCACCCACCGGTCAGACTGCTCGTTGGCTTCAAGAGCTTGGAACTCATAATCTCCAAGTAGTCCATAGGCCAGGTAAGAGCCATAGCAATGCCGACGCGCTTTCTAGAATACCTTGTGCCTCATGCAAACGACAGCAAGAAATCAATGATACAAGTGAAAAGAGGCAGGAGACGAAATAGAACCAGTCGCTAATAACAGTGAGGGTAATGATGAAGTAGCAAGAGTAACAACAAGAAGTAATGCCGACCAAGCAGCCAAAGCAGATTTACGGCCACATCAGTTCATACTAGAAGGTTGGGATCCAACAGACATTCAAGCTGAACAGCTTGCAGATAAAGATATAGATAAAGTTCTCTCTGCAAAACTTGCCGGTGATGCAAGACCAGAGTGGTCTGTTATCTCTAGTGGCTCTTCAAAGTTAAAAACGTTGTGGCGCCAATGGGACAGGTTGGAAATAAAAGCTGGTATGTTATATCGGAAATTTGTAGAAGCAAGTGGTTCTACAACATGGCAGTTAGTTGTACCCAAAGTAAGGCAACAAGAAGTCATTCGCCTTAATCATGACATACCATCTGCAGCTCATTTGGGCTTTGACAGGACGTTAGACAAAGTAAGACAAGGTTTCTACTGGCCTGGTATATCAGACAGTATAAAGCAATACTGTAAACAGTGTGATACTTGTACGGCTCGCAAGTTATCAAAAGAGAAAAATAAAGCTCCATTAGGTCAGTACATTGTAGGTGAACCTATGGAACGTGTTGCTATGGACATTTTGGGTCCTCTTCCGGAAACGACAAATGGAAACAAGTACATATTGGTAATTTCTGACTGGTTCACTAAATGGTCAGAGTGCGTTGCAATTCCAAATCAAGATGCAGCAACAGTAGCTCAAGCATTCGTTGACAATTTTGTTACAAGATTTGGTGTACCACTTCAAGTTTATACCGATCAAGGTAGCAACTTCGAGTCTCAATTATTTGCTGAAGTCTGCAAATATCTCAATACTGAAAAGACGCGTACTACCAGCTTAAGACCACAAGCCAATGGGATGATAGAACGCTTAAACAGAACGCTCATCTCAATGCTATCTGCTTACTGTGCTAAAGATCAGAAAAATTGGGACAAGTATCTACAACTAGCCATGATGGCATATCGCAGTTCAAGTCACAACACTACAAAGATTTCTCCAAATAAAATGGCTTTTGGACGTGAGGTTGTCTTACCTTTAAATGCTATAATTGGTACTCCAGGTGACACTAACAATCGGTATCAGAATGATGACAAATACGTTGACGACTTAAAACAAAAGATGACCGAAGTACATGACTTAGCTAGAGATAACATACATAAGGTCGCTAACTATCAAAAGAGACATTATGACACAAATACTAAGCAGAGACGGTATCATAAAGGTCAACTTGTCTGGTTGCATGACCCCTCGAGAAAGAAAGGTGTTTGCACCAAATTAGTTAATAAATGGAAAGGTCCATTCATCGTCACAAACACTCTAGATGATCTGATATGTTTGGTCAAAAGATCAAATAAAAATAAACCGAAGGCTTACCACATAGACAGACTATGGCCATATTCTGGTGTTAATATTCCAACATGGTTAAGGAGAGAATCACTCAAAATTAAAAGTGCTGAACAGTAAGGTCAAACGTACATGCCTCTAAATTATCTAAAAGACGGGGGAACTGTATAAATAAAAAAAAAAAAGTTAAATAACAAATTCTTAAATTCTACATTTATATGAAATGTAATAAGTTATATCACAGTTTGAAGAAACTTAACAGTACCAATATCAAAAATGGTAATAAGTCTAAAATTAGTAAACAAGTGACAAATAACAATGTAAAGTGATTCAAATACATTAGACCAGCTAAATAGTGTAAAAATCGTCAACAATAATAGTAAAGGAGATGTACAATATATGAACTCGCGCGAACATATATACTGAGATGACGCGCTTGTGAATTTTGGGTGCAATATTGAAATGAGTGTATTTTCGTATAGTCCGCTTACTTAATATTTGTAACAACTTTAATGTTCGATCTATTTCCAGACTATGGAGGCGTGTTGGCTTTGCACAAGGACTTTTAAGTGTAAAACAGAACTCTATACGCATGTGATATCTAGTTTTCACAGACGCCAGTCTGTTATTTGTCCATGGTGTGACAAAGAAAAGGTATTTACAAGGGTCAATGACATGGTGAAGCACTGTACTAGCAGACACTACATAGAGTACGGATGTCAGCCTCAGACGTTTCTTGGGATGAGAAATTGCTTCTACTTCTCTGTATACCCAGAGGATTACGCTAGGTTAATTAAACCTGAACCTTGGGACTCAGGTATTGCTATGGAAGCAAGAAGGTTGATGATGTCGTGGGCAGAGAAGCAGGAAGACAGCATGACAATGAGAGATAAGTTGAGAAAGGGATGGAAAGTCGGCATAAAGGCGAGGTCAGATAGGGAGCAGGCTGAGAAAGAAAAGGCTGAGAAGGAAAAGGCAAAGAAGCAGAAATTAGAAACTCTCAAGGAATGCAAAATTCCAATGAAATCTAAAGAAGTCAAAGAGGTGAAGGTAGATGAGAATAAGTTAGGTATAGATATAGACGAGTTATTCACGGCAAGTCCGTTAGATCTCAGCATGCATAAAGATAGTAAAGATAGTTTAGAGAAAAATACAAGTAGAAAGCGCCAGCTAGAAACACCTAAGAAAGCAAGTGATAGTAAGAAATCCAGTGAAACAAACCAGACATTGAAAGATATATCTAGTAGGAAGAATATTGTAACAGTGCCACAGTTAAGTGAGTCAGACACTGATTTGGAAGATGAGGTAGAGGTTAAAAGGTTTAAAGAAAGCCCAAAGTCATTGAAGCTTGTCAAGACTGAAGGTGGTATAAGGAGATTAGTGGTCACAAAAGAGACACCTGAAAGTGACGGTAAACCACTAGAAGATATAGAAAATCAGACAGTACAAAAATGTAAAGAGTCCCTTAAATCGAGGAAAACAGACATTAGATCCCCTAAATCAAAGACACTAAATTTAGACTCCCAAAAGAAGACGATTGACAAACAGCCAAAGTTAGTGCCAACTGAAACAGAGGCAAAAGTGCAGAATAACAGTAGTGCAGAAACTTTGAACCTACTGAACCATGAATGCAATGTCAAAGTGACACAAGACCAAGATATAACAGTAGAAGAAATGAGCAAACCAGATACCGACAAAGACAATGAGAGAGCATCAGATGTAAATGTAGACACAGAAAACATAGAAAGAAATGTATCAGATAGACACATTGAACAAGAAACAATGCAGAAGGAAGAAACTAGTGAGAAAATTGAGCTAGAAAAAGTTGAACAGACTGAAGCAAAATCAAGCATTGATACATACGTTACAAAGAAAGAATCAAAGCAGGATAACCCTGAAAATGACAATGGAACAGTGTCCACACAAAATAAGGTAGACACAAATGTAAACTTAGTGAAAGGATCAGATGGCTTTTTCAGAAGAATAATAGAAATTCCCAAGCTGAAGAAAGAGAGTGAAACTAAAATTACACAGATAATGGAAGAAAACGAAACCACTACATCAGTTAATACTTTGTTATCCTTAGAGTTTGGCGAGACCAGCTCGCAGTGTATAAACCCAACAAGTGTAAATCAGACAACAGTAAATCAATACAACAGTTACCAGCTTAGGGCCGAGGCACTACTTAAATCCGGTGTAATGCCAATGTGTCCACCTGGCCGACGAGAATGGAAGAATGCATATGACGCAGAAATAAAGGTCAGTGGTAGTGTTTTCAGATGGCCACCAGTTGACTGGCAGTCTATGTCACCAGACAGGAAACTTCTCTCATGGGAATTCATGGCCATGTCCATTGAAGTCGCGTTGAATGGTTTTGTTTCAACAAATATGTCCAGGAAGTACCTTCTGGATAAATATAACTTTTTAGCTCTTCCTGGTTCTGCTAAAGCAAACACAGAAGCGTCTGAAGCAGCTGTAACCAGAAGTCGATTTTACACGTACCAACTTTTAAGAGAAATAGCATCTGGAAGAGTACCGTCTAAAGCAGAGGAAGACCAGATCAACATGCTGGAATTTATAAATAACAGCCAGCTCACACGAGAGATTGACCTGAAGGCTATTAACATCCCACTGAGGCTTGTAAGTGAAAAATCATGACAATTATAACACATTTAAGGATAAAAATGTATAGTAAATACAGAAGAATTAGAAGTCGTGTAAATAGTGAAATTGCCCACAAAGCTGAGTAGCAGAAGATAAAGTAATCTTCAAAAGTATTGTGATCCACAGTGTGTTTTAAAGTAGTATATTCTGTGCTCAATAAATATACAAAAGGTATATAAATTAAGTGTGATCTACACAGCAGTATATTTTGTGATCTACACAAGTGTAATAAGTATCATAGAAGCAATATCTACATGATTATAAAATACATAATATGAGCTACACATTGTATATGAGAAGGAAGAATTCAGTGATATAAAGTTTTCTAAGTCTGAATCAGTGAATGCTAACTGTTTATTAACAGTGAATTATTGAAGTAGGTTTCTTGTATATGTCTCTAATTGAAAAGTTCAGTGATTTAATGAAAAAGTAATGTGTTTTCAAAAGGAATTCGTAAGGAAAGAAAGATTCTATTGCTATTGTGTTGCTGAAATATTCATTGGTTTAATTATTTGGAATATAGTGTTATTCAATATATTTAAGAGTGTATTTTGATGAAGTAAGGTCGAAGTGAGTAATTAACATATTTCCTTATATTAAGGAATTATCTTGTTATGGAAATAATAAGCACACGGTGTTTTCATGAAGTTTCATATTTTTATTAATCAGTATGGCATAAATGTGTGTGAATTATTCTAAGTAAATTTCATAGGAAAGTTGTGCTGCTCAACTGATAATTCTAGTTCTCTGAAGTGTTGTAATTAATTCAGCAATCTAGCCATGGGAGTATATTTATTCTAACAGAAGCGTAGTAAGGAGAAATTATACGTGAATTTGATGTGAAGATTGCATTATTAAAATTGCAAGAGATGGCTAGTGAACATGATAATTTGAGTGAATGAAGTGTTGCATTGTTCATGATTGTTTCTATTGTTTGTTGTTTCGCAGTTTTAACTAGACTTCTGAGGTACCAAATTTATTTTCAAGTATGTTTCAATAGAAGGGTGCCTAAACATTGCAGAACAGTAGCTAGAATGATAAACTGAGCAGAAACAGTGTTGTTTAAGATTTATTTGTTTGTGTTGATCAGTTCTTATAGTTAATATATGATATGTTGATATCTCTCTCTAGAGTAAAGTTTATGTATGTTATATATATTCTTTAATGATTTATCTCAAATAACAAAGCAATGCCCTTGGTAGAACAATAACAACTGAAGGTAACACTAACAGTAACTGAAATAGAATAACTTTTTGATTATCCAGGAGGATAATTTTCGGCAAAGGAGGGGGAAGTGTAATAGTCAGTCTAGCTAACACTGGTAAATAAGTATACAATCACAAAATAACTGGGTGAGGAACTATTTCAGACCAAACCAAACATGTACTATGCATAAATCATCTTAATAGACCAGTAACTAGTGTGAATTGGTACACAAATGGCAAAGACATGAATTCCATCAAGATTTGTTATGATCGCGGAAATGCGTTACAATTGCAAATTATGTTTGAACAAACAAACGCACGGCGGCTATTCATAGTCATAGATATTTACCATCATCAATAGAGTTCATGCCAATAACAATCTAGTTCAATAATGTTGACAAACGTATAAACTCTGGATTGCTTACATTTACTCGTCAAACTTTTGACGGAAGCTAGTTCCTTCCATGCCAGACGCTGTGAGAAATTACCAACAAGCAGCATAACTACCGTTAGTAAATATTAAATCCCCTAAGACTGCCAATAACAAAGTTGTAACCCTTTTAGGGATCCGTTCTGTGTGGACCTTGTAATCGTGCTTTTACTGGACCTTTGACGGATTTATCTCGCATGACGGCGATTTGATACAGACGATGATCGTGATGCGTAACGATTTCATTGGCTAACTGGAACCGCTGTGCGCGCTGATTGGACAACGCTATGTTTGAAACTTTTCTGGCGGGACTATTCACCCTGGGGATCTTAGTACGCAAAAGGCTATAAATAAAGCGAATGCCGTCAAGTTTTTAGCTTTTCCACCGTCAAAACGGGTAAGTGGTTGAAACCCGTAGGTCATCAGAGATAGGTCTATAGTCCGTCAAATTTCACTGGTTCCGTCAGCCGTCAAAGTATACCGTCAAAAGAGCATTAATAATATTGATTTCTACATGACAATACTAAACGCCGTCAATTTCGCGAATGCCGTCAAAAGGTGGTTGCCGTCAATACTGTAAAATCCGTCGAGACCTGTGGACGCCGTCAAAAATAGTGAATTCCGTCAAAATAACACAAAAACAGCAAAATGTGTACATCTCCTTTGCCAAAGTGACATTTTCATAACAATTTAACAATTAAGAGCATTGAAATACAGAAGTTTACAGCTACAGTGACACTACCAAGGGTTATGAAATATAAAACAGAACACAATAACGTATTAATTACATGATTTAATTCAACATCGTTATAATATAGCAAATATTTCAACATCATTAAAAGTAATTGAAACGAATAAATCTTTCTATTGAATTACGTCTCTACCATCAGATATACGTAAAGGTTACAAGGTAGTAAATGCCATCCAATGATATAATTCAGAGATCAGGTTTTTAAAGTAGTAAATTCTAAGAGCCATCCAGTACTAACTGTTATAGCGCCATCCATGACAAAAAACCGGGTACGATTACAATACTCAAAGCATATACTGGCCTAGTGTATAGCAACGATGGTCTGCCTGTATATCTATTTTTTTTACCCAGAAAGGCTTATTATGTAAAATATATCATATATGTAAGATATCCATAATGGACAGTATATAATGGCCACGATGACATGTTTGTATATCCAAGCTACACAGAGTGGCATGGCTTTAAACTGTGGATACATAGGAAACCTGTCTGTATACCAGTGCCATCCAAAGTGACCTGAATGTATAGCAGTGATGGCATTTCTATATGCCCAAGATACCCAGAATGGTGTGTATGTAAATCGAAGATACCCTTAGTAGCCTTTATATACAACTGTAAAGCCAGGATGACATGCCTGTATACCCAGAATATCCAGAGTTGCAAGGAAACTCTGTTGGTCCTTCTGTATGTCCAGAATACCCAGAATTGCCTGTCTGTTATTTAGTATACTAGTATTTGTCAGTATGTATGAATGAGTAGGCAATATGACCTGTCTGTATGCACAGGATACCCAGAGTGGCATGTCTGTATACCCTCGATAACGATAGTGGCAACAATATTAGGCTTTCTGTATACCCATGACCTGTATTCCTAGCCAAGGTACCCAACGTGGACTTTATGTATAGCCAGGGTGGCTATTATGTATGCACAAAGCACACAGAGTGAATGATTGCCTAACTAAGATACCCATAGTGGAATGCACATGTATGTATACCCAGGATAATTTTCTTGTATAACTGAGATACCCATTTTATCTGTCTCTGTATTAAGGCTACCTATTGTTGTCTATATGTATAGCCACGTTTTCCCTAGATGTCTGTATGTTTAGCAAGTAGGACCAGTCTGTATACACAGGATACTCAGAGTGGTATGTCTGTATACCCTCGATAACGATAGTGGCATCAATATTAGGCTCGGATGACGTGTCTGTAAACAAATGATTCCAAAAAAAATGGCCTGAATATATATATCACTTATACACAGTTTGCCTGTCTGTATCCTAAGAATAGGTGCCCGCTCGTGATGAAATAATGCACGGAGGAGCACCTGGGGTCTTCCTCCACCATTAAAGCTGGAAAGTCGCCATATGACCTATCATGTGTCGGTGCGACGTTAAATCCAACAACATTAAGTATCCTAAGAATATCCATAGTGGCATGTATGAAAAGCCAAGTTTGCCTGCCGATATGCCAAAGAAATACATATTTCGTTATACCAAGTATACTATTGATACCAATTTAGGCAATCCTGTCTGTAAACCCAATGTATGTTTTAAATAGTATATTGTTTAATTATCCGTCAAAATACTGCAAAACCTTACATAAAACCTTTGTACATTCTCCAGTATATTAGAAAAACTGAACATACTGACTTCTTGACGGCCATTGTGAAAAGTGGCTGTCTTATTGGTTGTCTGAGATGGTGTCAACCTGATTTAAAATAGTAATGTTTTCCAATCACAATACTATGCTAAACTACATAAAACAACTATGTAAAATCTATAATGTATGCAAAGAAACGTTAACTTTTTTTTTGGCAGCCATTTTGAAAAATGAGCGCCATTGTGGTTATCTGAGGTTGCCTACATGGGTATGGTCGTATTATCAATTGTATTTATCAATCTTAATATTGCAATAAATTACATTAAAACTTATGTAAACGCTCATATATATGTATACTTTTGAACATACTTACCTTTGGTGGTTGTTTTGGTCGCCATTTTGAAAAAAAAATGGCAGCCATATTGGCTGTGTGACATAGGTTCACAGTTTGAAATAGCCGGCAGATATGTACCTAATACAAAAGAATTGCCTTGCTTTTGTGAAAACAACTACACAATTATGCTAAAGATAACTGTTGGTACGAAGTCAACTCAACCCACCCACTTCTAGCAGTATCTACACATAAAACACATATGATGGCGATATAAACAATTGCGTTTATCAAGAAATGAGTATCCCACATATCATTTGTTACCTTTCTGTTTTTCAAATCATGAAAATTATACATAAGACAATAAATATTGTACAGCTGTACATACATGCCAATTTTTATCGTAATTTTGTACGATTTTGTCGCTTTCATTAATATTAGTTAATATGCAAATGAGCTAATTTGCATATAGTGATTTTATTTCATAGTTAAATACATTGGCTTCAATTAAATACCATTTTTGCTCACTTCTTTCATCAAAATGGCGAAGATATGATGTCAAATAAGTGAAATTAGTAAAAACTGCACTTAATGACCTTTGACCTAATTTCTTGACCTTAATTTGACCTTAGAATTGTGACTACCGGCATCAATGAACTACTCATATCATATACTTCACATATAACACATTAAACTTTCATCTTCACGAAATGCCTACGTAGGTGTTTTCCAGCCACATATTTGAAAATAATTGGTAAACTAGTAATAACATTGTCATACAGTACACTGTAATCAAATAATGCATGCTTTTGAAAATGCTGCTAGAAAATATGTAATAAACAACAATGCATAACCTTACACCATACTTATCACATACATATGTGACTTGAATATTTACTGCTATGAAAATGTAGCATTCTTAGCTGACTTTACAAAGTTTTTGATACATCAAATATCTATGTGAGTGTTACTAGATCTATTAATTCTAATTTGAAACTTAGAACAGTTATTTACTGTCAAAGTCTTTGCTCGATATCGACATTATGGATAAAATCCCGTTTTCCGGTATTAACCACTAATAAACGCCCGTTCCCGTTTTCACGGTGAGGGGGTATCGGCCATTACGCTACATGGCGGTAGTGTTTAGATTATCCTTTTTTAAAGTTTTAAACAAAGAAAATAAAAAAGTATTGCAGATTATCATTAAACATTGTTGTAATTAAGATGTAGCAAAAATATCCTAAATGTTTACTTTATTTTTGAAATTTTATCTTTTATTCTACACTGCCGCTTCCGTGACTCGATACCGAAGGTGTGAAATTATTTCCATTTTTCAAGGTAAACAGATTATTTTTGCAAAAAAAAAAATGTTGCCGAAGTCGTAGAATAGTATTTCCATTGTGAGAAAGTAAGAACTTTCATAAATTCTTATCTTCTGGCAAAAATAATCGCTAATATTGTACACGGTCTTTATATTGGTTAATATCACCAGCCCCCCTGACCCTATGTACGGAAATACCGGAAAACGGGATTTATCCTTAATGTCGATATGGTCTATACCTGGAGAAACAATACTCATAAGTCTGAATCTAGACAGAGTTATGCCCCTTTTTAACACAGAATATTTTTAATTAAGTTTTGTATAATGACCAATAGCTTTGTACTTTCAAAGCTTCTGACTATTATGCCCCTTTTACTGGCTAAGCTCTGATTCAGAAAAGTCGAGCATGTTGTCTTATGTACAGCTCTTTTTCTAACTTTAAACTTTCATAACATATTAAATTTGTTAGATCACTAATAGAGAACCTCCTTTTTGAAGAGTATTCAATTCCTACCATAAACTACTTTTACTGCAATTCTTTGGGGGGCGTAGGTTCAAACCCTACTGGGACCAAATTTTTTTTCCATATTTTCCTTTTTTTCTAGTAAGTTTTTACTTCTTTCAAGACTTATTATTGATTTCTTGTACAAAAATGGAAAAAGATGAATCTTATAAGTGATTTCTTGTTGTTCAAAGTGAATTTTACTACTTAAACAGAAGGGGTGGAGTTACACATCTTTAAAAATATTGAGTTTCACGCGGTGAAAGTTCCCTATTTTGCTTTCACTCTTAGATTTTATATTATGGAAGAAATTTAGGTAGGTTTTACGTCTGGTGTAAGGTTATTTTTAAATGGAGTAAGCAAAATTCAAAACAGAAAAACAGCATTCGGCCTTATTTTTTCAATGTTGAAGTATGAATTCTGTCTCATTAAATCCGTTTACTTGAGGCACCAATGAAAAAATGATATTGACATTTTTATTTTGTGTTTTATAATTGTTTACCAATAGTTTGATGTATCTTTGATACCTTTGAAAATCGAAACTGTTCTGAAAACAACTCATAATGTAAATTCCTTACCCCACCAACTTTCGTATGCAAATGCTGATCATTTGGACAGGAAAAACAGAAAACAGATAAGTGACATGTATCAATAAGTATTTACCCTTACCAAAATAATGTAGATTGATGTTATCAAATAAATTAGTATGTTTTTCTTCATCCAGTTTTCAATAAAATAAATCGATTTTGTAGCATGTAATTTGGTAAACATTTGAAGAAAATGGCGTAACTGCATAAAGGGGAAACAACTTTAATGCAACTAACTATAAGTGTTATGATTTATTATAGACGATGTGTGCGTAGTATGTATTTATTTTGATTAAAATCCATTTGAGAACAATCTAGGACTGGAATTATAAGCATTTATACACTTTTACGTCCGTAAAAAGTAGCGCACCAAAAAATTTTGGATTGATTTTTTCAATGGGGCGAGCGCAAGCCAAAAACAAAAAAAAATATTCCTTTTGTGTTTCTGAAAATATACGAGCGGCAAATCCGATGAACAACTTTTTAATTTGGTGAGGCCTAAGGGAAAGATCGCAGAAAAGTGTAATTACTCAATCTTTTAGTTTAGAAAGTAAATATAAGGGAAAGATCGCAGAAAAGTGTAATTAGTCAATATTTTAGTTCAGAAAGTAAATATAAGGGTTAGATCGCAGAAAAGTGAAGTTAGTCAATCTTTAAGTTTAGAAAGTAAATATAAGGGAAAGATCGCGCAAAAAAGTGATCGCAGAAAAGTGAAGTTAGTCAATCTTTTAGTATAGAAAGTAAATATCATACAATTACTGCATGCGCCCTCGGTCGATATCACTTTTATCAGGTCGATAAATCCACATATCGACCGAACTTAAAAGGCAACAATTGTTTTATCATTAAATCCAGCCTACTCACAAGTATAAACATTAAATACAAATATTGGCAACCTTTGGTCATTTTTCGCGGTAAGTTGTGTACGACGTCGCATTGTTTTGACATCAAACCATGATGACGTCAAAGCTGGAGGTCAATATCTGTTTTTGGCTCCGCCTTCGAGTCAGTATGACTTTTTATCATTAATCATGTGACTACATCTAGTCCAATGGAGAGGACTATAAATATAGATTTAATAATAAAAGGGTTTGATCGCTGAAAGGTGCAGAAAAGTGTAGTTAGTCAATCTTTTAGTTTAGAAAGTAAATATCAGGGAAAAATCGCAGAGAAGTGTGGCTAGGCAATCTTTTAGTTTAAAAAGTAAATATAAGGGTAAGATCGCAGAAAAGTGTAGTTAGTCAGTTTTTTAGTTTAGAAATTAAATATAAGGGAAAGAGTGCAGAAAAGTGTAGTTAGTCAATCTTTTAGTTTAGAAAGTAAATATTAGGGTAAGATCGCAGAATAGTGTAGTTTATGCATATACAAACGACGATATGCGTATATATTCAGATTACTTAGCTGTTTGTATAAAGAGTGTAGTCTATACAAATGGTATTGCCTGTATTGGGTGAGCGAGTAAAGCCCGTCCGCTTAGCTCAGTAGGGAGAGCGTTGGTCTACGGATCGCGGGGTCGCAAGTGCGATCCTCGGGCAGGGCGTATGTTCTCCGTGACGATTTGAGAAAAGACATTGTGTCTGAAATCATTCGTCTTCCACCTCTGATAATTCATGAGAGGAAGTTGGCAGTTACGTGCGGAGAGTACAGAATCCAGGAACACTGGTTAAGTTAACTGCCCGCCGTTACATGACTGAAATACTGTTGAAAAACGGCGTTAAACCCAAAACAAACAAACAAAACTGACTTAGTAAAACATTTCATTTCTAAAGTAAAACTTACTAAAACCTATTTATTGTATATAGTAACGAAATCGGTACCTTTAAGTTAGCCTTAACCTTTTTTGCTAAGAAACATAACACTCATTAACAGTATAATAGTTTCCTACCTAATTCCTGGCCCTCTATCATGTCTATCAGCTTCCTTTCTTTTTATTCCAGGTGTTCATTTGCCACGCAGTTTAGTTATTGATAGATCTTCCAGGAAAGGAATGATCAGCTGTGTCAATGCATCTATGGACTATCAAATGTTAAGAAAATCAAACACTCCTGTCAGCAAAATGTTGCTCTGTACTCACGTCACATGTCTAGACTGGTGACACCAGTATTTGGTGTATCATGGTACTCTGTGTTTGGCATGTCATGAGTACTTCAAAAGTTTTAAGAAATATTGTAGCCTACATCTGTACTATTTGTTGTTTGTCGAAGTTTCAATTTTCGGTATGGCCTCTTGACACTGTATCTGATAGAAGGGAAACTTATTAACAGTCAATTCAATTTATATATGATAGATGTACTTTACAGCAAAAAGGGGTTTAAACCATTTAAGAATAATGAATGTTTTGTGCATAATTAAGCAATTGACATACTTTAAATAAACATGAAACACATTTTACTAGGGTTTTACATTGTTCAACCCCGTGTGAGTTTTTCTTTCTAAAACAGTGAAAAATGGAAATCAAACTACGATACTAATATCAATCTACAAAGAATCAACCGAATGTTAATCTGTTTCCATAATTGTATTTATATTTAGAGTTCCTTAAATCATATTGAACTAAGGAAATGTATGACCCGCAAATGTACGTTTTGCGTTTTACAAATATTCTTGTGTTTTCTAACTTGTACACAGTTTCTAATAAGCTATATGTTCAAAGTATAACATGACATGAAGATGTTTTTATATTTCAACACATACGACTATTATCGAGTGATTAAATTGGAGATATCTATAGCATGATAAAATATCCAAAAACTTTATGTGAGTGTGCTGTTTGTGAGAGATAAAAATTAAGAGATTGATCATCATCTTGTTGTACCTCTATTGAGATCTGTGTATATTCACAGAGGATGTGCCAGAACTTACTATGTCTTCCTATATGCGAATATTATGTAATGCAAATGTAGTTAGCATCATTAAAGAGTGTGCACTTAACATAACCAATACTCTGTTGAAAACCTTGTAATACGTTTGTAGTGTTTTGTAGTCGTTAACATATTAATTTGACGACGCAAATTTCCTATCCAATATATGTGATGCAAATGTGTTTAAGGGCCCATGAAAGAATGTACAAGTGATTAGCATTTCATATGTGCTATGGTTAAATGTTTGAGGATAAAACCATATTCACCGATTTCAGGTTCAACGAAACTTTTCATTATACAACTACACTAAATTATACAATTGAAGTACGAGATTCACAAATGTGTATGTTATGTGGCATTAACCATTACCAATGCAGCGCTTCAAAACATTAGTGGTAGAGCATCAGGTTTGGCTGTCAGAAGTCGTAGGTTCGCTTACCGGCAGTGTCAAACCAAAGACTTTACATAATCGTACCAATAGCGCCTTTGGTTGGCACCCAGTATTTATAAGAAAACTGAATCCTCTTCTTTCCAAACCTTGTGGCGCTGTAAAACATGAAATGAAAGGCATATTCATGTAAGGTACTGTATATGTAATATTAAACCAACCACTTACCAATGTATAATTATTTTACTAAGCTAAACTATAGGAAACTCAGGATTGAGTGAAAAACACCATAATTTAAGCTTAATTTGCTTCTCGAGCCGTCCAACCATAACACTGTAAAGTAATCTTTAGTCATGTTCTAAAATCGCAGCCTCCTCAAACGTAAACTAAGCACACGGACGCCCACACGGCCAACATACATGTACATACACACAAACAAAGTAAATACACAAGAACAAAACAAACAAATAAACAAAACATTCTAGAAAATGTTTTCAACAAAACAATGTTTGGTAATATTATGATGAATCATCAAGAAAATAATTGCTTAATCTTAATCTTGTGTCATTGAATTATGGCATGTGTGCATACTATTTTCGCTAAATCGCATCGCTTTTCAACTATCTGCGCTTATAAAGCATGTGTGCATACTATTTTCGCTAAATCGCATCGCTTTTCAACTATTTGCGCTTATAAATGATCAAAGCGGCAAATGTGAGCTTCAGACTCTACTAATATTTTTCTAGTCATTACATAGTGTCTACATTTCATATTTATACGTTTCATACAGTTATATATCACTGCAGATACCACTTGAGATGCCAGGGGTAAAATTCTTTCATATGATAACAATTTATTACATGTTTTTAGCGAATTATTGAAATGTTAGAGTGAAATATATCTGGTATTTTTACAGTGAAAAATATTATCAAATCAGTACTGATAACCTAGACTAAGTTTCACACTGTATCCAGTCATGTTAGACCTATAACAATGGATTCAGTGATGAATATATAGCCATTAATGAGTAAGTGAGTGTGTTAACATGGTATAATTAAGTGTGAGTGACAGCAAAGAATTAAAATAAATATATGTACAGTCGTGTTAAATTCTGCATGTAAACAGAAATGGTATTTTTATTAAATAAGATATATACCTTTGTTCTTACATAAGGTAACTATATACAGTTATTACCTTTCACTACATGTTTCTCAGTGAATTATTGAAGTAGAAGAGTGAAATATATCTGGTATTTTCAAAGTGAAAAATATCAACTATATTTTTCACTGGTAAGAAACTATGAATGGTTAGATTTTGTAAAATCATGAAATAAAAAGAAAATTTGTTTCTTTCACGTGTAAGATCAAAATATCTCTCACTCATGAACACTATATCTTACATTGTCACTCATGGCTATGCCACTCGTGACAATGTTGCATCTGGTGTTCACTCGTGAAAAAAAATGAAAAATAGTTCAATCTTACACTGAAACAAACAAATATGCTCTTTTAATTTTTTGACATTTAAATTTTTCAAACAAAAAAACTACCTTCTAGTGCCTTTATAAGATCCAAGTTAAGAATATAAGAATATTTTATTAACTGAAGATGCGGATGGAAATATCTGTCTCTAGGAGAACTGTTTAGGCGGGAACGAGGCTCTGCAGAGTTACCGCAAAAACAGTTATTCGAGAGCAGTATCTTCAACTAGTGACACACTCTTTTTCTTCATACCGTATTCTTGAATTTACAGAAGAAATAAAATAAAACGAATGCTTTTCTTTTAAGAAATATAGAAGCGTACCGGAATTTAGGCAATATTCATAAATTACAGCACGTGAGTCATCTTACACCCCGGGATGTAAGACGAGTTTTTTCAGCACGGCAAAAGCACGGAAATCCTATCCGGCACGTATGAATGGGATTATTGCAAAATAATTTCCAAATAATGCGTAATGTTTAAAGATAGGTAAAGGCCTGTGTTTCCTCAAGTTTTAACGCTTTAAAACATTTAGCATACGAACAAAATACCATTCTGCATCACCTTTTGAATTGTTTTATACTTCTTTATGAAATAAATGAACCGTACAATGTTAAAAATCACCGTTGGCTGTTCATTACTACAAGATCTTTTAGTGAGTATTTTGTTTTTAATTTTAAGGTTAGAGAGGGCCTGGTCCGCTGGCTGGTTTTCTCTATGACCAGGGCTGTGCTGAGGTATTGGGCTATCGGTGCGGCACTAACAGTGTTTGGATTCCTTCTGTATTTTGCACAGTACAAGTCTATCGTGAGGGAAGGGGAATGGAAAATAAATATTCAGACTGAAAGACAAAAAACTTCTGATGACACAAACTTCGACGATGCGGCAGTTGGAAGAAACGATCCTAACAAAACATATTTTCACGTGGATAAATATAATCTTATAAACGAAGTTCTTGAATTAAAAGGGTACTTTAATGGGTCAGAACAATCTAGTATTAAATCCGTTTATATAAAAGGACTTTCCAATCTTATTAATCAAGCAAAGCCTTTTATAGTATCAGATGAAAAAATAGAACATGTTTATCTTGAAAAGGACTATTTTTTCAAAGTAGACAGATCAGTAAAGGAAGTCAATTGTCGCGCAATAATTGACGGCAATGGCAACGAAACACAAAAAGCGGAAAATGTATCCAAAACAAATAAAAAGATTGGCGTTACAGCTGAAAAATACATACAGATGACTACAAATTGTTCAGTCTTTATATCAGAACGAGGCTATATCACAGATTCTTTAACAGAAGTTGAAAATAATTTTCATATTGCGTTTAGCTTGCTAATGTTCAAAGATGTTGAACAAAGTGAAAGACTATTACGAGCAATTTATAGGCCACAAAACGTATACTGTATACATGTAGATAAAAAGAGTTCAGATGATATTTTCAAGGCAATGTCAAACATTGCTAGCTGCTTCGACAATGTCTTCATTGCAAGTAAGCGTTATATTGTGAAATGGGGGACCATGACTGTTTTAAAACCGGACTTATTATGCATGAAAGAGTTATGGAACAAAAGTAAATCATGGAAATATTTTATCAATTTAACGGGACAGGAATTTCCGTTAAGAACAAATTACGAACTGGTGCAGATATTAAAAGCTTACAATGGTGCAAACGATCTGGAGGGAACCATTGAACGGTATGTTGTTTTCTGACACAACATCTATATTGATAAACTAGTCTAAAACAGTAAAGTGTGATATTATCAATAGTTAAAAATAAGTGATATTTCCAATGTAGACAGGCGAAAATGTAGATAAACTTGACAATATCGCTAATTACATCCCATCGATATTTTGGCTTTGTCATATTACGAACAGAACATAAACAGTTTCCGAAAGGCAGTAAATATCCACTTAATTTACTCTTACCATGCTCAATTTCTATAATGAATTTGTCCATCTTTCAATATAAACAAAACAATTACCTGTTAAAAGGGGTGCTTACCAAAACAATACTGTCCGAATGGCGAACAGTGCAGATCATTATCAGACTGCATCAGACTGATGTGCGAGCTGATCATGATCTACACTGGTCGCAAAGGCAGAATAAATTGTGTCCAGCATGATAAGGGTTAAACGTAAGATGTTGTCTCCTTTGGAAATCAATACTGAAAAAAGCCTTCAGTTAGCTTCTCTAAAATGCAGTGTATTACTTGTTTGTTTGTTTGTTTGTTTGTTTGTTTTGGGTTTAACACCGTTTTTAAACGGTATTTCAGTCATGTAACGGCGGGCAGTTTACCTAACCAGTGTTCCTGGATTCTATACCAGTACTAACTTGTTCTCCATAAGTAACTGTAAACTTCCCCACATGAATTATCAGAGGTGAAGAACGAATGATTTATGACACAATGTCTTTTATCAAACCGTCACAGAGAACATACGCCCCGCCCGGGGATCGAACTCCTGACCCCGCGATCTGTAGACCGACGCTCTCCCTACTGAGCTAAGCGGGCGGGCGCGTGTATTACTTGTATAAATTGTATAAATTCCATTAGAAATAGAACATAATTTAACGCCCCATCTAAGTAAAAAAACCAGTTATTTAAACCCATGAATAATAACGCACGATTTGATGATGGATGGTTTGGGACATTTCGTTATGTCGCGTAGGTGTGCACGCGGCTTTTTACCATATTTCGTTGACAGAACGAAATATTTTTTATTTCACGTTGGTGTGCTAACCATTAATTGTAACAAAGATTTTATTTTAATGTGTTGGCGTCAGAGCGAAATAAAATGTTTCATTATGTCGCGTTGGCATGCGCATGGCTAAGCAGCACATTTCGTTGTTTCGGCATGGAGCGTCCACCATCAAGAGACAATGAACATTTTATTTCATCTTGGCACGTACGGCAACACGTCGAAACGAACTCTTTGTTGTCGTCGCGAGTACTAACGCAAAACAATGAAACATTTCATTTTGTCTCGACGTTCTCGCCGACCTAAACGGTTTGCTGATGACGCGCTCGCCAGCATAATATTATAGGATTCTTTCACTGGTTGTATGTGCAGATGGGAATATCTGGCCTCGAGTGTAACTGTTTAGGCGGTAACGAGGCTCCTTGCCGAGTTACCGCCTAAACAGTTACCCGAGAGCCGGGTATTTCCATCTGCACCTATAACCAGTGACAGAATCTTTTTCTTGCATACCGATTTCAAGAAAAATAATAAAAATAAAATCAATCGAACGGCTTTCTTTTTAGAACTATTTCTTATATCAGTGTATTTAAACAAAGCGCGGGAAACCAACGTCCGTAAACAGGAAAGACGTCATGACGTTTCAAAACAAATAACAATGTTTAGTTCCGGTTTTGTTTTATCAGTTGCAGCGTTACGTTATGAATTTTTGATAAAATAACGTGATTTGAATCGAGAAATATGCTATCGGGAACCAATAGGAACTGTCAAGGTATTGAATTTGTATTCCGTTTTTTAAATAAAATATAAATTACTACATAAATCTTCTACATATATGTAGTTCGTCATACGTCATTTACAGCACGAGAGTCATCCGGTGTAAGATGGATGTTTCCAGCACCGGTAAAAATACCGGAAATCCCCGTCTGGTATGCAAGAAAAAAAACGTATCGCTCTGTTGCGTTCTATGTTTCGTTACTGTCGCTGTTGTAAATTCGTTGTGTGCGCACCAAAACGACACGCAAAATTACATTATGGTGCGTTTGCGCATGCGTCACAAGAAAATGTGGTACATAAACCGCACATGCAAACGCGACATAATGAAATAGATTAAAACAGTCACCATACGTTTTGTCACAACATAAATATAAGGTGCCTGGAAATGTGCGATGATTTGTCTTACATGCCTGTAGCAACTCTGCAAGTTATCAGCTAATGATTAATTATTTTATTTTTAAAAATGAAAAGCGGCAGTTAGAGTCAGCATATGATTGCTATGAAATTTATTTAATGGGTTCATATTTGGTGTCAGTAAACTGTGTATAAAAAGACAGGAATTGTATTAGACATTTCTTGATCCCAGCATCCTTTGTAAGGTTAGGAATGCCGGATATTAGCCAAATGCTGACTGCAAAGTGTTTTAATGTCAAATATTGACTGCTGCATGGAAATTGTCGTATTGTAAAAGCTGTGTAAACTGTAAAATATGGTTCAATTAGTGTTGAATGTTTGTTGATATGTGCTTATAAAATATAGTGTTGAACAGATCAGTGGATGAATGCATCCTTTGCATAGTCGTTGGCTCTTGTTATGTAACTTTAACGCTTTAAAAGTATTTTTTCTATAAAGTCTGGAGCAAACAGTTCCGTCCAATGTAAACATTACCGTTGAAATATGGTACCGTTTTAAATCAAATATATATCCAAATAAATGGAAGTTATATCCATCAGTTTAAGAGGTACAGATCCTGAGCTAAAACAAATTAAGAATTTGAAATTAATAGTATTAGATAATCAACATTTCGCTTTTGACATTTTTCATATAAAATTTGAAATATTTAGCAATTAGAATGACATATTTGGTATTTAGTAGCATTTCTTACTATATATTTGGCATTTAACATTCAAATAAGTATGTCAGATACTTACATATGCATCGAAAGACATTAAAAATATATCTCCAAAGTAGTTATGTTTCATTATGTAACAAAATGTTTTGTTTTTCATTTATGAAACACATCTACAGTAGAATATATGTAATATCAAGGATTTATTTTATGCTAAATAATGAAATACTGTATTCTATCAGTTAAATATTTTCATATCTCATCACTCACACTGAAAATATGAAATCTATATTTTCACACTGTGAGAGATATAGCTTAGCCCCCTCATTACATTGTTTATGAATTTTAAATTATTTGCTTAAAACAGGATGAAAATTGTAGCCGCACTTTGTTCTTTATAGTATATTTCTCGATTCAAATTATTTTATTTAAAGAGAATTTCATACCGTTAGGCAGCAAAAAATAAAACAAAATGGAACTTTATGTTGCATGCGTCTTTGTAACGTCACAGCACGTCTGACGTCATGTCTGTTTACGTGCGTCTGTTTCCCGCGCTGAGTTTAAAATAGTTGCAAAATGCACATCTCAGCGTAATTGGGCATAAAATAAAAAGAAAATGTGTTTGTTTTTCGTGAATATGGAATATATCTCACCTCGAAGTGAGAAAAGTTTCACATTTTCACTCGCGCTACGCGCTCGTGAAAATATTTGAAATTTTCTCACTTCGAGGTGAGATATATTCCATATTCACGAAAAACAAACAAATATCCTCTATTTAAATCATTGGTTACATAAGTCTATACAAGCAGATGTCGACAAAGATTGAAATCGTAGTAGCCTTTCGTTAAATCATCCGGGAGAAATAATGCTAAAACGATGGGTTTTTAAAACAAAAACATGTAAATATGACATGCCCAGAAGACAGCACCCTTGGGAAAGGGTTAGTTTCATATTGTATATAGGATGAAGTCTTGTTAACAGACAGTAAACTCGCAGAACATTAAAGGGAAAAGCAATGTTAATTCCGTCTGCTAAGAGGTTTTACAAAATCATTTAGAGAAGTGAAAGAATTTTCAAAATCGTCTTAAAATGAGAAAGTTACGAGCATTTAAAATGACGGCCATTTTTGTTTCCATGACAGCAGAAAACAAAATATCAAAATTCCAGATACATAATTGAACTTTTTTTTTTTGTTTTTGTTTTTTTTTTTTTTTTGTTTCCGTAAAATAATTTCTCTACTTTTTCCGCTTATAATGAACAAAATTACCATGTTTTACACTCCAGAAACACATGAAATTTAACCAATAATCAAGGCCTTCGCGTTGTTTATCGTCTGATTTATCACGGTGCAGAGTTCAGATGCGTAAGAATTGGTTAAATACTGAAGCATCTGAACGATGAGCCGTGGTAAATTAGACGATAAATCACAAGAAGGCCTTGATTGTTTTCATTCTGACATGCTCATTGATATATTTTAATAAATATTATACTGGACTTGATTTACGCGAGGAGTAATGTATCGGACGTCATGCGGCAATTTTACGTCATAATTGACGTCATAATGCTCCCTTACCGGTCCGCGCGTCAACCATTGTTTATCGCAGAATATACAGAGCTTGATTTTCTTCTTTGTTTAACTGGAAAGCAAATCGAGCCATGTTAGAATAATCTATTAATTGCTTAATAAAGAATTCAACAGTGTGTAAATGACGTCATAAAACATTAAGATTGCTGCTTCAATGATCAACCATTTTCTTATCTTTTTCAATAGTGGTCCGATTTTAAAACTTCTTTCAGCGTTATGAAAGGCTTGAGAATGACTTTCATATAAAATTGATATATTGTTAGGCATTCCTTGCCCTTTAAACAGAGGCATTCATAATTCTAGTACATTTCCCGAAATCCTTACCTTAAAGTTCTCAAATAATTACTAAGTGTTTGTTTTGATTTACTGATGTACAACAGTTTAATATCTTTTTTTAACATTTGTTGACTGTTAGGTTATATAAATTCTACGTAATTCAATTCAGCTAAGGAAATTTAATATACTGTTGTGTGAGCAAAAGGTCCTGGATAAAAAAAACATTGGTTAAGTTATGGCAGCCAGAGCTAAGTTCGGCCAAATTGCATGGAGCAGTCATGTTTTGGATTGTTCTACATTGGTTTTCATGTAAAAAGTATGACACTCTAACTGAACAGTGTATTCTCACTTTATCAATGTCTGTTATTTAAAATAGAACTTCAACCGGTCCAGACCACACTGGGATTTTGGTTTAGAAGACTTTGTCGCAGATATTTATTCTTCATGTAATAAAGGACTTCCAAAAATGTATGAAAACCTAATAACATTCAAAATATTACATGATTTAATTACTCCATACTAACAAGATTACGTTTTTAGATCCAAATCAAATGAAAGCCTACTCGGGTATAGTCACAAGAAGTCCAAATATAGATGGTCCCAATCTTTCTTCCTTTCCTCGTGCCCTTCCTCAATAGCATCGTGATTTTATTTAATGTACAGTGTTACAGTGTGTATGAGAAGCATTCTATTTAAGTCGCATGCTAGATAAAAATGTTCTCGTATGGAAAGAGACATTGAAAAGTGAAAATGAGTAATTGCTGTGCGTTGTATTTAAGTTTACCTTACTTACAGAAAAGCTAATACCTCTTTTTATACGGGACGTATTATGGGAACGCCCCTGGCGGGCGGATGGGCGGGCGGCGTCCACAGACCTTGTCCGGAGCATATCTTCTACATGCATGGAGGGATTTTGATGAAACTTGGCACAGTTGTTCACCATCATGAGACGGAGTGTCATGCGCAAGAACCAGGACCCTGGCCTAAGGTCAAGGTCACACTTAGAGGTCAAAGGTCAAATTCAAGAATGACTTTGTCCGGAGCATATCTTCTTCATGCATGGAGGGATTTTGATGAAAGTTGGCACAATTGTTCATCATCATGAGACGGAGTGTCATACACAAAATCCAGGTCCCTGGGTCTAAGGTCAAGGTCACACTTAGAGGCCAAAGGATACAAGAATGAAAAATCCAAGAATGACTTTGTCCGGAGCATATCTTCTTCATGCATGGAAGGATTTTGATGTTGCTTGGCACAGTTGTTCACCATAATGAGAGGGAGTGTCATGCACAAGGACCAGGTCCCTAGGTCTAAGGTCAAGGTCACACTTAGAGGTCAAAGGATACAAGAATGAAAACTTTGTCCGGAGCATATCTTCTTCATGCATGAAAGGACTTTGATGTAGCTTAGCACAATTGTTCACCATCATGAGACGGAGTGTCTTTCGCAAGAACCAGGTCCCTAGGGCTAAAGTCAAGGTCACACTTAGAGGTCAAGGATACAAGAATGAAAACTTTGTCCGGAGCATTTCTTCTTCATGCATTGAGGGATTTTGATACAACTTGGCAGAAATGTTCACAAGCATGAGACGGAGTGTCATGCGCAAGAACCAGGTCTCTAGGTCTAAGGTCAAGGTCACACTTAGAGGCCAAAGGTCAGATACAAGAATGACTTTGTCCGGAGCATTTCTACTTCATGGATGGAGGGATTTTGATGTAACTTGGCACAATTGTACACCATCATGAGACGGAGTGTCATGCACTGGTCCCTTCTTTTGAATTACTTCCCTTTGCTGTTACTATAAATAGCTTATATTGTAACTTTTCCATTACAAGTCGTAGGGAAAAATCAAGACCACTTTTCTGTAGTACAACATGCATGTTACATCCAATTCTGAGGTGTATTTTGAGCTTTCTCTACCTGGTAAGGATTTTTGTGTGGACTTGTAATTTTTTTTTCTCTCTTTAAAGATTAACTTCCCTTAGTTGTTACTATAAATAACTTACATTGTAACTTTTTTATAATTGACCGTAGGGAAAAACCAAGACCACTTTTCTGAGGTACAAAATTGATGTTACGTTCAAATTTTGGGTGTATTTTAAGGTATCTCTACCTGGTAAGGATTTTTTTGTGGATTTACAATAATTTCTGGAAAAAAACATTGTAAACAACTAGAAAATTAAAATTCCATTTGCAAATACAGGTGCTAGTGTAAAGAAATTTGCTTTGACGGGCGTATATTGTGACATTCTGGCACCCTTGTTTAATTCTATATTATTATTGTTATTGTAGTTCTTTATTGGAATATAAGTCTCAGAAGATCTGAAAGCCGGATTTAGTGGTTTACTGAAACATTCATGTTACGAGCGGACGTAAAACGTTCCTTTTCATATCAAAGATTATTTAACCAATGTTTTACAATAAAATTCCTCTATAATTTGAAATAGCATCCCTACATTTAGATTGTTTTTGACATTTTTTTTGTTTTTCTTATCCAGAAAAGAATAAGTATTTGATCCTTTTTACGATGTAAAATATCTAATGCTACTTTTTGTCTATTTCTTTTCTAGTGCCAATAAAGACAGATGGACGGCTGCGGGAACCCCACCGCACGGGATTGTTCCAGTAAAAGGATCTGTTCATATAGTAGCAAGCAGAGGCTATGTTGATTTTGTTTTACATGATCAAAGAGCATATGACTTTTTAAATTGGACAAGTCACACCTTAGTGCCTGATGAAACTTTTTTTGCATCTTTAAACCATAATCCAAGTTTAGGAGTACCAGGATCCTATAAAGGTTAACTATTTTAAATATTTTAACACATAATATAAGATTTGCATGTAGAGTACCTTGTTATACCAGGCAAGTAGGCGATTATTGATAAAAATGAACAACATATTATTTCGTCAAGATCCTACTGACTAAATATTGCCAGCTAATTATTTCGTCAAGAACCTACTGACTAAATATTGCCTTCTAATGATTTCGTCAAGAACCTACTGGCTAAATATTGCCTTCTAATGATTTCGTCAAGAACCTACTGACTAAATATTGCAAGCTAATTATTTCGTCAAGAACCTACTGTCTAAATATTGCCAGCTATAGATCAACTTTATGCATTGAGGCGTGTCTGCACTTTTAACTCATAACAATACTTCCACGGGTGGTAAACGCGCAATCCAGTTCCCACTGGGTATACGCTTAAAATGGGTTGCTCGACGTCCGGTGCTGGTATTGCGCATCAATATATACAAAATCGAGGTAGGTGGGTTTTTGTTTTTGTAAATAATGACATATTTACGAGTGTTTTGGAAAAAAAGCAAAATGCTATTCGACACAAAAATGAATAAAGATCGTATGTGTGAAATATCAACTTATCAATTTAAGAATCAGCCTTGTTATCACGAAAACTCTGCTGGCTCGAACTGTCAAAAAAGTATGGAATCATGAATAATGCGAATTTTCTAACTCTTGAGCCTTCTATCTGGAAATGTGACGCTTCTAATAATCAAACACGTGTAAATCAGTCATGAATATTACATACTCTTGAATGAAATGTTTATTGGGGAGTGGGGTGGGGGAGATTGGCAAAAAATAATCGGGAATGAGGTTGCGCCCTGGGAATGGAGTTGCGCGTATAGATTATATACATTATGATGTGTACGAGCAACTCCATTCCCGATGCGCAACACCACCAGATTATTTTTTGTCAATTATGTCCCCGTAAGCAGGATTTGAAGAAAATTATTTTGATATTCGTTACTTTATAACAGTTGGGTTATCATAAAAAGCACCAGATGTCCTCAGATAAGGCATATGAGACCAGAAACTGCCATTTTGTTTTATTTCATACTTTTTCACGTTTAGTTTTTGTGATAATAGAGCCAAATCATAAATTACAAACCAGATATTTTATATATATAGATGATGTATTATCATATTTGTGTCGAATAGCATTTTGCTTTTTTCCAAAAAAAATATTCTTGTCTCATACTAAGCAAAATCATAACTTCACATACCTCAATTTCGTCCTTTTTTACGCGCAACACCAGCACCGGATGTCACGCCACCCATTTTAAGCGTATTCCCAGCGGGAATTGGATTGCGCGTTTACCACCCGTGACTTCGGTAAACACCGAGGATAGCGGATTAGTCACGCCTCAGTAATTGACGTTGAATTATAATTATTTTGTCAAGAACCGACTGACTAAATATTGCCAGCTACTGTACATGTGATTCTATTATTATGCATTCCTGACGTTATAACGCTTTTCGGCCGTTCAAAATCGATGTAAAACAAGGTGTGGAATTTTGAACCATGACGTCATGACGTTTTAAAGGCGAAAACTAGAACAAAACTTAGTGTTCACTTCCAGTCAAATGACCCTTTCGGACATAACAAGATAAAATACATGTATTTTCTCATCATTATCATATTATAAAAGAACATATCGTCAATCAACAGTTAATAAATATAGTACAAAATATAACGACCTCAGATGTGTTTTCTTGTGTTACATGTATAATCCAATGAACTAATTGTTCAGGTGTGAACAATCATATAAAAGTTATTGAATATTTGTGCCGACAGAATCAGAATTTCTCAACCAAAGAAATAATAAACGAAGTGCACGTACCAATTTTCTAACGCTAAAAATAGCAGTAACTTCTCAAAGATATTTTTGAAAATTACTCACGGTACTTTCACCAAAATGTGTTTAATATCATTTAAATCTAAAACTGTTAATTTAAAACTTTATATATAATAAGACATCGATCTGAGTTTTAAAAAAGCAGCAGAGTTCATCAAGCTGCGAGAAAACTTAGATATTAGAGTAGATATTTATTTTTTTGCAAAAATATGTTCCTTTTACTCAGATATAGCCTGACAAAAACATTGCTTTATGTCTGTTATGACTTTTCCCTTCCAATAAAAGTCGCTTGTTTGTTAATGAAGGTTTTAATGTGTATTTTTGTAATTTTTGAATAATGTTAATTGGGTATAATTCATATGAGCCATGCCATGAGAAAACCAACATAGTGGCTTTGCGACCAGCATGGATCCAGAAGAGCCTGCGCATCCACGCAGTCTGGTCAGGATCCATGCTGTTCGCTAACGGTTTCTCTACTTGCAACAGGCTTTGAAAGCGAACAGCAAGGACTGCGGATGCGCAGGCTGGTCTGGATCCATGCTGGTCGCAAAGGCACTATGTTGGTTTTCTCATGGCGCGGCTCATATGATAGTTCTGTTCGATGCTACTGAATAGTCAGTATTTTACTGATAACATATGCATGTAATTGTTAAAGCTTGTATTAAATTTCATAAATGTGTTGTAAGTAATTTTTGATATATTAGCAAAGTACAAAGTACTGGATCAGAAAATGTGTTATGTATCCACGTGATAAACGTGCGCAGTTTAGATTCATTAAGAATTCAGAAACATTGCAACTGTTTTAGCCTTTCTAAAATTGACTGGTCTATCATTCAATTTGGACAGTACCATTTATTATTCAGAACACATGCCGCCAGCAGGCTACAGGTTAGGAGAAATGTCTACTATTTTCAAGTTTGATATCTAAGAGGTAACACCCGTTTATTCTCCCCGTAACTGCATATGGAACAGTCGCACATTAATTCTTATTTTGAAAATTGATATATGTATGAGTATTTTACCTAACTGGGGAGATATTTCATTCAGTGATGTTATCCTTTTTTGCAGGCTATCCGGAGACTGACATGAAAGACAATATCAAACCATTTCTTGCACGTTTTAAGAATTGGGGAGCTGGGAAATACGACTATCCTTGCAAGGGTCAACGAGTGCGCTTCATCTGTATATTTGGAACAGGAGACCTTCCACTGCTAGCATCAAGGCGAGAACTTTTCGCGAACAAGTTTTATTTGAACTATCACCATTTTGCCTTAGACTGTCTGGAAGAGCTTAATTTTAACCTAACTAGAGACGAGTATCTCGGAAAACTTGTATTCGATCCAAGATGGTATTCAAAACTTGGATTTGTATTAAACAAAGTGGAATAAACCAGTGAGAAATAAAACAGAATGACAATAACTACGGTGACTTATTTGTAACTGATGAACATGCTTTTAAAGCATTTGCAAAGCCGCGAAGTTAAGATCTGAAAACTGGGTTGAATATATTCAATTTTATCTAAAGTGCAATATTATAGTACATGAAGAGAAGTTCGCAACGTATTGGCTTTATTAACATTTTGCCAAATATTGTTAATTAATGTTTGAACTGAAAATGATTAGTGAATAACTTAAATTTGTGCATTTTCTATCCGTTTTACAGTACCCTGGAAAAACCTAAGGATTCTTTTAAATGATACTTTTATTTTGTTTTACAGTTTTATGTGTACATTCCCTTTCCGACTGTTGATTCGTTTTATGATATGAGCCGCACCATGAGAAAACCAACATAGTTCAAGTCGCTAACAGTTTCTCTGATTGCAATAGGCTTTGAAAGCGAACAGTATGGATCCTGACGTGACTGCGCGGGTGCGCATGCTGGTCGCAAACGCACTATATTGGTTTTCTCATGGTGCGGCTCAGTTATAAAGATTTTGAGCTCAAACTTGTTGTATTTAAGTGCTCATCAAACAGCTATCTATTTACATGCACTTGGTTTTGTTTCTGTCACATTTATGAACATTTAAAGTACATATCAAATAAATAATGCTACAAAAATAACAATATGCTACATTTTTTGTGAAGGACTTATTCAAGATTATTTGCAATACCATCCGTTAAGTAACGGGTGCAAATCGCAAATAGTGACACTTTGTTTTTTAATAAAGTCTGAAGAAATTTTGTAAAGGACGGTGAAGGCCGGTGCTTTAGAAATCATGGTGCAGTATTTGACAACAGTATGGATATTGAACTGTGTCAACCCTGTGTTACGGCTGGATATGCACAACTACGCAGAATAGGTCACATCAAACGGCATCTTATCAGTGATAAGATCAAAGACCCATGTCACTAGCGTATTACCCTCATGGCTAGACCACTGTAATGCCTTATTAACTGGTATTCCAAACAGTACACCAGGACCAGAATGCTATTTTTGAAGGAACTCCATTGGTTACAAGTTTACAAGTGAAATACAGAGTACTGTACAGCCCACATCTTTAAGGCTCTACACGGTCAGTCCCCTGCCTATATAAGGGATATTATAGAAGTGTATAAGCCTGTCTGAAACCTAAGATCACAAGACAATGGCAAGACAGTGCCGCGATGTATGGAGTTTTCGTTCACTGCTCCTAAGCTCCCTCCCCGTCCAGATAAGCGAAGCTGGCACGCTGGCAATAGATTGTGCAGTGACAAGGAATCATAACTCTACGTGGTCCCATTTTTTAATTTCCTTTTTTTTTTTGAAAACTTTGTCCAGGGAATAACTTAAATACTATAAAAGGTATTAATACTTCATATACCGGTGTGAGATGGAGTGCCGCCATAAAGAACCATAACTCTATGTTTTCTCATTTTTAGAATAATCTCCTTTTTGAAAAAAAAAACCTTGTCTGGAGTATGACTCGAATACTATGTACAGTATTGTCTTTCTACTTTACAGATTCATTGAGATCAGTGAGAGTGGGTGCAATGTTAAAGAACCACAAATCTTGCTAAACAGAACCTCCGTGATTCAACAGCCCCTGACGCAGTGTTACCGGTCACCTTGATCCTTTTTTCATATAACAGCGTAGAAAACGGTACTTTATCCTAATGTCACTTAAGGATATACGGGCGTTGTTTTTTGTTGTTGTTTTTTTTCGGGATATCTGCCATTTTGAAAATGTTTCTTCGAATATTTCTTTCTAACACAATTTCTGCCCAAAATTAATACTAATTATTGAAAATGTAATTAATAATGTACAATTTAACCAAACAGATTCAAAGTAATTGCCCTATGTGAATGAGGCGTTATTAAAGTCATTGAGTGTATTTCTAAATGTGTGTAAAATTGCAAGAGTGTTAAGTAAACAGATTAAAAACATCGGCTAAAAAGCGAAGTGCTGAGACTGATGATTTGGTAAGTATTCAGACTTAAAATACGTATGAGGGTTGTTTCCTTTTATTCAGTTCAAACCTTCGAGGCATTCCCTTATGTGCTTTATACAAAGCTTCAATACTCAAATGATTTTTCTAAGTTAATTCTAGGATTCCCCAATGTAAACTGATAAACCGCAATCCCCAATTCCTGCTTCTTCTTCTTCTTCGTTCGCGACTACACTGTCAGACCAGTAGCCTCAATGAAACTTGTGGTTTTCCGCAGATCCTCAATGCCTCCGAACAGTTTCTGATGGATTGAGGTGTCTATAGGCCAAGTCGCAGCTCGCATTGAGCATTTAGCTTGTTGTGCCCTGAGCGAAGCCCGACCTGCATCACTTGTTCAGACCGATCGAGGAGATAAAAAGCATCTTCCTCAATATTTGGTCTCGTTAGTGCCTTGATGATGGTGACTTTCTCTTTGTAGCTCACAGGTGTAGTTGGTTGTTCTGACTGAGCTCCATGCTTAGCCAGTTGGTCTGCCTCTTCATTCCTGCAAGTCCACAATGGGATAGAATCCACTGAAGTGCTACTTTGCAGGTTAAACTAAGGCTCTGTATTCTCCTGGCTAGCTGTGGAGCTTTATTGTTGATCAGAACTTCCATAACAGAGAGTGCATCTGTGAGAAAGACGACTGATGAGCTTTCTTTTGCCAAGTCTTCAACCATTGAGACGGCTTTCATGAGTGCTTCAGTCTCTGCCTTGTAATTGCTGCAGTGTTTTCCTGTGGCTGCATATACTGTTTCTCTCTTGCCAGATGGGTATTTCATGAACACTCATGCTCCTTCATCTTTGATGGCACATGTGGCTGATCTATCTGTATAGACATGAGTCCATTTTTCCGGAGGATAGTCTTCATTGATCATAGCAAGAGTGAGGCTCTTCCGAATACTTTCATCCTCTGGCTTCCCGCGGTCAAGACGAGGAAGAGCAAGAGCAAGATCATTCGCTAGTGGGGTCATAATGTCATGGGCTTTTGGTGCGTGGCATTCCCTGTTTGATATTTTTCTTTGTTTTCACTACCTAGGGGAGTCGTTGGTTTGTTTAGCTAAATTTTTAACTCTCGATTGAGTTTCTTTGCCTCGTGAATGAAGCTGCTACGTTTGAGCCGAGCTTTGGTGTAGCCTTCCAACTTGGCTTCCATGGTATGGTCTTGAAGGAGGGCCTTTGCATGTCTCCTGTCTTGTAACGGCTGTGTACCTGTAAGCTTCTCCATGAAGGAGATAGGGGTAAACTTTGTAGCACCTCTCATGATCCACAATGCTTGGTTTTGAACCTTGTCTAGAGCCTGTTGGTTAGATTTGGTAGTAGTGGACCAGGCGGTTGAGCTATATTCTAAATGTGGTCTCACTGTTCCCTGATTTACTGTCTTCAGTATTTGCTCATTTGCTCCCGACGTTGTTCCAGCAAGTTTACGGATCATGGCAAGCTTCCTATGGGGGTAGGAAAGTATTACCACACGGGATATTTAAACATCGATATACATGGATAAACCTGTGCATAAAAGAGCAATAGTCTGATTGCAAATCAGTGCTTAACCAATCTTAGATTATTTCAATATATGCTTAAAGATGCAGCATTTTTGCTTTTTATTTCAAGCATACTATTACTTACTAATTATACCTTAGCACTTCGACTGTGAAACTAGAAAACATTGTCATTAGCGCTATTTTAATAAGGCTGTGGAGTAAAAGCAGAAAAAAATGGAATCCTCTTAACAAAATGTGAGAGAAACACTGTCTGAACAACCAATCTTAATTAAAAGACCGTTGCACGAGAAGGAAATATTTTTAGTTCTTACGTCAATTCAAAAGTAATCTGTTCATCTAAATTGACGGTAATGCCAAGTCAAATTAGGCGTTCGTACGTATTAGTTTATAACTTGCCCAAAGAGGCTATCCGTAAATCACAATTGAAATCAAAGCCTCGAAATGTCTGATGGTTGCGGGGTTTTGGTAGATTTATTTTCTGAATGAGAAATAAATACAAATTTAATGTGCCTCATATCTAAGATGAACTCTGCCTGACCCAGCTTGTGATGTAACCATAGGCTGGAATACATTATCATTGATAGATCTTATATAATCTAAATGGTCAGTGTGAGTGGATACAGGTTGAATAAGAACTGCTTGTTCATTGATATTTTATCCGCATTGTTCATGGATGGGACTATTTTGTGTAGCACATGAACATCTTTTGGATGTGATTCGGAATGAAATAAAGATGCTATGATTGTCAGAAATAAACTTTAACTTTGGTGGTGGAATAAACCCGCAACTAAAAATACAATATATACATGTATATAGTTATTATCATATACCTTACTATTTATAGTAACAAAACTGCATATGACAAAACCCTATATTTACAATCGCCCTATTCTTTTCCATTGAAAACTATGACCTTCATTTTGTATGAACAGCAAAAAAGGAAAGGCGCAACAATTACGTTATCGCTGCTTAGTAATAACCGACCGCTGTGTGAACAGAATGACCGGGAAGCTGATTTTAATGTTCAATGCCACAAAATATGTGCAATTTATTATAGTCTTGTTTACAAACGGAAAGGTAATATAATGTAAATATAAGACAAGAAACTATTTTTTTCGGTGTTCGTGTGAAATGAACTACAGAATAAGACCGGCAAATTAATCAATTGGATATGCCAGCCCTATTTTGTCGTTCATTTCGCATGAACCGAAACAAATCATTTCATTTCTAAAGTAACAAAGGCCATTATAACGGGTTATTGGACCGCCATAGATAAGTGACGTCAGTTTTAGCGTCATTTTACACTGTGTCTTTGATTGATGGTGATTGATTCAATGAGACGAGTAACAATTTTTGTTTTAAACAACCCTGCAAACGGTAGTGACGGTTTTTACGTCGTTATTAGAACTCATGAACCTATCCCCTCGAGCAATATATGTTAAGACGTGCTAATAATTACTTCAGTTTACTTAGCATAATAGTACAAAGCTTGCGCTTTCTGTGAGTTATGCTGAAAGTAGCATCTGTCAACTCATGTATGTATGAAATGATAACATATTACATTAACACTGTTTAAAAATATTTCTGTTCTATAACAATGTCTTTTGAACTTTTTAAACACGGCTTTATAACTGTACAATTAATTGAGTGCAATTAGAAGACGATCTCTATTGATTTGGTGTCAGTGGCTCAAAGGTTAGAAGAATAACAAGTTAAAATGGTGTATAATACAGAATGTTTCTATACCTTAATGCATTGCAAACTTATCTGAAATCAATTTTAATTAAATTTGTATATAATTGAGTAATATCTTTTGACGACTTGGAAATGGAATGAAATATATCTTTGTGATGTATCTATACAAATGTGACTAGTAATTTTCCCGGCAGTATTTCACTATGATATCAGATTTGAGCTGAGCAGTTGTTAATCTAACATTTTGTTTCCGTTTTCTCTTGGGAAATATCTAAATGCTAACAGTCTTAAACTTAAAGAAACTCTGGGAGTAAAGACGATTCACTTCAGTTCCAGTGCAAATACCTTATTTGAAAAGTTCCAAATAATAGTTAACGTCACTGCGTATATTTCTTTTGTGTCTTATAATTATCTGACACTGTCTCGAAAAGATATCGAGAAAACGAAAGTAGCAGATACCGCAAAGCTTTAAGCATACGTAATAGGTCATTTTAGACAGACATGCTATATCTTCGGCACTCTGTGATCACAAATATATCGCTTTATATGATGCTTTCAACACATCTTTCTATTTGTGGTAATAATGTAAAATAATTTCGTAACTTTCAAGACTAGCTAGAGAAATGTATTAGACCTAAACTAGAGACCGCTTATACCATATTATGACTTTTCTACAATATACTTACTATACAAACAAGTAACATACCAAGAATTAAGAGAAACATAATAAAAACCTTTCAGATTTTTTTCTGTTTATTATAGAATATATACAGTCATGGTAAGATTTGAATTAGTTATCATTCTGTGACAAAAACGTTTCTAATACAACAGCGCATTATAGAGGGGTGATAACAAATTATGAAAAAAGAATTAAATTACAGGCCAAAATGAGGCTTTGACCTGTCAATAGATTAGCAAGACCTACACAGTTCTGCGATTATGTGTTCTAGGATATGAAGCTGGGAAAAAAGCTTTTTATATCGTTTTGACTGATTTGTTATTAAATACTTAGACCTTGGATATAGTTTGTATATGGCATTACTTCCAGGTCAAAATGTATGCAATAAGCACAAGTTATTGCCCTAACATACATTTAATCTAACCGTCTTACCATAATATTTCATGGAGTATCGCTGTACTACTGCGTATTTAACCTTCAGCCTTCGGCAAGTGATTCTACCTGTGCGACCAGTGCAGACCAAGATCAGCCTGCATATCCGTGCAGGCTGATCATAGTCTGCACTATCATGGTCTGCACTGTTCGCTATTCAGTCAGTAAATTTTCAGTGAACACCCCTTCGAATAATAAATGGTACTGCCGAAATTGAATGATGGACCAGTCCATTTTAGAAATTTAGCAGGGTAAAGGTTAAAAATTAAAAACAAATGAGAATCATAATCTTAAAGAAAGCTTGAAAGGGTGGACATTTGAACTATAAACGTTTGCTTACCTGCTTTAAAAGTTACTTGTGTTTTTACATTTGGTGTATATTAAAGGATTTATAAAATAGGTATTACTTCAATACAAGACTTTACTTACGCAAGAGAACCAGTGCAACATAAAATGTGACTCAAACCTACTTCTTAACCTGAGGTAAATATAGGATTAAATTATTTTTCACGTGTTAATGCATGTGTAAACACTGTCGCATAATGCATACATTGAATACAGTCCGTGCGAGCGTGCGTGCGTGCGTACGTGCGTGTGTTTCTTAATAACTCTAAGTTTCAGTCTTTAAAATAAATAATTGAATATGTAAACCACATTAACTTCATACATATAATCCTTTATTCTTGGTGTTACTCCCTCGGTCTTTTCCAACCATGCTTCTTTTGTACTAGCATAGAGTACGTCAAGTACAATTCCTACTGTTTCTGATTACGCAGTGAAAATGTCTAAACATGCCAGAGAAATCAGATCAAATGTGCTTTATTCATGTGTTGTGCATATTTGATGAGGTGGATTATAGATTGACACGTCAGAGACCACCGCAGATTGATTACTCTGCATCATACATTCTTCTATATTTTGTCTTGGCGTAAAATTCTTACCGCTTTTTAAATCGCTGACTTGTGTTAGATAATACAATATGGTAATATATGGAAGAGATGTCCTTTATTCCGAGCAAGCTTGATAGCATTGATTCATATTTTCTTCACGAGCACTATGTAGGAGAACAAAGTTACAAAAATGAACAATAATATAGGTTACGCAATTTTACCGAATCATCAAAACAAAATGATGATGAAATGTGTTGGAGCTATACATTTCAATATGAAAGGTAAATATATCCACCACATACGTTGACATAAGGAGTCTATTTTCGTGCTTTAAAATCATATTACATTAAATGATACTCAGTCGTTTGCAGTCAAATCAACGACAGTGTCTACTCGTAGCAGTGAGAATAATGCTCAAATTGTTAGTGTTGCCTCACTAGAATATCACGCCCTAGATACGTGACATGATACCCCAACTAGTCACATTATGCTGAACAGCGGACTTACCAGTCCTAGAACTATTCCAGTTAATGCTGCCAAGTGAGGAATCTACTAGTGCCGTTTTTCGCGTCCTTGGCACGACGTGGTCATGGAGCGAACCAACGACCGAGAGCGCAACTCTCGGAACGGTAGCTAATATTGGGTAGTATCTATAAATGCCTTAACATAGACAATACCATTATAAATATTTATTTATAATGCTTCTTAAGCGAAGCGACAAACCTACATAACTTGCGTGTTTACGATATTTAATTACTAGTACCACACATGGGGGTAGGATGTCACGTTGTGGTTGATCATTATCCAAACAATGCAATGAGGATCCTTAATTATAGCAAACTTAATCGAGAACTTTTGAAACTGCCATTATGCGACTACCTTTTCTACCATTTTAGGGGTGCTTACGTTATTCAGTGTCTCTCTGACTGTAACATTAAACGTTTGCACATTATTTGGGTATGAAATAAATGATTGTTTCTATTGTACTTGTGGAGGCTTCCGCGCACATGTCTACACTTAGCGTTTTTCTTTACCACTAAAGGCTAAACCGTCATATTAAAGTCGTCATATGACCGATAATTGTGTCGTTGTGACGTTACACCCAACAAATATAAAAAAACAACATCTGAAATCTTAGAACTACCTACAGTATGGCAATCATATACTTTCAGTTCAAATTCAAATTATTCTGATTTCCGAAAGCATCCTCGTATATAGTTATACCGCGATTAATTTCAAAAGATACTGGGATACTGCGATATGATTACAAAAATTTGATCCTTGCCGTATCTTTTTCTCTTCCATTGATATAAACGGCTTGAAATGCCATTTCTTTGTAGGCTACAGGTACTCATGCATAAAATTGTGTATATTTTTGTGTTGAGTTTTATTCAAAATCAAAATTATTTTCTAACATTCGTTTTCACTGCAAATATTGTCCAAACCATCAAAATGTCTGTTTAAGATAAGTGTTATTCTTTTATTTAATCAGAGCTTTGCATATTTACTAAAAAAATGTTTATGATCAGTTTAAGGATACTTTCAAAATGTGTATTCACAAACACACGTGACTTAAAGAGAATAAATCGCAGGTCAGTAGTTTACATTTGGGTATAAAATGTATTGATGTATTTTATGATCGCTGAATCAGTAACATTTTATATTTTTATACCAGTTATAATTGATGCGCTAATTAAAGCGTAGTAGGTGCATCTAGTCAAATAATTGCAACTGAACCTAGATAGAAACTGGCGTGAAGTCCAAAAATTCAAACTATAGTATTTGCTACAGAAATTCCGATTCACATCTACAAACGTGAAACGAGACTAACCATACACCTAGGTGTATAATTGCATAAATATTATGTATGGAAATGTTGTGATAAAAATGCATTCGTCATTTTCACTGTTCTGCATGCTTCTTTCTCATTCGTACATTTTATCATTTGGTAGAAATTTTACATCAACGCTTTTCAGTGACGTTTCTGTTGGAAACAATGAAAACGTACTTGTCAACTGTATGATCACAAATTTCAAAGATTCCGTAAGTTTTTCTTTCATGCTTGAAAAGCCGGCGACATGTCTCATTGCAATTTCCTACAATATGAAAAATAACAAATTGTGACGAGCTTGAAACAAACTAAGGAGGCATTCTACTCTACACAAAAGATATTAAAGAAAAGAAAAATCTATGTATGATCCAGTGTAGGAAACATATTTTCCTAGAAAACATAAATTGAAAATAATGACACTAAGCGAATTGACACTTTAAATACGATCTAAATTTCCACTAAAACATGTTACAAATTATATAGCGGTGTACCTCGTGAATACCGGTACTCTTTAATTGACGACCACTTTTCATCTAGTGACTTTAGACTGTAATCAGTACTATTCGCGTGATACATGTTAATTATTCACTTACTTTAAATTGCTTCAATATAGTACCATAATTCTAGCACCATATAGAGACACCGGAATAGTTACGAGCTCTTATGTAGTTTCATGGCTATCTTTCAAGCATTGGTTTTTTAACATATGTCTTAATGTTTAGTGCATCTCTATTAGCCTGTAAGAAAGTTTGGAGCTTTCCATTTCCATTGGCATAATAAACAGACACAAATAAATCTACCACATATAAAAATAAGGCTGTCTTATCCTTGGTTTGAGAAAAAAAAAACATTGGCTAGATGTGTGGAACATTCTGATCAAAAATGAAATTGCAGATCCAACACAGAAACCGTATGTAATTCACCGAACGTTTTGTATGAATTTACATTTTTTCTGTTTTCAATGTAGACACTTTTGTCCAGAAATACACTATGAGATTGCTGGAACCATTGATGCTCCGCAAATGAGCTTTGTCGATTGATCGTACCCATAATAAGATGTAACTTTTTTTATATGTACTATTGTACATCAAGATTCAAACCTCACTAGTAGCAAAATATATTTTACACAACTTCTCAAATTACGTTTAATTAGCTAAAACTTCGCAGCAGGATATCCCTTCAATATGCACAACTTATGAGGCAAATAAATTATAGACCTTTTTACACAGAGCTATTTGCTTAGCAACGGGAAACAATTTTCGCGCATGCGCACTCTACGTAGGGCAAAAGACATGACTGCACAATAAATTACGTTAGAGATATATTGTATTTTGGTCTATTCGATCAATAATGAGTTTGTTTTATAGTAAATATCCACCGAAAGACAAAGGAAAATATATGTAGATTATATGTAGATCTTTGCAAACCCAAAGCTTTAACTAATTTGCATTATCATTGATGAGTTTGGATTAATGGACAATTCATTCGGCAATTTTGATCTCGACAAATTAAGGTTAAGAAAAATGAAAAAATGATATTTTCGATGAATTTATAAAGTAATAACAAAGATTTTGTTTTATTTCCTAACGTGATCTCCCATAACTTACCACGTGTCGCAATTAGCTTACATGATACTTAAATATAATTAACAGTGGAAGTTGAAAATGAAATGTTTAATTAATAAAGTTCAGCCTTTGGTTTTGTATCCAGTTATACTCAAACGGGGATCAATTCATTCAGTATTAAAAAAAAAATCATCATCTTAAAATTGTTATTTTTTTTATTTGTTTCTTCGAATTTGAAAGTGGTTCGAATGGTGAATGCAGAGGTCAGATTTAATAGAGAGGGGGCGGGTAGCGGGGAGGGGTATTCTATACTTACATTCTTTATCTGGTCTATTCTTTGCAGAATTCAAGTTTATCATAATTATTCTATTAAATCACGGATAATGACTACTTGCGCGATACATTTTCGATATGAAAAAATGTAGAGAAAAATAGAGATTTATATCAAGTATTTTCCTTCAGTGTGTAGTTATAGTCCTTGATTTGATTAATATCTTACGAATTTAGATTTTTTTGTAACTACACTTTCATCGTTTTAAAAGGAAATGTCCATTAAAGTTCCAAAGTATATTCTTATAGATTTTGAAATACTAGATATCCACGTGAAATGTTTTTTTTTATTCACAAAACAGCTCCGCCACATGATATACAGTACAACCTCTCCAGAGCGGCCCTCCCTTAAGCAAAAACCTCTCTATAACAACATCATCAAAATCTCCCTAAACTGAAATATACTATAAAATTTACCTCTCCAGAACAACAATCTCTTCATAGCAGTCAATATTTGTATCTTTCAAAGGGTGTTGCTCTACAGAGGTTGCACTGTATTAATCTGAGTGCGTTCTTTTAATGACATTGATGACCGAAGGCATTAATGTATATCACATCAAAGCCATCTTATTTGCTTCAGTAACTTTTATGGTCCGCTCTAATTAGGGGACACTCTCGAAATTAACTTACGGTCTTGATTACCCAGGTGACCTATGTTTTATCATGTTAATTGCATAATAGTTACGCAATGATTTCCGGTATATCATTTGAAACAGCAACTTCAGTGACATAGAGCGGCAATCCCAAAATATGCAGATGTCATTTAAGGCGGAGAAAAATACATATAACAACTATTTGAAGTTGTGGGAAAAATAGATATAATGAAAAATATGAATTTTTTATATGTAAGGAACAAGTTTTATATTTGTATGATGTGTGGAAGACTGGAAATGCTTGTTCTTTTCTGACGAAAACAAGTGAATGAAGTATTGCCATGCAATACAAAGTCCCCTACTGGAGGGCACCTAATTTTCTCTACTGCAGTATAACATAATGAACTGATATCTGTCAATGATGTATAAACAATATTGTACTATATATACAATATGTTATAACAAAACACTTGGATTAAAATTTATATATATAAAAACCTATAGTTGTTTTCATATTGAATTTTTTTGGCTGATTATAAAAATGTTATCATGTAAGTTATTTATAGTAACAACAAACGGAAATTAATCTTTAAAAAAAAAAAAAAAAAAAAAAAAAAAAAATCTATATAATATAAGTCCACAAGAAACTCTTTACCAGGTAGAGATAGGTCAAAATACACCTAAAAATTGGATGTAACATGCATGCTGTACCACAGAAAAGTGGTCACGATTTTTCTCTACCGCCAGTAATAAAAAAGTTACAATAAAATCTATTTATAGTAACAACAAAGGGACGTAATTCTAAAAACAAGGGTGCCTTATGGTGGTGAACATTTGGTCCAAGTTACATCAAAATCCCTCCATGCATGAAGAAGAAATGTTCCGTACAAAGTCATTCTTGAATTTGACCTTTGACCTCTAAATATGACCTTGACCTTAGACCTAGGGACCTGGTTCTTGCGCATGACATGTTGTCTCATCCAGGGGAATATTTGTGCCAACTGATATCTAAATCCTGCTTTGCATGACAAAGTTATAGATCGGACAGGAAAAAAATCCTCTTGACCTTTGATCTCAAAGTGTGACCTTGACCTTTAAGCTAGGGTACTGGGTGTTGCGCATGACACGTCGTCTCATCATGGGAAACATTTATGCCAAGTAATATTGTAATCCCTTGATGGATGACAGAGTTCTGGATCGGACAGGGAAAAAACCTTATTGACCTTTGACCCCCAATTGTGACCTTGACCTTTGAGCTAGGGGTCTGGGATTTGCGCACGACACGTCGTCTCATCATGGGGAACACTTGTGCTAAGTGATATTAAAATTCCTTAATGAATGTCAGAGTTATGGACCGGACACGAAACAGACCCTGTTCATGCTATGTTAACATTTGACTGCTAAGTGTGACCTTGACCTTTGAGCTAGGGGTTTGAAAGTTGTGCATGACACATCGTCTTATTATGAGGTACATTTGTGCCAAGTAATATTAAAATCCCTTCATGGATGGGAGAGTTATGGACCGGACAGGAAAAAAGCCCTGTTGACCTTTGACCTCCAACTGTGACCTTGACCTTTGAGCTAGAGGTCCGGGTTTTGCGCATGACACGTCGTCTCATCATGGGGAACATTTATGCCAAGTAATATTAAAATCCCTTCATGGATGGGAGAGTTATGGACCGGACAGGAAAAAAGCCCTGTTGACCTTTGACCTCCAATTGTGACCTTGACCTTTGAGCTAGGGGTCCGGGTTTTGCGCATGACACGTCGTCTCATCATGGGGAACATTTGTGCCAAGTAATATTAAAATCCCTTCATGGATGACAGAGTTATGGACCGGACACGAAATTGCGGACGGACGGACGGACGGACAGACGGACGGACGAACGGACGGACGGAATGACGGAAAAGCGCATTCCTATAGTCCCCGAAACTGGTTTTCAACCAGTAGGGGACTAATAAGAATAAAGCAGACTTTTCAGGTAAGATATGATTAATTAACATACATGTCTTTAATCAAATTATACTGTATACTAAATTACTTGACTGAAATTATCTTTATAATAGCAAAACAATTAGTAATATAATGATAATTTTATGTACGTTTTCTTATCGTTGAGAGTTCTTTTGCCACACGTAAAGAGCGCATGCGCGTTAAAATCAAAACTTCCCCGGATTTGCATAGCAACCAATAACTTGTGTAAAAAACATCTATAAAGTATCAGCTTATATCCCATTATGTCAAAGAAACGCCATACATTTTTTTAATAACTAAGAGAAGTGGTACATTGCAAAATCGAAACAAATAATATTCAGTGCACCATGTAAGAAAATTTATAAGGTGATATTCCACGATATATTAAAACTGCAAACTGCAAATTCCTTTCTGCAATAACATTTTCTCGAAAAGTATTCACAATTTATTCCATTTTACTAACATATCGTACTAGTATGTTTTTTTTTTTTAAACAGGATTTTGCTGACAAAGCCTGATGGATTTTTACAATGTTTATGAAGTGTAAAATGCAGTCATGACAATAACATCAGACATTATTTATTTATGCATTCTGATTGAAAGAAGATATGAGCCGCGCCATGAGAAAACCAACATAGTGGCTTAGTGACCAGCATGGATCCAGACCAGCCTGCGCATCCGCGCAGTCTGGTCAGGATCCATGCTGTTCGCTTTCAAAGTCTATTGCAATTAGAGAAACTGTTAGCGAACAGCATGGATCCTGACCAGACTGTGCGGATGCGCAGGCTGGTCTGGATCCATGCTGGTCGCAAAGCCACTATGTTGGTTTTCTCATGGCGCGGCTCATATGTTTGTGCTCAGAATAGACTATTCTACATTCAATTGTCTTTTAAAGCTGTTTCTATCAAACATATTTGGTGAGAAATTTAAATCAATTTACTTTTTAGCAAGCATCTACAGTGTTTTGTATGGTGGCTGATTTATGTCATTTTTGTGTTTTCGGGGCACATGCATATCATTACATTTATGCATTTTCTTTTCAGTTGCGCAATGTAATATGTTAATCTTAATAAAGTATGGAAAAACGTATGGCGCCTTATTTCTAATATTTCATGTATTTGTGTCTTTGGACACTAAGACACAGGGACACGAAAGAACGGAATAAAGCTGTTATGTCGTTTCTATCTGTCCTAACATGTCGAGGATAAGATAGGACACGAAATGTCTGAGGCGAAATAACGACATTAAAAGACGGATGCACTAAATATCTTAAGTTGGCAAACCTGTGTGCTGTTGGTAATAAAACGTTTTGTCGTCACCCTTTATGTGTTGTGTCTTCTGTCTACGTTCCTATGACACGAAGACATGCAGTGGCAAAAATCAGCCACATTACTTCTGACCGTATTTCGTTAATTCGCCTCAAATATTTCTTGCCCTCATATCTTCGACCGAATACGAGATGACACGAAAATATGGCAAAATTTCTCATTTCTGGTACAAGTTGCCTGCTTTAAAAAAAACGTTGACAAAAACAAGAGCCTTAAATTCAAAGTTATTAGGCATGAAGACATGCTACTTTGAACAAATTTCAACAAAATTGTCAATGGATAGAAGAATATAATATAACTGATTCTTGCTTGCTAGTATGACCAAAGAAGCATTTTCAACTTCTTGCAGTGAGGGATATCTTACAAAGCACCAAGTTTTGAAAATAAGTATTTTGTACTCACAGTATATTACACAAGAAACAGTGACATTCTGTGCCCTGTTGGTGTTTTCAAATGACCGTTCGATTGTGGAACCCCATTGTGTTCCTTTATTTTTTCTTTTTGTGCATATGTTAATCATACCTACAGTATATACTTGCAACGTTAACGATATACTTAATTGTAATCTGACAAAAACGGTATTTGAAGATTATATTGCCCTCTCCATGATTTATGAATATGCTTCATTTGTACTAAAACAGCACATACAATTATGTTTGCTAGTGTTTTGATGCCGGATTGTAATGGATTTTTACACCTTAAGTGTGAATGCATGTCGGAGTTATCATATCAGAAATGCATTATTTATGCGTTCTAAATGCTTGACAGACTGAATGGTAGATTAAATCGTCAGAGACTGCTTCAAAGGACGGCTTACTCAACTGTTCTTGTCTTAATGGCTCGGGGCAAAGACACGGATACACTTTTCTGTGGATTGTCTTGATGTACATTTCACACTATTGTAACAATCATTATCTACACTCAATGTATAATATGTACATGTAGTTATACTGGAAATAGCAAATTTTCTAGCCTCGGATAGAGCCAATAACTAAACAATTAACCACTTGTGCCTCAAAGCTAACATTGCTAGCAATTATTTTAGAAACAGCCATTGTGTAATTAAGTTTGAAAACACTTAAAAGAGAACTTTTTCCCATGCTCAATTTATCCATTACATCTGAAAATATGTTTTACAAAGAGAGTGTTTTACCATTCTACATAAAATACCATTAAGTAGAACAGCATCTATTTTATGCCTACCATATGTATCATAAACAACTGACTCAGACATACTCTCAAAACCAAACTAAGATTACTAATGCTTGTGTTATTGATCAAGTCAACTTCTAGGCTTTGGAAGGCCAACTGCCTCTGATAAATAGTTACATTATATCGAACTATAAATAATACATGAAGAATCAGTACTATAATTACCAAACTTGCAATATGCCTTTCGAGCAGCTGCTGTACCAGAGCGATTTAATATCATTAACAAATGAAACATACCTTATGTTTACAAACTGAAGGATTTTAAGACTTTTCAATGGAGATGTTTAACGATTATTATGTATTGCATTTAAATCACACTTTGAAGATATATCTGTATGGTTACAACACACTATATAGCTGTTCTTCTTTATTCTATATAAAATTGACATATTTCCAATGGCTGCACCACACATCAGGACCCATTTCAAATGTCTATAACTTACATTTTCTCGAAGAATATTGTCAGTGCTGAATAAAAATCAAAAGAAAAGTTGGGGTCATGTTTGATGTGAGAAAAATATTTTCATTCAAACACACAAACTGCAAAATCAGCTAAAATGAGACCCCAAATTGTAGTAGTGGTGTATGATCCAAGTATTCATGATAAATCCTGTCATGTTATTATTTCATTATGAAGATGCTACCTATATGTCAAGCATAAGAACACAAAAGTGTGTTCCCTTAAACAACGGCGCTTTTTTTTATATATACAATATTACGACTGAACCTACATGTGACGACCTTTGAGCAATGACTTTTATCCTTGTTTACGACATGTCGAATTGTTATATCTAATGTTCATGTCAGGTTTTTTTTAATATCCACCTGCGTACAAAGACATTATAAACGATACAATAAAAATAATAAGCAATAACTTGGCCTCCAAGTGAGGCCATGACTTTGTACTAGGGCTCCGGAAATCGTAGAATATAAAGCCTGGGTCCGGCATACGGAAATGAAAAACCGTTTAATGAAGTAACGACAACCGGTAAATTTATAACAAAGACAACGTTACTACTTCCTAAAGTTTAAATATGATTACATCTAACGCGTTAAATAATTCCAGAAAAAGTCATAAAATCAGCTTTAAATGCGTGGATCTTTAAATAGTCTCATAAAATCAGCTTGAAATGCGCGGATCTCTTTAGTCTTGGGCAAATATCTCAAAAAACAAGAACATGGACCTTTATTTCACTGAATTATAGGTCATATATTTAATTACGACTGTGAGAGGTTTCATTGAAATGTAGATTGTATAAAGAAAACTTAGCGAAAATGATATCAAAATTGTGATTTTCCCATAGACTCCAATTGTGAAAACTTCCTTGAAGTCTAGAAAAAAATCGAGTACACGACCCTTTCTTTTTTATATGCCGAGTTTTCTAAATATATTCTAAAGTTTTGAAACATTAGGGTTTAATCAAATTCTACATGGTAGAAAAAAATTATGTCCAAACGTGCAGAACTACTTTAACAACAAACTTTAACTTCTATGCACCTGGTCTTTGATGATAGTTCGGAACTGGAATGAATACTTAATCAGCAGGTTAACAGAAATATTTTGTATTTAGTATCACCAAAGTTCGAAAACTGCTAATATTTTCAGAAGTATTTGTTATTTTAATCTTCTAAATGTTCATGTGTCAAATGATGTGTAAAATTGTCTTGACAGATTATTAAGTTTTTGTTGGGACAGATAAATAAATGTATAGAATGAACATCCCTTTCTCATTCTCTTGTTGTGATTATTTATGAAATTGGGTGGTTGTGGTCGCCGACTTCAGATCACTTGCCCCACTTTTTTGTAAGTAATAGATTCCTTATTTTTGATACCAGTGTTAACCTTGTTCCTATGAATAAAGATGAAGTTTCAATGGCAAGGTCAGTAACTTCAAAACTTGGGACAAGTTTTGAGCTTTGGGAAACTGATTTAGTCAGTATGAGATTCCTTTGAATCAGTATCTATCTGTTGAAATCTAAGAACAAAATCTAAAGCATTTGAAGTGCGGGTCTGGTGTCAAGGAGATGCTTATGCTGCCAGAGCACCGAATTTAGTTCAATAGGAATAACAATATATTTTTGGAAATTTAATTTTCCAGCCAAGCACAACCGAATCGGAGGGGCCGCCACAAAAGATTTTTTGTATTTTCTAATATGCTAGTATATATAATATTGTATAGACATGCTATAGAGGCCAGTCAATGATGGTTAGTTTTGAATGAATACGTAACTTTACACCTTTGGTCGGATGAGCCCATAGTAAATGAATGGCAGAAGATGCATGTGTGCATCCTATAGTGTTTACCTAAACTATTGGAACGTTGTACAGGCTTGACTATATTCTTAATTATCAAACAAGAAGTATTGTAATTTTCGCAATTAGTGTGCTCTAATGATTTTACTGGACGTTTCAGTGTTTCATCCATTCAAATAAGTGTGAACTGATATAAACTGATTTTGTTTGTAATACTACTCGGACACTGTTCCTCATTTTGGAACGCCCTAAACATTCAGATGATCGGAATCGGAAATCCATGTACCTGCTCTGTACGAAATTTATAAATCTACCTCTCACAGACAGTCTGCATCATCAGTTTTTCGGCGACACCGTCTAAATTCGTTTTCGTTACCTATGCCATGTGACTTCAGTTTGCAAATCAAACTACTTGATAACGCATTATAGATAATTTATCAAAATGGAAGATTTATGTAACACTCTGCCTGACTGGACGAGAGTGTCAATTTCTTTCACTCTGTTGATTGTGCTACGCTGAGTGAAATGTAGACAAAGCGTTTATTCTAAACGCTGTTCACAGTTTTAAAGCTAACTTTGGCTTAGTATATTTAGCAAGAATATTGATATATCTCAAAATGATAAGTAAGTTTAATAAATATGATAAAAACCTGTTCAAATACCAACATATATCAAATTAAAGAAAGTGCTTTTTAAAAGATTTTCCTTGTTACAATTGTCGTCTGTATATGAAAAGGTTTCTTGCTTTTGTGACTTATTCAGATTGCATATTAAAATGAGTACTTGTTTGCTTTGATATATTTGTTATAAATTATTTGACTGATTTATTATATATGAATATTTTTCTTTAGTATGGTATGCAAATATTGAACGCAGTTGAAATCTGTTTCATTATATATATGCTATATAATGATTGATTCTCATTACACTGAAACGAAGGTACGCTGGATACAGTTTATCTGTGTGATATGACTACGTTCAAACTTTGCTTATGAAACAGAAATATTGAAATAATTATATGTTTTGCTTGACCTTCACTTTTTTATAGGTGTGACGTCATTGTCCAAAGATTCATGAATAGCGAATATGCATTTGTTAAAGCGGGATCATTTGGCCTATTTTAGAAATAAATAAAAATAATAAATAAAAAAATGCTTTAATTGATTTTTTCTCATGTATTCTAATCAATCAGTATAAGGTCCTCTTCCAAATTTATTTATATAGGAACTTGAGCCTTATTAGGGACCACTATAGCTAAAAGTAGATATGCCTTTCTCCGCATTAACCACTAAAATGTAATGGATTTTTATCAAACTCGATGTGTAACAATATCGTAAGGTCTCCTGCTATTTTGTTACAAATGGGGATAGGGACCAATTTAGCTAAAAATATAAACACGTTTAATGACCTCTTCTCATGAACCGCTTCATGAATCTTCATCAAACTACTGCTGTAATTATTCGTCTAAAGATAAACGAAACAAAATTGCAACCCTACGAAACCTTTGCGAAAAATTAAAAGAGAACCATTTAAATTGTTAAAGTGCGGTGTTTACTTAAATGAAAGATGAATGTTAGATGAAAGATGAAAAATTCATAAACTTCTTTCCTTATTACAATTCTCCGAATATCATTTTTAAAGATATTTCTTGTTACAATTATAGACATAACATCATTTTCTCGTGTAAAAATAAGTTAGGTACATGGTTTGTACAATTAATCTAATTAAAATTATTTGTAAATAAAAAATGCACTCAAATAACGTTATCAATGATTGTTATTCAGTTAGACGGTAAAGAATATGGATATATACCATTTGCTTGGCTCATCCCACTAAAACTCGAATATTTGTTTCATCTGTAGTCATAAAAACATGCCTTCGCGTCATATTAACAGTTGATATATTCATATACATTTGTATCGTATCTCTACAGTAGAAATAATATATTTTAAACAACTACTTTTTGTTACTATGATGTTATCGATCTTAGCCCTTATCTTGCTAAATTTCTAAAATGAACTGGTCTATCTTTCAATTTGGGCAGTACCATTTATTATTTGAACGGATGTTCATTGAAGATTTTCTGACTGAATATGGACATTGCAGACCATGATCTTGGTCTGCACTGATCGCAATGGCAAAGTAGGCTAAAGATTAGAACATGGTCCTGGTGCAATCTGTTTCGAAACAATAAGGGTCATATCCAATACGCTAACATAGCTGTGGAACCTAATTATTTTAGCCTGCATTAGGCAATACTTTAGGATCGTTAACAGAACTGAAATCGTTTTGATTCAATAAACATTTCGACAGAACGAAATAACGAAATGGCATAAATAAGCCGCCATATTCAAATCACTTTATGTAAAGATAAGAAATACTATCTATACTTTTAGAATTGAATCGTTGCTACGGTAAATTATTGCTTAAAAGTGGTTAATCAGAATTCGGTTTTCCATCAAGTAATGGAAACTTTAACATCTGGTCATCACACATATTTACGCTCACTTCGGGCTTAATACCTAAAGCTTTTTTTTTCTATTCTAGTTGCACAATAAAAAACAATTATTTTAGCATAAACTGCTTACCTCATTATTTATCAAATCATACGCCCCCGGCCCCGACACAGCCACTAAAATCGACCAATGTAAGTTTGTAATACGTTAATCCACATAATAACTTTATACAAAGGATATTCCATGAGTGTTTTTTCATACTGAATTCATAAAACGAGTTTAATAAAATAATAAAGTGCGAGGCTCTGGCGAGCATTTTATCAATTTTATTCAACGAGTTTAATAAATTCAATACAGAAAGTCACAAATGTAATATTCTTGTTATCACATGTTAGTTTTTCCTTTTGAAACATCAAAAAATCTACATTATTTTGCTAAATAAACAAGTCAATTTTACCAACGTCTCCTATACCAAAAAGACAAGTGCAAACGAACAGAAAAGGTTTGCTTGTAAGATAGTGTCTAGGATGCATTTTCGATGCCGATGCAGCATTGATGTGTTGCCCGAATACTGAGTGTGCCTAATAAATCGTGTAATAAGTTGTCACATCCTTGGATTTATTTCACCAGGTAAATATAACGGATTTTGACTGGCTGTCTTGGTTGATGGGCCTAATTATTTGTGAATAATTATAAACATAACATAACACAGTTTATTGAATAAATCTTATGCATATAGCATATCGATTGTACAAATAAGACACAAAGTACAAATAGTACATGACATTATAAGAGTACATGATATTAATATTAATCACAAAGCGCGGGGATATACACCATCTGCTATTTATTTTATGGGCGCAGGTAGAACCCATTATGAATAGAAGGCAGCAAGACCAACAACAGAGAGATAGCGATATCATGCACATGCGCATACAAAATGTGAATTAAATTTTTACAAGTATACGTAATATTCAGCGTATGCCAAATACTTTCAGGTAATTTTAACCTGGTCAGAACTTTAACGCTTACACAAAACTTATTTGTGAATATTTTTTCTTGTCTGATTTTTGTCGCTTGAGATGTTCTTTGAACCTACAGGTATGCGGATCCGCCCAAGTGCAACATCACGACCTCTCTGTTACAAAGTATACAGCCAGATCTGTGTTAAGCAACCCACAAAGGAATGAACCCATGAGTTGCCAAAGGCAGGTGGCTGTCTAATTCATGATGCAAGGGCCAGCTTAAGATCGGTTGAGATCAAGGTAGAACATACAGATATTTCATGAGGTTCGCTATAGCTATGTCGTTTTACGACGTCAGTACAAATATTCTTAACTATTCTTATTAACATGCACAAACAACAAACACAAAGTAGATGGGAAATGGCCGCGACTTTATTTCATTGATATCATGGCATATAGCATGTTTAAATTTTAAGAAATGAATAATCACTAGCTAAATGGCATAGCAACTTACAGGCAACGAAAAGTGGCAGAAGCCTATTTTATAGACTGACCATGAAGGAACTGGCAAATGGCAGAGATTTCTCCATTCACAGCCGATGAGAAAGTGAGGCGAATTGCTCAGCACATTCCCGAAAGGTAATAGGAACTACAAATAAGACTGGTAGCGAAGAAATCATGCAATAATTGCTTTTATATTTAGTTTCTAATAGAATTACCACTGTAATATTTTGCATATTTTAACGAAAAAGGGGTTGGATCGCGACAGTAATGTTAACGCAAAAATAATATCCAGGAAAGACTGCACTATTGATATGTTAATAAAGAAGCAGGAAGCGCTACCAGATATAGCAGGTGGTCTTCTATTTATAATCAGACCAATGTGTTAGAGGTATGTAGCAAAGGATTTTGTTTTTCCGGTCTTGCCATTATTATCAATATTAACCCTGCTAAACTAAGAAACAGCCATTACGAAGATACTGGTGAATGACCGACCATTTCTGATCAAGGTCCCCTCTAACAAAGGTTCGAAAAGAATTACTTCGGACTCGAATGCCGGGGAGGATCGCGTGATAACGCGAAAGATTAAATACCATCTAAGCAAAAGACTGTTCTGATAAACGGACTAATGGTAGCATAAGTAGGGAGCCACAGACAAAATAAAGAGCTGGTTTACAGGCGCTTCCAGTTAGCAGAGGGGGTCAAGTTAAACATACAAGACCCACATATGTTGTTAGAGGTATGAAGCAAAGTTGATCCACACAGAATTATAAAGATATGTACGGCCCTACTCATACATATTAAAAAACCCTCCTCCCGAACGGCATAACACCAACTTGGCCGGGAGGAGTCACCCTGCTAAACTAAGTCACAGTCAGTGCAAGGATATGTATCAATGACCGACCATATTTTGGTACAAGGTCCCCTCTAACAGGGTTGCAGCCGGTTAAACCCTGCAACACCAATATAAGACATGGTCATTCGATGGCAAATATTTTCGGCAGATACTCCTGACCAAGCTAGACATGTGAGCGTTTTTGATTTTTGATACAGCCGTTGTATCGTAATGCAAAGGAAGGCTTTATCGAAATAGGTGTGGGTCAATAATAAAAATATTTATGCTCACTTTAGAACGGACAATTTAAACTTTAACTGCAAAAAAACAAAGTTAAAAATGTCTTCGCATCCAGTCCTACACTAGAAATGTTCGTTGCTTAAAGAAAGTCGCGACAGATATATTTGTAATCCGCGCACCAAAACCCTAGAAACTCCTATTGAGAAAAATACGGGAAAGCGATGTTGTTCGGACGATTTCAGCTAGCAAACTTGTTCAAGGGCGTGGCAAATACATGCACGGACTTCTCGTATTTTTTGCCGCCAAGTGTGTAGATAATTGATAAACGAAACAAACCGTATAACGGAATGCAAATAATGATGAATAATAGCCGACAAGTAATCTCTTTCAACATGACAACAAGTGCATATATATCACCAAAAAATAACACCATTTATTTCTACAAGAGAACATAAATGCATGTAATAGAGAGAATAATAGATGAGATTAACACATATTACATCATGATCGAATTGATATAAATTTGTCAAGGTGCTACAGCATTTAACAATGTCTTACGTTTATCAAACGCTTTCAGCAAAAATAAAGCTAGTCTATTAAGTATCACTCTATTTTTGGATGTTAATAGTTCAATGAATTTAAACATGCTAGGTCTGTTCCTATATCTAAATGGTATCAATTGTACACGAAGATCACTATAGACTGGGCACTCCAAGGTAAAATGGAATTCATCTTCAATTGATTGTTTGTTACATAATGTGCATAAAAGTTCATTTCTATTTATATTCCTATATCTGCCTTGTTCTATCTCAAAACAGTGAGATGACAAACGCAACTTTGTTAAAATATGCCTATATTTACAGTTTTCAACTAATAATAGGTACTCAGATAATTGAAATGAGTCTTTCAATTCTTTGAATAGCATCGGTGAAGGGCTATTGTTTAAGCTTTGTCGCCATTCAGCAATATACATGTCTTTAATCCTGTTTTTTAATGTAACCATAAAGTGTTTAACGTTAACTGAGTTGAGGTACATCCATACTTCTCCGAAACCAATTTCATTTAACAACGTTTTAACTTTATAAAGCCAGTTTTTAGTTCCATTTTCGACGCCTTTTAGTAACAATCGATATATGTGTGACATAATACAGTTATTTTGATCACTATTAACAAGTTTGAACCAGTATTTTATAAACTTGCATTTTCTGTTAATAATCAGTGGGTGCCTTCCGGATTCTGCGTATATGCCATGAGTGCTTGTAGCTGTCTAAACGTTCAGGATTCATTTAATGAATTTACGGTGCACACGTTCCACCACTTCGGCCGACGAGAAGCCCCATACCTCAGAACTGTAGCAGAGGATGGATGTGACATATGCATCGAACAAGTTAAATTTAATATTTATCGGCATATTGATGTCTTTCATGAGTGTTAATAGTGAATCCATTGATTTTGTGGTCTTGCTAGACAGCGCGTTAATGCCGCGTCTTAATGAACCGTTACTGCTTAAAACGAATCCTAAATAATTGAATGAGTCCACAATTTCTATGTCAGTACCATATCGCATCATACGTCCACTTTTCTACTTCCCTTAATTGATAATTGCCCTTTTTAAATATGATAAATAATGTTAAAACTGTCGATCTATTAACTGAAGTTCAAACTTCGATGGAGGACTTAGGATAAAATTTATATAACACATTTTCGTCTTTTTCTTAGAACAGAAATTCACAACTGAAGTAATTCAATTCCTTTATTTATGAAGAAATTGCATGAACATTGGCAGTCTGCTTCTTTGAAGTGTAACCTATAAAAGAGTATCACAGTTTTTGTAAGAAATTAATCCTTTCTTTAATTACAAAAATGTATATCACTTAATAGGAATCAATCGAAGAATCAAAATTAATTGAATTCTTTATAACTCTGATTTCTAATTTGTGATACACTTTCGTAGTTTATGAGACTGCCAAACAGCATATGAAAAGATTTGGCTCATTCGAAGTATTGATGGCGGAGTTGAATCTGTTTGAAGATAACAATAGAGTTTTAACTATTTTGTTACCTTAACAGACTTTTGTTGCATAAAACATTTTTAAGATAGCGCCTTGGTATAGCTTTATCTTTCCCCTTTCATTCTGGTATGCTTTTTGTCGTGTTTTTGTTGCTGTTTTTTTTTTCGGAAATCTGGAAGAAAGCCAATGTCAAAGTCAATGAAGTCTTAATCAAACCGAGATTGATATCTTTATACTTTACATGAACGCAGTGTATTTTACATTGCAGGCTTATATCATGTAATAATTGAAAACAACGTGAAGAGGAACATACATTAAGAAAATGCTATAATATTTAAACTTAAAGTTAGTACCCTTTGAATTTTATTGACTAAATAACTGCTTAGTTTAAATCATATGATATGCCCACCAAACACGTGCATTTTCATGACACATTGTCTTATTTGCAGTTCACAGCCTGCCGTCAGTCAACAGCCTAGCGACAGGTCCCACCACAAGACCACATCCTAGAGACAGTCCCACAAAATAGACCACAGCCTAGCGACAGCCCCAACACAAGACCTAAGCCTAGCGACGGTACCACAACAAGACTACATCCTAGCGACAGTCCCACAACAAGATCACAGCCTTGCGACAGTCCCACAACAAGACCACATCCTAGCGACAGTCCCACAACAAAACCACAGCCTAGCGACAGTCCCACCACAAGACAACAGCCTTGCGACGGTCCCACCACAAGACCACATCCTAGGGACAGTCCCACCACAAGGCCACAGACTAATAACAGTCCCACCACAAGACCACAGCCTAATGACAGTCCCACTACAGGACCACAGCCTAGCGACAATCGCACCCAAGACCACATACTCCGGACGAACATTCCACACATCCGCAGGATAGAAATGTACATGGGGGCAAGGGACAGTAGATTTGAAAATTCCATAAATGTGCACTGATACTAGTGCAAAAAAAAATCATTAAAAAAAATCCAGTTTTGATAAATTCAAGGCAAGTGTTAAGCGGATATATTGCATATACTTAGAACTTCATTATGTTACATTTTCAGCCTGCCGATTCTGTTGCTTCTGTGTGATAAAAACGAGTAAAACGGTTTCAGGACACTACATTTTAAGGCAAAAATGTTCCAAAATGCACACCTTCTGCGACCTGTACCGTAAGTTATCTACAAATAACTGACCTAAAACACATGTATATTTTTAAAGCATGTGACCAGACGAAAATAACGGTGGGAAGAAAAGTGTCTTATAACCGTTTACTTTTTCTGCAACTTTGAGCTGAATCTGGATGGATGGATGACCGTTTCCATTTCGTTTGACTTCCGTTACCTCAGGTAAGATTTAATACCCGGCTGTCTACACGGAACTAGGAAAATCGATTCAAACACATATTTATTTTATACAACAGTTACTCGTACGGCAGGAATCCTTAGTTCTACAAACATCATAAATAACAAGTTGAATATATATGCCTGTGAAGTACATCTATCTATTTTATTTAAAAAAAAAACGTACCCGGGCCAAATGCGTAACTGGCCCCTGCCACAGGCCATTGATAACTTAGTAAAGCGCTACTCTCTCTCTCGTCGAATCCTCAGCAAACTAACGTCGATAGTCAACATCAGGTACCATTCTTAAATGTTAAGAACTATGATCCCGCTATATATTTTCGGATGCTATGAAGTTCAAACTTTTACTTGAGAGGGAGCCAGAGCATTCTTCCAACTTTCCTCCTAAATTGGTTAAGGACAAACAGAATAAAACGGGTTAACTGAAACAATATTGTAAACGAAATTGGTTCAAGACTTTCAGTTTTATTTAATGCTCAAAGAAGATGACGGATTGTACTGCCTAGCATGTGTTTTGTTTCCAGATACTTAACAAAGGCGGTCAAAGAAGTTCATCGCGGAACCCTTCCCTAATTTAAAAGACGCTATTGAAGATATGAAAGCACATTCCGCGTGCATTTATCACTTAAACGCTATGGAGAAGTTTGAAAGTGTCAAGAGGACCCAGAAGACAACGACAATGACCACAGATGGCAAGAAACCGTAAAATACTTGTACTTGCGATTGTGGGAGGCAAGGAATTGCTCTTCGTTCACATCGGGACGACGTTACGTCATTGACCACTAGTTTAAACATTCAAGGATTTGCTACAATTTCCTGTTGATGCCGATGACAGTGTACTGCAAGAATAGCTTTCATCGTGTGCAAAGATTCAATCATACACGTCAAAAACAGCACAGAATGAGATGCTGCATTGTATAAAGACGTTCATTCAATAGACAATGGTGGACGAAGTCAGGTCACAAACTATTGGTCCATATTTTGGATTTCGGTGTGATGAAGTAACGGACAGCAGCAATTTGTCATTGTTCTGAGGTATACTACACCTGATTCGAGGCCTGTTGAGAGACTCTTGGAATTTGTGGCAAATGAAGAGATTACATCTGCTGCAATTTCTGAGAAAATTATTCAGGCTTTCACAAAAGTTGGTCTCGATCACAGTATGTGCCGATCCCTGAAACAACTAACTAGGCGTGTTTTTCAAGTATTCTCCGAAACGAAGCATGAGACTTGAATCAACAACAGACGAGGTGAACAAGACGCATGTTGAGCAAATAGGGAAGAGCAAGTTCAAGTTGTTCAAGACGAGATAGGTCGAGAAACACACATAACTGAATTATTTCGATGAATGTACGAGGCTTTGTTGGTGTGCCTAGAAGCCATATCGTCATTGGAAGCTGGCTGGGACGCCAAGGCCGTTGTAGACACCAACGGACTGCTGAAGAAGATTACGGATCCAGCCTTAATCGTATGTTTTCAAACTGTTCATCAGTATAGTGCCTATTTCAGTGGACTAAGCAGGAAGCTCCACATTAGATATAATCCGAACATATAAAATGGTCGAAGATGTCAAGTCAACTGTTGCAGAACTTACAGAAGGCGACGGCGAATATGACAAGGTTACTTTGACAGCACAGATGGCATCAGCTGCTAATATACCTTGAACCCCCTAGACGCTGTGAAAGGCAGACTCAAAGAAGCAACGTTCTATCGTCTACTCCTAATGAATACTTTCATCGAGCAATTAATTTGCCCTTTGTTGGCGCGTTATTGAGCCAGATCAATTTGAGGTTTAGCAACCTTTTCAAACAAGCAGTACAGGCCCTAATTCTGATTCCAAAGTATAACCATTACAATTTTGATGAATGAAGAAACTTGCGACACCATCTATCTTTCGCTAGGAATTAGGGTTGTGGCAACGACTTTGGTCAAACAATGAAATGAAGTCAGACTACTTAAAAGCAAAGATAGCAGATGAGACAGAGTGTGTGTAACCTGATGTATCCCAATACATGATTTTGCACATCATGATGCTTACATCAGTTACGTCAAGCTCAGTCGAGAGAGCAAACTCTTTCCAAAATTTAATCAGGAACAAATTAAGGAGCACAATAGGAGATAATAGGTTCAATGTTCTCGACCTGCTTATGTCCATCAGGATATAGATATTGACATTGATGCAGTGATAACATTATACGCCCTCAAGGATGTTGTTGCTCAATCCATTGTCATATATTGTTAAAGTTGTATTGTACGTGTATATCTATCGTATTATACGTTACATTGCTTATAATACATGCTATGTATGTTGAATAAAAAGTAAGCAGTTGCTAGAATTTCGCACCCCCCCCCCCCCTCCACCCACTCTCCCTCCACCACCACCACCAAAAAACCTGTCCTGGACCCGCGCCTGCAAATGCAGTCTGTGTAGAAATCAATATATTAGATATTCAGCTTTTCAAATACTTCAATCTTAAATGAGTTAACTACGAAATTTTATAAAAACGATAAAATATACATTTTAATAAGGACCTAACACGGTGTTATGGCTTTTTTTTTTGTTCCTTAAATAAATCTTAAACAATATAAATGTCATGAATTGTTGCTTAACTGAGACGGAGGGAAGCGGATATAAGATACCCCTGGTTAATACTCCTCTTACACTTTAAACACTTTATTATATTATAAACGACAATCGAAAGGAACACGCACTCTCTCTCTCTCTCTCTCTCTCTCTCTCTCTCTTTGAGAATTACAGGTGTAATTAAATTTCTTCCTGAAAAGTTATATTTATATAAATAAAAAACCGCCAACTATTTTGCGGTTTTCCTACACATTTACTGTATATCTGGTATGTTAGGAATGTTCTATTTACTGATTTGTTGCTAAATTTAGCTTTTGGGTTTTTAAAATAGTTTCTAATAATAATTCATACTCAATATTGTACTTGTGATAAACATGTAGATATTGTTTTTGTGTGTATGTGCGGTTCTTTTTGGGTAATAAAAACATATTGTATATAGTTCACCTGTTAGTATGGGTGCCTGATATATGGATTAAGGATATATAAATGACAAAAGGTGCGTGTATAAAAGTATTGGTATGTGGTCATTAATAACATAAGAACAGGTATAGTTCGACCACGTTTTTTGAGCCTTGACTAATTTATGCGGGACAGTTGATTCGCCAAAAAAGGTTAGGAACGTACATGCAATACATAGTAAGGCGATATAAGTTATCGTTGAATCTAAGCGAATGCATGACCAAAAGGATATGGAGTTGGCATAAAAAAACTTGCTTTTCGAGGTTCGAGCCCACTGGCACCAGATCAGAAAGAAAATGCCTCCGTACGTGTTATACCCTACCCCTAGGTATTCTATAAGAACCATGGTCGTGAACGGGAAATTATACTAACCCGTTTCAATCGTACATTTCTCAACTTAAACGCGCAGTTCGGTGAATGGGTATGTAGCATATTGAACAAGCGATAATTTATCTTCCATCGTGCACCAGACACATTGTCTCAATATTCCATATTGCTGAGATTATCAACATATTTTATGCTTTCGTCAACGTTACAGAAAAAACTTGCTTGACCTTCCTAATGAACATCCGGTCTAGAGGTCACGACAGTGGGCACATGTTTGGCGAAACGTAAACAACAAAAACAAATTTAAAAAAATCACAATTTTACACTAAAACTCGAAATGATGAATAAAATTCATCTTGTATACGATCTTTTAATTTGAAATGTACATTGGTCATGAATCGTTCTGTTATTTTATATCATTTGCACATTATGCGATTTTCACATTTAGCGAATCGTGTAGTTAAAGTTGCGATTGACATAGATTTTCATAACATCGGTTGGTTTTTTAATCTAGTAACGGAACTTCAACCATGGAAGTTCAACAAGATTTTTTTGTGTTACGTTTTGAAAATACTATGAATATTACGCGTGTTTTTCTAAGATAAGATTATTAAAGAAAAGTGCGGTATCAATGAAGATAATTACCATTGTTTGATACATAGTAACATGTTACCGCACTAGCGTTTTTAGTATGAAATGCGCGTTTGAAACGGTTAGTATATTCTTCCGTCATGTAACGCATTGTTATCGTAGAATACCTAAGGGTAGGGTATACAGTACGGAGGCATTTTCTTTCTGATCTGGTGCCAGGTTCGAGCCTTGGTAAGTTCACATATTTTATTTTTTTATAATCGTTTGTTTCGGCACACATTGCACAAGAAAATTGTGCAGTTCATTGATTCGATTTGTTAATGATGGGTTAGCTAGTCAAAAATACTTGCCGATTAGTTTTAGGTACCGCTTAATGGCTTCAACACGTTACAAATATAGTGATGATGCTCGCCAAATCATCAAAAATGTTCATTCATTTTGCGTGGAGGAGAAGACCCCCAACATTCAGTCATGTCGAAATGATATAAAGGCAGTATTTCATGTCCGCCCAATATTTTAACCCTACAACGGATTTTCATATAATTTGGTACACATGTTCGCCATGAAATGGCATGCAGGTGGCGACTCCATCCATCCTTCTATATTATTGAAAAAAAAACTGTATTGAGAGTGATTGGTCTTCTTCATTTATTTAATTGTTTTTTTTTATATATATATTTAGGATCATATTCATGTATCAAATAACAAAATAACCAAAGCTTTGTATTTCTGTTGTTTTTTGTTTTTGTTTTGTTTTTTGTTTGTTTGTTTGTTTGTTTTGTTTTGTTTTGTTTTGTTTTGTTTTGTTTGTTCTTTTGTATTATTTTCTTTTAACGTCACACTGGCACAATTATAGGTCATATGGCGACTTAAAGTATTGGACCCGTAATAGTCATGATAGTAATGTTTAAAAAATGGCATTTGCTTGGTATATTCTTAAAATTGACCATGTTTCGCACTATGTTGCAAATTTTAAACAACTTTTACCGTGCCGTTTTTCGTAAATTTTGTATAATTTATGGTATTTCTCAAGCTCAAGTAGAGACAAATTTCAATGTGATGGCCACTATCTAAAATGTTTGCAGAGAATTCATTATAGCATTAATTTTGATAAAAGAAACATCAAACTATTGTTAAACAATTATAAAACACAAAATAAGACTGTAAATATTTTTTTCTAGGGTGTCTCAAGTAAACAGATTTAATGAGACAGAATTCTAACTCCAACAGTGAAAAATTAAGGTCGAATCCTGTGGGACTGTTTTGAATTTTGCTCACTATGTTCAAAAATAACCTTGGGGCAGAAGTAAAACCTACCTGCATTTCTTCCACAATATGTAATCTAAAGAATGAAGGCAAAATAGAGAACTTTTACCGCATGTAACTCAGTATTTTTAAAGATGTCTAACTCTACCCCTCCTGATTCAGAGGTAAATTCACTTTGAACAGCAAGAAATTGCTTATAAAATGAAAATTTTCTACTTTTGTACAATACATCCATAATAAGTCTTGAAAGAAGTAAAACTTACTAGAAAAAAAGGAAAATATGGGGGGAAATTTTTGGTCCCAGTGGGGCTTGAACCTACGCCCCCTGAAAATTGCAGTCAAAGTAGGTTTATGGTAGGAATTGAATACTCTTCAAAAAGGAGGTACTCTATTACGGGTCCAATACCTTAATAAGCTTTGTAATAAGTTTTGTAAATTTCTTAAAAGAACACAATCGCATATATGTGCAAATAGTTCTGTTCTGATAACTAGTAGTTAAGTATCAATATGGTCATATCTATATTTCTTGAAGTTTTTTTTCTAATGATAACTCAAGAGGTCATGCTTAAACTTGTAGTAATTTTGTAATCTAAGAACTTTGATAGCTTTACATTATTATTATACCATTATATATGCAGAAAGTCAAAGTAAAAAAGTGAATAAGTTTTCTATGAATTTTGTGGAATGCTACATTCTATTGGCCTTAGATTCTAGTGCACTTTGTAACTTCAAATGTATTTTAGAAAGGAAAAATGTGAACTCCCCCGTTTCAAAATACGTGATAACCCTACATCTTATATAGAATCGGCTAAACATTTACTGTAAATGACAAAAGTAAACGAAATGTTCCACTCAACAAAAATGGTCCAAAATAAAATACCGTCGGACCTACCTACCCTATTTTTAGCATGTTACCGGAAACAAGCAATTTTTTGTTAAGCCTAGATTAAAAACCGTCAAATAATCAGCAGAACAATCAGATTTAGTATAAAAAGACTGTTCTGATTTTTGGACGGCTGGGACACAAAATAATATGCCTTTTTCAAAATTTGGTAAAAAAAAGTCATACTGAAAAATGACACAAACACAGTACAAGATATAGTATATGTCGCTATTTATATTTCAGAGCACAATGTCTGACTATTATAATCGTCTTGTAATCTTTGTGATTGACATATGTCCTAGACCACAACGCCAGCTCCTCTTGACACTGGCAGAACAAGCGTTCCCAGCTAATTCACAGACTTTCAAAATTGGAAGTTTTCTGCAATCAAAAAAGTCCTATATTGATCAGCTTTTGCGTTGGAAGAAGATAAGAGAAGACCAGCACAATAGTATCTGCAAAACATTTGATAAATCTGATCTAAACGATTGGGATATTTCGTTGCTTTCCGTTATTTTGAAGGAAATGTTCCGTGTTGAGCTTAAACAAGAAGAGCATGACGCCTTGGCTGAAATTCGAATGGTAAGGAACGAGCTGCAGCATAAATCAAGCACTACTGAAATATCTGAACACGAATTTAGAGATGCATGGCTCTCATTGGAAAACGCTACGCTCTTGATTGCAAGGAATGCATACAGGGACACATCTAGCGGGCAGCGTTTTCAAAATTTGATTCAAATCGAGATAAATACGGTGAAATCGAACGCGATGCCAAATATAACTGGATGTCTTGCAACTTGGAATACTGAGATAAAGAAAGAAATGAAGGAGTTAAGACAGCAGATCGACATAGTTGGTGTGGATTCGAGATTCAGTAGAGACGCACTTACCTCATTAACAGTGAAACAGACAGCTCGATCAGGTATTACAATTAGTCTATTTTTAGAAATATGTATATTCTTATATTCTTTATTATCATCCATTTTTCAAAGTATATTTGAAAATACTTGACGTGTTAAGCAGATCCAGTGCGTAGTGTTTAGTAGGAAATGAATTTAATCAGACTGGTGTCTTCGATGATTTCTTGCTAAATCTTAAAAGAAACAAGTAATAAATCGGTCAAATAGTGTTATCGTAAAACACATCCAGATCTAAAATAATATAAACGGGAGGTGTTCAGTAAATGCGCAGACTGTTTTTACAAAGAGTTTGCTATAATTTGACCTAATGAACTAGTTTTTCCCCACATGACCAAGTAACAAATTTATCCTACATTTAAAACAGAAAACATTCCGACCAAGTCTCTGAAAGGTCAAGGAGAAAATGTGCCTTTTAATTGTTAAAAAATGTATTTCTGTTCTTTGACGCAGTGACGTAGTTTTTTACCTTGATAATCCATTTCGAACTTGACCTAGGTTTCATAGAGATAAAGATTCTGACAAAGTTTTATGAAGATCAAATAATAGAAAAAGTAACACCTCTAAGCCGTTCTTAAAATAAAGTCGAATTTTTCTTTGACATGACCTTGTATTCTAAAAGATTTCAGGTAAACCGACATATATTTCATGGTGACAAACATTCTGACAAATTTTTATGAATATAAAATGGAAAATGTGGTCTCTAGAGTGTAATCATGGTTTTTCTATGATTTGATCTATAGTGACCTAGTTTTTAACCTGAAGTTAACCGATTTGAACTTACACTACTGTTTATAGAAACAAAAATTCTGACTAAAGTTTTATGAAAATAAGGTAAAATGTGGCCTCTGGAGTTTAAACAAAGCTTTCCTATTAATTGACCTTATGCCTTAGGTTCTAACCTTAGATTAACCAAACACATCCGAGATTTTATTGAGAATGACATTCTCACAAAGTTGCATTACGATTTGGCCAAAATTGTGACCTTCCAGTGTTAATAGTCAAATTGTTCACGATGGACTACGCACGATCCACGGACGATGACGGACGCCGGACACAGTTTACATTGAGCACTGTGTGCTCAGGTGAGCTAAAAAAAGGAGGAGTTATTTTGTAATGTTGATTCAACAAATTCGCTTTTGTTCTTTTTTTAATGTGTATTTAGGAATATGTAAGTATTTCATCATAAAATATGCAACGCAGATTACAGTAAATGCATTTGCTATTTGATTACTACTCAAGACCCTAATGTAAATATTTATTCATAAATTAAAGGGATACCAATGAAGCGGATGAGAACTCTTGATCCACGCTTAGAGAAGCTTAAAGGTATGTTTTGCTGTATTGTTTCCCTACATTATATATCACTTATAGTATGGTCTGCTTTCTGTTTTCTTTGATGTTCTGAAATTGTTCTCGGAATAAAAAAAGAAGAATTTAAAGTGTCAGAAGTAAGCATTATATGAATCTATACAATGTGTAACTCTGTTTTATAGACCTGTTTTGCAGTACAGTCATTTTTAATTGTATTTACAGATAATTTTGCGGCCTCGTTTGAACGGTTTTCAAACCAGACAATTCCCATATGCGAAGATGCGGACAAAATAACCAGACATCTGAAAGCTAATCATTGGGTTCTTGTATCATCCTATGATAGCATGAAAGCATACATATATGCTTTGCGTGCGATTAAAGATATGTCCTACTCTATGGAATATTCTCTGGAAGTTACTGATCCTTCAGACTGGTCACATATAGGGTTCGAAGATGCAGAGTTGGTTGTTTTCAAGTATCCATTCGGGAAAGATGCTTATGATGAAAGTAAGGCTACTGCAATGGTAATTGTCCTGGACAACATCATGCAAACGACAGGAAAAGGACAAAAGCATGGACTAATTGATGTTGTTATAGTGTCAAGCAGTAAGCTGCTAGAGGAATGCAGGCGCAACCATGAACACGATATGCTTGACCATGCAGTAACAGTTTGTCCTGGAACAACAGAAAAGGAACCAATTGACCTGACTAATGGTATGCAGTGGTTCATTAATAAAGCTATAAACATTGCACCTTTTAAAAGAAAGCTAAACAATTAGAAGCATTCAAAGATAAATTTTAAGAAAATACCTGTTCCAACTAATTTAATCGACTGGCATCTGTAAATCAAATAATGGTTTCTCCATCTACATTGAAGTTGTAAATCTTACTATTACAGAACAAACTAGAAGACTGTGCACAGAGCCTTGTGATTCAGTTTACAAGAACATGTTGGGTAAGAATTTCAGGCGTTTTAATTGGCTCAGCCGGTGTCAGATTGCTCGCGAGTTTTGTTGTACATGCTTGTATGCTATGCAACATTATTTCTATCACATGTAACAAATATATAGGCAACTTATTGCTAGAAACGTTTTCATGACTGTCCTGTTTTTATTTTACAAAAATCCCTAGAACAAATACTTGTTATAATAAGTAAAATATGGACATAAATATTTAAATTTGATTCCGAGTTCTTAATTACTGGTTACTGACTAAGATATTTTATTTTTAATAACGAACTTTGCAAACGTTTTTATGTTTTCTAAATATGCTTTTACTAGATATGTCGCAATGCTATTTGCGTCAGCATAAACTGGAGTACAAAAACGTTCAACTTATGCAAAAGGCCAAGATGAAGTTCAATGACAACAAGGTTCTTGTTATCTGCGGACCAAAGGGGAGTGGAAAGACTACACTTGCGATAAGTCTCTTGAAAGCATATCAAGATGAGAATTTCCTTCTCTTGACAGAGCCCGAGGAGTTGAAATATGTCCGTCAAACAGACACCTTGGCTATTCTAATTGAAAATCTGGCAGGATACATGAAGTTTGACGAAACGGAAGCAAACAAATGGTTCAGAAAGTTTGACCTACTTAACGCAGCTGTAATGGATGGATGCTGGAGGATAGTAATTACAATGCAGCAAGGAATATTTGGTGAATGGTCTAAACTTTTGCCGAAACATCCACTTCTTGATAGTGCTGTGCAGTTGTCGCGTACTCGTTCTGTTGAACCAAAAGTAAAGCAAGAACAAATGGATGTTAATGGTAAGAAATAATGTAATTTATGTATGTGCCCTTTTGTTTACTAGTTTTAATTTACATTTCAATTCCCTTTTACTTGCAAACATTGGCATGTCTGAAACATGTCGTTTCTGTTTTAAAATGCTGCAAGTTAACAAAAAATTGGCGTTAGATGCTGTTTCTTTTGGGTTTAACGCCGTTTTTCTTATCTGGTTTTAGAATTATTTGTATTAAGGTTATCCATGTTATCTTTTTCGAAATGACATTATATTCTATATTTATTTATTTACTTATTCATTTATCTATAGATATACAAGATACACAGATGCCTTACAAAAGTGAGTCAACAACTAGGTGAGTTGTGTCTGTCTCTTTAATTCAGTAGAATAATAAAATCATACATGAAATACACTAGCAGGTGACTATGAACGGGTGAGTATACACGGAATCTAAAAGTATTTCGTTTTGTAACCATGCTATGTGCATGTTCGTATAAATAAGCTCATTTAACCTTACACATTTCGCTTGTATAGTATATATGAAAAAACTTTGAAACATCATGTAATGAATCCTTTCAGCTGGATTACGGAAGGTCAGTGGTTCTACACAGGTGTTGTCCTCCTGTGACGAAATAATGTCTGGATGGGCACCTGTGGTCTTCCTCCAGCACTAAAAGCTAGGAAGTCTCCATATGACCTATACTTGTATTAATGCGAGATTAACCACACATCCTTCCCCGCACAGTAAAATGAATAATTTTAATCTTTTTTTAGATCAACAAGAAAGCCTACTTCAGCTACTAGAAATACTTCAACTGACCGACATGTGTGGTCTGTACAAAGTGAGAACACCTATCCAGTTCAGCAGTTAAGTGACCGTTTCCAGTGCATAATATCTGGTATCTGTATACTACCGTCAGGAGAATTATTGGTAATAGATGAACTAAATGTGAACATCAAGAAACTCGACCAAAGGTACAGTGTTGTTCATGTACGAGATCTACCAACCATGCCATTGGGTCTTTGTTATCTAGGTGAAAATGTAGCAGTGGTTTCAATGATAACAACTTTACAGTTTATAAACGTCTCAGGTAACATAAACCTGACAATGACTGTAGATACTGATCATTCATGTTTCAGTATTGCAGGTCATGAAGAAAAGTTATACGTTGCCGCACTTGGAAATGTTCAGGTCTACGATAGGAATGGCCAACATGAACGTAGTATAGACATTGGTCCTCCGAATCCAATATCAGGTATGGCAGTGAGTCGAGATGGGGAAATGCTGTACGTAACGAAGAGAATGGCTATCACTAAATATGAGTGGTCAGGGTTGATCACAACGGACACAAGAGGTACTATGGTATCGGAATTACAACTGAACAGTTGTGACGGGGTGTGCATTGATCGCAATGGTAATGTTCTTGTCCTTTGCGCAAATGGTGTAGTTCAAGTCAGTGCCGATGGAAAGTGCATTCTAGACCTTCTTACAGATGATGACACATTGGGAGAATCCATTTGTTTTGATGAAGAGCGGTCTTCACTAATTGCTTCACACAGTGTAGGAAATACAATCACTGTGTTCGAACTTGCTTGAATTCAGTTGCATTGGTGTCCTCATTCTAGGTGTCAGTGTACTAGCATTAAAGACATTCAATTATTAAAGTACGGACCTTCAGAGCTTATAAAAGGAGCTAACAAATGGTGAATGGTGGAGATACTTTTTCTCACCAAATACTTTTCTACTGCTTCTAAACTCTTTTTATTAAAAATCACTGGAAATCGATTGTTAGACCACCATGTCATTTTGTGCAATAAAATCATATGAATGTTGTGCAGACATGGAATGAAAATAAATATATGTATGATCAAACTGTAAGAGTTGTCAGAGGACATCAATACACTACTACTCTAAAACATTAAAAGAAGGTTAAATAAATGAATACCAAATTTCAGAGGGGGCATATGATTATCTTTATGATCCATAGGACAATGTTGCCCCCACTTCCTGTCAATGTATAATATGGTTACTTGTTGACCAGCTGTTTGTAAAACACATATGTACCGATGATGGCCTGTCGGAGGCAAGTCGATATGTAACTTTGTATACTGTGACATTGGCCTTTGACCAGAAACATCTGGAATCATCTACTGTCTACAGCCAACAATCCTAACAAGACTGACAGCCAAAGTTTGCTTTAATAATTGGGTGGAAACCGTTTTCAGTCTAGAGGTCACTGTGATCATACCTACTGACTGCCAAAAAAAATATGGGTCATCTGATGACCACAGGCAATATCCTATGAAGTTTGACGACTATTATCTAAAGCGTTCTTTAGTTATTGAGAGTAAACTTTTTTTCAGTCTTGAAGCCTCTGTAACCTTGACCTTTGATCTACTACCCACTCCACCCCCGAAAAAGTAGAGGAAATCTACTGACCACAGGCAATATTCTACGAAGTTTGACGACTATTAGCCAAAGCGTTCTTTAGTTATTGAGAATAAACACTTTTTCAGTCTCCAAGCCTCTGTAACCTTGACTTTTGATCTACTACCCACCCCACCCCCGAAAAAGTAGAGGTAATCTACTGACCACAAGCACTCTTTTGAAGTTTTACATTAAGCAAAACAAAAGGGGTCCACTTCTTACCACAGGCAATCGTCCTATGAAGTCTGAGCTTTGACAAACCAAGCATTCTCTACTTATTGATCAGAAACCAAATGGTCTATCTACAATGAGCAACAAAATACATTTCAAATTGGGAAATAATTGATTTCCATATTTACCTCGACTGGGGTGCGAGTTCTGAAGGCGTGTAGTACGGATACTTTAAACTGAAAGAACAATTTTTTTGACAAGAGGGAGAAGAGAAGTGGTTGAAGGGTGGGAGTAAATACCAAATAATACCCGAGGTACACAACTTGACACGAAGAACAACATTCCCATTAAATTGTACATACGAGATAAATGCAACACAAATTTTAAAGTAAGCAGTTGTTTACCAGAACTGTTGCTGGTAAAATTACTACTTCCTTTGGGTATTATTTCAACTAATTTTAAATTATCTCATATTGACAAATTGAAAGCATTGTGAGACTTTCAATGCTAAGAGTTTCTGTGAAATATGATTAAATAAACATAATTAATTTGTAGCTTTCTTTTGTCTTCATTTCAGCCCAAGTTATTAAAATATTTTGGAAAAAAACACTCCTGGCCATTTCATTCAGTCTATAATTCACCAAACACATGGTCAACATTAACATGATAGAAGAGAAAAAAATATTATCCTTCTTCATACATTTAATGATCAAGTGAATTATATACACAAATGTGTAAGATTTATTAAACATGATTTTACATGATATATTATTCCATTTTGTTGTAGCCTCAGCCAGGCTGAAACAAAAGTATTCTTAACTGAAGCAAAACTTTCTATTCTGAATTATTTTTTACCTAGAATGAATTCCGCTAACCAGATTGCTGTCGAAATTACAACCACAGAGATACTCAGTGATAATGTATTGAAAACGAAAAAAAAATGAGATGTACATCACTGAGAAAGTTGACAGTTTCTCTAAACTTAATCCATCATTTAAATTGTCCACTGGCTAAATTTTGAAACCCTCTACAAAATCATACAAAAAATATGTAAAACCCCACAAAAAATCTATTTTCATAATCTGTATTCTCCTGTATCTTCAATGATATAAAGATGAAGAGCCAAATTATCGACTGGGTAGTCTATCCACAGAATGAAGCTTGAAGCCACTTGGTCCAGATGTTTCAGAGTTATTTCCGATGAGAAGTTAAAATCACACTTCAAACACTACAATAGTCCCTGTCTCTTCATATCTTCATATGTCTTCTTATTTACAACATTTCCCAGAGAATCCTCAAACTCCTCCTGAAACACAGAAAACACATCACATAATCGAGCCGCACCATGAGAAAACCAACATAGTGCATTTGTGACCAGCATGGATCCAGACCAGCCTGCGCATCCGTGCAGTCTGGTCAGGATCCATACTGTTTGCTTTCAAACCCTATTATAATTAAAGAAACCGTTAGCGAATAGTATGGATTCTGACCGAATGCGTGGATGCACAGGCTGGTCTGGATCCATGCTGGTCGCAAATGCACTTTGTTGGTTTTCTCATGGTGCGCGGCCGCTGCAGCTCATATGTACATTCCCAAACAGACCTGACTTGACTATCTGTTCATGAGGTAATGAAATGTGCTTAAACACCTCATGCATCTTAGCACCAGGTTGAGCAGAGCTCTAATAGGACTCTACAGGAATATTTAATGAACTTTCTGATCCAAAAGGACCGGAAATGATAAAATTACCAAGTGTTTAGAAGGAAAACCTTAAACAACTGCCCAATAACACGTTAAAACTGATATCTATCTATAAAAGGATTGGTCTATAAAAGCATAGTATACAACAAAGTAAAATAATAGAAGACTTGATTTGACCGAGTCATTTATGAGAGTAATGAAATTTAAACACCCTGTGATATGAAAGACAATAGTGACTCTATTCTACTTTATGTAGAAATAAACATTAAACTAACTGTAAGACCGTGTTTCTACCATTACTATTAAGAGGTATTGTATCTGCTGCATCCAGACATACTCTCAGATGCTCAAGATTTTGTGCTCTAATTACTGGACAAAAAAAAAAAGAAATCAATTACTTCCGAAAGTAATACTCAGTGTAACAATTTATGTATTCTGATAATAAGTAAGGCTGTAAAACAGTTGACCCTTATCATGCTTGTCACGATTGATTCTGCCTTTGCGACCAGTGTAGATCATGATCAGCCTGCACATCCATGCAGTCTGATCATGATCTGCACTGTTCACCATTCAGTCAGTATCCTTCTGGTAAGCACCCCTTTTTAATGTTACTGTCCAAATTGAAAGATGGACGAGTTCATTAAAGAAATTTAGCAGCGTAAGGGTTAATGAGAAACCTACTTCCATACAAACATTACATTACAATTTCTATTTGCTAAGAGGGCATAATTTGAACAAAATAAAATTCGGAGATATGTAACTTGCCCTGTGGAATTATCCTATGATGCAGAAGATGTGTGAAGTTTGAAAGCTTTTAGCCAAGCAATTTATGAGAATCCTGCTTACATACAAAACCATTACCACCATTTATAAGTTTAAAAGGGGCATCATTTTGACAAAATAAAAGCTAGAGTTATGTAACTTGTCCTACCATGTCATCTCAAAATTGAAAGCATTTTGCCTGAAGTAGTTTTAGATAAACCTGCTTACATACAAAACTTTTGTGAAGCTGGCAGACAAAAGGGAGACAACACAAGCTCTCATACTTAAATTTTTTTTACAGTTCAGCTTAAAATAATCATAAATGTTTATACACGATTTACCTCTGTATCTGGTTTCCATCTCTCTGTTTCTTTTGAAACTTTGATCTTTTGCCATACTGTAAAAATATGCAATAAAATTATTAATACAAATAATTTATCACAATGGTATTGACAAAAAAAGATTTTCAGTTTTGTTAATTAATGCAGTACAGCGAAATGCAAATAATATGTTCATTATATGGACCTACATCAATTTCCAAGCTTCATTCAAATTTATATAATACACATACAATACTAACAAGAAAGTCAAACTGTGACAATATATGCGCATCACAGCAAATCATTTCTGACTTCTGAAATACTCTACTTACAGAGCAGACTTGTAATTATTTACACTTTCAACTTATTCAAGGGCTGTAACTCAACAGTAACAAAAACTGTCTTGCTTGTTATCGAATGAGGCCAAGATAATATGCTCATAAACATTCTGACAAAGTGTGGTGAATACTCGACAAGAAGTGCTTAAGTTAGTACGCAGACAACATCAATTTTAGGTAATGCAAAGACCATAACTCTAAACTGACTGGGAGAATCCAGCTGGCTATCTAACTTATGCCCATAAACACTGTGACCAAGTTTGGTGAATACTGATGTAGAACTGCTCAAATCAGAAAGTGAAAACAGTAAATTTATGCAATATTGAGTAATTCAAGGGCCATAACTCCAGAACTGCTTGGACAATTCAGCTGGTTACTGTTTTTGGCTGACACATTATGCCATTAAACATTGTGAGCAAGTCTGGTCAGCACTGGATAAAAACTGCTCAAGTTAGAGAAAGGGCAACTCTAGTGGATGCCATCTGCTGCATTCCTTCAGCTAGCCACTCCAGGTGATCACACAGTATGTCCCGTTTGATGGGCTTATAAAACCTGACAATAAAGTAAAGATAATACAGTTATGAACTTATCAGTTATCATAACACAATCAACTCAAACTTGAACTGAAAATGCAATCAGTCATACTTACAAGCCAGTGCATCTTCTATAGAAGTGACATTTGCAAAATGAGCTGTGTTAGGTATTCCAAGACATCGCATCCCGTGAGCATGTCGCCATTCCTACAATAAATGAAACAACTCTCACTGCCTGCATCACATTATCTTAAAACGTGTGCTCAACATATGAAAGAGACTGTAAACAGAAACTATACAAATGAAAAAGTTTTGGTAATTCTATTAACTTTAGTTAAATCTTGTATACTGTGTAAGTGGCATAAATTGGCATATGTATCTTGCACAGTATCTGAGTAGGAAAAAATCATTGTCTTGAAAGAAAATAAAACATGATATAGACAAAAACGATACTGATCATTACTTTCCACAAATATTAAATCAGTAAGTTTTTCAATTCTTTATATGTTTCTCTATACATGTATTAAATATGTCATTATATTTAACATTTCTGTTTATCTTTATTACACAGTACACATCTCTGAATGAATTTTTTGTAACTAAAAAATACTGAAAATTCTTCATTCGGATATTTAAATTTAATGGATTCCTCTGTTATGTAAATGGAGTGTTATTGGAAGAAGCATGTAAACATCTTATCAGATTAGTTTTGAGCTTAGAGAAATTGATTTAGAGTGACTGTGAATTTTCGTTTTTCAATAAATAGTTATCTTTTGAAGTTTCATAACAAAGCCTAAGTCTAAGTGTGGTTCTGTCATTAAGAAGTTGTTATTAATGCTACTAGAACCCTAGGCTTACCTTAATTAGAAAAACAATTGCCTGGGATAATTCAAGTTAAATCTTTCGAGTAAAAATGTCACATGGTATTGACAGCCTACTGATCAAATGCAAGTTAAATTGAAAACACAAAAAGCTATCAGGGCATTACTAGAGAAATGTGAAAGTAGAAATGAACTCACAGCAAAATGCCTCTGGAATGCCTTAGGTCCCTTGTAGACAACATTACAACATATCTCACACTGGTAGCTGATGTTTAAACCATGTAACTTGTATAACCAATAAGGAATTGGCTGAAACAAATTAAGTGCAACAACAACTATTCTAATTCTTATGAGCTGTGATAACATAAAACCATGGAGACTGAATCTGTAAATATTATAATAATTTCAATTTTAGTTATATAACTTATTGGGCATTTCTTAGAAAACTTTACACAGCATCTTTGTAAGATACAATTTTGATTTATGTTTTGTTTAGTCCAGATTTAAGTCTCACTGGCACAGTTCTGTACACATGACATTTTCTAGTTCTTACTGGACCTCTGGGCATTATTTCATGTATCTGGGTAAAACCACTGACATTCCTCAAACCAGCTTTGTTGACATGACAACCATAACAAGGCTTGAACCAACAGAGTTGAGGTATTTGACAACAGTAAATGATTCAAAGTCATGAGCCTTAACCGCTGGGCCAAGGAGGCCTTTGCAACATATAATGAACATATAAAAACATTGTAACCGGATCAAGGACACAATGACTCAAAGCGCATTTAACAAAATAAAAAAGTGTAACACTGAAAATATAAAAGAGCATTTAGTATTTTTTAACAATGAAGATTGTTTTTCAATCCTACCTTTCCATCCCAGCCAAGAGGGAGATTTTTCGGATTATATGGGACATCATCATCATCTTCATCACTGTCAGCAGCAGCATCTTCCTCGTCCGACTCCTCTCTCTCCTCACCAGTACGTGCTTGTTTACGTATAACATTTTCACGTGTTGCCGCACGCTGCTCACTCAGAATTTCAGCAAACCTGTAAACCTGTGCTTCTAGACCAGCAATTTCTCTCTGCTTTGTCCCTTCTCTGAGAGGTAAATATAAACAATGGAGTATTTAAATAAACATTCTTAGAAATCAGCAGTCTAGCAATCTTTAGTCTAATTAACAAAATGAAGCAGACTAAAGCAGTAAAAATACATTGTTTGATGAGGTTAAATACTCTTAACAGAGTTTCCATGACAAACTTCAACATAAAAGAGAATAAATATCTCATCGAAAGCTACACATACAACCCATGAATTCTGAGTCTGATTCTCAAATTAACTGAGCTAAACAGTAAACTGGTAAAACATAAAATTAGGCAGACTTGCTCCATTATAACACTGACCTTTAAGGCTTCTAGTAAAATTACAAAGGAAACAAACAAGAGCTGTAACAGGAGACAGCGCGCTTGACTATTTCGATGCTAGATAGTGAAACTGGGCATATTTGATGAAGCTGGAGCTGTCACTGGAGTGTTTAATGACTCCAACGAGGATGAAATATTGGATAATAGCTTGAGTCTGTGTCAAAAGTATTAAGTAATAAGAGAGATAAGGATCAAGTGTATCAAAACATTAAATATTAAGTATAATTCTTAGCAAAGTGGGCATAATTCAGGAAATATTGGTGCAAGAGTGATGCACCTTGTGTCATGCTGAATCAAACCATTTTGTAATAACTTGAGATACAGTGAAAATGCATCAAAATTAACCTTTAATTCTAAGTAAAATGGGCATAATTCATAAAAATTGATGCCAGAGTTATGGAGCTTGTGTCGTATGATGTGGTTGATAAGGTGGTCCTGGAACAACTATTTTAAGTTTGAATCAAATCCATTCAGTAATAACTGTGTGTGTGTGTGTGTGTGTTTGGGTTTAACGTCTTTTTCAACAATTTTTCAGTCATATAAACGACAGTGTCTACTTGTAGCAGTGAGCAGAATGCCCAACTTTATAGTGCTGCCTCACTGCAATATCATGCCGTAGATACGTGGCATGATACCCCACCCAGTCACATTATACTGACACCGGGCTGACCAGTCCTAGCACTATCCCCTTAATGCTGAGCGAGGAAGCTGCTAGTGCCATTTTTTACGTCTTTGGTATGACGCGGCCGGGGATCAAACCCACGACCTCCCACACTCGAAGCTGACGCTCTACCACTAGGCTACCAAGATGGTTTTAATAATCACTAGGCTACCGAGGTGGTTTTAATAACCACTAGGCTACCAAGGTGGTTTTAATAACCACTTTGCTACTGAGGCGGTTTTAATAACTGAGTTAGAGTGAAAGTACATCAAAACTTGAACCTGAAATTATAAGTAAAAAGGGGGGAATAATTCATGAAATAATGGTGCAAGTGTTATGGCCGTTGTGTCATATGATGTGAGTGATGATGTTGAACAACTATTTTAAGTTTGAAGTAAATCCATCAAGTAATAACAAAGATAAAGAGAACGTGCATCAAAACTTTAACCAAAGTGCGGATGCGGAAGGACACTGACGCCAATGCCAGGTCTAGTAGGATAGCTCTCCATACTTTGTATAGTCGAGCTAAAAATCTGTATCAATTTTAAACACTACGAAATCCATAATGAAAGACCTAAAAATCAGATTAAGTTTATTGTAAGTTTTGTTTGGTTCATTTATAGGTATTATTTCAAACATTGGTAGACACCCGAGTAGAAGAACTGACCTTCCATACTTCACTATAGCGCTTCCTTACATGAAGGAATTCTACACTCAAACAAGGTTTCGAACCCATAACAGTGAGGGGCAACTGATTCAAAGTCAACAATCTAAAGGCCCCTTGGATCCAAAATGAGAGGGTTTACCCTAATGACTCTTGAAAATTCATCAGTTTACTGAAAACGACATAATTTTAGAGAGAATACAGGAGGTTCTCTATTTAAATCAATGGGTGAATGTTGGTCAAGTAAAGTATGATTATTTCTCACCTAGCTTTGCCAGCTCTTCCCGGCTTGGACTTGGCAAACATTGCTGGGTCCAGGTCTTCAAGTCTCTTTCCTTTTGTGCTAAACAATCTCTGAGCTCTTTCCTCTAATGTCCTAGCAAATCATAAACAACAAAACCACTAACTTAACAATGTCAAATACTAGAAGTCAATGATGAAACATGGGCTGCTAACACATAAAACTTAACCTCTAAACCTTAGAAATTAAAGTCACTAAAAGGATTTATAATGTTATCGACTTTTCAAAAATAGCTCCAAAGGAAAGTTCATTTTTATTTATATTACTTTATTTACACTTCTGCTATATATGATTTTTTTCGATAATCTTTCACTGCATGAAGTGTACACAATCACTTGGTTAAATCTTGACAGAAAATAATTGCTTTGGTCCAAATGTAAAATATAGGTAGTGTGAAATCACCAAGTTTTGTGAGCATGGAATGTTTTGGTTTTACTCAAAATGGCTACATTGTTGGGATCTGAATTCATAGCTTCAACCTGTGAAGATATAGCTAACAGGAATTCTGAATGTTCAATGTAATTTAATTTTGTAACTTGACACAGCCATGAAAACCATGAAAATTAGTCCCCCAAAAATATTAATCATTTCACAGTATTATCAAAATGATAACAAATTACAGCAATGGATGATATAAACAACAAGCTTACCCTCCACATTTTAAGCCTAAAGCCATCAAGGCTGATTTGAGACGATCAAGACCTAATGAGGCCAACTCCTGCAATAAAAATATCTCCTGTTTTACCATCAAGTTCAAACAAAAATAAGGTAAAAGACAATCTCATCTTCCAATTGTTTTATTCATATTCAGTTTTATTTTGTTCCGAGATATATACAATCTTTTTCAGTATCTATTCTATGCCACAAAACCAGTTTATTTAACTGTTCTTTCTGAATCTCTAATCTATAAGGCTCTCTGTTGTTTCAACTTGCCCACATGAAACAGAGATTTCAATTTCTGCGAAGGGACAATAAGATTGAAGGTCAACAATGAATTGACATAAAAGCAGACGTAACTTAACTTCCTTAAGGCAGCTGCATAAACATGAGGTAATGACTAGCATTTTTGTGATGCTTAGAAGCAGTGCCATGAAAAATTTAACAGGTAGATACATAAAGTAGTATTTTGGAAGTTCATGGGGAGGAAATGACACCAATATATAACAAATTGGCTGCAAAACATCAAAATGCTCCTTCAAGGAGTATACCTCCACCTTTTCCTATTATATACTGTCAACTATTTTCACTTACCTCCCACGAAGAGAAAGCAGACAGATCTAAATGAGCTCCTGTATGGGCAAGTGCACCAAGGGCTTCTTTCTGAAAGTTAAAAAATAAACTATGCTTGGAAGAAACTTATACTTTATCGTTTCTGTTTTTTTTTTCCAGTTTAAAGTCACACAGATACAATTTAGGTCAGGTGAGACTTTTCCAGTTTTTGATGGTGCAGGAGGACCACAGGTGTACCTCTGGGTACTGCATCAGACATGAGCAAGCACCTGGGTACTGGGTAAATCAACCTTCCATAAACCAGTTGGATGACTTCACATAAACAAACATCTGAGTGACGAAAGTGAATCGAAGTCAGCAAACTTAACCACATGGCCAATTATTCTCAAAACCACCCTCCACAAACTGTTTTTTGGTTATACTGGGTTGTAACAAACATTGACGTAATTTGACTTTCCGACTTTTAAACAGTTGTGTAAGACCCTAAGTGCTATTCAAGGAATTATTTCATTCACCTGGATAGAAAAACCGACCTGTCCAAAGCAAGTTGGAAAGTTATCTGACACAAAAGAATTTTATATCTTTAATTCAGTACAGAATTTTGCACTGACTAGCAAATCATATGAAGTCTTAATCACTCTCATATTGAGGTCCATGATATTATTTCATGAATACATTTTGTAAACTTGCAACATTACAACATTTTCATATAAAATCAAGAGTGTAAATGCTTTCTAAAAATCTTAAACATGCATTATATGCTTATTTCTCATAAAGGAGTACTGATGATAAAAAAAACATATTAAAGAGTGTAGTAAGTTGGAAAAAATATTTTTAAAGAATTCTTTTAATTCATTACCTAGCATAAGCACTTTCATTTTCCCTAAAAAAGCAAGATCAGGTAACCACTGCAGGTAACTTAAATAGTAGGTCTGGACATAATTTGTCAGGTTACCTAACTCTTGCAAAACTGGCTTAAGATGTTAATACTTTATTTTGACAAACGACAAAAACACAAACTGCTAAAGGTCTCTAGAAGATAACAAAATGCTCAAGTTTTCCACAATTTTAAAAGATCAAAACATATGTCAATATAAGGAAAACAAGAGCTGTCAGTGGACAGCGCGCTCGACTATTCTCAGTGCTTGATAGCATAATATAAGCTATGAGTAAAACTATAACATTACAATAAGCATATTCTAAGTTGAAAAGGGGCCATAATTCAGTCAAAATGCTTGACAGAGTTGCCTCCTCCGTTTTACAGACTGGGGTCATGATGGTTAACAAGTATGCAAAATATCAAAGCAATATCTCAATGCACTTTGAAAATATTCTGGGTGGTACGCAAACTTTAACATTTATTCCAAGTCGAAAAGGGGCCAAAATTCAGTCAAAATGCTTGATAGAGTTGCCTCCTCCTTTTCACAGACTGGGGACATGATGGTAAACAAGTATGCAAAATATCAAAGCAATATCTCAATGGACTTTGAAAATATTTGGGGTGGTACGCAAACTTTAACATTTGTGTGACGCTCACGCTCACTCTAACGCCGGGGCGAGTAGGATAGCTCCCCTATTCTTCGAATAGTCGAGCTAAAAACTACATGGATACTTAAAGTAAGCTGAAGTACTTTACCTGTGTTCAGTAAATATATAAATTTTCACATTTTCAGAAGATTAATGTTGAACCCAATAAGTATTCATTAACAAGTAAATGTACTTACTGGCCAACCAGGGAAATGTCCCTCGGCAAAATGTAACTCAAAATCTGTCAACACATTGTCCATCTCCTGTTGATAAATACATAAAGTACTATGTCAAAATTTTCAATTTTACACCATGTAGTGTTCACTGCTATTTACAGCCCAAAAAGACAACGAAAAGAAAGTTGTATAATAAATTCTAATAAGACAAGCAAGGGAGAATATTCATGTCAGCTAATTCATCTAGAAGCTACATTCAAGTTTTAAGCATAAAAAATTCAGACTTGCCGACGTTGCCTTCAACTTAATGAAGGTTCAAGAACTTATAAATAATTCTTCACTTCCACAATTTTCAGAACTATTTGAGCCATGCCATGGGAAAACCAACATAGTGGGTATGCGACCAGCATGGATCCAGACCAGCCTGCGCATCCGCGCAGTCTGGTCAGGATCCATGCTGTTCGCTAATAGTTTCTCCAATTCCAATAGGCTTTAAAAGCGAACAGCATGGAGCCTGACCAGACTGCGTGGATGCGCAGGCTGGTCTGGATCCATGCTGGTCGCATACCCACTATGTTAGTTTTCTCATGGCGCGGCTCATTTCAATTTCTTACCTTTGGGATATCCAGTAACGGTTTTATTCTCTGTATATAACTTTCCAAATACTCTAGTATATACTGTAAGTACCTGTAAAAATAATAAAATGCATGTAATTCTGGTATTTACTTGGCCATTTGTGTAATATGCGAGATATAACCTCCCCTGTGTCTTAAATACAAACCAACAAATACTGTAAAATCATTTAATATTGTGGGCATGGAATTTCGTGGTTTTGGTCAAAATGGCGATTTTGTGGTGATATGAATTCGTGGATTTCAATTTTTGAACATAAAATGAATGAGAATTTTATTTGTTTGTTGGGATTAAATTTCGTGGATTGACTCAACCAGGAAAATTAGTCCCCCACAAATATTAATCATTTCACAGTATATATAGGAATATATAATGGTAAATATTTACAAATGTACGATTTTGCTCTTTTTTTTTCCATAGTAAACAATATGCCTCATTTTGATACATATCAATCTAGATATTTGTGACGATTACAAATAGAGCAAAATAAATTGCAATTTCTTAACCTGAATGTCATATGTATAGTATAAACTAGCTGGAGAAATTAAAATCTAAAAAAATTATATTGTGTATACATTCTGAGACTTAAAAAGTCAACAGGATGTGAAATGAATATCAAATACAAACAAAAATGTTAAATGTATAATGGCAAACAACTAGAATGTGTCTGTACGACACAGGGTGTGCCCCCCACTGGTACATTTGTCACAAATAAGGGGAAATCATTCAAATGTTTGCAGTCTGAATGGGGTATAGCCTCAAAAAAAAAAATTATGAAATGGATTCATTATTCTATACCATATACTTTTTGAGTTATGAGCATCACAAACAAAAAATCCTCTATTTTGGCTATTTCAAGGGTCATAACTCTGTAATAAACACTAAAATTCTCAAGAAGAATGCCAAGTGTGCAAGGTCACATTGTGATAAAGACTCAAGCAAGGTTTCATGAATTTACATTAAATACTTTTTGAGTGAGGCACATAATTAAGTGAAAATGTGCATTTTTTTACTATTTCAGGGGCCATAACTCTGGAAATAGGGAGCGGACCCAGATGAAAAATAGGAGGTGTGCAAGTTCATATCATGATAAAAATTAATGCAAGGTTTCATCAATTTATATCAAATACTTATTGAGCTAGGCGTGTCACAAGGTGAAAATGTGCATTTTTGACTATTTCAGGGACCCTAACTCTAGAAATAGGGGGCGGACCCAGATGAAAATAGGAGGTGCGCAAATTCATATCATGATTAAGACTCATGCAAGGTTTCATGAATCTATATCAAATATTTTTTGAGCTAGGCCTGTCACAAGGTGAAAATGTGTATTTTTGACTATTTCAGGGGCCATAACTCTAAAAATAGGGGACAAAGCCAGACAAAAAATAGGAGGTGTGCAAATTCATATCATGATAAAGACTCATGCAAGGTTTCATCAATCAAATACTTTTTGAGCTAGGCGTGTCACAAGGTGAAAATGTGCATTTTTGACTATTTCAGGGGCCATAACTCTAAAATTAGGGGGTGGAGCCAGACAAAAATTATAGAAGGTGCCCAAGTTCATATCATGATAAAGACTCATGCAAGGTTTCATTAATTTACATCAAATACTTTTTGAGCTAGGCGTGTCACGAATTTCGCACAGACGCACAGACCGAAGGACGGACGGACGCACAGACGAACGCACGGACAAGAGCAAATCAATATGCCCCCACCACTCATGGGGGGACACAAAAATGTTCACACTTTTAAGGTTATAACAACAACTTACTCTTTGTATGCAGCGTTTTTCCTGTCTTTAGGTATATCAAACAAATGGTCAAATGTTGACAGATATGTGATGTAGTCAATTTTCTGTAAAGAAAGGAAAAGAATATACACATTTCTTGCAAATTTTACATGATCTTAATAAAAGGCAGCTAATAAAAATCAAAGTAAATTTCCATTGCAGAGACATAGCCCAAAAATATAAAATATCCAGACACAAACTCCGAAGTCAATTGGGGTCATCTATTCTGCATGTCAAATCACCCTATTAAGTTTCAACATTCTGGATCAAGTGGTTCCCAATTTACTGATCGGAAATGGTTTTTCATGTTCAGGCATCTGTGAACTTTGATGGAGTGACCCCAAAAACAATAGGGTCATCTACTCCATAAGCCCTGCCAACCTATGAAGTTTGAAGGTTCTAGGTCAAATGGTTCTCCTGTTATTAATCGGAAATGAAGTGTGACGGATGGACAGGGCAACAAAATATGTCTCCGCCAGTGGTGGGGAGACATAATTACTTGAAATATAAAGCATTTTGGTCCAACAGCCTATACCATACTTACATCCATTCCTTTAAGATTTATAAACATGGTATGGCAGTCATGTAAATCAAGATATTTGCCATAACCTTCTTCATCTGAAAACTCTACCATATCTGGAATATAAAACTTTCCTGTTAAATATTATACAATACCAATTACAATTTAAACAAAATCCATATTATATTTAAGTTGTAGTAAATAATGGTTTAGAAAAGCAACATAACCATTTCAAATTTTTGAGTGTTAAGGGTTTAGCGCCATTTTTCAACAGTATTTCAATTACACAAGGCAGGCGTTTAACTTAACCACTGTTCTTCGATTATGAACCAGTAATCACCTGTTCTCCTATAATAACTGCCAACTTCTTCTCATGAATCAGAGGTGGGGGATGAAAATTGTAGACAAATTGTCAGGGATAACATACACCTCCCCTTGGGACTGAACTTACAACCCTGGGGTCCGTACTCCTCACCCCCCTCCCCACCCCCACCCCCACAAACCCTCCATAAGTCTGCACTCTCCCTATTGAGCTAAGTGGGAAGACTTATACAAATGTTAATATGAAACTCCATAGCCCATTATCTTTCACAATATATGCTAGTCCTTTCCTTCATTATTTACAAATAGACCTAAGACCCTAACCTGAGGAAAGAATCACAAGAAAATGCTTTTTTAAGGATTTTCTGCAAAAAAAGTCTGATTTATTATTACATTTTTCCTTGCATAAATTAACACATACTACAACAAAACAAAAGCTGTCTTTCCTCAAAACTGGTAGGTAAGCAACAGCTATCTTGTAAAGAAGTTTACTATAACCACTGTACGATCAGGAAAGATATTTTTTAAGGTTTCCCAATGCAACAGTATGTAAAAAACTGCCAAAGAGCCTGCCCACTATATATGGCTTCAGCCAGTATGTGTAAAACACCTTGTTTCTAAGTTTTGCACTTTCGAAAAAGAAGATTAGTTTTTCTTATGTGTTGAAAATGTTTTCTTAACATTATGCAGACATAGTTATATCTTAATTCTTACATGTGTTTTCATCAGCATTCTCTCTCATCTTGTTGATCTCATCAAACTCCACAGACATTGGTACACTGATCTGTAAAACATCACAAAATACACTTTGAAAATTACAGTAAAAGCTGTACTCCAGGTAACAAGACATACGGTCACACATTAAACCGGAATCCACTTTCCATAACCGGAATACACCTGTATTTTTTAAGTTAAAGGTATTTTTGAAGGTTTTTTTTATATAATTCAATCATATATATCATAAATAATTAACAGACGAAAGAAAATTAAAATACGTTCACTTCTACAATATTATTCATTGTACTTGACATGAGTCAAACCTGTACATAAAGAACATGGTAGGAAAAGCTAAAAAGTAGGGATGGCAACGAATATTTGAATATTCGTTCATTACACAAATATTCAAATACCATTTTACTATTTTTCTCTCTAAGATTCTGACCAATATTTTTTTTTTATTTTTCATTTTAAAAATTTGTCTGAAAACTAAAAAATCAGTCTAAAACTGAGAAACAGGCAATTTCTGAGCCCTAATGGTACATTCAGTCCTAAATCTAAGTTGAAATTGAATAATGTAGTGCCACACCATGAGAAAACCAACATAGTGGGTTTGCGACCAGCATGGATCCAGACCAGTCTGCGCATCTGCGCAGTCTGGTCAGGATCCATGCTGTTCGCTAACAGTTTCTCCAATTCCAATAGGCTTTAAAAGCGAACAGCATGGATCCTAACCAGACTACGCAGATGCGCAGGCTGGTCTGGATCCATGCTGGTCGCAAACCCACTATGTTGGTTTTCTCATGGCACGGCTCAATTATATACCTCGTTAGGGTGTTTTCTGTGGAAATCTTTCAGCTGTTTCATTCTAGAGTAGAACTCTTGGAATTCATTAGGGCCGTATAATGCTTGAACTTCCTCCTTTCTCAGTCTGAAACAACCATATGAAACTTTTTTAGAACATTTTAATACAATCGAACCTCTGCTGCACAGATCTTCATTTTTATATAACTACTCATTATACTTTCTCAGAAAATTTTTTTGTAGGCCTGGCGCTCAGATAAGCTTATGAGTCTGGGTTTATTAACAGCACTTGTCACATCTAGAAACTAACCTAGCAGTCTGAAGCTCTTCCTTTCATTCAGAAAACAGGGTTTTCTGTTTTAAAGTTTTTAAAAGAATTTGCAGAAATAATGTAGCTCACATAAAAACAAGATAATTCCCCATGCAAGTAAACAAGTTTTTGAACTTGGCTACTTGACAGACTTTCTTATATATGACAATATATAATCTCTGGATCAAATTACTGGACAAATTACACATGTTAAATAATAAATTCTATTGTTCATAGTTTGAAGTCCACATATTTTTATCTCAAAGAAAGAGCCATTTCAGCCTGAACCACAAAATTAAATGATTTCGCATTAGATGAAAGTCATGTTAATATTTGTAAAGTAGATATACTAGGAAGGATACTTAACCCTTACCCTGCTAAATTTTTAAAATGGACTGGTCCATCATTCAATTTGGGCAGCATCACTTATTATTTAAAGGGGTGTTCAATGAAAATTTACTGACTGAATAGCGAACAGTGCAGACCATGATCCGCCTGCACAAATAAGCAGGCTGATCTTGGTTTGCACTGGTCGCAAAGGCAAAATCGCTTGCTGCCAGCAGGCTAAAGGTTAAATAAGGACATACCCATCTTTATCTTCATACAGGTCCTTTAGTTCTGTTGTACACTCCACATATCTCTGAGGAAAGGAAACAGAAAACAACAATTAATACCGGACATAAATATTACTCGAGTATAAATATATATGATGTCAGATGAAACCACAGACGTCTGAAGCTCAATCAGTACAACAATATGCCAGTAAGATCTCTTTCAAGATGGTAAGATCTCTTTCAAGAGGAGATGTAGATCTCTGAAAGAGATCCAGTTTTAATTTTTCGTAGAATACTATATGGGTGGGATATGATAGTGTTTATATTTAATGATTGAGCTTCAAGCACCTGTGATGAAACACTGGACACCTATTTGGATACTCTATTAACTGAGCTACTTAACCACTTACATAAAACTTCTCATTTACACACACTCTATAGGTGGTAAGATTATATGAGCCGCGCCATGAGAAAACCAACATAGTGGCTTTGCTACCAGCATGGATCCAGACCAGCCTGGGCAACCACACAGTCTGGTCAGGATCCATGCTGTTCGCTAATGATTTCTCTAATTGCAATAGTCTTTGAAAGCGAACAGCATGGATCCTGAACAGACTGCCCGAATGCGCAGGCTGGTCTGGATCCATGCTGGTCGCAAAGCCACTATGTTGGATTTCTCATGGCGTGGCTCATATACACATCTACAGACTAAACTTATCATGGAGGAACATGCCCTCCAAACTAAGTACATAGAAATAAAAGTCATTTTATGAATTAATGGCAACCTGTCAGTATATTTATTAAAACAACAATGTTACTATCTTTGTAAAGATTAAATGTGGCATTAAAAAGTTTCACAAGTTAAATTATTCCAGCTTGAAATGTGCATGTCTCTTTATTCATGGGCAAATATCTCAAAAACAAGCATCTTATTTTATCATATTACAAACAATATGTTTATTTACATCTGGGGGTAGTTCCATGTAAATCTACATTGTTGGAATATTCTATTTGCAAAAATAACATTGATATTGGGATTTTTCCGTAGACTCTTGTTATTGATCAATACTTGTGTACTTTCAAATCAGTCTAGCAAAAACTCAAGCACATGACCCTATCTTTATCTGCTGAATTTTCTCAGAATACCTTTAGGTTTTAAACAATCAATCAAATTCTACATCATAGAAAAAAAATTGATTTGAATGTGCAAAAGTGTCTTAAATTATAACTGTTTGTCACCATTTAGGATTGTTGTAAAAATGTAGTAACAATTACATTACACACATGACCAATCATTAAGAGATGTTAAAACAATTTACGTAAATATAATAAACAAGAGGACCATGCTGGTCCTGAATCGCTCACCTCTTCCCACATGACCCAGTTTTGAGTATGACGTCGTTTTTTCTATTATCTGACATAGTGACCAAGTTTTTGAGCTCATGTGACCCAGTTTTGAACTTGACCTTGATATAATCAAGATAAAAATTCTGACCAATTTTCATGAAGATCCATTGAAAAATATGGTCTCTAGAGAGGTCACAATGTTTTTCTATTATTTGACCTATTGACCTAGTTTTCGAAGGTACGTGACCCTGTTTTGAACTTTACCTAGATATCATCAAGGTGAACACTCTCACTAATTTTCATGAAGATCTCATGAAAAATATGGCCTCTAGAGAGGTCACAAGGTTTTTCTATTTTTATACCTACTGGCCTAGTTTTTGACCGCACATGACCCAGTTTCGAAACTAACCTAGATATCATCAAGGTGAACATTCAGATCAATTTTCATGAAGATCCATTGAAAAATATGGCCTCTAGAGAGGTCAAAAGATTTTAATAATTTTAGACCTACTGACCTAGTTTTTGACCGCAGTTGACCAAGTTTCAAACTTGACCTAGATATCATCAAGATGAACATTCAGACCAACTTTCATACAGATCCCATGAAAAGTATGGCCTCTAGAGAGGTCACAAGGTTTTTTTATTATTTGACCTACTGACCTAGTTTTTTTAGGCACATGACCCAGTTTCAAACTTGACCTAGATATCATCAAGGTGAACATTCTGACCAATTTTTATGGAGATCCATTCACAAGTATGGCCTCTAGAGAGGTCACAAGGTTTTTCTATTTTTAGATCTACTGACCTAGTTTTTGACCACACATGACCCTGTTTCGAACTTGACCTAGATATCATCAAGATGAACATTCAGTCCAATTTTCATACAGATCCCATGAAAAATATGGCCTTTAGAGAGGTCACAAGGTTTTTCTATTATTTGACCTTCTGACCTAGTTTCTGACGGCACGTGACCCACTTTCGAACTTGACCTAGATATCATCAAGATGAACATTCAGACCAACTTTCATACAGATCCCATGAAAAATATGGCCTCTAGAGAGGTCACAAGGTTTTGCTATTATTTGACCTACTGACCTAGTTTTTGATGGCACGTGACCCACTTTCAAACCTGACCTAGATATCATCAAGGTGTACGTTCTGACCAATTTTCATGAAGATCTTTAGAAATATATGGCCTCTAGAGAGGTCACAAGGTTTTTCTATTTTTAGACCTACTGACCTAGTTTTTGACGGCACGTGACCCAGTTTCGAACTTGACCTAGATACCATCAAGGTGAACATTCTGACCAATTTTCATGAAGATCTTGTGAAATATATGGCCTCTAGAGAGGTCACAAGCAAAAGTTAACGGACGAAAGGACGCACGCACGCACGCACGGACAGACGAAGGACACCGCATGATCACAAAAGCTCACCTTGTCACTTTGTGACAGGTGAGCTAAAAAGTCAGAAAGACAAGAAATCTGAACACTTGTCCTGTACATACATCAAGAAGCTGCCGAAGTCTTTGATCTTTGTTGATCTGATCTCTACCCTGAGAACAAACAAAAAATAACATTAATAATTACAAGTTTTATTCCTGAAAAAAAAAAAACTATAATATCTTTTTTAACTTAATCTGCAAACTGGCAAATAAAAATTTTTGATCCAATTCTTCTCGAGAAATATCTTGCAAGTAAAAATTACTCTTGGATAAGCAATGTTTCACAAAGTGGTTGGCCACTTAACAAGAAAAGTTTGTAAGTGAATGTTAATGACTGAGTTTGCAATTGAACATCTTCCCATGTGTCAACAGCCAACTAAGTAACCATGATTCATGGATCAACATTAAAGGATGTCCACTGAACCAGGAGACAGTATACATGTATTTTCAGGTGAATCCTGAAAGCTGTCAGTTTTGTTGGACCAATAAAACTTCAGAGGCTGTCAATTTAAAATCAATAAAATCTGCTCATCTACTGAGCATTTTTAACAAGCACTACACGAAAATATTTGCAACTGTATAGGAGACCTGGTGTCTAGAGGATATAGAGTTGTCCGGTAATTAAAATATATACAGCAAATTTGAAGAGAAGAGACTATGATATATCTTTCAAAAACAGATGATTTCAAAACTTTGCTCTTGTTTCTTTTTGTGGTATTTAATATGTTGCAAGTGACAGGAAACAGAAGTATTTCTAATCCTTTAATCCTAAAAAAATATTATATTTCTTAAGACTCCCGGCCCTGAGGTCCGGTTACCAGACCCCTAGCCACTAACTTTTCCATATGTAAATTTGGTCACACGCCCTTGCAAAATGGAAAATTATGGACGTGCTGTTATTTTCCTTAGAAACATCATAAAGTTTTATTTATGGGGCAGTTGATTTTTCATGGGAGCTCTGCCTTTTTGGTAGCACCTAATTTCATATTAAAATATCCTGACATCATGTGTTCCTGACAGTCTAACAAAAACAGACATATTTTTAAAATAAATAAGATACTCATCTTTCAAATTTTATCACTGTTTTCTAAAATTCTATCCATTTCTGATCATCCTGATATAAAGTTACAGAATTCTATTTTCTTTGAGTTCACAGTAACAAACTTAATCAGTGACCTACTTTCCATTTCCAGGACACACCTGTCATATACACCCGAGCTTTATTTAGAAACTGATATTTTACCATTTCTGTTAATATTTTTTATAAGTGTTGTGAAACTGTACCACTGAAGAAAGTATATAATTTTGAAATATTACCTGTTTTACAAAAAATGGAATTTAACATTAGTTTCAGAATATTTCTAAATTAAAGCAACACGTATACACAAATGATATAGCTGCCTACCAACTTGTAGGACAATTAAAACAAGTGAATGAAGTATTGCCATGCAATACAAAGTCCCCTACTGGAAGGCACCTAATTTTCTCTACTGCAGTATAACATAATGAACTGATATCTGTCAATGATGTATAAACAATATTGTACTATATATACAATATGTTATAACAAAACACTTGGATTAAAATTTATATAGATAAAAACCTATAGTTGTTTTCATATTGAATTTTTTTGGCTGATTATAAAAATGTTATCATGTAATTATTTATAGTAACAACAAAGGGAAATTAATCTTTAAAAAAAAAAAAAAAAAAAATCTATATAATATAAGTCCACAAGAAACTCTTTACCAGTAGAGATAGGTCAAAATACACCTAAAAATTGGATGTAACATGCATGCTGTACCACAGAAAAGTGGTCTCGATTTTTCTCTACCGCCAGTAATAAAAAAGTTACAATAAAATCTATTTATAGTAAAACAAAGGGATGTAATTCTAAAAACAAGGGTGCCTCATGGTGGTGAACATTTGGTCCAAGTTACATCAAAATCCCTCCATGCATGAAGAAGAAATGTTCCGTACAAAGTCATTCTTGAATTTGACCTTTGACCTCTAAATATGACCTTGACCTTAGACCTAGGACCTGGTTCTTGCGCATGACATGTTGTCTCATCCAGGGAATATTTGTGCCAACTGATATCTAAATCCTGCTTTGCATGACAAAGTTATAGACCGGACAGGAAAAAAATCCTCTTGACCTTTGATCTCAAAGTGTGACCTTGACCTTTAAGCTAGGGTACTGGGTGTTGTGCATAAACACGTCGTCTCATCATGGGAAACATTTATGCCAAGTAATATTGTAATCCCTTGATGGATGACAGAGTTCTGGATCGGACAGGGAAAAAACCTTATTGACCTTTGACCCCCAATTGTGACCTTGACCTTTGAGCTAGGGGTCTGGGATTTGCGCACGACACGTCGTCTCATCATGGGGAACACTTGTGCTAAGTGATATTAAAATTCCTTAATGAATGTCAGAGTTATGGACCGGACACGAAACAGACCCTGTTCATGCTATGTTAACATTTGACTGCTAAGTGTGACCTTGACCTTTGAGCTAGGGTTTGAAAGTTGTGCATGACACATCGTCTTATTATGAGGTACATTTGTGCCAAGTAATATTAAAATCCCTTCATAGATGGGAGAGTTATGGACCGACAGGAAAAAAGCCTTGTTGACCTTTGACCTCAAATTGTGACCTTGACCTTTAAGCTAGGTGTCTAGGTTTGCGCACGACACGTCGTCTTCTCATGGGAACATTTGTGCCAAGTAATATAAAATCTCTTCATGGATGGGAGAGTTATGGACCGACAGGAAAAAAGCCCTGTTGACCTTTGACCTCCAACTGTGACCTTGACCTTTGAGCTAGGGGTCCGGGTTTTGCGCATGACACGTCGTCTCATCATGGGGAACATTTATGCCAAGTAATATTAAAATCCCTTCATGATGGGAGAGTTATGGCCCGGGACAGGAAAAAAGCCCTGTTGACCTTTGACCTCCAATTGTGACCTTGACCTTTGAGCTAGGGTCCGGGTTTGCGCATGACACGTCGTCTCATCATGGGAACATTTGTGCCAAGTAATATTAAAATCCCTTCATGGATGACAGAGTTATGGACCGACACGAAATTGCGGACGGACGGACGGACGGACAGACGGACGGACGGACAGACGGAATAACGGAAAAGCGCATTCCTATAGTCCCCGAAACTGGTTTTCAACCAGTAGGGGACTAATAATCTGAAAACAGCCAATTGCTGAACATTTTTCATAATGTATCCATATCACTATCAAAAGGCTATAGCCTGACCTTCTTTTGAAAGTTAACGCTTTTCTTCTAAAATATTTCCTTACAGATAGCGTTGATTTATATTTAAGAGAATAAAGTTGTGTTTCAGTTCTTTTTCCTAACGCCTATTGCTATTTTACGCAGTCCATAGATCTCTAACAGTGGAAATCAGGCAGATTCATGTCATCAAGTTTTATTTTAATTTAAATCTGGTGCAGAAATTTTGATAGCAGTCATGATGTTTGACGGAAGATTTATGAATATATATTAACTTTTTAAACACATTAAAAGTTACTCTTAATCAGATAACTTAAAATCAGACTGAAACTGTCTTTTTCTTCTTTATAGTACAGACACCAATCATCTGGCATATACTTATACTGGCACTTGCGTGATGGAGAAAGTTCATTTTCAGGTACAAAACTTGTTCAAACATACAATATTAGAGTGCATATAAAAAAAATGAGTTTAGCACACTTCTCTTGCTTTGACACTTTAGTACAAGTAAACTGTTTTTTTTTTCATTTTTAAACTTGTCACTTGTGTGTATTTATTTATGAGGATTATGTTGCATGCAATAATATGCAGGTCATTTCCATACTTGCAAGAGAATACATTCAAATACATGTATGTCGACATATCAATACATGATGTCAGGATAATAAACCTGATTTGGCAATAAAAGCTTGATTAGACCATGTCCCTGATTAAAGTTATTTTTCTTAATCTAGCCACAGGTGCTAGTAACTAAATCCTTTTTAATGTTCTATAGTCCTCAAATTGACTAAATTGAAAGGGTCCAAAGGAGAGCTGCCTGTTGGATCAAGACCAACTACGGCCGTACTTCCAGTGTAACAGATATGCTACACTCCCTAAACCTTCGTCGACTGGATTTAAGGCGTATAGATTCTAGGTTATCACTCTTCTATAAGATTCATCATGATCTTGTTGCCATCCCTATCGCAGATTACCTGACCCCAATGACGCGCTATGTTCGCTATGGCCATTCCCTAAGTTATAGGTTAATTACTGCAACCACTGACTATTACAAGTTTTCTTATTTTCCGAGAACAGTGTACCATTGGAACCAACTTCGCACCAGTGTCGCCCACCTCCCTACCCTAGAGCAGTTGATTTACAGTCAACTCGCCCCTTAGTCAACTCGTCCCCCAGTCAACTTGTCTCCGATTTGGTCATTTCGTCCCCCTCAGCGATTTCAAATTGGTCATTTCGTCCCCCCTTTTTCGGCCCCCACTTTTTGAAACATATTTTTGAAAAAAAAAATCAAAGTATGATAAACTAAGTCGTTTTTTCTTTCAAATAAGTATATTTTATGGTAAAAATATACATAAGTTTTCGTTTGTTTTAAGAACATTTTGCTTTAAAATAAAAATGATCGATTTAACAAGGAGGATTTTCTGGGGGGGGGGGGGGGTTGTTGTTGTTTTTTTCTCTCTCTTTGTTTGTGTAAGTCTGCTATGTTGGATAACATGGTTGCTGTTTAAATGTCCGTATTTGATGCTGCTTATTTTCAAACTCTTGAGTAAGATTAAACTTTTTATTAAACTTTTTTATAACAAATAATTTCCTCAATCAACTATTAACACGTTTAATTCTACTAGGGGAACATTTTGACACATTTCATTTGGTCAATCAACAACTTCTCTTGCAATTAAATACCATTAACACCTTCCAATCAACGCCTTTTAATGTGATTAATAACCTTTCACACCTTTCTTATGCAGGTATAGGCTCATTTTCATTAAATGCACTGTTCGGTAATTTGCACATGGATATATCAGAAAAAATTAAACTGTTTGATTCAATGATTATGCCTATTCTAAATTACGGTTCAGAAGTATGGGGTTTTCATAAAGCTCCTGACATTGAACGAGTTCATTTGGAGTTTATGAAATCTGTTTTAGGTGTTCGGCAACAGACTTCCAACTTAGCAGTCTATGGCGAACTTGGAAGAGTTCCCATGATTGTTTTGAGAAAAATAAGCATACTTAAGTTTTGGTACAGAATTTTGAAAAACCCATATTCATTGATGTACAGGTTGTTCGATATAAAGGATGCTCATGGAAATCATATAAACAAGTGGTCAGTTCAAGTAAAAGATCTTCTTGAGAGTTTAGGTTTTGCATTTTTATGGAATAGTCAGGATATTACAAATATACAGTTAAATGCAGTTATTCAAAGAGTTCATGATCAATACTTACAACAGTGGTTTAGCGAAATTAGGAATTCTCCAAAATTAGAAACATATTGTATGTTTAAATGTGATTTTAGTATAGAAAGGTATCTTAGTCTGATATTGAATGAGAAACATAGAATAGCTTTTACTAGGTTAAGATGTTCAGCACATAAATTATTTATTGAAGAAGGAAGATATAGAAATATTGAAAGAAATAATAGAATAAAGCAGTAATTGTAATATGAATCAAATAGAAACAGAATATCACTTTCTTTTAGTGTGTCCTTAGTATAGAGAACTCAGATACGAATGTTTACCTAATTATTATTGTGCATGGCCTAATATTAATAAATTCAAAAGTCTTATGAATACAACGCGTGTTCAGCTAGTGAACAAAACAGCTAATTTTATCTACTTAGCGACTATCAAACGTGAATCATTAATTAATTAGTATAGATACTATTTATAAAATGTTGTAAATAACATTGTAAATGATTACAGTAGGCAGTATACTAGTGTGTTTGTCTGTTAAAATATGTGTTTCTTAGTCTCAGTGTGAATGGAATTAACTATTACTGTATGTCAATTTTATATATATCTCTCACACATTTGTACTAACATACTTTTCTCATATTTTGTATATATAACCGCCATCGATTGTAGTATGGCGATAGACATTGTAAAATGTTTGAGCCAATAAAAATCTTGAATCTTGAATCATTCTGCTTCTAAAGCCACTGTCTCCCTACTTTTGAAGTTTTTTTTATTTCAATGGCAAAAATGAATATAAAGCATGTTGGTTATTTTTAGTAAAACATATGTGACAAATATTAGTTGTTTATTTGTTCTTTATTGTATTTCTAAATAAAACTTTCTTTTATTATGACCAGGGATAAGGATTTATTGCTTTCTCTTTTCTAACTATGATTTTTAAAAAGTTAGTTAGATTTTCTATTATATTACATTTTTATTACTAAAGGCGTTGCATTCATTTTTTAAATTTTATTTCAGTTGATTGTCTTATATTTTCAGTATATTTCTTTTATTATTTTATCAAACCTAATTATATAAAATTAACCATTTCCAATATAACTCCCTCAAAACTCACGATGATTTTAAATACAAGTTTTCAATGTCAAAGATATAATAAAAAAGCAAACTGCCTAAAATATTAAGGGGGGCAAAATTACCAAAAGGGGGACGAATTGACCAAAAGGGGGACGAGTTGACCAAAATGAGTATGAGTTGACCAAATTTTATCATGAGGGGGACGAAATGACCAATTTTGGGGGACGAATGACCAAATCGGGGACGAGTTGACTAGGGGACAAGTTGACTTGATACCGAGCAGTTCAATGCTGCAGTTTGCAGCATGGAACATGTCTTGCCCTAGTTATCCTGCAAACTCAAGTTTTAATCTTTTTTATATCACCAAATTTATTGTTAGTTTCTTCCACTCTTAAATTTTTTATCGCTATATTCTTTCTCTTCTTGATTTTGACGCGCAAAACGTCTACGTTCCCGCAAGGGGTTTGACGTCAACGGCAGATAGATAGTACTATACAACATTAAAAAGGATTTAGTTACTAGCACCTGTGAATCTAGCGGTCCAACTACGTTTTCTGTCGCGAAATTATATGACAATTAATTTTCTAAAAATATCAGTATACCGGTTTGGCTGTATGAAGACTCTCCTTCGTCATAGCATCCATAAGCCGTTCTCTCTCTTCATGATAACGCCTTTGTTGTTCTAAAAGTGTTTCCATTTCGGAAACTTTAAATAAAGTTTTGTTTCGGCTATTTACATCCGGGGGCTTTGGTCATCCAAAGCTATATCGTTTGATTCGCATCCACGACGTCTGTTGAACGAACTACGTGTATGAATGTCAGAATACTGTAAAGGTTATACAAAAATTGAAATGAAAACTATTTTACGTGACCGTTACATGAAAAACGATGTGATATTTGGGGAAAAACGTACTCTATTTACTATATATCTTTAAATAATTAAGAAATGACAGAGTTTTACGTCAGGACCTCGTGGCGCAACGGTAGCGCGTCTGACTCCAGATCAGAAGGTTGCGTGTTCAAATCACGTCGGGGTCATGCAATATTTTTTCCAAAGCTATTTTTTTTAGAAATTATGACCCAAATGTTGTATACATATCAGTGCAGCAGCTTTTTCATTCCTTGCTCTTTAAAAGAATCTCATTTTTCAACTGTGGATTTCTGGTTCGTTTGTGTCTGAAATCCGACGTTTGTGAGTACAAATTTAGGGACGAAATGACACATTTCTCCGATTTGCTTGTAAAAAGTGTCTTAGAAAGAATATATAACAATGTAAGCCTCATACCCATGCAAATAAAGAGGTTCCCAGTCGGCGGGTTTACAGCTGCGTTAAGTTATAGATTTATGATTGATAATATTGTAAAAAAAAAAATTGTAAACAATAGATGGTTGTAACGTTTTACGAAACACATTCTGTTTGCTCTCTGTAAATTAGATTTGCTATGTACCGCTGTTTAAAACGTATTACATGTACTATATATATACCTAATGTATGATGCACTGAGTGAATAAATTTGATTTGATTTTATTCGTAATGTTTACGTGTGCGTGCGAGAACTGATTTATAGCCGCCAAAGATAGCCCATATTGGCGATTCCTTAAGAAAACTGTTTTTAGTTTACTTAATACAGAAGACGCCCCAATTCCTGAAGCTTCCCTGGTTTTTAGCGTGTCAAGTGTATTTAGCACCCATACACGTAATGTTAGTCATTTTAGTTGGAGAAGCGTGGCTCGAATTCTATTCCGTCAGCGGCTCTCTTTGGCTTTGAGCGTGATAGGACATACGGGACAGTATACATTATAATTACTTCCTTCCTTGAAAATATAGTAAATCTCAATCTTCAGCAAATGGTCACCATCCACTAGAGGAAATAATACCTTGGACCTCTTTCTCACAAACATGCCTCTCAAGTCCATAACACCACAACTTTACCCCCATTAGGTTCTTCAGATCACGACATTATCTTTCATGAGATAAAGGTTAATAGAGGCCGCCCTATACAACAGGTCAGAGAAATGAAATGCTACAAGAAAGTAAACTGGAATGGCCTCAAAAAAGATTTTGAAACGTTTTCAAAGCAGTTTCTTGCAGCAAATCATACAGATCCCAATACTGCCTGGTCATCATTTAAAGGCCTAGATTTTGGCAGTGGGCCAAGGGATTTCTGTCTTCACCAGCACAGTTGGGGGCTAATGACCATCACAGTATGGTTCCAATACACAAGGGTCTTTGTTTATTGGAGAGTCAGTCTACTTTTCAAGTGTATCAATTAGTGAGAAGGGGAAACAATGTAACATATTTTAAAGTAATGAATAATTAATAACATTTAAAGTTATACTAGGTTTTTTTGGCATTTCTTTGTAAAGAAAAATTTTGTTGATCAAACACAATAATAAACCAATCAGAAACTTATTTTCGCAATAATAAAATAATGAGAAACTTACTTAAAGAAATATGCAAGTTTTTTATTTTTTCACATTCTGTCTGGAGAATTGTGACATTTCAGAAAAAATGTGACTTTCACTCATCTAAAGCTGGTATTGTAGATAACATTCGTCTAAAATTGAAAACAGTATGTGCATTTCAAAGTAATGAAGCAAAGCATGAAAAAGTCACTTTTGGCAACATACTGAAAATGAAAATTGAGTATAGATGGAACACAATAATTATATATTAATTTTTTTGTCAGCACAAAGAACTCATGAAGTTTTCACTATACTTGTGTTTTATTATCATTATTATTTTCAATATTATTACTGTAACTTTTATCATCCTACATGTAATATAAATAATAATAATAATAATTATAATGATTATTTTTATTTTTATTATTATTATAGCATTAAAGTAATAGTTATTATCATCTATATAATATCAAAATAATAATTATTATTATTATCATTCCACATTCACTGAAGAAAAATTAATTTCTTTCAACTCCATTGCACACATCTTCATGGTCTAGTTGGGACCCCTGCTGTGCTAATTGCCTCTAATCAGTTACTGTTACATAATCGCTGATAAGCAGCAGATAAGATGGGAGTTGTATATTGGATTTGGGGTGGGGGACACTTATATAGTAGTGAATCTAGGCCTTTAAGGATGAGTTAAACCGTCTTAGCTCTATCCACATCCCAACTAGATTCACTAAAGTCCGTCGTGATCTCCCATGGGTTACTCCTGCCATCATTAGGCAAATAAGGAAACGGGACCGTCTATTCTCCAAAATAAAAAAAATTCAAATTCCCACTCCCACTCCGACTCCGAAAACCTGGTCAAAGAAAATAAACACTTAAAGGGGAAAATACAAAAAGATATTAGGAATAGCTACTGGCAGTATTTAGACACCCGACTCCAAACCAGGCCAAAACAAATTTTTTTACTCGTTTGTCAAATCAAATAGGACAGAAAATTGTGGTGTTGCTCCTCTCAAAAGTGAAGGTCAAACATTTGTAGATCCGATAGCAAAAGCCAATATAATCAATCGGCAATTTGAGTCAGTTTTGTCTCGGTCTCAGCCCCTAAGTCTCGCCCAGTCATGCAAACAGCTGCTGACTCCTGCAAATCAGCCAGTCATGACCAAGGTCAACATATCCCAGGACGGGGTGGAAAAGCTACTTAAAAACCAAGCAAAGCCTCTGGCCCAGATGAACTGTCACCTGGGTTATTAAAAGAATTGTACTTAGAAATAGCCCCTGTCCTTACTCACATATTCCAAAGCTCCCTCAATACTGGTATTGTCCCCAATGACTGGAAGCATGCAGTTATTGCCCCTGCATATAAAAAAGGTCCAGAGTGTAAACCCTCTAATTATCGCCCCATATCCCTCACATGTATCGCCTCAAAGTTAATGGAACATATCCTGGTCTCCAATATTATGTCCTTCTATGATCAGTTTAATATCCTTAGCCCTTATTAACATGGTTTTAGGTCAAAGCACAGCTGTGAAACCCAGCTAATAAGTTTCTCCCAAGAAGTCAGTGACAACTTAGAACTAGGTCAACAAACAGATATCATAGTCATGGATTTCAGCAAAGCTTTTGATAAGGTAGATCATCACAAACTAGTCCATAAGTTACAAAGATTAGGTGTCAACCTACAGGTCACTTTTTGGGTCAAGTCCTTCCTTCAAGGTCGCACCCAGCAGGTTGTCGTCGAAGGTCACAATTCAGACAATCTCCCCGTCCTCTCTGGTGTCACTCAAGGCTCGGTCCTCGGACCTTGCCTTTTCCTTTCCTACATAAATGATCTGCCTGGAAGTGTTAAGGGCAAAGTGAGGCTGTTCGCAGATGATACGATAGTCTATGTTACGGTCAAATCCAAAAGTGAGGCGTAGAAAAAAAATGTTTGTTTCCAGTATCCCTACCTACACTAAGTTTTTGGCCCGACCCTCAATGTTTTTATGGCCTTGGAGAAGTTGTTTTTTCAACTTTTAAACAGAAAGTTGCAAAACTGCACTTTTTATGCTTTAAACATGATCAGTGATGTAAAAAAATCAACTTACTGATGCTCTAAAGGCATAACCCCCTTAATTGTATTCATTTTTTTACACAAAAAGAATTTCCGAAAAGTCTCACTTCATAAAAAAAATCCAAAAAAAAAATAATTACCGACCTACCTACCCTAATTGTTTTGAGCATGTTACCGGAAACAAACATCCTTTCTTTTTAGGCCTGATGCCCAAGCTCTACAGGAAGACCTTTTAAGCCTCGAAACCTGGAGCAATCTTTTTTTTTAGGCCTGATGCCCAAGCTCTACAGAAAGACCTTTTAAGCCTCGAAACCTGGGAGTCTGATTGGTCCATGGAATTCAATCCAGACAAGTGTGAAGTCCTCAGAATCAGTCGCAAAAGAAACCCTGTAATCTTCCCTTATAAGCTGCATGACATCGAGTTAAAATCGGCTGATTCTGCAAAATATCTAGGTGTAACCATCAGCAAAAACCTATCATGGACCAATCATAAACCTATCGTGGACCAATCATATCAACAACATAACATCCAAAGCAAACAATTCTCGAAGATTCCTCAAACGAAATGTCAAAACCCCAAATAAAAGAGTCAAAGAAGTTGCATATAAAACTTAGACCCCAGTTAGAGTACTGTTCCACCATATGGCATCCATGACAAAAATACCTAACCCTCAAAATAGAGCAAGTTCAAAGATCTGCAGCAAGATATGTTTATAATGACTACAGTTACACCAGTAGTGTTTCCAAAATGTTAAATGAACTAAACTGGCAAACTCTAGAACAACGCCGTAAGATCAGTGCAGTAACTATTTTATATAAGATCCAACAACACATTGTTTTAGTTGACCACAGTCACCTTAGAAGAACTAGAAACCTGAACTATTTGATACCGTATTCAAAGACACACTATCATGCAAACTCCTTTTTCCCCAGAAGTATACGTCTGTGGAACAGTCTCCCTGTGCCTTTGCAAGCTAGTCCCAGCTTAGAAATATTTGCTGGGCAGCTGCCACCCTTCTATCAGTTCTAATTCAACTTCCTGCTTTTACTTTTAACCTGGCCTGTAAAATAGTTCTTTTACTTTATCTTTATGATGCACATAATTTCTGTGTTTTTGCTATTTTTAACAGCTATCCCTGACAACGCGCCTGCTAGTCATAATCGTTAACGATTGCTGAGCAGTAGAACATATTTAAATAACTCCCGCTGAAGAAGGCCGACATGTCGATATATGCGTCGGTCTTAGAAAACTCCTTTAGTCCCCAGATAATACATGTATCACATATCACGTACGGTATTTATCAGTGAAATAAAATAGCTACCTGGTTTCTTCAGAACTCAATTGTCACTCAAGCTGCATATAAATCTCCCTACTTACTTTTTTGTATGTTTAATCTCTGCGTGAGAAAGTCCTTCACTTCTTGCACAAGAAAAAGAACCATTTCTACATAATATACTATACAAAAATGAAGCAAGATGGCCGTGATGGCTTTATTGCCGCATCGCCCAATTGAATACCATTGGTCTTATTCAGTGGTCATACACTACACTCAAATATCCAGATATGAATTCACATACAATACCAAATGCGGCGTATGTATACTTTGTTATATGGGAGCATTGAGGCAAGTATCAAACTCTTTTTGGGGAGTAAAATAGCCTATATACAATAGGCATATCGACAATATACACCCATCTACGGTGTTCCGTTTGAACAATCGTGACTTTTTATTGAATGCTAAACCGCGAGCTCAGTAGGTAGAGCGTTGGTCTACGGATCGCGGGGCCGCGAGTTCGATCCTCGGGCGGGGCGTATGTTCTCCGTGACGATTTGATAAAAGACATCGTGTCTGAAATCATTCGTCCTCCACCTCTGATAATTCATGTGGGGAAGTTGGCAGTTACTTGCGGAGAACAGGTTTGTACTGGTACAGAATCCAGTTAAACTGGTTAGGTTAACTGCCCGCCGTTACATGACTGAAATACTGTTGAAAAACGGCGTTAAACCCAAAACAAACAAACAAACAAAAACCGCGATGCACGATGGTACGATGATAAAAACGCGATGGCGCGAGGCACGATGATGAAACAACGATGGTACGATGATGAAAACGGAACATCGTGCATATCTTAAAATCAAACATTCGTTTCTTACAATACCGCCCCAAATCCTAGATTGTAGACCAGAAAATTTGACAACAAATAAAGAGGGATTTCTGTGGATATACTGTAATAATGATAATGTTGATGTTGTGTATACACTGAGAGAGGAAAATTCTTATGCACATCTACATAGGGGATTTTTTCCGCGTCACCTCGATTTTGACGCTCACACTCACACACAGTGGGGGGGGGGGGGGGTGGCGGATACCCACTTGGCTACATCCGTTTGTTTTGTTGTTGTTTTTGTGGGTTTTGTTTTTGGTACTTTCGTCAACTGTGTTCACTATCCAGTTGAACCACCATGCAGAACATGTCTTTATGTTTGTTTGAGAGATCATTTGTTTACCTTCACCTTCAGAACGGTGTATAAGATTTTTATTACACTATAAACGTCTGTGATAAAAACATGAGAACATCACAATTTATATGTACGAAGTCAAGACCAGAACACTGGTCTTGGAACGATCGAATGCGTTGGACTGTAAAAATCTAACGGAAAATAAAAGTGAGCTCCCACGTTTTCTGAGTGTTTTTTTTTTATGTTATTTGTGCTGAATAAAAATGTACGTGCAATAAGCAGTTTTATGTGCTAGTTTCTTTTGGTGGTTCTATATTTTTGATTTACATCTTTTGAATCCGGTGAGGTTATTAAAAGTTGGCAGTACAAAGACATTTCGTTGCCGTTTTTCTATTTTCACCATTTTTTTTTATCAAAAGCGTAATGTTAAGAGACTTTAGAAAAATGATTTGACAAAGAAAGTTGAATAATTTTATTTATTTATCAAAATGCCCTGCTTATAAGAGGATTAATTGTTTTTACAAAATCAAGGGAAAAGCTCTGCCCTTTAGTGATCTATATTTGTATTAAGTTTCATGAAGCTCCATCAATGGGTAATTTTGTTTTATGGATTTTAAAACAACTGAAGGGCTTTAACTCTGCTGTTACAGAAGAGATCCTGATGAAAGATACGCATGCTCCACTACCCTATAGTGATTTATATTTGTATTAAATGTCATGAAGACCCATCAATGGATTATTTTGTTATGTGAGACGTTTAAACAGCGCTAATTATCGTGTTTTCGCCCCGCGCCCCCGACATACCAGTTACTAAATCTCGCCCGCACCCCCCATGGCCAACATTCCAATACATTGACCAGTAGTTTCGGCAAAAGTAGTCTCCCTTGAATATACACGGATCGCGGACCCGATAACGATTATCGATAAACAGTTTTCCTATAGATTTGTATAGGAAAATATATTTCAACCATTAAAAGCGTATTTTTATCGTTATTTAACGAAATTTTATAACCTCGTGAAGTAATCTTCATTTTTTGCCATTTATTTCAATGTATTTTTTATCGATGTGGTACAAAAACTTATTGCTTCCATTTTTGTTTGAAGTTGATGACTATGGTTTCTATGTATTTCTATATAAAAATGTGGAAAATATCGTATATGTCAGGTTTTAAAAGGCTAAAAAATTATTTTCTATCAAAATGACATTATTTTATAACCTCGTGAAGTATTCTCCATTGTCTGAACATTGTCTGGGTATTTTTTATTTTAAAATTGAAGAGTGACAAATTGCTTCCATTTTAATTTGAAAATGAAGTAATCGCAATCTTGAGCACGCTTTTCACATACATTGTATTTACTTGACGGTACACGGCAAGGTGTATCAATGTATTGCATATCCGTTCGAAAGTTTTATTTATTTATCTATTTAGTTATTTAGTTACTTATCCGTCACTAGTGCCAATTATATATTCTGTTTAATATTATGATTAAAGGTAAAACTTCCTCTGAATTGGCAAAGTTTAAGTCACATCATTGGTCTTAAAAGGTCCGCATAATATCGAAAAGGTAATTAGAATTAATTCTATGTAATTGCTGTACACAAACTGTGTGCCGGAATATTTTTTGATGATATTACAATAAAACGTACCTCGTTGATTGAAACATTTCGCGAAAATTTTGTATTGGATTCACATATATATATGGGCCTAAAATGTTACATACAACCATGGCTTATTTACGTTCACTGATCACTGCATGAATGTAAAAGTATAACTTACAAATTAATGAATGATGGTGATTTTAACTGTGATGATAATGTGATTAATTGACCCGTCCGTGCATTTCAGTGTTATAGTAGAAACTTAAACTTTAACTTATTTATTGAATACAATAATCACTTTCACCGGTATATGACCCTTTTCACTATCATGATATTGGCAGATGTCTTTTATCAATACAAAGACTTTTTTTAGTTTACATTATATCTGTGTTTTATTGTTATAACTATATTATTATTATTATTATTATTCTACATTCATTAAAGGAAAATTAATTCCTACTTCACAAATCTTCATGGTCTAACAGGGACCGCTGTTGCGCAAAATTGCCCATCTATTAGGAACTATTACATAACCGCTGATAAGCAGCAGATAAGACGGGGGTTGTATATTGGATTAGCATGGGAGACACTTCTCTACCCATATGCTTGACAAATGTTTTATGGTCTTACTGCGAAAATTGTTAAACATTAAAGTTTTATTGAAATACAATATTTTTAATACCAAACAGATATTTTAGATTAATGTAAGATAATAATCTTTTTATGTGTTTAACACTATTATAAAATGTAGTTTTTTTAACAAATGTACATTATAGTCTCTCGCAAATCATGAAGAATATTTATTATAGACGTATGTTGGGGTAATTAGCATAGCCTGGAGTATTTATCTCGTCTCCATCCGGTGTATTCGCAAAGGCACAGTTAATATGCAAATTGTGAAAATTGAAATTTTCAGGGCGATGAATTAAAAAAAAACAACAAAAAAAAACAAAAAATTTGAGAACATATTTTAACAACATTACGCTTCACAGCAACAAGGAAACAAAATCTTTCATAATGGATTTTAAAAAAATGACTTGTTTTGTGTGATGTTTTATGTATATCCTTTACGATTAAAAGGTGGCATTTTTGATTTTCATATTTTCGGCCCACACATGCAACTAAACTTATAACTAAAGCAGCAAATGCATGACAGAAAATACACATTACATACGCATAATGATTCAGACATGCTGAACAAGTATTTTACTGTAAAATCCATGCAGTTTTATTAGAAACTGATTGTGCATTACAGCAGAATATTTTGTACATTTTGCTTGCTGTTTAATATATAATTATTTAATTCATGGTACAATGTCGGTATCTAGCAAAGTCCACATTTTTCTCGTTTAAAATACAATTAATTACAGTAGCTTAAAGATGCGTTATATTCTGCTTTAATTTGCATCAAGATGCGCTGTTCAAAAATCATATATACAATTACCCGCTTCCTCCAGTCTTTTAACATCTTTTTATTTCTTATCTTACTAATTTCTTGTCGGTTGACGGGCATAAAGTCTAGGTCCCCAGCAGGAAGTTTACCTGTTTATTGATATTTTAGTGTAAAGGGAAACAACTACAACGGTGCACAGGGCAAAAAATCAATACCGACAAGAGTTGCGGTTCTCGTATATTTTACGCTCAAAGTTGGGGATGGCTAAATAGCGAATTTTCGCCCCGCGCCCCCGCCATTTTAGCTTGTTAATTCTCGTGTGTTCGCTCATCGCAGAAATACCCTACCCTATAGTGATCTATAATTGCCCTTTCGAGTGTTCCGTGCAGATGCGCGTCTGTGCAGGAGAAATGTACACGAGTGCAAAAGCAATACTAAAACATTTGCTTGAGTGTCGAAGTCAAAGCTGTTGGTTAAAGCGTAAAGAGAGTATACAGTTAAAACTTTAAAGAGTGGTTAAAATAGTGAAAAACAGTATTTTTTACGTTTCCCACTGTATTCAAGTGTGGCCACGTCAAGACTGACAGTGAGTTCAATGAGATAAGAAGAAATACTTGAAATCATAGTATGGAGTAAGGATCTGCCTGTAGAAAAGGGATGCAAGTATATAGTGAAACAGAAGTGGGTAGACGTAAGAGGTCATCAGCACTGCAACTAGACCATGCACTGTCTCAAAGAACACTAGTTGTTTTTTCATCTTCAAAGGAACGCCACACTGCATGAGTTCTTTAACATGTAAGCCTTTTTTGAGAAACTTAAAGGGGACATAGGAAATATTTTATTTATCAGGTATGCACGTGTTAGCACCACGTGCGAACGTGTTAATTAACACGTGCGCACGTGATAACTATCACGTTTGCGTACGTGTTAGCTACACCACGTGCGAACGTGATAGTTATCACGTGTATTTCATTTATCACGTGCGCACGTGTTAATTAACACGTTCGCACGTGGTAGCTAACACGTGCGCATGCGGTGCTAACACGTGCACACAAGATAAATAAAATATTTCCTATGTCCCTTCCATGCCACCGTAGAAACTGCTACATGTGGAGTAGTTCTTAAAACACAAAGAAATCTGGCAAAGCTTTAAATCTATATAATAATTTCTAATAAGCTCTTATCCGCATGACCTATTTACCCATCGTAAAAGACGTTGGTGACCTGAAAACGACTATATATACACGGCTACTAAACCCTAGCGCCACCACCAAAAAGTGATGATAAGGAAAGGAGATACCGGCATTTCCGTGGTGCAGCTATCTTCACATTGTAAACAGGAAAGTAAAGTTTACATTTTGTTTTATATTTTAATCGATAGAGCTTATTTCGAAAATTGGAGAATATAGTGCTGTGTAAAAAGACTTTTACTACAAATTGACTGTAACTGTGTTAAAATAGCATGTAAATCAAAGAAGTATAAAATACATTATTTTTATAGCTCTTTTTGTGTAAATTGAAATGTCAAAAGCTTTCCTCTTGATTTGGAAGTTTGCATATTTTGATACCTGTTTGTATTCCAACTACATTTCGATGCATAAAATTATTATAAGAATGTCATCGTACATCACGGCTACTAAACGCTAGCGCCACCACCAAACTGTTGTGATAAGGAAAGGAGCTATCGACATTTCCGTGGTGCAGCTATCGCCCGTTTCTACTTGTAAACAAGTGAGTAAAATTTATATTTTATCTTATACTTTTATTGATAGAACTTTTTTCGAAAATCGGAGAATGTAGTTCCGTGTAACAACACTTTAACTACAGGTTGACTGTAATTTCATTAAAATATTATGCAAATTGTGGTGCTAGGAACTTTTCTCCCGAATCTGACAGTGACACATTTTTATATCGGCCAGTATTCGAGCACTATTCTGATGAATAGACAGACTGTAAGAACATACCTGCATATGCAAAAGGTGTAGAAATGATAAAAAATTATATACGCACACACCATGAATAATAGAATCTTGGGTTAGAAGAAATATACCAGGATTTTTAAAAGTGGTGGCGCTATAATTCTAGTGATGGTGCTATACAGTAGTGGTGGCGCTGTTACGGCATTCAATAATACGAACTGCTGACACATCCGGAACAAAACAAACACCAATATTCTCTAATTGGTAATTTTCCTGCAAGGAATTATGTTATTAAAGAATGAAAAACACGATCATAGGTTATTTACCCTTATGAAACATTCTCTGTCAAAAAAAACTGCCTCGGTAGCCTAGTGGTAGAACGTCCGCTTCGAGTGCGGAAAGTCGTGGGTTCGAACCCCAGCCGCGTCATACCAAAGACGGAAAAAATGTTACTAGTAGCTTCCTCGCTTGGCGCTAAGCATTAAGAGGATAGTGCTAGGACTGGTAAACGCGGTGTCAGTATAATGTGACTGGGTGGGGTATCATGCCACGTGTCTACGGCGTGATATTCCAGTGAGGCAGCACTGTAAAGTTGGTCATTGTGCTCACTGCTACAAGTAGACACTGTCGTTTATATGACTGAAAAGTTGTTGAAAAAGACGTTAACCCGAACACACACACACACACACGCACGCACGCACGCACGCACGCACGCACACACACACACACACACACACACACACACACAAGAAAGAAAAGAACAAAATACTCACAGACCCTTGGGATTTTTGTAGTCAAAGTAAATATTTTCCTTTGTTTAAAATGTTAATGTAGAATTATTTCTAACCTTGATAATATTCTACTTAAATAGAAACATGTACTTTTAATTCAGTCAAGAAAAATAGTAGCAATACATTTATTTCAAACAAAGATTTGTGTCCAGGATGAATCAGTTTTAACGTGTGAATTAGAAAAATAGTCCTCACCAAAATTCTCTCTCAAATATAAAATAATTTTAAAGACACTGTAATCTTTTAATTTTACTGCTAGAAGACGTGAGGGATGATACATATCTCATTTCAATTCATGCACGACCAAACCGAGTCTGCTGTCATGTTTGTCGGTTTCGGTCCATTGTCCAAAGCGTCTTTTCACAAAATTTATCACATTGTAAAGGTAAATGATAATCTCAAGTGGCACCGCTAGACCGCTCACGTAAATTGAAAGATCTACGTATTTACAGTGTAACAGACAGAACTTTTTACAATTAATTCAAGTCCTCGATTTCAACAACCATATAAAGCTCCGCTGTGGGATTTTCATACATTAAAATTGAATATATTAGCCACAACAGCGCCACCACTACTGTATAGCGCCACCACTAGAGTGATAGCGCCACCACTTTCAAAAATAGTGGTGTTTTTTTCTTTTTACTGTGTTTTTCGTCATTCTTTGGTGTGTGGGAATACGTGTAATTCATTTCTACACCATTTGCATATGCAGGTATGTTCTTACAGTCTGTCTATTCATCGGAATGGTGCTCGAATACTGGCCGATATAAAAATGTGTCACTGTCAGATTCGGGAGAAAAGTTCCTGGCACCACAATTTGCATAATATTTTAATGAAATTACAGCCAACCTGTAGTTAAAGTGTTGTTACACGGAACTACATTCTCCGATTTTCGAAAAAAGTTCTATCAATTAAAGTATAAAACAAAATATAAATTTTACTCACTTGTTTACAAGTAGAAACGGGCGATAGCTGCACCACGGAAATGTCGATAGCTCCTTTCCTTATCACCACAATTAGTGGTGGCGCTAGCGTTTAGTAGCCGTGTACATGCAGATGATCGAAATGTGTATGATACTTATAGATGCAAACGTCAGAATTAATGAAATCTCCCTTACAAGAAATATGCCAGTATTTTGTTGGAAGTGGTGGCGCTATCACATCAGTGGCGAAGCTATACAGTAGTGGTGGAGCTCTGGCGTATAGTAAGTGTTAAATGTCTGACCAGAAATAACAAGTGTTATTCGTGAGAAATATGACGTTTTCTGTGATCGCCATTCACCTTTTAATTCTCATATCTTTAGGGTTATTTTAGAATTAAGAGAAACATGTGTGCGAACAATTAGTAAACGATTAATTTTTGAATCACACGAAAATTATATATACTCTGGTATCACTGATAAATTCTGCATAGTATTACGCTTTTTATCTATTGCAGATGGATAGAGAATTTCAAGCGGAAAATGAAATTAAAGTGGGCCTCTCCAAACAACCAAAAGAAGAACACTATCTTGCCAAGCCTTTTCTCCAAAAGGAATAGTACTAGTAAACACAAGTACAACACGGATAGCAAGTTCTGCAACAACAAAACAAACTCCATAAAATATCGCCATACAAAAGAGCTTAATTTGTTCATCGATCAAAAGATGTGTCATAACAAGTGACCTTCCGAACAGCGCACAACTTTGACAAGTCATTCAATATCAATTCAAGAAACACATAAAGGATTGAGAAAATTCTAATGATGACAATTAATATGAAGAAATATTTGAAAATGTTGTGTGACACCTTACTGCATTCATTTGGTACACAAAGCACTCTGTTATTAGTCGACTATGTATACTGACATTTCTTGAAGAAACACATGGCTATGTTATTTGTTGGTAAAATGATTTGCTATGTACTTTTTAATCGTTTCTGTTTTACTTTCTTTGACAAAAATATGAGTTATATGAGAAAGAAAATGTGTTCATTTGGTTCAGATCTAAAACAATCAATATAGAAGTGTTAATTCGTTACCGCAATAAAACCATACGCCATAATTCACGCGATAGCTCCACCACTTTTAAAAAAAAATACTTGCATATTTCCATTAGGGGGAGTTTTATTAACTGTAATGTTTGCCTGAACAAGCATCATATATAATTTGACCATTTGCAGATGTGATATATAATGTGTCTATCCATCGAAATGTTTTTCGAATACATATATATATATATCAAATACGCAAACGTCCGCACCAGGAGAAAATCTCTTAGCACCACAATTTATTAAACACAATTAATGTCAACCTGTAGTTTAAGTATTCTTACACGGCACTACATTCTCCAGTTTTCGACATAAGTTATATCAATAAAAATATAAGACAGAATGTAAATCATTACAATTTTAAACCGGCGATAGCTGCAATTTAACACGGAAATGTCGACAGCTGCTTTCCTTGTCACCACTTTTTGGTTGTGGTGCTAGAGTTAGGTAGCCGTGTATATAGTCGTTTATAGACGACAAAAGGTAAGATATCATTCTATAGTTTGCAGGGTTTGTTTGTTTATAGTTTCCAACCGGTAGCCAATATGGGTAACTCCGCCAAAAGACTGTAATTTTTAGTAGGGAATTAGAAAAATACAAGAGACGTTCTAATTCCAGAAACTTCACTGGTTATTTAGCTTGCCATATACACAACAACCTTACACGGGTATGTTATCCCGATGTAAGTAATTTCATTTGGTGAAGACTGGGCTCGAATTCACGACCCCGGGTTTCGTAGTGAGACACTGTTACCACTTGACCACTTCGTCCCCTCTTTGCTGGCAGGATTACCTCTTCGGTTTCACCCTGCATCTTCTGTACATCTGCATAAAGACAATAGTACCTTTTTAAGACATACACCTTCTATCAGCCTTTCTCCATTAAAACTTCATTCTGCTAAATCATTTTATATTCCTCGTACTAGTTTAAATTCTACAGCTATCTTTCGCAATAATCTGCGAATTTGCCTCTCACCTTTAAACTCTAAAACAACCCAATTTTCCACAGAGATGTAGAGGTTACCGGTCTATTAACAAGTGCAATTCTAAGAGGTGCGGTTGCTGCAATCATTTATCGCACAGGTCTACTATCACTTCAAATGTTAATGACAACTTTGTAAAACTAACCACTACAAATAATCAGCATCATGCCTTACTGCTGTAAAAGCCCATGTGAAAAGAAATTGTGACAAAGTTTACGGAAACTTTGGTAAAAACTTATTTTGGTCTATAAGAAATTCTGACGAAATCCTGGATAAAAGAATTAATAATTACAAGGTGTCTTCAGTCAGTACATACGATTTTTCTACTTTGTATACCATTTTACCACATAACTTAATAAATGAAAACCTAACTGCCCTAATTCAAACGACTTTTGCCAGGGAAAATGCTACTTTTCTCGCTTACAATTTCGATAAGGCATTTTTTACTAGTTGCATTGTAAAAAATTATACTATGTGGACCTGTGACGAAGTTTGTAAAGCCCTTTCCTTTTTATTGAACAATATTTACGTCAGGTTTGGGAATGCAGTTTTCAGACAAATAATTGGTATTCCCATGGGAACAAATTGTGCACCCCTTGTCGCAGATTTGTTTTTATATTGTTAAGAACTGAACCACGAGGGCGTTAGCCCGAGTTTTTAAATACTGAAGCATCTGAACGATGAACCCTGGTAAATTAGACGAAAAACCACAAGCCTTGATTGTTTTCATTCTGACATGCTCATTGACATATTTTAATGAATATTATGCTGGACTTCATTTGCCCGAGGAGTAATGTATCGGACGTCATGCGGTAATTTGACGTCATAAATGACGTCATAATGCTCTCTTACTGGTCCGCGCGTCAATCGTTGTTTATCGCACAATATCCAGAGCTTGATTTCCTTCTTTGTTTAACTGGAAATCAAATCGAGCCATGCAAAAGTCGCTAAAAACTAGACGTTCACTTTGGTTTTTCTTTTTTTTAAGCTGTCGGTAGTAAGTATTTTATGTTTTTCTCTTGCTATTTGAAATAAATATTCTTGCTGTATATATTTTTCAGTGTATGATAAATGTCGCTGCAATACACAGTCGTTAAACAGACATTAACGCTTGAAATTAAAACGTATTTTCACCAAAAACACACATAGTCAAAGCAAAAGACGAAGCATTCAAGCTATTTTGGAATTGCGAAGGAAATTCATGTCAGAACCGCTTCTGAATGTTTCATTATCAATCCATGCACATGAGGTTATACGTACAAATATGCATTCACAATCCTGAATAGTTGAAATATTGTTTAAATCAACATGCATATGAATTATTCACTGACCGCCTAGTCGCAAAACTTGATATAAAACTGTTCAACAATTCGCAAAAAAAAAAAAAACCTGTACGCCTATTCAATAAAGAAATGATGAAGTGTTTGGGCTTATAAGCTCCAGACACTGTATTCTATGAATTAATAAGTATAAGTTTTGTATTGTATTTTACTTGCGACAGTCAAACAGTATTTATTGGTCTATTTCACCAACGATGTCATCTGGGCTTGTCTTCGACAAGAAATAGAAGCTATATGGTGTTTCCACTAACATACGAGAGTATATATTTATTCCGCTCAGTTTGACAGAACACTTTGTTTTTCATTTTTTCTTTGTATTTTTAGCTCCACTATTCGGAGAATAGGGGTGCTATTCTTCTCGCCCTGGCTTCGGCGTTGGCTTTCTTGGTTAAAGTTTTTCGGCAAACTTTGTTTTTCTGTCACATCTTTTTTATTATTGCTTATATCCTACTGTAACTTCACATAACACTGTGCAGCATACAAACAAAGTTTATGCAGCGGATGTGCCCATTATACCCAAGGTCAAGGTCACCAAGATGTTGTACTAAGGTTATTTTCAGGTGAAAGGTTTTGGGCAAGCTTTGTTTTCTGAAACTCGTACATCTTTATCATCAAAATCTGCATGTGTGGAAACAATTTCCCATAAACCTGATTTTTGTTTGTTTGTTTTTTATTTTGTTGTTGTTGTTTTTTTTGTTTTTTTTTTTTTTTTTTGCTGCTTCTTCATCATCGGTATTGTCGATTACTGAAGATGCCAGTGTGTTGTCTGCTTTCACTGGAGTTGAAGACAACCTGAGCACTTTCTTTTTGGGTGATGTAAAAATGTCTACATCTTCTAAACATTTAGATATTTTTACTTTCCAAGCCCCTGATTCTTGAGGTTATAAATTTGTTTTGAGAAGAAATTTCTGATGGAATAATTTGAAAGTTTTTTTTTTGTGGACAGGGAAAATGTTGTTGTTTTTTTTTTTCATTTAAATAGACTGTCTGTTTTACTTTCAAAGTGCTGCCATTGTGTTTTGTTGAGGTGTGATCTATTCAGCAAAAGTAAACTGCGGTAATAACATCTAAACTGGTCCATGACTGTTCTGAAAATGAAAGAAATTATAACTATTATTTTTTAACTGTTGGTTATCATAAAACAAAGTCAAAACATTGAAATATAAGAATGAAAAGAAGTTTTTAACAGGCGTACAGTTTTTCGACTAAGCGTACAGTCAGGATTTTAAAAAATGTGATTCGTGGGACAGTAATATATCGAATAGTGGGACATACATGTCCCAGAAAAAAACACATTTTCCTGAAAACGTATTCGTTATCACAGAGTCATGGTAGTATTTATTTAAGGATGCGTAAGATATTTATCTACGAAGTACTAAAGGTTTTAAACCTTTGTAAAATCTCAAGATACGTGTATTTCAAAGAATTGATAGTTTCATTACGAAATCGAACAAATATCAACACTTGATTTGACTTGAAACTAAGTATCTAATGAGTTTTATCAGGCATATTTAATATCTACGTAAACAGTATAGCTCTTAGATAATATGTAAATTAAAAAATACACTTACTTTATGCGATATTAACGAAATAAACAAAGAAAATCCAAGCCATCCACAACAGCAAAAACTTAGTGTGTGTTTTGATTTTTGAACGCCTAGTTTTTGGCGACTTCTGTTTGGGCGTACAGAGAGTATGTACACTGTGTTATCTAACTGTTTTGAGACACACCGCATGTTTGGTGTTCAGCTGTTTTACAGTTGGACGCTACGCTTTCCTCTTTGATTGTGTCTGGCGGAACAGGTGGAGGACTCTATGATAGGTAGTTCTTAAATCCCAACTATTTTGATTTCTGTCTTCTGGCCTGTTTCGTTCGGGACCTTAAGGGTGTTTCCCTTTTTGCTCTGTCTTCTGCAAAGGCATTGAGTACATGTTAGGGTTTCACCTGGCGTGGATAACTTTTATTTACACTGTCCTGTGACTCTGGAACATGGTGGAGGTAAGAGTGAGGTTAGGTGCATCATAAACCGGTTTAAGCTCCCCAGTGGTGGTTTTGCCAATGACTGTTCCAAGGCAATGCCCCACTATGTTCCTTTATTTATTTGTTTTGTCCTTGTGTGTTTGCTTTGTGTTAGTGTGTGTGTTGGTCGTGTGCGCGTCCGCATGCCTGGGTTACGTTTTGGGAGGCTGCGTTTTTACATCTACATCTACAGTGTACTGCCCGACAATCAATACTGATTATAACTGGGAGGCGCTTTGTCTAGGACAGACTGTTAAAAGATGAGCAAGCTCATTAGGTGCAAAGTTAAAAAAAACTACAATTACTAAGATTAAAAACATAGATATAGATTAGAAAGTTACAGTTACCAGCCTCTCAGTGAATAGAATCGAGCTGGGGCTGGACTGCATGTATAGGGGAAGACCATTCCATGACGAATTGTTCTTGGAAAAAATGAGCTGGAATGGTATTGCGTATGAGATTGTGGGATCAAGTAGTTCAGGTTCCTTGTAGGTATGAGATAGTTATGGTCAACTGCAGTAAGACTGTACTTTATTTAAAAAAAATATATATATAAGGGAATTTTGATACAGCGTTGTTCAAAGGCGGGGCAAGAAGGGTTGTTTAGCAAGAACGTGGCTTCCCCTGTTGGATATTCATTTTACAATTGCTTTTGAACAGTCAGTTGGGATGATTCCAGTGTAAATGAAATTTTGTCAAGGTTTTGTTAACAATGCGTGTAAATTTAGACACAGATCGAGGTTTTTGGGGATGATTGGCTTTGAATTGTTAGGATCACAGGCTTTCACTATGGGGAATATGTATTTAACTGATGCCTTCTGCGATGTAATTCTTCACTTTTCGATTATAATCGAATATTAAAGTCATGTTCTTTCTCTTATGCACACCAAATCTATTCATTTGAAGGTGGCCAGTAGCTCTCTTGGATAATGGAAGAACGGTACGGTACAGGATTTAGGCACATTTACAATTTCTCGCGAGAGATCTCCGCCATTTTTATGACTTCCTCGTTTGTTGATTGATTTGTCAAAAATGAAAACCCGTTTTTCTTGACAGTTTGCAATGTAGTGTAAGTTTTTGTAGTATGGCTTTATGTTGAATGATATATTCAAAATTTTGGCGTGTTGCCAGTTACGCAAAAGATTTGCTGTTTTGCAACTTTTTCTGGAAAAATTCTGTGAAGTTTGACCCAAATATCTTGCCTGTCTTTGCAATTTGACAGCTCTGTTCTGCCTCTAAGCTTGTTGTTAAATCATCTGTGGCAAAATATGTGCGGTCTTGCTAAACTGCCCTTCTTGCCCACCCAAACTTCTTGCCTTGCCCACACTGACAGTAAATTGGATGAACATTTGATCAGGTTCGAGATGCCACCCTTTCTTCAACAGGATGTTTCAAATTTTATTGACCGATTACAACTTTAAAAGGCATGTATTTATAGGTTTAATAAACCGGAAGTCCTTAGACAAACAAGCTTTGCGTCTTGGAAGATGGTTGAAAATCATTCAACATGGGATCCCAGGAGCAGCAGGATCGTTTATATTTGCAAAGGCATGCCGTAGCCCCATACCTACGGCGATATGAATTATACGCACGGGAAAGGGTGTGGGGGGTACGGGGGACCTCTCCCAAAATTTTTTAAAATCTTGACTTCATTTGGTGCAGTCTGGCAAAAAATTATACGCACATGCGTAACGCCGTAACGGTAGTTACGCCATTGATTTGGGGCGACTTTCTCTCCTACAGCTGACGATTCCATCGCAGGGATTTTTTTCAGATTTTGGGGATGGTACAGGTTCCATTAAAATGGGGGGGAAAATGTGTCGTAAATTAAAGATTTGGCAAAAAAAAAAGAAACTGATGCAGTGTTTTTAATAATGAAATAACATTGTGTGGGATCTGACTGGCAGTATTATGAAAAATTAAATGATTCATTAATTTTGATGTGAAAAACAATTGTCAAAAGATGGGCATGTTCCTTTGTGTGACTTATACTTTGTAAATTTTATTCATCTTAAATTTGCAAAGCAAAAAAAGAGAAGATTTAGGGGCCAACAAAAGCTATGTTATCATTAAAAAGTTGTCATTTACCAGCTCATGTTTAAAATTCTCAACTACCCAGGGCTGACTTTTTTCCTGTTGAATCCTTAACTTCCAAAATTGGGATAATTATCTCCATTGTCAAAAAAATTATCTGGAGCACTGCAAGTTGTTTTACTCTTGTAGTTGTTGCATCTCTGCTTTATGCTGAACTTGTTTAAGGGTTCAAACATTGCTCTGCTACCCTAGGTCCCAGACAGAGGATCATTCCAGGGTTTCAGAAATCTGCAAATTCATTGGTAGCCATTGGGCTACCAATATTTTTTTCTGGTAGCCCAAGCATTTAATTTCATTTGGCAATGATCATTTCGGTTTGTTTTCTTAGTGCTTGTATACTCCAGTTGGATGAAATGCTTGAGTTAATACAGGGTCTCATAGTTTTAATAGCCATACGCACATGTTGTTATAGATTTTGTTCTCTTTTAAAAATAGCAATTATCATTACTCCTTTTGCTACTTTTTTTATTTTAAAAGATAAAACTATTTAAACTGGGAATTCTTCTCTTGTTAATTATTGCAACATGACAATATCCAGTCAATTTTTATAAACTTGCAAATTCCTTAGGGCAGTATCCATTACAATTTATCTCATGAATAGAATTATTTAAAATTGACAAATAATTCTGTCTGACACAGGCAGGAATATAGGACCGGGGATAAAAAAAATATGACCAGACATATAAAACCCCCTGTTTTCATCCTAAATCAGTCCAAAATGAAAAACATGTGGTGAAATATGTGTATCTTTGAAATGGTATATACGATCTACATACCCTGAAATCCTGAAAATAAGCCGTGGCTTATTTTAAATTTTCGTAACGATTTGGTGGCTTATTTTCGAGACCAGCTTATTTTTATGTCCTGCGAACTTTTGAGTACATATATCTGGTAACGATTTAAAAACCAGCGTATTTTCAAGTGCCATTTTTTTATGCCCCCCAAGGGAGGCATATTAATTTTCAACTGTCCGTCCGTTCGTTTGTTTGTTTGTTCGTTCAGTCGTCACAACGTTAACTTTTTACATGAAGGCACTTTACTCGCGAACCACTGACCCAGGATCTTCAAACTTCACATGCTGATAGTACTTATTGAGTACACCACCCCTACTGGCTTTGGGGTCACCAGGTCAAAGGTCAAGGTCACAGGGGCCAACGTTAACTTTTTGCATGAAGGCACTTTACTCGCGAACCACTTCACCCAGGACCTTCAAACTTCACATGCTGATAGTACTTATTCAGTACACCACCCCTACTGACTTTGGGGTCACCAGGTCAAAGGTCAAGGTCACAGGGGCCAATGTTAACTTTTTGCATGAAGGCACTTTACTTGCGAACCACTGCACCCAGGACCTTCAAACTTCACATGCTGATAGTACTTATTCAGTACACCACCCCTACTGACTTTGAAGTCACCAGGTCAAAGGTCAAGGTCACAGGGGCCAACGTTAACTTTTTGCATGAAGGCACTTTACCCGCAAACCACTTCACCCAGGACCTTCAAACTTCACATGCTGATAGTACTTAATGAGTACACCACCCCTACTGACTTTGGGGTCACCAGGTCAAAGGTCAAGGTCACAGGGGCCAACGTTAACTTTTTGCACGAAGGCACTTTACTCGCGAACCACTTCACCCAGGACCTTCAAACTTCACATGCTGATATTGAGTACACCACCCCTACTGACTTTGGGGTCACCAGGTCAAAGGTCAAGGACACCAGGTCAAAGGTCAAGGTGCTGCGGGGGGCATTTGTCACCATTAGTGACAGCTGTTGTTTCTTACCGGTATTTGACTTTTAGTAAAACCATCGATGTCCGTAAATACTTATACTTCTGACATAATTACCCATAGAAAAAGTTTTGTCTGGCCTAACAAACAAATACACCTATGTTTCAATCGCCAAACCATGAACGGGTATAAAAAACTTACACAATACGTGACAATCACCGCATTGTGTTATCAATTTAACAGTTTTATAGGCTTTCTTATATAGCGGTATAATTACATGTATGTTGGTGTTTTACAAGTTGTAATAAATGGAAACGCCAAAACAAAATTGTAGGAGCTATACGAGGGAATTTAAACTGAACGTTGTGTCTCATTACAAAATGTTAGTTAGAAATGTTAAAAATAAAGTAATAGACACAGCCCGGCATTTTAACATAGAAGAAACTAATGTTAGACGTTGGCTGAAAGTCAGGCGGACATTAAAAACTCACCAATAGGTTCTAAAAGTACCGGTTTGGGACGGAGAGCTTTATTTCCAGAAATGGAATCTCAGTTTCATCAAGAATTTCTTGAAATTAGAGAAGAAGGACTGAAAACAAAAGCTTGGTGGTTCCAATCCCATGGAAAGGAACTTTAATACAAAAAGGTGAATGGCTTATTTTTGAGTACGGCTTATTTATGAGCCCTTTTTGCCTGTAGTGAAATGGTGGCTTATTTTCGAGACCGGCTTATTATCGAAACCGGCTAATTTTCGGGATTTCAGGGTACATCAGTTGAAAGGGGTGCATTTTTCATCACATATTTTTCATTTTGGATTGGTTTAGGATGAAAATGGGGGTTTTCATCTGTCTGGTCATATTTTCGTCTTATCTCTGGTCCGATACTAGTGCCTGTGATTCTTGACATCTTAAAGTAGTTAAATAAATGGACTAGAACCAAGTAAATGACGTCTCTCACTTTCTTGGCACAGTGTATTCACTTATCCGAATTTATGTTTGTCCTAAATTCTCAATAGTTTCTGACATGAACTTACTGATTTTTGCTAAATCATGGTTGATTTTTTGCATGTTGTGCAAGTATTTAAATTAAAAAGCATAAACTGGGTGTAAACACTAAACTGCCTTGTAATAAAAATGTCTCTCCTCTCATTGCTCGATAAATATTGAGGTCAGCAAAAATGAAAGTACACTTTACCAGGTGGCGGTAAAATGACGTGATTTTAAGACTGTTCACCTATTGTTTTAGACACTACGGTTTGAACACTACGGATCAGCGACTTTGGTGCTATTGGATCAGTCTAAAATCTCCTGATGCACATGTTTATGTAAATATTTGCTTCTGGGTATGATTAAACGGTTAATTGTTTGCCGATTGTGACAATAGATGGTGACATAATTAATGCCTCAGGCATGTATCTCTCAATCAACAATGGGATTATAGTCAACTATCAAAATTATGTTTGAAAACTAGAGTACTGATTTCCAGGCTACTCGATATGGAGTTTGAAGGTAGCCGGCCAGGCACGCTCTAACAAAATTTAGTAGCCCAACAGAATTTTCTGGTAGTCCCTGGGCTCCGGACATGGGATTTCTGAAACGCTGCATTCTCTTGAATTAGACTGATTGTGGCCCTCTAAGTAGCTGCCTTGACTGGTAGAGTACATTCACAAAAAATTTGTCTCAGAAATCTCGAGTGTTCTAGACCTGTGCCTTTTGAGCAGTGGCATGTATGTCTGCAAGTTGCAACCAGTCTTAGCTGACATTGTTATGCGTTCATGTGTTCTCATCTGTTTCCAGGGTGTAGCCTTGGAGTACTAGTTGGTTGGTGAACGCTTTGACTTCTTTCTTCTTTGGTTAGTTAAGTGCATTGGTTTATAAAAATATGATAATTATACTTTCTATCACTGTCATTTCTGTGCAAATCCTATTAGACTAAGTAACACTATGTAACAATTTACTGACTATGGTGTCTCTAGCAGTTTATTTCTTCTCCAGTTCTAACTATATTCAATATTGAATGTATACTTCTATAAAATTTAGGTCAGGCTTTATTATGGGCTAGAAAGGGTTGATTTATCCAGAGTTTTGTGACCAAATTCTCCGCTTTATTAGAGGTCCACTTTTTACAAATGCTTATCAGTCATATCTTGAATATGTATTTCTGTGTGATCTCTGTTGAGTTTGGTTACTAGTGCTTAGTTTAATAATAGTTATGTGCTCGTGTTTTAAGTAATTTATTCTAGGCTATTGCTCCTACTTTACAAGACGTACCTAAACAGAGTCTGGTATTAACTATCATGGTTGCATTCTATGCTACCAAAGCATCTTCTTATAGATTTTATTAACTGTCACAACAGCAGTCATTTAGTACTGTGTGACAGTCATTAAAAGTCTCTTAGTACTTGGATTCACTGTTGTTAAAAGTAACTGGTCGTACATGTAGGCTTTGGGGTCATTGAGTCTATTCAATATGTGTAGAACTCCACTTAAGCAGGGATGTGAGTGGTGTGTGTTGCAATTTAATTTACCTTTCATGAACCACATCTGTTATTTTGCTTGGTTGCATTTTGTGCTTTTAAAAGGATTTTCTTATCGATTTCTAGCTCCACTATTCGAAGAATATGGGGGGAGCTATTCTACTCGCCCCAGCGTCGGAATGACCTATTTGGTGAAAGTTTTTCGAACTGTTTTGTGCCCCCCCCCCCCCCCCATATGTGGGGCATATAATTGCTCTTGTCCGTCGTCGTCGAATTCGTGAACGCCAGCTCAAAGTATGTATAAATAATGAAACCTGCATGAGTCTTTATATGATAGAACTTGCGCACTCTATTTCGCTGCCCCCCTAATTTAGAGTTATGGCCCGAATAGTCAAAATGCTCATTTTCACCTTGTGACACACCTAGCTCAAGAAGTATTTGATATAAATTGATGAAACCTTGCATGAATCTTTATCATGATATGAATTGCGCACCTCCTATTTTTCATCTGGATCCGCCCTCTATTTCCAGAGTTATGGCCCCTGAAATAGTAAAAAAAATGCACATTTTCACCAAATTTTGTGCCTCACTCAAAAAGTATTTAATGTAAATTCATGAAACCTTGCTTGAGTCTTTATCATAATGTGACTTTGCACACTCGGCATTCTTCTTGAGAATTTTAGCGTTTATTACGGAGTTATGGCCCTTGAAATAGCCAAAATAGTGGATTTTTTGTTTGTGATGCTCATAGCTCAAAAAGTATATGGTATAAAATAATGAATCCATTTAATCAATTTTTTTTTTCGGCAAACGCCGTCTAAATTCGTTTTCGTTTCCTATGCCACGTGACTTCAGTTTGCAAATCAAACTACTTGATAATGCATTGTAGATAATTTATCAAAATGGAAGATTTATGTAACACTCTGCCTAATTGGACGAGAGTGTCAATTTCTTTCACTCTGTTGATTGTGCTACGCTGAGTGAAATTTAGACAAAGCGTTTATCCTAAACGACGCTGTTCACAGTTTTAAAGCTAACTTTGGCTCAGTATATTTAGCAAGAATATTGATATATCTCAAAATGATAAGTAAGTTTAATAAATATGATAAAAACCTGTTTAAATACCAACATATGTCAAATTAAAGAAAGAGCTGAATACGGTCTGCGTATCACATGAATAAGGGTGTGATAAGAGTCTTTTATGTAGAGAAGTGCTTTTTAAAAGATTTTCCTTGTTACAATTGTCGTCTGTATATGAAAAGGTTTCTTGCTTTTGTGACTTATTCAGATTGCATATTAAAATGAGTGCTTGTTTGCTTTGATATATTTGTTATAAATTATTTAACTGATTTATTATATATGAATATTTTTCTTTAGTATGGTATGCAAATATTGAACTCAGTTGAAATCTGTTTTATTATATATATGCTATATAATGACTGAATCTCATTACACTGAAATGAAGGTACGCTGCATACAGTTTATCTATGTGATATGACTACGGTCAAACTTTCCTTATGAAACAAAAATATTGAAATAATTACAATTGTATGTTTTGCTTGACCTTCACTTTTTTATAGGTGTGACGTCATTGTCCTAAGATTCGTGAATAGCGAATATGCATTTGTTAAAGCGGGATCAGTTGGCCTATTTTAGAAATTAATAAAAATAATAAATAAAAAAAATCCTTTAATTGATTTTTTTCTCATGTATTCTAATCAAACTTGATTTGTAGCCAACTTTGTTCAGCTGGGACATTTGACCCCTTTTAGGGGCTGCTAGAGCTATAACTAGAAATGCCTTTATATAGCGTCTCATGAACAGCTTGGTGGATCTTTGTCATACTTGGTCTGGAGCATCATTATAAGGTCCTCTTCCAAATTTATTTATATAGGAACTTGGGCCCTATTAGGGACCACTGTAGCTAAAAGTAGATATGCCTTTCTTCGCATTAACCACTAAAATGTAATGGATTTTTATCAAACTCGATGTGTAACAATATCGTTAGGTCTCCTGCTATTTTGTTACAAATGGGGATAGGGACCAATTTAGCTAAAATATAAACACGTTTAATGACCTCGCTTCATGAATCTTCATGAAACTACTGCTGTAATTATTCGTCTAAGGATAAACGAAACAAAATTGCAACCCTACGAAACCTTTGCGAAAAATTAAAATAGAACCATTTAAATTGTTGAAGTGCGGTGTTTAGTTTTGCAATTTGAAAAAAGTTAGATGAAAGATGAATGTTAGATGAAAAATTCATAAACTTCTTTCCTTATTACAATTCGCCGACCATCATTTTTAAAGATATTTCTTGTTGAGGCTATACCCCATTAAGACTGCAAACATTTGAATGATTTCCCCTTATTTGTGACAAATGTACCAGTGGGGGGCACACCCTGTGTCCTACAGACACATTCTAGTTTTTGTTACTATTGCTTACACTTACGTAACTTCCCTATAAACATTGTCCAGCACAACACAGTAATGCAGTGGGGGCCATAATACCCAGGTCAAGGTACCAAGGTTTATACTAGTTATTTAAGTTAAAGTTTTTCGGCTACCTTATTTTCGTCATATCTTTGTTACTATTGATAACTACTTAACTCAGATAAACTGTTCCGCATACAAAGAAAGTATTGCGGACTGGTCCATATACCCAAGCAAGTCCAAGGTGTTGCTTAGGTTATTTTTTAAGGTTAAAGTTTCTCGCAAATCTTGTTTTCTGTCATACTTCTTACTATTGCTTATATCCTACTGTAACTTCACATAAACATTGTCCAGCATACAAACAATGTGCAGGGACTGGGCCCATTATACCCAAGGTCAAGGTCACCAAGGTGTTATACTAGGCTATTTTTAAGGTTAAAGTTTTTCGGCAACCTTTGTTTTTCTGTCATATCTTTGTTACTATTGCTTATATCTTACTGTAACTTAACATAAACATTGTCCAGCATACAAACAAAAAATGTATAGGGGCTGGCCCATTATACCCAAGGTCAAGGTCACCAAGGAGTTATACTTGGAATTATTTTCATGTTAATTGTTCGAAAGCTTCGTTTATAGACATATCTTTTGTACTTTAAAAGATAATGACTTGAAATTAAAACTATTTCTTTGTAATCATGATCTGCATGTGTGGTTACAATCCCCATAACTCTAATTGTATTTTTGACAGAATTATGCCCCATTCATACTTAAAGTTTTTTGGCAATCTTTGCTTTCTGGATATAACTCTAGTACAAAATAAGATAATGACTTGAAACTTAAAATGTATCTTTATCATCATCATATGTATGTGTGGTAACAATCCCCATACATCTGATTTGTATTTTTGACCAAATTATGCCCCTTTAATACATAAATTTTTTGACAAACTTCGTTTTCTGGACATGACATTGGTACTGTATAAGATAATGAATTGAAACTCAAAATATATCTTTACCATCACTATTATTACCCCTTCCATACTTGACCTTTTTTTACCCTGCTGAGTAGTAGGGTCTTTTAATATCTTGGTGTATCTTCCTTTTATAGTAGAGGTCTCTTTATATTCATTTTACTGTCAAATCGCCAAATAGTGGAGCGCGCTGTCTTACGGACAGCTCTTGTTATTATTGGTATTGTTTTATTGTGGTGTTCTCCAGAATCAGCTAGGTCTCTTTGATCTTGACCTTGAACTTAGTTAAAAGCACAGGTATCCTTGTAAGTGATGAAGTGCCATCATGACCTCCATTTTAGCAGGGCAGGTCCAGTTTTAAACTTTATTAAAATCTAATTCTTATTTTTTTTTTGTGTTTTGTACAGGTAAATTTTCAAGATGCCGTTTATACAGCGGATAGTTGATCCAATCCACGTGAGTCGCGTGGAAGTGGACAAATCTGTAACTAATGAACTGGAATGTGTAACAAATCATTCACTTGCAAACATTATACGACAGTTAAGTTCCCTGAGTCAGCATGCTGAGGATATGTTTGCTGATCTATATAGGGAAACTACTACATTCTTCAACAGGGCCAGTGAACTTAACAACAGAGTCGAGCATTTACGAATTAAAGTCACACAGCTTAACCCAACAGAAGAAGAAGGTAAGTAACAATAATTTCCTTTTCTAAGTAAAAGAATTGTTTTGGACATGTAGTTAAGGTTGGAGAGTAACATTTAAGATTGTCAACTTGTAAACTAAATTTCATCAATGCAAGATACAGGATCACTCTCCCAAATAATTAGATCAAAGACATTTAAAATTAAAAACCCTATCATATTTTGTGACCTTTCACTGTTTCAGAACTTGTTGTTGGTAAGCACTGTGAAAATCTACAGTAACAAGCATGAACTGTTGAAGAAAGAGATTTTTTAAATGTTTGTTAGAACTATTAGTAAGTTGTAATGTAAGAAAATTAATATTTGTCCAACGGCTTTATGCTATGGTAAATTTCCAAGAAAATGAAGCAAAACTTTAATAATTTGTTATTGCAAAAATATTCTTTTGTTTGTAGTGTCATTGCAAGACATTCACTTACGAAAGCCTTACCAGAGTTCCAAGCAGCATGATCAGCAGGTTGTGTCGCGTATCACGATACCAAAGGCTATACAAGATGTCTATAACAGATGCGAGAAACCCCCTGCCTTAGATAAACTCAATGTCTACAGGTAATTTCCTATATTTAAAAAGTAATACAAGAGGAACACTCTTACTATTTAAGGTATTACTATTTCATTAGAATCAGTACATGTTGTTTGTCTGTCTGATGTTAGTAATTTGGTTTCACTCTGTCTGAATGAGTAGTGAATGCTTTTATCTATGATTCTAAAGCTTGAAATGCACATTGCTTATGGACATTGCATGGCCCCTAGTCAAGATCACAATGACTGTTAGTACAAATACATTGTCTAGTCAATATCTTGAGACCCCTTGACTAGCCATCCTCATACTTGGCTTGCATATTGCCCATGTGCAGTGGATGACATCTGTTGATTTTGAAATTTGTTGGTCTAAGTTCAAGGTCACAGTGACTGTTTTTGACTCAATATCTTGAGAATGCCTTGACCTTATCGGTTGGTTGACCAGAAACAAGACTCTCTTTTTTTGGCCTAAGCTGGTTTTATCAGAAACTTCCACTCCAAATACTTCCAAATATCAAACATGTTTTATTTATCATGAGATAACCCCACAGGATTAGGTACTTAACTCTAGCGTACATTTTGTCAAAATTGTGGTCTTCGATCATAAAAGTTGTGGAAGTTTTGCATGTAACCAGGTTTCTCAGAAAATTAATACATAACTGAATGTTTTTCAAACTCATTATCATGAGGCTACCTCACAGAGCAAGTGTCATAACTCTTTGACTCTTATTTTGTCTGTGTAACACCCATTGTTAACATGGAAATTTTGTGCAAGTATCATGAACCATTGATTTATCAGAAATTACTTCAACTTAAGCTCGGAAGTGTTTTGACAACATCTTTTTTTATCATCATAAGCTGACGTTGTCTCTTTTACAGCCTAGAAAATTTTAGTAAAGTTTTGCTTGTAAGCTAGTATTATATGGACATGTTGGAAGGGTTTAAAAATAGTTATGTGCACTTTCATTTGGCAACTCATTTAATTTTAAGGAGAGAAAAGTCACACTAATACTCTGCGAAAACTGGATCCATGTGGTTTTAGCGATTTAACTATAATGATGTGGCTTTAATCATTTGATATTATAATGATTGATATCCTTTTCCAGTCTTTTTATAAATTTTCCGGTACAATATAATTATTATACAAGTATACCGGTAATAATACTTCCATTGTATGATAGATAAGTATAAAGTTTATGATGACGCATATATTATTGTCACATGCTTGTCTTTATCACCTACTTAAGAAGAAGTAATTTCCTTCATGTAAAAAGTGTTAAAAGACAAATATGACTGTGTGCCTTTTCACATGTACAATTTATGTGATAAGCTTGTTTTTTGCATTTAGCTCAAATTTGATCAAGTTTATGAAGAAGTCTTTGCATAATTTATTGTTGAATATCCATTCATCTGTTAGGATAAATACAGGCCAGTTGATACAGTGAAAAGGTTCTTTTCAAATGCAAGTCTTGAGTGTAATGTTTTGTTTAGTACATCCTGTGATATACTTAGGTACACTGCTGAGTGACAACTTCCTTGTTTATAGTCTATAACACTGGGATTTTGCCTACACAATATTTGGCTGATAGATAATTTTGTATATTTGTTTAGTGATAGGCTGGCTTAGTGCAACTGAAATCTTCCTGATGTTATAAGATACTTGTTAAAATTTTGGTTTTGAGTGTTCACTCTTACTTCCTTTATGAAAATGATAATTTACTTTTGTATTATATTAAGATTTTTTTAGTTCCCCTTTATGTGATTGAATTAAAGGTTTGTTTACTTAATGATAAACACGGTGAATACCAGATGGAAATGTTATTGAATGTATTAAGACCAAGTGTGAAGTAAAAGGGCATTCATAGTATTGACAGCCGATTTATAGAAAGTTTATACTCTCTGTAAATATAGATAAAATTATAGAGACAGAGTGATTCAGTCATTTGTCAGCAGGTTGTAGCTATAAAAATATTAGAAGAAAAACCCTGAAATGTCACAGAGTAAACATTTAATGTATATTCTAATTTGAAAAATGTCATTTACGAAAATTATAACATTTCAATCTTTGAACATACTATTTGATGCAGAAAAAAAGAGTAGAGTGTTGTCGGGTATATTGGGACACCTAACAAACTTTTTTAACCTTGATTTTACATATGCTTGTTTCGGGACAGGGCATGAAAATTCTGAATTTCCTATCATTTTCGGTCGAATAAAATTTGGCCCCGGTAAAGGCATATGCATATTAAGTGCAATTTATGTGGATGAAAATAAAACCCGTTGGAGGCAGTTTTGGGACATGTCGGGTATTTTGGGACACCTTCATTTTTTTTTTCAAACAGCTTAAATTGAACATAAATTATCATGTTTTATTAGATGAATGAAGTTAATTGAATTCTGTCTATTAATTCGGTATTAAATGCTTATTATCAATTAAGTGTAATACACAATTTTAGCCTGTATCAAACCACAATAGAACAAACAAGTGTGTATCAATAAATTTCGACAAACAGCATGACCGTCTGTTCGATACAGTTCTCATTCTAGTACAGGTAGAAACACATCTTTTAGCCAGAATGCAAACAGTTCCGAGTCCATCCACCCTGTGTTTGTACCCAAGAATAGCATCTGGGAAATCTTCCAGAGGGTTATACAGCACATGTACTATGAGAGGCCTAGACATAAACCAACAGCATCCATACTCATATATGCTGGAACAGTTACCTGAGTGTTAGCAGATGATGTAAAATTATATATTACATATGTTAGGTACACCCCTTGGAGCAAGTACTTTGCCACTTTTAGGACACAAGAGAAAACCAGATTCATTTGCGTTAAACCATCTACTGGGATCTTTCCATATCAGAGAATCTTTCCCCTCTACTGACATGAAATATATCAGAAAACCAATGCTCAACTCTTTTGGATGTCACATCTCTTTAGCTAATTGTTGAGGCATTCTAGAAACTAATTCTGAGTGTCTTTTAAAATGACACGATACCAGTCTTTTTTAACAGTCGAAAATCTACAACAGGAGAAGCCACACCATCAAGTGTAATGATACTTTGAATGGTGTCTAGGATCTCTGCCCTAGCTTATAAACCAAATCCCATTTTCGTCATGGTAATTGTCCAGTCTGCAAGCATGTCCTCCTCTTCCTTCGTTAATATAGTTTCAGAGCCACTGCGAGCCCCAGTTTCAGGCTTAATTATTGTTAATTGAGTTGTTTTGAGCATACCAAAAGTTTTAGCTGCTTTGTGAAGTGAAATGCTTTTACTTCTTAACATAGTTAATTAATATATATCTAGTGACTTAAAGTTTTGACTGTGAATTTGCAATTATGAATACTACTTGCACTAGAACTGGCGACTCATTCTAAAAACACTTAGGAAGATGAAAATGTAATTTTATCAATTTTATGACATTTGGTTCCAATATACCAGACAGCGATAAAATGTTGCCGGGTATTTTGGAACCATTTACAACATATCATTAAGCAGCGCTAACAACAAGCAGACGCTTTGATTTTGATACGAACATGTTTTTCACTCTAGAAAAAACTATTAAACTGTTAAAATGCGCTTTTTTTTACTTGTAATAATGTCAGGTGTTTTATCCTTTTTTTACGGGTATAAGTAACTAAAAGATTTTGTGCTTCAAATTTCAAAATAAGTTAAAATAACAGCAATGACATGAATGTGCAGACGATGTGTAGACGCCTGCAAAAACAAGTGGACTTGATTATCAATTCAGACTAGGAACAATTAAGGAACAGTGTTCCTAACCAAAAATACGAGATGCGGACCAAAACTGCCTACGGTTCCAGAATACCCGACAACGCTCTATTACTACATTTGATCTACTATTTCATATATAGAGGACATTTTAGAATCAAAAGGATATAGCACTTAGCAGAATGTTGTTATACTTAATTCACACATTCCGAATTGATTATTGGGTGCCCAGAATAATAGACATCTGCACACCCCTAAATTATTCTGTGTTTTAATGGTTAGTGTGAAAGTAATGTAGTTTTAATGTTTTTGGAGAAAGAGGTTATACGCTTGTGAAATATCACGAGTGCAAATTTAACTGTTGAAGCTAGATCATATTTACAAAATATCTGCTTTGATATTATCAAGACTTAAGTCTTTAATCGCGTTAATATTATTCATTTATGATTTTCGGTAAATTTAGTGAATAATGATTTATTTATGTTAATTTGGATATATGCTCCTTTATAACTTATTGATGTAATATTTAATATTTTCAGTCTCAAGGCCATTTCATGGATCTATCTTTATGCACATAATTTTATCTCTTGTAATTATACAACTAATTACAAAGTATATAGGGGCTGTATTTGAGTCATGTACCTCCATCTATTCCTCCGTCTATCGGTCCGAAAGAAAATCTCCGCAACTATCCAATGAATGCAAAGCATATAACTCAAGCCTTTAGGTCCACAGTCAAGATTACACTTAGAGGCCAAATAGCTTTACTTCGTGTCCATATCATGTCTTCAAAGTAGCTTTAAGGTATTTTATTAAACTAGCATTAATAGTTTACCTCATCAAGATGATATACAGAGCATATGAGCCAGGCCTCTTGGTCAAGGTCATGCATAGAGGTCAAAGGTTAAATAGCTTTATTTTGTGTCCACTTCATATCGGGATTTTCATGACACTAGCATCAATTGTTCAGAAGAGCACATGACCCAGATTGCTAGGGTCAAGGTCACACTTGGAGGCTAAAAGACAAATAGCTGCATTGCATGTCCATGCCAAGTCTTCTAAACTACCTCTAAACACTTTCTTAAAACCAGCATCAGTTAATCTCCTTCAGTGAAACTTTATTTAAATAGCTAATGGTTTTACAAGATCCAATTATTTAGAAACCTGTGTATGTGTCAGACAGACTTCTCTAGTTATCCCCCGCCGTAGGCAGAGGAATATAGTTTTGGCGTTGTTCGTCTGTCTTTCCATCCATCCGTCCGAAGCCATATCTAGGAAGTGGTTGGGAATATTTAAATAAAACTTCATGTACATGTTCACCACTATAGGGAAATGCGGCCAGTCAAGTTTCAGTCAGATTGCCTAAGTAACACCAGAGTTATGGCCCTTAGAAGTTTCTAGTGTTAACTATATAGGGTACTATAAATATGGCAATTTCTGCTTCATAACTTGTGACATATTTTACCTACAACTATTAAACTTAAATTGAATTTAGATAACGATAATGTGATAGTGCACACATAATTTTGTCAGGATCTCTTTAGTATCTTCAGAGTTATTGCCTTTTAATTGTTTAAAAATCCACATATTTGTACATAACAAACTAACCAATTGGTAGAATTTCATTAAACTTATTTCATTTTTTTTCCATGAACATTAGTATTTATTATCAACATGTCACGTGAAGTAGTGTACCCACACCTGGTCAGCCCAACCACCCTGGTCACACCCCCCCCCCCTCCCAACCCACCTCCCCCCGAAAAAAAAAATTAAATCCCTTTTTTAAATGTTTTTCAAACCTTCAATGAATATTTATCAAGTTTTGTACCCTCACCCGGTACACACATACACACATACACTCACACCCACACACCCACCAAAAAAAAGTAGTTTTTATTTCATTCCTTTTTCTATGAATATTTATCAACATGTAAAGTTGTAACCACTACCACCCCACTGCCACCCACGTTTCAGATTTCTTACTTGATTGTGCTGTCTTTAGGACATCTGTTATTTTAAGTTCAAATGTACATGACAGTGGCACCAAACTACTCGAGTACAATATTTCGTTCTAGTTGCACTTCAAGCTTACATTTTAAGTAACTCCATATAATTCTAAAAGCTAAGCTTATCACAGTAACATATTCCATTCAAAATAATTTCATTAGTCAGGATCAGCATAACATACCAGTACATTTATTATGTACACTTAAAACATCTGTTTTCTGTTAAATTGATTCTGACTAATGGAATTATTTGCTTCTTCTAAAGTAACATCCTTAACATCCTTAACTTTTTGCCGGATATGTTTCTTTGCCATTCCTCACCACAAACCAGTTTGGTGGGGGATACCAATTTATCAAATTTGCTTTGTATTTATATCTTGACATACCATGAAGTCATAAAATGTATTATGAAAATATTTTCTTGCTGGCTTTGCACACGTAAAATTTCATGTCTTCCCTAGTGAAAATACTGACAATCATTTGAGGTTTATTGAAATACAATGCAGTGAATTTAACAGTTTCTGATGTAAAATGGATTGCCAAATATGATTTCCCTTGCACAATTGAATGTGAATTAAGAATAATATTTTATTCATTTAAAAATAAATGAATTCTTCTTCTGCTTTTAGGCATTTATTTGAATAGTGGTCACACTCATTGTTGGAGAACTGTATTTGTTTTTAGCTCACCTGAGCTGAAAGTGCTCGGAGTGAGCTATTGTGATTGCTCACCGTCCGTCTGTCTGTCATCCGTCCATTGTCTGTCCTTCCACACTTCCCTTTAAAGAACATCTCCTCCCAAACCACCAGGCCAATTCTGTTGAAACTTCACAGGGATGTTCTTGGATGGTCTTCTTTGAAAATTGTTCAAAGAATTGAATTCCATACAGAACTCTTGTTGCCATGGCAACCGTAAGGATAAACTTAAAAATCTTCTTGTCCAAAACCACAAGTCATAGGGCTTTTATATTTAGTATGTAGCATCATCTAGTGGTCCCCTACCAAGATTATTCAAATTAGCCCCCTAGGATCAAAAATGGCCTTGCCCTAGGGGTCACATGGTTTACATAGACTTATATAGGGAAAACTTTGAAAACCTTCTTGTCCAAAACCACAGGTCCTAGGGCTTTGAATTTGATATTTGGTATGTAGCATCATCTAGTGGTTCTCTACCAAGATTATTCAGATTACCCCTCTACAGTCAAATATGTCCCCACCCTGGGGGTCACTTCGTTTATATCTATAGACTTATATAGAGAAAAACTTTGAAAACCTCAGGGCCTAGGGCTTTGATATTTGGTGTGTAACATCATCTAGTGGTCCTCTACTAAGATTTTTCAAATTATGCCCCTGGGGGGAAAAGAGGCCCCACCCTGGGGGTCCCAAGTTTTACATAGACTTATAAAGGAAAAATCTTTAAAAATCTTCTTGTCTTAAACCACAAGACCTAGGCCTTTGATATTTGGTATGTAGCATTGCCTGGTGGTCCTCTACCAAGATTGTTCAAATTATTTCCCTGGGATGAAAAGAGACCCCCACCCTGGGGGTCCCAAATTTTACATAGACTTAAAAAGGAAAAAACTTTAAAAATCTTCTTGTCTGAAACTGCAAGGCCTGGGCTTTTGATATTTGGTATATTGCATTGTCTAGTGGTATCTACCAAGATTATTCAAATTATGCTCCTGAGATGAAAAGAGGACCTACCCAGGGGGTCCCAAGTTTTACATAGACTTATATAGGAAAAAAACTTTAAAAATCTTCTTGCCTGAAACCACAAGACCTAGGCCTTTGATATTTGGTCCTCTACCAAGATTGTTCAAATTATTACCCTGGGGTGAAAAGAGGCCCCAACCCGGGGGTCCTAAGTTTTACATAGACTTATAAAGGAAAAAACTTTAAAAATCTTCTTGTCTGAAAGTTCAAGGCCTAGGCCTTTGATACTTGGTATGTAGCATTGCCTAGTGGTTCTCTAATAAGAATGTTCAAATTATGCCTCTCAGGTGAAAAGAAGCCCTGCCCCGGAGGTCACTTGTTATATGAGTTATAGGAAAAAATACTTCAAAAATTTTCTGATCATATTTCCTAGACTGTTTAATTATAATTACCTGATGATCCCAAGTAATTAGGGGTCACTTGACTTTGACCTTGACCTGTTGACTTACTTTTTTGTTTTTTAAGATACAGCCTTGAAGTTTGGATGACATATACATTTTTGCACACCGATCTTAAAACTTACTTTCAGTGATCATGAATATGACCTACTTTATTAACATTTTAGCATCAGTTTGACATTTGAAACATGTAGCTCATATTACTCAGGTGAGCGGTCCAGGGTCATCATGACCATCTTGTTAGTGTGATATATCTAGATGCACATGAATTTATGTGATTCATTTTGGGCTCCCTGCAGGGTTTCAGAAGTATGTTAAGAATGTGATCTTAAAATGCATGAAAAAATAAGATTTGTGTTGGGTTTGTTTTTCCAGAAAAAAGTCATGGAATTGTCTTTATTATAGATCTATCATTGAAAATATGTATGGTACTTCTGTAATAAAATGTTTTTAATTATGTCTCCCCCAGGAGACATATTGTTTTTGCCCTGTCCGTCCGTCCTTACGTCACACTTCATTTCCGAGCAATAACTGGAGAACCATTTGACCTAGAACCTTCAAACTTCATAGGGTTGTAGGGCTGCTGGAGTAGACAACCCCTATTGATTTTGGGGTCACTCCGTCAAAGGTCAAGGTCACAGGGGCCTGAACATTGAAAACCATTTCCGATCAATAACTAGAGAACCACTTGACCCAGAATGTTGAAACTTCATAGGATGATTGGTCATGAAGAGTAGATGACCCATATTGATTTTGGGGTCACTCTGTCAAAGGTCAAGGTCACAGGGACCTGAACATTGAAAACCATTTTCGATCAATAACTAGAGAACCACTTGACCCAGAATGTTGAAACTTCACACACTCACATACACTTTTCATTGCTGCAATATCTTAAATCTGTTCTACTTGTATCAGTATTTCATATCGTCACCTCAGCGCAAGAAATGGATAACTGCATTGACTTAAAGAAGCACTTATTCACTTTTTGTGCTAAGGTGACGATATGTAGTTAGACACACTAAAAGGTATCAGAACTTCTCTGTGTCAGAACTACTTTTTGTCCTTAGTTTTGCTTCTGTCTTCCTCTGATACTTAAATATAACCCTTCGGGCATATATTGCTCCACTTGAGTATTTAGTCTGCAGAAATCTGTTTTTGTTGAAACTTTAACATTCATTTAGATATGGCTTTTAATTATCTTTTTCATTTTACAGAGAGGATGGAAAAGACTGCATGAAATTCTATACAGATCCTTCCTACTTCTTTGAATTATGGTACTCTGAAATAAAGAAAGATATGGAAAACAGGAAGAAGGATTTGAAGGCAAAACGACAGAAAAAAGTATGTACACTTGTTGTATAAGAGGCTGGTGTAAAGTAATAGTTGGTTTAAAAACACAAGATGGAATAGAATAGGAATGGCCATATTCAAAAATTGAACCCCCACCCACTATGATCCCCTAAACCAAAACAAAACAGCAGTATTTATGTGGCAGCTATATACACATTACACAGCTTGTTGGTGACTAGACACACTGTCCAGGAAATAGATATCAGGCTAGAGCGTACATTCCATATCTGGTAACCAACAAGCCGGTAAACGATTTTATCTTGCAGATTACGCGTTACTTCCATATTTCAAAACTTGAACATTACCTTCTGCAGTTTGAAACAAAATCCATTATCGCATATCTTGCCAACAACTCTAGATCTACTTCAATATTTGATGAATAAATCGTAACTAGACAGCCAAATGTTAAGTGGTTACAAAATGAAACAGGCTAAATACTAGAGAACTGTTGAGGTAATGGTATGATTGAGACAATTTGTGAAGTAACAAAGCTACATACAGTGCTGACTGGAGTCCTTCAATCATAATTTGTTTGGTTTATTATGCTCCCAGAAGAGGGAAGCATATAGTCGGACTACATCTGTCCCCATACATACAGTAGAATAGTTTAATGGCTAGGAGATCAATAGGTTACAGTAGTTCTATTCATTCTGTTTCTTTTATGTGGCTTTAATTCTTCTACATGGCTAAAAAGAACAATAGAGAGAACAAAGTAGTAGCCACTTAGGCTAGCTACTATACCATAAGAATGTTCATCCTTCCATTCTGCAATTTTTGTTGGGAGTGTTTCTCAGCAACCACTGGCTGGAATTTAGCTAAACTTCATAGGAAGCTTCAATCATAAAGAGGAGATGCCCATATATTCTTCGTAATCAGGTGGATGATTTTTATGCCTCCGGCATCAACTGGTGTGGGAGGCATATAGTGATTGTCCTGTCCGTCCGTTCGTTCGTCCGTACAAGGTTAACCAGATGGGACTGTTTCGTCTAGCATCAATACCCCTTACCAGAATGACTTAATACTAATGCAGATGTAACCTGTGACCATTCCTCATCTTCAGACATCACCTGACCTCAGTTTGACCTTGACCTCATTTTGGACTTAGGTTGCTTTATATTGGCCATCTCTTGGTTAACCAAATGGGACTGTTTCGTCAACATCAATACTGCTTTCAAGAATGAATTGATACTAATACAGATGTAACCTGTGACCATTCCTCATCTTCAGACATCACCTGACCTCAGTTTGACCTTGACCTTTTTTGGACTTAGGTTGCCTTCTATCGACAAGGATGCCACCGGGGGCATCAAGTGTTTATTGAACGCAGCTACTTGTTCACTGAGTTATTGCCTTTTGATTATTCAACATTAGTAAATAACAGCACCATCCTTGTCTGGAGTATTTCTCAGCAACTACTTGCTGGAGTTCTAGAAGCTTCTTTTGAAGCCTCGCTACTAAGTACTGAGACAGGGTATGTGCTATGTCGATAAATTCTGCTTTTATGCTTTTTAGATTCAATAATCAAATTTAGGGGAGCATCAGTTGGTTTTACCAGTATTTTCTTGTTAGATCCTGTTTTGTTTAAAGCTGATTAACACCAGCCATAAATTGCACATTGAACAGCATTGTGACTGTAACACAAGACACAAAAGCTTATTCGTACAAGTTATGAACTGGTTCTGTTCAAAAACACTGATAACTTTTATGTTCCTTTTTGAATATCATCAGATTTCATGTCAGAAATGTCATGAAACTTCCACTTTCATCCCATTTCCTGTTAAATCCTTGATTTTGCGTGTATATTAGATGATACTACAACAAACAAACAAAGAATAGGTTAAATTATACTTTGCTTAATGATGAGTTAGCTTCTACATATGAATGATCATAATCTCGGCATAATCTGTCATACAAAGTTATTGTTCTGTTATGTTAAAACCTACATTTTTGTTTTTAAGGGACGATCACCTGCGGGTCATAAGCCAGTCAAACCGAAGCAGATACAGTCAAAAGCAGACAAATTCAAAGATATGAGTATGGGGACAGAATTTCGCAGTGATTACAATGTACCAGTAACAAGACCAAGTGCTGGTATTGGACATGAGGTACCACCTGGATACACAAGACAAAACTCAACCGGAACTCGACCGGAACAGCTCAGTGTCAGACATGATCATACTGGACAGACACACTTACCAGAACAGATGAGCAATCATATAGATAACCAAATGAATGGACCCTATAACATTCATCCTCAGTATCAAATTGATCAGCAGGACCCCAATTCACAGCTTCAGTATCGTGGGTCTCAGAAGATGCATCCAGCTCAAAATCAAAATCAGTCTCCTCGGGACAAACGACAGTCACAGAAAGCAGGAAATATGGCTAGTCCGAATAGACCAAATGTTGCTCCTCCCCCTCCTCCGCCTATGGATCAAGGTTATATTCAAAGGGGAGATAGGGTCAGTATGTCTCCACAGAGGGAGAGTTTGCCACCTCCCCCACCCCCACCTCCACTAGAGAATGGTTATCCAAATACTCCTCAGATGAGGAACCCTCAGTTACAGAATATAGGCTACCCAAGTGGTTCTCCTAGACACATGTCCCCAGTAAGGGACTCTGAACTGCCTCCGCCTCCACCTCCTCCAATGTCACCAGATACCCCAGAGATGCCCCCACCCCCTCCTCCACCCCAAAGCGGACAGCAAAACATCCCTCCTCCACCTCCACCCCTACAGCAGCCTGGTGCTCCGGCTGCACCTCCTCCTCCGCCTCCACCACCTCCTGCCCCCATGGCTCCCCCTCCATTTATGAATGGACAGCCAGACACAATGTCAGTTTCGTCAGAGAATAGTACATACTCGAGCACAGCTAGTGCACGGGAAGTGGAGGTTCCTCCAGAACCACCAAAGATGGCAGCAAGAAATGCTCTTTTAGATGAGATTCGCCTTGGTGACTGTAAGTTCTTATTTTCTTAATAGTTTTACATGTTAATTGTTGACATTACATAATTTTTCTAATAACTCAGACGTGAACTGAAATTGTCTGTAATAGAATATGGTACTACTAACAAATTCGGGCTGTTGTTAAGCACAGCAGTTTTATAAAAAGTAGTAGTACTGTAATTATATCTGAAGTATTTTACCAATATCGTGTTAGTTCAACTATTCCAGGAATAGGTAGAGCAATTGCACTCACCTGTTTGTCGGCACTGGCGTCCCAGTTTGGTTAAGGTTTTTATATGTAAGATTGTATCTCAATCAGTTGCGAGAATGTATTGAAACTTTACACACATCTGTTATATTTTTTCACAAATTTACAAGTTAATGTTTAGGAATGTTTGTTTGTTAAGTAACTGGGTATGAAGCCTTTGAATTCATAAAAAAGTGTGAATACAAGAATACTTTTGTAATGAAAAAAAGTATTTTAACGTGTGGCATTATTATGATTCGTTTACAGGGAACAAAAAATTGAGGAAAACAGAAGAGAAGAAGCAGGAAACAGTGTCGCAGAACAGATTTGATGTGCATGCAGTGATGACTAGAGCATTTGACATGCGTAGAAAAGCTGTGGAGGACAGCGAGTCTGAGGATGATGATGATGATGATGGTGATGACTGGGGAGATTAATGGTAAGTTGTTGTATATATCTGCTGTCCAGGGTGTTGCAAGAGGTATAGCATTTTAATGATGTTCTTGTTGACATGTCCGTAACATAGTTCTGCATAAAGAACAGTAATTCCTACACATCTTTAGAAATAACAGGGCTTTTTTACCTTTTATAACAGAGACCAATATTCAACCTCATCCCAGTTTGAAAAACAGGTGAATCTTCCTAATTTGAAGCACTGAATTTTCCAAAACAAAGAGTTTCCTAAATTTGCAGAAATGTTGAGCTCAGACGAAATGCTCAGTTTGTTTCATTGCATTAATGTCAGTTTGTTTCATTGCATCAATGATAACAGATTCGTATTTCATATATAAGGGACTCAAAATACAGGGCTTATACAACATCCTGTTTATTAATTCACTGTTTAGTCAATTTGCTCTCAGAATATTTTGAAAATAGCGCTGTATGAATTTTTTAACGCAAATGATTGTAAACAATGATATTATATGCCAACAAAGTCAGTTGATTATACATTAACGAGGATTTTATATTTTGAGTCAGCTAACCTGAGCATTTTTGCTCAGATGAGTTTCAGTGATCACTGTGTTTGTCGTCGGTCTGTTGGCATCAACTTTTTATGTGAACGTCTTTTTCCTGGTCAGAATTACACCAAACTTGTCTGTAGTATCCTGGCAAAGTCCTGTCTAAAATAAGTTCAAATGGTTCCGCTTGACTGATTTTAGGGGCCACCATAGCTTAAAAAAAAAGAAAAACATTTAAATCAATTCTTTTCATGAACCTTTTGAATTAACTCCACCATACTTTTTTGTATGCAGCATCCTTGGAAGGTCCTCTTTCAGATTTGTTCAAAGGTTCTGTTTGATGGATTTAGGGGCCACCAAAGCTAAAAATAGAAAAACACCCATTAAATGACTTCTTCTCATGAACCACTTAAAAGCTCAAACTTGGTTTGTAGCATCCTAGTAAGGTCCTCTCTCCGATTTGTGTCTAAAAATAGAAAAACCTTTAAACAACATCCCTTCATATACAATGTACCACTTGTTATTTTCTTCTTGTTTTCTTTTTTTTTCAGAAGATGTTTCTTTAGAACTGATTGAAGTATGAACAAGTTATTCAGCGAGTTAGAGGGATAGACTACCATTCAGATAATGAACTGAGCTAGATATTCCAATCAAGTGTGATAAACATTAGTTTGACACAAAGGAAAAACACTTCGATGTGTTGCACTGCATGCAAGAAGGCTGTAACCAAGGTTTAATTGGATATTTGGAAATGAGGACATATTATATATTGTATATTTTGGGAGATATCTAAGCTATATATAACACATTAATTTATCAAAGTAAGAATTGTAATCAGGCTAGTTCATTCATTTTATTTGTCACCATTACTGAAGGGTTTGCTATTTTTAACCTTTACCCTGCTAAATTTCTAAAATGGACTGGCCTACCATTCAATTTGGGCAGTACCGTTTATTATTCAAAGGGGTGTTCACTGAAAATTTACTGACTGAATAGCAAACAGGCTGGTCTTGGTCTGCACTGGTCACAAAGGCAGAATCACTTGCCACCAGCAGGCTAAAGGTTAAGATTCTTTATTTCTAAAAAATTTCAAACATCCAACTGTGTTGTGATAGACAAATTGGGGTAAATAAAGAGAATTTGATCCTTCATTTTGTTGAAGGTAATTGTTCCAAACTTTATAATGTTCTAATCATATAGTAAGTTATAGTCAGTAGGATCTAGGCCATGCTTGTGTTTACTTTCTGGGACAGCATTGCCTTACAGTGATATTTCCACAAGAAATAAGTGATGTGTTAATGCCAGATTGGTAAAATATCTGTTTATCTTGTATGTGTAACATGCTGTGCATGAAGGGATTATATCTTGTTGTTTAGCATTGTATATTCTTGGTTACTGGGTAACTTTAGCTAAGATTTTTTCAGTTACTTGCCAGTGATGGCAGAAAAATCTAACACAGAGTATATCTTATAACATCTGTTTCATACATCCAACACTACACATGTCAATGTGGCTAGTTCTGTATCACTAATTACAACATCATCCAACAGTCATTGTAGGCACAATGATAAACTTTCATACAGTAGAAGTATATACTATACTTAGCCATCATGCATTTATCATGATAAATCTTCACCAGTGGTCAGGGAAAAACAAGTGACAGAAAAATGGAAAACTGAGTTATAGTATATAAAGGGATGGGGGTTTAGTCATTATGGGGTCGCATCCAAACCCTCTCATATGACACCAACACTGGATTTCAAAGAAGCAAACTCGAAAGTTGTTCAGATAAGCTAGAAACTTTAACCATAATCAAGCTAAAATTAACCAGTATATAAACTAAAGCAAAGGAATAAACTGAGTTTGAAGACCAGTCTTTGAATGCTGCTCTGCAATTGGTCATTTTGAGAACTATGCTCAGAATCGGCCAATCAGAAACTGGAGTTTACAGACTGGTCTCCAAATTGAGCTTTATAATCTGTGTCACTGTCTGCAGAACATACAGTTAGGAGACTGTGGTGGTTTGAATACGATGGTACTGTATCTGTATAAACCATTTAGGACTTGGTTTTGTTGTAAGCTGCTACTAACAATCAAAATAATAAATACAAGCAATGAAACTGTGTTCACATACATTGATTGTTCTCTAATACTTGTTAGTACTTGCATTGTTGTCAAAAAGATTTTAATTTTTTGTGGGTGTTTTATGTGAGTGACTTTCCCAGCTTGTCAGTTTTGAATTTGGTGGAAGACAGAAGGTGTTCCTCCAGGCAATGCTTCAGACTTGTGTGTGGACCCAAGTAGAACCACCGACCTTCTGTAAGCCAGCTGGATGACTTTCTTACTTTGTAGAATTGTTCACACCAAGTGAGGTTTTGAACTTGCATTTGTAAGGAGCAAGTGATTTGAAGTTGACAACTTTAACCACTTGGCCACAGAAGGCCCCTTTAAATGGAAGCAAGTTAAATATTGTTCTTTCAGTAACTACAAAAACCAAAGAAAAAATGGGTTGTAAAAATATATAAGAAAAATATAATATATCATGTACTTCACAAGCTTAAATCTCTTCACCTACTTACAGGGCATTTGTATTGTATTATATAGGCTGTTTTGTATTATTCATAAAGATGCTTTAAATAATAAGGGTTTTAGTTTATATATACATATTTTGTTTTAAAAATGAAGTTAAATTAAAAAAAGTAGGCATAAACCTTAAAGAAATATAAATAATACTACAGTCCTTATTTCAAGGATATTGTATAATTGGCTGTCATACACACATCCAGTATGTCTACTCTTAATTAATATACGTACTTCTGTCAAATAATCTGCTTTTATATTCTTCATTGTTATCTTCAACCATATTCACAGGACATGTATGTGATATTTGGAAAATGTTTTTATCGGCATGAACATTCTAAATTTTGTTAAGAAATAACAATCTTATTACTTAGAACAAGCTGTCATCAGATTTGTTTTGCTTATTCAAAATTGGAATTATTCAATTCTGTTTTCATATCTGGTTTTAAGTGTGTTTTTTTTAGGCCCCCGAAGGGAGGCATATAGTTTTTGAACTGTCTGTCGGTCTGTCAGTCTGTCCGCAATTTTCGTGTCCGGTCCATATCTTTGTCATTGATGGATGGATTTTCAAATAACTTGGCATGAATGTGTACCACAGTAAGACGACGTGTCGCGCGCAAGACCCAGGTCCGTAGCTCAAAAGTCAAGGTCACAGACATTAAAGGATAGTGAATTGATGGGCGTGTCCGGTCCATATCTTTGTCATTGATGGATGGATTTTCAAGTAACTTGGCATGAATGTGTACCACAGTAAGATGACGTGTCACGCGCAAGACCCAGGTCCGTAGCTCAAAGGTCAAGGTCACACTTAGACTTTAAAGGATAGTGCGTTGATGGGCGTGTCCGGTCCATATCTTTGTCATCCATGGATGGATTTTCAAATAACTTGGCATGAATGTGTACCACAGCAAGAGGACGTGTCGCGCGCAAGACCCAGGTCTGTAGCTCAAAGGTCAAGGTCACACTTAGACATTAAAGGATAGTGCATTGATGGGCGTGTCCGGTCCATATCTTTGTCATTGATGGATGGATTTTCAAGTAACTTGGCATGAATGTGTACCACAGTAAGATGACGTGTCACGCGCAAGACCCAGGTCCGTAGCTCAAAGGTCAAGGTCACACTTAGACTTTAAAGGATAGTGCGTTGATGGGCGTGTCCGGTCCATATCTTTGTCATCCATGGATGGATTTTCAAATAACTTGGCATGAATGTGTACCACAGCAAGAGGACGTGTCGCGCGCAAGACCCAGGTCTGTAGCTCAAAGGTCAAGGTCACACTTAGACGTTAAAGGATAGTGCATTGATTGGCGTGTCCGGTCCAAAGTGCCATCGGGTGGCATGTGTCATCCTATGGAGACAGCTCTTGTTCTGTAAGGAAAGAACTGCCACGTTGAAGTATTAGTGAATTTATTTCATAGAAAGTGTCTTCCTTCATTAAAAAAAGAAATGTCATTTATAGTGCACAAACATACGGTAGTTAAATCATGTTTATATTAACTGTAAATATTTATTATTGTAGTTAACTATTTCATTAAAAGTGCAATATGTTTGTGTTGAGACCTGGTATATCGTCTCCGAGTGTGGAAACTGTTTTCATTGTGAACTTTGGTCAAGATACTAAAAATATATAATAAACATTAGCTGTAAATAGCTTTGATTGACACTGTTTGAAATTTTTGTAAAATTTATTTGCGATAAATTGTTCCTGTAACTGGTTTATAATTAGAATTTCCCTGTCATAGATACATCCTTTTTCTGCATGATACTACTGGTAAGTCAGTGAGAGCATAATTTACACATGCCATCCAGTGAAACATTATTTACACCAAGTATCTTTTTAATAAATATTTACGGGCTGGTAGGCAGTACTTAGGTGCCTAAGATGTTTACCGTAGATGTTTGCATAATTCTTTTCATACTTGCATGTTTACATTCTCCTAATTTGTTCCATTAAAAAGTGAAGTTCATTTTGTATAAAGGGCAAAAGGAAAGGTGCCAAAGTTATGGTAACACCACTTATTGATAATGGGCCTTATTTTGTTGATGTTCACATGTAATACCGAAGATTCTGTTGCCATTGTTTGGTCTTGTGAACTGAATGACTTAGAAGTAGTTTTATTGTTAGATACAACAAAGTATGTACAATATATCAAAAGAACTTGTTAACAAATGACAAGAAAATATATTGTATAAATGTTAGAAATGATATTATTTTTTCTGACTTAATGCAAAACAACATAGTATGATTGACAGATTGACCAGGAGTCACAAACAGAATTCATGAATTTGCCAGTTGTATTCTGTTGTTAATTTCATATGAACTTAAAAAAAAATAAGAGTACTGTAAAATCGTTTAATTTCGTGGGCATAAAATTTTGTGGTTTTGGTCAAAACGGCAATTTCATGGGGATATGAATTCGTGGATTTCAACTTTTGAACATAAGATGAATGGGAATTTTACTTGTTCGTTTGGATTAAATTTCATGGATTGACTCGACCACAAAATCCAGAAAAATCAGTCCCCACGAATATTAATGATTTCACAGTAAATATGAGTATTAAATAAAAAAAATCATGTTAAGCTTCGTATTTAGGAACATGCAGTTGAATCTAAGTTACCTGTAAAAATGTACTTTAATATTCAGAGATGATATACTAGAGTCTGCCTTTTGTACAAAATTTCTGGGAATTGTTTGTATTATAATAACTATTTTTTGTACGTAGGAAATCAGACGTGTAGAAAGTGATGTAATATACAATAGTTAGATGTAGTTTGTACATAGTATCTCAAAATAACAGTATATGTACTGTACATTGTACTTTCACAGCACACAGTTTTATATTCCAGTTTCCACTCACCTTATTTAAAACTCTATTAACTAATTAATCGAAGATGGAGGGGATATTGAACAAGAGCTTGGCTTATTTCACTAAAGGTTACAGTAAACATTCAAAAGTAATAAACTTGTACTTGTGCTTCAATAGATAGAGTTTTTTTTTCTCCTATGTTTTATTTTATATGTTGGTATAGCAGTCTTATTCGGGTTGTTAAGAATTTGCTACTTGTAATTAGTTATTTTTTTACACGCTTTAATTTGGTGAGTCACATAGTGTATGAGTATGTTTAATTAGAAGATATTAGTGCAAGCTCTTAGTTCAGCCTTGAAGTAACTTTTGGTGTATAGGTCGAGTCTTGTAGGAATATATTAGAGCCGCACCATGAGAAAACCAACATAGTGCATCTGCGCAGTCTGGTCAGAATCCATGCTGTTCGCTTTCAAAGCTTATTGCAATTAAAGAAACTGTTAGCGAACAGGCTGGTCTGGATCCATGCTGGTCGCAAATGCACTATGTTGCTCTTTTCATGGTGCGGCTCATTTGTACATTATATACTAATTTGGTGCCATGTGTGTTTTGTAGAATCTCGGGTTAAAATAGGGTCAACACTTGAGGTCAAGGTCTATAGGGCACTAAAATATACATTTTGGTACTGAAAACTTACATAACTTTGTTATCAACTCCTACTGCTATCTGTTTTTATCATCAACTCACACGGCAGTTCTGTCAGTTCAAATTTCTATGCTGTCAACTGCATATATATCAACTCACATAGTAATCTGTTAACGAAAGTGTTTTAAAATCATTGAATTATATTTCTATTTAATTTAAGGTAGTGCACACATAATGGCAATTGGTGATTTCCATGCAATAGCATATTCTCGTAAGTATTTGGCATTCTTTGGCTGTTAAGGTAGCTCTACGGGCAACTACACAACTTCCTGTAACAAAAGGAAAATGGCAAAATTGTGTGCAGAGAATTTATGATTATGGAATTTGCTTTCATTGCTATGGATATGTACCTGAAGTTGATCGATCATGTTGGAAAAAAAAATGATGGAATATACTTGAACTCTAAGCCATCAGTAAAGAGATTATGCTGGCTTTTCTGCAGTGTTTACTCATTTTTTGGTTTTCATTACATTCGTTACATTTTTAGTTTGTTGTTCCAGACTATATTAACAACAACAAGAAATGATAAATATATATATTCCTGTAAGGACTTGTGTCATTTACAGTAAAAATTTGACCAGTCAATTCATGCAGCTAATTGGAAAAGTACTGCTTTAATGTTGTGTGATTATGTTTATTCATGTTTCTATGGATATTGGTCGAGTTTCGTGTACGTTTGTCTTGCTCTTGCCCTTCAGTGAGAGATTGCACACTATTACTGCTATTGTGTCGCTTTTATATTTGATTTGTTCAAAAGGTATAATGTTTTATTGCTGTCTCTTCTACTCACATGATAGAGAAATTTTGGCTGTGTAAGGCTTTCGACAACAATTGAAATATTGGTAGTTATGTTTTTGTTCAACATGTAAGTAAACTTCCAATTCTTGTCTGATGGAGAAGTTCAAAACTATATATATAGCACAATTTAGTTGCTGGAGTTTGCTTAAATAAGCACAGTTGAATTGTACTTAAGTCTGGTTTTGTAGAAAGCAAGAAATAATGCCATGCAGGAACAAAGTATTGTTGGATTTCACTGTCAAGTAAGGCACACAGTTAAGACAAGCAAAATACAGACAAATTGCTAAGGGCATTGTTAACCTATGGAGCGAAAGTCACTCTATTATTGTCATGTTTTTATGTTAAAGATGATGTGAAGTGAATGATATGCTGTTGTTGTGAATAATTTTTTTTCTGGTTTGGTTTTGTCAAGGATTTATATGCAAACAACTTTTTTTACACAAAACAAAATTGTATCTTTTATCATGAATGTTTATTAACCTCACTGAAATATTATTACAGATGTTTGGTAATAGTATATATTATCAAGTATTTATGTGCATTTCAGTTTTGTAGCCAATTTAGACATTATTTTTCAAGTGGATTGTGTAGGAATGGTGTATCATCAAAGAATATTGATTAAATCACTTGGTAATGTTTCGCACGTTAGAATATTTAGAGAGAAAAAACTGTTATGTCAGAAGATCTGAAGAAGTTATTTAGGCTTTTGTTTTGGAGTATTCCAGGGCCAGTTTTTTTTGTGATTTTGGTTTACTTTTCAAATACTAAGTTGTTTGAATGTAATACTTTATATGATAGAAGATAGTAGAGTATTTCCATTATTAATATATTTGTATTAATATATTTTACATTTTAAAGTACACAGATATTTAAAATGCATCAAGTGCTCCATCAACCATTCCTACCCAATGTTTTAATTAAGATCTTGATTTTTATTACTCTGTACATGTATAGTACTGTACATGTATGTCTGTGTAAAGCATTATGTCATTTTTCTGAAACGTGTAAAACCAAAATTGTGATATGAACATATATGTAATTGTGTCTTGTTTCCAATGTTTTTGCTTCTAGAGTCGTCATCTCCATTTTCCTTACCCATTCATCTTGTGCTCATACTTTATTCAAAATATATACACTATATCATTATTTCCTAAAAAATCAGCAATAAAATAGTCTGCTTTTATGGAAGTTCAGTTTTTGTTGTCTTTTGTACCATTCTCGATTCTCTCCGTAAGCTAAGTATGCAGAGCACAAGACCAAATTGTATGGCCATATGTTCGATCCCCACAGGCAAAGCAAATATATTTGGTGACAGTTTGGCAGAAGACATTGTTTGTGAAACCGTTTGCTCTTAACATCGGATTCATGTTTGGAAGTTGCAGTGTCAGCTATTTGTGGAGGAAGTTGGTATTAGTAAGAGATTTAGAAACACTCTGTGTAATGTTAGGACACAAGTGTGAGACCTGTGAGTAAGTGACAAAAAAAACATGTATACTGAAGTTACGGACTGGAAAAGAATTATGACTGTCCATATTTATTTCACCTTTAAATGATTAAATATTACATCTGTTGTTATGGTGAAAATATTTGACATGTTTTACCTTGACCATTATTACTTAAGAGTCCAAGTCTTGCACTCGACACATTGTATTATCATGGTGAATGTTCGTTCTAAGTTATTTGAAAATCCTATGTTGACAGAAATGCAAAGTAATAGAAAAAAAAAAAAACAAATGTAAAATTAAATTGACCTCTGTGACCTTGAACTAATCACATTATCTAGTTATGGTGGATGTTTGTGCCAATCCATTGCAATTATGATATTGCAAGCAGCAAGATTGACCAAGCAAGTATGCCACGGTCCCATAAGAAAACAACATTAAATCTATGACCTCTGATTGTGACCTTGACACATTCATTGAAAACAAGCAAATTCGATGAATTGGTATCCCCCGCCGAAAGGGTTTGTGGTGAGGAATGGCAAAAAAATATATCTGGAAAAAGTTAAGGATGTTAATAAGAAGCAAATAATTTCATTAGTCAAAATCAATTTAACAGAAAACAAATGTTTAATTAAAGAGTACATAATAAATGTATGATACTTTGATCCTGACTAAAGAATTTATTTTGAATGGGATATGCTTACTGTAATAAGCTTAGCTTTTAACATTAAATGCAGTTAATTGAAATGTGAGCTTGAAGTTTAACTGGAACGAAATATTGTCTTTGAGTGGTTTGGCACAGGTGTTGCTGTTTAACATGTACATTTAAACTTAAAAGAACAGATGTCCTTAAGAGAACACAGGTAAGATATCTTGAACAAGGCTGAGGGCAAGGTTTGTGCAGTCACAACTTAACATGTTGAAGGTTTGAACATATAAAAAAAAAAAAAAGGAATGGAAATATATATATATGTATATATTTATTTTTTTAGGGGGTGGGGGTGCAGGGGAACGGGTGAGGAAACAAAATTTCACATGTTGATTATAAATATTGACTGAAAATTAAAAATGAAAAAAAAAGGGTGAAGTTGGGGGGTGGAGGGGGGGCAGAGGATGCATGATCAGTGGTGGGCATGACTGGGTGGAGAAGTGAGGTGGGGGAATGGTACAACTTGGAAGGTTTGAAAAAAATCTAAAATAAGAAATGAAAAAAAAAAATGGGTGTGGGGGGGGGGGAAGGGGAGGGTGTGTGACCAAGGCAAATGGGTGACCAGGTGTGGGTGTGCAATTTCACATGTTTATAATAAATGTTCACAGAAAAGAATGAAAAAAATTTAATGAAATTCTGCCAAATGGTAAGTTTGTTATGTACAAATATGTGGATTTTTAGACAATTAAAGGGCAATAACTCTGAAGTTACAAAAGAAATCCATACAAAATTGTCTGTGCACAACCACATTATAGTGCTCTAAATTCTGTTAAAGTTTCATAGTTCAAGGTCAAATATATCAAAAGTTATGATGCAGAAATTGCCATATCTATAGATCTATAGTACCCTATAGTTAACACTAGAAACTTCTAAGGTCCATAACTGTGGTGTTACTTGGGCAATCCGTCTGAAACTTGATGGGCCCAATAACCTCATAGTGGTGAACATGTATATAAGTTTGTTTGAAAAAAATCTGAAATAAGGAATGATTTTTTATTTTTTTGGGGGGCGGGGGATCGGGATGGGGAGGGATGTGATCAAGGTGAGAGGGTGACCAGGTGTGGGTACACAACTTCACATGTTTACAATAAATGTTCATGGAAAAGAATGAAAGAAATTTAACGAAATTCTACCAAATGGTAAGTTTGTTATGTACAAATATGTGGATTTTTATACAATTAAAGGGCAATAACTCTTAATTTACATATAAATCCGAATGAAATTGTGTGTACACAATCACATTATGGGGATCTAAATTCTGTTTAAGTTCATAGTTCTAGGTCAAATATATCAAAAGTTATGATGCAGAAATTACCATATTTATAGTACCCTATATAGTTAACACTAGAAACTTCTAAGGGCCATAACTCTGGTGTTACTTGGGCAATCTGACTGAAACTTGACGGGTCGCAAGAACTCATAGTTGTGAACATGTATATGAAGTTTTAAATAAATATTCCCAACCATTTCCTAGATATGGCTCCGGACGGAGGGATGGACGGAAAGACGGACGGACGGACAACGCCAAAACTATATCCCTCCGACTTTCGTCGGGGGATAAAAAAAAAAGATTCAGAGCAGACAAGACAAATGATATTCAATCTTTAATTTCTATGACTTGAGGTAGAGGTCTGGATGTTGCAAGGACACATGATTTTGTTATGATGGTCATTTATGCCAAGTTATAATTCAAAATCCAACAATGTACAACAAAGTTATAGGTCCGACAATATTTTTATTATATACATGTACAGTGGGACAAGTCTGCAATGCCATTGCTCTAGTACCATGTACAGCTTACAGACAATATACACATATTGTGGAACATGCCCACAATGCCACACTGACGATATACATGTAAAGTGGAGCATGCCCACAATGCCGTACTGACAATACACATGTAAGGTGGAGCATGCCCACAATGCCACACTGACAATAAACATGTAAAGTGGAGCATGCCCACAATGCCACACTGACAATATACATGTAAAGTGGAGCATGCCCACAATGCCACACTGACAATATACATGTACAATGAAGCATGCCCACAATACCACAGACTAACAATATACATGTACAGTGGAACAACCCCACACTAGAACACACTGACAATATACATGTACAGTGGAGCACCCCACCACTACAACAAACTGACAATAAACAAGTAAAGTGGAGCATGCCCACAAGCACCCCCACACTACAACACACTGACAATATACATGTACAGTGGGCACCCCCACACTACAACACACTGACAATATATACCTACAGTGGAGCATCCCACCACTACAACAAACTGACAATAAACAAGTAAAGTGGAGCATGCCCACAAGCACCCCCACACTACAACACACTGACAATATACATGTAGAGTGGGCACCCCCACACTACAACACACTGACAATATATACGTACAGTGGAGCACCCCCACACTACAACACACTGACAATATACATGTACAATGGAGCACGCCCACCATGCCACACAACACACTGAAACACACTGACAATATACATGTACAATGGAGCACGCCAACCATGTCACACTACAACACACTGACAATATATGGTTAGTGGAGCACGCCCACAATGCCAAACTACAACACACTGATAAAATACAGGTACAGTGGAGCATTCCCATCATGCCACCTTACAACACACTGACAATATATGGTTAGTGGAGCACCCCCACAATGCCAAACTGCAACACACTGATAATATATATGTACAGTGGAGCACCCCCAAACTACAACACACGACAATATACATGTACAGTGGAGCACACCCACAATGCCAAACTATCACACACCAACAATATACATGTAGAGTAGAGCATGCCCACAATGCCACACTACAACACACCGACAGTATACGGGTACAGTGGAGCATGCACACATTGCAACACTACAACACACTGACTGTATACAGGTACACACTACAACACACTGACAGTACATGGGTACAGTGGAGCATGCACACATTGCCACACTACAACACACTGACTGTATACAGGTACACACTACAACACACCGACAGTATACGGGTACAGTGGAGCATGCACACATTGCCACACTACAACACACTGACTGTATACAGGTACACACTACAACACACTGACAGTATATGGGTACAGTGGAGCATGCCCACAATGCCACACTACAACACACTGACAGTATACATGTACAGTGGAGCACACCCACAATGCCAAACTATCACACACCGACAATATACATGTAGAGTGGAGCATGCCCACAATGCCACACTACAACACACTGGCAGTATACTGGTACAGTGGAGCATGCACACATTGCCACACTACAACACACTGACTGTATACAGGTACACACTACAACACACTGACAGTATACAGGTACAGTGGAGCATGCCCACAATGCCACACTTCAACACATACGACAGGTACACACAGATACGTTGGTACAGTGGAGCATGCCCACCATGCCACACTTCAACACACGACAGTATACGGGTACAGTGGAGCATGCCCACCATGCCACACTTCAACACACTGACAGTATACGGGTACAGTGGAGCATGCCCACCATGCCACACTTCAACACACCGACAGTATACGGGTACAGTGGAGCATGCCCACCATGCCACACTTCAACACACTGACAGTATACGGGTACAGTGGAGCATGCCCACCATGCCACACTACAACACACTGACAGTATATGGGTACAGTGGAGCATGCCCACAATGCCACACTACAACACACTATCAGTATTTCCCTTACAGTGGAGTATGCCCACAATGCCACACTACAAAACACTGACAGTATACGGGTACAGTGGAGCATGCCCACAATGCCTCACTACAACACACTGACAGTATACGGGTACAGTGGAGCATGCCCACCATGCCACACTACAACACACTGACAGTAAACAGGTAAAGAGCATGCCCACAATGCCATGCTACAACACACTGACAGTATACGTGTACAGTGGAGCATGCCCACAATGCCACGCTACAACACACTGACAGTATACGGGTACAGTAGAGCATGCCCACCATGCCACCCTACAACACACTGACAGTATACGGGTACAGTGGAGCATGCCCACCATGCCACACACTGACTGTATACGGGTACAGTGGAGCATGCCCACTATGCCACACTTCAACACACTGACAGTATACGGGTACAGTGGAGCATGCCCACAATGCCACACTACAACACACTGACGGTATACGGGTACAGTGGAGCATGCCCACAATGCCACACTACAACACACTGACGGTATACGGGTACAGTGGAGCATGCCCACAATGCCACACTACAACACACTGACGGTATACGGGTACAGTGGAGCTTGCCCACAATGCCACACTACAACACACTGACAGTATACTGGTACAGTGGAGCATGCCCACAATGCCACACTTCAACACACTGACAGTATACGGGTACAGTGGAGCATGCCCACAATGCCACACTACAACACACTGACAGTATACGGGTACAGTGGAGCATGCCCACAATGCCACACTACAACACACTGACATATAGGGTACAGTGGAGCATGCCACACCACCACACATCTTAGCTACGGGAGCATGCCACAATGCCACACTACAACACACTGACAGTATACCGGTACAGTGGGGCATCCCCACAATACCACACTTCAACACACTGACAGTATACGGGTACAGTGGAGCATGCCCACAATGCCACACTTCAACACACTGACAGTATATGGGTAGCATGCCCACAACCTGAAGATTAGATGAAAATGAATTACTTACTGATGCAAAACAGTGTTTAGATTAACCATTGTATATGCGCCATTGGGCAGTTTGTCCCTATCTTTGGACAGATCAAGATAACATCAACACTGTCGGACTATTTTATTATCTTTATTTTAGTCTACAAAAGCAGACCCAACATTGTTACTACATTAAATACATATTTACAAAACATAATAGAGAAATGAAGCCAAAGTGACTGCATTGTATCATTTAACATCTTGTTTACTAGTATGTGTAATAAATATATTCATTAACAACTGTGTGCTTACCCCAAATACTGTAAAATATTCTTTTAGCATTGTTATATTTAATACAATACTATCTTAGCTGTAGACTGAATATTGGTGAATTTTAACTTATAATGGCATTTCTGATATTGTGTACCACCAAAGTACAATTCTTTAATTTGCACAAACCAAATGTACACACTTTGATTTATGGAAATTTAGATGAAAAATTTATGCCAATATACATGTATATGTTTTCAGACATTATTTTCCTCTAGACCTTTTCAAGTTGACACTTTAGCACATATTTGATGTAGGTTTAATATTTTCTTCAGATCAATATTATTAAACATTTGCTTATTATTAATTCTAATTAATAATTAATGAATTTATGATTAAATGTGTAGCCACAAAATGAGCCAATCTGATCAACAGTCAAGAACAATATTTTCTCATCTCTTTGATAGGCAAATACCACTAATCTACCTATTTATAAAGTGAACAACTACTCATTCAAAATCTAGTTTTGGTAAGATAACCTCCACAAACATTTAACATAATCCTGTGTTTGATCGCGGCCGGGGAGGCCGCGATCATATTGAATAGGTGAAGTATATGCGCGCTGGGGAAAATATTTCATGATGGACCTGTGAATTCTTTTCTTATGGGTGAAACAGGTCTCATAAGCGTAAATACGACTAGCTTCTACTGATTATAAAACATACCGTACGATTTGTTGTGAATTAACTGTTGTTGTACTTTTAGTAGTTCAACCGCCACCCTTGTTTAAGAGCAACATTTAAAAAACACGTTTTTTTTCATCCTCAAGTAATAAGTAAGTAGACTCGCCCAGTTTAATCAATAACCCACAATTGACTGACCCCTCTGGTACAGTATCTAGATGCATAATCTAACTCTATACATAGAGCACCTACTTCACCCGATTTACATTCGGAACATTTTCACGTGTTTCTGGCTTTATCGTATGTTTAACATGGGATTTTTGAACCGTCCAAAGATGTTGGAAATGTTTGTCTCATTGTTTATTTTTTTTTTAATAAAAATGTTACTGCTTTCATTGTCTACCTTTTTTTTCCACCCTTGCCTGAAAAAACAGTAATGAGTTTGTACACTGTTCAGACAATTGTGCTCTGTTGAAATTAAACCAAACACAAGTTTACCTGCATAAAAGAAAGCATGATATGTCACCATGCGCGGATCCAGAGGGGGACCGGGGGTCCGGACCCCCTCTGGAAAATCTTTAAAAAAAGGAAAGAAGACAAGAAGGAAAGAAAATGTTTTTCAAAAAAGGCAACATTAGGACTGCATGTAAAGTATATGCGGCTGCTGCTACATACGACCCCAACATAATTCATATTATTTATCTAAAAGAAACTAAGAATTTTACTTCAAGAAAGCTTGATCTTATCATTTTCCCAAATTTAACAGGTTAGTCCATAAAACTGTCCCAGAATGCAAAAAATGAAGTGCTAAATTTCAAAATTTCCAGGGGGGGGGGGGGGGGGGGGGGGGGGCAGGGGATCGGACCCCCTCTGAGAAAATTGGCTGTGTCCGTGCATGGTCACTATACCTGTCCAGTACTGGACATTAAGATAAACGCTTCTTTCCTGCACAAATGACAATTTCGCAACTTCTGTCCGGTTTGTACAAATTTCTGGCCGCGATAAACCATTTGACTTGTAAAAACATTACATACAGAAATTTTCAACAGTTATACTCTCATGATACGTTACAAACATTTCACATACTGTATATCCCCATATAAATGTTTCCCCTACCCTATTTACCTCACAGAAATAATGATAAGTTCTGTTCAGCGTGACTTTGGAAAATATTGTTAAAATTCATTTAGTTGAAGACTGATTCATAGCTATATATATTTATTTCATTTTTTTTTTTTTGAAACTGGGTCCCTAAATAAACACCATCCCTCAATTGTAAAAATCAAAGTCCTGGCGGTATTTATTTGGGGGTATAAAGCAGACTCTCAAGTAATTTATCACAGTAAAATATCACATACAGTATACATAAGTATTGCACACCTACCTATCTCTCCCTTTTTTGTTTGTTCTGACTGGACTTTATAAATCCTTACTTGATATAAACAACAAATATTTATTCTTTTTTAAATGTAGTAAAAAAGAAATATAGATCATAAATGAAAACCCTAACTATACAAAACCTGGAACGACTAATATGTATTAGACCTTCCTGATGAAACACAAGAAGTCCCAAAAACATTTTTAAACAGCAAAATATCAGAGTAAGCATATTTTAAATATTGAATTTGACTAACAGCTTTATACCATTCTGTGTGCTGACAATTAAAACATGAGCTAGCAGAGGACAGCAACACTCGTCTATTCTTAACCTTTACTATAATGCTAAATTTCTGTAATGGACTGGTCTGTCATTCAATTTGAACAATACCATTTATTATTCGAAGGGGTATTCACTGAGAATTTACTGACTGAATAGCGAACATCCGTGCAGGCTGATCATGGTCTGCACTGATTGCAAAGGCAGAATCACTTGCCGCCAGCAGGCTAAAGGTTAAGCAGGTTTAATAAATAATGAAAACATGGAAATAAATAAATACGAAAGTTGCAACAATTTTCAGCGTCTTATGTTGCTTTGCAAGATAAAACAGATTTCATGAAAAATTGCAAAGTTGGAAAGGGTTCTAATTTTTTAAACACAAAATAAGAGTTATGGAACTTGTGCACTGCATTTTAGAATGTAGCACTGAACAGTGTGTGAATTGTCAATCAATTCCCATGAATGGATATTGAGAAAATTACCAGCTTACATACATGAAAACTTAACCAAATTGAGATGTCAACACTAAAGCTGACAAAGGGGTGAGTACAATAGCTCTACTTTTGCATCATAAATATAATTATGTTGCCAAAGATCCCACCATCCCAACCTTATCCCGAGATATAAAAGTAGCAGAAGTTATTGTTCAAACAGCATCATTATTAATGAAGTTTTTCTTGTAAAATTTATGAATCTAAGTGAGATCAATTAAACAAATACAGAAGTTCTAGAAAGTATATTTTTCTCACAAATGCTCTGTGAATTAATAGATAAGCTAAAACATGCAACTTATGAACTAATGTCACTTGTATGAAATATAAACAATATATAATTATCTTATATCAGAACAAATCCTTTCACTGTGCATGTCAAGTCATCTGTCTTCATTTTTCTCTGTATTTGTTCTATTTAACTTAATCTCTTGTATTCATTTTTTTTCACTAATTCCTTTTCTGCTTTCACATTTTTCACACTTTTTCAAGTCATATGCTTCTGTTGGCATCTTTCTCTCGGTTGATGTACTTCTGCTATAAATCTTATCATGATTTCCTCATGACATTGTGTACTAATTCCTTTATTTGCTATTACCAAGTAGTTTGCTTATTCATTTTCCTGCTCTTTTTCTCTCACTTATTCACTATTTTCTCACTTATTCACTATTTGCTCACTTATTCATAACAGTGGAATGAACTCACTTATTCCTTGTATTATCAAGAGGATTTTTCACAACAGCTTCGTGTATCATAATGAACAATGGTATATAAGTCAAGAAGTCCAGTAAATCTAGCGCATGTAAGTGAGCTAGTTTCTCTCGCACCTCCATTTCATGTTCCCAACTTACCCCACCCGCCCTTAAGTCCACACATAACTGATCTATTGATATACTGTTAGTTTCTTTATCAACATTGCACTCCCATAATGTCTGAAAATAAATGTGGTAAACAAAATGATCATTAAAATATACAAGATTCCAGTGAAGTACAAATAATTAAGAGCAGTTGTTTTACACAAGTAAAAAAGTCAGTATAGTGGAACAAATTCCAGAAACACTGACTCTAGTTACATAAACATGCAACCATTACATCATTAAATAACTCAAATATCAGTATATATATAAAATGTTGAAAAATAGCTGTAGATATGAAACAAGAAAAGAACAGTTCTTTTTAGTAAATACAACGCGAATTTATTAATGACCCTGTTCCTACTTATCTCTGACTAGAGCTAACCCAGGGACTGTCTGGAGATACCCAGCTTTATAAAAATGACATGTTAGAGATGTATGTCTTTTATACTTACTTTGCACTTAAACATTTTCATTTCAAGAGCTTTAAAATCCATCTGTCCAATCAAATTCTTCATCCATTTACTGGAAAACAAGATTATAAACATTCAGCACAAGGAGGTATGTCAGTATTTGTCTACACAAAAAATTAAATGAGTAACCAAATATCAAATAAAGGGGATGTAAAGTTGACAACAAATACTGATTTTAAAGTCTTGGTTTAAATTTAAATATATCTTAACATCTATCATTACACCAAGTTTTATTTCATTTCAAGCTTCAAATCTATTACATACTCAAATTTTGTAATAAAGTCTGATATTATCTTAACAGTAGTTTGCTGTGCTTTGTTGTATTGAACTCGAGTGGATTTTTTCCAAGTCTGGATCACATGATGCACAATGCCTTGTAAAATATTTGCAAGCTGAACACATCTCAAATCAAGTTTCTGTTATAACAGCCTTACATTATATACCTCCCACTACTTACTGAAAGACTCATCTGAAACAAGGAACTATTCATTAATGGGTTTATGAATATTAACCTTCACCCTGCTAAATTTCTAAAATGAACTGGTCCATCATTCAATTTGGGCAATACCATTTATTATTCAAAGGGGTGTTCACTGAAAATTTACTGACTGAATAGCAAACACTTCAGACCATGATTAGCCTGCACAGATGTGCAGGCTAATCTTGGTCTGCACTGGTCGCAAAGGCAGAATAACTCGCTGCCAACAGGCTCAAGGTTAATGAATGTAGTGCAGTATACTTACTCTAGAGCAGATATTCTCTGTGACAGAGCAGCAAGGACAGAAAATATCTTGAAGTCAGCACCATGAGTGAGTTTGTAACCTGTCAACTCCAGCACCTATAAACAAGCAGTATATGATTCTAGTCATACACTATAGTATTTCATACTGTAACAATCTCATTCACTTCATAGGTATTTTGATTTTTCTAGTTCTCAACAATTTTATACATTTATTCACCATTTTGTATTTTTCACAGTATTCTTTAACATAATTTCAGTTCTGTTTTAACAGTCTGTCAACTTTTCAGGTTGCCTTCCAAAAATGAATCTATGCTAGTATTTAACTATCTTTCCACTGGTAAACAAGTGAATGAAGTATTGCCATGCAATACAAAGTCCTCTGACTGGAAGGCACCTAATTTTCTCTACTGCAGTATAACATACTGTAATGAACTGATATCTGTCAATGATGTATGAGTCAAAATATATTTTTGCAACAAAATCGTGTCCCAGGCAATATTAGCATGACTGCAATAGATATAGAGAAACATTATAGGCTTGCAGGTTAGAGTCTATATAGTTCTGTCTGGTTCAATGAAAAAATAGTGTCAGATGGGAGAGGAAAATGTCAAAACATTTGATCAATTTGTCATAAAATGTATTTATCCAATGTCTCCAAAGTGGTATTTTGTTAATCAGATGCAATTGCACCAATTTATAGGGGTAAAATACTGTTCCTGTACATTAAGTTACTTACTTTATGCATATTTTTCTGAAAATAAAACATATAGATGTTAAATTCCTACATATTTTATGTATATTTTCCACCGAAAATCCTGTCCCCTAAAACTAGTTCAGTGCTGTAACATGTTGCACTTTTCAATAAGTACAAGGTTGCTTCCCTTTGTGATTGTAACGCCATTGTACCACCTTTTAGAAGAGCACTATTGGAAACCATAATGGCGGGAGTCGTAGCACACTATCGTTGAAATATTTTTGTACGGCAATTTTTATGTTGATAGGTAAGTGAGTACAATTAAATCCTATCAGTGACGTAACGGTCTGAAAACTGGTTACATTTGTATGAAAGCGTGCATGGTTTTAATATTAAATGTGCTGAGCAAAATGTAAATGTTTGAGAAGAAAACAAAACACATGCAATGTTTATGGATGTAGAAAGCGGCGTTATATAGTTAAATATATCCTTGATGTAACAGTCAGTGATGTTACTGTGAAAATCGTTACAGCAAGGATGGAATTCGCTACGTCAAAGAAATGGTTCCAGAAAACGCTTCGGAGTTTCTTTAAAGGTGGATGTTTTTGATACTGTCTATTTGTCAAGAAGTACATGTTATATATTGCAAATGTTTATGGCAAAAACCGCTCCTTGTGTTTTCTAATGCGCAGGAAATCTACACTATTACAAAAGTTTGTTACATCAAGGAATACATACTGTTACGTAAAGGAAGAAATATGGCATTCTTGGCATTAAATGTTCTTCTAGTAAATACAGCTGTACAAAACAAATCACAGCCTTTGTGTGTGTCATAGCTTCACATTTATTTGCATAAAATAGTAGAGCATAGATACGTGTGAATGTGTAACAAGCTTTGGAAATAGAAATTGTTACATCAAAGAAGAGAATTTGTTACATGATGGAAATTATCACATAAAATGTTAATATGCTAGCTACTGCATTTAATAAAACCTTAATTTGTTTCCACTTTTTTATTACATATCACTATATATCTATTCTTTGCAACTAAAATGGTTATTTTTGATACTTGTGTAAAGTAGAGATCTCGATTTAATGTATTGTTACACCAAAGAATGCATGTTGTTACATCAAGTAATTTATATAAAATAGTTCTGTTTTTATTGAGAAATGCAAATACTTGCAGTTATTTGTGTTTTTACGGAGCTGTCAAGGGACGTTACCATGTCTTTATTGATTTGCATAAAAAATCATGGTAATGTCAATTTATGAAATACGAGAAACAGACACATTTAAAAGAAGAAGAAAAGAATAATTTAAATTCAAACTTTCTGTCCAGAACTGAATTCAAATTAACGCATCAAAAAGACATGGTGACGTTCCTTGACAGATCCCAATAGAGAAACGTCCATTATTACAATAAAGTGACGTCACCAAATGACGTTACCGACGTCAATTAAACTGCTATGAACACCAATATTTTCCACTTACCCACAGCTCATGAATCCAAATGTTAGACTTACGCTGCACAGATTAATCAAAGCAGTTGTAGCAAATAGAGAGCCCGTGTATATTCTATGGTGTTCTAATAGAACAGGCATGACCAGGGAGCATTGGGTACCAAACCACTTTGTACCATTACTAAAATATCTTAAACCTGATTTAGGAGTTCAAAACAATGTCAATGTTGACAATATCCTTGCCAAAGAACGAAACAATGGAAATGACGAAAGGAATGATAGCGATAATGTTACAATTCATATATATATTGATGGTGACAATGTTGATCAGGATATTGCTGTGAAGGACAATGTTAATGATGGTGACAATGTTGAACGTGGTAGTGCTGTGAAGGACAATGTGAATGATGATGACAGTGTCGAACAGGGTAGTGCGATGACTGACAGTGTGAATGATGTTGACGATGTTGAACAAGGTAGTGCTTTGATGGACAATGTGAATGGTGATGACAATGTTGAACAGGGTAGTGCGATGACTGACAGTGTGAATGATGTTGACGATGTTGAACAGGGTAGTGCTTTGATGGACAATGTGAACGATGATGACAATGTTGAACGGGGTAGTGGGGTGAATGACAATGTGAATGATGGTGACGATATTGAACAGGTCAGTGTGATGAAGGACAAGGTGAATGATGATGACAATGTTGAACAGGGTAGTGCGGTGAATGACAACGTAAGTGATGATGACAATGTTGAACAGGATAGTGCTTTGATGGACAATGTGAATGATGATGACAGTGTTGAACAGGGTAGTGCGATGAAGGACAGTGTGAATAATGTTGACGATCTAGAACAGGGTAGTGCTTTGAAGGACAATGTGAATGATAGTGACAATGTTGAACAGGTCAGTGTGATGAAGGACAAGGTGAATGATGATGACAATGTTGAACAGGGTAGTGCGGTGAATGACAACGTAAGTGATGATGACAATGTTGAACAGGATAGTGCTTTGATGGACAATGTGAATGATGATGACAGTGTTGAACAGGGTAGTGCGATGAAGGACAGTGTGAATAATGTTGACGATCTAGAACAGGGTAGTGCTTTGATGGACAATGTGAATGATGATGACAATGTTGAATAAGGTAGTGCGGTGAATGACAATGTGAATGATGGTGACGATGTTGAACAGGGTAGTGCTTTGAAGGACAATGTGAATGATGATAACAATGTTGAACAGGTTAGTGCGGTGAAGGACAATGTGAATGATGATGACAATGTTGAACGGGGTAGTGGGGTGAATGACAATGTGAATGATGGTGACGATGTTGAACAGGGTAGTGCTTTGAAGGACAATATGAATGATGGTGACAATGTTGAACAGGTCAGTGCGATGAAGGACAAGGTGAATGATGGTGACAATGTTGAACAGGGTAGTGTGGTGAAGGACAAGATGAATTATGGTGACAATGTTGAACAGGTTAGTGTGTTGAAGAACAACGTGATTGATGATGACAATGTTGAACAGGGTAGTGCGGTGAATAACAACGTAAGTGATGATGACAATGTTGAACAGGGTAGTGGGGTAAAGGACAACGTGAATGATGATGACAATGTTGAACAGGGTAGTGCGGTGAAGGACAACGTGAATCTTGATGACAATGTTGAACAGGGTAGTGCGGTGAAGGACAATGTGAGTGATGATGACAATGTTGAACAGGGTAGTTCGGTGATGGACAATGTGAGTGATGATGACAATGTTGAACAGGGTAGTGCGGTATATGACAATGTGAATGATGTTGACTCACAGTCTTCTGCAGATAGTAAAGGATAGAAGTATGATGACAAAAAGAGATTGTATCTTGTCGGAGATAATGTTATCGTTGATTTTAATGGGAAACCATATGTTGGTATTGTGAGGGAAGTAATGTCACCAAACTTGCTAGCTGACTGTATGCACACAACAGGCAAAAGAAATAACAATTCTTTCAGTTGGCACAAAAAGATAAAAGACCAGAATTGGTATCATGTTAGCAATATCATTACGACTGTCAATCTTCACAAAATGTCAGGGGCTACAGATAAGTATATGCTAGATGATAAATCCTGGAATGTTTATTTATCCTATACATAAACATCCTTTATGTAACAATTCTACACAGTCAGTGACTCAAAATAATGTTAAGTTAACATTTGTTTGTTCATGTCAAGTCTCACAAACACTGACTTTGACTGTTGATTTTCATTGGTTTCTTTCGATCTTTCAGAATGTTTCTTTGCAATAACAAAATTTTCCTTGATGTAGCAAAAAGGATTAAAAAATGAAACTGTTGACATATATCATGTTAAACACTATCAGCAATTTTGAATTACGCATTAAACGACAAAGTTGGTGTTCTTTTAGTAAATTCTTCTCAGTTTATTAAACTTTTAAGCCAGTTATGTGTAACTATTTTCCTTCCTGTAACAAAAATTTTTCTTTCATGTAACAAAAATTCGTTAAGTGTTTTTTAAAATGAAACTGTTGCACTATTATGTTAAACACGATTAGCAATTTTGAATTACGCAATAAACGATAATGTTGGTTTTCTTTTCGTTAATAGTTCTAAGTTGATTAAAATTTTAAGCCAGTTAAGTGTAATTATTTTCCTTCCTGTAACAAAACTGTTCTTTCATGTAACGTACATTATTTTAAAGATTTTCAAAAAATGAAACTGTTGACACTATCATGTTAAACACGATCAGCAATGTTTTTATTACATATTATACGACAATGTTGTTGATCTTTTAGTTAATAGTTCTAAGTTTATTAAACTTTTAAGCCAATTTAATGTTATTGTTTTCCTTCCCATAACAAAAACTGTTCTTTCGTGTAACGAACATTCCCTGATATAACACATCGCTTTTTCTTAAATTACATGCGTATATAACAATATATAACTGCTATTGTATGAGAAATTTGTTAACAAATGTCCATACTATTGGACAAAATAAAAGTCACTATAATCCTGACCATACCTTTTACCCTGGAAGAAAGATAAATTTCATTTAATGAATATTATTTATGCCCTTTCCATATACATTCGCCTAAAGGTCCATAAACGCTGAATTCAAATGAAAGTTTTTAATTTTGTTAGAATGTATCCTTCTGAGAGTGGCAAGTGACAAAGAATTTAGAAATATTTGATTCTTTAACAAAAAAAATTGTATTTTAATTCGTTACATAAAGGAAATACAAATTGCCTTGTTCACTTTTGAAATAATTTTTTAAGCCATATGTTACAAATTCTCGGTCACTTTAGCTTGTTCCATCTAGAAGAGGCATCGATCCAGCTGTTCAATGGGATGATTAATCGCCGAAAGTTATTCAAAATTTTAATTTCTAACTTCTCCATTTTGTTGCAAAAATATATTTTGACTCGTATAAACAATATTGTACTATATATACAATATGTTATAACAAAACACTTGGATTAATATTTGCATACACAAAAACCTACAGTTGTGGATTGTTTCATAACATTTATAAATATAAACAAGAATGTCACAATACATGCCGTCATAGCAATTTCTTTACACTAGCTACTGTATTTTCATATGGATTTTTTGATCAATTATAAAAAAAGTTATAACATAAGCTATATTTATAGTAACAACAAAGGGCTGTAATTCTAAACAAGAGCTGTCTCCATAGGATGACACATGCCCCCGATGGCACTTTGAATGAATAGTTATGGCCAATGTTAGAGTTTAGGACCTTTGACCTACGGACCTGGGTCTTGCGCGCGACACATCGTCTTACTGTGGTACACATCCATACTCAATATTTTTAAAATCCAAGCATGAATGACAAAGATATGGACCGGACACGCCCATCAATGCACTATGTTGAAATATGACCTTTAACGTCTAAGTGTGACCTTGACCTTTGAGCTACGGACATGGGTCTTGCGCACGACACGTCGTCTTACTGTGGTACACATTTATGCCAAGTTATTTGAAAATCCATCCATGGATGACAAAGATATGGACCGGACACGAATGCACTATCATGAAAAATGACCTTTAACGTCTAAGTGTGACCTTGACCTTTGAGCTACGGACCTGGGTCTTGCACGCGACACGTCGTCTTACTGTGGTACACATTCATGCCAAGTTATTTGAAAATCCATCCATGGATGACAAAGATATGGACCGGACACGCCCAACTATCATGAAAAATGACCTTTAACGTCTAAGTGTGACCTTGACCTTTGAGCTACGGACCTGGGTCTTTCGCGCGACACGTCGTCTTACTGTGGTACACATTCATGCCAAGTTATTTGAAAATCCATCCATCGATGACAAAGATATGGACCGGACACGAAAATTGCGGACAGACTGACAGACCGACAGACTGACAGACGGTTCAAAAACTATATGCCTCCCTTCGGGGGCATAAAAACAAGGGTGCCTCATGGTGGTGAACATTAAATTTTGTGCCAAGTTACATCAAAATCCCTCCATGCATGAAGAAATGCTCCGGACAAAGTCATTCTTGAATTTGACCTTTGACCTCTAAGTGTGACCTTGACGTCTGCAATTTTCACTATTTGCCTTGTTCTCGGAGCTTCCGAGGGATCTATTTTCCAGATTTTATTTAGACCTAGGGACCTGGTTCTTGCGCATGACAATCCGTCTCATGGTGGTGAACATTTGTGCTAAGTAATATTAAATTCCCTTTAAGGATTGTTGAATTACAGACTGGATAGGAAAAAAAGCCCTTTTGCCCTTTGACTTCCAATTGTGACCTTGACCTTTCAGCTAAGGACCCGGGTTTTGCGCATGACATGTTGTCTCATCCAGGGGAATATTTGTGCCAACTGATATTTAAATCCTGTTTTGCATGACAAAGTTATAGACCAGACAGGAAAAAAAAACTATTGACATTTGACCTCCAAGTGTGACCTTGACCTTTATGCTAGGGTTCTGGGTGTTGTGCATGACATGTCATCTCATCATGGAGAACATTTATGCCAAGTAATATTGTAATCCCTTGATGGATAACAGAGTTCTGGACAGGACACGAAACAGACCCTGTTCATGCCATGTTAACATTTGACTGCCAAGTGTGACCTTGACCTTTGAGCTAGGGGTCTGAAAGTTGTGCATGGCATATTGTCCTATTATGTGCCCCAGGTACATTTGTGCCTAGTGATATTAAAATCCCTTCATGGATGGCTGAGTTAGAGACCAGACATGAAAACAGCCCTGTTGACCTTTGACCTCCAATTGTGACCTTGACCTTTGAGCCAGGGGTCCGGGTTTTGGGCATGACATGTTGTCTCATCATGGGGAATATTTGTGCCAAGTAATATTAAAATCCCTTAATGAATGACAGAGTTATAGACCAGACACAAAACTGCGGACTGAAGGATGGACGGACGGTATTAGGGATTGATGGAAAAGCACATTCCTATAGTCCCTGAAACTGGTTTTCAACCAGTGGGGGACTATAATAAATCTTAAGTTGATATAACAAGGCTGTTTTTGACAAGAGTTTTTTTACCTACCCTGTACAAATATTCCTCCTCAGCCTCTGTAAGTTTGTTATTGACACCTCTGAGGGCAATCATCACATCCTCACCCTCCAACCAGCCAGTCTTTGCTTCATCTACCTACAGCATCAAACACAGTCATTTTAATTGCATAATGCAATTTCATTTACTTAAAAACGTTCATTTTTTGCTTGACTATTTGACTGAGGGCTATTGCACTTTTGTACTTGTAACTCTCAGGCGCCTAGTCTCGCAATTTTGCTATAAACCTCACACAACAAATAAGTACAAGGAAATTCATTGATGAATCAAAGCATCAAAGACGCCACCAAGTGTTGTGTCTGAAGTACATTTATTGCAATATGAGAAATCACCTAATCATTACTTTATTAGTCTGACTGGCTACAAGTTATCAACATTAGCACATAAAACAATATATGTTATAAACTGTTTAAAACATGAAGAAAAAACATGATAGAAAAGTTTTACCATGCAATACAAATCCTCTACCTGCAATGACATTAACATTGCGAGTAGGTGGTCCCTTTACATAAAAAATTAAAGTAATTATTTCACTAACTAAGGTCACCTCCTGTGAAAAGTTCTTATATGCAGGAGCGTGTGTATGAAGTTTCACAGAAATGCAGTTTGTTGGGAAATGAGGAAATGTTGAAATTATTTCAAAGCTGTGGTTCACGGAAACCATTATTTTTATTATCATGTAATGTAATGAGTGTTTTCTATTTACTGATGAAGTTTTATGGACCTTAGTCACCTACATTATAGATTTCAGAATGCAGATTATACACAGCAATTTACTGTTTCCGTTGCCAAAAACAACCAAACATTTTGTCCAAGAAAAGAATGATATAACATAAATAATCTCTATATTGCCCCTATTCACAAAGCATGAATCTTTCTTATATACTTTTGAATATCATAGAATTCTTTTTTTTTTTCGGACGAACGATAAACTTGAAGTCCTCGTTGAACTGTAAGGTTACTAGGAGTATGTCAGTGTCTAGTTCAAATCTAATATTACAAGAAATTTAGAAAGCATAATAACCCACTGCCCAAGTGTAGAAAATATTTCAATGAAAATGGTTTTTTTTTATTATTATTTTATTTTATTTTATTTTTTTTTGTCAGGAATGGACAAATACAAAAACTATCTATTAAATTAAAAACAAAAAAGAAAAAAAAAGAAGCAAGTAACAAGATATAATAAAACCAGAGCAACTGACTAGTCATATAAGATCAATGAAAATTAATATAAATTCAACAAGGAATTCTATTTTAAAGTCACTGATGCTTTGGTAAGTTATGGTCCCATGGCTTTTGATATTTCGATCTAACCACATTTAAAGAAGTATTAACTTGTCACTGACAAATTCAGCCAAATGCTCTTTAGCCTATTGCACACCTTAGCTGACAGTGTATATCTGTAAACAATGAGTAGATCTATATGACACATAAGCACAAAAAAGAAAGAAAAAAGAAAAAAAAATAGAAATAGGAATTTGCAAAAGTGTGCGCATTCTGAAATTACATCACTGTACCTATCAACAAAGAAAATAAGACAAAAAGGTTAAAAATAAGTTAACAGCGGCACTTCCTTCGTTCAATTCAACATATCTATGCTTATTGATTCCTTTATTTACTTTGTAAATACGTTTTTTTTTCCAAGGAATTTTTATGCAGGCAAATTGTAATTTTCCATAATTTTCTTTTTTAATATTCTTTGTAAAATACACGAACGCTCCCTTGTCCAGGCGATTCACGCGTTACAGTATGCAGGCCTGCAGTATGGTATATCTGCGGTGTGTTCTATTTATAGAAAATGAGATAGGTAAGTAGGTCATGCTAAGAATAGAAATAGAAAACTTGACTTACAGAGTAACCTCCCTTATCAATAAATTGGATCAACATTTTTGACGAAATTGTAAATAAAAAAAAAATGTTCTGCTCTACAAATAAGGAGAGGAAAGACAGATAGCATTGTTTTAAATCACATAATAAGTTGCTTTACATACATTTTTTATGTTTTCTTTTTGCCATTTTTTGTTTATTCACTAAAATGTATTGTGCAATATCGTTGATCCTTTTACAAACTATTCACTGTGTTCAGTTTATCACTCCGAAACTATTCATTACCATCTTTACAGGGTCCGAAATAAAAGTGTATCCCATATACTCGACACCGCCTTCAGGGCAGCGTTGAATAAACTACATGTATGTTAGAATTGTCAGTTGTCAATTCTGGCTTGATGGTATCCCTTGCTGAAGTGGACAAAGGTTCCTCTCCTAAAAAGAAGCATTCTCTGCCTAGTTTGGTCCCGATTTCTCATTCCTTCTCAAGTGCACATAGTTTTGTTATAAATACCTCATTCTAACAGAATTCATTGAGTAAAACACATTTTATATCTGTGTAAACATGGCTTTGGCCTAAGCAAAATATGATATTATATATAAGTGCAAAGGGCCATAAAATCTGTCTTCTTCAAGCAATCTGACTAAAACTTGCAGGGTGGTATTCCCCTATAGCTGTTAACATCTCTGCTAAGTCTTACTGAAATCCTTTAAACTTTGTCCAAGATATCACTCTGGGAGGACAGAAAATGGAATAAAAACACAAAACATGTAATATATACATGTACAATGGGCCATATATTTCGTCCTACTCTGGCAATCTAAGTGAAACTTGCATGATGGCATTTCCCTACAACAATTAACACTTCTACATAATTATTTAAATAAATCTAAACCATGTCTTAGATATGGCTTCTGACAAACGGACAGATGGACTATGGATGGACAAACAGACAGAAAGACAAAAAACAATGCCAAAACTACATCCTTCCATCTTCGGCGGGGGATAACCTGAGTACCCCTGTGCAGAGTAAAACACACTGAAGCAATATGCCTATCAAACTGGAGGATCAAACCATTTTAGAAGAAAGATGGATGCACCTCAGCACTATCACATAATATGTAGAGCTGACCACTCACCATGACAGCGACTAGGATTTTGACTTAGAAACCTCAGTTTGTTTGTTTCTTTTGGGATTAACACATTTTTCTACAGTATTTCATTTATGAATCTGTGGACTGTGAGTTTTAGTAACCTAGCCAGTGTTCCTGGATGCTTAACCAGTACAAACCTGTTCTTAGCATATAACTGCCAACTTTCCAATATGAATCAGAGGTCGTGGATGAATGATTCTAGACAAAATGTCTTTTATAAAATCATCAGAGAGAACTCACGCCCCATTGGGGATCGACCTCACAACCCTGCGATCTGTACATCTTCACCCTCCCTAGCGGGCTAAGTAGGCGGGCTAGAAATCTCAGAATCATGGGGTAGGTGAATATGTTTTCTGTATTGTCAAATTCAACTATTACTGACAACCTTTTTAACTCATTTCTGCTAAAATATGCAGCCAATTTATAAACTTAATTGTACTTACTGCATCAAATGCATGTCTGTACATCTCAATATTGCCTTTAGTAAATATACAGTACTTTGCCAAGAAACCATCTGAAATTGAATAGAAAGGCAATGGTATTTTCAAAGCTAGAATGAATAATTTTAACATCTTTGAATAATAAAAATTAAAATTAGGCCACCTTTAGAAATATGTTTGTTTACTGCTTCCGACAAAGCAATTCAACGAATGAGTAGGTCGGCAATTAAATTCTATTCGATTAACTCAAAGGCTGGAAAAGGGAGGAATCTGTGGGTCTCCATGAACTTTATTGACCTTTTTTACAAGTGCAAGACGCTGCAAATAATGCAGTGGACATGACTCTATCAAATATTTAATCAATAAAACAAAATTCACATTATACTTTCAGCAATTAAGGACACTCAGAAATTTAAAAGCAGGATCCAGACAGCAAATTCAACAGACAGATAGCTAAGGGGACAAATATCTATCTTTATGAACATAGAAAAATCATACTTTTTTGGGTAAAAAAAAAAATTCTGATGGAATTCCAGGTCATGCAGAAGCAGCAAACAAACAAAACGTGAAGATAGTCCTCAGTGGAAAAAATATACATGTACCTATAGAAGAATCTTAGTCAAACTAAATGATGACAATATACCACTTAAAGTGAAATATTCAACATTATATCATAAAATTCCTTTTACAAAAATTGATGTGTGTCAACAGGACACTCGTGCCCCCAATCCTGTCACCTGTACGCATATTTTTGACTAACTGCCAAGGGCCATAACTCTAGTCTAGCTGTGTGAAATCCCAAATAAAACACCAGGTGCACAACATCACATGCTGAATAACAATTCTGTGAGGTTTGATGACTAGGTCAAATATTTTTGAGACATGCAAAACATAAATTGGGACAGAAAGAGGGATGGACAAGGGCAAATCTAAGTGAAATTCACAAAAAATGTGTAGAGCATAAAAATCAGGAGAAATTAATATTATCTTCAGGTACAACATTATGCTATAATGGTCAATTTATTTGTGAATAAATTTTCTTCATTCAAGAATGTAATACTGATAAAAAAAAAACACAATAACAGTGGATTTCGTCATTTTTGTGATATTGACAGAAGTTTTGAGAACAAGAATTCAGAAAATCTGCAGTCAAACAGAAAAACTTCAGCACCAAACATTTCACAGATGTGCATTTTTTTCAGTAATTGTGAAGTCATTTTAACATCTATAAAGTCACACAATGTATGGGCCTGAAACAAAAATCCACAATTTTTTTCTAAGCGTGATAATTATAAGCCTCTATAAAACATCTGTTAGTACCAACTCTCAATCCTGACATCCTTCCTAGCTCTATGACACACAGTCATCCATTCAGATAAAACAGAAAAGCCAATTCTATGAGAGTATGTGTGAATTAGTTGAATGAAAGTAAATGAAGAAATAGAAATTGCAATTCAACTGTTGAATTTTCATAAAAATCTGTCCATGCATACACATTACTTACCATCAAAATCCAAACTAAACCCACCAGATTCTGGTCTAGATCTTATTTCACCTTAATGAAATACTTAAAGTATTAAAATGATGCCACTCCAAAATTATAATGTTATACTTGATGTATCAAAGTCATGCCACTCCAAAATTGCACTGATGAAATACTAATGCCACTCCAAAAACTTAATGCATTAATATAATGCCACTCCAAAATTACACTCATGAAATACTAATGCCACTCAAAAATTATAAAGAGATTTTTTGATGTATTAAAATAATGCCACTCCAAAATTATACTCATGAAATACTTGATGTATCAAAATAATGTCACTCAAAAAGTATACTTTAACATTTATCGCAATATGATCTTCAAAAGTTCACACAGCTGACCCTAAAAAACAAAATCAAGTATTTTAATTGCCCCAACGTCTGATGCTTTTTGTTGCTAAAAGTTTGCAAGGGTTATTATAACAAGAGTAACAGACTATTTCTTCTTAAACAACAGTAATCTTTAGATTTCTTTTACCATGACAATACATATAAATGCAACTGGCATCACTAGAATTAGTACTTACATGTAAAGCTTTCCTTTATAAAATCCATCCTTCACTATATAAGTAAACTCGATATGACTTCCAAAATATTTCCCCTCAATATATCTTCCTTTGCTAAAACCTCCATTACTGCCCATCAGGTAAGACAAAAAACAGCACATAATAGATTTCTGCTATTTTCACCTTAAGGATGTACGAGCGTTTTTTTCAGGATATCTGCCATTTTGAAAAATGTTTGTTCAAATATTGCCTTCTAACAAATGTTTTGCCGAAAATTAATGCTAAATCATTAAAATATGGCTAATAAAGTACCATTTAAGCAAATAGATTCTGCTTTTTGCGAAAAAAAATATTTTCACCCTTATTTTTGGCTGGCATTTGTCTAAAATTGACGTAAGTTCTACAATGGGGTAGGGGTAGGTAATTTCAAATATCTACGAAAGTAGATCAGGTTTCGTTTTGATATTTTCCTGACTGATACATATAATGATAAGCTATAACTGAAATAAAAGTTTTCAAGATAGCACTTTATTTTTTCTGGAAAATGTAAATTAAATAAAAAAGAACACAAAATATCAAAATTCACCAGTGTTTGACAGTTTTTTCTTAATAAATCTCTTAGATGCACGGTGACCCCTACTTTTTTCTTTCCATTTTAAAGCATTTTTGTGCGTCATTAAAGCTGCAAAGTATTTTTAAAATCTTACCGTCAGAAATTTTTTTGTAGATCTAAATATATTTTTTCCATTGAAAATAAAGTGGGTGGGGTAACTATGTCAACGTGTAAAAATGAAAGAGATTTGTTTGTGACATTTATGCTTATACAATACTGACATCACCTTGTAGTCATATTAACCTGTAAGACATGAAATCCCTATAACATTAAATGGGATATTATATGTTTTATAAAGTACAACCATTTTTTCAATTTTACAAAATTTCAGAAATTCTTAAACAGTGGGTGTAGAAAATGCCCTATAAAATTAAAACGAGTTCGGTGACCCATGTTTTTTCTTCTCTTGTTTGTCTTGAAAACTAATGTTCTGCAAGCTCACAGAGTATGAAAAAATTCTTAAGGTTAGAAAAAATTCGATCGTACATCCTTAACAAGATGTTGTAATTAAATAGCTGTGTACTTACAATCCTCAAATCTAGGCGTACCATCATCAAAGGCAGCATTAACAGGAGATAGTCTACGATTTTTTAACCGCTCAAACATCTCCATTTGTCTTTTCCGCCTCTCCTCTGCCAGTTCTAGTCTCCGTAATTCATCAGCATACGAACTATCTACTTTCCCTGGCTTTCTCCACTTTCTCACTGCTTTATCATTACTAAGTAAGTTTGCTAATACAAATTTTCTCCTTTTTTCCTTTCGTTCAAATTTTTCTTTTTCTTTTTCAATTAATTCAGGATTTAAATCAGCAAACAAAGATGGCAATGGTTCTGTCTCTATATGCACTTCTTCTGAAAAATTGAAAAAAAAAACATCTATAAGACTACAAAATTTTGCCAATAAGAAGTATAGTTAATTTATGGCACTGTTGTACTGAAATACTATTTTATTAAAGACCAATACAATTCAGGTCTTATATGATTCTTTCCAGCTCTTTAACCCTTAGCCTGCTGTCGGCAAGTGATTCTGCCTTTGCAGCCAGGGCAGACCAAGATCAGCATTCGAATATTAAATGGTATTGCCCAAATTGAATGATGGACCAGTCCATTTCAGAAATTTAACAGGGTAAGGGTTAATGGTGGAGGAGGATCCTACATGTAGGTGTCAATCAGGTGATTCCTAAATATGGAGAATTTCTAACATTTTGTAATTTCCAGCTTTTTAATCATGGAGGATCATTTCAGGCATTGCCAGGCACCAAAAGGTCATTTCTTTGACCTTGACCTTTGACTGCTTACCCCCAAAACAATTATGGTCTTATACTGACCACAGGCAATTGTCCTATGAAGTTTGATGACTGAAGGTGGAAGTGTTTTCTAGCTATTGAGCGGAAACCATTTTTAGTCTTGAAGTCGCTGTGTCCTTGATCTTTGGCTACTGACTCCCAAAGAACATACAGGTTATCTACTCTCCACATGCACTCATCCTATGAAGTCTGACAAACATAGGCCAAAGCCTGTGACCTTGACCTTGACCAAAACAGCTCTGGTAATCTACTGACCACAGGCAATCATTCTATGCAGTTTGGTAAGTATACATCATATTCTTTAGCTAGTGAATGGAAAATCTTTTCAGTCTCCAGGTCCATTCAATCTTGGTCTTTAACCTAGTGACACTTAAACAAAATGGGTCTACTACTGACCAAAGGTTTTACAACAGACCAAAAAATTCTTCAGTTATTGAGCAGAAACCATTTCAGTTGCATGAACAGACGACACAGCTTAACCCAAGCACTTTGTGCTCTGGTGATCCAAAAGGCATTTTAATGAGATTATTTTAAAATCAGGCTAGCAGCTTGTGACAAAAACACTTTTAAAGTTTCCACTATATTCATATAAGGAAAGGTGACCACACCCTCTGGCATCCATCTTTTTTGACGAATCCATGTAATCTGAACATTCTTTGTATACAACCAGACAAGGATCATTTGTGTGGAATTATTTTAAAATTGGACCAGCAGTTCAGGAGAAGATGTTTCAAGATTTTTCTATTTTTAGCTAGGTAGGCCCTTATTGACAACAAGCAGAACCTGAACCATTTGAATAACTTTGGAAGAGGACAATCCAAGGACATCCATGACAAGTTTCAACTTCCACTTGGTGGTTTCAGAGGAGATGTTGTCTGAAATTAGATGGTTTTCCACAGGACGTGAACTTGTAATAATGTTACTTGTAGACAATGCAAGAGTAACTGAGTAATCTTTCATATAAAGGACAACACAAGTCCGGTGATAACAACAGTTCACCTTGACCATGCTGTGTGCTTTTGTGAGCTGAAAATTAGGCCCCCACAAAAATAGACAAAATCATAGAAGTCTACCAAATTTTAGTGAAATTACCAGACGACTGTCCAGTCATTTGCCTGTTTTGATAAGAGATGATGCAGAATTTATATTGATATGAAAAATTAACAAATTCAATTTCAATCGCGAAATATAGAAATGGGGAACTTCCTTTGCACTCCCTTTTCAGCCAAGCAGATATAATTCTTAAAACAATAGAAAAAAGCTCCATACCTTTCTCCAGCTCTTTCTTCTCCAAGAAATCTACCTTCTCATATATCCAGGACTCAACTTTCTTAACATCAACTTCTAATTCATCAAGCTGTTTGGGTTCCTCTACCAGCTTCGAACACTTTCTACCATCCCGTCTCTCTTTCTTCACAATCTCTCTTTGTTCTATAATACTCTTCCTTCTTTCACTTGCTGGAGACTATAAAATTGAAAAAAAAAGAGTGTATTTTTTACATATTTTTAAAACAAGAGCTGTCGGAGGACAGCAACATTCGACTATTCAACAGCCTTGTCAACTGAATGAATACAAAAGTCGAAAAAGGGGCATAATTTTGTAAAAATGCAAAACAGGGTTATGGAACCTGCACAGTGTTTATCAGCTCATGACAGTGGACAAGTGTGTGAAGTATCAATCCATTCCCACAAGTGGTTACTGAGATACCAGCTTACATATAAAATCTTAACCAAATCGGGATGCCAACATGGACGCGGACGCGGATGCCCAGGCAAGTCCAATAGCTCTACTATTCTATGAATAGTCGAGCTAAAAATGTAAGGTTGGATTGTCTGAAAGACAAGAAATGCGTCAATAGAACAAAGATACCCCCGCTAAGTAGTTTAGTACAAGAGGACCATGATGGTCCTGAATCGCTCACCTCTTCCCACATGACCCAGTATTGAGTATGACGTCGTTTTTTCTATTATTTGACATAGTGACCTAGTTTTAGAGCTCATGTGACCCAGTTTTGAACTTGACCTAGATATCATCAAGATAAAAATTCTGACCAATTTTCATGAAGATCCATTGAAAAATATGGTCTCTAAGAGAGGTCACAAGGTTTTTCTATTATTTGACTTATTGACCTAGTTTTCGAAGGTACGTGACCCAGTTTTGAACTTTACCTAGATATCATAAGGTGAAAATTCAGATCAATTTTCATGAAGATCCATTGAAAAATATGGCCTCTAGAGAGGTCAAAAGATTTTAATAATTTTAGACCTACTGACCTAGTTTTTGACCGCAGTTGACCCAGTTTCAAATCTGACCTAGATATCATCAAGATGAACATTCAGACCAACTTTCATACAGATCCCATGAAAAGTATGGCCTCTAGAGAGGTCACAAGGTTTTTTTTATTATTTGACCTACTGACCTAGTTTTTTAAGGCACGTGACCCAGTTTCAAACTTGACCTAGATATCATCAAGGTGAACATTCTGACCAATTTTTATGGAGATCCATTCACAAGTATGGCCTCTAGAGAGGTCACAAGGTTTTTCTATTTTTAGACCTATTGACCTAGTTTTTGACCACACATGACCCTGTTTCGAACCCATTTTTGAACTTGATCTAGATATCATCAAGATGAACATTCAGACCAATTTTCATACAGATCCCATGAAAAATATGGCCTTTAGAGAGGTCACAAGGTTTTTCTATTATTTGACCTACTGACCTAGTTTTTGAAGGCACGTGACCCACTTTCAAACTTGACCTAGATATCATCAAGATGAACATTCAGACCAACTTTCATACAGATTCCATTAAAAATATGGCCTCTAGAGAGGTCACAAGGTTTTTCTATTATTTGACCTACTGACCTAGTTTTTGATGGCACGTGACCCATTTTTGAACTTGATTTAGATGTCATCAAGAAAAACATTCTGACCAATTTTCATGAAGATCTCATGAAATATATGGCCTCTAGAGAGGTCACAAGGTTTTTCTATTTTTAGACCTACTGACCTAGTTTTTGACCGCACGTAACCCAGTTTCGAACTTGACCTAGATATCATCAAGATGAACATTCAGACCAACTTTCATGCAGATCCCATGAAAAATATGGCCTTCAGAGAGGTCACAAGGTTTTTCTATTATTTGACCTACTGACCTACTTTTTCATGGCACGTGACCCATTTTCGAACTTGACCTAGATTTCATCAAGGTGAACATTCTGACCAATTTTCATGAAGATCTTGTGAAATATATGGCCTCTAGAGAGGTCACAAGGTTTTTCTATTTTTAGACCTACTGACCTAGTTTTTGAAGGCACGTGACCCAGTTTCAAACTTGACCTAGATATCATCAAGGTGAACATTCTGACCAATTTTCATGAAGATCTTTTGAAATATATGGCCTCTAGAGAGGTCACAAGCTTTTTCTATTTTTAGACCTACTGACCTAGTTTTTGAAGGCACGTGATCCAGTTTCGAACTTGACCTAGATATCATCAAGGTAAACATTCTGACCAATTTTCATAAAGATCCCATGAAAAATGTGACCTCTAGAGTGGTCACAAGCAAAAGTTTACGGACGCACGCACGCACGCACGGACGGACGACGGACACCGCGCGATCACAAAAGCTCACCTTGTCACTTTGTGACAGTTGAGCTAATAAAAAAGTGGGAGTCCTGTGAGTATTAGCACTGTGACAATAAAACATAATTATATAAAAGTGTTTGACTCTAGGTTTAAACACTTTCTGAGATATGCAAGATATAATTTTTGAATGGACATCTAGACACAAAAAGGTACAGAAAAAGGGCAAAATACACCACCCTTCAACCCAATTTTTTTTTAGGGTTGGGTGTAGGGCCACAAAATGTGGATGGCCATACCGCAAAGGGTGAGTGATCACCTATACATAAAAATCTTAAATGTAGAGATAATTTATTTGTGTATATAAGTTTATTCACAGATGCCACCAGTAACCTATATGGGCGACTCCTCCAGAAGACTGTTACTAATGTTAGTAGAAGGATAGTGCTAGATACAGAAGATGCTCCAATTCCAATGCTCCAATTCCAGAAGCTTCCTTGGTTCCTTAGCATACCAGGTGTAAAGCACCCATACACGGGACTCTTATCCCAATATTAGAAATTTTAGGTTGGAGAATTGGAGGCTCAAACAGTGTTACCACTGGACCACTGTTTCTGCTCTGAGAAAATTAAATACAGTTGAGACTGTATCAAGAGACCTTCCTTGGGAAACAGCAAAATATGACAGGGAGTCTCCCTCAACCAACTGACCTTTTTTTGGGTTTTATACAGATCTGCTTGATTAGTTCTAACGCACTATATGGCCCTCTTTTAAAGAAAAAGACTTATTCTGTTTGAAATATAATTTCTTTATTATACATCTTAGCAAATTAAAACATTAAGAATATCTTTTACAATTCATATGTTACTGATAACAGAAATTTATATATTGCATTTTGTAACATTAAATTGTAAAATCTTGATTCTGCACGAGAATAAAAGTGAAACTGGCATAGTAAAATATAATAATTGACCAAAAAACCAACATAGTGCATTTGCGACCAGCATGGACCCAGACCAGCCTGCGCATCCGCGCAGTCTGGTCAGGATCCATAATGTTTGCCTTCAAAGCCTATTGCGCGGATGCGCAGGCTGGTCTGAATCTATGCTGGTCGCAAATGCACTATGTTGGTTTTCTCATGGTGCAGCCGCATAAGACAGGGCGTACTTAATTCAGTCCATATACAGGAAATTCTGTCAGGAGCATAAAATAAGGTTACATATTACAGGGAGTCACTTAATTCAGGGAGTGGCTAAGGAAGTCTCAACTGTAATAAGTTTAGTGGTAAAAACTGAAACTTCATATTACCAAAATAGCAAACTGACTTGTCCAACTGTTTAAGATTATCAGTGCTGTAATAATCTTTCTTAATTTTATCTTGAAAAGTCATCGGATAAACTAACAAACAAATATTTTTGCTTCAACTTCCAAAAATAAGCCCCTTATATTTAGATATCCTGATCAAAAAGAAAACAAGGTAAACAGTTATTTATTAAACCTACCTTGTACTTTGTAAGTTTAAATGTCTTTCCCAACTATGACATTTAAACCAGATCATTGACCAGACATTTTACCAAAATGACCAATTATATATGACAATTTACCTTTTCACCTGCTCTGTATTAACTAATTTTACAAGTAATAAAAATATTTTGGAACCTTACATTTGTAATGAAAACACAATTAAATCTGTTTGTATTTTGACAGACAAGGAATCGATCAGAGTTATTGACCTCTTAAAATACTGCTGTTAACTCTCAATGAAACCAAAATCTATCCATTAGGAACAACAAGAGAGATCACATGGTGTGGCCCAGTGGTAATACACTGGATTATGAAACCAGGGGTTACAAGTTCAAATTCAAAACCTAAATCTACAATAACCTAGAGCTGTCACTGAAGGTGATGAAAGTACCCCCAGCTCACAGTACATTGTACATTGCAATTTGACACACACAAGATTGCATAATTATGTGGACTGTAAGTATATAGACTCAATGTGTATAGTACAGTAACAAAAAAAGTCCCATAACTCTGCAGAATATTTTTTCTGAAAGAACCCAACATGCACCATGCACAAGTAAGGTTGTACTTATCACTTGTGTAAAGTTTCATTGAATTGTGTATAATGGTTCGGGAGATTAGGCGCACACAAGATTGCATATGCAGACTTTATGTATACAGTATAGTAACAAAAAACAAAGTCCCATAACTCTGCAACTTTTTTTTCTGAAAGATCCTAACATGCACCATGCTCAACTAGGGTTACTACTTATCATTTGTGTGAAGTTTCATTTAATTGTGTGCAAGGGTTCAGGAGATTAAGCACGCACAAGATTGCATATGCAGACTCTACATGTATAGTATAGAAACAAAAAACAAAGTCCTGTAACTCTGCAATTGTTTTTCTGGCACCATGCACAACTACTGTTGTTACTTATCACTTGTGTGAAGTTTCATTATGTGAAGGGGATGAGGAGAGTTTGTGTGCACAAGACTGTGTCTACAGACAGACGGACAGACAGACAACCTGAAACCAGTATACACCTCCCACCCCCCCCTTACAACTTCGTTGTTCGGGGTACCTCTTTATAGGTACATTACACCTGGAGAGGTAACAACCCAGGTAAGCTTCTAGAATTGGAGTGTCTTCTATATCTTGCATCTAAAATCAGTAACTTTCTTCATGGGAAGTGTTTCGCGTTGCAGAGGGTAAGGAAGTGTGAAGACCATCCTGTCCAGCCCTACATTTAAAGGAGCAGCATACTATTTACTAGCTGACATTGTAATTATGGCCAAACTGAAAAATATGTGCTGTTTTATGAAACAAAATCTGTAGTTGTGACACATTTAATAGAATTCCAAAAGCAAATCATCTTTTGTCATTAAACATAAAGAACAGTAAGTTGGAAAGCAAAAATAAAATGATATGGATTGCCATAATCAATAAAACAAATTTATCTAATTTACAATAATTTGCTATGTACATAGAAAGTGTTTACAACTGTTATGTACTTAAATAAAGTGACTGACAGTAAAATACGAGGTACAAATTAATTTGTCAATTTGCCATCTGTTTGACAAAGAGATTAACAATGGCTTTGTTGCAGATACTCATTATTTTAGTTATTTATTTATTTATTTGGGTTTAACCGCGCACCAACACTGTGAGTATAGGTTATATGGCGCCAAACAGGACTACAAATTTTGGTTCCACATCTCATTTACATCGAAATAAAAACATGAGTTTTAGTCCATAAATTCTATTTTATATATTTCCAAACAAAACTAGTATTTTTTTATTACTGATATATGATTTTCTTAAATAACTGTTATATCTGTGTTCACAAAAAACAAACTCAAATCTTGTCTGAGTCTCAGGTCAGTATTCATATTGCACCTGTTAAGTATCAAATAAAGCTATCATTTAAGGCGATTAATTAATACCCTCAGACACCCTTTTGATAACGGGAAAGTAAAATGTTGTAATCAAGACTTCTGACCTTTTGAAGTGTGACCTTGACCTCCGACTTAGTGACCTGGGGTGTGCAAGTTGCTTTATGCAGTAAACAGGATTAGGAAGATTGTGGAGTGAACATGACAGATGGACCAACAAACAGACATAGGTGAATTCAATATAGCCACCATATACTTTGTAATAATGCATATGTTAAAGTAAAGGTTAAATTGAAGGGAGATTTTAATTGAGAAAATAAATGAAAAGTGATTTTGTCATTAATTAATTGTCACAACTAGACAACTAAGGAGAGAGTTATTCTTCTGATTATGGATTTCTTTGGTGTCTCTGATGCAATGTCTCTGTGTGCTTGTATACCAAAAAAAATAAAACATCTAAAATGCTGATAAACTCCTTATTTAACCATGCAAACAGGAAATTATTGGTTGGATCAAAATATCATATTTATAAACAGGTGTTAGCATTCCACAAGACTTTTAATTTTTTATTCAAAAACAGATAAAACAGCTGTCCAATTTGATGTAACAGTTATGCACAACTAAATGGTTAGAAAAGCAGACTTATGAAGCCATAAAGGGAGGTAATTAAAATATTGGATTCAATAATACTATCTACTATATTAATAAATATTCAAAAAAAATATAAATATATGAGAAAAAAAAAAGAAGAAGATTTGATAAGAAATTTGTATATTTTATGTCCATAAAAAAAAGGTGGCATCCACATTACAAACAAAGGCATTATGACACTATTCCGATTGGTAGTACCTAAGTTCTATAGTAATACCATACCCTGGGTTTGATGATCTCTTCCTCTTTTATAGGTTTCGTGACTGGTAACTTTTCTTCTGAAATAATAAAAAAGAAATGGTAAACATTTCCAATATACTGCGATAGAATTTTCATTTCTCTAAAAATTCATTGTTTTTTTTTTTTGTTTTTTTGACTGGAAAATTTTATATATTAAAATCTGTTTAAAATTACAAAAAATGTTGTCCTGAAAATAGAATACATTATAATGAATTATCGATGAATTTTTGACAATCTTGTTATATAGAGATGGTTCATTTAAGTTGATTGAGTATCCATTAGGCGAGTTACTTGAAGGTCATGAGGACAACAGTCCAATATAAGCATGCATGGCATACACTGAACAACAGAAAATTGCATATGTCACTGGGTGAGAAAAATGTGCAGCCAGACCAGGACTCGAACCCTGGGCTTCAGAATACCGTTCCGATGCTCTACCGACTGAGCTACCCGGCTGCCTACACATTTTCTCCCTGTTTTAATATCTAGTTCTACCGTGACATATTTCCCCACTATTTTTAAATTTGTCCTCGAATTTCAGAAGGTACTTATATAAGCAATTACAGGCGTCACAGACTAACCAGTGTAATGCTGTCACGCCCCCACACTGGGTGCTAAATGTCACATGATGAGAAAAATGTGCAGCCAGACCAGGGCTCAAACCTGGGGCCCCGGAATACCATTCCAATGCTCTACCAACTGAGCTACCAGGCTGCCTACACATTTTCTCCCCATTTTAATATCTAGTCCTATACCATGACACATACAGATCTACAATAAATTGCATTTAGGTGAAATGTTACTGTACAATATACTCTGACTGCATCTATGGGAACATACGAGTGTAAAATATGCTAAGACTGCATAGGAACATAAAAATGTAAAATATATTTTCACTGCAAAGGAACATTAGAAACATGAACTAATATGTAAAATATGTTTTCATCGACTACCTAAGACATAAAAGTAGACATAAGCTTAAAATATGCTTTGACTGCATATGAACATAGAAGTGCAAAATATGCTTTAAGTAAAACATTCTTACACTGCATAGGAAATATGCTTTTGACTGCATAGAAACAATTATATATGCTTTGACTGCGTAGGAAATATGCTTGACTGCATGGGAACATAAGACTGTAAAATATGCTTTGATTACTTTGAAAAATTTAAATTCACATTACCACATGTTTCAAAACTTATTTACCATTATAGTAAGCATTATTATATTCTTCTAGACAAATGAATAATCTTTAACTCAAATTACAAAATGATCAATGTAAAAGCAGTTATTTCAATTATTTCTAAAAGCACAATATATCAAGATACCATTTCAATCAATAAACATCATAATATGGCTAATCTACTTTTGCTCTCACTTTCAATGCCATTGTAAAGATAAAATCAAATATGATAAGCTTTTAAACAATACAAGATCTTTCCTTAAGAAATGTTTTGCTCTTCCCGGGTGAGAAAATTCCAGATGTTTCCATGGAATGTCTGTGATTTTCCATGGAAGTCCGGACTCCAGAGTATTCGGACAAACTTTCCAGAGCTGGATATGGAATACTGCGGAAAACTGTGGAAAAATGTCCAGGGATTTCCAGAGTACTTTCATGGACAATTTTCCGGAGTTTCACAATCGTCCAGGAAGTTCTGCTGACAGTATTATTCAATAGCAATAAATGTGATTTATTAGACTTTTTTGCAGTACATGTATAGTGAGCAATAACAGTTCAGTACAAGCAATATGATTTTATTGCATGTGATCACTTTTGCAGTTTCAAACACTATATGATATATATGAACAAGGAAAATGAATCTTTGCCAGTTAAATGTGACTGAATAGAATATTTTTTAAGCATATACGTGTGAACAAAGATTAGTTACACTTAAATAATGATGAAATCATTCAAAGAAAGTACCTAAAATCATCTGTTTTCAATATGCATGTTATTTATAAAATCTTTGTGAAGCCTTCGGATACTTTAGCATTCATTGTTTTATGTAATGACTGATATACAAAGATACATGCATGTGTTAATTAGCATAATTACAAATGTATGTATTGTTTCATTGGTCAATTATGTAAACAAACTTACTTGAGCAATTTATAGAATCCTCAATATTAACTTTGAACTGAATTACTTCACATAATAAAGTTTCACTAATTTCTACACAACTTGTTAACACCAGACTTCCAGTTACACATTTTGAAAATTCCTCTGTAAGATCAGTTGATCTAATTGGCTGAACTTTATCACATGGTATTCCCAGTCTGATGCTAATTGTTTTCTGATGTGTTTAAAATCCCTTAGAAAATGACAGAGTTATTTTCCAGAGTTAAATGACCAGAATTCTTCTTAAAAAGCTATATTTCCGCAGTGTCCGTGAACATTCCATGAACATTTTTAAAGATGTCCAGAGTAATTTCCAGAGACATGTCCGTGGAAAATATTTGCAATCACTCCAGGTATGTTATATAACAGGTGACTTTTCCATACTATTCCAAGGAAAGTACCTACTTTCCATGGAAGTTTTGCATTTGTCCGCAGTTTTTCCACAGTCACTCTGGAATATGTACAGCCGGGTAATCTACAAGTTAGCACTGTAATATTTCACCTGGTACATTGAACAAAATAACAACTACTTTACTATCTCCCATTTATCTAAAGAAGCAAATTCCTAGATTTACTTGGTTATTTATTTATTTATTTATTTGGGTTTTACGGCGCACCAACACAGTATAGGTAATATGGCGCCAAACAAGACTACAAATTTTGGTTTCACATCTCATTTACATCGAAATAAAAACATGAGGTAGATTTACTTGGTATGTTAAAAAAAATTAACAGCATATTTTCATTTATTAGTAATTATAAACAAAGTCAGGTAGTTAGTTATCCATATATATTTCTCAATATCTCTGATGTCAATATTATATGTTCACTTTTTTGACTTGTTTCAAAATTGCATTTAAAGGAGCATGCCGTCTAATCAACATTAAAAATTTAATATTTTAAAACAGACAACAATTTATTTCAGATATGGAAAATGATGAATCAGTATGTTCAAAAAGATATCTTAATGCATATGATACAAAAGACACGGAATCACTTAATTTGAAGCAATCACTCATTAATGAAAGCCTTTGTTTTACATTTCAAAACAATCAACAAAAACAAGTTTCAGCTCCATCAATATGGTCAACCCCAGTTGTGATCACCAAGAAGATCTTATGGCATATCACGATTTACCCAAAACAATAGGGATGTACATTGTAACTATCCCACATAGGATACATAAGCATCGTCCTATGAAGTTTGATATATGTAGGCTGAAGTGTCTTTAGTTTTTGAGAAACCATTTTCAGTCTCTATATCATTGTGGCCTTGACCTTTGACTTACTGACCCCAAAACAATAGGGATCATCTACTGACCACTGACACTATGAAGACTGACAACTAAAGACCAAGGCTTTCTTAAATTATTGAGCGAAAAACAATTTTCATTCCAAAAATCAGAGGGTCCTTGACCTTTGATCTGCTAACCATAAGCAATCATCCTATGAAGTTTGAAGACTGAAGGTCAAAGCATTCTTTAGCTATTGAGCAACCACTGTTTTGAGTAACATTTACCAACTTAACTCGATAACAATGAAATCTGAAGACTGTAGGACAAAGCATTTTTAGTTAATAAGTCAAAACAGGTAATTGTCATCTTGACCTTTGACTCCACATAATCAAAGGGGACATTTACTGGCCACAAGCAATCATCCTATGAAGTTTGACGAATTTAGGTCAAAACAGTCTTCAGTTCTTGAGCAGAAACCATTTTCAGTCTCAACTGTGACCTTGACCTTTGACCTATTGACTAAAAACATTTAGGGTCATCTACTTACCACAGGCTATCATTCTATGATTTGTTTGATGTTTGTAGGTAACTGGAAGCAAGACCACTGTGACCTTGACCTATAACCTACTGACCCCAAAAACTATAATGCTCATCTACTTACCAAAGACTCTGATTCTACAAGGTTTAATGACTGTAGGCTAAAGCATTCTTCAGTTATTAATCGGAAAACAGATTTTAAGTTCAAGGTCAATGTGACCTTAATGTCTGAGCGACCCATCTCAAAATCAATAGGATTCATCTGTCATGAACAACCTGCCTTCCAAGTTTGAGGTTCCTGTGCTGAAGTGTTCTTCAGTTATCAACCAGAAACTAAGGGGACGGATGGACAGAATGCCAGTCTGATCACTATATGCCATCGCCTCCTTCAGTGGGGGGTGGGGGAGCAAATAAATCTGATTATGTGCAGCACCAGTTAAGATACCATACAGAAACCAGGAGAGCTGAAGTACCACTCCGCTACAACATAACAATTAGCTGCGCATAATTATGTTTCTATCAATTTTCCGATAGAATTCAGACAAATCATTAAAAGTAATTGTATTCATCCAATAAAATGTTCTGTTCAAATAGAATTGCTAGCTGTCATGAAAAAACGATCTAACAAGCTCTGAGGGGACCCCAAGTTGTAAAAAACTTGTACAATAGAGTAAAGGAAAGTACAAAAAGACTATAATTATCATTTCAGAGATGTCAAATATTAAATACAGTTGTTAAAAATGTTCCCAATAATGGTAAAGAATATTTTGCAAAGATTAAAAGCTTTTAATTTGTTGATAAAAGTGCTGCTTTAAAACTGATTCAACTCTTAATGGCACATTTCAGTAAAGAAAACAGTTCCATTTATTTTTTATGCATTGAATATATCCATATCAGTAGATCATTAAGGCAGGGGCTGATGTTAAAGGTCCAATACTAAGGAAAGTAAACATTTTAATTTCTTTTAAAAAGCACAGAAACTATTTCATTTTATTGGAAAATGAAAGTTGGTATGTAAAAATTCGAAATAAATCACAGTATATGTACAATTATTTTTCTATGAAGTATGAAGAAAGTTAAAAAGACCTGGGGGGGTCATTCTGTCGATTCAGTGAAATTTCAACATAATACACATACATTTCTTTGAGTTCCAAAGACCTTCTGTAAATTTTGACCTGCCAATCTTCATTATTTAGTGTCTTGCAGAAGTCTATGCACTGGCTATGAAAAAAACTGCCAACTCACTTTCCCTTAGTAATGGACCTTTAAATTGTCAAAATGAAATAAAAGTAATTCAAAGCATATGAAGTGCTTAACCAAAAACAGTCATAAAATTGTTCTTCAATTTTACTGAATTCTGACAATTTTTGACAAAGTTACATGTACTTCCTTAAATGTTTTACTACAGATTAATAGAAGGACAGACAGGCAGGACAAAATGATTTCAATATAGCACACCCACCACTAACTAAATATAAGTGTCTTTTTTCTGATTCCTTTATTAACTAGAACTGTCACAGGAGTGACGAATAAAACCCCCACAATACGGCCTTGTTACAGAAGTATGACAACCATAAGCAAAGAAATGGCCACAAGAGTACCAAAATTATTTAAATCTGTCGAGCCTTTCAGGAGTTATTGTCCAGAAACCATGAGTTTGACAAATTTAAAGTTGGAAAGGGGCCATAAATACATCCAAAAATTGTGGTTAGTAGGCAAAGTCGAACTTGACCTGTATTTTATGATGTTACACATGTGTACCAAAATTTATTTAAATCTGTCAAGCCTTTCATGAGTTATTGTCCGAAAACCATGAGTTTGGCAAACTTAAAGTTGGAAAGGGGCCATACTACGTCCAACTAGAATGTGTCTGTAGGACACAGGGTGTGCCCCCCACTAGTACATCTGTCACAAATACGGGGCAATAATTCAAATGTTTGCTGTCTTAATGGGGTAAAGCCTCAACAAACATTTTATGAAAAGGATTCATTATTATAGGCCATATACTTTTTGAGCTATGAGCACCACAAACAAAAAATCCACTATTTTGTCTTAATCAAGGGCTATAACTCTGTAATATTACTAAGCACTAAGATTCTCAAGAAGAATGCCAAATGTGCAAGGTCACATAATGATAAAGACTCAAGCGAGGTTTCATGAATTTACATCAAATACTTTTTGAGCTTGGCACATACTTAGGTGAAAATGTGCATTTTTTTACTAGTTCAGGGGCCATAACTTTAAAAACAGATTGTGGAACAAGCCAAAAAAAAGAGGTGTGCAAGTTTATATCATGATAAAGACTTATGCAACTTTTCAACCATTTATATATGATATATCATACTTTTTGATCTAGGTGCGTCACAAGGTGAAAATGTGCATTTTTGAATATTTCAGGGGCCATAACTCTGAAAATAGGGGTCAGACCCAAATGAAAAATAGGAGGTGCGCAAGTTCAAATCATGATAAAGACTCATGCAAGGTTTCATGAATCTATATCAAATACTTTTTGAGCTAGGGGTGTCAATAGGTGAAAATGTGCATTTTTGACTAATTAGGGGCCATAACTCTAAAAATAGGGGGCATAGCCAGACGAAAAATAGGAGGTGCGCACGTTCATATCTTGATATAGACTCATGCAAGATTTCATCAATTTATATGAAATACTTTTTTAGCTAGGCACATCACAAGGTGAAAATGTGCATTTTTGACTATTTCAGGGGCCATAACTCTAAAATTAGGGGGCAGAGCCAGATGAGAAACAGGAGGTGTGCAAGTTCATATCATTATAAAGACTCATGCAAGGTTTCATCAATTTATATGAAATACATTTTGAGCTAGGCGTGTCACAAGGTGAAAATGTGCATTTTTGACTATTTCAGGGGCCATAACTCTGAAAATAGGGGGCTGACCAAAATGAAAAATAGGATGTGTGCAAATTCTTATCATGATTAATACACATGCAAGGTTTCATGAATCTATATCAAATAGTTTTTGAGCTAGGCGTGTCACAAGGTGAAAATGTGCATTTTTGACTATTTCAGGGGCTATAACTCTAAAAATAGGGGGCGGAGCCAGACAAAAAATAGGAGGTGCGCAAGTTCACATCATGATAAAGACTCATGCAAGGTTTCATGAATTTATATCAAATACTTCTTGAGCTAGGCGCGTCACGAACTTCAGACGGATGGACGGACGCACGGATGGATGCACGGACAAGACCAAATCTATATGCCCCCACCAATCATGGGGGGGCACAAAAATGGTGGTTTGCAGGCAAAGTCATACGTGACCTATTTTTTATGATGTTACACCTGTGTTCCAAAATTTATTTAAATCTGTCATGCCTTTCACGAGTTATTTTCAAGACATTTTCGCAAGCTTTCAATATATTTCAAAAGTGCTTGCAAGCTCGCAGCAAGCCTATATCTGAAGCACTGCAAGCTTGCTGCAGGTATACATTTTGATTTGGGTTAATTAAGTACCTACAAACAATTGTCTGATGCTTTGGCCATGATAAATTAACTGCCAAATTTTCATTTCTACCTGCCCCTTATTTGTCATGCCACCCCAACCCTTTTTATTTTGCATTTTCATACAGAATACTATCAACTATAAGAAATTTAAAAAAATCCTACAACCACTACTGGATGCACATACCATTAAACATGGTTTAAAACCCTGTAAAATATCCATTAAAATAGAAAAAACCGTTAATTAACCCCATTAGTTCTTGCATCACTTTATTTAACAGGTTTCACAATATTAATGGGTTACATGTTAAATTACCATCAAAACACCAATTTTTGACCATGAATCGTGTCGTTAAAAATTTAGTTTGATAGCTAAAAAAGTTAATGGCTTTAAAGAAATAGTGAAATTCTGTATATTTTGAATTTAACAGGATTATTCATGGCCCTTAAATTTGATTTAATACCCATTAAATGCTCAGGTGCTGTATGATTTCATTTAAGAGTAAACTTTATGGCCCTTAACAGCAATTTGATGCCCATTAAATCCTACATTCTGTGAAATGTTATTCGTATATTTTCAGAAGCACAAAAAATATTTTTTTTTGTTTTTGGCTTGCACTCGTCTCATTGAATGCTTATAATTCCAGTCCCATATTGTTCTAAAATGGACTTTAATCACAATAAATACATACTACGCACACATTGTCTATAATATATCATGATGTTATATTTAGTTGCATTAAAGTTATTTCCCCTTGATGCAGTTACGTCATTTTCTTCAAATGTTTGCCAAATTGTGTTCCTACAAAAAATCGGATTTATTTCAATGAGTCGGATGAAAACATATTAATTTATTTGATAACATCAATCTACATTATTTTGGTAAGGGTATTTATGTATTGATGCATGCCACTTTTTCTGTTTTTTGTTTTTCCTGTCCAAATAATCAGCATTTGTATAAGAAAGTGAGTGGGGTAAGGAATTTACATTATAAAATGTGTTCAGACCAGTTTAGATTTTCAAATTTTCCAATCCTTGGTTTATAGAGAAGTGAACAGTACACATGATTGTGAAGATTTACTGTCTGATTTAAATTCATTTTGGGCATGGGCAGATCAATGGCTTCTTCGTTTCTATGAATCAAAGAGTGTGGTACGCTTGATTGGGGGAGCTACTATTGATACAATCCCTCAAACATTTGCTCTTAGCTGTTTAAGTGCATGCACCTGATCACAAAGTACTGAAGGAGAGAGAAATTGTGATCACCCATTGTGCGCTGACATTGTCATCAACAGTTGCTTTTTGAATACACCTGACGCCTAATGTCTGTACCAATAAAAACTTGGTCAGAATGTTTTTCAATATAAAAATGTTGAATAGTTAAAACTACCCACGTGGTCACTTGATCTATTAAACCGGTACCTGTAAACCCTTCTCAGTACAACACAATACAATACAATATCCATTTATTTTCTCATTTCATATGAACATATGACAGAATGAGAATGAGGATACAATATGACAAATGTTTGTACGAGTCTGTTACATGTGATTACATTACAAAATAATGAGAGAAATAAGAAGAATCAAATATTCTTCTAGCATTTTACAAAACAGTACATATGTATAGATACTATTATGTGTGTAGTAATACGTAGTTTAAATCAATACAGGAAATACCAATATGAAGTTGATTATCTTAAGATGTCTAATTCTAATGGCAAATTTTCATGGCCCTTAATTTGATGTGCCATTAAAATAATACAAACACAAAAATTGAATCTGACATATTTAATGAGACCATTAATCATTTTTTAATAATTAACAGCCATTAACAGAGTATAAAAAAAATTAATGGCCCCATTAGTATTTACTAATTAATGTGGAATTAAGGGGTACTTTTTTAATGGCACATTAATTTCATGCCAATTAAAAATTTTCATGGAGTTTTAAGGAGCCAATTAATTTATTTTAATGGTTTATTTTAAGCAGATTTTCATGGCCATCAAAGTCATTTTAACAAGGTATATTTTACCAGGGTTTTAATATACTTATTTCATGGCTTTTTAATATATGGCATTAAAACTATGGTCATGAAAATCCCATTAAATAGTAAAAAGTAATCATGGGTGAATTTTAATGGTGACCTGTTAAAACTCTGTTAAAAACGTTAAAAATCAAGGCCAATTTCATGATCCTTTTAATGGCATGTGCATCCAGTAGTGAACACAATCCCTCTTTCTAGGAAAAATTTGGATGATAATATAGCATTAAATTTATAATGGCCTACAATGTCCATTTTAACTGACTGAATTATTCTGTATCCTCTTTCATGAAGTTATCATTTTCATTATTATTATTATTATTATTATTATTATTATAGTTATTGCTATACCAGATTTATACCAGAAGTTAACTGACTGGGGCAAATAAACTCCTACAAGGCACATGCATTATTTGAACATTTCATTACAGAATCATTACTTATAAATTCTTTATCATTTAAATTAAAGTTTTATACAACAATTTTCTTTATGCTTGAAAATAACGATAAAATACAAACATTTAAAACACCAACCTCTGCCTCTTTATTCCAGCGATTACCAAATAAAACTAAAATTGCAGATACCAATACTGCGGCTTTTGATATTTGTAACTTGTAAGCAATATCTTCCAGATTATCGGCTAAGTGAAATCCAATGACGGATCAACTTTCCGGTATCATTGTTATACCTTCACTATTGATAAAGCTAAATCTAATGTCTCATGTTCTACCCCACCATTTCAATATTATTATTGCATTCAAATGAATGGTTTCAAATATATACCATTTAGATAAAAAAAAATTATTGTTCATATATCGTGCATTTTTATAATAACGTTTCTAACAGAAGGAATGAAAGTCTCAAGTGTCGTTTATTTCAACTGAAAATGAAAAGAATATTCAATGCACTTGGATCAGATTATCAATTTAGAAAATGAAATATTGAACTATTAATTCTTTCTGCCAAAAGAGCAAACAGTTCTTAAAATAGCATAGAGAACAGTCAACACTATTACTAATTTTTGACAACACCTTTCTTTTCACCATTTTTTTTCCTTGATCCATTTATAATTGAACTTGTCCATGTTTACATCACAGAAGATTTATTTGTTTGTTTTGTTTTGGGTTCAGCACCATTAATTTTTTAACTTTATTTCAGTTATTTAACAATGGGCAGTGAACCTAACCATTACTAACTTGTTCTCCGCAACTAAATGCAAACATCTCGATGTGAATCAAAGATAGGGGAAGAAATTACTTCGAACACGATATCTTTTATCAAATTGTCACGAAGAACATACATTTTGCATTGGGATCGAAATCATGACCCTAAGATCTGTAGATCTGAGCTGTCCCTATTGAGCTAAGCAGGCGGTCTTCATATTCAAAGAAGAAAACTAGTATATTACAGCAACATTTAACCTTTACCCTGCTAAATTTCTAAAATGGACTGGTCCATCATTCAATTTGGGCTATACCATTTATTAATCGAAAAGGTGTTCACTGAAAATTTACTGACAGAATAGCGAACAGTGTAGAGCAGGATCAGCCTGCACAGAGTTGTAGGCTGATCCTGGTCTGCACTTGTCGCAAAAGCAAAGTCACTTGCCGGCTAAGGTTCATTCTCTATTCTGTTCAGGAAAGGATACAAATTCAAGCATCACTTAAACATGACATACTGCTAGACTTTGTAGGTATGCTTAACCCTGTGCTAACCAAAAAGAATTAATTTCACTGACCAAAGGTCTTATTATGTTTGTTTGTTTGTTTGTTTTAGGTTTAGCTCTCTTTTTTTCAACTGTATTTCAGTTTACCTAATGATGTGCAGTTAACAGAACTTTGTCTGAATCAGATTTTTATGTTCAGGTTGGTAACCACAGAAAGAAATGAAATGTAAACCTGAGTCTTCAGGAAAGAAATGTGACAAATGCTTAGTTAAGTGTTAAAACTAGGATGAGACCAGGATGAGACGGTCTTACTTTTGATATGAATGTTAATCAGATCAATAAATAATTGATTTCATTATCTTAGGTAAATACAATAAAATCACAGAAATAACTGACTATAATCTAAAATAAATAAACTTTTACATCAATTTTCATGTTTTCTTTCGGTAAATGTATTACAAACAGTATAGAAATGTCATACTATATAAGTAAATTAAGTCTATATTAGTACAATCAAGTCAAAACTTTCCTGTTTGAGGAAAAGCTTGTATTTTTTTTCTCTAAAAATCATTAATTATAACAATCAGCAACTGGATATTTTGAAAGCATATTACTAAATGTTTTCTTTACAGAACAAACTTGATGTGTGTCCACAGGACACTGGTGCCCCTCTCCTGTCACTTTATGCATATTTTTGACTATGTCAAGGGCTGCAACTCTGGTCTGGCTAACCCAATTAAAACACCAGGTGCGCAACTTCATATGCTGAATAACAATCCTGTGAGGTTTGATGACTCAAGTCAAATACTTTTTGAGATATGCACAACACAAATTCGGACAAACTGACAAGGGCAAATCTAAGTGCAATCACAAAATTTTTGGGGCGGCACAGAAATTCTAATTCTGCTTGACCTTTCTGCAAAGGTTATGGTTATATCCTTGTTTTTGGACCTTTGTGAAGAAACACGTTGATTGAAAACCATTATAATACAGTATATATTAAGTAAAACCAAAAGGCACACAAAAATCTGTTAATGTTGCTATCTCAACACAAAGCAAGATTAGATGCATTTAGTATAACAACATACATACAACAAAGTACCACGTGCAGATCATGCTACTGGCAGAAGTTTACAATACTGTTACATCCCCAAGTGCATTTCATATCTTTATACCAAGCACCATACTAAACACAGTGACCACAGCACCACAGTGAACACAACACCACAGTGACCAAAGCACCATTATAGTGACTGTAACACCTCAACCTTGTTACCTTTCTTCTCTGGTTTCGTACCCTGTGGCACAGCAGTCACAGGTTTCTGCTGGGCTCCAATGCCTGCCAACATGGGTTTGCTTGGCGGGTCTGGTTTAGGCTTTGGTACAACTTTTGGAATATGCTCTGTTACATTTCAAATTTATAATATTAGATTAATTGTCAATAAAAAAAAAACTCGTGACAAAAGATTTAATGACAAAAAATTTTAACCGATTAAAATATTATTCATGGTCAAATACTGACTAAATTAAAAACAAATCTAAAATAAACAAAGTTTTCTATTTAAGGTATTAATTAACCTTTTTTTGTTCAACCTTTTAGTTCATTAAAATCTTAACTGACTCTATAAAACATATTAAAGCCTCCTACCCAAAACATGATGACAAAAACATTTCAGATTTTTATAAACATTCACAATACAGGCTTTCAATTATGTCAAATTTTAAGACTGCAATTGGCAAAATTTACAGCCAAAAATTAAGATTTTTTTGTGTAACAGTTGACTTCTGGTAATTATATAAGATGTAATTGGCCTACATGTTCCCCTGAGGAGAGCTTGAAAGGTTACGATACTGTTGATTAATAAAATTTTGAGATTTTTCTGTAAAACTCCACTTTACCAATATGTAAATTGAAAAGATATGCAGTATATCAAATGAAACTTTAAACTGTGCACAATAACCGAGTCTATGTTGAACCTGTGAAAATCTGCAAGAATTCTTCATTCTCTACTTTTATGTGAGAAATTCATTTCATACTTCCAAACTCATTTCAAAAGGTTTCCTATATTTATACTAAATTGGATGTCTCAAGGGTATTTTTCACAAAACAGCTAATTGAAAATATGAAAATCTCTTAAATATTGTTGCATGAGTCAAGAACATCCTAATCAACATTTCATTGTTGCTTTAAAGTATCCCTACAAGAGCACCACATATGGTGGCAATATATGCTCGATATTTTAGATCAGAGGAGGAGGCTCGAGACACTTTTCTTGGGTGTGGATGTTTGTGGGTTTGTACGGCTGCAGTGACAGGATACTAAGGCACAAAAAATTAAGTGATTTTTTTTAAAGGGGTGGGGTGGGGGTAGGTGTAATTTGGATTGTTACACATCGTCTCATCTTCACCTATATTCCAAGTTTCAGGTCAATATCTTGAATAGTTTTCAAGTTGTTCTCTGGACATGAAATGTGGAGGGCAGATCTGATATTTAAGCTCAATCTGTAACCTTGACCTTTGACCTACCAGTCCTGTTGTTGTGCTCTGCACATCATCTCATCACCACATACCTACTTGTCAAGCTTGAATGTTTATTAAGTTATGCTCTGGATGAAGTATGATAAAGATCTGACCTTGCTGTGATCTCGACCTTTGACTTACTAACATGGTTCATGCAATTTACACTTTGTCTCATTGTCACCTACCTATATGCCAAGTCTGAAGACAATACCTTGAATGGTTACTAAGCTATGCTCTGAACAAAAAATAAAGAGTGTCAAATTTGACCCTTTAGACCCATTAGTGATCTTTACCTTCGACCTACTGACCCAGTTCATAAACTCTTCATCTCATCTCATCACAACCTACCTATATGCCAAGTTCAAACTCAATACGTACCGTGAATGATTATCAATTTATGCTCCAGACACAAGTATAACGGACAGACAGAAAGACTCATGCCCAATCACATAATACGTCTGTTTTTCAAGAATGGGCATTTAATTAGCAGTCAACTGCAATAACAGAGTATTGTATCCAGGATACTATTGGTGAATAGATGATAAATGTTATCATGGTAGGACATCATTTTATATGGTGCCTTGCTTTCGAAGTGCTCAATACTCAAGTACAAATGTATATATAGATACTACATAAAAATGATATTCACAAGAATGTATGATTTGTGAAGTTAATTTTATAATACACGTGACAGTGTGAATATTACTCATAATAGCTGGTGAACTTTGTGATTTACCTTGCAAATTTTCAGTTCTTAGTTTTTTAACAAGGTTATCCCTAGCCTTGGATTTGTTATCTGTAACCTTTGGTTTTGGTTTGCTTTCTGTTTCTGCAGTAACTACTGGTTTTGTTGGTTTTACATATTTCACACTATTGACCACATTTTCTAAATAAAAAGTATATAATACAATATGGAAATGTTCATAACTTTCTCAATTGTAAGCCAATTTTGATTTTTTTTTTCAGTTTTAGATACTTTAAAAAACCCTTAAAGATAGAATTAACATTAGACTAACACTGACTTGTCTCAATTCTCAATAAAAATGGATAATTGAAATTTCTTGAAGGTACATATATTACATGAATGAACATGCTAACTTATACCTATGGAAGAGAGGTATTTCTATACTGAATCTTTTCAAAGTTTTATTTATTCTAAAACTACAACTGCAAGGAAGATATTAAGGAATATTAATTTTGTATTCAAATTAGACCAATACTTTCATACAAGAGAATTGTGACTGTAGAGTGAAAACATCATTTCTAGTAGAAAAGAAATAGAAGAAAATGTTGATAACAGGCCTGTCACTTTACTATTTACTTTTGTATTTGACAAAAAGACAAAAGCATATCAACAGCTGAAGAACAAGCTATAAGAGGCAAAAAGGAATTGTTTCTCTGTCAATATGAAACAAAGAACAAGGATGTCATTACATTGCCCCCAAAAGTTCAATAAACAGTAAAATATAAGAAGTTCATACAACAAACAAAATGGAACACAAGAACAAATAATGCAATCTGTTATTACCTGATGGCTTTTCCTCCTCTATTTTCTTTATAACTGGTTTCTTTGGTGGAGATTTGTCTACCTTTGTTGGCTTGGGCTGAACTTTGCCTTTACCTTTTCAAAAATTCAAATAATTAAGTTGGTGAAACAGAAGTGTAAGTAATGTTGTATATGTCATAACTTTAAATTTCCTACCTAATTCTTTTACTAGAAAGTCTATCATGTCCATCTTATACAAGAAATTGTATTATTATATCTCACTTTTGTCTACAATGGTAATATCTCATTACCCGAAAAAGAGATATTTTGACTATCAGAAAAATTTTCAACCTTTTTGACACGTGACCAAGCGAAAGTGACTGTCAGGTCATGTGACCACGCTGAGATTTTGAATGTCATATAAGGGTAAATAACTGCTTCAATTTTTTAGCCAAATGATTGCCTCCCTTGTATACAATGTCATATTGTAAAGACGTCACTTTTCAATGTGTACACAGGTGATTACCGCGCTAAAGATGAAACAGTTGAATTAAATGAATTAAAAACATTTTAAAAACTTTTTTAAGTGCTTAATTTTGTTCGGTATAATAAAATAAATATCATATGACAACATGTGTGACATTGATATTGTCAACCCTCGAAACAGAATGACAATATCAATGTCACACATACTGCCATATGATATTTATATATTATTACGGTATATGAATATATGTGAGAGAGAATTAAGACATTCATAGCAATTTCTTGGGCATAGATCAAAGACCGGATCAGGCAATATATATTTATATTCTATATAGACTGCTTGAAAGTAATAACCAGAGAATTATTCAGGTCTCCTGATACATCCATCTTTTTGGCAACAAAGCTATTCATGAATTTCTGCTTTTTTTTGCATCCAGATACAGTCATGCATCATTCAAAAGGTTTTTTAAAAGGAAGGTAGTAGGAACTGTTTTAAAGATGTCATAAACAGTGTAAATTAAATGGCTTTTTTCTGAGCTAAACTAACAAAAGAAAATTGATTTATTTTTGTTTGGAATTTTACATTTTTACAGGGAAATAATGCCTTTTATGGTTAAAATAAAAGAGCTGTTTGTGAAACATAATGTCTCAATGATGGCTTGTTGGAGGTATGTAATTTTGAATGCTGTGACTCTGCCCTTTGACCTTATACTTCAACAGCAGCTGGGGCTATTTACCAACTACAGGCCAATCATCCAATGAAGTTTTAAGGTCACAGGCCCAAAGCATTTTGATCTGAAATCATTTTCAATCTCAAGGTCATTCTGACCTTTACCTTTGACTTACTTAACACACCCCCCACAAAAAACGACAGGGTTTGTCTACTGACTACAGCCAATTATCCTATAAAGTTTGACAACAGTAGGCTAAAGTATTTTTCACTTATTGAGTGGAAACTGTTCTAATGCCATTATTTTTCGTAAAGCCTTTCGGCTTTTCGCATGTATATATAGCATTCCATTCTGGACGTTTAAACCTTATCGCAAATTAAAAGATTTCAAATTTACCGCCTGATGACGTCGTAACCTGCGCATGCGCTGCACATCACCCACAATACACCAAATCCCACGAGATTCACTTTCCATTTTGCGGCGTGTTTAAATAGACGTGTTGTATAGAGTTTCAAAAATTTCTTTTTTTTATGACCGTATCTTTCGGTCTTTAAGTATTTTTCTGGTAACTTACGTATATGTAAGTATGTCTGATGATGACCGTACGAGTTTACACCCCTCCGAAGAAGAATTTGAGGGGTTTTCAGCCGATGACCTCCCCCCACCCACTGACTTAAACAACAACGAGACTAAGAAAACGCAGGCTTCTACTAAATTGAAGTCGGTAGTGATTGATCCAAAGAAAAAAGGTAAGGGTCCTGTAAAGGGAAAGGCTGCTGTTAAAACAAGTGTTAAACCTTCGGGCTCTAAAAAATCAAAACCTTCGGGTTCAAATACAAGGTCGGGTACTTCGGACCCACCTGATCAGTCTAGGAGTCAAAATAGTAATTTGTTTGACATTTCCAAGTTGTCTCCTGAAGATATAACAGGACTTCGGTCAGCGCTAGGAATTGTTGATCAAAATGACAATCTTTATTATGACATGGATGATTATGATGACTCGTATTTTGATTCTTATGATCAGAATTTTCCAGGTAGTAACCTTAGGGTGACAGTAGATTCTAACGATATTTCTTCGGATGAAAATGAAAATTTATCTGATAAGAGGTTTAAGATACCAAAGTTAGCATCCAGATTTGATACAAATTCTGCGTTTGGGGATACTAACAGCACCGCTAGTGGTGATTGTGATGATTACACATGGGACTTACCAAAAATGAAAACTCCAGAGCGTGGGCAGCCAATAAGTGATTCTCTAGCCAAGCTAATTAACACTGCGTGTACACAACAGTGTGACATTGACCCTTTGTTCTCAAAATATCCAGTTCCGGCTAATTGTGACAAAGCTATTCTGCCCTTAGTGAATCAGGAAGTTTGGCGGTTTATGGATAAGAAAGGTCACTTAGGTGACAAGGCATTGGTAGATATTCAGAACTTGTTGAGTACTAGTTTAGTGCCTCTCATTAAGTTGGTTGACTTTCATAAAAAGAGTAAAACTATGACTAAAGAAGTAAAGGGTTTATTCTCGGATGTCATTACTGGCTTAGGTCAGGTTCAGTACAGTATCAGCTTGAGAAGGAGATACCATATTAGACCTTATTTGAAAAAGAAATATTCACCTCTTTGCAATATGACAATGCCTATCACAACTAAATTGTTCGGTGATGATATTTCAAAGGAAGTGAAGTCGTGTGACAATATTTCTTTCTTAGGAAAGGATCCTTACTATCAGAGTAATTTCAGAGGGGCTATTCGTAGCAGAGGTAGATTTCGTGGTTGTCGTGGATATGGTAACTTGGGTTTCGTACCGCAGGGCTTCAGTGGTCCTCAGTATGGTGGTTATCAAGGACAAGGATATCGCCAACAGCCATACCCTACAAGGGGTTTTCCGGTACGAGGTACCGGACAGTCTGGTGGACGAACAAGGGCTCCTAGGAGACGTCCTGCAGCTACTGTTACATCTGCGTCACTCAGTCGTGACCCAAACGAGGAGGAGTAACAGAAAGGGTAAGTCCTGTTGGACGAACACAGTTTTGTTTAGATACATGGACAAGATTTACATCTGATCCTTGGATTTTAGGTGCAGTTTCAGGGTACAAGATTGATTTTGTTGAACAGCCTATTCAAGATAAAATTCCTAGAGAGATTCCATTTGATATGGATCAAAAAGTAATTGTAAACAATGAAGTTATGGAACTTTTGAATAAGGGTGCGATTGTAGAGTCTGAAATGGAAAAAGATCAGTATATTTCTACCATTTTTATTGTGAGTAAACCTGGCGGAAAATTTAGGCCAGTCATTAATTTGAAACATCTCAATGCTTTTGTACAATATAACCATTTCAAGCAAGAAACATTTAATATTGTACTTGATTTGGTCCAACAGAATGATTATATGACAAAAATAGATTTGTCAGATGCATATTTTTCAATCCCAATACATCCTTCACATTGGAAGTATCTGAAATTCTCTTGGAACAATAAGCTTTATTCGTTTGTTTGCCTACCATTTGGGCTCATGATTGCGCCATATTTGTTTACAAAAATATTACGTCCAATTTTTGCTTGGTTCAGACAACAAAATATTCGTTCGTCATATTATATAGACGATTCAATTAATTTAAATCAAGAAAAGGCTGTTTGTCAAAATAATTGCGTCACTATTGTAGAAACTTTAGAAAGCTTAGGATTCACTTTAAATCGCAAAAAATCTGTTTTGATACCATGTCAAAGATTAGTATTCTTTGGTTACATTCTTGATACTGTGCAATTTAAAGTATTCCTACCAGATGATAAAGTTCAAAAGATTTTGTCTAAAGCTCATGTTTTGTTGAAAGCAGATTTAGTTGTAGTAAGAGACCTTGCTTCATTTATTGGGCTTATTATTAACGCTTTTAACGCTATATTGGAAGCTCCTTTGCATTATAGGGCTCTTGAAAGGGACAAACTTCTTGGCCTTGGTAACAGTATGGATTTTGATAATGAGATAAGATTGTCTTTATTTAGTAGACAGGAGATTACATGGTGGATAACAAAGATTAATGATACAAATGGGAAAAGAATAAGACCTGTCAATGTATCTAAACGATGTAGAACTGATGCATCATTTCTAGGTTTCGGAGGAATAGACTTGGAAACAGACATTCATACCAATGGTAGATGGAATAATGAAGAAGTTCTTAATGCTAGCATAAACTACCTTGAACTCCTTGCAATTTTCTATTGTTTACAGGCTCTTTATAAAGATTGTAGAGACATACATATAGAGGTGCAGTCCGATAACACTTCTGCCATATCTTATATCAATAAGTTTGGTGGTATGGAGTCTATAGAAATGGATAAGTTGGCTAAACTAATATGGGAATGGTGCTTGCCTAGGCAGATTTATATTTCAGCTGTGCATGTTCCTGGCAGGTTGAATACAGCAGATTTTTATTCCAGGAATTTCTCTGATTCAACCGAGTGGATGTTAAAGCAAGATATATTTAATAGGCTTTGTAGGCATACTTTTTTACCTGATGTAGATGTATTTGCATCAAGGTTGAACAAACGTTTGCCAAAATTTGTTTCATGGTTCCCTGAACCTGGTGCTATGGCTGTAAATGCATTTTCCTTGTCTTGGAACCAGTTTGTTCCATATTTATTTCCTCCCTTTAATTTAATTGGGAAGGTAATAAATAAAGTAGTATCAGATAAGGTAGACAAAGCTCTTATGGTTGTTCCATACTGGTTTACACAGAGCTGGTTTCCTGTTCTCTTAGAAAATATGTCTGATTTTCCTATCAGATTACCAAGACATCAAGATTTGCTGGCATTACCCCACAACAACAAGTTTCATCCCTTGGGAAAAAAGCTGAAGATGATTGGCGTGGTTCTATCCGGAAGAGCTTGCAGAGTAGAGGAATTCCAAAGGAAATTGCTAACTTTATCACAGAGTCATGGTCTGGAGGAACAAGCAAGCAGTACGGCAGTGCTTGGAAAAAATGGTGTATGTGGAATAGTATTAGGTTTTCCAGTCCATTTTATTCGTCTGAAACGGTAGTATTAAGTTATTTGTACTATCTATTTAGAAGTGGTAAGTCATACTCTATTATAAATATACACAAAGCAATGCTACTTCAGACTTTACAAATTTTTGGAAATTCTTGGTGTAAAGAAACTGCTTTGATTTCTCGTTTTATGAAGAGTGTGTTTATACATAAACCCTCAAAGCCTAGATATGTTATGACATGGAATGTGTCTATTGTGTTAAGGTATTTGCAAAGCTTGATGCCTTTATCCAAGTTGTCGTTAAAACTGTTGACATTGAAAACATTAGCTTTGATTGCATTAGCAACAGCGCCTAGAGCTCAGACATTATGTGCTTTAGATTTAAATAATATGATTGTTCAACAACAAGCAGTTGTTTTTACCTTTTCTGAAATACTGAAAACGTCCAAAGCAGGACAGTGCTATTCTCTGAAGGTAGAACACTATACAGATGAGAGAATTTGTGCAATGCATACTTTGTTGTATTATGTTCAAAAGACGGCTCCTATGAGGAAAAGTGACAGAGTTTTTGTTTCTTTTGTAACATTTGATGCGGTAACAACTAGTACGTTATCAAGATGGCTCAAAATTGTGCTTGAACTTTCTGGAATAGATACTTCTATTTACAAGGGGCATTCATATAGGGGGGCGTCAGCCTCAGCAGCTTATAGTAAAGGCTGTAGTATTAGTAATATTATTTCGCAGGGTAACTGGAAGTCGGACAAGAATTTTAAAAATTTTTATTGTAGACATTCTGAGAGTGATGTCTCTTACAATGATGCTGTATTTGGTCATGATTGATTATTTGATGAATAATAAATTAAGGCATTGGAAAGTGTATTTTTGTTGCCTTTAAAGATGCTATATATACATGCGAAAAGCCGAAAGGCTTTACGAAAAATAATGTGCCCCCATCCCAGCTTTAGTGCAGGATGGAGGGCATTATTTGAGTAAAGCCGGAGGCTGAGCATGTATATACCCTGCCCTTAGTGAAGTGAGTTTGAGTCACATTGTGTTGGAAGCTTTTTAGAATTGGTGTTGTTATATGCCCTCCCTTTTTGTATTATGTTTTTAAGCAACAAAAATATTCTTTAAATTGTGAATCTCGTGGGATTTGGTGTATTGTGGGTGATGTGCAGCGCATGCGCAGGTTACGACGTCATCAGGCGGTAAATTTGAAATCTTTTAATTTGCGATAAGGTTTAAACGTCCAGAATGGAATGCTATATATACATGCTCAGCCTCCGGCTTTACTCAAATAATGCCCTCCATCCTGCACTAAAGCTGGGATGGGGGCACATTTTCAGGTCTAATTATTCCGCTTATTTTATAAAATACAAAACTGAATACACACCTTTTCTTCTTTTACCTGTAAACAGAAGAAAAATAAATTATATTTAATCTTATAAAATAGAATAAACTGAAATGTCAATATGGCAAGAATATTATATAACCTTGATTTTTTTCATTGTATCTGGAAATGCACGAAGAGCTCAATTAAACCCTTTTTTCCTAATTACTGTATTAATGTAATTTAGTTATTTTCCTAAAATTTCTTAATACAGTATCTATTGATAACTGACAATATATGATAAAATCTGACAAATATACAAATAACAATTTTTGTTTTTTATAACATTTATGTTGGAGGATCATCCAATTATACTGAGCTGTCTACTTTCATAAATACATACCTGTATTTTCTTTCACAAGAAATTACACAAAAGAAACAAAATATTGTCTTGTATTTAATTTTTGAATTTTATCCTTTTTTCTGAAAGTTTCCATATAATGTAAAGACAATTTAAGAATCTTTCTGGAACTAAATTCAATGCACACAGGTTCCATTAAAGTTGAAAAATAAAAATTATCTTTCTAGTTTTTGACAATTATGTATGACTTATTCCAAACATCAAAATGGTATTGCAAACTACCTGTAACAAAAGTAAGAGTAGTTCCATCAATTTTGATAAACTTTACAACAGCACACTTATAGACTAAAATCAGTACAAGACTATATTTGTTTGGTGTAAAGTATCAACCAGTGATTTGTCAATGTGACCCTGTACATGTGTTTCTTTGAAGCATGTATTATAGTTATTTACCTCCTGTGAGTAATGTGTAAAATAACAGAACAAGAGACCCCAGATAGGTTTAAGTTGCTCACCTGATGAGGACCATATCATTTGACCTTGCCTCTGACCAAGTCTGTTGAACGTCCATTACCTTATTTCAAAAGTTTTTTTTTATTATTTTTCGCTGCAACAGCCAATAACAATGCATAACCATTTGAACAAACCTGAGAGAGGTCCAGCCCAGGGTGCTACAGATCAAGTTTTGTGAAGATCCATTAAGTTATTTATGATAAGATGTTTTTTATGTTTAGCTGTAGCGGCCCTTATGTGCAGTAACATTTTAATAAAAGTAGTAACATTTTAATAACATTGATAGATGCTATAGACAACATTTAGTAAAGTTCTTTCAAGGTGTTTCTGAGAAGAAGTCATTTAAAGGTTTTTCTATTTTTAGCTCTGGCGGCCCCTTAAAGGCACCAAACAAGGAACATTTAACCTAGGCTGAGTGAGGCCTGTGTAAGGATGCTACAGGCTAAGTTTGGTGACAATCGATCAAGCAGTCCATGAATTGTTTATTGGTCTTTCAATGTTTTGGGCAGGTAGCTCCTAAAAAGGGAAATGTAAAATCTTCTGAACAAAACTGAGAATGGACCATGTAAGGATGCAACAGACCCAGTTTGGAAATGATCCCATTAAGTCGTTCATGAGGGAATTTCTGTAAAAGTTTAGCTCTGGCTGCCCCTAAAAAGGCCCATGTAGAACCATTTGAATGAAAGAGGACAATATAAAAATGCTATAGACCAAGTTTTGTGAAGACCAGACAAAAGATTCATGAGAAGTCATTAGAAGGTTCTATTTTAGTTTTGATGGTCCCTGTCAGAGACAAAGGAGTACCTTTGAGCAAAATTGCCAGGGGACTAGTTATGCCAGGATGTTACAGACCAAGTTTGGTGAAGACTCATCATGTGTGGTTCATAAGAAGAAGCTGTTTTAAAAAAAAAAGTTCTAGTTTTACCTTAAACCATTTGAACAAAACTGAAGGAGAATTATGCCAGATTCTATAGCCCAAGTTGGTCTAATTTTAACCAGTAGTTTAAGAGAAAATGATTTAGTAATATAGGCTATGCAGGACAATGGTCAACGTATGATGGACAATGGGCATTGGACCCTCCACGTATACTAATAGCTTACCATGAACAAAGTTCAAGTGAGCTAAAAACATTACACATTTGAGTTACAAATTAGCAGATAGTATGAGCATTCTTCATATTAAATTACTTAGAAACATATCTGTTCTAAATTTGGATTATTCACTCAAAATCCTGTGGAAGCAGTGTAGGTTATCTGAGCAGCATTCACTTCACAACACACAGATTTTCTGTTCTATGGTAACACTTACTAGTATAAGGAAACTACTGATCTACTATCAAGCATTCTAAATGTTGTGTCAGAAATGAATTGGCCCTCAGATTTAACATTTCAACACAAACCTTTACCCTGCTAAATTTCTAAAATGGACTGGTCCATCCTTCAATTTGGGCAGTGCCATTTGTTTATCAAAGATGTGTTCACTGAAAATTTACTGACTGAAGAGCAAACAGTGCAGACCAGATGATCAGATGTGCAGGCTGATATTGGTCTGCGCGGGTCGCCAAGGCAGAATCACTTGCCGCCAGCAGGCTAATGGTTAAAAGCACAAAACTGGCAAGACAGACTTATGGATATGGTTGCTAAACTGTTGAAGCAGATAATTTTATTGTCAAATGGTGAGTTTTGAGAGATAACAGATTGACATATTATTAATTCTCTTTACAATTCTCACAGGAGAAGCTATTTTTAGTCTTTAACTAAATATCTAGTTTACACTTCTGCTATAAAAGATACACAAAAGGTATCCTACAAATGACCTCTGTCTAAATCATCATGCAGTCTTGACCATCATGCAGCCAAAAACCTAATAAAGTATTTTATGATAAGATATTGTGTAATGCATCATGCTTTCCAAGTATAAACCAGAAACTCTGTAAAACAAATCTTTCAAATATCCATTCTTTATATCTTATTGACTAAATAAAAATATTCCAGTCCTAGATCGACTCATGCAGTATGCTATTCTACAGGATGGACAAGGTTCGGTTTTTCTCCATGTATAAGGTAGTGTTACCAATGGACATGCGGCCCTACTCACCCTGTGTGACTTTCACACTAACATCTGTGCCTTCACGTTCCAACCCCTCCTCTATCCTCTCCAAACCATCTGGTATTTTCACAGAATTTTTACCATGATCTACAACTGGCTGAGTCTTTCTTGTATCGCTTGACTTTGACAAATTACTTCTCGTTTTTGATTTCTCAGCCGTTTTTGGTGTTTTTGGAGGTATATTAGCATTATCTAAGGCATTTTCTTTGGTTTTTGAATTTTTCAGATTGTTTCTATTGTCTGTCAAATGCTTTGCAATCTTTCCAACCTTTTTAGATTCATTTTTCGAATTTGTTTTTACAGAAATATCTTCAGATTTCGATTTATCTTCAGTTTTCTCTTTATCATCAGATTTGATTTGATCAACTTCAGCTAGTGGCTTCTGTGAAAATATCAGATCTGCTTGAAAGGTGCAAAAGATAGAAACAAATTATACATGTATATACCAATTTCACCTTTTTCATCAACATTATGCAGTTCTAATAAAATTATCATGAAAAAAAAAAAAAACTTCTCCTGAAAATATTTCTACATTTTTTCAATTAATAACATCTTTTCAACATACATGTTTGATACTCTATCAGCAAACACTATGTCTATCCCCTACGTACTGCACTTTAAAATACAGATATTCAGACTCTTTATAAATTTAATAGAGTAAGTTCATTTTTCAGTGAAAGTTATACAAGTCATTTGCCCTAAACAGTGAAATCAAAATTGAATATATTTGTAAATCTAAAATTACTACATATAAATTTGTGTAGAAGAAGGGAAGTAACACAGACAGAAACTGGAGTAATAGAACAGGAACAGTTATTTTAAATGGACAAGACTTAAAAGGGACAACGTCTACAATTTTATGATAGGTCTAAGTCAGAAACATCTATCTAGAAAAGCTTCAAAAATAAAAGTGTACCACACATCTACAGAGATACAATGTGTACCTGCGGCATTCATAGTATTTTCATAATAGTTGTCATGGTTTTGGTTTTGTGTCGACAGCGGCTGTTTCTGCATATTGTTAGACTCTTTCATTTTTCTTAACCTCTCCTCCTCTGCTAAACGTTCTTTCTCCTTTCGTTCCTTCTCCTTCTGCTGTTGTTCAGCCAGCAGTTTTTGTTGTTCTTGTATCTGTATTTGTCTCTGTTTCTCTAGAGATTCTATGAGACGTTGTTCCTCCAGTTTCATCTCCTCCTCCGCACTCTTACTGCTCTCTGAATCTTCCTCGTCTTGTAGACAAACACCAATTTAAACATTTAATTCACACAAGTTGTTTGTCCTTGCATTTGGACAACAGCATAACAGATGCAGCTATATAAAAATAAATTATTTAAGAAAACTCGAACATTAAAACCAACAGTCTAATTTTAAAAACTCGAACTAACTTAAAGAAACTCATTTTTTCATAAAGTTAAAACTGTCAACTGCTAACATTTACTGTCAAAACTGTGTCCTGCAGCTTCTACCAAGGAGCTTCACTCAGAAAATATAATATGCATTTTTATTACATGACTCCCTATATAAATTGCTACCGTGTGACAGGTCTATATTTAAAACATGTTTACTGGGCTAGTAAGTCAAAAATTTAAAAACACAATTGTGGAAACTAATTTCTGATGTCATGTAATAATATGCCTATTGAATGACTTGCCAGTCAAGTCAAAACCACTGACCCTCGGTTATTCAGACCTCAGGCTACTGATTGGCAAGCCATTCAATAAGTGAATACAATAAAGATGACATTTTAAAATGGTGTGATTTTAAAGACTTCAAAAGTTTCTAAGAAAGCTGCAGTAACATGTTTGACAGAACCAGTCAGAACTATGCTCCACTTTTAGATTGACTTCTCTCCCTTTCTTTCCACAGTATAAAATTGAGGAAAAATAAAGAAACTGGTTTCTACTTTGTATCTTTAACAGTTTAACTTCACATTTCATTCTATGTCCCTTTGCACTGTGGAACATGTTTTTACTGTAAATGAACATTCAACAGTATAGTAACAAGAATTCAGTTGAAGAGTATCTCTATTACCTTTCTTTTTCTTACTAGATTTTGCAGTAGTTTTACCCTCATCTATAAAAGTGACTTTCTTCTCCGACACCTTATCCCTGTCTTCATCTTCATCTTTCACCTCATCTGCAATACAGTTATGACAGCTTTTATCAATGAACTTGCTACCTTCTCTAATTTTTAGGCTGTGTAAGTTTGTAAGTGGAGAACTGAATATCCTATAAAGAAGAAGCCAGTATGACAACTTGCACAAGCAAACATAAATGTTCTCTGTGTAATCAGTCCAAACACAGTCAGCGTATTCATTCATCATTTGCCTCTGGTCTATCTTAAAGAGTCAGTTACCACCAAAGTACAGGTATTTACTGGTCAAAATCTAGGTAAACTTGTTTATGAACTAACAAGCATGACATGATAAAAATACTGTTGAACTTTGTTGGCAAGGGAGAGAGGTGAGGTCATTTCAAAATCGGTCAGTCACATCACAGAATAAAATTTTCAAAGTTTTCCTCATAGCCATACAGAGAAAAATAGCCCAACACACTGGTGGCCATGTTTTCAAGGAAATAGATTGATTGAAGAAATTTGGTAGATTAGGTCACTCGAGGAACATTTAAGGAAATTACATCAAAAGCAAGCAAGCAATTTCAGAAGAGGAGATTTTGAAATTTTTCCATATAGGGAAAACTAGCCCAGCCCCTGGCAGTCATGTTTTTTAATGTAAGAGAAATGTTGACAGATTAGTAGGGTCACTTATGTAAAATAGCACTGAACTTTTTTGACACTGGGGCAACAGTTTCATCAAAGCCGTAATTATAGGAAAAAGTAGTCCTGCCCATAGCAGCATTGTTTTTTAACACAACAGAATGATTTGAATAAAATTTGTAGAAGATAACAAAAGAAAATATCTATGAATTTTTTTAAAATTAGGCTAGATGTTTCTGAGAAGAGATGACAAATATGGTTTTTAATGTATTGGCATACTAGTTTGCTATTTTGGCATGTTGGTGCTCTTCAAATGCATCAACATGCAACAACAAAATGGCAGGAATCAGACAATTTTAGGGGACTCTGATTTAGAAGGGTTACTTCAAATAAAGAAAACAATTATTCTATACCAAGACAGCTGTTCTGGTTTGAGGGTTTCTGTTTTTCAGGGGTTACAGCTTAGAGGGGTTCAGCTATTCACAGCATTGATACTGTTTGCAATGCCAGAAGAAAAGATTTAAACATAAAATTCATCAAACCTTCAGGTTGAGGTGACACTAGTGTAATAGAAATCTCTTTCTTCATAGGGGACACTTGCTGTGGTTTTTTCTCCTGTACCCTCTGTAGTTTAGGGCTTTCCTCAGCTTGCCATACTTGTTTAGGAGAGGGAACTTTCTCCTTGTGATGTACAGGGGACACTGGTAGTGAAGAATGGGTCCGACTGCTCTGTTCTCTTGGTTTCAGATTTTGCTCTAAAAAGTAAATTCAAAAGATGGTAAGAAAATGAATGTTTCTAACTAGCCTTTAACTTATGAGTTGAAGTCAGACTTTGAAGCCAAATTAAATCACTCATTAGTCCAATCTCCTTGAACAAGAGGAGCATGGTGGCCAGGATGTGCTCACCCGAGTACTTGTACAAGTTAATTACTTGAGGTTATGACTTTGTACTGTAAAGTTTTGACTTAATCAAATGTCAAAATGCCAATTACTGAAATTTCCAGTTTATTCCAAATTTGAAAACCTGTAACTCAAGGACCATAATTCTGGTGTTATTAAAAGCAATCTTGCACATTGTGTAACTTGTTTGAAATATATTCTATGTAAAACTCATGAAAACTTTACAAGAAGTGATGTCTTTAACTGCTGGGGGGTGGGGGGGGGTGAGCATGCAAGATCCTGATAAGCTCAACCACAGCACCTTGCTAAAACGAGCTAACAATCAATAGGCAGAGGCACAGTCATGCCCATAACCAGAGTTCATACCAGAAAACGCTATGACAGAAGCAGAACCTTATACATTTTATAATTCTGACCCAAAACCATTTTATTCAGTATATATTTGCATTGACATATCAATTACAAATTAAACCAAAATACACATTCAAATAAACAGTGAAGTGAATATTTAGCATATTATTATCATTTAAAATTAAAATGACCAGCAAGATCAAATTTATTTAAACATTTATACTTCTTTCAGTTATAGATGTATATAGTGGGGTAGAGTATGCTTTCCTCTGTTTTTTCTGTTCCGCCAGTTCCTGAGCCCGCTTCCTAATCGCTTCACGCTTTTCATTGTTCTAAAATAAAAAACACCTGTATTCAGACACAATTATCATTAATATTTTAACTGGTAAACAACTTTTTATTTTGTCCTCAATATGCATTTTCTTTCCAAGTTTTTCTTACAAGAAAACATATATTCTGATCTTTTCAAAGCATCAGTTGCAGAGACATAAATGCAATTAAAACATTAAGCAATTTAAATATATTATAACAGAAAAATAATTGTCCAAGCCGTATAACATAAAAAGCTATACATGTAATATGAATTATTTTTACAATTACTATAATAGAATTACTGCCGAAATTTTGGAATATTTGACATATTTAATGTATTTAGATGTATCTGTGCATCCTTCACCAAAGTGTTTTCAAATCAAATATGCATTGATTTAAATAGATAAAATCAAACAATATATGAGAGCTTTCACCATGCTACATCAAAAACAGTCTAAAATTTAAAATGGTAATAAATTAATCATTATATACAGCAAAATGGGAAGGTAATCTGTCATATCGAGGGCTGAGTGTGAAACTATTGTAAATATATATACATAAAGAGCAAGTGCCAACAGTCGAAATTTTTTATTATAATCCTCTAAGATTCAAACATTTTTTTAAGTAATTCTACTTCTTTTCTGTACTTGTAACAAGTAAAAAACATTTTGTCAAGGACTTAAATAATAAAACCTTTTCCTCTGATCAAAGGCTACTAAACATGTACAGCAAAACACCAATTGCACTGCTCCAGTCATCCTGGGTTTTCAGCATTTATTTTATTTATTTTGTCGGGTTTAATGTCGCGCCGACACAATTATAGGTCATATGGCAACCTTCCAGCTTTGATGGTGGAGGAAGACCCCAGATGCCCCTTCCTGCACTATTTCACCATGAGCGGGTACCTGGGTCGAACCACTGACCTTCCATAAGCCAGCTGGATGGTTTCCTCACATGAAGAATTCAACGCTCTGAATGAGGCTCGAACCCACATTGGTGAGGGGCAAGTGATTTGAAGTCAGCGACCTCAATTTCTCGGCCATGGAGGCCCCCTAAGGAAAACAGACTGGGACCAAAATCTGCAGTGGTACTAGAGTCATTGATGCTTGTGCAAGTGGTGTTTCACTATATCTTTATCTAGCATTTGCACCTTTCATTCGGCCAAAGAAAATATTGCTTGTTTCTACTAACATCCTTGAAAAATAAAGGTACTATAGGTACATTTTTAAGAAAGTATTTCTCAATTAAGAAACATATATACAAGACAATTTCTGTTTGAAATTTGTGTCATAATTAAACTGTGAATAAGTTGAAATTTGTCATTCAGTTGTAAAATTTAAAAAAAAAATGCATTTCTTAACATTTTATTGTAAAACAAACCTTCAGGGTTTGCAGTATGGTGTTAGCTTAAACAAGCATGACTGTGTTTTCTTTTACTCATTAAAAGATGAAAATTGCAGACAATGTAGTGAGAAACATTGTGCCCCATTTTGCAGTACAGTGAATTAGTAGTACAACATATTCAATCATGTTAACACAGATTATGTTTTCACGCTTGAATTTTCACTTCCTCGCATGAAGAATTCAAAGCCCCAACTGACACCCAAGCCCACAACACTGAGGGGCAAGTGATTCAAAATCGGCTATCTTAACTTCTAGGCCACTGAGGCCCCACATTTCACTTTGTTTTACTCATATAGTTATGTCATAAGAGTCTCTTGTCTGAAAATTTAATCTTTCTCTAAACTTTTCAAAAACTGTTTTGCATGATAAATTTCTTAATTTTTATCTAAAATGGTTCCAATGATGTTATCAGAATGAATCCCACTAAATACAAAAAAACAGCACTTGAAAACACAATCTACTTAACAATACAAAATGACAGACTGACAAACCTAAAGAAGTGAACTAAGCACCAACATAAATACAAAATAAAACAGTGATAAAATGTTAAAAAGAAGTTACCAATCAACCACTTACATCTGCATACTAGTTTATGTTTCTTTTTTTATGTATTTCTAGTTCTCTTTAAATATTTTCAGAATGCATGGAGCGCATATATGGATAGAACTGATTGTGGCCATTACAATCAAGTTCCAAGATTTCTGACTAGAGTCCACCCATGTCTTTATATATGACTGATCATAACTATTCCTACATTAAACAGAAAGAGTTTGAATCAACTGATTTAAGGGTAATAATAACAATACATGTAATGTAACTGAACTATATATCTTATTTTCAAAAAAAAATCTTTAAAAACATTTTTATTTAGCTTCTTATTGAAATAAAACAGGTTCAGGAAGCATGAAAAACTTGAGTCCCACAGGGGTAATAAAGTTACAGCTTAATATTAAAACATGAACTGTGTGTAAAACATGTAGGCCCCATGACTTGTCAGAGACAACTTGTATGCTGTGACCTTGACCTTTGACCACTGTGCCTTAAAAAACAACAGAGGTCATCTACTGACTACAAACAACATCATGTTATCTATGTATGCTATTGACATTTCAATTTCATGGCAACATCCTCTAAATAACTTTAAGAAATCATGTTATTTTGTCTTCAAAACTGCAGTGGTTGACTGTTAACATATAACACTATTCAGCTATACCAGTCCTACCCGTTGTTTGGACTTGTCTTGCGGCTGTGATACACTGGTGCGTTGCCCCATGTGCATCTCAAACCGCTCACAAGTCTGTACACCATCGTGCTGTCCGCCACCATCAATCTATTGTCAGTGTTGGAAACAAAAATCACGTTAGTAAACAACTTGCACTTCATGACATGTTAACAAAAGGAGAAACAATTGGCAATGCTTTTAAATGCATGATAAACTATCAACTACCTAGGGAACTCACAGTCAGGGCTTAAACCAGGCAAAAAGATAAAAATATGATCATTAATTATTTCAGATTAGTAAAAGAAGATTTGTGCAACCAATAATGGAAAAGAAAAACTTTATTTCATTTCAGCTATTGTATGATTTCCTTCTATAAATGAGGGTGAAAATCGTTAGATATTGCTTTTATCTCCTAGCTAGATTCAAGCAAGAGTAAGCCCTGACTTTGAAAAGTTATAAGCAATTATTTTGACAAGTTTGTATTAAAATGTAAGAAGGGGATGGATTTCAATATTTAGTTACGGAACAGCATTAGTGCAGGTGTATGTTATTTATTAACTCAAAATATTGAGTTACGTATCTCGAAATTCCGAGTTACTAAGTCAAAATTTTGAGATACATAACTCAAAATTTTTACTTAGTAACTCGTATCTCGAAATTTCGATTTACTAACTACAATAGTTAATGTTGATGTATAGGTCCTGACCAAGACTAGGTACCTGGTGTATCCATCAGGTAGCCCTACAGGGTCATATGATTAAGATGAACTGGCAGCATTTGCTCATAAAAAATATCAATATTTAACTGGAAGGTTTTCAACCAAGTTTGAGTTCATATGGCAAGGAAATACAGACATACCCTTAATGAACGTGTAGTAATGAGTCTGACCAAGATTGGGTACCTGGATAGATCTAGATTTTGAGGAGAGGTCATAAAAGGTGATCGGGAAGTATTCAAACTTAGAATATTTCACTATTTTGACCATATCTGGAAGGTTTTCAACCTAGTTTGAGCCCCTACAACCTGAACATACTATACATGTAAATGAAGGTATATATCCTGGATACAGTTTGAAATCTGGAGTAGCTCTAGAGGCTATTGGGTTGGGTAGATCATACATTGATGTATGGCAGTATATGTTCAAATCGCTATATGCTGGGTGCAATATATGGATGTGTAGATAGATGATTCCACTTTGAAGAGTTAAAAGTCGTCCATTACATTTTTGGTCTTTGACAGACAGACAGACATTCAAATATATTGTGGATAAAAGGGCAAGATACGAAGTCAAAATTTCTTGTTATTAACTCAAAATTTCGAGTTACGAAACTCGAAATTTCAGGTTAATAAATAACATACACCTGGCACTAACGCTCTTCCACAGATTTCAATATTTAGTTGAAGGAAAGTTTATATGGAGGCAAGTTTATCTCGGAATTTTTTAAAGAAAAAGTATCTTTTTTTCCTTAACATTTAACTTACTGAAAGTCTCTGCTGAAAAGGATTATTAAAATGTCACAAGTTCCTATCTATAACATTTATTAAACTTGATTAAAGACAAATGTAAAATTTTCAATACAGAGCCTTCTTTATAAGAAAGAAAATTTGAGACTAAAATACAATTGGACACAATCTCATAGTAGAATTTCGTCTAGTACCGGTGTCACTATTCTGTGATATCTTTAACTGGTTTGTGTGATACCCTTAAATTATTTTATGATATCCCTAATTCATTGCAGGATATCAATAATAGTATTTTAATGAACTCATTTATTATGATTTAAGATCTTCTAAAATGATTTAAGGATATCACAAAAGAATGCTGTTTGTGATATCACAAAAAATGTTCTACTTTGTGACATTCTAAATTCAATTTAATGATATCTTAAATAATTTTGTGATATCAAAATCACTTACTGAATAAGATATCATTATACAGAATTAAGGAATTCATAAAGTAAAACTGAGCTTAAGATTTCAAATATTACTGATATCTATAAATGAGCCGCGCCATGAGAAAACCAACATAGTGGGTTTGCCACCAGCATGGATCCAGACCAGCCTGCGCATCCATGCAGTCTGGTCAGGATCCATGCTGTTCACTTTTAAAGCCTACTGCAATTAGAGAAACCGTTAGTGAACAGCATGGATCCTGACCAGACTGTGCGGATGCGCAGGCTGGTCTGGATCGATGCTGGTCACAAAGCCACTATGTTGCTTTTCTCATGGCACGGCTCAAATCATTCTGTGATGTCTGTAAATGCATTTAATGATACCCCAAAATATTCAATGATATAATAAAATGTGATATCCATAAATGAATTAATAATTTCACAAAATAAATTTATGATATCCGTAACTACAAAATAGTAAATAAATACAAAGACAGCATCCCATACACCTAGATTAATGACATTTGCCAGGTACACATGTACTACCCATATAAATTAAACAATCTTAAAAGCCATTATTTTACAATTTTCAACAAGCAGTATTTAAAACTACAATAGATAAGTACTTGGAATATTTCATTTTTATTTGAAGTTTCAAGTTTATATCCTCTACCTGAGTTCACTATAGCACTAAAAGTGAACATATTGCAATAAACTATCACCACAATCTACCACATACTGTGAACATAAATTTATAGATTCAATACTTATATCAAGATTATTTTTTTTCATTTTCTTAGATAAGACAATTTATTCTTTACCTTTTTTTCACTTTTAAATCAAGTGCTACATGACCGTCTCCTTTATTCCTTTTAAATATATATTGTAATCGTTCGCTTCATTACATGATATTTTGTCCTATAATAGTATGTTATATACGTGTCATATTTGGTATTTACGAAAGTTAACCCTTTTTATGTTATTCCAGCTACCAGAACAAAAACAAAAATGCAAGGCATCGTTTTGATATACAGACCTTAAAATAAAATGCTTTCCACACCACTTCTTAGCATTGCCAAACTTAAAGAAAACCCGCAACAATGATCAGTATGTACCCAAAACGAACACTAATTTTTTGTGTGTGAAAATTTGTGCAGCTTACACTAGTGGACTGTATGGAGAGGTCTTTCTGCCATACCACAGGCATATACAAATGATCATCCCCATTCCATAGTGGGGCACTCTTCCATACTCAAGCTTTTAAATAAAATTGTGTACCGTAACTGTTTTAGTAAGTATTACATCACTGTAATTTTCGTCTTTAAAATACAGAAAAAATGTTAGCATCCTGCACATCATCTTGACGTGGTCAGCAGTTGATGCTAGCTATATGAACTTTAGAAGATATGAAGCATAATAAAGCTATCTGACCTCTGACCTCAGTGTGACCTTGATAGTATTCCAAGTTACCTTGAAAGTGCGCTTGCACATTCTTTTGATAAGGTAAACATTTGATGCTAGCTTTTTGAAAATCCAGCAGTTTAAAAAATATGAAACAGACAACAAAAAATGACTATATGACCTTTGACCTCCAAATTATACACTGACATTGTACCCAACAATCTTGGTCATGTATTACGATGAGGAACATTTAATTTTGACAATAATTTTTGGAAAATACATTTAAAGGTTTTGGAGATATTCGTTTGATAGGAACAACAGATACTGATAGACAGACCGACCAACAGATGTACGTGACACAATATAGCACCCAGAGATATTAAAAGCTAAAGCCAATGCAAAATGCTTTTATGGTATCAATCAAGACGATTACTATAAGGCAAAGATAGGAAATAATGATTTTTAACACTATGATATTAGACAAAAAGCTGTAAGAAAATGTATTATCCTAAAGAGTGACTGCAATTACCCTTAGACCTTGACCTTTCTATTTGTGACTGCATATCTATAGATCTATCCCATAGAAAACTGGACAATCTTTATATATACAGTACTATTTGACACTGCATCCTTAAAAAGCCTGTAAAAATTACCTCCTTTGGTAACCTGCTATGTTTCTCTAAGACTGGAGCATTGCCTACAAAGCTCATGTAAGGTCTCGGATGAAGCTGAAAATATTCCAATGTAAATATTGTCATATTTTATACATATATTTCACAAATTATTGCCTAAAACTTAAAAAGATATACATTCCGTTTTTTAATTCTAGAAAATACATGTACAGTTAAAATGTCTTGTGCATCAAGGGTCACTTTTCTACTCCTTAGAATTTTTATACATTTCTTAAAATCAAAACTATTTACCTCATTTTTAGTTTCATATTTCTTCTTAAACAACTTAGTGGTAGCCATTTTAAACAGCTAATAATTCCATTTCATTTTAATCCGTTATGCAATTAACAAGCATTTGTTGACTTTAATTATTCTGTCCTCATGCAATAACATCTTTCATTCAGATTACCATAAAAATCCACTAAAGTGAATACAATAAAGAAAATGATAACGGTCTTCCATGCGCCACCAACACGGAGAATGTGACTTTATTATCTTGATTGTATCATCAAAATTACTACTCCTGGGTCCGGACATTTACAATAAAGACGTATTTTAAGTTTGATCATCTTTATTTTTTCAATTACTGTTTGCACTAAACAACTTTCCCTGACAGCTGATCCGGGCACATTGACATTTATTAACATTTTTTTATTTTTCCAAAACTGGAGAAAAAATAGTTTGCCTAGCAAAAGGAATGGGTCCTCTTTTGTTTATTTTATCATTAAATCAGCCCTGTCCCTATGCTAAGATCTGATTGAATATCTTTGAATGCAAGGCAAGCTTTTCGTTTTCTATATCTGCATTTTCTATTGTGTATCTTTGTAAATAATTGTCCATATATCCTTATAAATGATCATGGCATAATCCCCCTCTCAAGGATGATAATCTCATCGTATCAAAGAAAAAAAAAATTTAGTCACTATATTAAACTCTACTATGGCAATTTAACTATTTCAGGAACTCAGTTACTGTATTACGTCAAGTCTCTTTTTTTCCCCTTTTCGCTTGGCAACAATTGTTTGGTTTACTCAACAACTTAATTAAAATACTTGTAAAAAATAACATCATAAAATATTTAAACAAGATTGTGTAACAATAAAAAACATCCTTTATTGTCCTTGTGCCAGGTGGATCTGCTATTGAAGGAAAGAAAAAGCCTGTCTAAAGCATATTCCAGTTTTCCCTAAATTTAAAATACTACAGTCATTTGTGGTGTTATCAAAAGGTTCATCATATATCTAATTTATAGTCACTTTGAACTATTCTGTGACACATGAAATATAAATTTAAACTAAACTGCTTCTTAAAAGTCAAGCTAACACCAAAATTCCAATTTCTTCCTTAGCTACTTGCATATAAAGCTGTATTCCCTAACTTATTTCTGCTATTAAACAAACTTTATTTGTTTTCATTTAATATGGGTTTAACACCATTTTTAACAGCAAGGCAGGTGTTGATATACCTAGTGTTCTTGAATTCCATCACAGTACTAACTTCATTTCCACAAGTCACTAACAAATTCCCTATATAAATCAGAGGTGGAGGCCATACCAGTACTAACCTCATCTCCACTAACAACTTCCCCATATTAGTCAGAGATAGAGGACCTACAAGTATTAACTTCACAAGTCACTAACAATTTCCCCATAGAGAACCTATCAGTACTAACTCCACAAATCACTAACAACTTCCCCATATTAGTCAGAGATAGAGTTCATACCAGTAGTGACTTCAACTCCACAAGTCACAAACAACTTCCCCATATGAATCAGAGGTGGAGGCCCTACCAGTACTAAATTCCTCTCCTCAAAACACCAATAACTTCCCATATGAAACAGACATGGAGGTCATACCAGTACTAACTCCATCTCCACCTTGTGACAAGTCACTAACAACTTCCCTATTTGAATCAGAGGTGGAGGCCCTACCATTACTAACTTCCTTTCCTCAAGTCACTAACCATGTTCCTTTATGAAACAGACATGGAGGTCATACCAGTACTAAATCTACAAGTCAATAACAACTTCCCCATAAGAACCAGAGATGGAGTCCCTACCAGTATTAACTTCAACTCCACAAGTCTCATACAACTTCCCCATAAATGAAACAGAGGTGGAGGTCTTACCAGTACTAACTTGGTTTCCACAAGTCACTAACAAGTTTCCAGTATGAATCAAAATGGAGGCCCTACCAGAACTCAGTGGTGAAGAAACTAATCACTTGCACACTGACAAAGGAATATTTTGTATTGTCAAGGGAACTAACGGCCAACCACTGAATTTGAGCTCTCTACTAATCAAACTGGTTGGGCTGGTACTATTCAGTGAACACATGTAGATTTAGCATTTTGTTCTTTAGTGGAGAGTGGGGGTCTGAACATCAGCTGCAAATACAGATGAAGATATAGAGGATAATTGTTGGTTTCGGTGTAATATCACGTTATAATTTCACCGAGTGGGCACCAAAAGTGATATTTTCACAGTGCCAGCCACGAGTGAAATAAAACTTTTGGTGTTAATCATGAGTGAAATTACTGTGAAACATCGATACAACAATTTTCTGTTAATTTTATGTCTAAAACTCACTTTTGTTGTGTTTATTCAATAAAATGTCGAAATTTGCTGGAATTTTATCAGGAAGCATTGCAGATGACGTCATTTAACGACGTCATTGTCATATTGTTTCCGGCTTTCAGTATGCCTTTTTTGACGTTAATCCGGTATCAGATTTGATACTTTCACTGAGTGGCCAGGAGTTTATCAGATATAATTCACGTTATATTTCGATAAACACCGAAAACATAAAATAATACAGTTGTCTCCCTTCTTCTTGCGTAAATCCAAACTCATCTCTCTTACAGCTATTTTCGCTGTCATATGCATCAAAAACATAATTACCAGGTTTCCAAAGAATGTTAATATTTCAATCAGCGGGTAGCTTAAATGACAAATTTCTCTGGGATCAATCTATAGCTATTTATCAGTTATAACAATAGACTTTATCTCAGAGATAAAACTATGTGAGCTCAAAGATGATGTACCCTTAATTTGTCAAATGTCATTGTGCAGTCTTAATCATCACAATTTTAATATGAGCCGTGCCATGAGAAACCAACATAGTGGTTTTGCGACCAGCATGGATCCAGACCAGCCTGCGCATCCGCACAGTCTGGTCAGGATCCATGCTGTTCGCTAACAGTTTCTCTAATTCCAATAGGCTTTGAAAGCGAACAGCATGGATCCTGACCAGACTGCGCAGATGCGCAGGCTGGTCTGGATCCATGCTGGTCGCAAAGCCACTATGTTGGTTTTCTTATGGCACGGCTCAATTATGATAAAAGAGATATCTGAAATCGTTTACAATTTTAAATCCTCCTTTTGTGTATGCTTGCTGATAAACTTTCATTTTATGTAACACTTTTTAAAAGACATTATCCGGATCTCTTAAAATATAGTAAAACTGATATGGTTAACATATTAAAAATAGTTATATATTTGAATTTTAATGTACATTTAGTATGGAAGAACTGTTGTGTCACTTTTTTCTAGAATGTTCTTTGATCTTGATTTCAAAGACCGAGTATCTGTGAGAGATTGGTCTGTTGATAAATTAAGCCTTTGAAATATCTTTACAACTATATTTTTTTTATTAATTTTATAGCAAGAAATGAAACATTTTTCGGTATTTTGAAAATTATTTTCTATATATTGCGTTATATATAGGTAAATGGTTTTGACAAAATTTAATGTTAAAACAATATCAGAAAAAAATCCAGCTGAGTCTTGGATGAGTTGAAGAAACTGAAATCCAAGGGGCCATAACTATGAAAAATGGAATTATCAAGATAAATGGAGAGAAGGTTTAAAATGTAAAGCTAAAGCTCTTGGGCAATTATGCACAACCAAGCCGAATATTAACTTCTAATAATAATTCAAACAGCAAACACTTATGTTTTATTTTCGTAATCATCTGACTAGGAAAATAACTAGAAGTTGTTTTCTAGATTCCAGTTCCTAGCTCATCCTGAAAATGATAAAAGATGACAATGAATACAAAGACATTCCACATACTAATGCTTCTCTGTAATAAAGACAAAACAAATTAAGTACCCTGAAATCATGCTGGCATGGTGAAAGCCCTGCTCCATCACATGTTAAACTTCTTCGTAATTCTGGAATTTTATTCCTAATCTTTCCCCCTGAAATATCTAAACTACAGCGGTTTTCAAATTTCGAAAGTTCTAACTTATCCTTAATATAGTTTTGTGTGGTTTTGGTCGACAATTCTTTGAACTGAACTTTTTTATCATTAGGACTGCACGAAATCTCAAAAGTTGACTCGGACAACAATACCATAGCGATGACGTTTGCCAGTTGTTCATCAATCACTCTCTCGGTGTTCATCTTCTGACCCTTCAGCTGGAACACAGGGTCGTTGATCTCTCCACGCTGTGGGACGGACACAGATAATGATCCATTCACTGATGAAGTTGACATAAGTGGGGCTCTTTTCTTCCTTTTAGATTTGGTACCCCAGCTAATGTCTGTAATGTGAGGCAACATGTTTTCCTTCTCCTTTTGTGCCATTTTAGTATACTTCCTTTTTTTATAAATACTTTCACTTTAAACCTTAGAGCATTTATATAAAAATTTTTATAATCTTGTCAGAACAATATCCAAGAATTTGATGCTAAGCACCGGTGTTTCAAGAAAATGTTGTCCTGCACTTCCAGTCAACGAGTTCTGTTCTCTGCACATAACTTTCTATGGCTCATTTTGAAAATTTGCTTTAATCAAACCTGTCCTTTAATGCTTCCTTGAATATTAAATAACAATGTTCCCAAACTCAAAGTACACTCTGCATAATCTTCTATAATTTCTCTCTAAAAGTACTTCAAAGGAAACATGGATCTTAAATCACCTTCCAATAATTGAGACATCAGAAAAAATACCAACCACTTAACTTTATTTGGCTTTTAAGGACATTATGAAGACAGGCCGCTTTAAGCATTACACCACAGGCTCACGTTGAAGAGTTGTAACGGTCGTTAAGATACCGTCATCTTTGTTAGTCGCTCTACAATTCTATCTTCCATCAATCAATGTTTATTAATATTCCACTTATCATAAGATGAAAATACAAATCCTCTCTTTAATTTCAATGGATTTATCATGAGCCATGTCAATACCTTTCTGACCTGGCTTTTTTGTGACGCCCAATCCACAGGTTCCTTTTTTTCCCCTTATCTTCTCTTATATTCAGTGCAGAAAAGATATAAATTTTGCAAAAAAATTTTCCTTTGGTAATCCAATCATACGATTTTATCACAATCGATTATCATGACACATCTCAATTTATCATGAAGTGCCTGCAAGTCAGAATTCTATGATTTGGCATTATGATTATGATATGAAATCCTTGACACGCATTAACAACAAAAAATGCAAGCACTGTTAATTGCTGGTGAAGACATTTGTCCGTTAAGAAGGGTATTTAAATTTTTGCCTTCATATCTGGAACAAAAAATTCAGTCAAAATTAATGTAAACTGGTGGTATTTTTCAAGTTACAAGTTTTCAGCAGTTTCTTCAAGAACATTAATTTCCACAGAATATTTGGAACAAGTCCTAATTTGGTATGTTTTAATTCAGAAATGTGCATGGAAGTAATGATATAATTATGTGTTTGTTTCGATTTACTATATTTAACTTTACAAATGTCATAAAATATTCACTTTCAAATTTTCCCTAGTGTACAGTACTCCTCTTTCTACTCTATCCAAATCATATTTGTACAGTTTTCAGCAGAACTTAAAGCCCTTGGCTTCCTTTTGGTGGTGTACATCATTACTCTTTACTTTCACTTTATAATCTGTCCCTAGATAAATGAACATTTACATGAACAAATAAGTTGCAATTAAAAATCAAACACTGGCAGTGATTACTAGAGATCACTTTTCAATAATTGTCAATTTGCTTCTTGTCTCTGAAGATCACTGCAAATAGAATTTTCTCCCAAATTACGTAGATTTATTTTTTTCAATTTTTCATCTGTCATTCAATACTCTAACCTATTTTTCTGCATTTGACTGACTTTAACACTAGATGATACAATTCTAAAACCATAGATCATTTTTTCTTTTCTTCTGAAAACCTATGTGTTTTTATTGTCATATTGCACTTTCACATTAAATGAACAGCTTTTTTATTTTGTTCCATTATTGTTATAATTTTCTCCAATTATTTATCAAATTCAATTATACATTTATTTTCCATTGACAGATTTTGAAAAAATCCAAAAGCGAGTATTTTTTCCACTTTATTACTATGATTAACATTTAACTGCTTAATCATAAATTTGTACATGCCACACTTCTATTTTCACATGTTTTATCAGCTGATTATAGACTAAAATAATCACAAAAATTCAATTCAAACAAATTTCTCTTGTCAAAGTCTTTCTTCATGTGTCAGGCATGCGTTTCATCCTCACGAAACCACTTCTTTAAAGTTAGGGAAGCCGCCTGGGTAACGATACATGGCCAAAACCCTTCAATAGACTTCCTTCAGCAAATAAACACAATCGAAAAAATAAAAAATACAAAAGAAAGTGTTTAAATTTTTTGTAAATAGAGTATATTAGTGCAAACAATTATTTCTCCCCCCTTTAAAGCTATTGTTGTATAATCACATTCTCTTTTTGAAATTACTTTCATTCATTTAACCAGTGCACTATTTACCAAGACTTATATCAAACCGAGGTGGTAGTTTCGTTCAAAATAAGACTAAATTAGATAAAGAAAATGTTTAAAAAGATTCTCTAATTTAAAATGTTTGAAAATTTTGCCAAAAGTCACGAAATTATAAGTAACTAAGACAGTAACTGTTTACATACATAACTCTCAAATCAAACAGAACTTTTTGACAGGAAATCTTCCCAACAATGACTAGGTACTTATGTTAAAAGACACATAATTAAAGTACTCTATCCTTTTATCATTTCTCTTTAATGGAAAATAAAATAACCTAAGCCATTTTAGACGACCTTGGCTGAAATTGAAAGTTTTCATTCGAGTATGTAAAACAAATAAACTGCAGGAACTTTCCTTGAAAAAATAAATAATTGTTTAGGGTGTCTCATACATGAGGTTTTGTTCTATGAGGCACTTGGTATGAGTACATAATAACATGAAATGCAGAAGGGGTGTTTTGCAAGGGAGGGATGGAAAGGGCTAAATATAGGTACTGAGCAGACTGACTGCCATTGAATATATCCTGAATATAACCTCCCCTACCCTGAACCCCAATTACTCACTGGAACGCACAAATATGAAAGAGAGAGCATTACAATTTGTTCTGCAGACAGAGCAACATAGATGAAACTGACTTTCTATATCTAAATCTTATAATTGAGCCGTGCCAAGAGAAAACCAACATAGTGGGTTTGTGACCAGCATGGATCCAGACCAGCCTGCGCATCTGGGCAGTCTGATCAGGATCGATGCTGTTCGCTAAGAGTTTCTCCAGTTCCAACTGGCTTTGAAAGCGAACAGCATGGATCCTGGCCAGACTGCACGGATGCGCAGGCTGGTCTGGATCCATGCTGGTCGCAAACCCACTATGTTGGTTTTCCCATGACACGGCTCATATTTGTTTGTTTTCTATTAACTCTGCTTTACCATTTCCCTACATTAATATTTCATTGTTAAACAGTTTTCTAACTTAAAACATAACTTTTTTTTCTCAATGCACTCTAGTTACCAAGTAAGTTTGTTTGTCTCAAATAAGTTTCCTAGCATTCACGTTAGAAACACAGTATCAGCTACCACAAAGAAGAAAGAAGTAACTATTTATTATTCAATTTCCTTGCTCATTTCTTTAAATCACCTTTAAGTGTTTACATAAAAGCCCTCGTTACAACAAAAATGTTTACTAGATGTTTGAACAGTCAACATTTTCAACAATAACTTAACAATATTAAGGAAATTGGAAATACTTGTGAAAGAAATAATTTACTTTCTGCCAACAGTATGGCATTTTATTGTAACAAAATTATCAGGTAACAATAACATTTTGTAGTTAGTTTGTTGTGTATTTAGAATGCAGCAAAGTAAACTGTATAGCAACATTTTGTATTGTTAAATAAGATAAAATAACTTTAATCAGTTTAATAGTAAGTCTGAAGATTCAAAAATATATTTCTTTTGGCCTTAAATTGATACCAAAATAGGCTAAAAATTAAGTTTCCTGTATTAATTAATACAAAATGTACTTGTTTTTTAAACCAGTCAACCAAACATGTTTAAGCATAATAACATTAAGGTGTATATGCTTTAAGTAATCAAAAAGATAATAAACTCAGAGAACTTGGAAACAATCAATTTTTACTTTCTGTTTTTTGTTTGTTTGTTGTTTTTTTTTTTTTGAATATATTCTTTTTTTTTCCAACAGAAAATGTCCTATTTTTTTCAACAGAAAATGTCCTATCAACTAGCTATTTTCAAAAGACCTGAGAAACAAAACAAATTCTTGGCCTCATCATTTCATTTTGACTATACATATTAATACAGTAAGCGTATTATTGATAAGGTCACAATCTTTGGTCAAGAGTAAGTAATGACCCAACATAAAAGTATAATCTCCTAATTCACTTTGATCTTAAAATGTTTCAATGTGTATTTCCTACTTGAAATTAATTATTCTTTGCCAGTCAATGCTCACACCTTTGTAATTAGATGACTTGACAGTTTCCACAATGTCAACTACTGAATCTACACAAGATACCTAACTCTTATTCTCCTATTGACAATTGACATTTTACACCCAGAAGAATAGTTTCCCTTGATGCACAACGTGGAGTAGCCATTATAACATGAAACCACAGAAGAAATGTCAAAACTTTCAAGAAAAGTTTTGTTTCGCTTGTTTTAGAACTGTTTCATAAAAAAATACACTTTACCAGTGAAAAATGCCTTTTTTTATATTAGACTAAATTTATATTAGATAGACTAAAATTACTGGTGAGAGTATAACAATTATTCATAAAATATTCCTTTCATAACCCATACTGAAATCGGGCTGCCCCATTTACATGATGCAAAGATCATTTATAGTTTCAAAATATTACAATGAATATACACATAATCACCGTCATCTGGATGTCAAATTTTCATATTGACAAACAAGATGTATCGAAAAACTGTGTTATATTTGACAAAATTAAAACAGATGATAAATGTGTACCTGATGTACAATATATTACCTGTCTCTGTGGAACCCATTTATTCAGTGCATCAACCCAAACAAGTTTCTCTTTTGTTCTGTCAGCATATGCATATTCTTCATCTAATTCATCCGCACTTTCACCTCCCTGTAACATATATAATACAGGTAGCAATTTGCCTTAAAAAATATGAGCATTTCATCTTGGCAGAAAACAAATGAACACTGTTAAAGTAGTTCCTTAGTCTCAGCAAAAACGTTCAGGAAAACTTTGGTTAGTTTAGTGTATACATATTTATTTTAGCTTGGTTGTAATGAAAGCTATAAGCTTATTTGAATCACATGAGTCTGCTTCCTGAAAAAGAGCAGTACTGGTGTCATATGAGAACATGACTGTGGTTGTGACCCCAGTGGGCCTCAGACTTGTGCAATCCAGATTGAGCGGCATACACCTTAATCACTAGATCAACCCTCCATGTCAGTCTTAACTTTTTTCAAGAAGACAAGCTTTGACATCTAAAATTCCACTCATTTGTTTTAAGGAAAAGCAGAAATTCTCAGGAAATTCATTCTTCAAGACAAAACACATAAATTATTTATACAACAATGAAATATTTATTTGAAACCTGTATCAAATGCAGACTAGGAAATGGATATGTTGGTCTTATTCTTGTTGGTTCAGATTTCACTGCTTGCCTGCTCAGCTCGGAGCCAGTATCTTTACTGAAGGCATGCCAGGTAACAGATCTACCCTGCTGACCAATGTGACTTCCGGGTGGTGCTGGATATCCCTGCAAGAATATGTCAAATATATTTGAATTAACAATAAACAAATACCGGTAACCTAACATGTAGGGAATACCCTGATACCCATCCTTCCATCTTTAGATCAAAGATGATGAACTAATCTTCATATCAAATCAACATCTTTGAGACGAACGTGCATTTTGACTTGAAAGTGTAAACAAAACAATGGGTGTAACTTTTAATGTTTTATAAAAATGAAAAAAAAAAAAAAAAAAAAAAAGAATTTTGGTGGAATAATAATTGTTCTTTAGTTGATTCTCCTTGATTTTGTATGTCAATAAGTGGCTTTACCTGGACCATCCATTTGGCAATATGGCCAAGGCCCTGTCAGACCAATGATCTTTTTCACTGAATTAAGCTATTTTGAAAACAAAGCCATGAAAACTTTTTTTTTCTAAATTCAGATTTCAGGTGATAAATTCAAGCTATTTCATAGTTTAACAAAAACTTCATTACAAAGTCAATGTCATAGCTGATTTTTTTTTCAACTCGTACTTAAATTTGAATTTTCACTAGCTTAGATAAAAGGGTTGATCCAGGAGCTGGGGCTAGAGAGGGCATGAACTTTACATGCTTTTGCATTATACATATGGAGATGTTAAACAGGACCACTCCCTCAGGTATAAATAATTCTTAATAATTTGCGAGCGGTGCAAGCCCAAAAGTTTTTATGCCTTTTTAAGCTTTCAATTCCACAGGAATATCTCCACTGTAATTGAGCAAAAAATTTCCAATTTGCATAGGAGTATCGCCCCTCATGGAACTGGTAATAACTATAAATGATCTGCAAACAAAGTGAGCAGAATTTTTTTCATGACTTTAGCTTTTAATTGCACAGAAAAAAATGTATGCCTGACAGGTTTTAGCAGGTGCACCGGGTGTGAACCGCTACCCCCACACTTTCACCTCCCTTGATCCCTATAGTGAAATGGTAATGCCTATCTTCCTTCTGTTTAAGAAGATCAAACCGAGTTCCTGACATGGGCCTATTTTGCCAAGAGTTCTAGGTAGCTGTATTTCAGCTACAGTTGCTTCAAAGAACAGAAATCTTGGGTTTAGACCACTTAAACACATATTGAAAACACTTTTATGCTACATAAAACATGCCTAAATTCTTTCGTAAAGCCATTGTCAAAATCTTTTAAAAGGTAAAAAAAACTTTTGAGCTATTAGATTTCATTAGCCATCTGATTTCAAGCAGTTTAATAGTTAGACTGGTAAATATCCTAAGTAAATAATCAATTCAACAATTACACAAAACAGATTTATGTTAAACTTTTAAAGAACATATTCAACATTGATTTGGTCTCATACTCTTGTCAAAGTAAATATTGATAAAGACAGAAAACAGTATTTACATTTCAATGCTATCAATTCCCTAGACATCATCTAAAAATTTGTCATGTTAGCTCCACCCTGTTATATACTAAAAACTAGGGATGATCCAAAATTTTTAGGATTTTTCTTGGAGTAATTTAGTTTTGCAATACATTAACACACACCAGATCAGAAAGAAAATGCCATTGTACAATTGTTACAGTCCTAATCCCTGTGTATAGTCATGAACAAAAAGATATACCAACCAATTTCATTCATGCATTTCTCACCTAAAATGCAGTTTAGTAAATGGGTACTAAGCATATTGAACAACTGCCTAACGCTAGTTGCTTGCCCGAGTACCATTGCCTTTTGTGACAAGGTCAAGGTCAATAGTAGACCACTCTCATACACAACTTAATTGACAAAATCTTCAAAACAGTGTCAATCATAATTTTACCACTGTAACTTTATTTCATATCTTTGTTTGTTTTGTTACCCCTCACCAAAACATATCATGTTAATTGATCCAGCCTCATGTTCACAAAATATTTTCAGTCTCAGCTGAGGTAAATTGTCATTTACATCAAAACTGGATGTTTTGTCCTTTCAAGAAGGGGTTGTCTGTTTCTTGTATGGTAAATGTTTGTGCAAAGTATAATTTGAATATATCCGACTTGGTGTAAACAGTGTTCTAGTACAAGAAGAAGAAAAGTTTTGTCAAAATCCAGTCAAAATGTGATTTCTCTAGTGTCACTTATCTTTTTCTATGACCTAGTTTTAATGTCCAGGTGACCCAGTTTCGAAATGACCAGAGTCCATAAAAACAAACATTCTGACCAAAATCCATGAAAATTAGACAGAACAGACCTATACTATCTACATCCTTGATACAATGTATCGATCAAACTTATAATACTATTCAATTTATATCGGAAACCATTAAAAACGTTGTTGGAGCTCATTGCCACTGTATCTCAATTTCTTATATTTTTTTTTCTGTGAGTTATTGGAATATAGAGTATTTTTACGTAACTGGTATCTTCCCTGTGAAAAATATATATTTTTCTCTCATAGGAAATTATAAAATGAGTGAAATTTGCTTAGAGAATATTAAATAAAAATTAATTAGTTTGTTTTACTTTTAAGATCAAAATGTCTGTTACATATGAACACCGTCTCTTATATTTTCTGGTGTGGCTATATACATAACACATTAAAATATTTCATTTACAAAATGAAGAAATTAAGTTTATGCTTCAGACGGCCATTACACATTAAGGGGAAATGCCACAGTTGCCTATATGTATATAGGGCAAAAAAATTCCTACAGGCAGAATTTCTTTAAACTTTGTGTACTGACTGGGAAACAAGTTTAAAACAGAAATATGATCATTACATCGGATTTAACGATGGCCTTTGTTACCTAGACAAGGCATATTGTTTGTTCCGTTCGTATTCACTCCAATAAGTGCAATTACGGTGATCACCTTTAAATATTAAAATGGACTGATTATTTCATTGTTTTTATACTCAATATTATAATGGTATTACTGATTACAATGTATACAGTATAACAATCTCATATCATTCTTACATTGAAGTTACGTTAAATTGAGAGGGCGCCGGTGCCGATAGAAAATGTGTCCGAGAGGGTTCCCGTGCCGGCTGCAGAGAGTCAAGAGGGATCCTGTGAGGCAAAAATTGCGCAGACCGAGAGGGATCCCGTGCATTAACGAAATCGGAAGTAGGTCGTTTTTAAGGTATTGGACCCGTAAAGGAGTACCTGATTTTTGAAGAGCATTCAATTCCTACCATAAACCTACTTTGACGGTAATTTTCAGGGGGCGTAGGTTCAAGTCCCACTGGGAGCAAACTTTTTTCCCCCATATTTGCCTTTTTTCTAGCAGGTTTTTACTTCTTTCGAGACTTATTATGGATGTATCGTACAAAAGTGGAACATTTTCATTTTAAAAGCGATTTCTTGCTGTTCAAAGTGAATTTACCTCTGATTCAGGGGTGGGGAGGGGGGGGGGGGGTAGGGTTAGACATCTTTAAAAATACTGAGTTACATTCGGTAAAAGTTCTCTGTTTTGCCTACATTCTTTAGATTACATATTGTGGAAGAAATGTAGGTAGGTTTTACTTCTGCCGCAAGGTTATTTTTGAATGAAGTGAGCAAAATTCAAAACAGACCCACAGGATTCGACCTTAATGTTTCAGTGTTGGAGTTAGAATTCTGTCTCATTAAATCTGTTTACTTGAGGCACCCTAGAAAAAAATGATATTTACAGTTTTATTTTGTGTTTTATAATTGTTTATCAATAGTTTGATATTTCTTTTATCAAAATTAATGCCGTAATGAATTCTCTACAAACGTTTTAGATAGTGGCCATCACATTGAAATTTGTCTCTACTTGAGCTTGAGGAAATAGCATAGCCTATACCAAATTTACAAAAAACGGCATGGTTAAAGTTGTTTAAAATTTGCAACAGATTGCGAAATATGGTCAACTTTAAGAATATACCAAGCAAATACCATTTGTTTTAAACATTACTATTAGGGGTCCAATACCTTAAGGAAACATGATGAAAGTAACCACATAAAGTGTATTAACACATAAGATCAATGGCTTCACATCTAAGGTACTAGATATTTGCTTTATTCAACGAAAGTCGTATTTAACTTGAATACGGCACGATGTTCATCCGAGCAAGTACCCTCGGTCTATATTCCATCTTCGTTTGGACTTCTGACAACTGATAAAACAACTGTAATGATAAAAAAGCAATCGTAGATCGCTACGTCTTTCCGTGGTTTATATACTTTTATGCACAAACCTGTGTTCGGGACCAAAAGTTCATTTTTCGACCCCCAAGTAAAGTACCGGCGTTGGATGTCATTGTTTACCACAAAGAGTGTCCTGTGTGCGAACAGAGAGGGATCCGTTTTCTCATTTTCCACTGAAAAAAAATAAAGAAGATAATCTGAAACTTTGTTTTATCATTTGGACATAATAAGTAGTGCCTTAATATCTGTATCATCCATCCTTATTTACGGCATTATACGTGGCGGTGAACAGTGGTCTTTTCCAACCTCTCAGTTTACCAACCGAGATATTCAAATTCCCCCAAAAGAAAACAACAATGATCAGAAGTAGATTACTATTCAGAATTTCTATGTCATGTGGAACATATGGACTTCATTACGGTAACGAAAAGGAGAAGTGTTGTGCACAAAAAGCAAGATGTAACAAATGTAACAAAATTGATCATTTTGCTCGAGTTTGTCTTCTTCAAACAGCCAGGCAAAAGTCGGAATATCAAAATAACGTGATACAGGAAGCGACACAGAATTCAATAATCACAAGACAGCAGAATGTACCTTACCATTCTACAATGAAGAAGATGCCTTCTTTCAACACAACATACGAACAACACTGTAAGTCGAGTTTCTCTTGCAGAATTACAGAAGTTAAAATCATCAGTTGATTCTTTGACTAAGAGGAATGTGTTTTAGTGCTGTAAAATCGATAACATTCCATCGTAAGTTTCGGCAAAACACAAGTATTAATTAAATCAAAGACACCAGCGTAATTCTATCACATGATGTCAACAACCGGTAATAATTATAAACATTTCATTAACACTACGCGGACTCATTTTAAATATTACTTGAATTTACAAAAACAAAACGAAACAAAACAAAACAACATAAAGCGGTCATGAATGCACACATAATAAAGCGTTTTTATATTATCAAAGAAAAATGCAGATGCCATTAGAATTTCAATCCAAAATGATTGTATAAAGGTTCAAAATACTTCTGTCCGTGAAACGTATGGACAATAACAGACGATGCATCAAACGTCTTTGTTCTAGGAATGATCCACATATACATGTAAGTATTTGCAATGCGTTATAATCCGTAAGTGCAGTCCAGTTGAAGCCAAATATATTTGTTTTTCGATTTGTTAGCAAGAAAGCCAGTATATTGTTTGTTTGTTGTTTTTTTTTTCCGAAAGAATATTGTTTAAAGAAATATTAAAAGATAAAGTTCCTGTACGTTGATTTAAGCTTTAAATTCCACATTGTGAAAATAACACTACACCAAGATTATACAGCGTTATTTTGTATACACTTTGTTTACATCCAAATAATAACTTTATATTTTATATTTGTTTGGACAACTTTAAGCGCAGTTTGTTATCTTACCTTGATTTGTAACTTAATGAATGGCGATACTTATAACACACGAGCACTAATGCATCTCAATCTTTACATTTGTACAATATATAAAGAAGTTTAATTGTTCTTAATGTGGCGTTTATTGTGACTATTGATGAATCGATCACGCGCGATGATATCCCAGTCGAAATAATTTATCAGTTGTGTTCAATAAAATACAAAAAAGGAACAAAAAAAAAACAACAAAAACAACAACAAAATGACCACACTGAAACTGAATAATTTGATTAAAATCTTAGTTCTATACATATACATTTTCAATGGCGTTGTACATAATAATAATTACAGTAATAAAAACGACAATATTAATGACAACAATAATAAAACAGCCTAGCTTGTTCAGAAAAAAAGACATGACCGCAGCACTCTTCCGGATGTTATACCCCTATTGCGAATACCAGTGCTTAATACCTTACATGGTTCGCCCAGACGGGCTGCATATAGAGGTTCACCCCCTCCCCCCGACTATTTGCAAAAAAGAGGAAATTCTACACACTATCCTACCCATAGAGCATGTACCAACAATTACTTGTAATTAAACACACCTTTTAAATACAAATGTAAAACCTTTTTACAAAAAAATAAAAACTATCACCTGCTGCTATCGCATATAAAACAGTTATCACTTTTTTTTTAAAACAATGACACGAAGTCTCTGATATACAGTGTCTTAATATTTTTTTTAATGTGTCAAGTGATTTACTGTTGCGTAGTTCTAGCGGCATTTCATTCCACAGTTTTGGACCGTAAGTACAGAAACTTCCATCACTGATTGTTTTGCACTTGTTGTATTGAACAACATAACGACATTCAAAATTTTCTGACGATCTCAAACCTTGTCTTCTAGGAGTATAAGCAAATCTGTTAAATACATTGGTGCTCTGCCAATGTGACAGCTGTACATAAAAGAAAGTATCTTGGACTCAATCCTTGCTTTTACCGGCAACCCATGTAGGTCATACAATGCTTGTTTAAAAGAGTCAAATTTCCTCCTGTTAAGGACAAGTTTTGTGCACATGTGTTGAATACGTTGCATCTTACACACCTCACCGTTAGCTACACCATACAGTATAATATCGCAGTAATCCATATGTGAAATAACTAGGGACAAAACTAAGATTTCAGTGGCTGCTTTTGTTAAAAATTTTCGGATGTTCTTAATTCGACCACACACTCACAAAGAACAGGTACATGTATATACCTATTACTAATTCACTGGTGAAGATTAAAAATATTTTGATTGAATGCTCTTGTGTACATTCACTACATTGTATTGAAGATGCGGAACGTTTCTTTTTTAAATGCAGCCATTATGCCAATGCCCGTCGTTTGTTATTTATCAATACCCGAGATCCATCCACTTAATACTCAAAAATTACTTCATGGTATTGACTCACTAACTGATGAGGAGAACACAACTTTGTCTTTAGAAGTAAAAACATATATAAAAAATAATTTTCTAGCATTGCCTCCTGACCGTCTGACTATATATCTGATCTGAGAACTCTGGATTGGACTGGGTGTAGGGATGTGGCAGCAGGTGAGATGGAGTTGCATTGAATCATTTTGCTTTTGATAGCGAATGTTGTTGCTCTTTTCGTTTTTTTTCTCCCTCTCTCATTCTCTTCTATCTAAATAGTTTGAATCTTAACTCTCATACTTTTATGTGAATTTGTATCTGAAAATTATAATTTGTCAAGCACTTTTTTCTATTTAGTGTAAGCAAAAATCCGTCATTACCCGCCGCCGGGTTTATTGGTATGCTATTTTGTTTTCGCATGTGGGACATGGAGCAAGTCATGTGACAGGTTTTTGATCCTTTTTGAGGCCCCAGCTGGGTAACCCCGTTTTTGTCCTTTGCATAACTTACATATACATACAATTTCATATTTCATACACATTGTCAATTATATACATTATACATTATCAAAAATAAACCAAACATGTCTCTAATCAAAATCACATCAGTTTCAATATGAATATTATGCAAAGATTTGGGAAGGCAAGAAGAAAGGAAAGAGAAGGGGAAAGAAAAGAAAAAAGTAATGGCACTTTGGAGTTTTAATTTTTAATAGTACATTGCTTGCTTGTAATTTTTAAGATTTTGGTTAGGTGTTTTACATACTTTTAGTTTTTCTATATGAATATTTGTTTTACTTCCGTACAGAAAGTTTTTAGAGTTGTTTTCTATTAATACTTTCGGTATCTTTGTAACTAGTTGGTAGTATTTGAAATAATCACTTTTATCCAAGTTAAGTACTCGTTCTGCTTCTTCTAACTTGTATAACGTTTTTGATCGGAAATCAAATATTTAATCAATATATTTTATTCCATTTCTGTTCCAATTGTCCCAATAAATTGTATTTTGTTGTAATTTAATGTCGGAATTGTTCCATTTTTTTCACTTGGTTATTTGTGTTTGAAGAATTCATGATTGTAAACCAAGAAATTAATATATCTTATTTCCGATCCCGTACAGATTTTATTGTATTCGTAGATGTGTGATACACTAATACTTTATTTAAATGATTGTTTTTTTTTTTTTTTTTTTTTTTTTTTTTAAATATAAGAAAAAATTGGGTCACGTGACACGTTTCGACCATCTCCGAAACACACCGTAAGTTACGGCCATCTTCATTTTTCGCTTTCGGATGACCACAACATAATCCACACGATCCATTTTTCGCCTTTTATATAATACATTTGACGATATAAGAATTTTATAGTTTGGTGGTGATGTAGGATTACCACGATTATTGGGGACTTGTGGAATTATGCTTTTTCTTAATACATGTATTAAATTGTAAAAACAGGTTGATGTAAACAAATATGATAATCTTGATAGAGATCTGTAAAGTTTGTTGAGTAAATGGAAATGTGTTAACGTTACTTCTGTTAGGATTCTGGTTAGGAAAGTGTGGTTAGTTTGCAAAAAGTATAGATATTAGATTCTTTAGGAGATTGTCATGACCTGTAGATGACCCCAATTGTTTTTGAGATCATTAGGTCACAAAACATTGATCACAATAAAAAACGACATTCATTATGACTGATCTAAATATACATTTCTGGTGGCGGAAAAAAACCAACTTTTGTTGGCTTGTTTAGTTTAATTTAGCATTAATTTGACAACCAGGGACGGACCGACTTCTAATGTCGGATTACTAGTGTGACTTTATCATAGCGTATATCAATATCACTTATATTTGAACAATGTCTACAGCGTGTGCCCAAATGTTTTTGCTTCATTTTGTGCAGATTGGTGGAATTGAGTTAGACACACTTGATATCGCAATGATGTTAACTATTCTGTTGGAGATTTTTCGGAATAACTCAATCGACAGAGAATAATACCCATTTGGCCATTAGATTAGAATGAATAATTTTATTTTAAGATGAGAAGAGTTATTGCCGCTTTAAAAAAAAAAACACATATAAAATGGTCATACCATCGAAATGAATAATTTTCTTCAAAATATTGTGAAATTTAGGTCTATAAAGGAAAAGTGAATGAAATACAGAAAAAAAAGATCGGCGTATTGGCTTACCCGAAGCAACTATTGTACATGCGACCACGCATGTGCAGAAACACTCCCATCAAGGCAATATAAACAGTTTTCCTATAACCCGTAATGCTACACCGCATTGTGTATGCTTTACATTTGTTCAACCAAAGCCGGTATATTATATAAATATCATATGGCAGCGTGTGTGACATTGATATTGTCAACCCGAGGGCAGAATGTCACTCGAGGCGAATGCCGAGTGGTGACATTCTGTTTCGAGGGTTGACAATATCAATGTCAGACTCGCTGTCATATGATATTTATCTTATTATACCGAACAAAATTAAGCACTTAAAAATAAGCACATAAAAAAGTTTTTACAATGTTTTTAATTAATTTAATTCAACAGTTGCATCTTTAGCGCGGCAATCATCTGTGTACACATTGAATAGTGACGTCATTACAATATGACATTGTGTACAAGGGAGGAAATCTTTTGGTTAAAAATTTGAAGCAGTTATTTGCCCTTATATGACATTCAAAATATCAGCGCGGTCACATGACCTGACAGTCATTTTCGCTTGGTCACGTGTCAAAAAGATTGGAAATGTTTTTGATAGTCAAAATATCACTTTTTCGGGTAATGGGATTTTACCATTGTAGACAAAAGTAAGGTATAATAATACAAAATACCTGTGTAATGTAAACAGTATTGTAAACAACTCTATGCGGATATCATGTATTTTAAGGTTTATTGAACCTCATTTGTATAGTGATACTAGTATTGATTGTGTCGCAGATACTGATAATATGATTTGTGGATATAGCACCTATTTCATATTGATTTAAATGATATGTGATTATATAAGTGTATACATGTAAACGGTACATGTATCATCTAAAGAAATGAACTTCATGATTTGGAATGAAATAGGACATGGTTGATTCCTGGATATTTGTTTATTTTCTATTCATTGGAGGTATTCATGCCGAACAGATCGGCACATGTAAGTAAATGTGTTTAAACTACAATAATTATATTGGGGAAAATGTAAAGGTCAACATTTAGTACGTAAAACGTTACAGCTAATATATGTATGTAGTAAATATAAAAGCCGATATGAAATACTGACAAAATAAGTATAATCCCTTGTTCTATCTACATAATTAAAATATACATGTACACTGCAGCTAATATGTATGTTTTTGTTTGTTTGTTTCTTGAATACAATGACTAGGCTTACATAATATATCTTCCGTGTTTTTTTTTTCAGTTTCTAGAGCGAACATGTGCAACGAGACAATACTACTTGGCACAACGCATCATGCGAGTATTATTGACTTCCGGGTATCTACACTATCTTTAGAACCTTATAGTCGCGTGTGCAGTTTGTACGTGGAAACAACGAACACGCCCTACATTGGAATGAAGTTTCTATCGACTAACCTTGATGTTGCCTATAGCAACGCGTCGCAGTGCTCATTTGAACTATCTATTACTGGCAAAGATATGGAACAAATACATTATAACACATTGCCAGAATTTGAAATAAACATAAACACATACGGATATGTAAATCTAGAAATAAAACTTGACAAATGCATGATTAATTCCAACACCAGTTTATTTAGGGTATTGGTTTTTAAGCACGGCGATACCTTTTGCTTCTCTGAAGAAATTCACTGTATAAATTCTACAAGATGTGTCCATCCGGAACTAGCTTGCACTAATGTATATGATTTCTGTGACAACGATTTCCAAAATTGCAAAAATAAGTCAGACATTTCCAACTATAAACGTTATCAACGAAGAGGTCCACCCTCCATACCAGGAATAGTACTAGGTCTCACTTGTTTGACAGTGCTCACTTCATTCCTGTTATATATTGTTCTATGTCGTAAGCGTCCTTGCTGCAGACGGATAACACAGAAGCTGCAGTGTCGTCTGCCGCCATGTGAAAACTGTGGCGATGGAACAACTGAAAGAACTACTGCAACAGCGCAGTTCATACGTGAGACAGATAATGTTTCGTTACATTATACTCGTTTTCGAGACCCACCCCCGAGTTACTGTGACTTGCATCCAAATCAGCACGGACAAGGCGAAAATGCACACCCTCAGTTTGAAACTGGAATTAGTATTCCAAATATTCCACCGCCATTATATTCATCCGAAAATACAAACGAGACTGATGTGCAAGATGACTTGCCACCGCCTTATTCGGTTGCACCTCCACCCACGGAAGGTTTACAGCATATGTAGAATGTATCATATATATTATTACTGTTCCACCCAATTGTGTTGATTTGCTGTTTGATAATATCCATTTCAGTGTGTGGACGTGGTGCTAAGGCATTTTATATATATTAACCTCATCACTGAATCGTTATATCATATACATGCACTTTGCCAGTTTCGCTAGGCTGTCAGAAACGTTAATATTATTGTTCAAGTAGTCCCAGACCAAGTCTGTCAGTTTGAAAAAGTTAGTATTTATACAAGTTTCATATTTTAAATGTTATAATTGATATCTGTTTGCTTTGTTTGTTTTATTAAAGTAAGATATAGTTCAGTGCCTGACCGTGTGTTTCGGTTGTTGTTACGTAATGTATTTTCTTTTCTCTTTTTGATTATAACTGTTAAACTTGTTAAACTATAATTGTTAGGATATATTTGATACAGGGAGTTTCACTTTAATACATTGTAATGCAAAAATTGTTGATTTCGCTGCATGATTGTTCTGAAAAAAAAAGCATTTAGCAAGAGCCAGGAAAAGCACAAACGCTAGGCAACAAAAATCGAAAAATCGAACTAATCGTGGTATTATGATCAACCGCATTACATTCTCTTTCCCACACACAAATACACAAATCTAGTGCATAATCTCTTTAATCAGATGACTAGCGACACTGACTAAAATATATTTCTTTATCTTATCCATAATTCTAAAATGCTTGTCTATGTTAAAACACTCTTACGCTAAACAGCCAATCTCAATAAAATGACCCAAATAGAATAGAACAAATGACTAAAAATAAAAATGTTCACTAAATGTCATACATAACATTTTTGTTAGTAACAGGTTTTCTTGGTGAGGAATGGACAATGTGCCATTAGTTAAAATTCAAATTGCAGTTCAGTGGTCGTGAAAAGAACATGAGTGCAAATGTGACTTTCCACTGCTGCATTTTTTATATTTCAGTTAGTACAACATGAAAATTGCTTATGAAGCTACAAAAGTTTGGTAAAACCACATTTTGTGAGTTATGCGCTTTTAGGAAGGATGGTACAAAACTAGAGTGAAAACCAAATATGACATTATCATTGTTTTTATTGAACTACAGATTTCCAAATTCGTCTCTTAAAATGCATAACGCAAAGACGTTAAACATAAATAATTATAATAAGGTGAATATGATTTTGTTTCAAAACCTCAAACTTCACTATCATAACTAATAAACATTACTTTCAAAAATATCTATTTATCATAGACATTATTTACATTACAGAGGAACGCTACCCGGATTGTCTTGAACACTCAGGTGTAACGTAAATATCAACCAAAATATTCAAATTAAATGGTTTGAAAACTATTGCATTAAGTACAATACATCTTCTATAAAGTTTAAAAGTCATCTATTTTCGGCCAGCAGACATTTTAAAAAACATTAGTTAGATTACTTATCTGCATATGGATATCTGTTCATGTCCATTTTAAAAATAGTGTAATTTCATATCGAAATTAAATGACTTTAGGAATAAAAGATATTGACCCTGTGATTTTTATAGTCATTGAAAAAACATATCCAAAGGAACCAATAACAAAATTTAAGAATATCTACTAAACATTTTGCATCAGCCATACAGACAGTATAAAAAGAAATGCTGAATTTCAGCTTAACAGATCTGTAACGTAAATATCAAATATTCAAAGAAACAACAACTAAAAACAACTCCCTAAACCTATACCAAAACATATTTTTCGTCACCTATGACTAGATTTGTACATGAGTATTTTTTACAAGTATCTGTAAACATTATGTCTTCAATAAACACAATAAAAACTTGAGAATACATTACTTATTTTTTGTATTATATGCTTTTCAATAGTAGTCCAGTTATGTAACGGCATACAGTTAACCTTACCAGTGTTCCTGGATTCTGTATCAATATAAACCATATTTTCAACAGAATAAATTATCTGTAATATGTGTTTTGGATACAAGGAATTTAATTAGGATCTTGATAGTTGAACAAGTGAAAATATATTCAAAAATATCCTGCAGTTGAAGAAAAAAAAATCTTTACTGTTTCAGAAAATTATCATTAAAATGATATTTCTAATTGCTTATTTTGCATGACACAGAACTCAAAGGCAGGTAAACATTAAACAGGTTGGCTTTGATCTCCTCTCTCCCCACACCACATTCTTTTCACCCGGCCCGCCTTTCCACTCTCCCATGTGAAAAAGATTGAAAACAAAACAATCAACTAACATAAAGGTAATCTAAGCCTTTTAATGTATTGAAATGAATATTAACGTTGTTCTTTATAATTTTATCATACAGATAGTCTGATGTGGCTATTAACCTATCTGACCTCTGTGATAAACATTATTTCATTTATAATATACCTATATAAATTCTGTAAAAAATCGACTTGTATTTCACAATCAGATATGAACAGACAGACAAAAATTCCGTATTGTACCTTTTAAATTCCGTATTGTACCTTCCGTATTGTATGCTGCCGGACTATTTTCATTAATATGCATGATCCGACACATTTCTGTAAATAGCGCACATAAAAACTTCGCTAAGCTCCATTTAATACCGATAAACATTGAAGATTTCGTTCAAGAACAAAACAAGAATCAAAATGGTAAATGTATATAATAAAAGGGTCATTATAACAGTAGCTAGATCTGGGACTTTGTATTCGGCTCTCGTGGATTTTGCAATGTCGGATCACACTCGGCGCTTGCGCGCCTCGTGAGATCCGATCTGGCAAAATCCACTCGAGCCGAATACTGCATCCCAGATCAAGCTACTGTTATAATAACCCTATTTTATCTTCATCAACTTTTCACTAAGACATATTGCTTTAAACAGAAATCACATCGTCCAGACTTGCAGTGCGTTTGACAAAAAATATCGTTGCTCGTGGCATGCATTATTTCAGATTTATAGTCTTTAAAACCTGTTTTCATACTTGAGTATTATAATTCATGCATTTCTAAAATTAATAATATTTATGATTATATGGATTTGAGTAAGAAATGCGCACAATTTATTTCGATTTTATAAAAAAAACATTATAGACTTACAATTTAAAACATTATATGTCTATGAAATACGTCAGATTTTCAATTTTATCTTCAGATCTGTATAATAACTCCTTGTAAGCTAACGGAGTTATTTACGTTACCAATAGTAACGTAAATATCTTACAACATAAATATTTATCAATGGAATAAGCTTATCCACTTTGTAAAAAGAAATCATTTTTATTCTTACTGCTTCATTTACAACAGTAAGAAATAAAAATATCAATATCAGTGCTTCCCTCTGTCTTTATTCGCCTTCCCTTTAATGCCACTGAAAAATTTAAATGACCGAGTTTTCTTAACTTTTTCCCGCCACAAACTTTAAAAAAAACGGCTGCCCGGTATTGCAGTATGCCTTACTATACAAATGATGTTCATAGCTATATGAGGGACAACTCTGTGCGCGCGTTAAGCTCCAATATCTACTTTTTAAATAAATCATGTATCGTAAATATCGGTAACGTAAATATTTTTCAACATGTTTACTTACATAAAAATTCTTCATTGATCAAACAGTGAGTTTTATCTATGATATATGATGCAAGAATCCATCAAGCTTTTAGCTGATATAAAGTTTATATAAAGTCTAGTTGTGGTAGTCTAACTATACTAAGTCACGTAAATAATGCAGGAAAATGTCTCTTGCAGAAAGGAAAAAAAAGTACAATATTTACTTCGAAGATAATAGTGTTTCACTAAAAATTTTAATTACATTACAAATTGGTGTCTGTAATCTTTTGTATAAAGTTGAGACAGTTTGTTTTTATCGTTTAATTTATTCAAAATTTATTGTGTACCTTTATGATTCATTCTAAATGTTGGCAGATTGAAATTATGAGACACCTTTTTGATTCGCTATTATGGAAATATGTTATCTCTCTGATTGTTTCTAATTAAAGATATATTAAATCAGAAAGCAATTACCTATTTACCTGTCTTTAACGTCAAGTTCTAATACATCTTTTGGCTTTGAGACATCACGTAAATATCGTTTTTAAGCATAAATGAAATTAGTTAATCAATTTTGTTTATTCACAATAGAAAATATAGGAACTTTAGCTATGATAATATGTAACAGTACTATTAAATGTATAGGAAAAATGATCTTGATACACATATAGTCGTTTCAATGAATAGCTATGATAATGAGACAGAATGTATTCTGAATTGGGGGCATTTTATTGAGATTGGCTGTAAAATGACGTCACGATAACGTGCGGTGACGTCAATGTTTTTATTGCGACCAAGAAAGAGCGCTACTATATTTTATCTATTGTTTTAGATTAAGGGCATATTAGAATCGGATCATTTAGCACATTTAAATATAAACGAGACTTTAAGTTTAACTAGTCTAAACATCCAATAAGGAACCAGACATTTTCAAATTTTTGATTCACATTCGATTGTTATGCTAGGTTATATATTCTGTAGATCATGTAGTTGGCAAATAATATTGGGTTGATAAAGGTTACCTACTGTTTCTCTTCTTAAACTATGAATAGGTTATAGACCACTTATTGACCTTCGTGCAAGTCTTAATTTCATTCGATGGTCAGTATGTGAGCTACATAATTATATTAAATATGAAATATTTATATTACTGAACTGCAAATAAAGTTCGAATATAAAATGTCATTTTTTCACCACATACTATTAGTTACACTGCTGGTTTGTGACAGGATACGGGATATACACTACCGAGGAAATCCATATCAGGCGGGAGCGAAGCTATACTTGGCCAATGGATATTTACATTTCCTAAAAAACAAAGAAAAATATCAAACAGGGAATGTCACGCACCAAAAACGTAGCCTCCTCAAAACGAAACCCCCAGCACGCAGACGCGTGCACCACACACACACACACACACACACACACACACACCCCAAAAGCCAACACATAAGGACAAAACGAACAACACACACGCACACAAAGCCAACGCATAAGACGAAACGAACAAACAAAGGAACACAGTGGGGCACCGCCTTGGAACGGTCAGTGGCAAAAACACCACTGGGGAGCTTAAACCGGTTTATGGTGCACCTAACCTCACTCTTACCCGTACCATGTTCCAAAGACATGGGACAGTGTAAATAAAAGTAATCCCCTCCAGGTGAATCTCTTACACACGTAATGGAAACAAAAAGGCATGGCATGTAAAACACAAAAATGCTCGTGTATAAATATATAAAAAACAAACCTTAAGAACCAAAAACGTATGTACTCAATGCCTTTTCAGAAGACAGAGCAACAAGAGAAACACCCTTAAGGGCCCGACGAAACAGGCCAGAAGACAAATATCAAAACAGTTCAGTCCTGGTAGGATTTAAAAACTGCTTATCATAGAGTCCTCCCCCTCTTCCGTCAGACGCAATCAAAGAGGGAAGCGTAGTGTCCAACTGTAAACGGGTTGAACACTAAACATGCGGTATGTCTCAAAACAGTTGGGTCGTAACCTTTTTTAATAAAACGTTTGATAATCTTTCCAAATACATTTGGAAAATTACCGTGACCCAAGATCTTACGAAGTTTGTAAACAACAATGATGCAATGATATCAAGACTGGCACATTCCACGAGATTGCACGCGTGATTTGACGTCATTGAAGAAATAAAAAAATGGCATCATTCGAACATTTTTCAAAATCGAACACCTATATTCCAAAAAGAACATACAGGTGTATGCATTTAAGAATATTTTACCCTAGGCCTCACCCAATTAAAAAGTTGTTCATCGGATTTTCCGCTCGTATATTTTCAGAAACACATGTTTTTTTTTTGTTTTTGGCTTGCGTCGCCCCATTAAAAAATCATGTCAAATTTTTTTGGTGCCCTTTTTTTACGGACGTAGAAGTGTATAAATGCTTATAAACCAGTCCCAGATTGTTCTGAAATGAATTTTAATCAAAATAAATACATACTACGCACACATCGTTTATGATGTATCATAACACTTACATTTAGTTACATTAACGTTATTTCCCCTTTATGCAGTTACGCCATTTTCTTCAAATGTTTACCAAATTACATTCTATAGTATAATAGTAGTCGCAACTTGACGCGATGGTTGACCTTAGGCTGATTATTCATATCGATTATTTCATTATAGAAATCAAGGGTGCTTAGGGTAGCAGTGTATATTTATATGCAATTATTCTGTATACAGTGCAGTATCAAAGTATATATACTTACATTTGATCAGTTAAGGCCTATGTTATTTTGAAATTATGAATTCGGTGGGTGGAGTTCGTGATATTATTTCTGAGGAATTTCGAAGTTATTGTAAAACAAATTTTATTCCAACGCGACAGTACATTAAAACCATGCAGTGCTGAACTCATGGTCAGCTTTTAACGAGAATTTGCAAGAATTCTCTCCCTTAATTATTGACTGTGTTAAAGCAATTTCCTTCAAACTGGATTGCCTCCCTTACATTAGCTAAAGTCGTGTCATTCATGACCTAAGTCAATAATTCTTTGTCATGAATTTTATCTAATATTTTGCTTTAGGTAATACACGGAAATTAAGCTCGCGTGTTACTTCATAGAAAGCAACAAAACCTGTAGCCAGTTTTTGATATAAATCATGTTGTTTTATAGATTTATATAGAAGTATTATTCATGTAAAGATATAAAACATTTCTGTAAAAAAAAAAACATTATGTTAGCTTATGACATTGCGAAATTCGTGTTGACATGTAACAGAAAATGAAAACATTTAAATAAATTTCTTTTCTTTTGAAACTTTGAATTCCGCCAAACATTGAAATCCGAAAATTATTTCATAAAAGAGCTTTCCCACAAACGCATGTATACACAATAGTTTTCCTCGAGAAAAACGAAAATTGTGTGAAGATACTTGTATTCCCATTTTGACTGATTGTTCTTGTCCACATAACGGTACTTTTGTTTAACTTTCATGTCTAGAAGTTTACTCTTTAAAACATGATAAAATAAAGTAATAAACTAAGCAATACTGTATTTGACAGGCAATGGGAAAGAAAGCCCCGAGCAATTTAACAAACTTAAAAAAGCATACATGTTACTAAAACACGCACACACATGTTTTATTAACTGGTCTTGATCCAAGGTTTTTCATAGAAATCAAAGAAAGAAAGAATTTATTGAATTATGAATCAAGTTTCTGATTTTTTATGCTTATCATTGGTGAGTGTGTATCATAAAGATCCCAACTCATTTTTTAAACAATTAGCTGTGATTCACATCGATGAGGGGCAAGTGATTTGAAGTCAGCGACCTTAACCACTCGGACACGGAGGCCCCTAACTAGCCTTTTAGAAAGCTGCATTTTCAAGTACCTGATATTTTCCACTTTGGTTAAAAAGCATTATTACAATACATTTTTTGTAGATAATGACTGACTACAGAAGGAATATCACGGTACTAAAAATACGCTGGACCTACAGAATGCTACAACCTACAAAACTTCAAAGTTCAAGTTTTTGCTTTAATAAAAGGTGAAAAATAAACTTTATGATAAAAATCAAATAGATCGTTTTGGAAGTGTTAGAGAGTGAGAAAGCAAACATATCCTACGTTATATTTAGTATGGATAATTTTGCAATTGGGTCATGGTACTCGTTCCGAAAAGGCCGGTTCGTCAGCCGCGAGCTAGTTAAATGAATGGTTACAGACTTCTTTCCGCATGGCGCCTGGCATGGTGGTAGGAGTGGGAGGTAGTTGGCAAGCACAACAAAGGTGTCTCATAAGCCAATTTGGCTGACCCTTTCAATAAGGGTGACCCTATAATAAAAGAGATCTTTATCTTTATACAGTAGGGATATGTTTGTTTTACATGTAAGTAGTATAAGAAAGGATGGTTCTGGAACAGTTTCACCTAATTTAACATTCAGCCCTCGGCCCGAACCAACTAATGCCGGACAATTTAAAAGCCACAGGTTTTAAACCCAGTAAAAACCGACTAAAAAGTTTTAAAGTTAAATTTAAACACATATAATATAATGAGTTTACAAAATAAAATATATTGTTTGAAAGAAAGAAAATTTACTGATAATATAAATCCTCACTATGTTACGGCAAAAAACGGGAGAAAAATGATAATGGCTACCTGCGCATCTTGTGGGAAAATGAAATCAAAGTTTGTTAAAAGTACTATCACAGCAGGTAATTTAGATATTCATAAAGCAATGTTACTATTATTACCTAAGAAAGGTGTAACACTCCCAGGATATAATTATTGTGGACCAGGAAATCCTTTAGATAACGGACCTCCTGTCAACGAACTGGATGCAGTATGTATGGACCATGACTTTTGCTATGACAGTGGTGTAAAAAAGCGTACATGCGACAAACAAATGCTTTTCAACTTAAATAAAACTAAATCAAAAACATTTGGAGAAAAGATTGCAAAACATTTAGTTGTAAAACCTATAATTAAAACGAAATACAAACTTGGGCTAGGACATAAGTCAAAAAAACGGGAAAAGGGGGTAGAGTATACCCCCGGAATAACTGTACCAAGCTACCGCTGGAGCGATGAATTAGCAGAAGAATTACACAAACCAATTAAAAGAAAATAAATGAGTAATAAAAATCTAATTTCTAAAAATGGAATAGAAACATAGATCAATTATAATTATTCACTTAACTAAACTAGATGCTGCTTACAAAAAAAGTTATAAGTTTTGCGGAAGAGTAAGTACTGGTTTATATATTACAGCAGGTATTTTTTGATTGCTCAGCTGCATAGCACTTGTTCCAGCTATTCCTGTATTTGTATCAGTTGCGGTGCTGTTCCATCAGTAATTACCATATTACTAACAGACTAAAACTTGACGAAAAGAAATTTATTTTAAAAAACATCATCACAAAATAAAACAACTTATAACAAAAGCACGAATTGGAAAAGTAAAAAAAAGAAGATCCAAAAAAGTTATTCAGAATATTTTTACAATACTTTTAGAAATGCAGAAAGAAAAAAATTATTCAACACCTCTTGAAATGCATATAAAGGGAATTTAAACTTAACGGATATAAAAGCAAAAAGAAGAAGAGTTGTATTAAAGGTTATTAAAGATTATTAAAGATTTTTTCTATAAGTATTTTATATAAATGAGAAAATTATTTTCAGTTGAAGGTAATTTTGGGCATCAGGAAAAAGTAGTTTTTAAGATACTATTAAAGAATATAATCCTAATTTTAATATAATTCCAGAACCAATTCACGAATGCAAATGTTATGGATCCACGTGCAACCAAAGGGTTCCAGCTTCGCAAGTTATAATTCATATAATCTTTTTGAACTTGCTGCTCAAGAACCCTTTCCAAATATTTATTTCCTTTTCAGCTAAAAAACTTAAACAGTAAATATAAAAATGTTACTTCTGCTAAACAGTTTGATGGTGTTTCTATTCTTGAACGTTGTTATTTAACTAACAGAAAACGTTTTTACAAAACAACATCACGACAACGGTGTTATAAATGCCCCCGAGTGGGCAGTATACAATCTTTTCTTAACTGATCAAAATTATAAAACCATACGGAAAAAACCCAAATTGATGGATTTATTTATGTAAAACCGACCCAGAAATATGTTTTAAAAGACCCCAAAAAAAGAAACAGAACGGAAGAAAACAAAGTTGGTTTAGATTATTTAGAAAAACTACACAAATTACACTAAGAAGGGTTAAGCAGAATGTTTCAAGAAGGTATTAAAATTTTAACAGTTGATAACAATTTAGAAAAAATGACTTTTTTAAATCTTATTCAAAAGATATAGATAATATAAACATATTTCTCAAATCAATATAATTTAAATTAGGTGCGTTTTTAAAGATTTTTTTCTAAAAGATATTATATATAGATGGTTAATAGAAGGTAAATAGAATGATTATGCCAAAATTATCTAGCACTTTAGAAGAAATAATGAATCCAGACAAAAATTCAAAAAAAAAAAGTTCTTAAAAGAAGAAATTTTTATAAATCAAAACTTAATCAAATAGTTAGCGATGAATATAAAAACCATGTCATTGATAAATTACAAAATGTTATAGATCCTTATCTTTTAAAAAAATAATTTATTTGAAGGGAACTGTGGTTGTCTATTAACTAAAGAAGAAAATGCTGAAAGATTATGTGATTGTCCCAGACCAAATAATATTCGAAAAAAATCCTAAAAAAGTTTTGTAACCGACTTGATACTAATGAAGAAAAAACATATAAAAGCAATTATGCAGCGTCTAAAGACCTTGGTATTAATTCTGGGTTAATAACAATGGGGCTGCAAAGGAGAAAACCCGAGAAAAATGTGGAATATCAAAAACAAAATGGAAAAAGATATAAGTTTAAATATTTTAATTTTTCTTTAAAGATAATTTAAAACTTTATTTATTTTATTATTTTTTTAATTATTTTTTTAATTATTTTTTTAATCCTTTTTTGCTTAACGAATTTTATTTCTAAATATAAATATATAGATGGAAATCGAGAGATCTACAAAACATTATTATAAGAATTTGAAATTAAAATTACATATAGACAAGATCCAAAGAATCAATTAATTTAACTATAAACGACTCTTTGAAATATTTAAATCTGAACTTAAAACTTTAAAAGGTATAAAAATAAACGTTGTTTTAAAATAACTTTTGCAAAAATGGATAAAACTGATACAAATATAAATAAAGCTTATTTCAATCAAAGGCTTTAGAAATTATTAACACAAATGAAATAAAAAAAACTTTACATCAAGCTTTTGATGAAATAATAAATAGAATTGGTAATTGGATTTCTGAAGGAAGCGGCTGGAGAATAGAATCAGTTGATGCTCATTATATAAAAGATATAAGTATAGCCCGTTGGCTGCTTCAAGTTATTTAGAATTAACCAAAACCATTACAAAATCCGAAGAAAGGATTAATAAATATAAAGAATGATGATAATAATGTTTTAGATGGTGTCATTAGCTTACAAATTTCCTGTTGAAAAAATCCTCAAAGAGTTTCAAATTAAAAAAAAACATATAAACAATCTTGATTATAACTGGAATTAAATTTCCTGTTACATTAAAATCAAATACCAAAAAATTGAAGTTTTAATGATATATCTTTTAATATATTTGGATATGAAGAACTTACGGGAATTTATCCATTGTACATGTCAAAATATCAATATTCCGAAAGGTGTGACATGTTGCTAATTACTAATGATAAAATAAATGATAAAATAACTGATGATGACTGTAAATCACCAGAGACCCCAGTCCAACATTGTGTTTGGATAAAAGACTTTAATAGATTAATGTTTAACAAAACAAAACATGCAAATAAAAAACACTTCTGTAAAAGCTGTCTGCAACATTTTTCTCAAGAAAGAATATTAAATGAACACATACCAAATTTGGGTTTAGCTTTTTAATGGTACCCAAGGTGTAAAAATGCAAAAGAGGGAAGTAAAGTACAATTTAAAAATTATCAAAAAGGGTTTTAGCAGTACCTTTTGTAATTTATGCTGATTTGAATCAATAACTAAAAAAGTTTTAACTGCTTTCATAAAATTAAAATCTTCATTTACTGAACCATACCCAAAATCATATAGATTGTGGTTACGGCTATAAAGTTGTTTGTTGTTATTATAACATTATACTAAACCAACCCAATTTTATAGAGGTCCTAACGCAGTTTATAAATTTATTGAAAAAATGCTTGAGGAAGAGGAATATTGAAAAGAAATTTTTAAAGAACATTTTAATAAAGATTTGAGAATGTCAAAAAAGATGAAAGTGAATTTAAAAAACAAAAATGTTGTCATATCTTTTGAAAAAGAATAAAAGGGAAAATGAAAATCTTGTCCGGGATCATTGTCATATAACAGGAAAATTCAGAGGAAGTGCTCACTCAGAATGTAATATTAATTTTAGACTAACACGCAAAATTCCTGTTATTTTTCATAATTTAAGAGGTTATGACGGTCATTTTATTAGCTCATCTCATTTTTTGAAAAGAAATGATGAGTTATTGTCATCACTTGAGCGGTTGTCGGCGTCGGCGTCGGCGTCGGCGTCGGCGTCTGCGTCGGCGTTGCCTGGTTAAGTTTTATGTTTAGGTCACCTTTTCTCCTAAACTATCAAAGCTATTGCTTTGAAACTTGGAATACTTGTTCACCATCATAAGCTGACCCTGTATAGCAAGAAACATAACTCCATCTTGCTTTTTTCAAGATTTATTGCCCCTTTTGGACTTAGAAAATCATTTTCTTGGTTAAGTTTTATGTTTAGGTCAGCTTTTATCCTAAACTATCGAAGCTTGCTTTATAACTTGCAACACTTGTTCACCATCCTAAGTTGACCCTGTACAGCAAGAAACATAACTCCATCCTCCATTGGATAACTTAGTAAAAAATATTCCAGAATTTAAATACTTATCTCAAGAATTTGTTTACATAGAAATTATTAAAAACAAAAGGGTTTAATCCATATGTTACATGGATTCATTAAAAAATTCAAAGAAACAAAATTACCTTCTAAAGAAGATTTTATTCAATTTTAAATGAAACACACATATCTGACAACGAATATGAGCATCTAAAAATATCTGGAAAAAAAATAAAATTAAAACAATGGGAGAATACACGATCTATATTAAAACTGACGTATTACTTTTAGCTGATGTATTCGAAAAATTTTAGAAAATTATGTTTGGAGTACTACAAATTAGATCCTTGTCATTATTTTTAGTAGCCCTGGTTTAGCTTGGGATGCAATGTTAAAATGACTGGAATTAAGTTAGATTTAATAACTGAAAATTGATATGTATCTTATTATTGAAAAGGACTGAGGGGAGGAATAAGTTATATTCAAACAGATACAGTAAAGCAAACAATAAATATATGAAAGATTATGATCCAAAACTTGACAGCAAATACATTATGTCCCCTCGACGCCAATAACCTTTACGGTTGGGCCATGTGTCAACCTTTCCCCCTCGGAAACTTTAAATTTATATCCGAAAAACAATCAAGAAATTAATTGCAGAAGGTAAAACTAATTTTTATAGTTGAATGTGATCTTGAATACCAAAAGAATTACATAAAACCCACAACGTTATCCTTTAGCTGCAGAAAAATTAAAATCCCAACGAATGGCTTTCCAATTATAGTAAAAATATTAAAACAAAATTTGAAATAGGAAAAAGTAATGTAAAAAAAAAGTTCCAACTTTAATGAAAAAACAAAATTATGTAGTTCATTATAAAAAATCTTGTACTATATACACAATTAGGGTTAAAAGTAACAAAAATACACAAAATATTAACTTTTGACGAAAGTCCTTGGTTAAAAAAGTATATTGATTTTAATACACAAAAAAGATCTAAAGCAAAAAATTCATTTGAAAAAGACTTTTTTCAAGTTAATGAACAATTCTGTATTCGGTAAGACGTTGGAGAATTTACGCAGGGGGGTTTAATATTAAATTAACTCATGATGTAAACCTTTTATTAAAATATATACCCAAACCTTCATTTGTTAGTTTCAACGATGTTTAACAAGAATTTGTTTGGAATTCATAAAAAAAGAAAGTTTGTTATTAAACAGACCTTGGTTATGTTGGAATGTGCATTTTAGATTTATCAAAATATTTAATGTATGTTTTTTCATTATAATTACATAAGGAAAAGTACGAGGGTAATGTAAATTACTATTCACTGACACTGATTCATTAATGTTATGAAAAAAAAACCAAAGATGCATATGAGGATTTTTATAAGGACAAAGATTTATTTGATAATAGGATTACGATAACAACTCAAAATTTTATTTCGACAATAATAAAAAAGTAATTGGAAAATTTAAAGATGAAGCTGCCGGCATCCCGTTGTTGAATTTGTCGGTTTAAGAAGTAAAATGTATTCATATTTATTAGAAAACGAAGTTAATATTAAAAAATGTAAAGGAATTAAAAACTTGTTAAAAAAAACAATAGTTCAAATAAAAATTACAAAGATACTTTGTTTAATTCAACCCAAACTAATCACCCCTTTTAAAGTTATTCGTTCTGATAAACACAATCTTTCCAGTTATTTTATAAATAAAACATCTTTATCATGTTATGACGATAAAAATATATTCTTGATAATGGTATTTGATACATTAGCTTATTCTTAAATTAATCTTAAATTAGCTCTTAAATTATAGAACCATAAATTGTTAACTGAATATTTTTAACGTTTTAAAGAATTAATATAAATAACATCATTTATTTTAAATTTATTAGCATAATTAATAGAAATAGATTCATTTTTCTTTATTTTTTACATCGTAACTTTGAAGAATTACATTTTCTTTATTTTTTAGTTGTAATTTAGCTTCTCCTTTATCTAATTTAATTGCTTTCAACAAGAATAATTAAGATGAAATTTTAAAAATTAATTCTTACATTATTACCATTTTGAACTAAACCAGGACTAGCATTTACAGTTTTCCATTGAAATAATCCCTATCGGTATCTTGGTATAACATGTTAAAAACAATGGAGGTTTTCTTTTTAAATTGTTTTTCTATTTTATTTACTTTTTCATTTATATTATTAAATTTTCCCATTATATTTAATTTAAATTCCAGTTAAATAAAAACACAGTTTTAAAAAGTTTTAATTAAAACCCGGAAGAAAAATTTACATGTCCTTATTGGTTAAAATAATTTATAATGCTTGTTCATTTTGTTTTATATTATTAATTTTTAGTATTTTATACAATAAATCATAAATGTTTATACCATCTTGTAACTTTTTTTATGAAAATAAACAATAATAACCACAGAGTGTACTTGTTTTGTCTTGATATTGAACATTGTTGTATTTTACATTTGTATATACTTAATTACTTCTTCGGCGGAGGAATGCCAAATGGATCGAAATACAAAGCATTTCTCAAAAACCTCTGGTTTTATCGAAGTCATTATTTAAGTAACAAACCCAATGTGTTCCAGGTCCAGCAGAGTCATCTAAATTGATTATTCCACACTCGTCCTTTATTTTTAAATTTTTAGTAAATTATTTCTACAAAATACACCCCTAAAGTTTTTAATTTTTAATTGTTTTACCCATTGTTCAATTTCAAAGTTAGAAATTGGTTTGTTTATAAATTTTATTTTCCTTTTTACTATAGGAATTCGTCTATAAGGTCTTTTCTGAGAATCAATCTGTAGACCAAAACCTTTGGTTCCTGGGGAATTTATAATTCCACCCTGACCATGTCCTTACCACTTAACAAAGATGTAATCAAAGGTATCCTAGACTAGCAGCCAACATACCTAAAAAGCCGCCATTTTTTTTTTGTTTTTTTGTTAATTTAATCACTCCAGATCCTACTAGTTGCTTTCTTTGATTAGGTGTAAGATATGGTGATATCATTTTTCTTTTTATCATTAGCAACTGAAATCATACCATTCCCAAGTATTTTACTAACACCAGTACTGACCAGCCCAGACAAGCGCCAATCCCTAGAGGGGCTAATATTTTTGGAGCTTTTTTTGCTGCCATTGGAAGAATTGTTTTTCCTAACAAACCAGCAAAGCTCATAAAAATCCACCATTTTGCCCTTTGACTGTCATTTGTTTTTTTGGAAATTTTAATTTTCTAATCCCTTTATTTGCAACAGTTTTTTTAAATTTTTGATTAATTTGTGTTTTTGTTAATAATAAAGGGAAGTTTCCATGTAATTGTTCATTTTTTTAATCTAAAAGTATGGGGAAATTTTTAAATTATTATAAGCTTGTGCTAATTTTTCTTTTGTCCATCTGTAAGGTTAACTTTATATTCAATTAATTTGATGACATTATATAAATTTAATATTTATTTTATTTAAACAAAACAAGTTCATTTCCAATAGTATTTATTTCAAACTGTTTCCTCATATAATACAATTGGGTAAACACGAATATTAGCTGTTTGGTGGAATATTTAATTTAGCTGTTAATGTAATATGCTTAGGATCTTTCTGTTATTATTTCCCCTTTTTATATTCCAAGTTAAAATAATAAATCCAAATAATCTAGAAAAATTTGATCTATTAGCAGGCTTCCAGTAGTCTTATTATTTTGTTTATAATAATAATTAATTACATCATCATATATTCTTGATATACTTGTGTATTCTGTTTCTGGATAAAAAAACACCATTACCAACTTCAAGACGACAAAAATCCAATGTACAATTATAATTATTAGCATTTACCTTAAATGTATCCAACAGGTGTGGGTTATGTTGTTGTTAATTACTTTTGTCAGGGCGTGTAAATAAACAAATACATGTTGTGGTTTTGTTTCACCGCCCTTATTCTAAAGGTATATTATTTTGTTGTGTATCAGTTGATTGCGTCAACCATTTCCCTAAGGTATGACCATCTTGTTTTTGTAAATCTTTTAGAAATTAAATTAATCCAAATTCATTGAAAATTAAACGCGGAACCCATAGAATTAATTTTGTTACAATTACTCTACCAGCATCAGCACATAGCTCTAAAATTAATTCTCATCATCTTTTCAGCTGTAGTGTTATTTTAATTTGACTTGGAGGGATAATATTAGTTTCTAAACCCTGAAAAATGAATAATTATTTAATGGAATTTTAGCATTTACCTCATTACCACCTTGGGTTAATAACTTCCTAGTAGCAAAACCTTTTTTATATTCAGCTTGGTCATCCTACTTTCAGCAACAGCAGTAGTATCTAAAGAGATAAATTCATTTGTTCCAGTTGATTCTGCATAATCATTAGTAATTCAACTAAATTTTTTACATTTATTACTTTGTATAAATTATTACAATCAAACAAATTTTTTTTCCCTTTTGTTTAACCACTAACTGATCAATTAATGAAGCTGCATTATTAATTAGAGCAATTTGGGCTCCAATCAGCATAATTATTACCATTAGCAGCTTATTTACTTTAAAACTTACTTCAAAAATAACCATTAAACCAATCAAAATATGAACTTCTATCATTAATTGTAAAGTGATATCCGTTTTTTTGTTGCTTAACATTATTTCCCAAGACAGATATTAAAGCTGTATCTAATTGAATAGGAGTTAATTCATATCTTTCACAATATTGTTTTGTTCTAAACATGTATATATTATATTATTTTATTTTTTATTAAAGTTAAAACTTTTTTTTTATTAAAGTTAAAACTTTAGTTTTTATAAATTAATCTGTTAATACGCTTTTCCTGCTGTTTCTAATGCTTTTTTTCCAGCTGTGCTAATTGAAGATGCAACTCCACTTGAAAGCAATTTCGTTTTAAAATGTCAAAGATACCTGTTTTCCCTGTATGATTTCTTCTTCAGTCTGAGCATCAACATAAATAAATATTCCTTTATTTTTGTCATAAACTTTTTTGTACATTATATAAAACTAAAATTTATAATTTCATATTTCTTTTAATTATTAGTGTAAAACTTGTTTCAACCTCATTAAAATTAATTATTCTACCAAATACATCTGTAATATATATTCTAATTGAATTTATAATATATTTATTAATTTCAGAATATCCAACTCTTTGTGGTTCTTTTGTAAATGGATAAGCTCTTGTTAAATCTGCAGTACTTAAAGCATAGATAATATCACTGAAATTACCATCAACAAGTGAATTATCAATAAGATCACAATGAATGTAAATTGTATCCACAGAGTTAGTTATATTTGGTGTTGTAGTTCCCCATTCAGTATTGTTTAATTTTTTTCTCAAAACCAAGCAATGTATGAAAATTTGACATTCCTAAATCCAACATAAATTATCTTTAATTGAAATCAAAATCTTAAAACTACTTAAAACAAATTCCAAACTTTTTGGGCACTGTTGATTATCAAATTCAAAATCACCATTACTTATTAAAAGTTTCCCTAATATAATTATAATATCTGTGTAACTGTAAGAACCATTTGTAAATATGATATCTTTCCAATCCTTACCATTATTTTAACGAATTCTTTTTTTATCATATTCAAACACTAATTTTATGCCAAGAGTAGGTCATAGTGTTAATACTATCCAAACCAACAACATAAGTTTTTATTTTATCTAAAATTAAAGAACGACAAATCTGATTGTAAAATCACTCGAAGTATTTTTAAATTTTCTTTAACTGTTTCAAACTTAATACTAATTTTTTTTCCATTTATATATAACTAAAAAATTTTAAAATTCAAGAAAAATATTTTTATATAACATTTCATGTTGTTCTGGTAAGAGTGAATTCATTTTTAATAGTTCATCAATTATTCTAATACCTTCATTTTTAGTTCTTCATTATTATTTTCCAGCATCAATTGAACCACAAATTAACTCCAACTCATTAACCAATTCTTTTGGATTACATGGACAAACGTCATAACCTTGTTTCCCCTAATTACTTTTTAAAATTTTATAGATCTTTTTTTGATAGGAAATCCTGACTTTTCTGTTATTTTTGAATATTTTTCTAGAATGAATTGAATGTTTTTTTTTTATTGTTATATCTTTTATAATCAAATCAATCAAATCATTATCTACTTCAGTATTTAAATTTCTTCTTTTCCGGTTCTTTGATCCCTTTGCAATTAATTTGTTGTTTACCCTAAGGTTTATTTAAGTTAATAATTAAATTACCATATTGTCCATTTGGTGAAACTTTATATAGGTTATGAATTTAATTCCCTTTTCCATATACTTTTTTTCCCTTTTTTTAAAATATCAATGATTACGTCTCTAAATTTTTTATAATTTTCCGACTTAGCTATAATTGCTTCCTTTTGCTTTAGATCAAGATCTGTTTTGTTTTTTTCTAGTTATTGACCAGATTCATTACCCAATTTTTTTTATATCCTTGATGCCTTTTCTATGATATTTTCTACTTCTTCTCTAGTCATTTTTCATCTGGATCTTTAGATTTGCTGTGAAAAAAATCAAACACTTTTTTGCGGCGTATAATATTGTTTTTCATCTAAAAGATCTAAATCAATATCTTTATTAAAATTAACTGTAAATTCCCTTTTTGGGCTTGCTCCCAATTCTTCTTTCTAATTCTTCTGATTCTTCAGGAAATTCTCTAGTGTCTTCAAACTCAAACATCTTTATCATCCAAACCCATATGATCTTTCGGCGGTAATAATCGTATTGGTTCTTGGAATAGCTCTTCCAACCCTTTTTTGATTTTCTGCTTCTTGTATCTTATCAGCAAACTGTTCTGGAATTAATGCCAGTTGTTCTTTAATCCCGGTAATGCTTTTAACTGACTTGATAATTGTTCTTTTTGACTTTCATTCCTTCAGTAATTTTGGGTTATAAATTCAGTATACATATCCCGATTTGTAGCTTTTTAATTTTTCTCTCATTATTTCTTCTCTAAGAGCTCTCATCTTTTTGTCCGACAATTTTTTTTCTTATTCTTTTTTTCATTAAGTTTTGATTGCATTTTATATAATAACGTAAGATAATGTAAAATAATGCAAGAAATGTAAGATAATGTATTATTATTATATATAAATGGAAATTCCAAATTATGATACAAAAAGTGATAAATCCAATAACTTTACACAATTTTATCCTTTTATGCCAGATTCATGTTTTAGAATGTTAATATGTGGATCTTCTGGATCTGGAAAAACAAATACATTAATGCATATATTCGAAAACCTCTTATATATTATGATAAATTTACTTATATGCTAGAAACCAGAACAATCTAAAATATCAGGATTTAATTAAACTTTTAATGGAATTGCAGAAAAAAATAAAATAAATCCAAATGAAATACTTGAATTTCAGCTGATCCCAACCAAATTGAACCATGCGATAGCCTTGAATCAGAACAAAAAAAAAGTAGTAATATTTGATGGTTTTGTATGTGAAGATAAAAGGTTCAAAATGAAATAACAAAATACTTTATTCAAGGACGTCACAAAAACTGTTGTGTTTTTTTATTTAAGTCAGTCTTACTAAAAACACCAAAAGATAATCCGAATTAACTGTTCACATTATATTTATTTTAAAGTCCAGGTAAACGAGAAAATGAAATGATTTGTAATGAACAAAATATTAACCCTAAATCTTTTGCTAAATGCAACAAATCAAAAATATGATTTCTTATATATTGACAAACCAAGGAAGTTTTTAAAAAAAAATTTACTGGGAATATATAATAATTATATAATGGGAGTTTTTAATAATATAGAACAAATAATTTAACCTGGCAGTATAAGTAAAGTTAAATTTGATATTGATTTAAGTGATTATGCTACTAAAAAACAATTCAAAAAACTTAAAAAGGAACGGAATCGTATCTTCACAAAAAAAGAACTTGATAACACAATGAAAAGAGCATTAGATATGGGAGGTAATAACCTTATAAACCTAGAGATCCAGATAAACCCCAACGATGCAGTTTCAAGACGATTTATCTTTAAAAAAGTTCAAAGTGTAATAGATAACTATAATCCTGAAGACATCAAATCTATAAAACAAAAAACTAGAAAACAGAAGTAAAGAATACTGAAGAATTAACAAAAGACTTAAAAAACAATTCATTAAATTTAAAAGTTGAATTACAAAATAAAATTGAAAAAGAAATGAAAGCTATGGGTTTATTCTATTAAAGAACTTGAAGAGAAATCTGATTTGACAGATGACAACATAAAGAAAGTATTAAGAACCAATTTTGAAAAGTTATACAATCAAGTTCAAGAATTAAAAGATAGTAAAGATTAAACATGAAGAACTAAAAGACAAGATTATTGAAACTGAGAAAAAATTTACAAAATATGTATCGTTTAGAAATCAGAACAGAAATAAAAAAAACTAAATACTGAAACTGAAAAAAAGCATAAAGATTTAAATTTGAATTAATTTCAAATAAACTTGCAGAATATAAATCTGAATTGGAAAAGGCAGCTTCACAAAGGGGGGATGATCATGACACAAACATTAGATAACCTTAAAAAAGAAATTAATTCTAAAATAGATGAGTTTTTTAAAAAAAAAATTCCAGTTTTTGGGTTAGTACTGTTTTACAACCGTCATAATTAAAGTATGCAGACTTTAAATAATATTCAAAAAATTACAAGAAGATATTAATGAATTTAATGTTAAAGTTGAAAACATAAAAATGAACTGGACTTTTTAGTTAAAAAATCAGTTAAACAAGGAGAATCCATCACTGCTAATGCTAAAGCAATCAACACAATTAATGATCACTAGAAAAATTTAAGAAAAAAACTTCGGAACTTGATTAGTACTGTTGACACACGCCACAATTTAAAGTACGCGGAATTAAGTACACTTACAGGGGTTTTTTACAAAAAGATATTAATGAATTTAAAGATAAATTTAATGATAAAATTAAAAAAATAATAAATGATCTGGACTCTGTAGCTGAAATATCAGCTAAACAAGGAGAATCAATCACTGCTAATACCCAAATAATTACTGCTAATACTAAAGCAATAACCACTAATGTTGAAGAAATTACCACTAATACCCAAGAAATTACAAAAGTAAAAAATGCTTTTCTAAACAAGAAACACAATTAGCTAAACAAAAGGCGTTGTTGACAATTTATCTGCTTCTGAAGTTGCTACAACAAACGACTTGAAAGATTTAGCTGAAATAATTCTTAACTTAAAAAGAATGATAAAAAAATAAAAGAAGAATTGGAAAAAAAAAAAGAAAAAGTAAAACATGAAGTGTTTCTCTTAAAATACTTTAATAAAAGTACGTAAAAATGACAAAGTATTTTGACCGTCAGGGTGCCTGGATATATTCAACATATGAAGATATGACCGGGTTTTAACTATTTAAATGCATTTGAATTAAACCTGGAATTATTGTAGATTTTTAAAGATTTTATACACATAGACCAAGAATAATAAACTACTGTACCAGATGTGCTTTTGAAGGGTGTGTTTTTAGTCGAAAAAAAATGGAATTTATATAATAGATATTAATATTTTATTAACGGGGACCAGGCCTATAGGTGAACCGCATCAGCCGATTAAAAGTCCAATATCACATTTTATATTTAGATGGCGGAATGATTTGGAGCGGTTAATAATCCATTTTTTAGATTATTTGGTGGTATTTGAAAATGTAATATAAACAGCTGAGGACTTTGACACTGATCAGTTAATATCTATGTATAAGAAAAAAATTAAAATTTATTTAACACAAGGGACAGTGTTTGACATTCATCCTTATAAAAGATTCAACATCTACAAAAGTAATATTTTCGCTTTTGGCGGATAGTTACATTAGATTCTACATATCGGGTGAATATGCATTTTATGATAGAAACAAAATTTTGAGTTAAAAACTTTTAAATTAAAACTTTAATTAATTACGTGAAAATAAAGTAAAAACTATTTTTAGTAACGTTTACAATGTAAACGTCTATTTTTAGTAACGTTTACAATGTAAACGTCTATTTTTAGTAACGTTTACAATGTAAACGCCTATTTTAAGTAACATTTATTTTTAGTAAAGTTTACAATGTAAACGCTATTTTAGTAACGTTTTGAAAGTAAACGCCTATTTTTAGTAACGTTACAATGTAAACGCCTATTTTTAAAGGGAAAATTTATTTTTTAGTAACGTTTTACAATGTAAACGTCTATTTTTAGTAACGTTTACAATGTAAACGTCTATTTTTAGTAACGTTTACAATGTAAACGCCTATTTAGTAACATTTATTTTTTAGTAACGTTTACAATGTAAACGCCTATTATTAGGAACTAAGCGTAACACAACACGGCTCAATGATATAAAAGTTTTAAACCGGTTTTATATAGTGTATATTCTTTATTATAATAGTGTTATGGTTTTTTAAATTATCAAATTTTTATTTTTCTTGTGTTATAATTTATTCAATTACTTTTTGTTTTTAAATAATAACAACTCCTAAAATAATTTTATTCTTCCAATATTAATTAAAAAAATTTGTATGAATTTCAGTTATCAAAGGGAGATAAATTTCTTGTTTTTTTGATTTCAATTATTAAAGGGGGATAGATTTGTAAATAACCTGACCTTGTTATATTTGTTATATTTAGCATTGGTTTTCCCGGTCTGTGTTTATGTTTAGTTTGAAATTTTCTTGTTTCATGGGTAAAAATTAATGTATTATTTGGTATGTGTACATTTTGTGTCATTTCTAATGTCTTTAACAATTGTTTTATCTATGTAGAAGGAAATTTCAAAACAAGGAAGTAAAAGATGATTTAAACAAAAAATAAATGTGGTCTAAATTCAACCACATTATATTTTACTTCCTGTATGTTATATTAGGCCAAACTTATTCTACATTTTGTCTCCCGGTGTAGTGTTTAAAGATTATTTAAAAGTTTTTAAGTGGAAACTATTTTTAAATAAAGACATATGTTTTCTTCATTTTAAATCATCTTTAATTAAATCATCTTTAGTTAAATCAGAGGTTTTACTGGGTTTAAAACCTGTGGATTTTAAATTGTCCGGCATTAGTTGGTTCGGGCCGAGGACTGAATGTTAAATTAGGTGAAACTGTTCCAGAACCATCCTTTCTTATACTACTCATGTAACATCAAAGCATTAACCCCTCATGAAAATATTATGCATGTGGCGTTCACTGTTAATGTATAATTGTAACATTATATTTTGACGTTATCCTGAAACAAACAAATACCCTATTGCATATTCATTTCTATAAAAATAAAAACAAGCAAGCAAACAAACAAACAAACAACAACGGGAATAATGTTTATCTATTTTATTTTGTTGGGTTTAGAGTAACATCGAAACGACATAATTAACTTTTTCCAGGTTTTGTTGGTGGGGAAAACCTCCAGGTGCCCCATCCATACATTTTATACGGGCTCAGTTGAGTGTACCTAGATAGAGACAAAGACCTTCAAAAAGTCAGACATGAAGAATTTTCCACATAAAGTGAAGTTTCAATCCCACGTCGGTGGCATCTATAGAAGTAACGTTTGAAATATTTACCATTATGAAATTCTCACGCTGATTGTCATTCCTGTGAAGTGAACAATTATGTCTACGTTTTTCTTTTGCAAGTATTAAACTTATATATTAAAAAAAAAATTCGATAACATCAATGATACTGTCAATGATATTTACTGCCAGAAATTACAAATGGTTTGTCGAATACACCATACTTTTAATTACAAAAGTTTACACACCATGAGGGTTGGAAAGCACGAAATTATTCTTGAACGTATATATATAAAATTCATGCTTGAAATGTAAATAAAGGAATAAAAGTAATTTTTACATGTTCGTGGAAAAGATCGAACTGTGATTGTCGATGTTCCCGATACAGAATATATATGAACGTATATATACGATCCATTTCATCTTATGGGACATACAGGAACATAGTAAGCGATTGTTGATTTATTGTATTTATGTTATAGTAACCTTTGACACTGATTTCGAGGACAAGCCGGATTTGTGACACATACATGTCTGTTGTTGGGCTGGAAAAAGGTAGGTCCAGAATTTAAGGTATAGGTCCATGTTTCGTAGAAAAAGTTTGAACGTCATCAAATCATAGAAAGAAAGCATTGTTTTACATGAAAATTTAACAGCATATAAAACATTTATATTATTGTACAAAACCATTGTCAATTTATTTATGTATGTACTGAATTCCGGAAAGGTACTGCATGAAGGGGCCACACTTCTGGACAGTTCAGCACCTTTAAAAACTCAACATTTTGAAAAAGCTGTTACATGTCTTCGTTTTGATGCATTTGCAACATCGTGCGAGTGTTTAAACTTTACATAACTATGTAAAACATCGTTTTTGACAATTGTTTACATTTATTTCTTTACAAATGACAATCTTATTCAAAGGGGGGCAACTCATTAAGAATATTTTAAGTATCCAACACTGTGGGACAGAACAGTAAAGATCTATTGGACAGATAAGTTGTGCGTCAAGGTGCTGTTCAGTTACTAAAAAAAATGTTATTTTGTGATATACTGCTAAACCTTAAAGTAAAAGCTATATTTCATAACTATCATTATTTCTGTGCATACAATTCGGTTGCTTAAACGTTAGAATATCAGAAAATTATTGGAAATAAAGCATATCTTTGAAAAGGTCCCGATCTTTCATCATTTGTTTGGTTGGCGTATGTTTACAAATTTAATGTTAGTAGACCGTCATGTCCAAGAAGACGTGTAAAGTGATAATTTTGATGACACACGGGTTTCATTTTGTAATTGTGAGTGATCGTAAAGGTCGGACAGCGGGATGTTATAAAAAAAGTGATGCTTTATTTGGATTAGAAAGTGAATCGCACTATAAAATAAGGAATTCAAAGATAAAATACTCTTTTTTCTTCGTTCACTGAAGAAAACATGGTGGACATACTTTTGTGCACGTGTGATTTGTGTAACCCAGTTTAACGACGTTTTCTTAGAAAACTATTAAAGCTCAGCTTATTTACACTGACATAGATCTATCCTTGATTGATGAATATATATATTGTATTGATATAAGAGACTTAGGTACCAAATACCTACCCTGAACATTCCTATGCATTTTCCTCTTTTGCAATGTTGGGACATGCTTTATACTTTATAATTTACTCGGAGAGACATTTTTTTTATTATTATTAGTTTCTCTTTGACCCCGTAATTTCTCGCGTTGTTACGACAATATCAGTTTGCATTGTCAAAATAGCATAGGCCTTAAAACTTTTCAATACACTAATTTATACTTACAAAAATTTATATTTCCTTTTTCTCGTACGTACACTCCTTTTCAATAATAGGTTGTGCCTCATTATGTATTATAATGCAAAGGTCAACCATCGGGGTCAAGTTGTGTCCGCTATACAAAAATCGATTTATTTCACTGAAAACTGGACGAAGAAAAGCATACTAATTTATTTTATAACATCAATCTACACTATTTTGGTAAGAGTATAGATCTAAATACTTATTGATGCAAGTCACTTAACGTCGATCGGTGTATTATCGGACATAATTCGTAAAAAATAAAGTTTCAAAAGACTTACCATAAACAAGACTCATAAATACACTTTCATTTTACAGCTGCATGTGTACTTTCCATTTCTCAAAAATAGATTGGTCGGTATTACGTCATGTGACTTGTTACGTATACAATCAAATTGAGGTGCTCAAAGGGGGGTATTATCGGTCATGCCGGGATATTACTGGACACGTATTTATGACACTGGTCATACACCATCAGTTCGATTGTAGGGATAATACACGTTTTTTGTGTATTAACGTCTGCAGAAGCCCGCGGGATTGTTTGTGACCGAGACCGAATTGTTTTCATATGTGATGACTTGACGATTCCGGTACATTTTTTATTTACCATTCCTGTTGTTCTTGGAAACAGTAAACATGTTTTAAATATCCGTATCCAGGCCCCGGAAATAAACAACACTATCAAAAGCACATCTTGAAGGTTTTTAACCGATTTTTTATCTCTTATTATTACAAACATAAAATTACCAATAATTGTTCATATCATTTCACAATTTGGTGGAATTATAGTGATAACATGATAAAGACAAAGTAAAGGGAGGTAAAAAAACAAAAAGTAATGTCTATTTTCTTCTTGGCATCCTATATTATTGAAATTATTCAATTATCAGCAAGGCGATTGTATTGATTACATTTAATAAGTCGTCAAGGTAAACGTTTTGTGTTGTTATCAGTATTTATCATTTTGGTTTAATTAAAAGGGAGATGATTACAAAATGTGAGAAATAACATCCAGATATTTTAGAAAGAACATTCACACTGTACCAATTTTTCTCCATTTTGGGACTTCAGTTATGATATACAATGTTTTATTATAAAACTTTTAACTTGAATAAAATAGATAGGAAATACCGGGAAGTAATTTTAAGATAAATTGTTGTTATTATTATCAAATGTTAATTTTGTGGTGTTATACTTTTATTAAATGGCGGCTGTCTCAGAGCAATACATGACTAAATGCTTAAATGACCTTCCTTTACCATTCAAAGCTGGACATTGACTTTCAAATCACTTTGCCACCACTTATGTTGGGTTGAAATTCTTCAAGTGACGTAAAATTCTTTCAGTTAAGTTAACAATGCAGCTATTTACCGAAGATTATTGGTTCTACCCAGGTATCTGCCCATGCCTATAATGGCAGGCGCCTGGACCTTCCTTTACCATTCAGAGCTGAAAAATTGCCATATTCCTAAATTGTTTTGGTTGGACATAAACCCTAAAAATAAACAAAACTTCATGGCCCATTTCTTGAACAGACAACTCTTATATTGTACAGCATTATGTATGTTTAGTTTTAAATCACATTGACACAGTGCAGGATAAATTGCAATTATCTGTAATTGTTGATAAAGACTTAAGTGCCCTTCTTGGCATTATATCGGGCATACGTGGGCACCTGGGTGAACCGCTGCCCGTAAGCAAGCAGGCTGGATGACTCATATGATGGCCAAAGCAGGGCTCGAACCCTCAGAGACTATGGTCTAGTGATTTGATATAGACATCTTTCACCACTTGGCTATAGAGGTACCTTGCTAACTGTACTAGACGACCAGTTAGATTGTTAAAAATAAAACATTATTTACATTTTTGTAAAATGCACTGTGTTATTCAATGTGTTAATTATGATTATCTTTAAAAAAAATAAGGTTCTACATAAGTAGAAAGATATTTCCCTTCTTTTCTTGCATTAATGGTTTCCGGTTTTTAATACATGTAGTAAATGATTTACATATAACTGGGTATTCAATTTGTATGTCAATAACATCCTTTTAAATGTAGAAAACGTTCGACATTAACTGGACCAAGATGAATGATATATAGTTACAAAAGAGGACCAAAGGCGTTGAATTTGGAAGAATAAAGTAAAGTACCAATGTAAAACTCGGTGATGCTCAGCCAGAGTCAATCTTAACTAGAAATGAAAATAATTATACGTATCAGCATGTGTAGTAAAACATTTCCCCATCTCAGGAATTTCATACTATACTAAAGACATCTTTTAGATGTGGTTGCTTACCATTTTTTAATACCACATGAGGTCAAGGAAGTAAATGCACTTCAGTTTTGGTCTGCGGTATTTTCTTTCTAATCTCAATAGATAGACGACATTTCAAGTAATAGTTAAACCGAACTGGTAAATACAATATAAAAAGGAAGTAGATTTGAAGATTAATTCCTCTACAAGCTTACTAAGGTCCAACACTGTTATTGCCTTATCTACAGTTGGCAAGCCATTAAGCTTGCTTTGTTGAACAAATGTTTACATGTATTAAATTGTAAGTGGTAGCGCTCAAAAGTGCATTTTTTCTTCAAAAAAAATGTTATAATAAGGCCTTTTTAAGGACTCAATTCATTGGGTGATTGCAATACTAAGTTACCTTTATTGCATGTATTTATTCAGTTTGACTGATACCTTCCATAGCAGAACAATGAATTTCTAATTCATATACATTTTGTAGGTGTGTGGGACTATAATAGTTAGTTAGAATGTATTTGGATAAATATACTATTTCTTTTACAGAATGACCACATTTTACCATTTAAAAATTAGATGTATAAAAAAGACGATTTTCTACCTATAATTTCATTTGAAAATTATGTTTTTCATGTATATAAAATCAATACTTGATTAAAACTTTAAAGAAACCTTATAAAATTAATACAATCTTAATTAATACAAACTATTTCGAAATATAAATTTCCATTTCTTAATAAGAAAAACAGGTTTATTTAAAGGCTAGATTGAATATATAAGGGCATACTAACTGAAATATAGCAGCCATTTTGAAATTCAAAATGGCCGCCACACTGATGGCTGAAAAAATGTTACCAATGGAATTCTTAAAAGGTATCACATAAAACATAACTTTTCAAAATATAGGGAAAAAATCGCAGGATTACAATTTGACACAGACTATATACACTCTTTTGAAATCACTGTGATAGTTTTCATAGGCGTAGCAAGCATTTTCTGGAAAGTGCGTGAATACGTGCCGTGAAAGAAGTTAACTCGGGGTTGGTGCAGGAGGGGGTTTCTTTTTGGTCTATGTCTCCCCCAACCACTTCAGCAATAATCATTGCAATTATAATTACTATTGATATAAATTTTTGCGAGCAACGAGCAGAAAATTTGGAATATAATGAGTGATATCTAAAATTCGGCTATTCAAACTATATTCTAGCCAATTGTGCACTTATATGCGCAAAATTGAAAACTTCTATAGATGACTTTTGTAAAGAAATAGTTTTTGCGTGTATGCAAGTTTGCAAGCAAAACGAGCCGGAAAAAAGACAAAAAAGAACATATAAAAGTGATTTAAACAGTATGTTAATGGAAACAAGCAAACTTTGCCGAAGAAGAGGTGCGTTCGCAATTATTGCACCCCGCTTTGAATTCGCCCGTGGTCTTAATTTTAGAAACAAATGATTGCTTTGGGTGTAAAAGGAAAACATGGGAATATGAATGTGCGATGTATGAATTGCTCTTTATCGAGAAGATGGCAAACGCAAAAGAAAAATAAACATGTCTTTTATCTTTTCTAAAGGCAAATCTGGAAAGTTATTTCATATAATTCATTACGGAGCAAAACAAATAATTGCTTCTCTCTGTTATTTTTGTTGATAATGATACATTCATGTAACCGAATGTTTTATTGAGCCGCACCACGGAAAACCCAACATAGTGCATTCGCGACCAGCATTGATCCAGACCTGCCTGCACATCCGCGCAGTCTGGTCAGGATCAATGCTGTTCGCCAACGTTTTCTTTAATTGCAATAGGCTTTGAAAGCGAACAGCATGGATTCTTGACCAGACTGCGCGAATGCGCAAATGCACTATGTTGTTTTTCTCATGGTGCAGCTCAATTATTTGCTTCATGTAGCCTAGTCTATTTCATTGAAAATAAAACTACCTTTGGAGACAAGACGGAGTAGAATCGTCCCGTCTTAATTAATTACAGTTATTGCAATAGAAGTTTGCGAGTGCCAAAGGGTCATATGCTGCTCCAATAGGGAGACACTGTAAGTGCGTAAAGTATCATGCATGATAAAGGGTGTTTTGGGCCCCCATTCCAATTTTATTTAAATGTGTATCATTAACTTGGCAAATGTATGTGCTTTATCATTTTAGTTGCCAATTTCTCAAAAACCCCATTAAATTCTTAAAATAATAATTTATCTGTACGTGTTTGTGTGTTTGTAAATATTTGCTTGATTAGGGGGTATACGTAAAGAAAATAAATGACTGGAGATTTTACTAACCTAAATTAAAAATTTTCACGATATAAAATAATTATTACTAATTGTACAATTCTTTATAAAATTAGAAAACTGCCGTATAATATTTGAAAAAGTGCAAGAATTAAAGGCAAAGAAAATCTCCTATATAAGTGACCCCCCCCCCCCCCCCCCCCCCCCCCCCCAAATACCAGACTTTTTAATCCCCAATATACAAGATCCTGTCTGGTCCAGTCTGATAAGGGTCCATAAAACCCCTGTAGACTTGACATGTAGCCTAATTATTGTCAGAGAATCATAAATTTTATTGCCTACAGGTAAATTGGTTATTTCCTGTGTTTTGCATTTTATTAATTGAAATGCTGTTGTTTTTTTAGTCTTTTTTCAGCATGTACACAAAATTATTTTAATTGATAAGATACTAATTTTGATTGCTCAGTCGCGTTGAGTAATGTCCTGGCCAATTAAATTATAACTCTTATAGCAAAGCATTTCTCACTATAAAATAATTATTCAAAACTTAATAAGAGAAATTACAAGTTTGTTTATTCAATGATTATGACCTTTTTATCAAAAGTAAAAAAAAAAAAAAAAAAAAAAAAAAAGATAATTGCTGGATTTTATTAGAAATTAAAGAAGCGTTCAGTTGTATTTTTAATAGATAAAGAAGGTACATAGACAGAAGGATGTTATATATTAAAAATGCTTAATTCCTCTTGTGTTGTCTAAATAATGTTAACTTTCTTTTATGTATAATAAAATCCAGTAATAAAGATATATCATTGTTCAAAATACACAATAATTTATTACTTCTAAAAGATATGTGCCTGAATGCATTTTTTATATTTTTGATAATAAAAAACAGCAATAATGGGATGTAATTGTTAAAAAACTTACTTTATTAAAAATATGATAAAACACTGTTGTACCTTATCACTTTGTTTATTTAGCCCTAATTCAATCAAGCTTTCTAAACTCGTTATAAAGGTGAGAACTGATTTGCTATAAAGGTGAGAAATATCACCTGCAATTTATTTACTGCACAGTAGCTATACAGTAGCTTATTATGATAAACAGAAGCAAGTCTACCAATGGTCCTGACTTGTGTATTGGCCCTTATCGCCAATACGCAGACCTTATCGTCTCCATAGGCCACATACCAGGCATACCAGAATCAGTGTCTTTAAGGGAGATGACTCTTCTTTACTTAAGTCATCTATCTGTAACGGAAAACATAGTTTTCTTTGATATTTTTTTCGAAATTAAGACATGTAGAGTGGTTTGAACCGTTTTATATTTCTTTTATTTTCCATTACCACTTGAATAATCCAATTTATAATAAATTAAACGACTCGTTACCATGGTAACGGAATTTCCATGAATATAATTTTACATAAATGACGAATTTGAGCTCAATTTCTTTGCCCTTTTCATCATATAATTCTTTAATTACATGTACATGTAGTGTTCTCTGTCAGTGTTTCATCTGAGGTGACTTTTGGTTTGCCCTTTATCTGTCTGTCTGTCTGTCTGTCTGTCATTCATTCCGTCTGTCAGTGTGTCTGTTGCGATCATACAATAATTCCAAAGTTAAAGTATATTTATGATGTAACCTATACATATGTTGAATATTTATATTATTTTGTTTTTGTTTTCCATTGGTAACAGCACGTCAAAAAATTATATTTTTCATGGTGCATTGGAGAGTTTGGAAATAAGTCACAATTTCAAATCGAATCTCAGATTTATTAATTCCATTTATTTGCTGAGCATGCGCAATTACCACCGGGTGTGGTTTCAGCCAATCACGCCGATTTTATGCTCAAACAGTATCTAAATAAAGTACCTGCTAAAAATGAATAAAGACGATATTGCATGACTGTGATTAATTTAGTATTTAGATTTATTCCTGTAATCGGATGTATCAGGAAATTATAACGTAGGGATAATACACGTTTTTTCGTGTATTAACGTGTGTCGAAGCCCGCAGGATTGTTTGTGACCGAAACCAAAGGTCGAGGTCACAAGCATATCACAAGGGCTTCTGCAGAAGTTAATTCACAAAACAAACATGCATTGTCGATATTCTTGCATAAAAAACATGAAACGACGACTAAATGTATGGTTTTTCATATGTGATGACTTTAGGATTCCGGTGCATTTTTAAGACCAGTTCCCTGTTAGAACCAAAAAGAGATGGAAACTCATAGTCACAGATTTCCTTTAAACCGACTTTTTCTTGAAGAGGGTGCAAACTTAAGAAAATCCTGTTTTTCATTATTTTTTTTTTCGATTTATGTCCCGGTTACCATGAAAACGAGGATGCAAATCCCCAACTTGTTTAATTTTCAAAAAAGTAGGGGTGCAATCCTATTTTGTTATCTGCAAAGTACTAGAAAGTGTCCTTTATTTTCGTACTTGCAAATTCTAAAGGCAAATAAACAAGGTTTCATGCCAAACTAATATTTCCAAATATTTATTTGATTCTTGTATGATCTAGAATTTTTTCTGCAAGAAAAAATATATTTCTGGAGCAAAACATATGTTTATATTGTGCTCTACATCTTGAAAAGTGCACAGGTCTCAGCAGAAAAGTATATTTGTTTGTATAAAGGGAAGATGATATCTCGAAAAGAAACATAAAACGTAGTGAGTCATTCAGACACATTCTTGTAGTTTTGGACCAAAGTTTATGATGTAGGGCATTTTTCCTATTTTTATTACCTTCCCTTGACAAAGAGCTTATCTAAGTTTACTTCCTGGTTTATGCTGAATTCAGATTTCTACTCGGTTTTTGCAGATTTTTACTATATAGATACAATGACAGTCAGAGATTTTATGCTAAATGGGCATGTGATGCTTGAATGTGTCCCTTCAAACCAAGTCCACGTTTGGCAGAAAAGGGTCTAAACTGTGGACAGACATCCGAGTCTGTCATCTGTCTGCTTATCTGCATAAGTGAAGTTTGTATCAACTGACTGAAGGATCAGTGTTTAAAGGATAACACTATAATGGAAACCGGTGAGTCTCATAATATTTAATGTTTTAATATGACATGTAAAAATTTCAAGCTATGCAAGATATGTGCTCACTTCCTTCAACAGATTCAAAGACCATACAGAGGTTAGTCTAAATAATGAGACCTCGGGTAGACCGATTTTACATATTGATATTTTACGTTGTCTACCTACCCAGATAGCAGACATGCGTTGGCCCAACGTTGGGCCAACGACAGACTCTTCGTTGGCCCAACGAAGATTCACGACGTTGGCCCAACGCCATTTTGCTAATTGGCGCAACGTTGGCCCAACGGTTGGTACACCGTTGGCCCAACGACTGGTATCCTACACTCACCGTTGGCCCTCCATTGGGCCAACAACTGATATCCTACACTCATCGTTGGCCCTCCATTGGGCCAACAGCATTATTTCGTCTATCATCGTTGGCCCAACGCCATTTTGCTAATTGGCGCCACGTTGGCCCAACGGTTGGTACACTGTTGGCCCAACGACAGGTATCCTAAACTCATCGTTGGCCCTCCATTGGTCTATCAACTGATATCCTACACTCATCGTTGGCCCTCCATTGGGCCAACAGCATTTTTTCGTCTATTACGGTTGGTCCAACGTTAGGCCAACTATGTTTCTTTGTTGACCAAAGATGGATGCCAACGCTATCCCAACGATAACGAAATTGAAAGAAGGCTAAAACTAGCATTGTTTAATACATGTTTTATTTTCAAATAGTTGTGATTTTGTTAACATTTAACAAAAAGAAATCTAATATTTATTTAAAGTTTATTTGCAATTTTCATAAAGAAATATAACAGAATATTTCATCACTACAACATGTAAAATATTGATTCCAGCCTTTTATAAATCTAAATATTTTTCTTATTTCAGTCACTAATTAAATCCTACTGAAGTGAATTACTGTCTGTATATTTACTCATTATATATCCAAGTGCTGTTTGTTTGTTTTCTTTTCTCACTGAAGTTGCAGCTTTTTTATTTTTATTTTTTCCTGTGCACCACAGTGCTAGGCACCCCATTATTACTCCCTTGAACAGCATCCTGTAAAAAACAAAAAATCATAATGTTGATTAAACCATCAACGTCAAATTGATAACAATAACTAAAAAATGCACATATAACCTCTGGACATAAACTTGCGTAAAATGTATGAAATAATTTTTGTCTGTATTTTACCGACAAAAATATGTTAGAATTAACAAGAAACTGAGTTATTTTATTTACAGAATTCAATACTCAACACAAGTGCCATCCGCCAGCATTAGATATAAGTATTTAACATACGTTCAAGTCATATGGATATAACATGCATACAGGATATAAAAAAAATTCTGTATAAGAACTTTATCAAAAAATATTTCAAAAAATAAACTTCTACTTACAGTTTATAGCTGGAAGACCTGGTTTTTGTTAAATCTAGACCTATCACATGTATAATAGTTTCCTTTACTTCACATGTCTATAAAGCTAGAAAGCTGGCCTAGAGAGTAAAATTAACCACATTTTCTGGGATATCTTACATAACTCGGTTAACGAGAGTTCATGTTCTGGGATATTCAACAGATTTATTGTAAACATTTTATGATTGTATAAAATTAGATATTTGTTATAGAGTTAGTAAGGCTTTTTTTTCATACTTTCTTCACATTTTTTTTAAGGTAGTGGATTTTAAATACATGTAGTTCAAAATATCATTACGGCTGCAGATAAGTTTTTAGTTTAATTAGCCCAAATTTAACTGATTACGAACTGGTGCAGAAAAGTGTTTAATAATTAATTAAATATTGCATGTTACACCTGCACAACCTGTGTTTACTTGTGGGGGTTGTGATAAAACAGTGACCTGTAAAATATACAAATATTATATTACTTTTTCTAATGGACCAACGTTGGGCCAACGTTGGGCCAACGATGTTTTCTCTGTGTAAGTCTTTCCCTGTAAATCAATATTGGGCCAATGCAGAGATATATGTGACTAAAATTTAAAGTTGGTTCAACGTTGGCCCAACAGCTGTATTTACAATATTTATTAATCATTGTTGGGCCAACAGTGGCCCAACAACGATTATCCTTTGACGGTTTTCCGTCGTTGGCCCAATGACTTCATGTTTACAGGGTAGAGGTCTCAATTAGAAACAATCAAAACTGTGGTGGAAACTGTGGTCGATTGAAATTACGATTTATCAGTAGTCACGATTTTTCTTTAGCCCTAACAGCTTACCTGTTGTTTTAAATCATAAATAGTAATAAAAAACATAAGAACAGGACATATTTATCAAGAATTTCTGTTGTAAAAAATTTAAACCTCTAGGTAGCAAGGTACACTTAGATGCGAAAATTTTGGGCACGGACGGTCGCAATATTGCCTTTCCCCTATGAGCAAAATTAGGGTGGCTATTTTATAAATTGCGTGTATGTTTTGTGCTTTTAATTAATGGCAAGATCAGGATTCTCATACATGAATAAAGAAAGTTATCAAAGCGAAAGGTATACATCATCCATGAAAAATAGCGTGCCAAAATCATCAATTTTGCACCTTTTGAACAGTCTACAATGATCCCGCTGCAAGAACACTGTCCAGTTTTATTACATTTCTTAATTTAATAGTCCTTACTGAACGTCAGGACATAAACGGAATGGGGGCCCATCCAGCTCGTTTTTTTTTCGGAAAATAACGAAAATGTTCCTGAGTATCAATCAACAAGCACAGAACCCTTCCGTGAATTGAATTTTTCCGCGAAATGGTGTTTCATTGATCATACAAAGCTACCAGCAGTTAGTTTTCCAACTGACATCAGAATTTTACATGTATCGGCTGTATAAATTTTCTAAAGAATTAATAATCATTATCTCTCACCTTAATTTACAGACATCCAAAATCACGATGCTCTCTTTATAACAAATATTGACGGGGGCCAAAATTCGAAAGTGTACCCTGCTACCTCTAACGTTTCAATCGTCTTCATGTAATGGCGGTCGGAGGCGTGACCAATGAAAACGCTTCGTGTAGTAATGTGTTTACCGGTGATCGGCCATTTTCCAGTATGTTGTACACTCGTGTTAAACCTTGGCATTTTTTAACTGCCATAGTTTGAATTTTTCTCAAGAAATCTCGGTAATATATGCATCATAGAAAAGGAAAAATTACAGGCTTTCTATGTATGTATTTTTTTTTTTTATCCGTTGCATTATTATAACATAATTCCCGCCCAACGGATTCCATTGTTATTTACGCAAAGGAGAGGACAGTGCTATCACATTCTTTACCTTTTCTGGTTTGTACTCGTAGGCGGATATCGACAAGTCAAAAAAATATAACGATATTCAACTCTCGAGTACAATTATTTGGACTAATACAGAGGTTATTTTCTTAAATACTGGACAGACATTTCTTATTATTTTACCAAGATAGAACTTACAGGCATTTTTCCATCATTTTTGGAATACCATGCACCAACACCAGTGGAAATGGGAAAATGCTCTCAGAAAGTGTCTAAGGTGGAAATAATCCAAATTACCAAATCTATGTAAAGATATTTTTTGTGTAAAATATTAATGGATTACATTTCAGTAATTGAGCAACACTATAAATGTTGTTGTAATAACTTAAATATAGATATATACAATTTTTCAAAACTATTTTAAAACATCAAACACCCATATAAGGTAATACATTTGGGAATTTCATGTTCAGACTTTAGGGGAAGAAACATACTGTTTTCTTTGGAATTACCTCCTTTCATTGGAGGTAGATTTATAATTGAAAAAGCCCTGATTTTAGTTGTAAATTACCATTAGCATGCTTTTTATGTTATTTGTAAAAAGCAGATAAAGACATTTTCATTTCAAAATGTATATATTTTTGTTATTTGTTTTGTTTTTCAGCTGTGAGTTGTTTCTTTTGAAAAATGACTGCTTGATGATTAAGTTTCAAGCAACTATGAAGTGAGTGGATGTTCTAGAGAGGTAATCATAATTTAGTCTTTTGCAACAGTTTATGTGTATATATCAGTAGTTTTTATGCTTACATTCTAGTATAAAATGTGCGCCCCAAAACCCTAATTAAGAGTGACACCAAACTATTTTACGGAGAAAGACATAAAATGGATTGTTTTCGATGAGTTGACAATGTCGTGACTTCGTTATAAAAGAATACAGCCCTTTTATTATTTTCCTGTTTGTTAAGATCTACAAATGTAATTGTCTGAGAGATGCGAAATTGCGTGAAAAAAATATGTTTAAGAGGCGACTCTTTCTGATGAAAAATAATGATAAAATACTTTTCTTGTTATCTGATTTCCAAACAAAACGTAGGCAAGTATTTGTTTACCTTCAGCAAACTTCAGCAATTTTAACTTCAATTTAAAGCAAAGCAACACATTCCTCCCTACATTTAATGTCATCCAGTTTAGTTTAATGTTTTGTTTGCCTGTCACTAACGTTTATTTGTGATGATAATATGATAGATTGTCAAGACTAAACATAACTTTACCCAACGATATCTTTTGAAATTGTCTTCTCTTATATTTCAACAAGTTAAACAGTTTTTGAGTACAGAGAAATGATATTTTGCCCTTTTGCAAAACAAATACAGTAAGGGGACGATAAATTTTAACACTGTTTTGTGCCCACTGTAACTTAATTTGTACATTTTGCAGTTTGATTAACCTTTTCCTTAAGAAACGTTTTGCATGATTTCTCTTTGAATATAAGACAAAACCTTTCACAACATACAGCAATAATTTCATAACCTTAAGGTCTGTAACATGAACCTTTTAGTTAAAAAAGGTCATAGCTTGCTGCAAACAAATTATGATAGCATATTTTCTATTGTAAATTTAACCAATTTAGGACACGCGGAAGAAATTTTAAGTTTGGTTTTATTTGTTAATGGATGCGGAATTTTAAAAAATGGGTAATGGTAACTGATATTACTGGGAATATAGCTGGGTAAAAGAATACTTATTCCGGTCATTTTCAAAAAAAATTGGACAATTTGATATGTAATACCAATTTTCCGTTTCCAATGATAATTTGATTCTTATATATTACAACTATGCTCTAAGATTGTTTAAATTTCAATAGAAAGTTGTGATTTCTTGAATTGAATCAACGTTACTATGGAAACAGATCCCGTAACCTGTATATCTTAATGTAAAATTAAATTGCGTTGACACTGTTCTATTTAAGTAACAAAGCTTCAGCTTTTTATCTGTATTTTAACACTATCAATGAGAATTGCAAGCACAATGATTTTTCTATAAATATGTCAGACGAAGGGTAGCACAAACATATTACTTACTTTAGAAATACATGTATAATGTTTTGAAACAACATTCATTGAGAAAAATAATTTTATTTAATATTATTCTACTCTACTAAATTACGAAAAAAAGCAAGATATAAAATATTCTAAACATCTCTGTTGCCATGATTACGTTAAACGTTCAGACAAATTGAGTACAATGTAAACCCGCTGTCATACATAGTTGTTGAAAATTCAGAGAAAATGCGTTACCATGGAAACACGAGCCCCGCGACATATCAATTTTAATCTTATATTAGAAAGTTAACGCGGTAATTAGTAAAATTGTCAACTACGCAGACTTCTACGGATACCAGTGAAATCGAAGTGCATAATGGGATACAAGTTTGTGTCACATGTATCTCAAGAAGTATTTGACTTAAAAGTCAAAAAACATTAATGGATTATTCTATAACATGTGAAGTTGCACATCTGGTGTTTTTGTTTGGGATTTCATTCGGCTGGATTTGGAGTTATTTTCCTTGACGAAAAAAATTCTTGTGTTGCATATATTTTAAAAAAAAATCACATAGAATCATGAAATCATGTAGGAATATTATACAGCATGTGGATTTGTACACCTGAGTCTTTTAGTTTTTATTGTAATTTGCAAGACCAGAGTTATGCCCATTGACTTAGTAAAAAGAATTTGTAATAAAAGTGTGTGCTGCATACATGCATGTCTAAATGCACTTAACCTAAAGTCATTAAACATTAGAGGACTGTTTTATAGCAGTAGTTAACCGCATCCCTTCAGACGAACTTGATGACCTTTTTTCCTTTATACTCTATGTAAATGATGCAATCGGATTGGGAGGGAATTTTCAGAATCGTTCTTGCGGAACGCGAACATGCCGATCAGTTTAAAGTTATATGATAGACGGTATAACCTGGGCCTTATAGTCATTAAACAGGACTTATTTAAGCAGACGAAACACAGCCAATAGGGTATGACCTTGTTTTTTGAGGGGCGGCATGTTTATACCTGCTTTTGAAAGGACCGGATGTGAATAAGTTTAGATAGTGGTGGTTTAAAAGAAAAACATGAAGACAAAATATTTTTGCATTAGTTTAATTATACTGTTTTACTACATAATTTTATTACAATCAAATAGGATTTGATAAATATAAATGTATATTACTTAGGATGAACTTAATTCAAATAAATAAAAAAAGCACAATTATCCATCTCATTATTTTCTATAGTATGTTTTTTACAGTATCATCAGTTTAAACATTCAAAAATATACATAATTACAACAAATTACATTGAATATACACCATAAGTGTATTAAACTTTCTCGATACAAACTGGACTAATATCCATAGGGATAGGAAACATAATTAGCCCCAATCACCCGTTTATCAAATACCATTTGATAGTCCTTTCGTTCACTCATTGTGACGAGCTTTGAACTGTCTGTCTCTAGGTATTTTATGAACATTTACAACAGATAGTACAGCATCCTGCCTTTTAGTAACAATCGTCCGCAACACATCAAAATTGACATTTAACATATTTTTACAGCTCAGGGTGATGCCTCGTATTTTACAATGGGTACAATTACCATCCCCATCAGGTTTTTGTAACTCATACCCATAGTTTTTCGGACCACCAGTTATAAATGTCTATATTGAGTTTCCTGGAATCTCATAAGTGAGGTCTCCAAGATAATCGTTTAGTTCTGGTTTTGTTTCACCCTGTTTAGTTGAGAAAATCACTGAGTCTGTGTCAGCGTATAGCGCTCTTGGTCCAAGAGTTTCCAGGTACGAAAATAGTTTAAGGTACATTCTATAGCCAAAATATCGACATTTTAGTGCTTGTCTTTACAACCATTTTACCAATTTTTACTGAGGAATTACATAATTTGATGAATGAAATGCCTATTGAAAATGATTTAGCTCTTCTTTGAAGTATATATCTTGAAAAACAAATGCCAACTTGTACCCGAAAATCCAGACAGAAGACAGAAAAAAAAATAGGTGGTCATATTTTTTCAAAATCGACAGCTGCTACATTCAAGCATTATTCTGCCTAAAATTGTGACCAAAACGTACCTAGATAATATATCTACTTCCTGCAAGCAATCAATTTTCAAATAAATTTGATGAAAATGCCTTTTAGAGTCGATAATTTCAGATAATTTTTATTTTATCTTTTTTTTTCATGCAGACATCATAATTTCACAATTAATTTGAGATAAACATGCGTATCTATGACAAAAATCCATAATATCATTATAAGGGCAATACATATAAAAGTCAGATGTGTCAATTTTATTTTTAGAAACGGTTGCAGTCACAAAGTAATTGACAGAATAAAATGTAAATTTCAGCATATTTTTTTCACACAAAAATGTGTAAGTGCGTAGAAATGTGATCAGGCTGAGCACATGGTCTTATGGATTTCATAATTTTCGGCGCTTAACGTGAAAACAGTTAAAGCACAGGATTCACAAACATTAAATTTGTGCTTAAATCTATATGCGATACATTATGCATATAATTATAATTCACGATAATATCGCATATGGAAGTAACTGAAAAAAATTTAGACTATTTCCTTCGGAAGTTTACATGACTGTCCTGTCAAAAGGCCTCCCTCGTGTTTACATATTTTGACAGATCGACTTGTTCTGGGACTAGGAACGATGGTAAGTGCAAAGTTATATAGATTTATATAAATTAATTATTTTTGCAACGAGTTCAAAGTAAGGTTGATAATCAGTCGACTCTATTTCAAGATTTGAGAATGATTTGCCTATTTTTAGGCGGAGAACATAGCATATATGCATGCTTGTATCACTGCCACCATTGATTATCATTAGATCCACTGGCAGATCTACAACAAATCATTCTCAGATCTTGAAACAGAGTCGATGCAGGATTAACGCATTGTTTCATAGATAGTGAATCGATCAGAATAGACAGAATAGATCATTGTCATAGAAAAAAACGTTGATGTACTTTTTACATTCGAATTGACATAATTTCAACATAGACACTGCATTTATGCCATAAAACATGTCTGATTGGACGCGCTGAATCATCCGGTAAAACCATCAATATTTCTAAAGTAACATTAATTAGAATCAAGGTCTACTGTGCATTTAATCCGTCATGTGTTTGTTTCAGATGAATGAATACCTGCACCACGGAAACAATGTCATTTGCAAACCTTTTGAACCTGTGCTGGGCGTTCACATTGACATTTCTTGTTCAACAGGAATACATGATGTCGACCAACAGTACAGCTAGGTTAATGTCAATATTCTATATATATTCTACAATAATTTCGTAAAAAAAATGCACAATGTCTATAAGTAAGCCAAAGAAAGGACACATCTGCATAGCTGACAAGGTCAGGGGTCTGAATGAAGCATGATCATGCACCAAAATATCAACAAATTTATACATTTATACAATGGAATGAAATAACGTACAGTAGACCTATATTACAGCAAGATGTGATTAATAAATAGTATCATAATTATTTATTTTACATGGCATGCATGAATTGTTCAACTTCATAAATCAACTGTGCTGTAGACCTACAGAATCAGCATAAAGAAATGAAGCTACATGAGTAGTTTTAAGATACATAAGTCCTAAATCCACACTTGTCAAGATTCCATATATAATGCTGATTTCCTTATTTGGGTGGTTTTCAAAATAATGAAGCTTTTTCTTCTTTTTCACCTTACTTTAATTCAGTTCAGTTTTAGAATGTGTTTTGGGGCAAATCATATCCAGATCAATGTATTCAAGAAATGTGTACAATTTCAGATGAATGGCTCAAGCATTTTTAAAGTTATGTTAAATTATATAGCTAATTTTGTCCCCTCTGCACCAAAAGTGTGACATTTTGCATAAAGGATAGTTTTCAACTGTGTTTTACTTTTTCAAACCAAACTTAATTGTCACAGCTTTGGCTTTTCTTAAGTAATCTAAACTCTGCATATTTAAAACAAAATACTTCTTTTCATTAACTACATTTTATTTTTACCAATAGTTCATGTCTTGTGATGGAAGCCCCTTCGTAAAAAAATAGTGATAAATTTAAAAGTTGAACACTACAATTTCATAACCCCATTACTTTTCTTGTGATTTTATTGTTTTATAAATCAACTTTCTCAGAATCTTCATATATGTCTATACACCCAAAAATATCCCTTGTAAGTATTCTTTAAATAAAATGGGTTTTTACTTTATTTCCCTTTAAATGGAAGTTACAATGGATACAAAAGCAGCTTTCAGCTTCACATATTAAGCCAAAGTGATGTCCCCTGTGCACCCTTTTTTGACATTCATCAATTATCATAGCATTTAGGCTATACTGTAATATGTTGTGGCAGTTCTATATTCATAGCAGTGTGTAAGTTAAATGCAGGCATTACTTGATAATTTTTAAAGCATTATATAAGAATCCCAGGACAATTTAAATTTTAATTTTTGCATTTTTCTCAAGTTGGCAATTTTCAGGTTTAAAAGGGGAAACATCAATTTTAATTAAAGGTTATCTGTAGACATATGTAAATATTTAGTAGCAAGTATTGTGTAGTTGAAAGAATTTTACTTCCTATGAACATATTCCATGAATATAAATTTTGCTGCCATTTGTCCCCTGTTCATCTTCTTAAAATCAGTAGCATTATGAAGTATGTATGAATTTTACCATTTCATTTTACCATGCATGGCATTTTTGTCATTTTTCTACTCTGAATAAGCAGTGCATGTAAACTAAATGATTTCAATGTGGTAGTTGTTTTTAAAGTCACTTATTTTTCATTTAAAGCATTACATGCTGCTGAATTGTCATGTTTGTGTTGTGAAAATTGTCAGTTTTGTAGTTATTTGTGGAATAAAGCTAGTTGTTCAATAGACTTTTGTCTTAGGATGTCACTATTAATCTTGTTTGAATAGAAAAAACTAATAAAACTTAATGAATATTACACTGATTTTTAGTATGTGTCCCCTTTGCATCTCTTAAATAACTCAATTTTGAGTTGACAATTTTAGAAATTACAATCACCAGACATTTTTGAAATTTGGAATGTGGTTTATAAACCTGCAAAATGTGAGAAAAAATAGGTTTTATAATAATATGTTAATTATTTTTCATTCAGCAACAACTTTTCTAGGTAAAATTTTATTTTTATGTCAGATTTGTGCAGAAAGGGTGATTTTAAAAACCAAAGTCCACAAACATTTATGAAATAAGTTTCAAACTGTACACAAACACCTATTCATATATGTTGAAAAAAATTACTGTTATACATATTTCCTTGTCATAAAACACTTCAATATTTATCACCCATCTTACTGGAAATTTTCTGAACTTATGAACTGAAGGCTGTTCAAAATATTATCTGATTGGTATTTCTCAACACTTTCCCAAAGTTGTATATTTCCTTGAAATTTGAATTATTTGCTATGATAAAAAATAGGTGACCACCAAAAGAAATAGTTTTGAATTTCCAACCCCTATGTCACACTTTTGCTTTATTATTTTGAAAACCACCAATATGTTTCCTCATAGTTTTTTATACTTATTTCAGATGAAGATATAAATTTATTCAAAGAAATAATGGGACAATGAATGCTAAAATTGCCAAGAAAAAGATTTATACACCATTTTATACAGGTAGGTGTTTAAAAGTGTTTTGAAAATAGATATGGCATTCAGCACTTATTTTACAAACTATAATAACTGATTTAGAATTATGTGCAAATGTTTTAAATTGTTTTTAATGTGAAGTGTCAGCAATGGAAATTTATAGAAAAATCACAGGTAATTGTGAAAGGAAAATTTATGTATATATAAATGTACATGTTGGGCTTTTTTTTAGTTACAGTATGATATGGTGAACAAAAAGCCCTCAATGCAGCCAGTTCTGGAGCTTTGGCTAGACTATGAACAGTAAACATCAAAAGGTACAGGATAGTTTAGAGCTGCATTTATTAAATTCTTTTATGTAATTACTATTTATCAGTTCAAATGAAACTTGGTACATGAGCATGAAGTGGACAGGCACATATTGTCAGGACTATCAAATTTGATTATTTGTTTCTTCAGTTATTATGTCAGTTTCTTTTTCAAATTGTCATATAGCTTCCTTCATACCTTTTGCATTAAAACTCTCTTTCTTGTGGTTCAAAAAAAAACAAACAAAAAAAACTCTCTTTCTGCAGATTCCATCATATTCAAATGGACCATGGTATACTTCATGACCAAGCAGCAGAATTATACACATACTATAGTGGATTTTACATCTGATGACTTTTTTCTATGGTCCTTTTAGAATCTTGAATTAAATGAAACAGTTACAGTTTCTTTTCTTTTGTTCTTTATAAACTCAGCTCCTCCCCCACTTTCTATCTAATACCCTTGAAACTTGTGATACACTTTTACCTTAAATGTAAAGGCCTTTATCTATTTTAGCCTAACATCTAAATTTGGAGTGTTATGCCCCTTTTTATATTATAAGAATTACATTTCATCTCCTCCTACAGTTTTCATACTGCGTCATAGTGCAAAAGTAAGTTGATATGAAATTATCAGCATGAAGTTGGCATGCACATATTGCAAGATTTCATTTCAGGTTACTTTTTATTGAGTGATGTCCTCTAATATCACAAATACACTTGTACATTGTATATGCCTACTCACAGTTTCAAACAATTTAATAATATAAGAAATTTAGTATACAGTATTGACATGAAGTGATCATGTGCCTATATATAGTGTTAATTGCAAATGGAGATGCATGAAGACATACAGACAAATATATATCATCTGTTAGAATTGAAAGCTGTATTTCTTAGTCTTTATTACTTGACTGTGTACAAGGTACTGTTTTTCCACTTCTTAATGACATTTTCTTGATAATGTCTATCAGACTGATAATATTATAATTGAAAGATTTTGCATTCTAAAATTTTGTGTTTTTATGAACATATAAAACATGTAAAGTTTATACTAGTGTAAAATGGCTATTTTTTCCATTTCAGATGATCATCTGAAGGGCCACAATTGTTTAAAGCACTGGTAAACAAAAACTGAACTATTTGATGGATCATACATGTGCAGAATGTACTACCATATTTCCAGAATCAGAGAAATAGAAATATCAAGTATAAGAGAGAAAGAAAAGTATGCATCATGTAATTTATGAAGAACTGTCTAAGAATAATTTGCAAAATACATTGAAATCTAACAATTGCTAATTGCATAATGCATATGGAATTTAAGAAAGGTGTACTCTTCTGGAAAATATGTGTCCAGTTCAACATTTCTTTTTCAATTTTGTGAGCGTAATTCTACATAAAAATTGTAACATGGCTACAGGGATAATACAAAAGGTTTAATCGTATTTCCAAATACATTAGGGGAATCAGAGAAAAAATATCAAGATTAGGGAAAAAGAAATAATTGTGATGAATGAAGAACTTGCTTTTTATTAATTTACAAAATACTTTTTAGCCTCACATTATGAATATTATGAATATGGAAGTTAAAAGTTTGGACTTTGATTAATCTTCAACTTCTCTGAGCATAGTTCTACATAAAAATTGCAACTTTATAAAAAGTCTTGTAGAAAAAGTGTAAGACTTTCATACATGTTTTATAGAAAATGTTTCTGGATGTTTCAATGTAAGTTTGCTAGACCCAGACCATTAGCTCCTAAGTCAAGGTTACACTTAGATGTCAAATGTTAAAATGGTCTGTTTCTGTCTGGTCAATAACTGCCATACATAAAGGGATTTTGGAATTACTCGGCATAAATGTTCACCATAAAGAGACAACATGTTATGTGCAAGACTCAAACCCTTGCTCCAAGGTCAAGGTCACTCTTAGAGATCAAAGGTTAATAGAGTCTTTTTCGTGTCTGGTCAATAACTCCGCGATCCATGAAGGGACTTTTAGATGACTTGGCATAAATGTTCACCATAATGAAACGAGGTGTCATGCCCAAGACCAAGACCCCTAGCTCGAAGGTCACATTTAGAGGCCAAAGGTCAGATACAAAAATGACTTTGTCCGGAGCATTTCTTGTTCATGCATGGAGGGATTTTGATGTACAAAAAATGTTCATCGTCTTGAGATGGTGTGTCATGAGTAAGAACCAGGCCCCTAATCCTTTGCTGTTACTGTAAATAGCTATTACTGTAAAGTTCTTTTCTATTAACCCTTATTATGCTGAACATGATTTATTCTGTCTTTGCGACCAGTGTAGATCATGATCGGGGCCTCCGTGGCCAAGTGGTTAAGGTCACTGACTTCAAATCACTTGCCTTTCATCGATGTGGGTTCGAGCCTCACTCGGGGCGTTGAAGTGAGGAAGCCATCCAGCTGGCTTACGGAAGGTCGGTGGTTCTATCCAGGTGACCGCTCGTGATGAAATAATGCACGGAGGGACATCTGGGGTCTTCCTCCACCATTTAAGCTGGAAAGTGGCCATATGACCTATCATGTGTCGGTGCGACGTTAAATCCAAACAAACAAACAATGATCATGATCAGCCTGTACATTCATGCAGTCTGATGATGATCAGCACTGTTCGCCATTCAATCAGTATATTTTTGGTAAGCATCCCTTTTAACAGTTAATGATACTGTCCAAATTGAAAAATGGACAAGTTCATTATAGAAATTCAGCAGGGTAAGTTTTAATATTAGCCCTAGGAGAAAATTGGGACTACTTTTCTGTAGTACAACACGCATGTTACATCCAATTTTTGATGTATTTTGACCTTAGGCTACCTGATAAGTATTTTGTGTTGACTTAGATTTTAACTTCTCTTTGTTGTCACTATAAACAATATATATATGATAACTTTTTATAATTGACCGTAGGGAAAAGTCAAGACCATTTTTCTGTGTTACTTTCAAATTTTAGGTGTATTTTAAGGTACCTCTTCCTGGTAAGTATTTGTTGTGGACTTAAAAAATCAAAACTTACTTCCCTTTTTTGCTACTATATAAAACGATTATTCTAGAAACGTTTTATCCTGGTTGTTAGAATTGGATATGTCATTGTTTTGGCTTTCTGTCTACCAAACAGAAAATGTTTTATTATATCATCTACCTGACGAGCATATATTTAACATCCTGGCACTCTTGTTTTATTTTGTTCATGCCAAGATGCAGTCTTGGCATACTGTTTGTATGATGAAAATGTCCTTAGGCAGGGGACGTTGCTAACTCTGTTACAAATTGTTGTTGTTGTTTTTTCTGGAGTTGTTGCCCTATTTGATCTTGAGCTAATACATCACATCGTGAACTCGTGAACTTAAGTCGAACAGATCCATCTAACTGAATTGAAACTAGGTATACATCAGAAGCATGAAATGAATATTTATGTACATGTTGCCCTGACTTTTATGATCGATTATTTTGTCTGGAGTTATGGCCCTTCTTTAACGACGATTGGCAACTACATTGTAGTTTCCTTCTCTTCATTTCAAATAAAACATGTTAAGCATCATAAACATTATGTAGACATGCGCATTTGTTTTGTGTTCAGTTGTTTAACTTAAATATAGTTTCCTTAATAACATTGTTGACCCGTCGTTATTATAAATTATTGAATGAAACATTTTGTCGACATCATTCTAGTTCGCTTTGCAACCTCCGTGAAGGAATATTGTCAAACTATACCGATAAGGGGAAGAGTTTGCTTCCTTTTGTAGCACAACTTTCTATGCATAATTGTGTCTTGCTCATATACATAACACTTTTATTTGTGTGAACATGTATGAATTTGTTATACTGCAAAATAAAACAGTCATCATTGATTACTTTACTTGCCGTCCCTTTCATTCTTTTTATCGTAAATAGCACAGTCATACACAGAAGATGCTGTATACTAAATATATTTTCTCAAAATTCAGACCAAAAAATCTATCAGATGCCACCATTACATAACTATATTTCAAACTTTTGCATGGGGAGAACACCCTGACTCCTACTCACGCTGGGAGCTATGTGTCTCGCTGGTGACACATTCTTTCTAAACTGTTGCCTCGCTGCATCAAATAAAGGTATTTCTGGAACCAGACTAGACAGAGAAGCCGTTGACAATAATTGTCAGAAGAAATCTTACCTACATTAAAGATCCAACATAAATTGTGCTACTTAATGTTAATTGGCATTCATCCGAGTTTCTGATATTGTCAATTTGCAGGTAGAAAAATGGTTAGAAATTGTCAAACCTGATTCCCAGGCTAGATCATCACCTGCCCTTAAGTATGATAAAGGCCTTTAAGGTCGATGTCGGAAGAGGGATCTAGCAAAGTTTTAGCTACATTTAAACTTATCAACGACCTCGGCAGAGATAATGAAGTTGTTCTGTTGTCAGGCTTAAGATGCAGGCATACTTTAACTCCAAAACGACGGCCGTTTTTGTACAATAAAACTCCATTAGGTTTGAATGAATAGTTCAAATGGTTATGGATTTTGTACAGTAATCATTTCTGCGTACAGACTGAAGTATTACCGTAAGTGGATTCATAGTGGAGGTCGGGGGGGGATCCCGCCCCTAAAATCGCCGGAGCATAGGTAATTTGTCTTATGTTCTGGGTAAAATAAATGCAAAATATACATTTTTCTCGCTCGCTACGCATGGGTTTTAATTTGTCTTTTATTCTGACTGAAGAATATGAAATTTGCATTTTTTCTCGCTCGCTACGCTCGCGCTAATAATTAATCTTTTGTTCCGGCTGAAAAATATGCATATTTTTTCTCGCTTGCTACGCTCGAAAACTTAATTTGTCTTCTGTTCTGGGTTAAACATAAAAAATGCATTTTTATCTCTATCACACAGGTAATTTGTCTTACTTGTTTGTTTTTATTTTATTTTATTTTTATTGATAAAAAAAAATGTATTTTTTTCTCGCTCGCTATGCTGGCACATTTAAATCTGACAGTTTGCATGAGCTCCGAAAAAAAAACTTTTTATTTTAGTCCTAGGTAAACCCTCCCCATGAAAATCCTCATAAAACGGGCTAAGAAATTCCAAGATACTCGAGCAAGAATAAGTCTGACAATTCATAAGACGTGACTATAATTAGCTTGTTCTTTGTCTTGATTTTGTCACAAAACCTGTCCTTTGTCAATAACAAATAAAGTACCCCAGAACGCCCAGAATGCACCAAATGGATCCATTATTTTCATAGTTTTCCGGGGAATCATGCCCCCGGACCCCCCCTATTTGCTCTAGTCTTCAAATATTTTACGCCCTCTCTTACACCAAATACTGTATCCGCCCCTGAGGTAGTCAAATTATTTAAAAACCGTAATGGATGTAAGAAGCTTTTTACAAAGTTTGGAACGATAACGCTTTTATCATATTAAGTAGACCGTTTGAAAAAAATGTTGGATAGTTCAATAAATCAGATAATCTAGATTTCATTTCAGGTTGTAGAATATTTTCAAAAAAAAAAATATTGATTATTCTTCGAATTCTTTTTGACTGTACTATAAGAATAGTGTTATTGTATCTATAGAATCTGCCGAGAATGATAATTGGGATAAAGAACTCTCCCTTCAGGTAAACGGCGTGAAGAACTATCCTTTATTATATTTGGCGGGAATCGGGCACGTTTTCACCGTGCAATATTAGTATTTATAGTAACAAAAAAGTAGTCCGTCATGTCAACAAAGCACGATGAAAACAATCGTCTGAGGCATTTTAAAGTATATTTTCAATCGTAAATTGTCAGCCTTTTAGAAAGTTTGGATAATTTAAAGGGTGACAGGAATTAGATACATGTCTTGTCTGTCTGTTAATACATTTTAAATGGACTCCGCATGTATTTTGAAGCAACCCTTGATTTTGAAAAAAAACATGATCAATTTTGTTATCAAAGTCGTCGTCGTACGACTTATGAAAGAGTCGTAGTCGTAGTTTGATTATCTAGTCGTATACTTCGTTCCAAGATGAATCTATTGGTGTATACTTTTTATGACTTTTGTCCAGTAACAAACCCGCCAATCTAAATTATTTAGACCCACTAATTTTCCGATAGAATGAACCTTAAGACGTGCCTGTGCAGTCGTGTACGCAGCAATAACCACATTTGTTTTTAGATAAGTATCAACAAAATCCTCTTTGTATTTCCAACGCATTTCAACAAATTTGTCAGAAACATAATTTACACACGTCACTTCTTCACAGTCAGACGTCAGTTTGTCGAAATAAAGTGAAGGGTCTTCTATCAAGTCAACCTGAGGCATGTTTGACCTTTGACCAAATTTCCCCCAAAAGGAAATCAACGTAAGCTTGGCTAATGCTCTTAAACCAGGGTTTTTCTTTATCTTTTCATAGTCAAGAAGAATACCCTCTTTCTGATAGTACATGTTTATGTATTTTCTTTTCTGTTGTTCTGTATGACACCACTTTGGCCATCCGCTAGCTTCCTGCTTTATTTTTAAGAAAGTATTTACATATTGTGTAAATATGCCACCTGTCTTTGTGATCGAATCATACTGGGATATTTTGTCAAAATGCCACACTTATAGACCTTTGCTATTTTATACCCCTTTTGTATAGCTTTTTGGACCTCATCAGTCACCCAAGTGCCAATGAAAGAACGTTCTGTGTCATTATGTCAACAAGGGTTTTGTTCCTTTGTCTCTGCACACGCCCTGCAAAGATGAAACAAAAGTTTTCCATTGCATTTACATGGTAAAACCGGATGGAAAAGTCTTTTTGGAGGTACAACTTTACATTTAATAAGACCTTCATATTTACCTAACTCTTCAAAGTTTTCTGTGATAATATTTGGATGACCTAACGGGATTTTCCCGGTCTTATTTACCCAAGGATAGAAAGAAGTGACGTCATAGTAATCTATTGTTTCGTCTGTGGAAGCTTCTTTGTACAATGTAAATGCTTCTGTTCGACCTCCATAAAATGCGTCACGCGGTTCCAACGGAGAAATATGTCAAGACTTTCAATAAATGACCTCATTTTGCTATCATTGGAAAACTGTTTATCCAATTCTAATTCCCAAATGCAATTGTAGGTATAGCCATTATTCTCAAGATATTTTTGTTTTTCTATGGTTTTATCATACAACTTTCCCATTGTCAACTGGTTAACCGGATTGACTGTAAACCTAGAATATTTAGCGGTATTTCCATGCCAAAAATCTCAATGAAATTCTAGTACAATTTTCTCCCCATTTACAGATTAATAGTAACCATCTACCCTGTATGGACCTATGACCTTTTCTCCGCCATTTCGAGCATGTTGAATTTTGTGTCCTTCAATGTGAGATATATATTTTACCCACTGTAAAGCTTTCATAGACTGTTTTTGTTCAGGATTATACCCTTGACGTGGGATAAGACCAATAGTTTCAGATTCTAAAAAATTGGTTCTAAACACCAGGTTACAAGCGGAAGCGATGGTGATACACTGTTCAAAGGGGTCAATGTCAGTTGTATCCATGAAATATTCACGGAATCTCTAGCAACATCGTCTCAAGATGTCAGTGTCTGATTTACAATAGTCCAATAACTGTTCTTGGAAGTTAAATGTGTCGTTTTTATGTTTTGAATACCATTTCAAGAACGTTTGTCTGTCGTCTGGTTTCATTCCATCTGGATTATAGAATGAAAGGTCTGGTAGACCGTCGAGAACAACCTGCTGGTTTTCTTTCTTGTTGAATAAATGAGGAAAGTATCCCTTCTTCAGTTCATCAAAGCCGAACATTGCTGGCAATTTAGAAAGTGCCATGGGGAGAAAGTTTATAGAGTCGATCATTTTGATTTTGCAACTTGGTACCGTAAGGCACATGATTGTTGCCCCATTGGGTATCACTTTTGGTACTATTGCATTTGCATACAAATACTGGAGTATGGGATACGAATCGTACCCTTGGTAGTTATGGCATAATACAGTAGAGTTGTAATTCTCTTCTGAAAACAACCAATGACAGAAATCGTTCGAAGTGTTGTCACCACCAAAGATATACTCCCTTTTACCGCAATTCTCACAAGAAAATTCTTTGTCCATACAAATTGTACATACTTTCTGCGCAACACACAAATTCGGTTTATGCTCATAGCAGCCGCAACTAGACTTTAAACAGTTTTGGCATTTTCCGTAAACGTCTGGCGAATAACCCTTGTCACATTGTAACAAGTCGTCTTGGGTGCATTCAAAATCGAAAAATATGAATGTTTTTGGATTTTCAACTTTGTTAATCATCTCTTCTTCAATAGACATTGGTTCTTCCTGATAGTCTGTGGTCTCCGGTATCATGTAACATTTATGTGTTTCCGGGAAGAAACCTTTGCACATATTACAATAGGTTTGTCCACATATATGCCTCTTGTCTACTTTCTTGTTTACAGTCTTTCCACACTCGGTACACCGGTAGATAGCAGAACACGTTGAATTTCTTTTATCTGTAAGTCTTTTGTGTTGATCATAGCACTCTTGACCACGGAAGAATCGTCGACATGTTTCGCATTCTATCCAGTTCTCTTTCATTTGATCATGTACTTTGCGGCACGCATAGCAAACAGAGTTGCATTTATGATCTTCTTTGTGATCATAACTTGTCACACTGGGTACAATAGTAGTTTCTGGATACGAATGCCGGCATACTAGTGATCACATCATAATGATGATCATGATAATACAAGTATGTCTTTTTTTCTGCCTCTGGACCTTTGAAGATAATCGCATTGAAATGTTCTTTGGATACCACATATATCTGGTACTCTGTCATAAATGATTGAAATATTTTTATCTCTGCTATTCCACATTGTGTAGGAGGAACAGCTGCATCGTTATGAAGTTTTTCAGCCAGTCGTCTTTGTATCTCACAACCTTGACCAATACTGTTCCATTTTTCATGACCATCTATCCTTGCTTTTGCAGTAATAATGGCTCGGGCGCAACTTAAATTGTCCCGATTTTGAATACGAATTATGCACTTTTAACCCGATAAAAGTTTATCCATTTCAACAAATTTACACCTCTTTCTAGTTCCTCCTTTGGGCATGTCAACGTGTGTGATTTCTAACATCAAGCCTGAATCAATGGCAAAATCTTTGTTTGATAGAAGTACCCGTAGTACACGTCGATTTGTGGGAATATTGACCGACGTGAGAAAAATATTGAGAAATATAGAGACCTATACCACATTGTAGATTGAAGTGAGTTATCGTAATTTCCCATGTATCTCTTTCCAGACACGCGACTGGAAAAAGTTATGACGTCATAAATATAGCGGTTAAATAGAAAATAAGAACGGCAGAAAATGTATGTCTGCTGAATAATTACAGGTGACAACGTCTTTGAAAGCTATGTTGTGATTGTAAAACTGATATATTTAGTGAAGGTAATGCTCATTCAAGCAGATAAAACACTTTTATGAAAAATAAGATGGAATTAACTATGCTTAAAATGAAAAATATCCATAAATATCAGAAAATGACGAAAATGACTAAATAACGACATTAAGTGAGCAAATTTCTGTTAAATGGCACAGTATGCTCGATTAAAAATAGGAAAAGTCTAATACTCTATCACTTCCATAGTCAGATAACATAATTATATATATCTATATACCCTTGTTATCTGTATGAGTGTGTCAGATCGGCTTAACGCCCCGACAATGTGATCAGAACGCAAAATCAATAGAAAAAAAAATCTGTTACATAATGCAATTTTAAAACCTAAACTATTTTAGAGTGCAGATTCTCCTATTAAAATTGATGAATCCAGTAAATACATACTTCCCCGTAAACCTAAGTTAAAGAAATCTACGAAAGGAATCATCAGAAGATTTCTCTATGTACGTTTTAGTCCAGCATACTAGGTGGTCTATTATGTCATCGTCGTTTAACGCCTACAGTATATTTCCGTTTTACATAAGGAAATTTATAGTAGTTAAACCTACACCTTGAGTCCTTCTAATAAACAGGATTTGGCCTCTAATCACATCCCTGAAGTTTGTATTTTCAAAGTTCGCATAGATGATCAGCAAGATTATGATGGATTCCTTAATTGCATATACACTCACATTAAGCTCGTTTCATAGATAATTTAACCCTTTAACATGTACCAACACTAATTTTTTTTATCGTATAACTTCATGCCTAACTGACATTTTATCCCGCGTGAAACGATATTGCGACAAAGTATATGCAAACTCTGAAAAAGAACATTCCTAGAAAATCAAAATCCAACAATTACAAGGTGTGCTGTTAATTGTTTCATATGATTTCTTTACTCTTTATACCTATTTACCTAATAATCTAATGAATGACGAAGGAACTGCTTAAATAAAACGCATTTTATGCATATTTGTTCATGTGACCTCTCCTTATTGAACAACATTGATGTCCGGTTTGGGAATGCATTTTTTCGAGATGTAATAAGTAATCCGTGAGAACTATTTCTGCCTAGCTTGTCGTAGATATTTTACGTATGATTTTGAAAACGTTATATACAGTCAGCTGTGGTTACTATATCAACAATAATTCACGCATTCTTGATGATGTTTTCAAATACGGACCATATAGTTGACATTCTTATGCCAGAGAGGTACAGTTATTAAATGTATACTACAATACTGCATCGCTTAGGATTGACATACATGTATCTCCATATTTGAAATTGATTTAAGTACACTGATTTACCCAAGCTTTTATTCTATTTAGATGGGTGGGGGATTTTCCCCATACACTTTTTTGAAATATATCGGACCAGGTAGGTATCTGTTACTAGATGCGTGGTTTGTCTCACAATAGCTGTATGTCATGTTGTCTGTCAGTTAAATGCGACGTTTAATAAATACCTTTTCCTTTACCTTTTTGTAATCGCCATATTTTTGCAAGAGCGTCTTTCAAGAATTCAATGAACGCTATCAATATGTTCTTTTGCAGAAATACCGCTATTATCAACTGCGAGAATATTCTACTTAATGTCAGTATCGTAACTCAGTGTGTGTTTTTTACGTTTAATAGCAATTTAAAACCCTTCTGTTACTAAGTGTATCAAAACAATAGTTATTTATCAAATTCAATGGAAATTTTAACACTTGTATTTGGTAAAATGATGAAATGTTTTATCATATGCGGTTTTGACCCACTTATTTCGAGATTTATTGCGTATTTGGTGTTCAGTCCTTTGTCAGCTGGATGCTAGATTTTCCTATTTGATCGTGTCTAACGATAGAGGTGGACGACGCCATGATAGTTCTTAAAGAGAATTCCTATAGTTTTTTTTTTCCTTTCATAGAATTTTTTTTAATTCATATATATGATAGGAAAATTTGTGCTGAAAACAATGAACAAATAAAAACAATAGGTCACCAGGCTTGTTTTTGTGAAAAATTGTTTTGAACACACCCACTGTTGCTGAAACTGCTAGCGATTTTTCAATATTTTCATAATTTTCTGCTTTTTATAAATACCAACCAAAATATACATCAAGACAGCACAATAAGGTTTTTTTTTTCTTTTTACAGATTTTATTAAAACTTATTTGATATCATAGTCATATTTGTAATACTCTATCCTTACAATAATGGGTACAAATGAAAAAAAAATTGTTTCATATTTACTTTTGTGAACTTTTTTCAGTGAAAAATACCCATAGTGAAGAATATTTTTTTTAATTTTTGAAAAAATTCTTTCATAGAATTTTTTCCTGTTTTTCTTGTGTATAGATAATTGTATCGTGAGCATAAAAATGGCTAAAAATATATGGGTCACAGGCTAAATTTTATGTTAAGACCGCTAGAATACAACACCTGTTCGGACGGAAAATGGCGCGAACCTGGTCAAATTGATTACATGTATGTCTGATAGAAGTTAAAAAAAAGTTTAAAAATTCTTAATTCTTTCTATAATTGAATACTAAATAATCTGAAAGGTGATATTGTCTTATCAGTACTAAGTCAATTATCCTAAATTATATGAATAACACTGCCTTTGTACCAAAATGCGATTTGAAAACACAACCACAAAAATAGTAAGATATCTGTCAGGCATGATACTTGTCAATACAACATAAACCAGTATCAACATTTGATTACTAATAAAACTTATCAAAAATGTTATTTCATTCAAGATTCCTCATATTTAAATCTGGCTGTAACATGTTTCATCAAATGTTGACTTCAGTTCAGTTTTCCATAGAAAGTGTCGGCTGCGCAGAAAGATGCGCATAAAAAACTATCGGAATTCCCTTTAAAGCCCACTAATACTGAGCTGCTTTAATATGTTTTTACTTTCCTGATTCGTCGGATCCTTAATAATATTCTGCTGTTGTTTGTCTTTCTGCAACGGCATGGAGAACATGGGCAAATGGTTTGTTAAAAGCTTCAAGAAGATCCCTTGAAAGTATAGAACTCATCTAATCAAAATAATAGAAGACTCGGTTAACTAAGTTTGTTCTTGAGAGATTTAGAAAGGTGAAATACCCTCACGCCCTTTAGCACCAGTTTAAGCGGAATTCTATTGTGATGATATTAAATGAACTCCATAAAACTAAAGGACCAGAGGTTTTTCATATAGATATTTACCCAATCTTTTTTGTTTTTCACATAACGTGCCTTTAGTTTCCATTTTGTGAATAAGACATTCAGCAGTCGACGGCTTAATTTTATGTATACTGTAGGCATAGGAAATAGAGATCAATATAATTGCACCTTTACTAATCCTACCAGGTGTTCTGTATTACAAAAGTGCTTCTGTTGTGACATTTAGATACAAGCAAAACTGTATAATCTGTACTATTAATTACTTACTGGTACTTCATTTCATTATTGGCTTGTAAAAGGTTAACTTTTTTACCATATGTAAGTTGACAGAATCATAGGAACCATGTTTTGAGGGGTAAATCAAACACAAAAGAATAAATCCTAAATGTTTTTGTTGTGCAAAAAAGTATGATATTGTGTCTAAAACATTTTTCATTTTCCACTCAAGTGTGTAATTGCAAGGGAAGTAAACTAATAGATATCTCTGCTTATAAGTACTAGCCTAAGGCAAGAGTTGTCATTCTTTGTGGATCACAGCTTTAAATTAAAAATTAAAACTTCTGTTATTGATATTAACAAAACTATCAGAAACTTCACATTTGTAAAATCATTTTTGGTTATTTCAAGGACTTGGAAATCAATTTCTAGACTTTATTTAATGTATTATTATCACTGAAAATTGTAGGGGTCTATCTCTATACACTGTTCTATCACATTGGAATATGGTAGGGATATAGAATGTGAGCATTGTTGCCAAAATACTGTTTTAAGCACACCAGCGTTGTTTTACAACTGACCGTTCCAAGGCGTTGCCGCACTTCGTTCTTTTCCTTTATTTTACGTTTTGAGCTTTCTGTCTATATGCTTTTCTTTGTTCATGTATTTATCATGTTCTAAACTATACATGCCTTGCTGCAGTGTTACGGTTTAAAGAGGCGTTGCAGAGTATATCACATATCGGATCTTTTGAGAAATACTTTCAGTTGCAGAGAAGGAATGATGAAAAAAGACAATGAAATGACTACCACATGCCCCTGATGCCCTTCCTGCTGCAATTAGCTGAACGTAATTGCGGAAAGCCCATATAAGCTGACTGTAGTTTGTAGCAGCACTGTAGATCTGATGGTGTTGGCTCTCAGTCTTAAAATGAAAATTTTGGTATGAGTGCATAAGTATTTAAACCATAATCAGAAGAATTATTCAATAAATCAAGAAACTAAATCATATTTCATTTTGATTGGTTCGTAAAAAAGACTGATTTCACTATAACATTGCAAATATATTTAAATACGGTATTTATTATACACTTGAGTCAGTTTCATCACATACGTCGCAGTGTAAAGATGGATAGAATTAACTGTCTTGAGTGCGGTGTAACATTTTGTAGTAGATACAACATGATGCGGCATAATAGAAACAAACATCTAAAAGGAGACGAGCACTTTAGAATTTAAACTCATATGCCTAAATTGGCAACGGAAACGCCTCAGGGAGCGTCACAGGGAGCGCCGGGAGTGCATTTAGGAGCGTCGGGAGCGCATTTGGGAGCGCCGAGAACTCCCTTACAGGGAGCTCCGCAAGGAGCGTCGGGAGCGCATTTGGGAGCGCCGAGAGCTCCCTTACACGGAGCTCCGCAAAGAGCGCCGGGAGCGCATTTGGGAGCGCCGAGAGCTCCCTTACACGGAGCTCCCCAAGGAGCGCCGGGAGCGCATTTGGGAGCGCCGAGAGCTCCCTTACACGGAGCTCCGCAAGGAGCGCCGGGAGCGCATTTGGGAGCGCCGAGAGCTCCCTTACACGGAGCTCCACAAGAAGCTCCACAAGACGTGTCACAGGGAGCGCCGGGAGGAGCTCCGCAAGGAGCGCTTAAGGGAGGATCGCAGGAAATCAAACCAACTATTCTTTTACCATGATGATTTCTGGTCCCACAGGTATATATTTTGTTTACAGTGTTTGCTGAATTTTATAAACATTTATTTATGTTCCCAAAGAGTTTACCAGTGAGAATATAACCTTAAAGTATATATTTTTTTTTTTTTGCCTTATAATTTTGCTAATACATACTAGTCTATTTACTCAAACATTTGTAATGCAGAAACTTATTCCTTTTCAGCATGTGGAAAGACAACATTTGTAAAGGCATTGCTGCAAAATCATATCTGCAGAGTTAAGCCTGGTGTACAAAGAATAGTGTGGCTGTACAAAAAATTGCAACCAATGTATGGGGAAATACAAAGCAGAGTTTACCCGGATGTGAAATTCTACCAAGGCATTCCATCCGACATAAACGAAGACGAATATTTTGACACAAAGTTAAATAACTTGCTAATTCTGAACGATATGATGTCAGAGGCTGGAAAGGACAAAAGAATTACAGATTATACGATCTTTGTCGGTGATTTCCATCAATCAAAACCTATACGCCAGCAAGGATCCGACAAAGAGACGAAACTGTCATTATCTGGTAATGTTCAATAATCCAGTCGACAAACAATCTATGATCACATTAGCGAGACAGATGTACCCTGGTAAAACTGAATACTTTTTTAAAAAGTTTGAGAAAGCAATTAAACAGGCCTATGGCTTTCTATTGGTGGATTTAAAACCATTTACACCGGAACATGCCAGACTGAAATATGATTTAATGTGGATAGACCGAAAATCTACGAACAACGAAAACCTGACAGAACTGACCAATCAGATGACAGAACCAGGCCAAAATTGTATAAAAGGCGAGCAACAATCAGATTTAAATCATTTGTCAGTCGGAATTCAAACTGTAGACATCGCAGGAAATAATAGTGAAATTATGGCTGAAAGTACGAATGCTTGCGACGATTGTGGACTTTTGTTTGACTCTTCGCACAATGTACAGAGACATGTAAAACGAGGGTGGTGTGCAGAAAATAACGATACTACGCAACCAAAGAGAAGAAAAATAGACGACAGCAGTGATGATTAAATGGGAGATAACGTTGAAGAAAATCAGGTTTATCTATCCCTCTGGAAAAAAGCTATAGACTGTAACGACGATAAATACGACAAATTGTTTAATCAGTTTATACAGGACGGAGAAGACAAGGAGTCTGCACAGGAAATGACAGAAGATCGTATCCAGCCGTATAATGAACTCACATTCTTCACAAAATACGAGTATTTGTTTGATTCGTATATTCTGCCATTTCAAAACAGTACACTGCATCAGAAGGTTTTACAAGACGTACATTCATTGAAGAATGTAAGCATTCAATCGGCAGTTAAGCATGTACAGCGAAAGTACAAGCCTGACTTTAAGGAGCTGTTTGAGACAGAATTGTCTGACGAGGAAAGTGATGAAGAAAGCGAGGAGGACGAGTCTGATACTGAATAAAATACTCAATGTATAAACAATTATTTCATTTACGTTGTGGATTTTGGACAGTGCAGACATGGCTCAATGGTAAAACTATTTAAAAAGGATTTATTTTGATCCGTCGCATCCTGCGAGTTTCAGCGGACCGCAAATATTGTACAAAACAGTAAAAGGAGAAGGCAAATTTAACATTGGTATGCACAGGATAAGAAAGTTTCTTCATGACCAAGAATCATACAGTTTACATTAACCAGTGAGAAGACGGTTTCAAAGAAACCATGTGGTCAGTGCAGGAAAAGACGACCTTTGGAAGAGAATTTAGTATAGTTTAAAACGGAATTCCACAAAATGATATTTGATTAACATTGGGAGGGAAGGAGGGTATACTTAAAACCAATATTTACAGTTCCCTACAGAACTAAATAATACATAACATAAATTTAATAATAAACTAGTTTGTAGTTACATGTAAGTGTTAAATTGAACAAAATGATGACATTTGTACATGAGTTGTATAACTGTCGATGGTAACACTTGGAACGGTTGACTACGTTCCTGGCTGATTTTCAAAACACTGAATCAGTTTTCAGTGCCGTTGGCTAAGCTACCTGGTGACATGCCTGTTATTTAGTATGTGTCTCCTAAAGGGTTTCAATAATGAACAGTTAAAAATGTTAAATCGGTGTACCTAATATATCCCTCTACCTCGATAACGTTCCGCAAGAACGATTCTGAAAATTCCCTCCCAACCCGATTTCATCATTTACATAGAGTATAGAAGGAAAAAAGGTCATCAAGTTCGTCTGAAGAGATGAGGTTAACTTCACCAGGTGTTCTCTGTGGGATTTTACTCAATTAGGTCGGAGTTATAGTCAGTGAAAAATACACATAAAGGTTTTAAAAGTTTGTGCTGCAAACATCTTAAAAATATGTTTTAACCTCGAGTCAAAACACCATATACAGTGACAGGACTGGCGTGTGTGTAAGTGTGTGGGGGGTGGAGGGGGGGGGGGGGGGGGGGGGGAGTTGGGAGGCGGGTACACCTGTGTCTACGTGTAGTTATAAATGAGAAAGATGACGTTCATCCAAAGGTTAGATGTTTAAGGAAACCTGGTAGTTTAGAAAGACTAACTCAGAAGTACAAAATGTTTTGTTACACTGGTATTCTACAAATATGTTTTTTTTCTCTTCTTAGAAAACCTTAATAATTTGTGCTGACTATACATGCACGAATACCTCTCTTTTCTTATTTCATTCATAGTACCACATCTTTATCCACAAAGTACTGAATATTAAAGGTGTCCATGAGTAGTTTATTAATTTAGAAATATACTCAGCAAAAGTTCTAACTCCATACTACCGGTAACTTGCGTAAAATTGCAAGTTCATTGAAGTGTGAACAATTTGAAATGTGCATCCCCCAAAATTAGCATCTCATGTTATCAGCTGCTTGGAAAACGTTTCCGTGAGTGACTTTAACATAAATGAGAACGATCATTTCCGGAGAGGGTAAATAATGATTTGTGCGGGCGTGTCACTGAACACTAAGACCAGAGCTGTGGTGATGAATAGTAATTTAAACGCAGTCTGGTATCAAAACGAATTCTGACGCCAGTCGCCATTCCCCATATTTAGCAAAACAGGGACATGCAAATGAGATGCAAGAAAGCGATACCTGTTATACAACTGCTGTTACACGTAATATGCTGCCGAGACACAACATTCGTGTGTTACGGTACCGTGGTGTTCAAAAGTCTCCAGACTTAAACACCATTGAACACCTGTGGGATGAACTTGGGCGAAGAGTCAGGAGTCTGAGACCTGTCTGCGTGAGCTACTAAATGCTGTTGAATTACTATTATTAAGGATTTGATCTAAATAATGTCCAAATTTTGTTGAAATATATGAAAAGGTTAGCAAGATATATCCATAATTGTAGGTGTGGAGTTAGAACTTTTGCTGAGTATATGATCTATCTACCCACCATCAACTTCTTGATAATCCACCCCTTCCTCATTTCTACATAACATGTAAAAGCAGCAATCCCTTAATGGCAGGTTTCTTTCGGGAAAGTCAATTCTTTTTTCTTATTTTCATTTTTGCATCATTTTTCAAAATTTTGTTTGTAGATTCTATTCCAAACTTAATCTGTTTTTTGTTGTTGTTTTTTTTTTACGGAAAGAAAACTAGATAAGTGTAAAAATAAGTGTGAAACGTCCCCTAGGACTATATTTGTTTTGTCGAAAGATAACACGTAAAGATTCCCGTAAATCTCCAAAAATAGAGATTGTTTGACAATGGCGACCAGAAATAAACAACAGCGAATTTTCATAGAGAAAATGAAATTCAGTCGCACGGGAAACCCAGACGATTGTTGCAAAAATCCTTGAAATTCCGTAGGGTGACTTTTTTTATTCACAAAAACAAAATGTTTTATGTTCTTTGATCCCGTTCCATTTCTTCATATCTTCATAACTACGGAGACTTTCTATCCATTCCGTATCGCCTACGGGGAGAACTTGTGAACACTGCGTATATCTCATATCATGGATTTGTACATTAGTGTGAAGTCCTACACGATATTTTGAGATCTTAATTTCCTTATAGCTATCCTTTTTATTTATAATATTTCTAAGAGCCCTTTAAACCCTTTTTGAAAGTATTTTTCTCGTGTAAAAGAAGCCTTAAGGTATTAATAAGTGTCTACAGTTTCTATAAGTTGTCACTATGTGAGGGTTTCCCTGTTCTAAAACGCATACAATTATATTTGTTGGGGTTAATTATACTTGCCGCCGCTTACACCAACCGTTAGTGATTAACGTAGATTGGAGTTTGATATGAGTAAAAAATGATACCTTTACGTCTACCATAGGCATACAAAGATCTTTGACCTCTTCGACGAGGTCTTTGACGAACACAGAGAATAAAACGGTTGAGAGGTTACATCCTTGTTGTACCCTGATGGCACATTCGAACATGTCTATGAGCTTGTAGACCCTCTTTGTGCTTAATACAGGAAATATAACTCATGTTACTGTATTATTACTTTATCATTTTACTTGTATATTTTCGGATGCATACCAAATTAAAGCACATGAACATAAACTACGTCAACGAGATGCTCCGGTGCTGTTTATCCCTTTAAAAAAGACCAGTATTACAATTATGTAATCACCAACCAGAAAGAGGAAACTGACGATATGTTGCTTGCTTGCATGCGTCCATGCAGTACAATTATTGGAGAGATGTTGTTTTAACAGTTACATTCCATAAAACCAGATGTTCTCATAACACATTTTTATCCGACAATTAACAAAAATGGGTAGGTGGAATTTATATATACTGTGTATATATGTAACGTTAATTTTCTTCAAATTTTCCCGGTTACATATTGCGGCATCTGATAATGTTCCCATAATTCAAAGTGCGTTTCCTCCTGTGTGGCATACAACTTACTACGAACGAATACTTGGAAGAGCTGTATGTTTTTCTGAGTCGACACTACCATCCGATCCTTACAACTTCAAAACAAATTACATAGGAGCAAGGACATGGGATGAACTCCACCCTGAGACCATTCTTATTTTCATCGGATGTATGCATGGATTTGAAACGAAATCACTAGTAAGTGATTTAAACAATGGCTACATAGCAAAGTTCAGACTGCTCATGCATTTTCGTTACAAAGGTTGCAGACTGAGGTCACTTTCTAGCTACGTTTCCAAAGGACTTTCACGACTCCGTATAGTGCTACTTAAGAATGACAAACTTCATTTTGCGAGTGCAAACGTTTTTAAAGACCTTGTTAGTTTGATATGGTTGAGTATGGGTAACAATGAGCTGAATGATATCACCACAGAACATTTCTGCTATAACTTTAAACCAGAAATTTTGCAGTTAAGATCAAATAAACTGGATGGTATCAGAGAAACACACAATGTAAGTAATGGAACATGTGCTAATCTGACCTTAAATTCTCTTGTTTTGGACAATAATGCCATTGTTGAACGCAAAATAAACTGTCGATCATTTCGTGTCAATGGGGTTCTTTCACTATCCAACTGCAGCTTAAAGAAAATAAGCAAAGAATCATTTGAAGGACTTGAAAATCTATTGGATATTGATTTAAGTGATAATGAAATAACAGATTTGGATGAAAACTCTTTTGATGACATTAGAAATCAATTACAGAAAATATCTTTTTCAAATAATCGCCTAAACTATCTTCATTCAGACTATTTTAGAGCTTTGAGTATATCGTACCTTATGCTGGATCACAATGGTATTGAATTCATAAATGGATCATTATATTATATACACAATCTAAAGGTGCTGGATATTTCTTCAAATAAACTTAAATGTTAATTCAGGATTGTTTCAGAATATGACTAAATTAAAAGTTCTAAACATCAGTGACAATTATGTCCAAAATGTTGAAGGAAACGAGTTTTACCTGACAAATGGAATTGAGAAATTGGATTTCTCTAGAAATTTACTATTTGTATTTAAGCAAAAACAGTTCAGAAAATGTAAGTGGCTTAGAGCTGCATTCAGATAACTTTATATACCTTCACATAGCTGATAACAAACACACAGAACTACCGACGGTTTAACGAGTCCATTAGAACGTGTTATAGTTATTTTAACCTGCAAACATTGAATGCGAGTAGAAACAAAATTAAGTCGTTTCAAGCGAGGTGTTTTTATTCGCTCAGGAACTTATCATTGAGTTTCAACAGCATAGAAAACGTCCCAATGTTAAGCCATCTGCCAAAGCTAACCCAAATGTATTTGAGGGGTAACAGAATTGTCTAGCTAGCACCTGAAAATGTTCTTTGTTCAGAAGAAAGCTCCTCGCAAAAATTTGATATTGGGAACAATAAGATTGAAACCATACCCACTGGAATTTTTGAAAAGTGTACAAATCTTGAAATCTTACTTCTTGACAGTAACCACTTAAGTACTATGGATGTACAGTTTCCAGTATCACTAAAGGTAATACACCTTTCTCGCAACAAATTTAGTTGTGAATGTGCTTTGGCGCCTTTCGTAGACTAAGTTAAGTTACTAAAATCAGATAACATTACATGTTCTATAAATGGAAATGACGTTGACAATAAATCAGCTGGTATTAAACCCTGTGTAAGCAATACACTTTCGCATGTTCTTATTGAAAGTCTGGTTCCTCCTGCAAGTTTTTACTGCTAGCTGGAATAAAATCTGTGCTGATATTTCGGTATCGATATGAAATTGAAGTAATCGTCTTCTACAAATGGAACATACGTTTTCGTTGTTGCTGCAGAAAACGAAAGTCTGATCCTGTGAATTATAAGTACGATGTTTTCGTTAATTTGCGGAGGAGGATGTTAACTATGTAAGAAACACGCTTGTCCCACTTCTTGAACCTAAGTTTAAGTTGTGTATTTACTACCGGGATTTTCCAGTAGGCGAAGACATTGCAGAAGCCATTTTGGATGTTATAGAATCCAGTGCTGTCACTCTCGTAGTTCTGTCTCAATCTTTTATCCAGAGTCGGTGGGGGACATTTGAATTCAGAAATGCACATCATCATAGTATGCGGAGTCACGATTTAAGCTCTTAATTATTGTCCTTGAAAATTCAGTTTTGGAGATGAAATTAGACCTGACACTACGAAGTATCTTGTATTCCAAGGCCTATCTCAAGAAAGATGACAAACTATACTGAACAGCAAAAGAAACTATCCAGACGTATAACTGGTATATTTTGAAATAAGAAAAATAATTTTTCAAATTTGAATCGTTTCTTTATACCAAAATTACACTTGAAGATCTTCGCGTTATAATTTTTTAAAAATCAATCAACCATGAAGTCAATAGTCCAACAATAGCCGTTTGAAAGGCTATATCTTCTGCGCGTCATTTGCATTGTAACTTCCCAATGCGGCGCTCGCGTTAAATTTGATTCAGTCGTGCGGTGCAACCAACAACAATTTTTAAACTTTATGCTGTTTTTTGATGTAGCCAATTATCAATATTTCCAAAGCAAATAAAATTTCACAAAGAAAATTGTTAATTACAGGCGCACGTGAATTTCGTGCAAAACGGCTATTGTGGGACTACTGATTTCACGGTTGATTTATTTTTTAAAATTTTACACGCGGGGTTCTTCAACTGTAATGTGATATGAAAAACACAAGCGATGTATGAATTTAAGTTTTTAATTAAAAAAATACAACAGTTATAAAATTGGATAGTTTCTTTTGCTGTTCAGTATATTTGAACAGAAACTTTTGCATGCTATGCCAGACGATTCCTTTGAAGATCAATCCCGTGTAAATTTCGAAGACGAACAATTGATAAATTAACCAAAAGCCCCACTGCGGAGTTTAAACCGGTTAATGTTAAACACCAGTATTAATTATCTCATGCTTTACCACCGCCGTGCCCGAATGATACAAACAGTGTTAATCGAAGTAATCCCCTTGGACACTAGCAACAAATGGCACAATATGCAAATAACCTGATAACCTGCTTGTTCTAATCACTGCTAGCTTTCAGTAAATATGAAGGTGGACATAGATGTAAATAAATGATGTAAGCGACCGTAAAAGCACTTCATGTATGATGCACAGTTTCACGGCTACATCTCCCGTAGACAGATTTCTCCATAAAATTGCATTATTCTTAAAGTTTTGGCCGTAATAGAACAGTAAACAAATCAAAAGTAGTGGACCCGTCTTAATAGTATTGGGCAATATGCATTAACTTGAACAGTCTTAAAGTTAACATTGTTTCGTATTGCGTTGCAACTTTTAATGCACTTTTACTGTGTCGATTTTTTTTAAGTTTGTATAAAGTATGACTTACCCTCACCTCAAATAGAGACAAAGTTAAAGTAATAACAAGAGTATAAAACGTTCGCAGATAATATATTTTACAAATAAGTTTGATAAAAGAAACATCATACTATTGGTAAACAAATATAAAACACAAAATAAAACTGTCTATAACATTTTTTTCCTAGAGAGCCTTTACTAAAAGGATTTAATCGTAGAGAAAATTAGCTCTGACAATAAAAAATTATGGACTTTTTTAAAATTTTGCTCTCCATATGAAAAAATAATCATAGAGCTGAAGTAAAACGTACATATATAAATACGGATATAAACATAAAAAGAGTAAAGTCGAAATAAAAATATCTTTTACCGCATGTAATTCAGTATTTTGAAACATATAACCCTCCACCCTTCTGTATCATAGGTAAAATTCACTTAAAACAGCGAGAAAAGATCTATCAAATGAAAAAAAATCCACATTTGTACAATAATAACAATAAATCAATAATTAGTCTTGAAAAGCAGTTTAATTTACTAAAAAAGAAATATAAAGAAAAAAGTTTGGTCTTAGTGCGGCTTGAACCTACACCCTCCTGAGAAATTATAGGTTGAAGATCAGTAATTCAAATCCTTCTTTGTTTCATATAAAAAAAACGATAACTTCAGGTCGTCTTCACGTATCTATATAGACTATCACTTTTTCCTATACCTATCTTTCATGAAAGATTTATCATATATTAACGAAAAAATGAAATGAAAATAGGGGGTTAACTAGTTCCTAGTAAAATGCGTGTCAGTTGTGGTCTGCTACTTAAAAATGGCACGTCTTTTCTACACTATTTCTTAAATATAATAACAAACACAAAGTGCAATACCAGACGGGCGGTTAATTTATGAAGTGCAGCCGGGATACGTTCATAATTACATGTAACATAAAATATGAAGTTTATGCCAAACAACTGCATACTGAGTAAAAATAAGTTTGGTACTGCAAAAAGGTACCGTATATCCACGAAAGTTAAAGTTTTCCTCTTTTGTTTCTCACTTTTTTTTACTGTCCAGTACGATTTTACAAATAGATGGTTAAATGCCAAAATGAAAAAGAAAAATCTAAATCATATGCGAACCGACTCGCCCAGGAAAAAACAGAGCTTAAAACATTTGGGTTACAAAGTGAAATTTCTCTGAAAACCTGTGCCCATTTGTCAAATGTCAGATCGCTGAACGTAGGGCCTCATTCCTTGCGGATATATGGTGGTAAAACAGAAAACATATATATTATGAAAGTAACTTTCAATAGTAACATCGTGTTTTTAGAACTATACACCTAATACTGACGAGAGAACAAGATACACCATGAAAAATACGCTGCATTATTAATCAACTTTCTACAGAGAAAAACGTTTGTACATTTATATTTAAGCTGTCAAATAATCTAAACGTAATATCATAACATACTGATCTTGTAACTCTAACCTTAAAAAGACTAAACCCACATGATTTTGGCTAAACAATCTAATATTTTCTCTCAAAAATCCTAAAGGTAAGTACTCAAAAAGTGACTAGCGATTCAACCTTTTTCCTTTTTTTTATGTAAGAGTTTTGCAAAATTATCTTACAAACAAAAATAGTTTGCAGCAGGTACACTGCCGCAGCACTTTTGAAGTAAATACATTCTTCTTGCATTTCTACTAACTTTTATTTTCATTCACTTTATCATTTTCATGGTCATATACATATATATACACATTCTATGCCAAACTTAGTGGAAAAAACGTGTTGATTTTTGTCAAGAAGAAAAACCTAAATAATAAAAATAAGCAACAACGAATTCTGCCCTGAATTAATTTTTTTTCCTCCGTAAAATACATCATTATCAATTTCATATATATATATATATTTTTTTTTTTTTTTTTTTTTTTTTTTTTTTTTTTATCTATCTTAAGGAAAATGTATCTTGTACGAAATCGTCAAGACATTCTCTGGCTCGAGAGTAACTAAGGGGGTTTGTTTATGTAAATAAGTTTGCATTTATATTTTGACCTAAAGCACGGTTTAAACAAAAATACATCATCTGTAACAGATAAACCGGTGACTTCAAAATACCGTTTCAACATGTTGTTCGGGCAAGCTACAGAGCTACCCTTTGAAATGACAATTTTATCTCCGTGACGATATTGGTCAGTCTTGCTTTGTCTAATATAAACAGAAATATAATTATCATGAACTGAATATCATTACAGTGTAACCTGCTTAATTCATCAAACCGTAAGAAACCTGAATAAGCGAGTAATATCATTGCCAAATCTCTAATGTATAGAACATCTGTACAAACTGTATATTTATCACACAATGTAAATAAAATGTCTGTAGTGATTGACTCCTTCTTATTTACAGGTTTTGAAAGTGTCCGTTTTGAAGCATCCATTAAGTTTGTGACAAACGTATTATCTGTTGGATCAGTTAAATTCTTCAAGGAGTGTGCCCATTTAATGGAGTAAACCGTATTAGAAATCATTGAATTTGGTGAATGTTTGTCAATAAGCTCAGTTAAGTATAATGCGACAAGAATTGGGGATGCAGGCAGAGCTGATCCACCCTTTGAAGAAGTGAAATAATCACACTTTTTGAAATAGGAATAATACTTATTAACCGTAGTGTCACTTTTCGACAACGTCAGAAAATTGGCCATCTTGGACGACAGTTCATCAAAACTAATATGCTGTATCCCGCTCTGCTGAATTTCCTCGCCAATGCAGCTTTTCAAATTCAAGCCTGTTCAAATAGACAAAACACGATATCAGTATACATATACCTAATTATACAAATCTTAAAGCAATTAGACCAAAATATAACGGCCTGCCGTCAAAAATGCTGTTTCTGCCTCTGCCTCTTTCTGTTAGCTTTCCTGGCTGAAATATAACATATTCATTGACATATTCACTCATCCTTTTACCGTCAGGGAAAAGTAGTGACCAAAATGGCGCAGACTTCCACACCGGTAAAAGTAGTGTACAAGTACATTTTTCACTTTGTATTTTACGTATACACTGAACACCCAACCTGGGTGGGGGAACAAGCCAAATATTTTCACCAGTCCATCTAAAGCTCATTGCATCTATACCGGAAGTCCCTGGACACCAATACTTCGAGTAAAATGCATTGCATTTAGCGTTGTAACTACATGCGAATAAATCAAAAGTATGCGGACCCCACTTTTTGTCTAATTTCTTAAATATCTCATTTTCGACCGACCAGTCGTCGCTATCGGTACATCTACTGAAAAAATCTGCTTCTTTATTTTCTGCTCTTGGGATCCACTTTGGAAACAAACTGATGTTATGCACTTCACATACTTCGTAAACACCAACTGCTATGTCTTGCAAAACTGGGTTTCTACTACCAACTTTCAAAACGGAAACAACATTTTTATTATCAGTGTTAACTAAAATGTTCTGCCCTTCCAAGCTTTTAACTGAACTGTTTAAAACTCTGTGCACGGCCTCTAGTTCCCTCCACGTGGAACTTAATCCACTTTCGGATTCAGACCAGCAGCCGACAACTTGACTGTCGTCATTTTCATCAATATATCCAGCAAAACCAGCTCCACTGGCGTCACAAAAGACATTTTTTTAATATGTTTTTGTTCTATACTTTCTAATAACTCGGCGTCAAGTTTGCCTATTATGCGTTCTCAAATTTTCATTCCAAAATATAATTTCGTCAAATGCCCTTGAACTTACCATGACTGGAGCTTCCCAACTAGCACGACTGAGAACACATTCATACAGTGACCTTGACATTAGTCTTACAACTGGCCCAATGGCTGACTGCATAGAGATCAACTGCCTATCAAACGTGCAGCAATACGCACGGGAAAAATGGTATTACCTTTTCCTATCATTTCCATGAATTCTTTCAACAACCTTTCTGTTTTTTGTATACGATCTTCTGTGACCATAAAGATACCCCTGCATGTATCCCATAAATAACCTAGCCATACGATACTTTGGCATGGTTCCCAATGACATTTGTCTTCTGCTATCAAAAACCCAAACATAATCAAATCTTGATGCATAAACTGAGATGCCTGTAAAGCCCTAGTGTACGTACTCTCACCACTGAGCCCATCATCCAGAAATAATACTGTTCTAAACCCTTGGGATCTCCACTTAGTCACAACTACTCTCAAAACCTTAGTAAATATGAAGTCTGCTGTTGAAATTCCGAAAGGAGGCACATTAAAAACATCATAGTGAGCTTGACCGTCACACTCCCATGAAAAGCATAAATATGTTTTATGTTCTTGAAAAATCATGATATGATGATACGCACTTCTTATATCAAAAGAAAACAAATAGTCCCCAGTTGTGAAAAGTTGCTTAGCAACCGACTGATCCTCAAAACAACATTTATATTTGAAAAGCTCGAGATTTATATGTCTACAATCTAGCACGAGTCGAGGCTTACCTGATTTCCCATAAGCCACTGTGAGGGGATTTACGATATACGGTGTTTCTTGAAACTCAGTTACACAACCTTTCAAAAGTAAATTTTTAATCTCACCTGATGCAAATTTTGGATTATCTCTGGCCGATTTGTTATTTTTTAGACGAACAGAACTAGGAATATTTCTAAATGGCAATTCGTAGCCATGTTCTACTACATCTAAAATGTATTGATTAGCCCCAGCAGCTTTCCAGTGTTCTAAACAACTTTTCAACTTACCAACTGGCGTTATCAATATTTGATCCTGTACAGTATTTTCTTTTATGCTCTTAAAACTTTCTACTACAGAATGTAACAAATTTTTACTTATCTGTGAATCCTTATTCACTTGACAACCATCACCCATCACGGCTTTTCATTCTGCTCGCCAGTGCCCTGGCCGCCCACAGCGGAAACAGGTACCGGGTTTCCGTTACTGAGTAGACTGGTTCCATCCTTGTGAGGGCCGCATTCCTCGATTCCGCGATGGTGCTTCTACGATGCGTCTTGCGTCGGAAAAGACGTATTTCGTTGAAAAGGTGTGTAACGAAACCCCCTTGAACGCTTTTCTTGCTTTAACTTCCGGTCGGCTTTGACTTGTGCTCTAAAAATTTTCTTTTCGTCGTCGGAGTCGTCAGCTAACGGGTGAGCCTCGTATTCTTGGACTACACGCCATCCGCTGTCAGAAGAATCTGCTAACTTTATTAATTTTTCACGATGATTAAGAATGTCAATACCTTCTGATACTTTTTTCTGTGCCGACGTTACATCCTCGCTGGGAGTCGTTCTTATGGCATCCTGGAGAAACCCGTCCGCTCCTTCAGTTTATCGAGTACTCCAACGTTCACCTTATGTTGCTCCTCGTTCCCCTTTTTACGAAACATGTAAGTGTCATTTAATCTAGCTAAACTCTGCTAAATTCCTAAAATCTGATCCTGTGAAAAATATCTTTGCGACTCCTCAAATGCTGCTAACTTCGACGTTAACATTTTTTCCATATTGGAAAGAAGTTCATTTTCTTGGTTTGACATGGCTGCCAACACGTGGTCTCCAAGCAAGCAGTGAACTCTAGATAAATGTATCTTGTACGAAATCGTCCGGTAGAATGACTACTAAATACACATCACTAATAAAATACCTTTACACAAGCAAGAAACAATCGTGTGCAAGACTGACCAATATATACCACTGTGTTGTATACGTTACGCGAAAGACAAATATTTCACGCTATACTACCGAAACGCGTGAAATTAATAATATTTGCTCTTCTCCGTACAATAAACACCTACTTCCAGTTTCGATCTGTAAAACTTGCCATGTCGGGTGTGTAAACATAAAACCATCTCATTTCATGCAGAATAAATTCTAGCAGTGAAAACATGTGATCATTGCTCTCGTTCTTCGCATATTTGCGCAAAAATGGGGAAAAGTAGGATTTATTTATTATGAACCTCTTTCGACTACACCACGGAAGTACATTTTCAACTGGATTACAGACCTTATTCCTATAAGAAATATTTCTCATCAAATTTCACACATTTTTATGTCTAATTTCAAGAAAGATGTAATACCAAACATATTACCAAGTTTTATAGTGAAAATGTAAGATTTTAGAGAATTATAGACATTTAATTGAAGTCAACCCATACCCATTTACTGGGCTAAATTTAGGCCCTATGGTCGCTTCTCTGTATATTCTGGTAAAATTTTAACTTGTTTGCATTATTTTTTATTTGGATTCTGAAATATCATTCATTTCGTCATGAATAAAGCCCAGATGGATGCATTTTGTGCGTTTTCTGACATCCTGGAAACAAACAAGAAATCGCTGCAGAAATAGGCACATCTATGCAAAATATGGTAAAAATTCAAAAGATTTCAAATTTCATGATTATTTTGCATTAGAAACACCCTTTTATGACTATTAAGACTAATTGTGATATGTTCCGAGAAAAATATTATTTCAGCACTTATAGTCAAAGTAGGTTTATGGTAGGAATTGAATACTTTTCAAAAGGAGGTATACTTTTACGGTTCAGTTATCTCAAAATAGATCCCCCTACAGTTTTACAAACCTTCTACCTATTGATTCGTAAAGTAAATTAGAAGATTGGTTAAACAATTTTGTGGAGGGTGGAGTGTTCTCTTTCACTTTTTCTTTCTTTCCTGTTTTTTTTTTTTTTTTTTTTTTTTATTGAGTGATGAATAAAACATTTAGAATCCTTACAGAAAAAGTTCTAAACATTTCCTCTGTATTGGTGTAACGTACCAGGAGTTTTCTTCCGAAGGTATGATTTACACTGTCACGTCTACTTTGAAGTTGAAACAATTTTTACACTGTTTGAAGTGGGGCAGTCATAATAGGGTATAGCCTAAAAAAATATTTAGAAAGGATTCATTATTCTTTACCATATACTTTTTGATCTATGATTTGTTTGTTTGTTTTAGGTTTAACGCCGTTTTTCAACAGTATTTCAGTCATGTAACGGCGGGCAGTTATCCTAACCAGTGACCTGGATTCTGTACCAGTACAAACCTGTTCTCTGCAATTAACTGCCAACTTCCCCACATGAATTATCAGAGGTGGAGGACGAATGATTTCAGACACCCCGCGATCCGTAGACTGACGTTCTCCCTACTGAGTTAAGCGGGCACAAACAAATATCCATTAGTTTGGCTGTTTCTAGGGCCATAACTCTGTAATAAACGCTAAGATTCACAAGAAGAATGCCAAGTGTGCAAGGTCACATTTTGATAAAGACTCGAGCAAGGTTTCATGAATATAATTAGGTGAAAATGTGCATTTTTTACTATTTTAGGGGCCATAAAGTTTGAAAACAGGGAGAGGAGCCAGCAAATAAATAAGAGGTATGCAAGTTTATATCATGATAACGGCTCGTGTAACTTTTCATCCATTTATAATTATAATGTTCTTTTAGAGCTAGGTGCATCACAATGTGAAAATGTGCATTTTTGACTATTTCAGGGGCCATAATACTGATGATAGGGGGCGGAGGCAGAAAAAAAGGAAGTGCGCAAGTTCCTATCAAAATAAAGACTTATGCAAGGTTTAATAAATTTACGTGTAATACTTTTGAGTTAGGCGCATCACAAGATGAAAATGTGCATTTTTGACTATTTCAGGGGCCATAACTCTGGATATAGTGAGCGGACCCAGATAAAAAAAAATGGAGGTGCGCAAGTTCATATCATGGTAAAGACTCATGCAAGGTATGACAAATTTGTATTAAACACTTTTTAAGCTATGCACGTAACCAGGTGAAAATGTACATTTTTGACTATTTCAGGGGCCATAACTCTAAAAGTTGGGGGTGGAGCCAGACAAAAAATAGGAGTTGCGCAAGTTTATGTCATGATAAAGACTCGTGCAAGGTTTCATCAATTGATATAACATACTTTTTGAGCTAGGCGCGTCACGAGCTTCGGACGGACGCACGGACGCACGGATGGACAAGAGCAAATCTGTATGCCCCCACCACTCATGGGGGACACAAAAACATAAGAGATAAGAACGATTGTTTTGTAAAAACGATATAAAATACATACACACCAGGTGCATTGTAAAATGTCTTCACCAGGACCCGTCATTTATTGAATTCATTCTTCTTGTGAATCTTAGCGTTTATTACAGAGTTATGGCCCTAGAAATAGCCAAAATAATGGATATTTGTTTGTGCTCGCTTAACTCAGTAGGGAGAACGTCGGTCTACGGATCGCGGGGTGTCTGAAATCATTCGTCCTCCACCTCTGATAATTCATGTGGGGAAGTTGGCAGTTAATTGCAGAGAACAGGTGTGTACTGGTACAGAATCCAGGTCACTGGTTAGGTTAACTGCCCGCCGTTACATGACTGAAATACTGTTGAAAAACGGCGTTAAACCTAAAACAAACAAACAAATTATAGATCAAAAAGTATATGGTAAAGAATAATGAATCCTTTCTATATATTTTTTGAGGCTATACCCTATTATGACTGCAAACATTTGAATTATTTCCCCTTATTTGTGACAAATGTACCAGTGGTGGCGGGGGAGGGGGGTGGGGGTGAAGGGTGGCTGTGTCCTACAGAAACATTCTAGTTTTGTTTTTGTTTTTTGCAGCAGCAGCAGCAGAAAGGTAAAATTGCTCAAATTTTAGGACTGCAAAAATGTCAGTAATGGCAAACATTTAACCAATTTTACACGAATACTACATGAAAAAGATAGGTCTGCAGCATTTGAAAAAGAAACAAAAAATTTGTTTTCTTTTTAGCTCGACTATTCAAAGAATAGGTGGAGCTATTGGACTCCAGTTTGTTAAATTTAACCATTTTTTTCTCGTTTAGGGCACCGTAAGCCATTATTTATCTGGGGACCATACGTCGCTTTTCATAAAATTGCACTCTATGTACAGTTGAAGGTTCTATGTAAGCCGCCGTATGAATACATCAGCAGATATCTCTGAATTACATATTGGTACTTAAAACATGTGTAAATGTTGAGTTCTGCTCAACCCGGGACTAGAGGGGGCGTGGAAGCTTGCACTTCCGCTACCGTCCACGAACATGTTCAATCAAAGCGGACCTGCAATATTTTCGTTTATGTAGTGTTGGGCGACCTGTGGTTTTCCGCTTTTTTATTTCATCCATGCGTCGGCGTCCGCGTCCGCATCCCGATTTGGTTAAGTTTTTGTATGTAAGCTGGTGTCTCAATAACCACTTGTGGGAATGGATTGAAACTTCACACACTTATTCACTGTGATAAATTGACTTACACTGCACAGATTACATAACTATATTTTGCTTTTGTATACAATTAAGCCCCTTTCTCGCCATAGAAATTTTTGAATAAGATTTTATGTAAGCTGGTATTTCAGTACCTACTTAACTGAAACGTCGCACACTTCTTTACTGTGATGATCTAACATGTAGTGCTGCAGTTTCAAAACTCTACTTTGCATTTGTACAGCAGTATGCCACTTTTTTCGACTAAGCAGTTGTTGGTTAAATTTTTGTATGCAAGCTGGACATCTCAGTACCCACAAACGGGAAAAGATTGAAACTTGCACAATTGTCCATTATCATGGGTTTTATATGCATTGTACATGTTCTATAATCCTTTTGCAATTTTACTAAACTATGCCCCCTTTTCGACTTAAATATTCATTCATTTGGCAAGGCTGTTGAACACTAGAGCGTTCCTGTCCTCCGACACATCTTTTTTATATTACGTTGCCTATTTTCATCTATTCTCGACTGGAAAAAAGCCATACCAGGTGTATATCTATGATACTTTTCTACTGCGATCTAGGAGTACACAAAGACGACTTTATTACTTTCTAACGGTTGAAGGTTTAAACTAAAATTCTGTAATTAGTACTGGCACATTGTTTCATTTGAATGATATTTTTGTGGGGCGATTTGGGTTAAAGTCACACGTTCCCCTTCAGGTTTTTTTATTACAACTACAAGTTCTTAAAACGTTGCATATATACATTTTGTATTTCGAACTTTCGAATTTCATATGTTGATGCACTCAAAACTCTCAACGTACAAGGTTGTTACTATACCTGTCCATTATTAACCTGTACCTGTCCATTCTTAAAGTATCCATTATTTTAAGAATGGACGGATACAAGTTAATAATGGACAGGTCTAGTAAAATAATCGTGTATATAGAATGGTATCGGTACAATAACCTATATAATGGACAAAACTAAAAAAGGATTGCATCACAACCGTGTTTTAAAAATGTCTATAATAAATTTGCTTGGATGCATATCTTTCTGTCTTTTTGTCGTAATTCAACATTAATTTGACTTTTTGCCAGATTTATTCCCGCCTTCAAAGGGAGAATACACAAAATTCATGCCGTCCGGCCTGCCCATCCGCCGACACATCGGTTTCTAATTAATTACTAGACAATGCTTAAAATTTAACTGATCGTGGTCAAACTTTAATGGTTATTGTCTGCGGTCAGTAGTTGACACATATCGTTTTAGGGTCAATCAGACAAAGGATAATGTCTCAGTGACCTTGAGACAGAAATATCTACGTTGACTTGGCCTACAGAGGTCACAACTTTTATTTTTTGAAACCTTGTCAAAATGTTTGTCCTAGTACAATCTAGAACATATTTGAAACTTGCATGTCTGAGATAGAAGACTAGTTGACAAGGTAAAATCATAGAAAACATTATTTAATTGATAACTAAAGGCTAAATGCTAAATTTACAACCTCAGTTATATGAAACAGTAAAAATGTGTGTCCACTTATAAAGTATAAAAAAAACTTTGTTAACCCTATAGATATCACATATATCAGGATCGTAATATAAAACAATATTTTGGTTCTCAGTATATACAATTCTTTGATTCTTAAACTATTTTCTTTTTAACATAGCACATGGATAATTGGTGAACTGTAGTCGCATTGAGACGAGTGAATTATTCGTTGTGCTACCTAAGGAAACAGTAAGTATAATTATCCGGTACTTCCGTTATAGGAACTGAAGTATTTTAAGTACTCGTCCATATTTGTAAATATTCCTGGAAATGATCTTTTTGTAGAGAAAGTGTATTTTCATACTAGATACGACGTTTTCGTTAGATTGAACTACTGTGTCTTAAATAACTTGTTAACAAAACAAAAATAAACGTGTCAGGTCAACAATCCGGTGAAGAGAATTTATGTGGCTACAAACTGGGCGTTATCATGTTAAAACAAATCGTAAACTAAAACACTTTTACTATTGAAAGTTTGTAATTGCAGGAAACTACTAATGCAAACATGCCCAATCCTCTAGTGGAGTTTTATTGTATTTCAGCTATTTATTGCATTGTGTAAAACTAAAACAAACAATATGATGAAAAGCAATAAACCAATCACATGTATGCACTGAAATATTCACCACCTTGAAATAATTTTGAATAAGTGACAGTAGACGGCATAAACGGATTACATACAAAAGGTTGACGAGAAGAATATAATCATCTGACAGGTTCAAAATGAGGTGTTCAGAGGCTTGTATGTTGTGTGTATATATTACAATGTGTTTCTACAGTTTTTACTGGTTACAAGTGGCGACATCGGACGAGTTTGCTGAAGTCGTTAGTGCGTTTCCTCCAATATGGCATACAAACTACTATGAACGAATAGTTGGCGGTGGGTTATGTATGCCTGATATGAAACCTGCAGCTGATCCTTATAACTACAATACAAATTACACGGGAACAACGACATGGGATAAGCTTCACCCTGAGACAACTTTGATTATCATTTGGTGCTCCGAAGGATTTAATGACCAGTCACTTGAAAATGATTTACAAAATGGTTACATAGCAAAATTTAAACTACTTATGCATTTTCAGTATCAAAATTGCAATCTGAGGTCACTATCTAAAACCATTTTCAAAGGGCTTTCTCGACTCCGGGTGGTAATATTAAGTTACAACAAACTTCATTTTGTGAGTACAAACGCTTTTAACGACCTTGTTAGTTTGATATGGTTGAGAATAGACTACAATGAGCTGGATAATATCACAACGGAACATTTCTGTTATACTTCTAAACTGGAATTTTTGCAGTTAAGATCAAATAAATTTGATGGTATAAGAGAAACACACAATATAAGTAACGGAACGTGTGCTAATCTGACATTTAATTCTCTTGTTCTAAGCAATAATGCCATTGTTGAAAGCAAAATCAACTATCGATCATTTCATGTCAATGGTGTTTTGTCACTAACAAACTGCAGCATAAAGAAAATAAGTAAAGAATCATTTGAAGGCCTTGAACACCTGTTGGATATTGATTTGAGTGATAATGAAATAACAAATTTAGATGAAAACACTTTTGATTATATGAGAAATCAATTACAGAAAATATCTTTATCAAATAATCGCCTAAACTATCTTCACTCTGACTATTTTAGAGCTTTGAATATATCATACCTTATGTTGGATCACAATGATATTGAATTCTTAAATGGATCATTATCTCACATACATAATTTAAAAGTTCTGAATATTTCTTCAAATAAACTTCAATCTGTATCAGGATTGTTTCAGAATATGACTAAATTAACAGTTCTAAACATCAGTGGCAATTATGTCCAAAATGTCACAGGAGACGAGTTTTACCTTACAAATGGAATTGAAAAATTGGATTTTTCTAGAAATTGTCTGCTTAATATACCAGCAAAGCTGTTTGCAAATCTTGAAATGCTAAATGAACTGTGGTTGAACTCAAATAATATTACTGTTATTAGCAATAAAGCATTGTCGAAATGTACAAAACTCTCACATTTGTACTTAAGCAAAAACAGTTTGGAAAATATAAGTCTCTTACAGCTGCATTCAGACAAGTTTATATACCTTAACATTGTTGATAACAAACTCACAGAACTACCGACAGGGTATAACGAGTCTATTGGAAGGTGTTATAGTTATTTTAACTTGCAAACATTGAATGCGAGTAGAAACAAGATTGAGACGTTTCAAGCGAAGTGTTTTTATTCTCTCAGGAACTTATCATTGAGTTTCAACAACATAGAACACATTCCAGTTTTAAGTCATCTGCCAAAGCTAAACCAAATCGATTTGAGGGGTAATAGAATTGCTGACCTTGCACCTGAAAATGTTCTTTGTTCAGAAGAAAGCTCCTTGCGAAAACTTGATATTGGTGACAATAAGATTGAAATCATAGCCACTGGAATTTTTGAAAAGTGTACAAACCTTGAAATCTTACTTCTGGACAATAACCATTTAAGTGCTATGGATGTACAGTTTCCAGTATCACTAAAGGTATTACACCTTTCTCGCAACCGATTTAGTTGTGAATGTGCTTTGGCGCCTTTCGTAGACTACGTTAAGTTACTAAAAACAGATAACATTACTTGTTCTGTAAATGGAAATTACGTTGACATTAAAGCAGCTGGTATTAAACCCTGTGTAAGCAATACACTTTCGCATGTTCTTATTGAAAGTCTGGTTCCTCCTGCAAGTTTTTTACTGCTAGCTGGAATAATAATTGTGCTGATATTTCGGTATCGATATGAAATTGAAGTAATCGCCTTCTATAAATGGAACATACGTTTTCGTTGTTGCTGCAGAAAACGAAAGTCTGATCCTATGAATTACAAGTACGATGTTTTCGTTTGTTTTGCGGAAGAGGATGTTAACTATGTAAGAAACACACTTGTCCCACTTCTTGAACCTAAGTTTAAGTTGTGTATTTACTACCGGGATTTTCCAGTAGGTGAAGACATTGCAGAAGCCATTTTGGATGTAATAGAATCCAGTGCTGTCACTCTTGTCGTTCTTTCTCAATCGTTTATCCAGAGTCGATGGGGGACATTTGAGTTCCGAAATGCACATCACCATACTATGCGGAGCCACGACAAAAAGCTCTTAATTATTGTCCTTGAAAATTCCGTTTTGGAGATGAAATTAGACCTTACACTGCGAAGTATATTATATTCTAAGGCCTATCTCACGAAAGATGACAAACTATTTGAACAGAAACTTTTGCATGCTATGCCAGATCATGCGTCTGAAGACCAATCCCGTATAAATTTCGAGGTCGAACTACTGATAAATTGACCAAAAGCTTGAATCGAAATTTTTTCTACAATGTAGAATTTGATTAATCTCTTAATTTTTAATAACTTCAGAATATACCTAGAAAATTCAGCAGATAAAAAGGATAGGGTCGTGTGCTTGATTTTTTGCTAAACTGATTTGAAAAAATTGGAACTCTCGCAATATTTCATAATGGGAGTACTAGTATATGGGAAAATCATTACTTTCATAACATTTTCACGAATAGAAAATTTTCTACTATGTAGATTTTGATGAAACTTCTCACAGTTGTAAATAAACATATGGCCTATAATTTGGTGAAATAAAATGTATAGGTCCGTGTGCATTTTTTTGAGATATTTGACACTGATTAAAGTGAACCGGACATTTCATGCTAATTTTAAGACATTATTTTGATTATTTTAACGAGTCATATGTTTAAATACCATATTTTGACTTTAGAAATATGGCAACAGTACCATTGTAATAAATTTTCTCACAGATTTCAATTAACTAATAAAATGATTTTCATTTCCGTACGCCGAATCCAGGCTTTATTCTACGTTTTCCGGATAAATGACGTTATCACTTCCGTTTTATCAAACGTGCAGAACTACCCTAAACAGGTTAATGTTAAACATCAGTATTAATTAACTCATGCTTAACCACAACAGTGTCCGAAAGATCCAAAGCAGTGTTAATCACGGACAGAAAATTAACGTCCATAAACAGAAGTGACGTCAGATGTTATAGTGACGCTCAATAACAAAGTTCTAGTTTAGGTTTATCATTTGTAGCGAAACGTTAGGTTCTTGTCGTAAAATAACGTAATTTGAATTGAGAAATATAATATAAGGAACGGAGAGAAACTATTAAGGTATCTGCTCTTTTCGTGTTTAACATAAACGATGTGTAATCAGGGCTTGAATTGCTAGTTGTCTTTAACAGCACGAGAGGCATGGGGGTGTGTAACGGCCCAGTGTCTCGAATGTCTCGACATTTATTTGATATCATGAAATTCTGAAATTTCCTACTTTAATTCACCAATTGTCAGTTAAGAATAGATAATTGTTCTGATTCACAGAATCGGGCTCTACATTTATATCATAAGGAATGACCATATTTTCTTATCTGAGGTACGATGTTAATCTTACCCCACCCACTCGGTTTTGCATGTGTTTTAAATGTTCATTCTGATGTTACTACGGAAAGTAAATGTATATTCATTTTAACATTGTGTGTTTGATGACCATTTGAACTGTTTTTCATGTTTACAGATTTATTTGTAGCTTTGCACCTATACATTGGACTCGTATATTTGAACTTGTTTATCGCTTGAAATCGCCAAAAATTGTTCTGAGATACGATGCTCATTAACTCTTTTAAAAGTTACTAAAATGCCTAAATACTTATGAAATCAATAATATATGTTAAATACTTTAAATACCTATCGAAGTTTTCATATGACATCGTGTTTTGTGTCCGTATTGATGAAGAAGAAGTGTGAAATTTCCATTTACTTCTGGGTATAAATACCATAGACTATAGTCTATACCATCGTATACCATCATATACCAACCATATCACAAGAAAAGGTAGAGTCTTACCGTTATTGGTATTAAACAAATAAACGACTAAGTGGCGTAATGTTATAAATATGTAAGTTCCTTATAGGAATCTCCATCTCCAGTGTTTATACCGTGTATAGTGTTTATGGATCTATCGTATTAGATCTACAAGTGCCTAATTATCATCATACCAATCGAAAAAGTGCCAAAGTGGGGTAAATTCATCTGTTAGTGTTAAACCTAATTACTTAGCAGAACTAATCAGATGTTGCATACCAATTATACCAAATATACCAAGTAGATTTATACCAATTATACCATCTATACAAAATATACCAACTGGTATAAAGTTATGCTATACCAATAGCCCGGATACCTTTGAAAACATTAGCATTATACCTCGTTATACATGTAGTGTACAGTGCGTAATATATCTAATTTGTACAGTGTGTGACATAAGTATTTACCAGAGTTTAACTAATGTTTGCCACCAGCCGGGCCCAGGCGAACTCGTGTAGCACCTCTTATAGAGCCACCACGTAACCGCTCGACTAAGGGGTTCGCTACAGGTGCCATATGGATTTTGCAGGCATGGGTGTAATCACTGGAAAAGCCAGTCCGTTGTGCAAGAATTCCTCGTCTGGTATGGAAGAAAAGTTTGTATTTTCTTCCGGATTTTCTGTTGGCAAGTGCAAGCGCCGAAGCTGGAGTGTGACGTTGTATGTTTTAGGAATCTACGAACTTACACTATCCACGAGCATATGCTAGACATCTATATCTTTATTGAAGTATATTTTGCAAGGTATTTAGGATCATGTATCATTCATATTCGTTCACATTCAAGTATAGATCTAGTTCAGTACCACTGAAAAATAAAGATGGTATTTTCACTGTTTGAAGCAGTACAAATATCAATTCTATTTCACTGATGAATTTCAGTATTTCACTTAAAAGTATAAAATAAATATGTAAACATGTTATTCAGCCACAAATCGATTACTTAATTTTACGCTGTAGAGCCAGATTGGCGATACATTAATTTCTACTGTCATTTATGATTTATATACAAATAAACTTGTTAGAAATTATTAAACATAAATACATCTTTATAGATCTCCATCTTCCTGGATGATATGTTGTTATCCAGCTTTTATACTAATTCGTGATTATTGCAGTTGCAGTTGTTAGAAATAGATACAACTTCGCAGGTTTAGTTCTCATACATTGCCAAACATTTTAAGATTAGTTTTTTTACTTTGTTGCTTTTTAATATCAACATTGGTCGTGTTAAACTCGCGTTTTCGCCCAGCCTAGCGAAAACACTAGAATTAACAAGTTAAAATTACGGGAGCGCGTGGCAAAAACTCGATATTTATCGGGAGCGCGGAGCAAAAACATGATAATTGGAGGGGTCGCGGGGCGAAAAGTCGACATTTAGTGACTCTAAATACCGTGTTTTCGCCCCGCGCCTTCGTCCTTTTAGTTACTAAATCTCGACTTTTAGCCCCGCAACACCGACAATAAGGGAGTTTACGCCCCGCGCCACCGCCATTGTAATGCTTGAATTCGCCTTTTCGCCCCGCGACCTCGCTACCCTGCCAATTTTTTTGCAACGCGACTTTTTGCATTTTCGTTTTGTAAGTGTTACATGTTGCAATTTTCTATGTGGCTAATTTGTACCATTTCAACGTTATGTCCCGCGGCCTCGTCAAGCGAAAAACACGGAAATTAAAATGGTTTAAATAGCGGGGCGCGGGGCGAAAACCCGCTATTTAGCAGGAACGCGGAGCTAAAACAAGATAGTTAGCGCTGCTTTAACGTCAAGGTTCCGCACCGCACTCCCGAGGCATTTTGAGAATAAAACTATACTTGTATTTAAAGATACGCTCCGGATAAAAAAACTGAAGACATTTTAGAATCGAAAGGATCGAAATTACACTTAATTTTCGTATTTAAAATTTTTGTAAGGCGTACAGAATAATTCACATGACGTCTACGCGCTCTTCGAATATTATTTCGTGGGATGTGTAACCTCTTCGCTGTTTTAATTCTATTATGAAACCCCGGTCACGTTGACGTCACGTCTTTCTACTCTTTGGCGCCACGCATGTGCCAAGAAATAGTTGTCATCGGTAAATATTATGCAGTTTTAAACATGTATATATGTATCTAAAGAAAATTGGGAAAAGCCTTATTATGTAAAAGGCTGATTAAACAGTTAAGATAAAAACAATATACTTTCAGGGACACGAATGTACTGCTTTCTTGACAAGACCATAAATATCTTAATTCTGTTCACACGGGTCCCGTTTTCTTAACCACGACTAGGATGTTTTTATAGAAATGTACAAAATGTAAGAAAATAAAACAAACCATTTGTAAGGAGATTAATTTCAATGCAAATGTGTATTTCGAAAATCACATCAGAAATGCAGATACCTGTAAAAATCAGTCAGATAAACACTGAAATTAGGTATCATTAAAAAAAAACAACATTTTAACATGTTTTTAACAACAGTATTTGTTCATAAAATGTTTATAACAAGTTTGTTCGTTCAATTCCAATAATACATATGTTGATACGAGATAAGATATGGTGCGCTCGAGATAAGATGTCGTGCGCCCGAGATAAGATGTCGAGCGCTCGAAAAAAGATTTCGTGCGTTCAAGATAAGATGTTGTGGGCACAAAATAATTTGTCGTGTGCACGAGATAAGATGTCGTGAGCCCGGGAGAAGATTTCGTGCACAAGAGATAATTTAATATTGAAAAAAATGTAAATGATAATAAAAATGATAAATGCATGTCATAAAGATAGCACTGTTAAATTGTTAACGAAAGATATTTCAAAATGTGCATATTTTTCGTTATTTGTAAAGCTAATTGAAACATATAAATGTGTATTCGTTTTTTGTGATCTGTGAATGAATATGTTTGTGATTAGCTTCAAATGTATGTATACCTCTCTAAATGTCTATAATAAATTTGCTTGTACGCATGTCTTTCTGTCTTTTTGTCGTAATATCTAGCATGCCATTCAACATTAATTTGACTTTTTGTCAGATTTATTTCCGCCTTCAAAGGGAGAATACACAAAATGCATGCCGTCCGGCCTGCCCGTCCGCTGACACCTCGTTTTGTAATTAATTACTAGACAATGCTTAAAATTTAACTTATCGTGGTCAAACTTTTAATGGTTATTGTCTGTGGTCAGTAGTTGACACATATCGTTTTAGGGTCAATAAGTCAAAGGATAATGTCTCAGTGACCTTTAGACAGAAACATCTACATTGACTTGGCCTACAGTGGTCACAACTTTTATTTATGAAACCTTGTCAAAATGTTTGTCTTAGTACAATCTAGAACATATTTGAAACTTGCATGTCTGAGATAGAAGACTAATTGACAAGGTAAAATCATAGAAACATTATTTTTTAATTGGTTACTAAAGGCTAAATACTAAATTTACTACCTCATCTATATGAAACAGTAAAAATGTGTGTCCTCATGGGACCACTTATCTGTGGTCAAAATCTGGGTCGGTCACAAGCTCAAAGAATAGAAAAATCTTGTTAACCCTATAGATATTACATTTATCAGGATCTTAATATATAGAGGATATTTGTTTGTTTTGAGTGAATATGGAATATATCTCACTGAGAGGTGAGAAAATATGAAAATTTTCTCACTGAGAGGTGAGATATATTCAATATTCACGAAAAAACAACAACAAATATTCTTTTTATTTTATGCTCAGTTACGTTAAGATGTGCATTTTGCAGCTATTTTAATCTCAGCGCGGGAAACAGCCGCGCGTAAACAGACATGACGTCAGACGTGCTGTGACGTTATAAAAACGCATGCAACATAAAGTTCCATTTTGTTTTATTTTTTGCTGCATAACGGTATGAAATTCTCTTTAAGTAAAATAGTTTGAATCGAGAAATATACTATAAAGAACAAAGTGCGACTACAATTTTCATCCTGCTTTAAGCAAATAATTTAAAATTTATACACAATGTAATCAGGGGGTGAGGCTATATCTCCCACAGTGTGAAAATATAGATTTGATATTTTCACAGTGTGAGTGATGAGATATGAAAATATTTATCTGATAGAATACAGTATTTCATTAGTTAGCATAAAATAAATCAAAGCCTTGAGATGTCTGATGGTTGCGGGTTTTTCTAGATTTATTTTCTGTTAAAATTCCAGTCTTTAAATATACATGTATAAGAATCAAATACAAATATGCCTAATGTCTAAGATTAACTCTGCCTGACCTTACATGAACTTATCTAAATTGACAGCTGGAAGTCAGTGATGTAACAATGAGCTGGAATACCTTATCTGTGATAGATCTTGTATAATCTAAATGGTCAGTGTGAATGGATAGAGGTTGAATAAGAACTGCTTGATCATTGATAATTCATCCGCATTGTTCATGAATGGGACTACTTTGTGTAGCACATGAACATCCTTTGGATGTAATTTGGAATCAAATAAAGATGCTATATGATTGTCAAAAATACACTTAACTTTGGTAGCGGAATAAACCCGCAACCAAAAACAATATTTGGTTCTCAGTATATACAATTCTTTGATTCTTAAAATATCTCTTTTTAACATAGCACATGGATAATTGGTGAAGTGTAGTCGCATTGAGACGAGTGAATTATTCGTTGTGCTACCTAAGGAAACAATAAGTATGATTATCCGGTACCTCCGTTATAGGAACTGAAATATTTTATGTACTCGTCCAAATTTGTAAATGGTCCTGGAAATGATCCTTTTGTAAAGAAAGTGTATTTTTATACATACGACGTTTTCGTTAGATTAAACTACTGTGTCTTCAGTAACTTGTTAACAAAACAAAAATAAACGTGTCAGATCAACAAACCGGTATTGAGAAATTATGTGGCTACAAACTGGGCGTTATCATGTAAAATAATCGTAGACTAAAACACTTTTACCATTGAAAAATTGTAATTGTCCTTTTATGTCAAAAAGTTTACAAATATCGCCATTTTGAATCGCAAACCTAAGCAGCAGGAAACTACAAATGCAAACACACACACACTCCTCTAGTAGAATTTTATTATAACTCAGTTATTTTTTGCATTGCGTGAAATTTAAAATCAACGATATGCTTTTGGAAAATACTGAAAAGCAATAAACCAATCTCATGTATGCATTGAAATATTATCCACCTTGAAATAATTTTGAATAAGTGACAGTAGACGGCATAAACGAACTACACACAAAAGGTTGACGAGAAGAATATAATCATCTGACAGGTTCAAAATGAGGTGTTCGGATACTTGTATGTTGTGTGTATGTATAACAATGTGTTTCTATAATTTTTCCTGCTTAAAAGCTGCGATATCGGACGAGTTTGCGAAAGTCATTAGTGCGTTTCCTCAAATATGGCATACAAATTTCTATGAACGAATAGCTGGTGGTGCTTTATGTTAGCCTTATATGAAACCTGCATATGATCCCTACAACTACAATACAAATAACACGGGAACAACGACATGGAATGAACTTCATCCCGAGACAACATTAATTTTCACTTGGTGCTTCGGATTTTTTATGACCAGTCACTAGAAAATGATAACATAGCAAAATTTAAACTACTTCTACATTTTCGGTACCAGAATTGCAGTCTGAAGTCTCTATCTAACAACGTTTTCAAAGGACTTTCTAACTCCGTGTAGTTTTATTAATGTATAACAAACTTCATTTTGTGAGTACAAACCCTTTAAAGACCTTGTAAATTCGATATGGTTGAGAATAGACTACAATGAGCTGAATAATATCACCACGGAACATTTGTGCTATAACTCTTAACTGGAATATTTGCAGTTAACATCAAATAAACTTGATGGTATAAGAGAAACGGATAATGTAAGTAATGGAACTTGTGCTAATCTGACCTTTAAGGCTCTTGTTCTGAACAACAATGCCATCGTTAAAAGCAAATCCCACAGGGGTCCGTAACGGACCAAGGGTACATTGATAATTTTGGAACTTCACCAAATCGCTCAAAATGTCATTTTTGATGTTGTCTGAGAGTGTCAGTATATGCCTCAGATGTAAGATATAACCGTATTTGAGAGCTGCAGACCTAGACATTTCAGAAATATTTTCAAAATAAGTTTCGTGTAATAAATGTTGTTTCTACAGAAGCGTGAAAGGGCCACCAGACGCTAATACGTTTTAGTACGTTAAGGCTGCGGAAAGGATATACTGTTTACGTGTTGAAGTAAGTGGCCTATTTGTAATTCACATGTTTGAGTAACCGGTCTAAAGGTAATTAAAGGGCCATAATTCTGAAGTGTCTGGGCTGATTTGGCTAGTTATCGAACTTGGCCGAGGACTTATTGGCAAACACATTTTGTTCAAGTTTGGTGAAGATCGGATGAGAGTTGTTCGAGTTAAGAGTGCGGACACGATTTGTGACAGACAGACACACAGACAGACAGGAGTAAATCAATATATCTCCCATACCACTGTGTGGTGGGAGACTTAATAAAGCCTTAAATTGTAAAGAACTGTCAAATATTATGTTGGTGATAATGAGCAACCACTGTTCAAAGTTTTAAGCATTTTTTAGTCAAATGAGTAGTTACAAAGACATAGTGTAAGAACCTAAAATTCTAATTAAAACGGGTCCTGACTATCGATCATTTCGCAGGAATCATTTGAAGGAATTGAAAACCTGTTGGCTATTGATTTGAGTAATAATGAAATAACAAACTTAGATGAAAACACTTTTGATGACATGAAAAATCAATTACAGATGATATCTTTATCAAATAATCGCCTAAAATATCTTCATTCAGACTATTTTAGAGCTTTAAATATATCGTACTTTATGTTGGATCACAATGATATTGAATTCATAAATGGATCATTATATCATATACACAATTTAAAGGTTCTGAATATTTCTTCAAATAAACTTCCATCTGTATCAGGATTGTTTCAGAATATGACTAAATTAACAGTTCTAATCATCAGTGACAATTATGTCCAAAATGTCACAGGAGACGAGTTTTAGCTTACAATTAGATTCCTCTAGAAATTTACTGCTCAATATACCAGCAATGCTGTTTGCAACTCTTGAAATACGAAATGAACTGAGGCTGGACTCAAATAATATTATTGTTATTAGTAACATAGCATTTTCGAAATGTACTAAACTTTCACATTTGCATTTAAGCAAAAACAGTTTAGAAAATATAAGTCTTTTAGAGCTGCATTCAGACAAGTTAATATACCTTAACATAGCTGATAACAAACTCACAGAACTACGGACAGGGTATAACGAGTCCACTCGAAAGTGTTATAGCTATTTTAACTGGCAAACATTCAATGCGAGTAGAAACAAAATTAAATTGTTTCAAGTGAAGTGTTTTAAATCACTCATATCAGGAACTTATCATTGAGTTTCAACAACACAGAACACGTCCAAGTTTTAAGTCATCTGCCAAAGCTAAATCAAATGTATTTAAGGGGCAACACAATTGTAAAGCTTGCACCTGAAAATGTTCTTTGTTCAGAAGAAAGCTACTTGAAAAGACTTGATATTGGTGACAATAAGATTGAAACCATAGCCACTGGAGTTTTTTAAATCTTACTTCTGGACAATAACCATTTAAGTACTATGGTTGCACATTTTCCAGGATCACTAAAGGTACTACACCTTTCTCGCAACAAATTTAGTTGTGAATGTGCTTTGGTACCTTTCGTAGACTATGTTAAGCAATTAAAAACGGATAACAGTACATGTTCTGTAAATAGAAATGACGTTGACATTAGATCGGCTGGTATTAACTCTGTGTAAGCAATACACGTTTGCATGTTCTTATTGAAAGTCTAGTTCTTTTTGCAAGTTGTTTACTGCTAGCGGGAATAATATCTGTGTTGGTATTTCGGTATCGATATGAAACTGAAGTGATCACCTACAAATGGAACATACGTTTTCGTTGTTGCTGTAGAAAACGGAAGTCTGAACCTGTGAATTATAAGTACGACGTTTTCGTTTGTTTTGCGGAAGAGGATTTTAACTATGTAAGAAACACATTTGTCCCATTTCTTGATCCTAAGTTTAAGTTGTGTATTTACCCCCGGGATTTTCCAGTAGGTGAAGACATTACAGAGGCCATTTTGGATGTAATAGAATCCAGTGCTGTCACTCTCGTAGTTCTGTCTCAATCTTTTATTCAGAGTCGATGGGGGACATTTGAATTTAGAAATGCACATCGTCATAGTATGCGGAGCCATGATAAAACGCTCCTATTTATTGTCCTTGAAAATAAAGTTTTGGAGATGAAATTAGACCTGACACTACGAAGTATCTTGTATTCCAAGGCCTATCTCACAAAAAATGACAAACTATTTGAACAGACACTTTTGCATGCCATGTCAGATCATGCGTTTGAAGATCCATTCCGTGTAAATTTCGAAGACGAACTATTGATAAATTAACCAGCAGCAATGTGGAGTTTAAACCGGTTAATGTTAAACACCAGTATTAATTATCTCTAGTTTTGACCGTAATAGAACAGTAAACAAACTTAAAGTAGTGGACCCGTCTAAATAATGCTTAAAATTTTGCATTAACTTGATACAGTCTTAAAGTTAAATTTATTTCGTACCGCGTTGCAATTTTTGAACAACTTTAACCGTGTCGTTTTTTTTTGGTTTTTTTTTTTTTTTTTTTTTTTTTTTTTTTGGTATAACGTATGACTTACCTCAAATAGAGACAAAGTTCAAAGTAATATCACCACTGTATAAAACATTAGCAGATAATTTACCAATAAAGTTGATAAAGGAAACATCATACTATTAAAATATAAAACACAAAATAATACTGTCGATAACATTTTTTTCTAGAGAACCCTTAGTAAATTAATTTAATCAGAAATTTAGCTCTGACAATGAAAAATTATGAACTTTGTTGAATTTTGCTCTCCATATTCAAAAATAACCATAGACATAAGTAAAACCTATATTCACTTCTTCCACAATATACAAACATATAAAGAATAAAGGCGAAATAAAATAAACAAGAGCTGTCGGAGGACAGCAACGCTCGACTATTCAACAGCCTTGTCAATTGAATGAATATAAAAGTCGAAAAAGGGGCATAATTTTGTAAAAATGGGAAAAAGAGTTAAGGAACCTTCACAGTGCTTATCAGCTCATGACAGTTAACAAGTGTGAAAAGTTTCAATCCATTCCCATTAGTGGATACTGAGATACCAGCTTACATACAAAAACTTAACCAAAAACTGGTAAGTCAGAAAAAGGGGCATAATTTTGAAAAAATGCAAAGTAGAGTTATGGGACCTGCACATTGCATGTCAAATTATGACAGTGAACAAGTGTGTGAAGTTTCAATCCATTCCCATTTGTGGGTACTGAGATACCAGCTTACATACAAAACCTTAACCAAGAATTTCTAAGTCAAAAAAGGGGCATAATTTTGTAAAAAGGAAAAATAGAGTTATGGAACCTGTGCAATGTAGATCAGTTTATCACAGTGAATAAGTGTGTGAAGTTTCAATCCATTCCCACAAGTGGTTACTGAGATACCAGCTTACATACAAAACCTTAACCAAGAATTTCTAAGTCGAAAAAGGGGCATAATTTTGTAAAAAAGCAAAATAGAGTTATGGAACCTGTGCAGTGTAGGTCAGTTTATCACTGTGAATAAGTGTGTGAAGTTTCAATCCATTCCCACAAGTGGTTACTGAGATACCAGCTTACATACAAAACCTTAACCAAATCGGGACGCGGACGCCGACGCATGGGTGAGTCCAATAGCTCACTATTCTTTGAATAGTCGAGCTAAAAAGTGATACCGCATGTAATTCAGTATTTTCAAACATGTATAACCCTGCATCCTTGTGTATCATAGGTAAAATTTACTTAAAACAACGAGAAAAGATTTATCAAATGAAAAAGAAACTCCTCATTTGTACAATCAATAACAATAAATCAATAATAAATCTTGAAAAGCAGTTTAATTTACTAAAAAGGAAATATAAAGAAAAACGTTTGGTCCTAGTGCGGCTTGAATCTACGCTCTCCTGAGAAATTATAGGTTGATGTCAGTAATTCAAATCCTTCTTTGTTTCATATAAAAACAATAACTTCCGGTCGTCTTTTTCCTACACCTATTTTTCATGAAAGATCTATCATATAGTAACGAAAAAATGAAATGAAAATAGGGAGTTGAATAGATCCTACTAAAATGCCAAACAGTTGTGGTCTGCTACTTAAAAATGGCACATATTTGCTCTTGTCCGCACAATAAACACCTACTTCCAGTTTCGATCTGCAAAACTTGCTATGCGGGATGTATAAACATGAAAACCATCCCATTTCACGCAGAATGAATTCTAGCGGTGAAAACATGTGATCATAGCTCTCGCTCTACACAAATTTGAGCAAAAAATGAAAAAAAAAAAAGGATTTATTTATTATGGACTTCTTTCGACTTTACCACGGAAGCACATCTTCGACTGAATTAATGACCTTATTCCTATAAGAAATATTTCTTATCAAATTTCACAACATTTTTATTTGTAATTTCAAGAAAGATGTAATACCAAACATATTTCCAAGATTCATTATGAAAATTTCAGATTTTACAGAATCATAGACATTTTATTGAAGCCACCCATAACCATTTACTGGGCTAAAGTTAGGCCCTATGGTTGCTTCTCTGTATATTCTGGTAAAATGTTAACTTGTTTGCATTATTTTTTTGTTTGGATTCTGAAATATCATTCAAGAATAAGGCCCAGATGAATGCATTTTGTGCATTTTCTGTCATTCTGGAAACAAACAAAAAGTTGCTGCAGAAATAGGCGCATCTATGCAAAATATGGTCAAAATTCAAAAATTTTCAAATTTCATGATTATTTTGCATTAGAAACACCGAAACACCCTTTTATGACTATCAAGACTAATTGTGATGTGTTCCGAGAAAAGTCTTATTTCAGCTCTTATAGTCAAAGTAGGTTTATGGTAGGAATTGAATACTCTTCAAATGGAGGTACAGTATTACGGGTCTATTCTCATCTCAAAATAGATGTCCCCTACAGTTTTACAAACCCTCTAAACATTGACTCGTAAAGGAAATTAGAAGACTGGTTAAACAATTTTGTATTTTGTGGAGGGTGGAGTGTTCTTTTTCTGTTTTCTTTCTTTCCTGTTTTTGATTGATGAATAAAAAAACTTAGAATCCTTACAGAGAAACATTTCCTCTGTATAAGTATAACGTACTAGGAATTTTCCTCCGAAAATGATTTACACTGTCACGTCTACTTTGAAGCTGAAGCAAATTTTACACTGTTCAATGTGGAGCAGGTGAATATCCGACGCAAGACGGATTAACACCTTTTGAAATAAAAAGAAACTGTATTTGTTTTACACGAAACATCGAAGGATTTTTCACTTTTGAACACTATAATTTACATATTCACTTGTTTCTGAGTCATTCGTGTTGATATTGAACCAGGTCACTCGGTGAAGATATTGCGATGTTCACTTGCTTGAAGAAATTGAATGCTATGTTCACTCTGTGGAAGATATCGTAAATGTTCATTCAGTGAAAGATACTAAATCCGGTGCTCACTCGGTTGAAAATATTGCGGTGTTTACTTGGTGAAAGATATTGTGTCCACTGTTCATTCAGTAGAATATAATGTAGTGTTCGCGCCGTGAAATGTAATATTGAATTGCTGTATTCTCTTTTTTTAGAAGATTTTGATTCCAGTGTTTACTCCATGAAAAATAATGAATACAGTGTGTTTTACTTGGTGAAAGATATTGAATCCAGTGTTCACTCAGTGAAATATATTGAATCCAGTGTTTACTCCATGAAAAATATTGAATTCAGTGTTTACTCGGTGAAAGATATTGAATCCCGTGTTTACTCGGTGAAAGATATTGAATCCAGTGTTAACTCGCTGAAAGATATTGAATCCAGTATTTAGTCTGCTAAAGATATTGAATTCAGTGTTCACTCGATTGAAGGTATTCAATCCGGTGTTCACTTTGAGAAAGATAATGTGGTATTCACTAGATTAAAACTATTAAATCCGGGACTCACTCGTTTAATAAATGCGGTGTTCACTCGGTGGAGGATAACTAATGCGATGTTCACTCGATGGGCAAAAATTTAATCCGCTGTTCATTCAGTGGAACATTTTGCGGGATTCACGCAGTGAAAGATAATATCATTGCGTTATTCATGATCACTTGATGGAAGATATTGAATGCAGTGTTTACTTGGTGGAAGATTTAGCATACGGTGTCTACTCGGTGGAAGATGTTGAATTCAGTGTGTACTCTGTGGAAGACAATGATCAATCCTACATTGAAATAAATCAATAGCCTCTTTATAATTTTATACATTTTATTCGGCTACAGAACTGATATTTAACTTTAAGCTGTTGTGCCAGAATGGCGATGCATTAAATTACTGTCATTTATGATTAATATATCTACAAATAAATTGGTTTGAATTTATTAAACATCAACAGATTCATGTACATTTTACATAAGCATGCATTTTTGTTGAAATTCCACGTATGTGTAGCATCTTTAAAACTTACACGCCCATTAATGCCCATTTGTGATTCAGTCTCTAGCCTTCTATCCATTCTAGTTCTTTAATATCCCTGTAATTTTTTTACTGGTCTTTTACAAGTTTCAGATGATATCTTTAACGTGACCTTTGCATTGAAATGGAGCGCTATTGGCATTTGTCTCTCCAATTTTCGGTCGCCGCATTTTTTTCACCCTTTTCTTCACCGTTCTCGATCTCAATCCCTATGAATATTTATTGAATATATTTGGAACACAACACTCCTGGAGTTATGTGAGAACAATTAGATTACAACATTCCAAACCAAGAGGACAAATATTTAAGATATTAATCACATCAATTATTCTTGGAAAAGTGTACGAAAGAGGGTATAGTGCCAGTTGGTTTTGAGGTAAAATTGAACATGCAATTCGACACAGATGTAGATATTCTTCAGAAATGTGAAAACCTGAAAAGAGACTTATCATTGAAATTAATAGATCTGGCTATAAAGGCATGTGAAAGGATATTGGGTCAGTTAGGAGAACACTTAAATGTAAAAGACACACGTCAAGGAAAACTATGACTGGATAATTCATATTCAAGAAGAAGAGAGGAATCACGGTTCATAAAAGATAAAAAGATAGAAAAGGTGAGAGAAATTTCAAATTATTATACACATCAAATGAAAAATGAAAATTAAGTTAGAAAATTGAACCAGATGGTAATTGCCTATACAGGTGTTTATCAAGAGAACTATTTAATAGTGAAAGGGAACATAGGAAGGTTAGAATAAATATTGTAGAGCGTATGAAGAAGGACAAATCAACATATCTAAAGTACGTAGTTGAGGAGTATGATTTACATGTAATCAGTCAAGACAGAAGAGCTGTCACTAATGGTGACAAATACCCCCGAAGCGTTCCAAAGAATGCTTCAGTTTTCTGCGCAAAAAAGAAATCACACATCATTTCGTAACCTTGACCTTGACTTCAGAGATCTGGGTCATAAGCGTGACATATCTTCTCAATATGGTTAGCATTTGCATCAAATTATTTTCAGATCCCTTGATAAATGGCTGATGTATGGACCAGACCAGAAAAAAACTTTGAGTTCTAAATGTGAACTTGACTTCAGAGCTAGGAGTCTGGATCTTGCCCATGAAAGGTCACCTCAAAAATAGGGAACATTTATGCCAAGTAATTTTAAAATCCCTTCATTTATGGCTTATGGACCGGACAAGAAATAGACCCTGCTAACCTTTAACCTCTAAGTGTGACATTGATCTTAGAGTTAGGAGTCTGGATCTTGCACATGATACGTCGTCTCATTTTGGGAAACATTTATGCCAGGCAACTTCAAAAATAGAATGTTTAAGAACGGTATCGAAAGAATTGTAAGAATATTTATAACCAAGGCGACCTATGTCAAAAATCCGAAGTTGCATAAAGAAGGCCGAGTTGAATGAATTTGTGAAAACAACACCAAGCTATATAAAGAATACCACAGATATTTTTTGATAAATTGAATAAAATATAATTACCAGTTCCAGAAGGAACTATCCAATTTTTGTTTTGATGCCGTGAAATTGTATCCATCAATACCAAAACTAAAAGGCATGGAAGCATGTCAAGAGGCGTTAGAAGCCAAAAGTAAGTCAGGTATAGCAACAGATGCGATGATGGAAATGATCGAGACGGTACTCTCAGAAAATGTTTTTGAATTCAACGACCAAGAGTATATACAGACAGAAGGGGTGGCTATAGGCTCAAAACTTGGCAGAATCTTTGCGTGCTCGCATATGCGAAAATCGGATGAGGCACTTTAATGACATAAGAAACAACCTTTATTTTATAAAAGATATATAGATGACGGGCTTGGACTCTAGACTCATGGTGTAGAAGAACTATAATTACAAATCCGTGAATATGTTAACATTCAACACACATCCAAATATAAAGGTTGAACTGTGCTTGGGGAAAGAATAGAATTTCTTGATACACTTGTCATGATACGAAACAAAAGGTTACTTACAGATTCATATACAAAACAGACATACAAACACTTATATTTAAAAAACAAATCAAGTCACCAATAATGTAAAGAAGGCTATCCTATATGGTTTAGGCATCCGGATAAAAAGAATATGCAGTGAGAAGAGCATCCAGCATCATCGTAGCAATTTGAAAAGTCATTTGAGAAAACGAGGTTACAGCGGCAAATTCATTGAAGATCAACTATTAAAGGTAGATAAGCTAGTAAGGCACGCACTGTTGAAGAAAAAGAAGGTAAAACAACGAAAAATAGAGAGATCCAATTGCTAAGACATATGTAAACAACTTCCAAACATAAGCAACAACATTAGCAAACTTCTTCCAACATTGCACAAATCAGATTATATGAAAGAAATATTTGCAGAACCACAAATAGTTGCGTTCAGACGTCATAGATATGCTCGTGCATGGAAAGCTCAATAAAGTTATGAACTATTGAAGGGACGCCACCAAATGGGGTTGTAGACCAGGATGCATAATTTGTGACATGTTAGTAAAAGATAAGGATAAGTACAAAGAGAAAAATAAATTCGGATGCCAATCAACTAACCTTGTGTATGGGATATACTGTACACTCTGTGAGAAAGTTGTTTACGTTGAAGAGTCGCCGAGAACGTTGAAAGAAAGGATGAAAGAATACGAGGCTGACGTAAGACTGAAGAGACAAAGGCCAGTAGCGCTCCATTTCAGTGCAACAGGTCACAGTGAAGATAACATGGGAGTGAATATTCTGGAACTTGTAAAATACCAGTCTAAATATTATACTAGAATTGATAGACAGGCTAGATACTGAAGCGCTACTGGTCATTAATACAAAAGCAAGTTTAGGTGTCATATGGCGTTATTACATGTAAACTTTCTTCACAGACTGTATGTATATATATATATACGTTACATCAGATACAGAGAGAGAGACAGAGAGAGAGAGACAGAGATAGAGAGAGAGAGAGAGAGCAAAGCTTGTGAACGATACCGTTGCACGGATAGTATGATCTACAATAATATTTGCATTACAAGTAGTTAAATTACATTTGGTATTCATACCCGTTTGTCATTACAATTGCACAGGGTTCCAATGAATTTTCATTTTCATATTACGATAATAATATTCAATAAGAAATCCAAAACTTACTTATAAAGATAGTTTTTCAAAAACTAATTCATATGTATCATTAATTTATTACCTCCATTTGTTAATTTTGTGAATTTCTAACCGTTTTCTTATGGAAACCTATAACTTTCTGTAAATAGTGCGATATTTTAGACAGAAAATATGCACCCAAATTTTGACGGGTGTACGCCGTCTGGATTATTAATGTTGACGTAATTCCCGCATTTCCGTGATTCAATATAACGTTACTTATCTTATGCATTTGTTAGTCAGAATTATTGCAAAATATGTAATCTAAGACTTGTGCATGTGACTTGATAAAGGCCCCGGGACGAAATGTTGTCGCAAAGAGTGATAATAAAAGCTTTTATACTATTATCAAATCCCGGCCCGTTGACGTCACGATGACTTACTATTTTGCGCATACACAGGCGGTAAAAGTTTTCGCTCAGTTCGTTATATAAAGGACATATAAGAATTCAGAATCATGTTTAAATGCATTTACTATCTAATAGTACACTGTGAAGAAGATTCACTCGGATTATGTTATCGTGAAATTATTTTGCTTTTGAATATATATCATCTAAATATCTATATATAAATATATCTAAATCAGTAGCGCCAGGTGTACCTGTATCATTGCATAATGACAGTCATGTAGATTCTGCATCCGTATTTACATTTCAAAGGGAAGGACAGAGAAATCTCAGAAATTCTGCAGATCTATCAAATTATAATGAAACATAAGTATGAAAAAATATTAGTCACTCCAATACTGAAACGCCTACCTCAAGTGCAGAAAAAATTAATCCAAAATCATCCGAAGAATTCGCACATGTCACAATTTTAAATGGATTGAATACAGACAGACAATAATCCAAACATGTATTTTGCTCATGTTTCTCGTGCACGTAACCGCAGTATTAAACGCACAAATACATCAAAACGACACGGGCGTAGTGTGTCAACAAGTAGAGAACGGATTCCCCTAGATCTATAAATAGACATCAACCCGAAGGATTTTAGCATTTCGCTTAAAATCGAAAAATAATCAGAAGTAAGTGTAAACTCCGTCGGTATTGTTTTTTATTAAAGAAATGAGCTAGTTTCGGAAGATACTCTTTTTTTTCACAAGTCAGTATGATATTATTTGGGTAAAAATTTCAGCAAATAAGCTTTGTCTTGATAAAGACATGTCTGTATGTTTATGTTACATTTTACCGGATGATAGTAGTCCGCAAACTATGGTAGAAAACAATATTTTTCATGGACTTTCCGATTCTGTTATACATGTAGAAAACAGTAGTAATAATAGTTGTTACTATGCATTATTTGGAGATTTAAGGACGTCTTTGTTATCAGATTTGTCACACAGATATGTTTCCAGACGATTATGTTACTGATGTTGAAATGCCGAGGTGCTCTCAAGACAAGGCTATATAAATAATAACGGTATATTGCTGTTAATTTTTTGAAAATAAGCAGGTTCTTGAATCGTAAATGGTAGAAAGGGTAAAGATTCGCAAATAGGAAAATATACTTTCGTGAATAACCGCAGATGTAGTATTATAGATTATGTGTTATATAAACCAGAAATGTTTAAATACGTAGACAATTTCGTGGTTGATGAACCGAACATTTTATCAGATCATTGCCTTATTAGTTGTATTTTTATTTTTGACACTCTATGAAGTGAAGAAAGCAATGAATTTGCTTCGAATGATCAAGGAGAGAATATTGATTACAAATTTGTTTGGAATGATGAATTTAGAGCAGATTTCCTTGCTCTGTTAAACAGTGATTTTTTCCTGTGATTTTAACACTTTTTCAATTGAGGTCAATTCATGGTCATCTTATTCCGATGTAGATAAATGCATACAAAACTTCGGAAATATTGTCGATAATGTAGTATCACCTTTGTTTAAAAAGAATATTGATACAAATAATAATATTAGCGATAGAAATAGTAAGGGTGACAATTCATAGTGTAATGAAGATTGCTTTGGGAAGAAAAATATACTCCTACGATTACTGAACAAATATAGAGATTGTCCGAATGATATAAATAGAGAAAATTGGTGAAAGCTAGGTCTGATTACAGATGTACAATTAGAAAATGTTGGTATGATTATGCCAAGGAAAAAACTTCAACTCTTATAAAAGCTAAGTTTAAAAATGCACTAATGTATTGGAGTATGTTAAAACAGTCTGCAGATAGTAAGACAGGGAATATACAGTAAATACTCCGGCTGACAGATTTTTTATACCAGATGAAGATGTTATATATTGTAATGAACAGTATGAAAACAATGAGTTTAATGTTTGAAGAGCAAATGAGCAAATGAGCAAATGTCTGTTAGTGAAATAAACTTAGCCATAAAACAGTTCAAGAATAATAAGTCAGCTGGGCCAGATTGTATGGTAAATGAATTATTTATTCAACATTTTTTTGACACATTAGATATTTTCCAGAAAAATGGTCAGAAGGATACATTGTTCCGTTACATAAAAAAGGGAAGCTTAAATAATGTAGATAATTATCGAGGGATTACTTTATTAAGTTGTATAGGTAAACTTTTCACACGTATATTGAATAATAGACTTAAAAGTTGGGCCGAAAACTACGATGTATGTGAGGAAGCACAGGCTGGTTTTAAGCCAAATATGAGTACAACAGATAATGGTTTAGTATTGAATGGACTGATAAGCCATATGTAAATCAAGGGAAGCAACTCTACACTTTATTTATTGATTTTTCAAAAGTTTTTGACTATGTAGTTAGGGCAAATATATGGTACAAATTTATTAAGTTAGGCCAACGTGGTCTGTTAAGTCCAGAAAAAATACTTAAACAAACGTAATGAGGAATTCTCTGGTATGTTCGGAGTCAGACAAGAGGAGTGCTTGTCTCCCTTTTTATTCTTGATGCGTATTAATGATCTTGAAGGCGTTTTCATTCATTGTGGTACTTAAGGTATAGATGTTCATATGTTTAATATATTTTTATAATTATATGCTGATGTTATAGTTGTTTTTGCTAACTCAGCAGAAGAATTACAATGCACCTATTTAGTATCTGATTATTTTAAAACGTGGAAGGTCAAAACATAAAGTAACAATTTTTAAGAAGGGTGCTTTACCAAGAAAGTTAGCCTTTTATTATAATGGAGAGTTATTAGATATTGTTAATAAATTCACATACTTAGGCATCGTTTTTACGTGTGATGGTTCATTGAGCACTGCTCAAAGTACTTTGGCTGGGCAAGCTCAGAAAGCAGTATTTATGTTAAGCAAATATCTTAAATTTATAACTTTACTTATATATCTCCAAAGAATAAGCTAGTGTTGTTTGGCAAACTAGTTGCGCCTATTCTGAATTATTGCAGTGAAGTGTGTGGCTTTTCAAAAGATCTATCCATTGAAAGAGTGCAGTTACAATTTTGTAAGAAATTACTGGGTGACAAGGAAACCACACAGAATGATTTTGTATATGGTGAACTGGGTAGGAATAGTTTTAAATGTATACATTTTTATAACATTATTAAATACTGGACAAAAATTTTGTGTACAAGTAAGAAAAAAAAATGTACATTTTGTGTACAAAATCTTAAAATTAAATGACTTAGAAAATGCTTCAAATAAGGTAAATTGGTGTTCATTGCTTAAAAATTTGTTATGTTCTTTAGGTTTTTATGATGCCTAGTTACAACAAAGTGTAGGTAATACTAACCTATTCCTAAGCATAGTTAAGCAAAGAATAAATGATCAATTTATACAAAATTGGCACGATAGATTAGAAAATTTTACACGAGCACTCTTTTATCGAAACATTGTCTCGTTTAGATTTCAACCATACTTGGAATATCTTTCTGTTAATAAATTTTGTCAGTCACTCGTTCTGTTGAGTGTTTCTTCACATAGGCTGCAGATAGAGGCAGGTCGTTGGGCTAGACCATTAAGTATTCCTGTAAACGAACTTTGATGTCATATTTGCAATGTATTAGAGGATGATTTTCATTTTGCATTCTGTAGAAGACCAAATATATAAAATCAGTCAGTCGTGAAAAAAATAGGAACATATATATGCCATGAGTATCCTACTCACCGTCGGCGGTGTCGGTGTCGGCGTCGGCGTCACACCCTGGTTAAGTTTTTCGTACCAGTCCACATTTTGACAAAGTCTTTTGAGATAAAGCTTTGAAACTTTCAACACTTGTTTACCATTACCATGTCCAGTTATAGGCAAGAGTACATAAATCTGTCAGGCATTTTGACTGAATTATGACCCCTTTTGACTTAGAAATCTTGGTTAAGTTTTTCGTACCAGTTCATATTTTGACAAAGTCTTTTGAGATAAAGCTTTGAAACTTTTAACACTTGTTTACCATCACCATGTCCAGTTGTAGGCAAGAGTACATAACTCCATCAAGCATTTTGGCTGAATTATGGCCACTTCTGACTTAGAAATCTTGGTTTATTTTTTCGTATCAGTTTATATTTTGTGTAAAGTGTTTGACATATGGCTTTGAAACTTTTATATCTTGTTCAGTATTATAGTCTCTATCAATAGGCAGTAGTACATAACTCTGTCATCTTTTTTGGCTGAATTATGGCCCTTTTTGAATTTGGAAATTGGTTCTGTTTTCGTATATGTCCATGTTTTGTCAAGACTATTTGACATATGGCTTTTAAACTTTAAACACTTGTTTATCATTATGATTTCCATCTGTAGGCAAGAGTACATAACTCTGACAACTATTTTGGCTGAATTATGGCCCTTTTTGGACTTTGAAATTTTTGTCAAAACTATTTGAACTGTGGCTTTGAAACTTTTAACACTAGTATATCAACATGATTTCCATCTGTAGGCAAGTGTACATAACTCTGTCAACTATTTTGACTGAATTATGACCCTATTTGGACTTGGAAATTAGTTAAATTTTTCATACAAGTCCATATTTTGCCTAACATATAACTTAACATATTTGCAATCATGGTCACACATTGCCATTTAGTGCAAGACTTATCGAAAGCCACAAATATAGGAACATTTTTTGTTGAATCCATTTTTTTCTTTTGTCTGAAAATCTGCGGAAATATTTTGACCCCATTCTTCAATAAATTCTTCGAATAGTCGAGCGCGCTGTCATCCGACAGCTCTTGTTAAACATCTTTTACCGTGCCGTTTTTATAAATTTTGTATAATTTATGATATTTCCTCGAGCTCGAGTAGAGACGAATTTCAAAGTGATGGCCACTATCCAAAACGTTTGCAGAAAAATTCATTATACCATTAATTTTGATAAAAGAAACATCAGACTATTGGTAAACAATTATAAAACACAAAATAAAACTGTTAATATCATTTTTTCTAGGGTGCCTCAAGTAAACGGATTTAATGAGACAGAATTAGAATTCTAACTCCCAACACCAGAAAAATTAAGGTCGAATCCTACGGGTCTGTTTTTAGTATTGCTCACTTCATTCAAAAATGACCTCGGGGCAGAAGTAAAACCTACCTATATTTCTTCCACAATATGCAATCTAAAGAGTGAATGCAAAATAGAGAACGTTTACCCATGTAACTCAGTATTTTAAGGATGTCTAACCCTACCCCTTCTGTTTCAGAGGTAAATCCACTTTGAACAGCAAGAAATCGCTTATCAAATGAAATTTTTCCACTTTTGTACAATAAATCAATAATATGTCTTGAAAGAAGTAAAAACGTACTAGAAAAAAGGAAAATAAGGGGAAAAATGAATCCAATGGGGCTTGAACCTACGCCCCCCTGAAAATTGCAGTCAAAGTAGGTTTTTGGTAGGAATTGAATACTCTTTAAAAAGGAGGTACTCTATTACGAGTCTAATACCTTAAGTAATAAAAACGATTTTAACAGAAAAGGGTTTATAAATGATGGTCTCAACGCCTGTTGAAAAGTGATGCAATACCACGCCAAGTTGAAAAGGTAAATTGCATTTACTTAATTGTTAAAGAAAGATCCAATAAAATATAAACTGTTCAGTTTTGTTTTTTGTTGTTTTTTTTTTGTTTTTTTTTTCGTTTTATGAAAATTGCTTGAAATATATACAGCCTTAAAATAGGGAATTAACAAAATATTTCTTGAATTGATACAATTCATAATGAAGATAAAGGTCTGCATTTTTCTCTAACAAAAGTAAAAGAAATTTTCCATTTCCCAATATTTTTGTTTACAGTTTGATCGAAATGTAACTAATGTGTCGCTTTAAGGTCTGTAGTCATTAATAGGATCATCAGTGACGTCAAGCCAGTATTTAATTATCCTGTCTTGAAAAAGTAATATTGTCGAAACGTGTCGACAAAAGTTCGTAATTACAAAATTTAAAAGAAATAGATATACTATGTTCCTCCATTCTTTGACAATAGGTTCATCAGTGTTGTAAGTGTAACGTCTTTGATACCTACCATGATTGCCCCCCTAAGTGGATGATGGGGGCTATTGTTACTTGTAAGCTTCTCGACTAAATTATATAAATGAAGACAGTTACAATGACCTCACTCTGGAGTTTTTACATTACGTTGCAATAATCAGTTTTTAGTTTTTGGACAGGACATCCCAAATTGTCCTAACGGAGGTGCACATCAATATTTTTGAAAAAATGGAATCTTTATTCACATTTATTGATAGAATGAAATGATTGACTTAAGACATAATCTGTACACAAACGTTTAAAACAACAAGAGGCATTTTGGCCATTTTTTGCATTGCTAATGATAGTAATCATTTTAGTTAACTGTTTTGTCATAGGAAATAAACTCATTTTCTAGTCTTTGTGTCACACTTGATAAGTATACTCAGCAAAAGTTTTAACTCCACACCTACAATAATATATCTCACTAACCTTTGGATATATTTCAACAAAATTTGGACACTACGTAGATCAAATACTTGTAGATCAAATAATAGTAATTCATGAAAGAATTGCGAACAATGGCAAGTTCATTGAAGCGTAAACAATTGAACAATATAACCCACAAGATGGAAAAAAAACACATAATCCGAGTTCTTACTATCTCGTGTGTCCCTCAACATCATTAATAACGGCTGCACACCTGAAACGCATGGATCCAATAAGCTGTCGGATACGCCCCTGTGGAATAGCATTCCATGTTCTAACAACAGCATTTTGTAGCTCATGAAGACAGGTCTCAGACTCCTGACTCTTCGCATAAGTTCATCCTACAGGTGTTCAATGGGGTTCAAGTCTGGAGACTTTGAACAGCACGGTACCGTAACACACACGGCAGCACATTACGTGTAGCAGCAGTTGTATAACAGGTATCGCTTTCTTGCATCTCATTTGCATGTCCCTGATTTGCTAAATATGGGGAATGGCGACTGGCGTCAGAATTCGTTTTGATACCAGGCTGCGTTTAAATTACTATTCATCACCACAGCTCTCGTCTTAGTGTTCAGTGACACGCCCGCACAAATATTATCTACCCTCTCCGGAAATGGTCGTTCTCATTGATGTTAGCGTCACAGGAACGTTTTCCACGCAGCTTTGAGATGCTAAGAACTTTTTATTTTAGGGGCTGTACTTTTCAAATTGTTAACGCTTCAACGAACTTGCAATTTTACGCAAGTTAGTGTGGAGTTAGAACTTTTGCTGGGTATAGATATTGTACTTTGAAGCATTTAATATAACGGATTACCTCACAGCCTACTTTGATATGATATCTCAAATATTAAATAGTTTACAAATTGTGATATTTTGAAGTGAATAATGTTAAGGTTGAGAATCTGGCCTTGAGAAACAAAACTCAAACAACACCAAATCATAGAAAGAAAGAGCTGTTTGACATGAAAATTGAACAGCATGTAAAACATGTATATAACTTTACGGAACAAGTGTCAGTTTATTGATATAAACATTGAATTCCGGAAAAAGACTGCCTAAAGCCAGTAAAGGGGCTCTTCCGGACAGTTAAACGCCTTTAAAAACTCACCATTTTCAAAGAACAGTTACTGATGTTCGTTTTGATGCATTTGCAATAGCGTGCGAGTGGTGAAATTTGGCATAACAAGGTGGAACACAGTTTTCAGCAATTGTTTATCTTTATTTCATTACAAATGGTATTCATTTTCAAAGGGAGATAACATTTTCCGATTATTTTAAGTACAAATGGCGTTCATTTTCAAAGGGAGACAACTTTTTCCGATTATTTTAAGTAATCTTCGAGAAAAATTCGTTCTTTCTATGATTTGCTGTTGTTTGATTTTTGTTTCTCAAGGCCTACTTCATAACCTTAACATATTCTGCAAATTTTTAAATCTGTATTTTCGTATGGATATTTTTCTTATATTAATATAATATTGATAATCAAATTATTCTCCATATTGAGAGTAAAACAAGTCAAAACATAAACATGCCTTACTATGTCATGCCACCAACCATAAGGACCAGAATGGAAATAAGCGTTCACTTTACTGTGTCATCCGTGTGATAGTGTACATGGCGTGGATATTATTTTCGTGTATTTGTAACTGGTATTATGTTGTTTAACCAATGACTGTATTTCCTTGCCGAAATAAACTTATTTACTTATCCGTATGTGTTGTCTTTACACAAAACATATAGATGCATAGTGAAAAAAGTCGAGTTAATGTATATAACGTACTTGAGTTGCTTTAAATCCTGCCAGCTTGCAGACAGCAAATGACTGGTTTAAAAATCGTTGTCTTCAAACGACATTGCCCGTTTTATATGGAATCCAGTGATGTATTTTAACACATTTAAAGACATTGCATTTTATGTAGATAATTTATAAGAAAGATACTTGTTCCGAAGGTTGCATTTGGCACTCAATTTATTCTTAGAGAATTACTATATATACTAAACAAGAAATTGTTGAAGCACGGACACCAGACGAAATTGACGACAGACAAAACATGATCACAAAAGCCGACATTGTCACTTCGTGACAATTGAGCTAAAACAAATTATCTATTAAAAGAAACTGGAATGAAAGCACCATGAAAGTTTTACGTGTGACATACCACACTTTTCACGTTTTTCTCGTTGGAATTTTTTTAGAAACGTCTAAAACGTATCTTTCACAATATATGTGCCACCAAATTCCCAGGAAACAATCACTTTGGATCCAGATTGGACCTGGAAGCTAAAAATTGACGACATTTCCTAGTTTCGTTTTGGCACGATTCATCAATGTATAATATTAGCTTATAGAATAAACAGAAAACCTAACGCCTATTAACCGAGATGAACAGAGTAACCGTTCTTGACGATTTATTCGTGCTCAATTATTTTCGTTCTTTCGTCCCCATTTTATTTTGTTGAATTTTCTCTTTTCGCAAATTTCATCAATTTTTATCAAAGAAAAATTTAGGTGTGGCAGGTCAAAATCGTATGCGGCGGGCCTGCGGAACTAAACATTTTTTTGGCCTAAAGTTCGCATGCGATAAAAGGAATATCCGTTAAAATTACGGTCAACCAACCGCATTGTAAATTCATCTATGGCATCTTTCACTAAAAAAATTATCTTTAGATATTTACTTCAAATGTATAAAATCTTGATCATATATATTTTATTTTACTAAATATGTAAATCAAGTGTGCATACAGAGCTACATTCATAGTTAAAAGTCATGCAATAACAGCTGATTGTTAAACCAACGTCCAGTTTTTTGTTTTGTTTTTTGTGGTAGTATACACATTAACATTGAGTTTATCTATACATATACAATATGTACTATATTAAACCTGATGCATAGTACATTTGTACTGTTAATACACATAAACTTGTTAATTTTATGTTAACATTAACCATATCAAGTAATTATTTATAATCTAATATACCGTGGAAACTTGAAAGACTTGATACAAGTCAGTGCGACCTTGGCATTACACGTGTTATATATATTTTTTATTTTCATTTTATAACCAAGACTAAAACTTGGCCTCTAGTACTTGATGTATTGCCGTAGACTAAATTTATTGGCGTCTTTGATGAAACATTGAAGTTGTTAAAGTTGAAGAGTCAAACTAAGATTACATGTTAAATCCCCAGTTTGTGAGTGGTATCAGCGTAACGTGAATTGTTCCCGAAGTTTTAATGTATACTTAGAAAAATTACTTACTGGACACATCGCAATTTTTAACATATTTTATCTTGTTATTTTTATTAAACAGATAGAGATAACGTCTCTGCAAAAATTCTTGAAAATATCAAATATTCGGAGAATCCCTAACTGTTGAAATAAGTCATCCCTAAAATACAAAATAAATAAAAAAAAAATGAATAAATAAATAAATAAATAAACGCAGCATGTTAAACTAATTCAGTTGTTACTTTATCAGTTGTTTATATGCATGCCGTCAACGTAAAAGAGCACAGAGGTCCTAAGACAAACTAATCCAAATAAAATATTTGAAATATACTGTTTGAGTTATTTTTTATATTTTCAAGTCGCAAAGTTTTGAATGCGAACTCCTGGGGTCAGGACCCCCAGCCCTGCACACACACGCACGCACGCATGGACTATCTTTCCTCCGCCGCCAGTTCATTTAAAGTCGAACTTAGCTTAGGACCTACCCATTAATTACTGTCAAGATTGTATCAATTTTTAAACAAGAGGGCCATGATGGCCGTATATCGCTCACCTGAGTTTAATTGCTTTCTTGAAAAAAATTCTTTGCTAAAGCTAAACAAATAACCCCATGGGGTGGGGTCAATTAGACCCCGGAGGTCATGATTTGAACAAATTTTGTAGGAGTCTACTAGGCAATGCTACGTGTCAAATATCTAAGATCTAAGCCTTCTGGTTTTTTTTTAGAAAATTTTTGAAGATTTTCCTATGTCAAATCAAGTGAACCCTGGGTTGGGTCAATTTTAAACCCGGGGGTCATGATTTGAATAAATTTTGTAGAGGTCCACTAGGCAATGCTACATGTCAAATATCTAAGATCTAGGCCTTCTGGTTTATTTTTAGAAAATTTTTGAATATTTTCCTATGTAAAATCAAGTGATCCCTGGGGCGAGGTCAATTTTGACCCCGGGATCATGATTTGAATAATATTGGTAGAGGTCTACTAGGCAATGCTACATGTCAAATATCTAAGCTCTAGGGCTTCTGGTTTTTGACAAGAAGGTTTTTTAAGATTTTCCAATGTAAAATCAAGTGACCCCTGGGGCGGGGTCAATTTTAACTCTGGGGTCATGATTTGAAAAAACTTGGTAGAAGTCTACTAGACAATGCTTCACACCAAATATCTAAGCTCTAGGGCTTCTGGGTTTTGAGAAGAAGATTTTTAAAGTTTTTCCTTTTGGTTGCCATGGCAACCAGAATTTTGTATGGAATTCAATTCTTTGAATAATTTTTAAAGAAGACCATCCAAGGAACAACCCTTTGAAGTTTCATCAAAATTGGCCTGTTAGTTTAGGAGGAGATGTTGTTTAAAGGAAAGTGTGGACGGACGCCGGATGGACGGACGGACGCCGGACGGAGAGCGATCGCAATACCTCATCCTGAGCACTTTGTGCTCACGTGAGCTAAAAACTGATCGTTTTTCTGTTTAGAATCGACTAACTTTAACTGGCTGAAGTACACATCATTTTTCTAACTCATTTTCATCTTCTTGAATAAAATAGTAAGTACCAAACTGACAAATGATATCTTAGGGGAGCTTAGGACGAATTGGATCTCTTGTTACTGAATTTATGTCTCCCACAACTAGTATGAGAGAAAGTTTGTTTTGCTCCAGTCCGTCCGTCTGTCTGCCTTTACAGAATACAATAGACACAACGAAGGAAAAATGCATACCATCAGTTTTAATCAAACTGAGCATTTTCAAAATTTGGCTGAATATTCTGAATATACAGAAATGTATAAACAAATTTACTCCAACCATTGTTATTTCTTCTCTTGAGAAGGAATATTATAGTTTGGTAAGTCACACTTGACTGAGCTACTGATATCGAAATCTGTTGTCATTACAAGCTGGCCAGTCAAACTCCGTGACCTTAGAAATAACCTCTGACGTTAAAACTATTCTTTCCTAATTGAGGCGACTCTCTGACTGAACGCGTCCATGGATTACATATTACTAAACCCGAAGATGGTTGACTGATTCTTTTATTTCCTCCATTCTTGAAGAACATAACATATGTACAAACAGATAGACATATATTAGCAAATTTACATGTAAACAACTAAATATTATCGTTATCTTCAAATGCATTGTTAATATGTGAAAACAAACCCCATTACGACCCTCTAATTATCTGCAACAAATTCACGCATCGAATCATAACGGATTGACCAGGTCAATGTCTTATTGCCGTATTTACTCAGCTGAAAATGGTAACAGATTTAATTTGTTGTTGGATTTAACAATTTATGTTAAATAATAACTGGCGTAAATACCTACTTGACATTTTTTGGCAGTATAAAACAGACATTGCAACCAAAATTTTACAAGATGATCATTATATATTTATATAGATGTGCCATAGAAGGAACTTTTGCTATGCTTTAACTTGTTACTAATATAGGTCGGCACTGGTTCCTATAAGACAAAATCAAAGATTAGGTGATTCAAGCTATGAGGCCTCCATACCCTAGTGGTTGTGGTCGCCTACTTCGAATCACTTGCCCCTCATTAAAGTAGGTTCGCGCCTCACTTGGGGTGTTGAATTCTTCATGTGAGGAAGCTATCCAGCTGACTTATGTACGGTCGGTGGTTCTATCCAGGTGCCCGCTCGTGATGAAATAATGAACAGTGGGGCACTGGGGCCTTCCACCACTATCAAAGCTGGAACGTCGCCATATGACCTGTAATTTTATCAGTGTGACGTTTAACACAACAAAATCAATAAGAATTAAACTATTTGTCCAGATATGATACCATGTAAGCATAGGCTAGAAACCAATGAACTTTCACAGGATTGATCGATTACAAGTTACAAAGCCTATATGAGTCGCGCCATGAGAAAATCAACATGATGGTTTTGCGATCAGCATGGATCCAGACCAGCATGCGCAGGCTGGTCTGGATCCATGCTGGTCCCAAACCCACTTTGTTGGTTTTCTCATGGCGCGACTCACGTTTTTATGCGTATCATTAGCATGTTGCGCCCACTGGATAGAAACTAATTAAATTTCACAAGATTGATATAGACTATTGAAGCGTATGTGTACATATCGTCATGCAATTAATGCTAATATATGTTCTCATCCAGTGATTATTCATCCAACGATTATTCATGTAACATATTTATTGAAAGTATGCTCATGTATTGTGTTGTCTGTCTATGAGAAGTGATTGACGAAATGTTTATTTTGTTAGAATGTTACTTATATTTAAACATAAGATGTGAAATAAAAGCTGTATTGCCAATACTTCTCTTTAATTATTTTACAAGGTTACAAGCATGCATTACAGCCAAAACCAGACTTTTGACCCACTTATAATTAGAAAAATCTTCAAAATATGAAAGTTAAATAGCTGTTCTTAACTTGAATTATTTAAAAGTCCAATATCTCCTGGTCTCCTCAATGTCTACCACAACATTGATAGCGTTTAAACAATATCGAATGTTGCTACATATGTCCATTTACTCTTGTTACGAAGGGTAGATTTTAGTAACCATATTTTTGAACATAAAGAAGTTAAACATTAACGCAGTTACTTAATGAAAAGAAACTGTTTAATGCAACTTGTTTGAAAAATACATCCGATACACAATCTAAACAATATGACATTTTCTACCGTCAACACCGAGAGAGAAAAAAGGTATATGACTTACAATTTTAAGCTGTTTTCTTAAATCAAAAATTTGACTTTTTATATTTGATATATTTATGAAATCTAACATCGTATAATACAAAAAGGACAGCCCTCTGTCCATTTAAAATGTCCTTAACACCTAACAAAAAGCTGCGGATGTGCTTTATATAGCACAGTGCTGGAATGGCGGTTCTAAAAACATACATCTTCGTTACGGAAGTGATTAAATTCACAACGAAATGAAAACATAAACCTAAAGAGTACTTTTTTCTTCTGGCTTGGAAACATGGTTTTGAAACTTTATTAAATGTTTCACACCGTTGATTAAAAAATTCATTTACTTTAAATACTGTTCCGTCTACACATAAACTTCTTTGCAGATTAGCCTCTGCTTCCTTCGAGGGACACATGTGAAGAACATTTTTGTGTTTTTCGCATTTCAGTAGGCAGTTAGATCAGCTAAGATGTTATGTTACGGAAGGGTAAAGTTACGGAAGAGATAAAATTATTTGGATATTTGATAACCCTTCGATATCTTGATGGCATGTACTAAAATCAAGCCTTCATACTGATGCATTCAAGGTTTATGATACAGACTTAGAGGGAAACACCATTATTCATTATACGCCCCAAGGGACGTATTATGCTATAACACCGGTGTCCGTCCGTCCATCCGTTAGCAATTTCGTGTCCGCTCTGTAACTCTTGAACCCCTTTAAGGATTTCTAAGAAACTTGATACAATTATTCACCACACCGAGATGACGTACACAGCTCTTGTTTCGAATGACTAGCTTCAAGGTCAAGGTCACACTTAAGGGTCAAAGGTCATATGTATGTGTTTCGTGTCCGCTCTGTAACTCTTGAACTGCTTGAAGGATTACAAAGAAACTTGGCACAAATGTTCGCCACACTGAGACGATGTGCAGAGCTCTTGTTTCGGATGACTAGATTCAAGGTGAAGGTCACACTTAGGACTGAAAGGTTATACATGACTTTGCTGTGTCTGCTCTGTAACTCTTGAACTGCCTGAAGGATTTCAAAACAAACTTGGCACAACTGTTCACCACACTGAGGCGACGTGCAGAGCGCATGTTTTGGATGACTCGCTTCAAGGTCAAGGTCACACTTAGGGGTCAAAGGTCATATATGACTTTGCTTTGTGCATATTGCTCTTCATTGCAGTGCTTTTTTATTTGGCAGATCCCTTTTTGTTCTCTTACAATATTTGTTTTGTATTACTTCCCTTTTTTGTTACTATAAATAGTTTATTTTGAAACTTTTTTTATTATTGGCCATAGGGGAAAACCGAGAACACTTTTATGTGGTACAACATGGATGGTACATCCAATTTTTAGATGTATTTTGACATAACTTTACCTGGTGACAATTTTTTTGTGGACTTAGACTTTTTTTGAAATTTCTTCTTTTTGTTGTTCCTGTCCTTTGGGCTTCAACAGTCAAGTTATTTGAATTTTGCTCCCATCCTCTGATGTAACCCTTCGGGCGTATATTGCCCCGCTTGGCGGCGCTCTTGTCACGAATATTTGAAGAAGTCACCGTTAGGGGGAGAGATTTTAAATCGCGACAAAATACAGATGAACTAGAAACGATTATATCAGAAATTTTTACTCATCAGAAAGTATCTAGAGAGTAATAAAATTTTAATAAAGTAAAATAATTTGACGACAGTTTGTGTCACTTTTGTCACATCTGTACTTGTTTCAAAATACTTTGTAAATATATTAGTTGATGTTTGGTAGGTGAGTACTGTTTTTGGCGACAGTAATATGTATGAACGGGATGAATGCATTTTGCGCTTATACTATTGAAAATGTCTTTCCGCAATTATAATGAACCCTCTTTCAAAATACTGCATGTACGTTTGGTGCACAGATATACTCCTGTGCTTTTAACATACTTGTAGTTATCATTTGGTTCAGTATACTTTGCGACATAAAAGAAATGAGCAGAATGCTTATATTTCACATCCTACTGCACATAGAAAGTAGAAAAGAAGATCGACTGAAGGTATAAAAATGCAAATCATATACCCTGGCTAACGCAAGAACCTCTTTTCAATGTAATTTATTCATCATGCGTTTCCAATACATGAACAAGAATGCAGGCGACAAGGAATTAAAGTGGTGCAATTTTTTGTTTTTGACTGATGAACGAACTTTTTTTTCGTTCATAACAGCTCTCCATTTTACGAAATGAACAGAAAATTTAGTGCCCATTTCATGTAACGAGCAACCATTTTGCCCAGTTCTCAAACTGAGCAATTTGGTTACTCATTTCATGAATTGGGCAAACTGGTTGCCCAGGTCATGAAAGGGATAGCACACGTATTGGGCGAAACAGATGCACTACGTTGCCCTTCCGAGAGGCAGCCTCCGTGTTCGTTTGAGTGGTTCAAGTCGCTGACTTTCAAACACTGTAACCTCTCAATGATTGAGGTGCGTGGGTTCGAGCCCTCTAACGACCATATGTGAGAAAGTTGGAATTTTATTATGGATGATTGGGGACTAGTACTGGCATTTCCCAGGTATTACGGTTAGTTACACTGTCCTCTTGGCATAATTATCTTGGAGCCAAGGCGTGAAAAGACTCCAAAATAATTTTTACAAATACAATTTATTCTGATTTGGTAGGTATAACAAGGTCAACAGTTTATGTAACCTTAAGATAGACCCTAAAATTTTCAACGATAGTAACACATTAAAATAAGACTAGAAATTGATTTCTAAGTCCTTGGAATAACTAAAAATGATTTTACCTTTAAGTAACCAATATTACTTTTAGATGTCTATTTTTATTGTTACATGTGTATTTTACTTACTCACTCCAAAGATTTGAACTATTGAACTCCATACATTGTAAATACATATATAAATTTGAATGCAGCATTCACATAAGACTATTAAATAAAGTGATAACAGGCAGGGCATCAATTAGTACTAATAAGAATTAAACTAGACAAAATGTACCCAGATATGATACCATGCAAACAAAAGCCAAAACGACCCTTTGAATAGAACAAATCTAGTTTTTTTTTTTTAATTTAAGAAACATATCTTATTTTGTGTTGCCTCTTAATAGATATTGTTTTCATCAAATGAACCCATTGTGTCGAATAAATTAGAGTAGTTGTTTTATCAAAAACAGAGCACTTCTGCATGACCTGTGGAATTAAACCTATTAATTAGAATCAGATAGAACTGTATTTTGAACTGAAGGATAAACGTAAAGGATGCTTCTTTTTACTCACTCGTGTTCAATACAATGTTTGTCGGAAATTTTACATGTAACAATAACGTGTATTTGGCTCACAAACTACATGTTTTATCATTGAAGTTAAAATTTGAGCATTATGATAATTACATCGAAATTTACCCTTTACACAACATTTCTAACAAAGCTATTCCTCGATAGCTATTTCAGTTATTAACATCCCCCTATTTAAGTAATGGAATCATAACTAATTGGTTCCACTGCTCCGAGAATTCACCTTTTGAAAATAGCCTGTTATAATGTTTATCTACGATAGGCAATGTAAACTAAATGTTGAGGAATAATATCTCCTTTAAAATTTACAGCTTTATTTAGTTTCAATGATTTTATACTGCTAACTATTTCAGTGTCCGTAATATTAGAGTTAAAGACAAGTGGCTCTATTTCATCCAGATCAGTATTGTACACAGTGGCATGATCCAGACTTCCGTTTTTGACCAGTATCAACCATAAATGAACTACTGAAATGGTCATACTATTTGTTCAGTTGTATATTTGGCACAGAGCGAGATTTATTGGTGAGCTTTTTAATCTCCTGCCAAAACGACATGGGGTCTCCAGTATTCCGCTCAAGTTTTGTAAGACAAATTACGCATCTGTTTACAAATATTTTTAGATTTTGGTCGATCGTTAAAGCCTCCTTGATTCAAACTTGGATTTTTTACAACCTCAGTCAAACCTAGTTTTCTTTGTACCACCAGTAATGCGTTTCTTGCAGTGACGAAACTGTTCACTGCTATTTAATATCGCGGTCTCAAATTCATCTACAATTACGTTTATATCACTACTATCATCGTTCAGCATAAATTCTACTGAAATAAAACAACCATTTTTTATGCTCTTGGCCAAAATTCTGTTATATTCATCCCTATTACTCTCTGATATACTGTATTTCAATTTACCTTTCTTGTTATTGTCCATTCGCGTTTCTAAAGGACATTGTGTTTTCGGCGCTTTAATAGAGAAAACTACTCTCAACTCGAGATAATACTTTATCATATGTTAACGTAGAATTGGTTGCAATAAAATAAACAATAGTACTACATCCGTTGTTTGGCAAAACATCAATAGTTCGCGGCCAAATTTGTTTATTTTACTTTCGAACGTATGTCACGAAGTACATACGCTACTACGTTTTATCTCTTCAAACGCATTCAGTTCTGGAATACGCTCGTCTAATTGAACAAAATCATTTTCACCAGCAGTTCGAGCAAACTAAATCACCATTTAATATCAAATTTAAGTTTGAATAATGGTTACTTATGATAGTATCTTTTCAGACACTGTGTTATGCTCATAAAGTTGAGACTTTTCTAGTAGAATATATATATATATAAACGGGTAACTACGTCTGTTGTACATAGCAAAAGGGCTGACCCACAAGTTTTCACAACTTTAGCAACGGGTCTTCCCAAATGCAATTATTTACATTTTTAATTTACAACAATAGGACAATTAATTAAGCACATATGTGGCAAATAATCAGTTTACAATATTTCAGCTACAAAAATATGTATAAAGTATATGTACATATATTCTTATATAAACAAACACATTTGTGACTAATCGTAATATGAAACTGAAACTGAAACTGCTTTATTTGGTTAAACACCTAATTTTACACATAGAATATTCACTGGCGTTGTACATTAAATTAAAAAGGAAAAATCATGGTAAACTTCAGATAGATGTAGGAAAAAAAATTCAACATGTACAATCTTTGAAAAACAAGAAAATAAAAAACTGAGGTCCTATCAATAGGGAACATATATTTAAATACGTATACGTATACATATATTTAAATACGTATACGTGATAAAAGCCATGTGTCTGAAAGCATTCATCCTCTACCTCTGATTCATGTGGGGAAATTGGCAATTATTTGTGGAGAACAGGTTTTTACAGGTACAGAATCCCGGAAGAATGGTTAGGTTAACTGCCCGTAGTTACATAACTAAACGGCGTTAAACCCAAAACAAACGAACAAACAAATAAACATGGTGACTTTTTGACAGGCAGCTCAAAAATTGTTTGGTAGATTTTATGTAATGCTGGACTGAATAGAATATTTTACAGTCATATTACAATTCGGAATAACCAACCAAAAGAAGAAGGGAATTTAAAGGATGATTTTTTTTAATCGTGGAAGAGTCTAATCCTTCGATGTATGTATTTCGTACAAATAAAAAGATAATATTTGACGTCTTTAATATCTTCTCCATACAAACAGCTTGCGTCCTGAAACAGATGGTTGCAAAATAAATGAAAATTCAAATTACTGCACGAGTTTTTAAGGCTTGCATGAATTATAGAATATTTTTTCTCTCATACAAGATATCATTTTGTAGTTTCTGGAGTTGGAAAAACCGCTGATTTTAACAATCTTTTAAAACTTGACAAGATGCTTGCAGCTCTTATTTCAGGACTCATACTGTTTTATACTTCAATAGCAGAAGACATATAGATGAAGTAGAAAATAATATTTGAGTTCTCCGAATGAGTATTGTATAATTTTCAGCGTTTCTTAAAATGCAATGTGTAGAATTGCTGACAAGTTTTTGAAAAATATTACTTATACTCCGGCACATTCTATCTTAGATAAAATGCTCAAACAATTGCTGTATACTCATGCAAATACAGCTTCGCGTCAAAGATTTGCGCTTGTTATTGAAACTGGGAACGCAGACTCCAGGAATCCGCAGACATAGCTTGCAAAACTACATATACAACTGATGAAGCTTTATGTGTGGTATGTTGCATTTGAAATTTATTGAAAACTAGAATGTGTCTGTAGGACACAGGGTGTGCCCCCTCTGGTACATTTGTCACAAATAAGGGGTAATAGTTCAAATGTTTGCTGTCTTAATGAGGTATAGTCTCAGTAAACAGTTTATAAAAAGGATTCATTATTCTATGTCATATACTTCTTGAGCTATGAGCATCACAAACAAAAAAATCCACTATTTTGGCTAGTTCAATGCCACAACTCAAGGTCACATCATGATAAAGACGCAAGCAAGGTTTCGTGCTTTACATCACATACTTTTTGTGCTAGGCACATTATAAGGGGAAATGTGCATTTTTTGACTATTTCAGGGGCCATAGCCTTAAAAATAGGGGATGGAGCCAGCCAAAAATAAGAGGTGCGCAAGTTTATATCATGATAAAATTTCATGCCAGTTTACATCCATTTATTTCATATACTTTTTGAGCTAAGTGCGGCACAATGTGAAAATGTGCATTTTTGACTATTTAAGGGGTAATATCTCTGGAAATAGGGGACAGAGGCAGTCAAAAAATAGGAGGTGCACAAATTCATATCATGATAAAGACTCATGCAATGTTTCTTCAATTTATATCAAATACTTCTTGAGCTAGCCGCGTTACGAACTTCGGATGGACGGATGCACGGACGGACGCACGGACGGACACATGGACGGAATTACGGACAAGATCAAATCTATATGCCCCCACCACTTATGGGGGCGACGGCACAAAAATTCGAAATAACACTGAAATCAATGATTAACTTAATCTTGGTAAGTTACACTTGACTGAGCAACTGATCGCAAAAACTGTTGTTATTACAAGCTGGCCAATCAAACTCCATGACCTTAGAAACAACCTCTGCCGTTAAAATTATTATTTCGAAATAGAGGCGACTCTCTTGCTGAACGCGCTCCGCGGATTACATACTACTAAATCCGACGATGGAAAAGTGACGTTGTTGAAACATGCAAAACTTCTTAATTGTCACAAAGGTAAACATATATCCTTACCTTTAAATTCATGGTCGTTAAGATAATTTTCTTTGTGCTTGGGAATTCCAATTACTATGTGCATGTGCAGAAGTTGATCTACTCCCACTTGCAGACGATATAGTAAAAATATCCTTTCAATAACCTACGATACCTTACCTTATAGGCATTTAGTATTAATATATTTTAGCGCTGCTTAATTATTGTAGTAGTCCATGGCCGAGTGGACTATCAACCTTGTGATCCGGGTCAGACACCCGATTTCGTTTTTTCTAAGTCGTTAGTTATATTGAAAGTTGTTAATTTCTTTTTTGCAATATTATTAGCGTGACGTTGAGGTCATTCAAACGTTATTTGACTTTACTGTAATGGGCCTTTGATAAATTTAGTATCCACCTAGTAAACTTGAGTTAACAAGAGTCGGTTTGGGTATGATTCTGGTATGGACTCGATTGGGGGAGTAATTATCTAAATCTAATTTATTTAAGTTTATAATGGTCAGAGACCCCGTAAAGGTAAAGGCGCAAACGTCCAATCCTGTGGTTCCACATAATGATGACCAATATTTTAAACAGTCGTTGCAACCAAAATTTTAAAAGATGATCATTATATATTTATACAGATGTGCCCTAGAAGGAACTTTTGATATTCTTTAACTTGTTGTTCCTTAGAATTGCTAAGTCACACTTGACTGAGCAACTGACCTCGAAAACCGTTGTCATTACAAGCTGGCCAGTCAAAATTCGTGACCTTAGAAATAACCTCTGACATTACAAAAATTCTTTCCATAATTGAGGAGACTGGCTGAACACACTCCGCGGATTACATATTTACTAAACCCGAGGATAGAAAAGTGGCGTTCTTGAAACATGCCAAACAATTTATTTGTCGTATCTTATACGTCGTTTTTGTTACCTTCGAATGCATGGTCAGTATGTAACACAAACCCCATTGCGACCCTCTCATTGTGCTAAAAATACTCAATCATCGAATATCTAGATGCGCACTCACGAGATTTAGGACAGATACTACTAACCTATAGCCATGAATTACTTGTTCAATGACCACACGGTTTGTTCTGTGTGAGGTTGTAGACTGTAAGCGCATCAAATTACTACAATAGAATGTTAAACAGAAGAAAAAAGCGAATATATCTTAGTTAGGTAGAATGGTCTTGCCCTTCTGTTTAGTCCTAGGGTTCCATACACTGATGACCAATATTTAAAACAGACATTGAAACAAAACTTAACAAGATGATCATTATATATTTATATAGATGTGCCACAGAAGGAACTTTTGCTTTGCTTTAACTTGTATAATTTCACTTCAAACATTTTAAATGAAAAATAATGCCGTTAAACCACAGTCACCTGTGTCAGGTCAATGCGCAACCACCACGTCACTCAAAGTAGTGGTTCTTACATACTGCTGTTTGCACTTTCACTTTTTTTGAATCGATTGAGTTATACTTTTACGTCACAAAAGCGAGAAAGATGAAACTATTTTTAGAGTTATCCTTGCAGGTTTACTCCGCCCAAGCCGCTAGCTCCTTGTCGCTTGAAAAAGTTCAATGCGTTCTTTCTTTATCTATGACACACACACTAAGAGCGCGCTCTGACTCTACCATGTAATCATGTTTTAAAATAGGCCCAGTATCTCCGTCCTTGCGTACGTAAGTTGTAACCTAATCTATTGAAAAAAGGTACAATAACGTGAATATATTGGATACGTTGTTTAACAAAATACCCATATTTAAACTTCGCCCAAATCGGAGCAGCGTTTTTTTTTTTTTTTTTTTTTTTTTTTTTTTTTTTTTTTTTTTTTTTTTTTTTTTTCGTTTTGACAATTATTATCGACCAGGGAAAATATTTTCGTCTATAGTAATTTCCGACCGCGTCGCAGTTATGCAGAACTATTTTTGCTGTGTAATAATATTATAATTAGTAAGTGACCTAATATAGGAGATTTAATGTAAACAATTTTTTAGCTACACAACACTTGTAGTTCTTCTGCAGAATGCATCATAAAATCTTGGATATCGCTTTATTTCAGTGCTTTGCTCCGAATACCGCATCAACCTTTCCGGTGTAACATTAAATTTTGACCCCGTTGAAAATTGACCCTTCCCGTTATATAATGGCCCACCCACGCGTAAAAATTTGACCCTCGTTGAAAAAAATGATCAACTATATGCAGGTCATGTTTCAACGTTGAAAACTGATCCCAATAATCTTACGCAATATGTCTTTTACCATACAGATGATGAAAGATTAAAAAATATAGGCATTTTTTCAGAACTTTAAGTAATAAACGTTTAGTTATACATTCTAGCGCTCCACAACCTAATAATACATTATTAATCGGCAATAACCTTGACTCTGCAGATACTGGTCAGAAATAGAAGTTAAAACCCAGCTACGCATCTTTGGATGCTTATTAACGAACTGATCAACTAGGGCGTTTATTCCCCGGATATGATTTTAAACCAAGACATATCAGGCCCGGATACAAAAATGTTTGACGGGGGTGGGAAAGGGGGAGGGGGGCATCGAAATATTAGGAGTGGTGCCTTTGCCTACGTTTAAGGAGATGAGATCAGGGGTCTTCCACTAGAAAATTTTTTTTTGAAATACTGGTATTAAATGGTGTCCTCAGATGCATTTATAGGTGGATGTACTCCTCTCATGTAAGGGGAGGGGGTAGGGGCTCTCCCCCGGAAAGTTTTGAAAACCAGCTATGAAATGGTGGTTTCTGGTGCATTTAGTTTAAGCAATATTTTATCAATCACAATTCATTTACAACATGTACTTATATCAAAAAGGCATACAGGATTGAGTAAGAAGCTGAAAGCTTATTTGAAACTCTCTCCTTCTCTGGTGCACTATTAAGTCAAAATTTTGTGGTAATGGAGGGCTTCTCCCCTCTGACTGGGGGATGTTTAGGGACTCCTCTCCTGGAAAATTTTAAAATACAGGTGTGAAATTGTGGCCTCTGGTGCGTTCCTAGGTCTAACTTTTGAGAAAAAAAAAATTCCTTTGCCAAAATAATAGGGTGCCTTTTTGACGAGTAAAGGTCACTTCTCAGCCAAGTGGGGAGGGGCGGGAGGCATGGGCCCCCTCGGCCCAGTCCTGCATTAATTAAAACACACATCTAATTTTTTGTTGGCCTAAAAGTGTAACTGTGACGTATACATTGCGGCAATGTCAAAGTATCGGTGTTTTTGTTTGAAGTTGTTCATGAAACGCGGGCAAAGCATCAAACGGGAATGATCTTCTTAACGGGTACAGGTCGATTTGTAGTAATTTATACATACCAGATTAAACTATCAAATCATGCTTTCATTCTATTGCTTAACAGAATTACAAAAGACTATATCTAAAATATATATCTGTACATTTTATATATGAATTAAACCAGTAGATTATACAAAATCGTTAAATGAAATCCTAATTTTTCGAACCTTGCATTAGGACGCATAAAGACCCTTTACAACGTAAAAAATATATCTCTTTGTGTTACAGAGATATCTCTATAATTCACAGACATATCCCTTATAGATATCTTGTTACGATTGGAAAAGGTGCTCCCTGCGTGGAAGTCTCGATGTGCCAACACCCACCCACCTGTCGAAAATCATTGTGTTACACTTTCGTTAACAGTTCCCTGTCCCAACATATAGATGATCTCGCCTACCTCGGCAGAGTTGTCAGTTTGAGCCCGGGCTCGACCTTGTTAAATTATTCTTTAAGAAGCTAACCAGCATGCCTGCGATAATTTCTGGTCTTTCCAGTGAGTTTCTCTACTAAAAACAGACGATCTCCGACGTTTAACTTAAATTTAACTAAGCTTTGAAAACTGACCCGATAACTGATCAAAATATAACAATTGATCAGGTCTCAACGACTTTTTGATCAAAATTTAATGTTGAAACGTTGGCAGGGTCAATTCTCAACATTGAAAAATGACGCATTGGGTCAATTTTCAACGGGGTCAAAATTTAGTGTTACACCGGCACTCACTATTAAACCAGTTTTAGTCAGTATACTGTATCTGCCAATTCATCGTTAAATTGTTTTGTAATTTAAATCCTTTATATTTTTGTGGGCAGCGGAGCGTGCGCACAGATTTACCATACCACAAATTTACGGACGATACGCTTTTCCGAAACCGAATAACAAGTTGTTCCATGTCCTCCATAAATTTAACATAATTCAAGCCTGTTTAACTTTCAGAAAGCTTATGAGATTTATTTTTATTTAAAAAAAAAGAAAAAAAAACATTGCTTAAATACATATTTACATATTTATCGTAATTTATATTCTATAACAAAAATAAAACGTATGAAAATGAGCATAATTGCTTTGATATTTTAGCAAATTACCCGAATTTTTCAACTCAAGACATTCAATCAATGATTTGTTACAGCGACCACGAGTCAGTCGCGTTACACGAGATACATTATTTTAAAGAAAAGTCTGCAGCAAAAGGCACTGAAATTTAGGCAGGACAATGCCAATAATGTATTAGAGAGTTTCGTTTCCATTTTCACATCCGCGCGACCTTACGGAAGAGCATTAGAGCCAGGTCGTTTTAATTAGAAATTTCTAGATACTAACTCAAAATGCTGAGTTATTAACTAGATATTTGCAATACTTAACACAAAATTTCGAGATACCTACTAAGTAACTCAGAATTTCGACCTACGTATGTAACTCGAAATTTCGACTTACTAACTCGTTACAATGACCTTTTGGTCTGTCAGTTATTTGAGATTTCTTGGACTTGCAGAAGTGAAACTGTAAATAAAATTCTTATAGGCTTCAGAGGCCGATTGGTTCACATTGCTGGCTTCAAATCACATACACCTCATTGTTGTAGACATGAAATGTCATTTTGGGTGTAGAATTCTTTCATATGAAGAAGCATCTTTTTGACTTTTGGAAGGTCAGCAGTTTTACACATGTGCCTGTCAATGTCTGAAATTATGCTCGAAGGGATACCTGGGGTCTTTCTCATCCATGAAAAACTGAAATGTCACCAATGACCTATAATTGTGTGGGTATGTTGTTCAACTCATCCAAAAAAAGAGACAGTGGATAAATTATTTGATATCCTTTGCTCAGCAGATGATTTCCGCTGTAATGAGGTCAAAGGCCAAGTTCACCACATACTTAGTAACTGGGGTTCCTCAGATTGGATAGATTATACTTTGAATTCATTATATCCCGCAAACGAAATTTGGGGGTATACAGGAATTAGTTTGTCGGTCGTCTTTGGGTCGGTCCGTCCGTCCATTCTAACCCGAAATTTCGAGTTAGTAACCCGAAAGTAAGTCAGTCGAAACTTCGAGCTACGAAAGTTGAAATTTCGGGATAGTAAGTCGGAATTTCGAATCATTAGGTCAAAATATTGAGTTATATAAGTCGAAATTTCGAGTTAATGTATAAAACGCATCTGGCACTAATGCTCTTCCGTACGACCTAAATGTGTGCATTCATTTAAGATTTAAATGACGATAATTATATATTTTACTTTATACAAACGTAGGTCAACCTTTTATCTTGTAAAATTCTCATGTGACCAATGTATAAAAGTCCATTCAGTGTATGCGTAAATGTATCGGAAAAAAGTTTACTGGAAGGGCGGATTTACCTGTATAAACGAGGTCCAAAAAAGCTTCAGCATCGCCTATTTTGTGACGTAAAGGTAAAATTTTATCGATTAAAAAGGGGCAAAAGGGCAGTTTGATCTGCAAACTGTAGTTAGTAAGGTAAAGCAAATCATGCTGATTTCCCTATCTGAAAGACGAGTCTATTGATTGAACAATTGAATTGTATACCGTCACATTGAATGGATTGCGCAAAAAATGCAATTGATTACGGATATTGATAAGTATTTTACATTTTGTACAAAAATATTTATCAAACGAATAGCTTTCGTAGTACATTTGTGTCGTCTGCTGTGCTACAGGATATTTAATCTTCGGCAGGCGGTAAGTTTTTCGTAACATTGGTTTGATGTGTATCATTGTTTAGGGGTAGGTTGAATAGATCAGCATTTGTGTATAATAACGAAAGGCCGGTTAAAATTTAGTTATACTTCTAACAGTAGGGGAAACTTCCCGTTCGGGAAATCATTTACTGGGATTTTCCCTATTTCCTGAACGGAAAACTTATTACTTTTTATAGTTACATGCTTCCCGTTCGGAAAGCAATATCACAAGTTTTAGACCTATTTCATTCAAAATAGCCAATGCATAAGAATTGTAAAGATCTGCAAAATGAATATGCCACATTAATTTTGAATGATACATCTAAATTTTTACCGTTCAATTTTTTTTTAATGTCTTATTATTATTTTTTTATTTGAGACTGAAATTGACCATTTTCTTCAAAACTTGTGTCAAAGTAGAGTTTTCCGAATTGGAAACCTAACTTCCTGATCAGAAACCTAGGTTCTAAGTTACTTCACAATCAGGAAATTGAAAGCATTCAGAGAATTTATTCTTTTATTTCGTTTTAAACAGCAATGCTTTCAAGTTTCAAGTTTTCAAGGAGTTGTGATCCTGTAATGGTGTGTCTGGTGCCCCAGGATTTTAACAGACCCATATGAGTTTGGGTTCAAAGGTCAATATTTTGAATGTTTACTTTAGATACATTCCAAGATTTTGTCTTGTGTGACTCTAGCATAGTTTCTAACATAAACGTAATCTCCTTCTCACTTTTCATTTTTAGCTCGTCTGATATTTTAAAAAAATCTATGAGGTATTGTCGTCACTTGATCGTCCGCGTTGGCGTCTGCATTGGTTAAAAGTTTGTTTAGGTCCAATTTTCAAACACTGTAAGAGTTAAGGCTTGAGTTGAAACTTTGCACACTTGTTTTTCATCATTAGGGGACTATATGAGAACCATAACTCTGATATGTATTTTGATAAAATTATGGCCCTTTATGGTACATGGAAAATTTGAGTTTCTTGGTTAAATATTTTGTTTAGGTCACCTTTTCTCAAAAATCATAAGAGCTACAGCTTTGAAACTTTGCACACTTGTTTGTCATCATTAGGGACTATGTAGTTCAAGAACCATAACTCTAACCTGCATTTTGTCAGAATTACGGCCATTTTTGTACTTAGAAAATCTGAACTGTAACTCTTTTCTTACATATTGTCTTGTACTTGCAGACGAGCGACGGCACCCGTAGGTGGTGCTCTTGTTCTTTTCTTTGCATCACCTTGCTGAACTGAACAACCTGATTCCCTGTACTCATTGAATCCATATTGTTTTTCCCTTAGGTTTACTTTACATACATAACACTTTTTTAGACGTCTTGTATGTGTTGCTACATAATACATGTACATATGTTATTTCTTGACTTTTCTGTTGTTCAGTTTCTATCATTGTCACTACTATCAGAGAAATTGCATTCAATAAATGTGGATCTCTGCTCTTCAAAAATAATTTTCAATACCTTGTTTAAACAATTGTACAACTATTCGTAATGTGTGTCATAAACTGAATCATATTACTTAATTTACTGGCCTGTTTTATACCTTACATCGCCTAGTTTTTAGAAGTTTTCACTTTATAGGAACCAGGTATTAGGGTGTATCTCCTTGTCAAAATTACGTTCTGAATGCAAATCTACTGCACAAAATGATGTTACAACTGATGCATGCTTTAATTGACCATGTTTTCCAACTATTTGGTCATTATCTAAGGCTACTATACGGTCAGACAGGAGAATTTTCAGTTGCTAAGTTCCCTGTGATGTCAGCCACTTCATTTACATAGCAACTAGATGGATAACAAGAGCTGTTCATAAGACTGCACACTCAACCTTTCTCAGTGCTCAACTCTGAATTAGTGCTTTGCCAGTACAAATTTTAACAACAAAAAAGTCGTTAAAAAGGGGCATAACTCAGACAAAATTCAAATCAGAGTTATGGGGATTGTTTCTCCTGGTGAAGACTTTAATAGTAAATAACTATTTTAAGTTTCAAATCAAAATCTTTGAAAGTAACAGAGATATTTGACTTTATCAAAAACATTAACCAAAAATTTCTAAGTTATAAAGGGACACAACTCCGGTCAGTGTTATGGGAATTGTTTCTCCTGGTGTAGACTTTAATAGTAAATAGCTGTTTTGATTTTCAAATCAAAGGCTTTGATAGTAACAGAGATATTTGACTTTATCAAAACTTTAACCAAAAATTCAAAGCTAAAAATGGGCATTACTCTGTCAAATTTCAAACAGACTAATGGAGATTGTTTCTCCTGATGTAGACTTTGATAGCAAATAACTATTTTAAGTTTAAAGTCAAAAACGTTGATAGTACTACAGAGCTATTTGACTTTTATATAAAAACTTTAACAAAGAAATTCTAAGTTAAAAAGGAGCATAATTCTGTCAAAAGTCAAATCAGAGTTATGTGGATTGGTGTGAAACTATTTTAAGATTGAAGTCAATAGCTTTGATAGTAACAGAGATATTTGACTTTATCAAAAACTTTAACCAACGGTGACGCCATCGCCAGCTCTGCTTTTTTTGAAAAGTCGAGCTAAAAATGGAACCTATATTGACAGATAATTTACCGTGTGCTGTTTGATATTGTAAAACATTTATCATAAAAGAAACTGGAGCCATAAGATGCATCTACCTGAGACTGTAAATCTGTTCAATTGAGCACATGCTCTTACAGTATTTTAGGTTTTCATTGTTTCAGATGTGATACCTTCAAGAAAAGGTGTAACTACTTTGTTTCTTTTATTTTATATGTATCTACATCCAAGTTAATCAAGAATTCATTGTCTCTATTAATAGCTGATAAAGCATTACAATCTCTTAATATGTCTACCTAAGTGCAAAGGCAACAGATGCTCTTTCAGACTGTGTTCAACTTAACAAAAGAAGTAAACAAAAGATGAAAATGATATATTCCAAAGCAATATATACTTTGAAACCAAACCATGAGCTTATAGGAACTTGTCACTGCTATCTTTCTATGTCATTATAAGTAAACCCATTTCATATTTTATCATTTTGTTTTGTAATAGTGTTATATTAGAATTCCATTTTGAAAAATACATTTGGTATCATTTTGACAATTGTTTCTTTTTGTTTTTTTTTTTGTTTTTTTTTTTTTTGTTAAATATTCATGTGAAGAATACAAACAATCTGGAAAAGCATCAGGTATCCCCCGTGAACAAAATCAGCATTTAACATTGATCGATAAACATCTAGCATCAAATATCGTTCCGCTTTCGGAATTTCTAAATATCACTTTTTATCCAACTAGGTACTTTGAATTTATAAAAGAAAGATTTGGTATCAATTAAGGTAAAAGTTGTAGGCCTGTACACATGTGTTCATACGTATCGGTCTATGTTGCCTAATCTACTTTCATTGCATTCAGTACATAATTTTCAGTGTATGAGACACAACCTTTGCAATATGACACTAGTTGTGTGATTTTTATATAAGATATTCTGGTTCTTATGACTTCGTCTGGCTTGATATTCCATTTAGTATGATAAAATGATGTCCCACACTTTTTCACTTATAAGAAGAATTTCCTGATCAGGAAGTTAGGTTTCAAATTGGGAAACCCTGTTGTTGTTTTTTGCAGGTCATTCAGAAAAAGGCATTATTCAATGAGTAACTATGACATTAAAAACATTCTGAACGGTTGAAATTTAGATATGTCTTTCAAGTCAATATGGTTTATTCAGTCTGGAGGTCTCATGTATAGTCTTATGCAATGGGCATTTTTAATGACCCTACACAAAATATAGCGGTTTTACTTCCCGAACGGGCAGATTTTACTTTAATAAGTAACAAGTTTCCTGTTCGGGAAGTAGGGAAAAACCTGTAAATGATTTCCCGAACGGGAAGTTTCCCCTACTGTCTAACGTAAACAAAACTGACTACCCCACATCACTCCCTTCCATCCTTTGTCCTTGCATTTGCGTTCCCTTGCATTTGAACCCCTTCTCCTTTTCCTATATGAGTAAGTTGTCGTGCTTTTTCCTGCTTGTTTTAGTGTGCATACGTGCGTGCGTGTGTGCGTGTGTGTGTCTTGTGCGGTGCCCCACATTGTTGTTTTCTTATATTTGTGTGTATGTTAGTTGTGTGTGTGTGTGTGTGTGTGTGTGTGTGTGTGTGTGTGTGTGTGTGTTGGTGCGTGCGTGTGCGTGTGTGTGCGCGCGCTTGTGCGTGTGTGTGTGTGTTTGTCTTTTGTACGTGGATGTCTGCGCTGCTGTGATTTACTATGTAGGGTTACTGCGTTTAAGGACGGTGGCTTTCCCTTGTGGATATATTGCCCCACTTCCCCCCCCCTCCCAACATCAGGCCCTTTTATCTACCCCTTACCCTTTACCGCGGACCATTTCTGTATTTTGCATATAATTCAAATGTACTTGTGGGGTTTTTTTGGAACAACCCGTCTTCAATAAAAAAAAACTTCCGTTACAGCATCTTTTTGTTGTGAGCCTACTTTGCGATGCTTGGCCTTATGGCTGTTTTTGGGGGAGCTCTGTGCTTCCGAGAAATCTACCATTACCTTTTTACTTTAATACATGCTCTATATACATAGCCTATAGAATTATTAGGAAGCTGTTGGCACTGAATCACGTGTCGGTCTTTATGCCAGGAAGTTGGGGCAAATGTTCGCTAATTTAACTCCAACTTGAGATATTAATTACAGCTATTAATTTAATAAAATATATTTATTGTAACACACAAACCATATCGATAAATGTTCGCTAATTAAACATTAATTAATGCTATTGATTTGTATAGATTTTATCTGTTGTTATCAAACAGACCTTATTGTATAGTGGACGCAACTTGACCCCGATGGTTGACCTTTGTATTATAATACATAATGAGGCACAACCTATTATTGAAAAGGAGTGTACATAAAACACGAGCTGCATGAGAAAGTGGAAATATGAATTTGTGTAATTATAAATTAGTGTATTGGAAAGTTTTGACTGATCAAATGTAAGTATAAATACTTTGATACTGCACTGTAAACAAACTAATTTCATATAAATATACATGGCTACCCTAATCACCCTTTATTTCTACAATGAAATAACCGATATGAATAATCAGCCGAAGGTCAACCATCGCGGTCAAGTTGCGACTACTATAAATGTTGCACTGTATAATTCAAACCGCCTTAACTATAAAGGCACATTTCAGGTTCTCGATATAATTTTAAGGTATGTGAAATACAGTATAAATAGATTATAGATATAAAATAAAATTCAAGTATGCCAATATATATATATCTTAAAGACATACAACCTGTACAACATGAAATACATCTGACTGTCTTCTATTTTCAACAAAGAAACATATATAAACTACAGATTATTTTTCACGAAAAACGCATGTTTCCCACCATTTACCACGGAGAAATTGTAAAATGCCACAAATTAAGGGCCGTAACACTAGAGAAAATCACTAAACCGTAACATTCAAACTACGTATACAACTAGACTTTGGTGGAAATCCGCCCTATTGTATGAGAGAAGTAGCTAAACATGATATAATTTGACAAATCAAGGGCCATAATTTTGCTGAAAACAAAAAGCAGGAGCAGGCCAACGACATGCACAACTAAGCTTGGCAATGGTCACTTTTTGTGAAGTTCTGTTTAATTTATTGGTGGGTGCTAGGTTATTTATATATATTTACAGTCAAACCCGGCTGCAGAACCTCCCTTGGGGACTGAAAAATGCCGGTATTTGTGAAAACATATATTTTCTCAAGACAGGTGACGTGTGACCATAGTAAGCAGGTTATATTTTTTGAAGGCTGTCTACAGTACGGGTCTGACTGCATAGGGGAGTTCATCGGTTCTAAGACAAAGGTGAATGTACCAAGTAATATAGCAAAAACAAAACAAAATTTTGTGGGATAAGGCCGTGACTTTATTGTAAATTTTCAAATGAAAATTATGGCATATTGTAAATATATAGCATGGTATATATGAAAATGATGAGAAAATATGAAAGACAAAGCTCCAGCTAAAATGCCTGGAAGCAACATAGCAGCGCGAAGGTGCAGAAAACTATGAAAATAAGCGCAGAACATACCAGACCTAATAGGAAATTGTAGGTTCTAGTACTTCGCACTAATGAGAAACGAGGCAAAGATGCTCTCACCGATCTCTATGACATGAGATGATATATCAACAAAAATATTCTTCCTAGAATAAGTAAATGCGAAATGAAACATAACACCAAGATCAAAATAAAATCTGATGTAAGTCAAGAAAGTCTTCAGCAAACAAATGCACAAAAATATTAAAATATTGAAAAAATGGTTTCAATGTAATATATGAACAAACGGACCGGTGCGAGGGAATGGTTATAGCAAACAATGCTACAATAATAATATAATCCATCCAAGCGATTGACTGAGCTAACCAGCAGACTGGAAACGTAAGAAAACGGGGGGGAGGGATTTACATGTCTGTTTCAACATAACCCATGTGTTAGAGGTTTGTAGCAAAGTGATCCACAAATTATAAAAATATGTACGGACCTACACGTACATATAACAAATGCAACTTTCGACTGATCACTAATAATCGTATGGCCGATAAGTTGAACAACCCTGTTTATATAAGACACAGTCAATCCATGGACCAGGTGAATGGCCGACCACATGGAACAAGGCCCCCTCTAACGGTTAAAGAGCGCCCGCCCAATAACACCAATAATAAGAGATGACCAACCGAGCGCGAGGTTGCAGATTCGAGAAGGTCAACCTAGACAAGTGAGCTTTTATTTTGATACTGCCGTAGTATACAAGAATAAAATAGTTTGTGGATCACTAAATATTGCTCACAACACGGACAAAAATTCAAATGAAATTAGAATTGACTTGAGCCAAACATTTTAATAAAGAAGACTTTCTTTACTGTACCCCGTATAAAGATAACAATTTGTAAGCGCCATTTAAGTCACGACAATAAAATAATCTAAATCGATGAAATCAGATCAATGCAAATAATGTATGTTTACTAATAAAATCAAGTTTATATACGCATACACGCCTTATTTCTTTCCTTTCTATATAACTAATACCAAACAAACAATTTAAACTGATTTCAAAGATGGTGGTTAACTACTGTTCATATAACAATCAATATCTCAATAACACAATGCATCAGTAGAACGCCTTCGAAATATATATAGACAGAAATATCATAATTCTTTCCAAATATGCATGTACTAAAGCAGTCAATACGCCGAAAGAAACATAAAATATACCGGACTATTTATGAACATATGCAGTAAGACAGAATACAGAATGGACAATTCACATGTAATATGACAAATACTTGTCATGTTATCTTAATCTTTACGCATTATTATTATTATAATTATTATTTTTTGTTTTAATTTCATCTAAAAACTACCCAGAAAGACAGGTTAATCGTATGCTGCGAGCCGGCTGCCCCAACCCTAACTCTTTTCTATTTTTTATGATATTTTTATATAAGAGGGGGAGGTAGGGAGAATCCGAGGCTCTGACCAGCGAAAAGGCTCTCTCCACCCCCTGCTTTCCGAGTATTTACTATCATCAATGTTTCTAGTAGATAAAATAAATGTGCCAAACAGAACAAAAACAACACGAAAAAACTGGGTAATGTTCATGAGCTGTCATCGAATTATAAATCGATGTACAAAACGATGTCCTACAAAAATATGGTATCTTCGTGCTTAAATTCAAACCAAATTTAACAAAAAACAACAAACAAAGTACCAAAAAGAAAAAGATAGTAACATTCGGAATGTTTGTAAAGGAATACATGCAGTTAAAAATCAAGCCCGTTTCATTCAACCGTATTGTTCCATGATGATTAAATGTACCAACAGAAGCATACTAGCAAAATTGAGTTTATACACACACACTGTAAAGAGTTTGTTCTCTAATATACCATAGATTACAGAAGCGGCGTGACATGTTTGGTGCAGCAGTACATTTTGTGGCAGGGTTCAGCAGTATGATTCACCATTGTGACCCTGAAACAGATTAAACTTGACGGCAGCAATATGTTAAAAATCAACAAAGTTACTGTAATGGGAAGGCTGGGAGGGAATTTTTGTAAACGATCTGTCCTCTACGGATTTCCGATAAAGAATGTACTTGTCACTGCACTAAATTTGTCCATGAAAATCCCGTGAGATTAAAACTTGCCAGACTAGTATTTGAACTGATACGAGTCGACTATAAATACAAATACAGGTGCGGATTAGCAGTGAGGCGTTATGTTAGACAAGACGATACCCACCAAAATTAAAACAATTTATTTCATAAGAGAACATAAATTTACTTAATCGGGGTGTTATTGGGACAGTTTCTTGGACAGGAAATAAAACAAATCAAGAGCTGAAACTTAAAATCACAGAACCGGAACATACCGGCAGTATGCACAACGAGGCTTATCGCTGATCACTCCTGTTAAGTTTGGTAGACCACCGCTCGAAAATATTAGAAACGCGAACACCATCCAGCTGGCTTACGGAAGGTCGGTGATTCTACCCAGGTGCCCGCTCGTGATGAAATAATGCACGGAGGGACACCTAGGGTCATCCTCCACCATCAAAAGCTGGAAAGTCGCCATATGACCTATAATTGTGTCGGTGCGACGTTAAATCCAACAAAAAAAAATAGAGACGCGACCAAACGAAAATGAAATTTAATTAATCAAGGACCATAACTAAAAACATCGAACCGGATATTTCCGCAGGTATGCACGATGAGGCGACTTGTCACTGGTCACTCCTGTAAGGTTTTGTGGAAGTCTGCCCAGTAATATAAGGGAAGTTTGAAGCTTCGATAACACATTAAATAATTCGATACAAATATATTGAATAAAGTCAATCAATAAAGGCCTAATCTTGAAACGTGGTGGGAGGCTACTAAATTACCAAATACATCTGAAAACTGCAATTCTGTTCGTATAATAAAATATTTTAATCAGGATTAAACAGACAACTGAAACATATAACCGAACTTATTTAATCAACAGTAACCTTATAAGATATAGTATATATTCATTAAGTTGCTTCACCATCGACATAAAAATAAATTAGAATAAACTAAACAAAATCCAATGACAAATGTTTTTCTTCTTTATATAATTGAGCCGCACCACGAGAAAACAAACATAGTGGCTTTGTGACCAGCATGGATCCAGATGCAGCCGAACTTCAACATCGGCAGTATAACACGCTGTCGCTGCTTCGTCTCCCATTTCAGAGAAGACTTGTTAAACTTCATTTTAAAGTAAAGCAAAACTACATTGTCTGTTATCTAGTGCCATACGCCTCCATTGTGAAAAAATGTTCTGTCTTTTTAACTGAGCAAAACACTACAAATGTAACTTGTAACAAAAAAAAAAAAATATTTCAAAGGTAAATCAACGCACAGCTTTATCTAGTGTCATTCTGGTAAACAGGTATCCCGCATTTTTTTATTTTGTTTAAATAGTTTCCAAATTTTAGCATGAATTAACATTTTGTAGCAAATTCACATTCACGCGCGTACAAATGTATTTCATATTGAATAGTACCACATGTTTACGTCTTTTGGAAAAGTCCTACATCTTTAATTGTGATAAGTTTATATATTTTCAAAACCAAAAGTTACGTAAAACTCCTATTCCTTCCCATTCCGAGCCATGTTTTATGTTTGTTTCTATTGGTGTACAAGTCAATGCTTCATATGGAATGTTCCACCAGCTATAAGCCGGATAGACTCAAAAGTCATAAATTCCATCTTCGTAACATCTGACAGTGTGATTGATTCAGGTAATACTTTGAGTATAAAACGTTGTCCAACATTCAATAACGTTTCCAGAAATGAAAAGTCCCCTCGAAGGATAATTACACGTCAACTCGTCAAAATGTAATAGGATGTAACGGTGTTTCCTGGAGACCTCAATAAAACACTCGGAACAACACGGGCTAGTTCCATTAGATTGTTATTTTATTGCAGAACGGTAGCAACATTGATGATATTCGTAACCATTATTTCATGGTAAACTTCACATATATTGTTTTCACAATGACGTATGCAAGCTTGAACATAAACAAAATGCAAAGTATACTTCCATTTCGTATAAACATAATTTTGAAAGTTATCACAAAAATACATACCTGCACACACAACATATTTTTCTTAACAGTAAGTTTGATACCGTCATCTTTTTTTTAATTGAAATAATTTATTTTAAGACTATAGAAAGGGATGACATAAAATTATATTCACGCGGAGGTAGAAGTGTGTGCGAGTGTCGCTTCCGTTTTGATGGCTAGAGCACGGGACATTGGGACGGGCGTTCCCATTTTGGTGGCTCGAGTACAGGACAATGGAACAGGCGTCCAATTTTATTGGCTAGTGTACGGCACACTGGACGGGATCCAGAAAAAAGGAGTGAATTTCTTATAGGGTAACATGCGATATACCGAATGAGATATAACTATCGAATTAAAAAATGTGTCCTTCCGGTACGTTCACAGAGCGTCTGACTTCGGATTTTTTGGAAGAATAGGCTTTTTCCTTGTGCCTTATAAGCGTCCACATAACTTGTCAGAACCGCAACGTCTTGCACATCACTGTACAAATATGGGCAGTGTTGTGAAGTTTTTATTCCAAAACCTACCTTTAAAATAATACGGAATCGATCCCACTACGGTAACATGCGATATACCGAATGAGATATTTACTGTCGAAATAAAAAATATGTCCTTCCGTGCTGTCATAAGACAGTTCTTTTCAAATCTTATGAGTTGAAGTCTGATCGATTCCCGATTGAGGCAATGCCTTATTTCATATTATTTCTAATGTTCATTTCTATTTACTGTCTAATTTCAATAAAAAGGCTAGTTTTATTTCAGGGTTTCTTGTTTTGATTCAAAATACAGTTAACACAGGCACTGGTCAAGTGTAATTTTTTTTCTTCAAAAATCCACTTTTCACACAGAAGTACTGTTTATATGTTAGTCAAATGAAAAAATATTGATGACCGAAAATCCAGTCACAGTATCATATACATTTACAAAGAGAAATACGCAAGCGTAACGCTATGGAAAGTTACTCAGCATACTTGTAGAAATGCCAAAATCGGAGTTTATACACCTGCAACTACATGTTCGATCCGCACTTTCGAAACATTAAAAAGCTTCGCTTAATTCTAAACTAGAGCGGACGCAGTTGGACAGTGGTAACACTGCTTGACTACGAAACCACGGGTCGTTAGTTCGAGCCCCCGCTCCTCCAACTAAACATTACTAACATTGGGCTAAGAGCCCCGTGTATGTGTACTTTACACCTGGCACGTTAACGAACCAGGGAAGCTTTTTGAACTGGAGCGTATTCTGTATCTTACCCTATCCTCCTACTAACATTATTATAACATATTTACTAACAGTCTTCAGGAGGTCACACATATGTACGGAATCCTGTTAGGGACAATATGTTCTCGCGTCTCGCCTTTTGAAGATAACATAGAAAAAATAACGCGAGAATCGTTTGTTCCATTCTCGCGTTCGTCCCCTATCATTACTGAATGAATGAAAATACATAAAGGGACATAATAAATATGCAAATTTATCATTTCTTCTTAATGTTATAAATCATATCTATACTACTAGGGGCGGTGGTTGGGGACGAGGTGGATATAACACACATTCATTCCGTATAGGGGACGATGCCATGATTATGCCCACAAAAGTACATTATTGGTAACAACTAAACAAAAATACGCCAAAGTAAAAGTCGAATCTCTCATCTTATTTTATGGATTATTTATAGAAATTTAGTAGTATATCCATTCATTTTTGAAAAACAATGATGCGAGAATGTAACGAGCAAATCTCGCGTTGTTTTTCTAGTGCATCTGTGGAGGCAGTAAACAGTTTTCTGAGCTTCTCGGCCTAGAGTCGCCAACCTAACTTTCAAAACCTCACACAAAAGTCTGTAACCAAACACCTGAAATAAAGATATTGCAACATTAACATCACTGTGTGTCTATCGTTACAAACCATCTGCAATACATCTCTAATATCTAGTTTTCTGTTTACAAGACCTGAATTTTGTGCTCTCCCGGTCGCGGAAACTGATGACGAAAAAAGCTAAATTTGCCAATTTTCAATCGCTGCAGAAAATTCCCTGAAAACGATAGCCACAATTGCTACACTGTTCCATACTCCAGTAACACTGTAAAATCTGAAAATAAGCTGAAATATATGGGCCATCCGTACCGTTTTTTCACTATTCCACTTTTCCTGAGGCACCTGCTAAAATGACAACCCCACTTTCAGCTAGCTCAGAGGAAGCATGTATACGCTCCTGCAAGTCATTACGTCATACTATCAAGATCAAGGCTACTCAACTGATTTTCTTTAAATAAGTGAAACTCAATTCTAGCCGCTGAAACTTCAATTCTAGCAATTATTATTATTTAGAAGTTCAAATATGCACTTCATTCCGTAAATTGCCTCTTATTTGTAAATTTGACCCCGGCCAATTCGACACTAACAGCTGAAAACTGTTTACTGCCTCCTGTACGTGAAAGGCGAGGGGCGAGAACGCGATGTACCTAACAGGATTCCGTACATATGGGTTACCAGTGGCGACTATAAATACATTTACATACAAAACAAACTAAACTGAAATACACACGGACGAAATATTTCAGTTATCTTTTCCGGTTAGCGATTAATTTCGAAGCAATTTATGGGATCAAATCAGCAAATCACTTCGAAAAAAACCCCCATCATTTCTTAAATAAATGCTATCTTCTTTCCATGAATGTAAACATTTACATTTTATACTACACTCTTAGTTACGTTCATAACTGCATTCTTAATGACCAAATTTTTCCTGTGGCATGGATTTCTTAATGTGGCATGACATACTTAATGTGACATTACATTCAAGTAATGTAACGTTAAGAATATCATGTCACATTAAGCATGTAATCTGGAATGACATTTTACACTAAGAATGACATGTCACATATTGTGGCGGATGATACTTCCATACTACAAACCTATATTAAAGATCATCTCTGAACAGAGACCACCTGGCTCTAAAGACCACATGTTTTGTTTCCCATTTTAACATTTACAATGTATTTTAACCTGTGAATAATAAAGACCACCTCCTGATAAAGACCACATTTTGGCTCTCCCAAGGGTCTTTATAGACAGGTTTTATTCATTTTTGTTCCCCTATTACCGATATTAGTTTACTTTTTGTTAACACACATCTGCATGTGTTCGACTCACGTGCGTTAAACCACGACACTCTTTACCAGTAATGAATGTCATAAATTTGCCCTTGAAAAGTACACGCCATATTAGCCTGTATCATGTATTAAAGGCCGATATACACAACTTATGCAATATGTATGTGGCTATATAAAGCTCAAGTACCAAATTGAAACAAGGAAACTTATTAAGATATTTTTTTTGGCATTAGCTTCCTTCACTTTAAAGTGAGAAGTAGTAAGTTAATTATGGCCAAGTGAACGGTTTACCAAATATAACATTCTGTGACAGTAAATACACAGATTATCTAGTGTATACATGTTTATTTTCATAAAAAAAATAAACATGATTAACTCACACCTATCACCTGCACCCAGTTGAAGATGTTCTTCATATAAGACCTACTCCAGCTACTGGTCCGCACCAGAATACGAAAATTTTCAACTCGGGCTCAAAACCGAAGAAGGCTATATCAATATAATCACAAGGGGTGGTTCCAAAATTTTGGATTTTGCCAGAGAGGCCCTGGAGTATGTAGTAAAATTTTTCACTCTGGCTAATTATTTCAATACAAATATTTTGTACAAAATTAATATTTGTATTTTCGTCTCCTCCACAATGTCGGTTTAGATTTTTTTCAAATATTTTACGTCGCCTTAGAAACTCACCATACTGTAGATTATATGTCAAGCCTAAATCAATACTAAATTCTGCAAAACGACGTATATCAGCTTTTTAAGACCGCGCTTATGTTCGCCGTTCCTCACAAGCGTCCGGTAAATATCGAAACCAGAACATAGCCAAACGCATTGAAAATGTACGTTTAAAACATACAAAGTCCTTCACATTAACTGTCTTAAGGATGTGTACTCGTACTGCTTAACACTAAATGAATGTTATTGTTAACAGTGAAAAAGGAAGTACGAAAAATGTATATCGATCCGCGAATAATTGGAAAGAATAAGACTGTGTTATAAGGGATACTAAGTAAGTGGGAGTGACTCTTCGGATACGATATGTTCCGTGCTGCGACGTGCGGTATCCGCCGTGCAGGAAGATGCGGAGTTTGGATTCAGGAAGGATGTCGTGCCCAGTGTCACAATAAAACAGATGAACTGTAAGCATATCTTTTTGCACTATGTTATCTATGCATGGCTTGTACAACAAAAGGTTTTACATGGATCACGCGTTCTTCTGTCTTCCTATTTGTTTAAGCTAGGTATTATATCATAGGTGCATGTATGACCCCTCCACTTTTTTTCTGGTGTAACGTTTGTATTACAATATATTTCATGTTTATGAGACTATATATTGTAGGCCAGCACAAATAAAATTTATCTTACCTTATCTAATCTTATATCATACATAGTCGGATATTTTGGATATGTCAATTTTGTTTTAATTAATGTAGCAATAGCATGCTTCAGTACTTAGAACACAAAGCTGCATGTTTACCAAGAGAGAAAAACACGAAGGACATTTATATATCGGGTTTCGCGTGCTGCGATTTTTACAATTAATTTGACAGTTATATTAGTTGAAAAAACAAAACAAAAACAACCAACAACTTGAATCACTAACGAGTCATTTGATGAACATAATCACTGACTAGCCATTGAGGAACACTTCACAGTTGGGCAGATAAATATAAACACATTTGTTATTTTATACATGAGGAAGAATTGACCTCAGGACCGATATTACAGAAAATCGATATCATGGTAAGGTGACCGATCGTTATTGATGATATTGCGATGCCGATTTTTATTGCCTGGATGATTGGCGTGTTTTTGCGCCCCCACCACTGAGTGGAGGGGGCATATAGATATGGTATTTTCCGTGCATCCGTCCGTGTTTCCGTCCGTTCGAAGTTTGTGATGCGCCTAGCTCAAAAAGTATTTGATATAAATTGATGAAACCTTGCATGAGTCTTTATCATGATATGAACTTGCGCGACTCCTATTTTTCGTCTGGCACCGCCCCTATTTCCAGAGTTATGGCCCCTGAAATAGTCAGAAATGCACATTTTCACCTTGTGACGCGCCTAGCTCAAAAAGTATTTGATATAAATTGATGAAACCTTGCAAGAGTATTAATCATGATATGAACATGCGCACCTCCTATTTTTCGCCTGGCTCCGCCTCCTATTTTTAGAGTTATGGCCCCTGAAATAGTAAAAAGTGCACATTTTCACCGTGTGACGCGCCTAGCTCAAAAAGTATTTCATACAAATTGACGAAACCTTGCAGTAGTCTTTATCATGATATGAACTTGAGCATCTCCTATTTTTTCTTCTGGCTCCGTCCCCTATTTCCAGAGTTATGCCACCTGAAATAGTCAAAAATGCACATTTTCACCTTGTGACGGGTTTAGCTTTAAAAGGATTTCATATAAATTGATGAAACCTTGCACGAGTCTTTATCATGATATAAACTTGGGCAGCTCCTATTTTTTGTCTGACTCAACCCCCTATTTCCAGAGTTATGGCCCCTGAAATAGTCAAAAATGCACATTTTTACCTAATGACGTGCCTAGCTCAAAAAAGTATTTGATGTAAATTCATGAAACCATGAGTCTTTATCATGATGTGACCTTGCACACATGGCATTCTTCTTGAGATTTAAGTGCTTATAACAGAGTTACGGCCCTTGAAATAGCCAAAATAGTGGGGTTTTTTTTGTGATGCTCGTAACTCAAGAAGTATATGGCCTAGAATAATGAATCCTTTTTATAAAACGTTTGTTAAGGCTATTCCCCCTTAAGACTGCAAACATTTGAATTATTGCCCCTTATTTTTGACAAATGTACCAGTGGGGGCACATGCAGTGTCCTACAGACACATTCTAGTTTTCAGTTTCAAATATAACAGAAAGGAGGTTTTTCAAAAGAAATTAAACAAGCTTAGAATTGACTGACATGTCACTTCAGTGACAAACTATGTAAAAGAAGGGACTTTTCATAAGAAATAAAAACAAGTTACTTTTTAACAAAACAACTTTTAATATATAATTACCGGAATCATAGTATTATAAACATGCTACTTTGGGTGGACGGATAGCTCAGTGGTTTGCACACTGGCCTTCCAATCCTGAGGTTGGGGTTCGATCCCCGGCAGCTACTCGGGAATTTTCAGAAACGCTTTTCAGTGTTTCCCACCCAACTAGAGGTGTACTGGTCAGGAACCCAGGCAATCCTTGCGTGTATCAGTGCTATACACTGGGCACGTTAAAGAACCAGGCTGTCTATTCGAAACGAGCTAGGCTAAGTTAGCCGGATAAGCCTGTATCTGATTTCTGCTGTCTCACTCTGTCCCTCTGGTCAGATTGCTCTGTGTCTGTACTAGTAGAGGATGAATTATGCGCCCTGTGTGGCTGCATTTGAACTATGTAAAGCGCCTTTGGCGCTACATAAATCTGGTATAATTTAATGTACAACGCCGGTGAATATACTATGTGTAAAATTAGGCGTTTAATCAAATAAAGCAGTTTCAGTTTCAGTTTCAGTTTCAGTAATAATAAAATATACTTTTTTACATGATCGATTAAGATGAATACAACTATCGTTCCTGCTATGATTTGTCAGTAAATAAAATTTGTAGTATTTTCTTGATAAGTAATTTGTGTAATCATATGACGTGTTTATATTGAACTCCTCTACTTACACACAGTACTAGAATCCATTTACTCACTCTATGTCGTGAGTAAATCAATTATACACTAATTCCATATGTTACTTAGTACAAAAAACAACAAACAAAAATGTAGGATACAGGTCTTAGTATTTGACAGCATTCCAAATAAATACGAATATATTTGTCTGGTACGATGTTGTGCGAAGTAGTAATGATCCGTACAAGTGTGGTAAATGTGGTTATAGATGTTCATGAAAACAATAAAAGTGTGTTTTCTATTATGTCCCGAATGAAACAGAAAAAAATATAATAATTTGTACACATCTAATCTAGAATAAGTTAAACAGCATATACACCAAGTTAACAAAACTTAGTGTCCGTGTTAGCGGCCTGTTAGTACGGGGAACTGAATCGTGTGTTTGTATTCTTTTCTAGAACTTCAATGACACAAAGTGTGATTGAGGAAGAGATCGATGTGACTATCGGGCGACCAAAGTTCAAGGCCATGTCCCTTTTAGGAGACCCTCATCTCAACAAGGTAGGTTTTGTCTACCGGATCATGTATTTGAATCTCTAATTTTAATGCATGTTTACTGCTCTCTCTTTCTCTCCACTCCCATCTCTCTATCGTCTGTCTCAACTCATCGTCTTCAAGTTCTTTCGAGTGATACTGGCATGTGATGCACGCCGACATTTTAGTGAAGAAGAAAAATGAATTATAAAAGGCTGATGGGTCCAACATTAGCTAAAGTGAGAATGTAAAATAGGAAGAATGTTAGCATTATAAGTAAGAGTAGAAAAGAAGTAGCATTTAACTTTCTGGCCTAATACTGGGTGGTTGCCACAGCCGCCTTAAGCATCAAGGTCAGAGGTAACTATATTACAAGGCAGTTAATTCTACAATACAACGTATGAGGAACTGAAAATCAGAGAATTTCTCTCTCTCAAGGATGCACAATGGTGCAGTGGTAGAGCGTCTGGGCCGGAGGTCGCTCGTTCAAAATCCTGGTGAGAGCGGAATTTCACAGACGTCTCTGTAATCCATTCCTAAGTATGAAAAAGTAAACCTTATTGCTGCCGATGTGCTATTAATGGGTTTCTTCTAAGGCTTTGAAATGAAGAAGCGCAAAGACATTTACAACTGGCATACATGCGTAGTATTGAAGGCCATTTACACAGGTATATAGTTAATCTGTAAAATTATCACATAAAGTAATTTTATGCAATTATAATTTTTTACCACTGTACAGGGTATGTGTTACACACTAAGGGAGCGTCAGCTGCTAGGTCTACATGGTCTTTTACCGCCCAACATCATCACGCCGGAACAGCAGGTCTACTTTACCATGCAGAAATTCCACCGATGGGAAAATGACCTTGACCGCTATATATACATGATGTCTCTTCAAGTACGTAATGGTTGGTTTTTAAATTTTATATGTCTTCTATCTAAATGCCAGACTAAAAAAAACGAAAATGTTTTACGTAGACGTACATAGGCAGGGGATAAGGCTGGTGGTGCATTTACCGCAACCAGAAATTTACGGTATGGATTAATTCACAAATAATTTTGGATCATCACACACGTCCTACTACCTCGTGCACAAGCCACACAATCTCAAGCGCACGTCCTAATACCTCGTGCATGGGCAGCACAATCTCTAGCACACGTCCTACTACCTCGTGCACAAATCACACAATCTCTAGCTCACGTCCTACTACCTCGCGCACAAGCCACGAGATCTCTAGCACACGTCCTACTACCTCGTGCACAAGCCACGAGATCTCAAGTACACGTCCTACTACCTCGTGCTCAAATCACACAATCTCTAGCACAAGCCCTACTACCTCGTGCACAAGCCACACGATCTCAAGCACACGTCCTACTACCTCGTGCATGGGCAGCACAATCTCTAGCACATGTCTTACTGCCTCATGCACAAGCCACACGATCTCTAGCGCACGTCCTACTATCTCGTGCAAAAGCCAGGCGATCTCTAGTACACGTCCTACAACCTCGTGCATAAGCTACGCGATCTATAGCACACATCCTACTGCTTCGTGCATAAGCCACACGATCTCAAGCACGCGTCCTTCTACCCCGAGCACAAGCCATACGATCTCTAGCACACGTCTTATTACCTCCTACACAAGCCACACGATTTCTGTCACACGCCCTACTACCTCGTGCACAAGCCACCCGACCTCTAACACACGTCCTACTACCTCGTGCACAAGCTACGCGATTTCTAGTACACGTCCTTGTACCTCGTGCACAAGCCACGCGATCTCTAGCACACGTCCGACTACCTCGTGCACAAGCCACGCGATGTCTAGAACACGTCCTACTGTCTCGAGCACGAGCTGAACGATCTCTAGCACACGTCCTACTACCTCGTGCACAAGCCACGCGATCTCTAGCACACGTCCTACTACCTCGTGCACGAGCTAAACGATCTTTAGCACACGTCTTACTACATCGAGCACGAGCTAAACGATCTCTAGCACACGTCCTACTACCTCGTGCACAAGCTGAACGAGCTCTAGCACACGTTCTACTACCTTGTGCACGACCACGCGATCTCTAGCCACACGCCCCCTAACTAACCTCTGCACGAGCTAAACGATCTTTAGCACTCGTCTTACTACATCGAGCACGAGCTAAACGATCTCTAGGACACGTCCTACTACCCCGTGCACAAGTCACGCGATCTCTAGCACACGTCCTACTACCTCGTGCACAAGTAACACGATCTCTAGCACACGTCCTACTACCTCATGCACAAGCCACGCGATCTCTAGAACACGTCCTACTACCTCGAGCATGAGCTAAACGATCTCTTGCACACGTCCTACTACCTCGAGTACGAGCTAAACGATCTCTGGCACACGTCATACTACCTCGAGCGCGAGCTAAACGATCTCTAGCACACGTCCTACTACCTCGTGCACAAGCTACGCGATCTCTAGCACACGTCCTACTACCTCGTGCACAAGTAACACGATCTCTAGCACACGTCCTACTACCTCATGCACAAGCCACGTGATCTCTAGAACACGTCCTACTACCTCGAGCATGAGCTAAACGATCTCTTGCACACGTCCTACTACCTCGAGCGCGAGCTAAACGATCTCTGGCACACGTCATACTACCTCGAGCGCGAGCTAAACGATCTCTAGCACACGTCCTACTACCTCGTGCACAAGCTACGCGATCTCTAGCAAACGTCTTACTACCTCGTGCACAAGCCACGCGATCTCTAGCACTCGTCCTACCACCTCGTGCACAAGCCGCGCGATCTCTATCACACTTCATACTATCTCGTTCACAAGCCACGCGATCTCTAGCACACGTCATACTATCTCGTGCACAAGCCGCGCGATCTCTATCACACTTCATACTATCTCGTGCACAAGCCGCGCGATCTCTATCACACTTCATACTATCTCGTGCACAAGCCGCGCGATCTCTATCACACTTCATACTACCTCGTGCACAAGCCACACGATCTCTAGCACACGTCCTACTACCTCGTGCACAAGCTGCGCAATCTCTATCACACTTCATACTATCTCGTGCACAAGTCGCGCGATCTCTATCACACTTCATACTATCTCGTGCACAAGCCGCGCGATCTCTATCACACTTCATACTACCTCGTGCACAAGCCACACGATCTCTAGCACACGTCCTACTACCTCGTGCACAAGCTGCGCGATCTCTATCACACTTCATACTATCTCGTGCACAAGCCGCGCGATCTCTAGCACACGTCCTACTACCTCGTGCACAAGCCGCGCGATCTCTAGAACACGTCCTACTACCTCGTGCACAAGCCGCGCGATCTCTAGCACACGTCCTACCACTTGTGCATAAGCCGCGCGATCTCTAGCACACGTCCTACTACCTCGTGCACAAGCCGCGCGATCTCTAGCACACGTCCTACTACCTCGTGCACAAGCCGCGCGATCTCTAGCACACGTCCTACTACCTCTTGCACAAGCCGCGCGATCTCTAGAACACGTCCTACTACCTCGTGCACAAGCCACGCGATCTCTAGCACACGTCCTACTACCTCGTGCACAAGCCACGTGATCTCTAGAACACGCCCTACTACTCCAGCACATACCACGCAATCTCTGGCACACGTCCTACTACCTCGTGCACAAGCCACGCGATCTCTAGAACACGTCCTACTACCTCGTGCACAAACCACCCGATCTCTAGAACACGTCCTACTACCTCGAGCACGAGCTAAACGACCTTTAGCACACGTCTTACTGCCTCGTGCACAAGCCACACGATCTCTAGCACACGTCCATCTACCTCGTGCACATGTCACAAGATTTCTAGCATACGTCCCAAGCCATACTACCCCGTGCACATCCCACACGATCTCGTTCACAAGTCATACTACCTCTTGTTAAAATCATACTATCTCGTGCGCTCATTTTTGTACCTCGTGTACAAGTCATACTACCTCGTGCTCACGTACTACTGCCTCGTGCACATGTCATACTATTTCGTGCACAAGTCCTACTATCTCATTCACAAGTCAGACTACCACGTGAAAAAGTCATACGATCTCGTGCAGACGTCCTACTTCCTGGTGCACAAGCCATGTGATTTCGGGCACATGTCAGGCTACCTCGTGCAGAAGTCATTCGATCTCGTGAGCAAGTCCTGGTACCTCATGCACAAGACATACAGTCTCATGCACGCATCCTTTTACCTCATGCACAAGTCATACGGTCTCTAGCACGGCATATTGTCTCATACACATGTTTTACTTTCATTTCCAAACGACATAATGTCTCTTGCACATAGCATGATAAAATGTCGGTTAATCATGTCTAACTTTAGTGCACGAGATATAGTACTCGCTTTAGTCTTGTGTGCCTAACATGTATACGTCACGATAACGTGAAATGATCATACTTTCAGGATCGGAACGAGAGATTGTTTTACAGAACGATCATGCGGTATGTAGAACAGATGATGCCGATCATATATACCCCGACAGTCGGCCAGGCTTGTCTGAAATATGGACTCACCTATAGGAAACCCAGGTTAGCTTTAAATTTAGTTTAATCATTAAACACGACATTCACACGAAGAAGGAAAGTAGCAGAAATTTGATCACACATCGAAAGACCGAACGAAAAAGGAAGATTTATCAGTTTCACCAACGTGAGTCATTCTCTGCAACGTCTTTTACTAAATCAGAAGCTTTTAACAGCTTGATGACCTAGTATAATAAATAAATATTATTCAGTCTACGATATTTAAAACCTTTGGCATTTTTGTATTAAATGATTTTTTCTTCTCTTTCAGGGGCTTGTACATTACTATTCATGACCTGGGTCATGTCTACGACATCCTGTGCAACTGGCCCATAAATGACATTAAGGTAATGCATCGATTTGAGTGTTTGGAGAGTTCAGTCATGCACTTTAGAAGTGTACCACCCAGTCATCGCCTAAAGTCACATTTAGCATTTACCTAGTATAGTTCATCAGCATGGATTTTGTTAAATATGTCAATCCCTCCTCTGTCCACTTTCTAGGAAAACGGGCACGAGTCGTCATAAAAGGAAATACGAAGTCGTGATCCAAGTGGTGCCCGATTTCTTTACCACTAGACTGAGTGTCCAACAACCTAACTACTCAACCAACGCTCCTAACCATCGCTCCTACCTGAAAATAATATTTGTTTGTAATATACACTCCACTGGTTCATTAACTATGAAAAGATTAAACAATCATGTAAACACATTTGTGATGTGTTGTCACTGGCAATTGTTGTTTTGTTACTTTTGTAACTGCAGTAGTTTTGCATAAAATCAAGGTCATAGTCATTATGGTGTTTTTATTTTCTTTACTCAGTGAGCTATTTACGAAATACAGAGAAACGTTTTAACAATGCAACATTTTTGAAAGGTCCGCAAAAATTTTAAAATTATATTTTGAATAAGAAAACAAACTTCTATGTATTATTTATGCATGAAACAAACTGCATTCAGAATTTCAGTTTCAAACAACTGCAAATTCGAAGTGCCATTTTCCGGCACACCACGACATATCAAGTGAGTCTAGTAATTATTACTAAAATACCTGTAGGTTTAGTCTCTTATTAAAACAACCCTTTGGAGAACTCTTTGATAATCTCATATAATTTACACTTTAATCCAGGTAAACTCATAATATTCACCAAGTAGCTCTATTTTCTATATACTATTTAGCAATAATTAGCACTGTGCTGCAGAGAATTGTTGTGTTCCAGGCTATAGTTGCAACGGACGGTGAGAGGATCCTAGGGCTCGGAGACCTCGGTGCGTACGGAATGGGAATTCCTATAGGCAAGTTGTCCCTTTACACAGCACTGGCCGGAGTACAGCCACACCAATGTCTACCAATCATGATTGACGTGGGTACAGACAATGAGGTCAGTGAAGTAATCGTTTATGTCTTATTTTTTTTATGAAATTGTTATAATTATTTTAATAGCATTCAGTCTTGCCACCATTAAGTTCACTATCAAAATTTTATGTTCTTTACTGTGACGTTTTGTGTAACATAGCTGAAGTCCCACAAACCTGTTTTTGTAGATTCGTAATATACTGTTGCTTTGCGAGCGACCCTCTAAGTAAATTCAGCATTGACTGAGTTTTCCAAAGTAACTCACTCACAGAAACTGTACTCGACAGTTATTTTGAATGAATACAAAATATGTGAAACACAAGGTTCTAAATTCTTTTTGATGTAAGTGCATGTAAATGTATAACTATATGCGTTCTTTTGATTTAATTCTATTTCAAGAATTTGATAAAAGATCCACTGTATATCGGACTTAAACAGAAACGAGAACGAGGTCCGAACTATGACGCTCTCATAGATGAATTGATGTCTGCTGTAATGAAGAAGTAAGTACAATCATGTCTGCTGTAATGAAGAAGTAATTACAATCATGTCTGCTGTAATGAAGAAGTAATTACAATCATGTCTGCTGTAATGAAGAAGTAAGGACAATCATGTCTGCTGTAATGAAGAAGTAAGGACAATCATGTCTGCTGTAATGAAGAAGTAATTACAATCACGTCGGCTGTAATGAAGGAGTAATTACAATAATGCCTGCTGTAATGAAGGAGTAAGGACAGTCATGTCTGCTGTAATGAAGAAGTAATTACAATCATGTCTGCTGTAATGAAGAAGTAAGTACACTTGTGTCAGTTGTAATGAAGCAGTAAGTACCATCATGTCTGCTGTAATGAAGAAGTAAGTACACTCGTGTCTGCTGTAATGAAGAAGTAAGTACACTCGTGTCTGCTGTAATGAAGAAGTAAGTACACTCGTGTCTGCTGTAATGAAGAAGTAAGTACAATCATGTCTGCTGTAATGAAGAAGTAAGTACACTTGTGTCAGTTGTAATGAAGCAGTAAGTACCATCATGTCTGCTGTAATGAAGAAGTAAGTACACTCGTGTCTGCTGTAATGAAGCAGTAAGTACCATCATGTCTGCTGTAATGAAGAAGTAAGTACACTCGTGTCTGCTGTAATGAAGAAGTAAGTACAATCAGGTCTGCTGTAATGAAGAAGTAAGTACAGTCATGTCTGCTGTAAAGAAGAAGTAAGTACAATCATGTCTGCTGTAATGAAGAAGTAAGTACAATCATGTCTGCTGTAATGAAGAAGTAAGTACAATCATGTCTGCTGTAATGAAGAAGTAAGTACAGTCATGTCTGCTGTAATGAAGAAGTAAGTACAATCATGTCTGCTGTAATGAAGAAGTAAGTACAATCATGTCTGCTGTAATGAAGAAGTAAGTACACTCGTGTCTGCTGTAATGAAGAAGTAAGTACACTCATGTCTGCTGTAAAGAAGAAGTAAGTACAATCATGTCTGCTGTAATGAAGAAGTAAGTACAATCATGTCTGCTGTAATGAAGCAGTAAGGACAGATATGGTTCTACTTTATCATATCTTTAATCGAACTTACCTTAAATCAAACTTATACAATTCTATGATAGTTGCATTTTTGACATAAGGTGGATCTTAAGGTAAAATTCTACCCCCCATTTGTCATTAACTGTGATGGGAGTTGACGGATTTTATCTTACTCCATCGTCAATGTGAATGCTTCTGTTTGAGTTTAAAAGCTTCCCAAATCACTCGTGCCTTTGTAGAGAGTTGCGGCGACTATGGCTGAAATCCACCCCGATACATACAAACGCTTGCCGTCTCTTGGGTCTGTTTTTGTAAATGTTTGTTAATTCAAACCCTATCTTTTGCGGTATTGTTGAAATGCATATTTGCTGTTTCGTGGTGGTTATATTTTAGTGAAACCATCTCTAATTTTATACAACTGTAATGGCATCAACACTTTAAAAGATAAATCTCTGTTTTCAGGTATGGAGGGAACTGCCTTGTGCAGTTTGAAGACTTTGGTAACCATAATGCGTTCAGATTTTTAGAGAAATATAGGAGTTCCTACTGTATGTTTAATGACGATATACAAGGTATGTCTTGATGGCCTAAATTGTAAGATTGTTCCTAAATATAATGAGTTCCCAAAGAAGTAGCAGTAGAGAAAGATGAAAGGGACCGAGTCTACCAGTAAATAAATATTGCACTGACTTAATTAAGTAGAATAGTAAATACTGCCAAGCAGGTGATAATACATGTATAGACCTCTTGTGAATCATATGATTAGACATCTGAGCCGTGTCATGAGAAAACCAACATAGTGGGTTTGCGACCAGCATGGATCCAGACCAGCCTGCGCATCTGCGCAGTCTGGTCAGGATCCATGCTGTTCGCTTTTAAAGCCTATTGGAATTGGAGAAACTGTTAGCGAACAGCATGGATCCTGACCAGACTGCGCGGATGCGCAGGCTGGTCTGGATCCATGCTGGTCGCAAAGCCACTATGTTGGTTTTCTCATGGCACGGCTCATCTTTTGATCTCCTATTCTTTAAGGTTTGAGACCGCGTTTAATATCTCTGTAACTAATACAATAATGCACCTGTTAACCTTTCAATATGATAATTTAAAATATATTATAATGAATTTCAGCAAAACACATGTTTATATACATATACAAAATGCACATATGATAACCTTATTAAACATTTCGTCATACTAGTATGTAAATAAATATAGGGATATTCTCAGAAAATAGCTCAGCTAACCATTTAATATTTTAATAAAATACCCCCCACCCCCACGCTCCCCGAAAAAAACAAGAACAGCTCAAAACTTCACAGACAAGAGATAAAGGCACCTTTCTGACGTAATAGCCAAATGAAACGTTTGTTTTTATCAGATATTTGATATTGTTTTACTTCGTTTATTTCATTTACATTATCTTTGTATTTTTGTACATGTGCAGGTACAGCCGCTGTTACGGTAGCAGGTCTTCTGGCAAGTCTGCAGATCACGGGCAAACCTCTTTGTGACAATGTGTTCCTATTCTATGGAGCCGGAGAGGTAAATCTGTATACTTTAGAATGCTAAATATTCAATTTTCCAGGCCTTTCTTTGTGATAGATTCCATTCAACTGAATTTTTGCTGAGTTGTTTTTTTAGCGGAGAAAGCATACTCACGCTAAATTTTATTACGTTCTGTACGTTTTTCACAGTTACCGAGCAAAAAAAAAAAAAGAAGAAAATTTATGTTTTTAATATCATAGTCTATTACTCAAGAGTGCATTAAATTATCGTGACTGGCTGCGTTAAGCCGGTGTTAGGGGGTATGACTGCCCCCGTGAGGGATGATTTACAAATTTAAACCTACCCCCAATCCACTCTTAAAATCATCTACACTGTTTCTTACTTCTAACACACGCCATACACTCGTTCATGTATTTAGATATCATTCAAGCATGCTTTCATATTAACCAACCCCATCGGCACAAACCCCTGCAATGCAAAGTTTCTGACATCCAGGACATTTAGGAGAAAAAGCAGCTCAAAGACGCTTACTGTCGTTTTGCTGCAGAAAACACTGCTTCGTTCGAATTTGCAAAATTAAAGACACAAAATTTATTAATCAAGGTTTATACAAATATTCGCATCTATTCTTCATAGCTACATGCACATATAGATTGATTTCTCTAAGAATTTGCTTTCGATAATTAAAACTTTGATATCTATACACTTAAGGGTACAGTAAGGGTACATTAAGTACGCAAAAATCGACGGAGCCAAAATTTGAAACTACTCCACTGCTGCCTAATCATTTTACATGAAATAACGAAGTATGTTTAATGAATTACTCTTCTTTGATAGGCTTCTATTGGCATTGCTAAATTGCTCGTTATGGCGTTTGAACACCAAGGACTGACAGAGGAGGACGCATACAACAGGATATGGATGGTTGATTCCAGGGGTCTCATTGTGAAAAATAGACCATCAGGAGGTATAACCGTTGAAAAGGAACCATTTGCACATGCGCATCCACCTATTGAAAAACTAGAAGACGTCGTCAAACAAGTAAAACCAACTGCTATCATAGGTGAGTCAAATGAGGAGAAAACAGAAAAAAAGAATGAATACTGTACTAAAGGTAGTTACAGATAACTAAAGATTGTTAAAAATAAAATGGAGAGCAAGTCATATCAATAGAGCTAGAAATATTATAGATATACAGAAGCGTGTTATTTCAATCATTTTGAGAACATTTTCCATAAAATGTACAACAAATAAATTTGAAACTTATTCTGGAAGCTCACATACTTTTGCGTAATAGTTTCACTGGTTACTATTGTTTCATTAAGTTGTTTTCATTGTCAAAACATTAGAAAGTAAATATTATTTGTTTCAAAGGTGCTGCTGCCCAGCCAGGAACGTTTACAGAAACCATTCTCAAAGATATGGCAACATTCAATGAGCGTCCAATCATATTTGCTCTCAGCAATCCTACTAGTAAAGCAGAGTGCACGGCAGAACAAGCCTATACGGTCACAAAGGTATGTCTACAATAAATATTTGACATGCCACATGTAGAACAAGCCGACACAGCCACAAAAGTATGTCTACAAAACATATGCATGTCCTGCAGAACAGGCCTTAACGCTCACAAAGTTATATCTACAATAAACCTGTATGCCTGGCAGAACAAGCCGACACGGCCACAAAAGTATGTCTACAATGAATATACATGCCCTACAGAACAAGCTAACACATCCACAAACGTATTTCCACAACAAACTTGCATTCCCTGCACAATCATTTTCAGCCACAAACGTATGTCTGCAAAAAGCACTGCAGCACTGCATGCCGTATACAAGCATAAACGGCCACAAAGATAATTATACAAAATGCGCGATTTATTTCATGTCATTGTCTACAAAGTGAACTTAATAGTTAGAGATTGTTATTTTTTTATTTTTTTATCAGGACGATTTTTAGCTCACCAGAACTACGATCAGGGTGAGCAATATATGTAGTGACGCCCTGCGTCAACAGAACAAGCCTGTACACGGTCATGTATAAAGGCACGTCTACAAAAGCTTGAAATACTGTGCAGAATAGATTTACACGGCCTCATAGGTGAATCTACATAAACGTTCATGCTCTGCAGAACAAGCCTAAATGGCAACAAAAGTTATTCATTTCAAATGTGTATTTTATTTACTATTATTTTCTGTCAAGTGTGTGAACTCAGTTTCCATTTATTCCAAATACATCACAGCAGTTAGTGATGTTAACTGTTTAATAAAAGTTCCTGCAACGGACCAAACTGATCGGGACCTTTAGTTTTTATTTCTTGTGCCTACACAACCAAAATTTTCTGTGAAAATGACAATTCCTACATTTTATGAGGAGGTCAGAGGACGCATATAATCTCAATAAATTTAATATATATATCTTTTAGATTGTTATGCTGATATTTAAATTCTTGAATATACTGATTGGTGACTTGCGATCATTACTGAGCTAGTATCAGTAATTATATACAGAAAAAAAAGCTGATATAGATTTTTGAAATTTCAGGGAAAGTGTGTATTTGCCAGTGGAAGTCCGTTTGATCCTGTAACAGTGGATGGCAGAACGTACTATATAGGACAGGGCAATAACGCCTATATATTCCCCGCTGTTGGTCTTGCTACAATCGCCTGTGATATAAGGAGCATTCCGGAAACCATCTTCCTAGAATCTTCAAAAGTAAGTTTATATTAGATTGTTTATTCAAAGCAGACAGTGGGTTTAAGTCATAATTATCCATTTTAATATGCGAAAATACGATCATATTTAACATCACAACTGTTGCATCGTTTTCCACATTTTTGAGTCGTATTATCACACTATTGTGTCTTCAACATAAGATATTACCAAAGTACGATCGGTCTATTTGAATTTTTAACCATGTAATAAACAAATAAATCGTTGTCTTCACAAATTAGCATTAAATAAAAAGAAAATTTGTTTTTCTAGTGTGATATCGAAATAATATAATATCGTCACTGATAAGGGAGACAATTCAATGTTTTCACGAAGCCGAAACAAATATCCTCAATATTGTCTCTCCGACCTAAGGGCGATATTACAAAAGTACGATAGGAGCTATGTTTGGCACTGTAACGTTATCCTGTAAAATTCGTCACACAGTTTAAGGTTAAATTTCAGTCTGAAATGTATCAATATTCTGTTGAAATCATATTGCAGTAACTTAGGAGAAAAGTGATTTAAATAAAATATTTTCTGACGTAGATGTTTATTTTAAGTTCTATCTTAATGCTCATTTTGGTGATACATAGATTATGTTAAAAGCTAATTACAATTGTATGCAAATCTGTTTGAATATTTTTAAATTTGTTTCCTTTGTGCTATTTATTGAAGGCACTGTCAAATATGGTGTCCAAGGAACATTTGGAGGAAGGTCGGGTGTATCCACCATTAGCTGATATATATCAAGTATCAACAGACATAGCGGTACATCTCGCGGAGTATGCGTACAAAGAGAATCTTGCACATCATTTCCCGGAGCCAAAAGACAAACGAAAGTTCATAGAATCTCATCAATATAGTTTAGACTACGAGGAATATATACCTCCGCTGTATGACTGGCCAGGTCATAGCACTAAATTATAATATACGTCATGACGTCATCTGCACGATTATTTTCACATCTGCTTCATTATTTGTTTAGGGCATATGTGACTTGAGTGGTTAAAGAGTTTGTAATTTTCAACTTCTCTAGTAGCGTTGTTATTTGTAAAAAGATGTGATGAAAGCCAAAAAGATGCATCCAGTCTAGGTGAAATATTAAGGTTAAGGGTAGGGTTAGGGTTGATGAACGCCAAGAAGAAGAAGAAGGAGGGTTAGGGTTCACATCGAACACAAAAAATCTAAACATACCATAAAACTGTTTATTCAAACTAAATTGCAAGCTGCGCTATGGCTAACTGATGCAAAACTATGAAATTTGCATCCAAATAGTTTATTTCATCTCTAGAAATGACAGAAGCAAGTGCAAGTACTACAATAGGATTTGAATAGATGTATATTAAATGTCTTTAATGTCACTGACTTCAGATCACTTGCCACCACTCAGTGGAATGGGTTTGAATTCCGCTCCTTCCCCTTAGCACACACACACACACACACACACACACACGCACGCACACACACACATGCACGTACGCACGAACGCACACACAGACGCACACACATACCATTTGTAATGTGGAATTGTTTGTACAAGGTCGACTTTCTGTCAAGATGCACACCAGTGTATTAAATGCCCAAGCTTGACGTTACTCAAAACCAAACAAACAAAAATTATTTGTTTATATATACAGTTGCTATATAGCTTGCTTCAGATTGGTGTTATTTTATTGATGCTATTGACAAATGATATGTGATTTTTGTAAATGTATTTTCAACGTTGTGTTTCCTATACAACATAAATAATTCGGATGAGCTTTTGTTTAATTATTATACACCCAGATACAAAGCACCAAACTCCAACACAGTGTTACTTCCCCTTATCGGTATAGTAGATGAATGTTTGACAGTATTCCTACACAGAGGTTGACTATATTGGAATCCATATCTTCAAACTGATGGGAAGATTTTCATTAAACAGTCATAAAGTTTTTACCGTATGAAGACATCGAACAAAACACATGACCAGGGTCACTTAGTTCAAGGTCAATGTCACACTTTGAGGTAAAATACCAAATAGATGGCCGATCCAGATCTTATAAACCGTTGTAAGGATTTTCATAAAACTATCATCTACTGTTAACCTAATCAAGAATCAAGACGATATGCACACAAAAAATCGATTCAAAATCGGCAAGATAATTAGAAAAATGTCTTGTTTGTTTTGGGTTTAACGCCGTTTTTCAACAGTATTTCAGTCATGTAACGGCGGGCAGTAAGCCTAACCAGTGTTCTTGGATTCTGTAACAGTACAAACCTGTTCTCCGCAAGTAACTCCCAACTTCCCCACATGAATTATCAAAGGTGGATGACGAATGATTTCAGACACAATGTCTTGTATCAAATCGTCACGGAGAACATACGTCCCGCCCGGGGATCGTACTCGCGACCCGGCGATCCGTAGATCAACGCCCCCCCCCCCCCCCCCCCCCGAGAAAAAAGTCTTTAATTAACCTTTTAATTCTATTGTTAATGCTATATATGAATCAGAAGTGATGAAAAATGTGTTACAGAATATTGGCAGTAAAGTATTTGGAGTTTTCAGTTCAAGATATATTGTTTATATTTCATGTATTTACAGGTACACGAGTTTGGTAAAATTATTATAATTATTTGTTTCTCTTTTTTTACGCTCTTTCTTTGGTTTTAAGTCGGGTTTCGGGCCTAAAAACCTATAAAATGCTGTATATGTTTACTACATAAGGCACTATAAATTGACACATAAGACCATGAAGGTGCAATAATTATTTTAGGTTTAAGACCATACAGACATGGTGCTATAGCTTACATTCTATTTACTTAGTTAACTTATAAAGGGACTTATTACGTTAAACTATTCACACAGGCACGAGTTGTAACTCATTTTGATCTAATAGCACCTTTTTGCATTTGCCAAATAACACTTTGATGAAAGAACATACGGGCACTTTTATGCATGTGAAAATATGTGCAGATACTTTGATGAATTAACCATTTCATCTGTCAACAGAAGGTGTTCAATGCCGTATTTTTAAAACAAAGAGAATACAAAATTCAAGTATTTAATTTTATGTCAACCAATGCACTAAGGGGTCGAAATATAGATTTCGCTGTATGACTGCCTCCCTTTTGAACAAATGGATTAATGTAATGAACGAATATGTGTTTTTTTTTATTTTCATGTACGTTATATGTATATTTCATGTACGTTATATGTAGAGACTTGTTCCTGCTCTATGTGATGTTAAGTTATGGTTTAAGCAAACAAGGACCTCTATGCTCATTATTATTCATAACGCATATTAAAGATGTAATAAATCCCTTCATTTTATAGGCATCTTATACCAGGTCGTTCTTAGCTTATATAATATTCTGCATTATATGAGATATTCAAGTATGTTAAGATGTATTTAGCCTACATTTCTCTTGGTGTGCTGGTACAGTATGATGCCCAACGTCTCAAGTACTAATACATAAAGGCCGTTATTCCTAATAAACGCTCCTGTCATATTTTACATACATCTGGTAGACTCGAGAAGTTTTACATTTATTATATACTTTACTACTCAGTATAATATTTTCAAAATTGTAGCGCATTCAAATATCCGGACACGTGCATAGTTACCTGTTATTGGCACACAACGTACTCGTGCTCTTAGGCGGTAATGTTTGGCCTGGCGGTGGTTTTGTTTTGGCAACCATATTCCCGTTTACCCCCGACGGAATTCTGTTTTTAACTATTTTATTGTTAGAACGATTTGGCCATGTGGAAGTTATTCCGCCACGTGCATTATCATATCAGTCTATATATTAATTGGCAGACCTGTAATGACCCCTGGAATAAGGTTTCTTTGTCGTATTGCCTGGTAATGACTCGTTCTTTGTGGAAGCATTCCAAATTTCAGTACGAATTCAGGCGTTTGGTAAGTCAGTAATTTGCTTATTCTTATTGTGCAACATACAGTAATGCATTCATAAGAACAGCTAAAACAGACAAAATACATATTATATAAACAACATACATCTTAACAATATTTTTTCTGCTTTGTTCATATCATATCAAAGCACTTGAAATTCAGGCTTTCCACGACTGGACGTAATTTGCATATTTCCCGATCTCTGAAACGTAAGTCTGCGAGGTTAGCACGTTTTTGATGAAAAAAAAGTAAGTTCACACACACTGAGAATCTCCTTGCACCGAAAGTAAAACGAAACAAAAAAGATTTTCATTGGTAATTGCGCCAGTGGGTACACTAGACTTTCAAATAGTAAATCAAGTGTACTTCTGCTCTTGAAAAACTATAAAACCTGCATGCTACTTGACAATTAAAACTGCATTACTTTAGTTTTTAGCTCACCTGAGCACGAAGTACTCGCAGACTTTAAAAATCTTCCCTTAAGAAACTGCTGGCCCGATTTTAAAATAATTTCACAGAAACGTTTCGTGTTTAATTCTCTACCAATTCCCTTCCAATCATTGTTTCGTCAGACATTGCCTAATTTTCTCTACTGCATATGGCTATATGAAAACTATAAAAATGTTTTACTCTGAAACCGCTCTCTCGATGTCAAAATAAAATTGGCAGCAATGCTCCTTTTTTCAAATAAAAAAGCATTGACTCCACGGGTCATGTCTAATTTTCCCTATATGGTTTTAAAAGAATGTTTGAAAATCTTCTTACAAGCCGCTGGTCTGACTGCAAAATAATTTCACAGCATTGTTCCTTAAATGACCCTCCACCAAATTCCTTCAAATAATTCTGTTTCGTTAAAAAACATAGTCGACTTTGCCGGAGGGGCTAGTTTTCTCTGTTTGACTATATAGAAAATTTAAACATTCTTCCCCTCTGAAACTGCTGGCCCGAATTCAAAATAATTGCACACAGATATTCGTTGGCTAAGTTCCCTCTACCGAATTCATTCAAGCCCCCACCCACATTTATACCACCACATACCCCAAGTCCCGGCCCCATTCTAATACATTTCTTAAGTTTTAGTTCGCTCTGTTTCTTGATATTATCTCTAAGTATGACGTTATCATCCTTCTGCCCTGGTCATCTCTCCTCACCATTCAACAAAAAAATATTATTTCTTCATATTGTGAATTATTATCCGGTGTGTTCGTACATTCACACCAAGCAAACACTGTCATCACGAAACCGTTTGGTCACTGGCGTAGGGTAGCCTCATGATACTGGTGTGGTGGAGGGGGTGCAATTGGGGACCGGCCATCCTTACCTATCCACATTTTCCTAGATTTTTTTTGATAACGAAACAAAACAACAACAACAACAACAAAAATCGTTCTTCCCGTTATTGACAATACATCTCGCACCAAATCCTTATCAGTACATCTAAATGCTGTTACATTAAGTAATAATGCCGGCTGTATCAAAATTGGCAGGGGGGGGGGGGGGGGGGTGTAAAGCATATGCTGCCCTGCCAATTTCAATTTAAAAAATGGGTGGTTTGCAGGCCACGAGCCCCTCCCCCTGCTCATACGCCTATGTTAGTTGAAGTTTTAAAATTTCCTGTAAGAGAACACTGACCCTTCGTATTTCGTATTTCAAAATTATTTCACAAATATTTTCTATGCGTGACCCACTACCAAAATTGTTCAAGAAACCTGTTAATCTCAGGTGAGCAATCTAGGGTCATCATAACCTTCTTGTTTGTGTTTGTAGTAATAAATTTTAAGAACAACGTGTGCAAAAATGGTATAAATACTACCTTGTCTACCGTAGAGAAGCAACCTCAGTTTCTATCTAACTCTGTAGGAGAAACAGCTAACCTAAACATGAATACAAAGGTTGTTCTAGCGCTGGTGCTTTTGGGTCTCATGACATTTGCAGGTGAGTTGATTTATATCATTATATGAAATACTTTTTCAGGATGTTTAAGGTATGAGACTTAAAGAATATCGTTGGCTGAGCGCGAAACTATTGTAAATATATATAAATAACGAACAAGATACAACAGTTTCGCGCTCAGCCCTCGAATGTTATATTATGAACAGTGTCAGTATATATGTATTGAAAAATGGTAAATTTCTTAAGAAACAAACAAAATGTCTCTGACATATACTTTTAATTGTCTTTTACCATGATTTAAAATTAAATGTGCATTTTTAAGTTATGTAATAATTTCTGAATCATTTACTTTAGACACTTTAGATAACGCAAAGAACGTTTTAGATAGTCTGTTTATTGTACTTAGAAATAAATATCACCACCTTGTAAGTCGACAGATATTCCTCAACGAAACACGGTACAACAGCAGTAAGATGTGACAGTAATAAAATTGTTACTTTATTAATCACTTTTTTTATGATTTTTAACATTTCTTTTTAAAATGAACATACGTCGCGTGTTCTTCAGTTTAAAAATTGTTACTTAAGTTATGATAAGTGATAAATGCATACTTGGTAAGTGAAATCCCGTTCATTTTGATTGCCGATACAGAAAAAAAATCATAATGAAAGAATCTCAGGCCACAGTGGTTGAGACTGAAATAAGATGTGAAATCTTTGTAGTTTTCTTTGAAAGAATATTAGTATTTCGAGGGCTCAGTGCGAAACTAGTCTATCTGCTACTGTTTCTATATACACTTAGCATAGTTTCGCTCTGACAGCAACATCTCCAATGGAATTTTTCAGTCATCCATGCGACACCAACTGCTTGTAACTGTACGAGAATATTAAGTCCCGTGTGTGGAACGGACGAAAAAACGTATAATAACGTTTGCCTCGCTGATTGTGCGTAAGTAGGCTTATTTACAGCATATGAGCCGCACCATGCGAAAACCAACATAGAGCATTATCCAGGATCCATGCTATTTGCTTTCAAAGCCTATTGCAATTAGAGAAACCGTAAGCGAACAGCATGGATCCTCAGGCTGGTCCGGATCCATGCTGGTCGCAAATGCACTATGTTGGTTTCTCATGATGCTGCTCAGTATATACTTTTTTTCATTTCTTATTATAGTCAATGTTGGTCAGCAATCATACTAGACAAGTATAGGCAGTTTAAATAACCACAAAGATGGTGGAAACCATGATTTTGTGTTTAAATTGCATTTTTTCCCCTAAAAATCATAGTTTCAGTTTTGATATTAAGCTTAATTCGCAAAATATATCTGTAAAAATAATAGTGATGATGACGATGATGGTTTTACAAAATATATGGTAAGGCGGTGATGATGATGATGATAATGATGTTATTTAATTAGTTAATGGAATTTTTCACAGTAAAATATAACATTATACCGTCTCGTCAAGGCAAGATGGCATAATATATCAACGAAACAAATGGATGTTCAGTAAGTAAAAAAAATCTGACGGGAAATCTTGGCAGCCATTTTGAATTTGGAAAACTGTCAGTCGAGCTACATCTAGTGTTAAAGTGATATAAGAGCACTATATTTCAAGTTTATGAACTTTATTCAATAAGGTTTTCAACAAAAGATGGAACATGGGCAAAATATTTAACATATTTTGAAAATCTCAATTTTTGGCCTAATTATGTCGGCAATCTTGAATTTTGTCGGCCATATTGAATATAGGCTTTCAAAATCTTAATTTTTCGAAAATAAGATATAAATATTTCATTATCAAAACCCATTTTGCCTACTTCCAACATAAAATGTTACTTAAATAATCATTCTAATGAAGTCTTAGAAAATTGGCAGCCATTTTGAATTTCACCGCCTCGATAGCCTAGTGGTAGAGCGTCCGCTTCGAGTGCGGGAGGTCGTGGGTTCGATCCCCGGCCGCATCATACCAAAGACGTGAAAAATGGTACCAGTAGCTTCCTTGCTTGGCGCTCAGCATTAAAAAAAGGTAAACTGGCCTCTTCTCTCATACCCTCGTGGCGATGGATACCATCAGGAATGAGGTGTCGAGAGTGATTAATAAAAGTTGTAGAACTTCCTTCACAATCGACCTAAAATAAATTATGTATAAACTAAATATAAATAAACAAATGAATTAATATTCAATGTGCAACTTGACATAGTTTGCTTTATATTCAGTATGACACGTGTTATTTAATGTCGTCACGGTTCTAAGAAATAGTAATGAAAATTAAGTAAACATTCCTTGATCTTTTTTCAAAACTTAACACAAAAAAATCAAGTTTTTAATCATGGAGTGGTGCATTTTCGTCTCCTCTAAAAAGTTCGCTATGTTTTAATTAAAAAAATTGTGTCAATTTGTGACTATATCTTTGACATTTCTAAAAGTTACCAGAAGTAAAGTTCAATGTATTTGAAAGGCAAAGCCTTATTTTTTAACAAGAAGCAGCGGAGCAATATTTTAAAAGCATAATTATATGTAACAAGGTATTGCAACTTCGCATTTATATTTATACTGGGTATATTTCTAATATAAAGGTTAGCAAAATAAATTATACAATGTTAAGAATAAAAATTAAACATGATCAAAATGACTGCAATATGACATAAATTAGTTAAGTATTAAAATTGAATTTTGCTTTACTTTATCTCCAGAAATATCGATATAAAAGTGTGATGTTTTTTTTTTTAATTTAATGTCAAGCAAATATATATTCAAAGAAAGTTAAGAATATCAATTGGACTAAAACGCTTCGTCTAATCAGTTCTTAGAGCAAAATTTGAGAATGCATGTTCTTTATATTCTCTTTTATCTAGGGTAACCGATACTTTGCTTTCTCTTGCCTCCTACAAGTTTCTTGCATTTCTATTGGTCAATAGACGTCACGTGGAGACAGGATATATTCCATATCCTGCTAGTACATTTCAGATATGAAGTTTGTTTTAAAAAAATGGCTGCCGCTTTGTTAATTTATAAAATATTATATTATAGCATGTAAGTAAGCTCTCGCCTGATATGGATTTCATCGACAGCGTATATCCCATATCCTGTCACCAACAAGCAGTGTAACTAATATTCTTAACAAAAGTGCGCTCATATATTTGGTGTATAATGATAATCATAATATGTATTATCTTTTTTGCAGTGGCTATGCAGTGGCAAGTAACGGCACCTGTCCCGGTGATCCTACTCCAGTAACGTTTTCATAAGGAAGTTGAAAATGAGTGTCAAATTATATATCTTGATTTGTTTGACAACCTCTGGACATTTGTATCTTCTAATTAATATTGTTTCAAAACAATCCTTTTTGATAATAAATAAATAAAAACTTTCGTCGCCATAGCATGAGGCATCGATGGTGTTGCAATGGCGAACCTGTTGTTGTTAAAAAATTATTACATTGAAAAAGTGGTAACAGATCTTCCGTATTTCTGTAAATGTGTAGAATTTTCTTTTCTTAGGAAATTAAATTCTTGATAATTCTGTGTCTGTATTTACTATTTCTGCTTTCCATAATCTGAATAAACCTTTCATTCAAGCTTTTTCATGTTTTTTTTGTTTTTTACCTGAAATGTTTGAGAAAGTATAAATATACTTGCATAAGAATAAGGGCTGTATTCATATCTCTCATTGAGTGCACTGAAATATATGTAAATTGCCTAACGGCAGGAAAGATTCAATTTGTATTTATAAAGGTGAGTGACAGTCTAGTCAACTCCCGAGAGTGAGTGAATGTGAGGGAGGTCCTGGGGACACTTGAGTGTTTCTCAGATATCTTAATGCAGGTTTAGATGATAAATTTTAAACATTTAATTCCTTTTGAAGCAACAAATATGTACTTTCTATTTAAATACTTAGACGACACTTGTAAAATTTCAATTTCAGCTAAAAATAAACTTGCGTTTTTTGAGTATACATTTTATTCTTACACGACTAGCGAATAACCTACATACATGTAGAGCAAAATCTGTCTCGGGTTATTAAGAAATAATACATCTCATCCAGTGATTTGTCGTTGAATAAATCATTGTTTGGAGTTCAGACGCGAAGGAACTATATCAAGAGGGCGCAGCCCGAGTGATATAATAATACACATCTGAACGACAAACAATGATTTATTCAAGAGCAAATCACTAAATGAGATATATTAGTTCGATTCTAACACGTTACCAAGGATTTTTAATACATCCTTGACGACATTCATTAAATATTTGCCCGTTTTCAATCGGTTTCTTTTCCAGCGCGCCGCTATGCCGTTTGACACCATGACGTAATAATTGTGACGTCAGAACAGTGATTTGTTGTATAATAATTCACTGTTTTCTGCCTTCTTTGTTTAATAGGAAAATGAATCGGATCGTGTTAGAATCTGCAATAAACCACTCGCGTGCTATGACGTCATCCGATCCAGGTGCGTAGCACGGTCGTAAAAAGTGATTACCATTTTTTCTTACACTGTTGATACTAATATGTCGTGTTAGAATCGAAATAACAAGTTCCCAAGTGTGATTTGTCGTAGAATAATCCTAGTTTTCCGTTCTTATGCGAAACAATATATCACTCAGATGTAGACTGACGGACGTATAATGATAATATACCGTTATAATCTGTGCACAATAAAACCATTATTCGAGTTGTCCTTCCGAAAGTTAAGACCGCGTGAGGTATATGAATATGAAATTTGAACTCCAATCAAACTCCCGCAATGTGTACTCGAAGTCCACTTGGATGATACCTACCTTATGTTTAATTAAATCAAGTGCAAGTATGAGTAACGGCTATGAATATAGCCCTTACGGCTATGTTAATTATGCTTTCGTTTCCTTAGGCTAAAAGAAAATGAAGTGATTTAGATTACATTATTTTAAAGCAGCATGCCTCCAGATTTGGTTAAAAATAATCTTTCTTACAAATTGAAGTTTTGGTCATATTATGAACATTAGAATATGAATTTTTCAGCGAATGCCGTTATAAGAACGAATTCGTGACCTTGACCGACCCATGCCTCGTGACTTCAGCAAATCAAACTACTTGATAACGCATTATAGATAATTTATCAAAATGAAAGAATTATGCAACACTCTGCCTGATTGGACGAGAGTGTCAATTTGTTTCACTCTGCTGATTTGAGCTACGTTGAGTGAAATGTAAACAAAGCGTTTATCCGAAACGACGCTGTTCACAGTTTTAAAGCTAACTTTCTCTCAGTATATTTAGCAAGAATATTGATATATCTGAAAATGATAAGTAAGTTTAATAAATATGATAAAAACCTGTTCAAATACCAACATATATCAAATTAAAGAAAGAGCTGAATACGGTCTGTGTATCACATGAATAAGGGTGTGATAAGAGTCTTCTATGTAGAGAAGTGCTTTTTAAAAGATTTTCCTTGTTACAATCTGGAGCAATCTTCTTCCCAGTTACAATTGTCGTCTGTATATGAAAAGGTTTCTTGCTTTTGTGACTTATTCAGATTGCATATTAAAATGAATACTTGTTTGCTTTGATATATTTGTTATAAATTATTTAACTGATTTATTATATATGAATATTTTTCTTTAGTATGGTATGCAAATATTGAACTCAGTTGAAATCTGTTTTATCATGTACAGTGTATATGCTATATAATGACTGAATCTCATTACATTGAAATGAAAGTGCGCTGCATACAGTTTATATACGTGATATGACTACGGTCAAACTTTGCTTATGAAACAGAAATATTGAAATAATTACAGTTGTATGTGTCCCTTGACCTTCACTTTTTTATAGGTGTGACGTCATTGTCCAAAGATTCATGAATAGCGAAAATGCATTTGTTAAAGCGGGATCAGTTGGCCTATTTTAGGGGCCGCTAAAGCTAAAAATAAAAAATCCTTTAATTCATTTTTTCTCATGTATTCTCATCAAACTTGATTTGTAGCATCTTTATTAGGCCCGCAGCCAACTTTGTTCAGTTGGGACATTTGACCCCTTTTAGGGGCTGCTAGAGCTAAAACTAGAAATGCCTTTAGACAGCGTCTCATGAACAGCTTGATGGATCTTTGTCATACTTGGTCTGGAGCATCATTATAAGGTCCTCTTCCGAATTTATTTATATAGGAACTTGGGCCCTATTAGGGACCACTATAGCTAAAAGTAGATATGCCTTTCTTCGCATTAACCACTAAAATGTAATGAATTTTTATCAAACTTGGTGTGTAACAATATCGTAAGGTCTCCTGCTATTTTGTTACAAATGGGAATAGGGACCAATTTAGGTAAAAATATAAACGCTTTTAATGACCTCTTCTCATGAACCGCTTGATGGATCTTCATCAAACTACTGCTGTAATTATTCGTCTAAGGATAAATGAAACAAAATTGCAACCCTACGAAACCTTTGTGAAAAATTAAAAGAGAACCATTTAAATTGTTAAAGTGCGGTGTTTAGTTTTGCAATTTGAAAAATGTTAGATGAAAGATGAATGTTAGATGAAAATTTCATAAACTTCTTTCCTTATTACAATTCGCCGACCATCTTTTTTAAAGATATTTCTTGTTGTTTCTAAAATATTTTAAAAGTTCCAAATCAAGAAAAAAAGATGACCGCGCCGGGAATCGAACCCCGGACCGCCGCGGCAATAAAGACATTTTCCCGTCGTCGTAACCAATAGCGCTATAACTGTGAAATTTGTAATACAAATGATATTGAAGATGAATTCCATTTTGTTTTTAAGTGTCCACCATATGAAAGGTTAAGACGATTGTATATTAAAAGTTATTACAGAAATAGACCAAGTATGTTTAAATTTATACAATTATTAAATAGTAGCAGAAAAAATGAAATTGAAATGTTATGCAAATTTATTTATGAAGCAGTGGAACTGCGATACCAGATCATGAATAGTTAGTCCAATAGATGTAATACATGTATATGTGGAATTATGTTCATACAAACTGAAGTTAAACTGTTCCGAACTACTTATAGTGTTCTATAGACTTTAGCCGTTTATTGTTGTTATTAAAGCATAAATGTCATTATATCGTGTTTCAAAACTGCGTAATATTGTAACGCAACATGTTTTTGTAAGGTGTCCATTTTACGTATCGCTACATTATAAAAGTCAGTACCTTAGTTAACTATACATGAATCAGACATAAAGATTCCAAAAATGAGATAAATGCTATGTAAGCATAGAGGTCACATCTATCTACAACGTTGCATAACATGGACATTTTACCGACATGTATGGTTTTGTTGAACCTACGCGCCACTCGGCTTGTATCTTACTCATTTGCATTGTAAACTCTAGTTGTTGTTGTTTTTAGTTAAAAAACTGATGTTAAACAGTTCCGAACTACTTTTTTGTGTAGTGTAATTAGTTTACTCATCTGCATTGTAAGCTCTTGTTGTTGTTTTTCAGTTAAGAAACTGATGTTAAACAGTTCCGAACTACTTTTTGTGTAGCGTAATTAGCTGACCTGCGGCGCATAGGTGCGACATTGAATATTATATAATTAACTGTATAGTACTTGTATGCTATTTAAATGTTAATCCGTCCATCCAAATCCTGAAATATCTTACAAATAATTTATAAATATATGTATATGATTAATGTCAAAATCCGTTATAACTGTATGAATATCATATGTATTTTCATCCATGCAAATATGCTTGTAAATGTATTTATCACGAGGAACTTTTAGTTCAAGTGAAATAAAATTCTGTTCTGTTCTGTTCTGTTCTGCTATAGCTGAAGTAGTGAATAATGACTTCAAGCTATAGATATTTATAATTGGAGTAAAAGCATCACAAACGCCGCGTTTTCGATTTTTATCGTAAAAAGTAGTAAAAACAGCAAATTCTTATGTGTTTCCGTAACATAAAGTTTATCAGTAATTAAGTTTTAAAGCCTTCTTAAGAAATATAGCATTTATTTCAAGATATCTAAAAAAAATTTTTTTTGTCGAACGATCTGGAGGCATGCTGCTTTAATATTCTTAGAGGCACAAACAAAAACAGTTTTGTAATATAAATATGTTGAAAGAATACATTGTCAGAAATAGCTATGTCCCATAATCTGTTAGTGTTATTTTACATGTCAGTGAAATTGAAATTGTATATTTATGTGAAAATTACATTGACATCACTGTCCATGGTCAAACAAAGCTTCAGAATTCAGACTCTCTACAACCCCTAGTAGAATTCAGACTATACAATACCTGGATGAAAAACTTTCCCATTTGGAATCTCAAGAGAGCAATGAGCTGAAACAGCTTGTCAATGGATTTGATTCCAGATGTACCTACTGGAACTGATTAAATATCTCATGACATTAAACTTACGGATTCTACTCTAATCAAACACCATCCATACATACGAAGGTTGGACATCAGCAACAGAATGATGACCCCTAATAGGTCTCACAATGACCTGCAACAGGGAAACTGTTTTTCGTCTATAGCACAACCTATCATATAACCAGAGACATAGATAACAGTTGTTCTATGTATCTGATATAACTTTAAAAGGAGCAACACTGGACCTCTCCTAGGTTTCTTTTTTAAAAGAAGCCTACTTGTTATACATAAGTCCCTATCCGTGACTCTAGTTACCTCCACTGACGGTCCGTCCACAAACTGAAATGAAAGTGATAATTACCCAACGGGTTAGACTAGTAATATATAGGCTCGACAAGAATGGGGAAATACATACAAAAAGGGAGATAACTGAACACTTAAAGTTATGGTTCTTGCTATCAAGACCTCCTCATGCCGCCCCCTATCGTTACGATTGCAGTTAGTCAACACACCATTTAAAACAGGAGGTTGATTAAATAGTATGTTACTATTTTGCTATTATTACTATGTCAAGTTTTATTCACTTTAAGCTTATTGTTAGGACAAAATAGACGGACGGTCGGACAAGCGGAAGGATTGAGGCGATAAAACGATCCGTGAAGTCATTGACAATGAGGTCAAATCGGACGAGATAATCAATATATTTAATAACAATGGTCATAAATATTGAGCAGAAACAATTTTCTATTTTTAGTAAAAAGTGACACTGAACTTGGCCCGAGTGAACCCAAATATATTGTTAACAAGAATTTGCCATATCTATATATGAAGCTTGGCCTTTGTTTTCCCTAATGGTCCCCTTCAAAAGCTGTTCAAAGAATTCAACTCCACACAGAACTCTGGTTGCCAAGGCAACCGGAAAGAAAAAAATAAATATAATCCTCTTGTCCAAAACTGCAAGGTGTAGAGCCTTGATATTTGGCATGAGACATCATCTAATGGTCCGCTATTAAAATAGTTAAAATTATGCCCCAGATGTGAAAAGAGGCCCCGGCCCGGGGGTCCCAAGTTTTACATAGACTTATATAGCAAAAAATTAAAAAATCTTCTTGTCTGAAACCACAAGACCTAGGCCTTTGATATTTGTTATGTATCATTTTCTAGTGGTCCATTACTAAGATTATTCAAATTATGTCCCTGAGGTGAAAAGAGGCCCCACCCAGGGGGTCCCAAGTTTTACAAAGACTTGTATAAGAAAAAATTCTTTAAAAATCTTTTAGCCTAAAACTACAAGGCCTTGGTATGTTGCATTACCTAGTGGTCCTCTACCAAAATTGTTCAAATTATGTCCCTGGGTGTCCCAAGTTTTACCTAGACTTCTTGTCTGCATGTTCAAGGCCTAGGACTTTGATATTTGGTATGTAGCATTGCCTAGTGGTTTTCTAACAAGATTATACAAATTATGCCCCTAGGATTAAAAGAGGCCCCGCCCTTGGGGTAACTTGTCAATGAGCCATATAACAAAAATACTTCACAAATTATTTTATTCCATCAAAGGGAGGTAATTAATAAACAAATGAAATGCATGACAATTATATGATACTGAAGAAACGTATTATGTTGACTGTCAAGTTACTTGAAGATCCATCCAAACAAAGTAGAGATACTGACCCAAAAAAAAAACAAAACCTGTTGTCTTTCACTTCAAAGTGTGACCTTTGAGACAGGGGCCTAAGTCTTGCACATGACATCATCTCATTATAGGGAACATTTGTGTCAAGAAATATTTACATCCCTTGATGAATGGTAGAGTTATGGTCTGGATATGAAACTGATGCTCTAAACCTGTGACCTTGATCTTAGAGCTAGGGGTCTGGGTCTTACACATAACACATCAACTCATTTTTGGAAATATTTGTGCCAAGAAATTTAGCCGAGTCTGACATTGACCTTGGAGCTAGGGATTTGGGTCTTGAGCATGACACATCAATTCATTACATAAATTTGTGGCAAGTAATATCAAAACCCCTTGATGAATGGCATAGTTATGGACCAGACAAGAAACAGAACATGTAATCCTTTAACTTCCTGACCTTCGAGCTAGGGGTCTGGGTCTTGCGCATGACACACTGGCTCATTACGGGAAACATGTGTGCCAAATAATTGCAAAATCCCTTGATGAATGACAGAGAGTTGTCGACTATACACGAAATAAACCCTTTTAACCTTTAACCTGTAAGTGTGACATTGTCCTTGTATCTAGGAGTCTGGATCTTGTACATGACACATTGTCTCACTATGGGGACTATTTCTGCTTAGTTATTTTAAAATATCTTCATGGAAGGCAAAGTTTTGGACTGGACAAGAAACAGACCATGTTCACCTTTGATGTCTAAGTGTGACATTAGCCTTGGAGCTAGGGATCTGGGTCTTAAGCATGACACATCAATTCATTATAGCGAAAATTTGTGCCGAGTTATTTTAAAATCTCTTGATGAATGGTATAGTTATTGACATGACAAGGAAAAGAACATGTTAACATTTAACCTCTAAGACCTAAGACCTTGACTTGGAGCTAGGAGTCTGGATCTTGCACATGATATGTTGTCTCACTATTTGGAACATTTGTCCTTAGCTATTTTAAAATATTTTCATGGATGGCAAAGTTATGGACTGGACAAAGTGTGAAGGATTGACGGAAGGATGCAGCCTATTTCTATGTCCCCCTTTTTCTTTCAAAAAACAAAAGCTATCTACAAACCAAGTAACAATAGGTGTAGAAACCTAAATATCAAGAGGAAACCATTATTGAACTTTTAGTATAGAAACACTGACCTTCGCTATATTGAGTTATTATGGCCTTGACCAAAAATGCAACCATAGCATTGGCTTCTATAAAACAACCTTTTTACCAGGTAAGTTCATTCCTTACTTCCTGAATAAAAGTATTTAGAGTTATGAGAAAAAAAGTTTTCTCTGTTTTCTTTTTTTTTGTAACAATAACCTTGACATTGATCTAATCAGCGCAAAGCACAGGTAAAACTGCCTCAGCAAGTTTCCAAATTTCTTAGTTTGGTTGCAACACCTTATTCTTTAGGGTTGATCCGGGTAAGTACGAACAATAAGGATAGTACGGACGGTATCAATAAAGAAGTAAATAAAAAGCATACCATATATTTACAAGTAACACGCCATATTCTACGTTTAAAACAGAAATAACATGTCATTTGTGGTATGGTAGGATAGTGTTTTACTTGAATGTGACGTACAGAGCATATGACCTTCACTTCCTTCCCGATAATAACAAAAGTTTGTGACGAGGGATAATTCGAAATCAAGAAATACAATCTCATTTCAGGTTAGTATTATTACTTCTCTATCTATATTGTTTATAACATATCGATACAAATATCTCAGTCGTTAATTAAACATCTCTGTTGTTACCAACCAACCAACAACAACTGCAACAGATAATATTGGCAATTTTCATATGTGTCCGTACTTTTTTGACTATTTTAACAGGAAAATTACGAAAATAGAAAAAAATTGAAACTCCACAGTTCGCTCAGTACGACAAAAACGAACATGTTGCAGGCTTGGTTTAATTGAGCCTCTGTTCATGAACGGTAAAGCCCGTCCGCTTAGCTCAGTAGTTAGAGCGTTGGTCTACGGATCGCAGGGGTCGTGAGTTCGATCCTCGGGCGGAGCGTATGTTTTCCGTTACTATTTGATAAACGAAATTGTGTCTGAAATCATTAGTCCTCCACCTCTGATTCATGTGGGGAATATCATGCCCTATATTCTACAAAATATTTATAGGCATATGACGGATATTAATGATTAGCAACAGGGTCAACACCTTACAACGTTCAGTTTGGTGTGTCCTTGTTTTAACAGACTTGTGAATCTCAAAATCTACAATTTCCTTGTAAAAACTGTCATCGTTACTAATATGTTTATCATTTTATCAGCTTATGCTTTTACTAATACTACAAACTGACACTAACATTACTTTAGGTCCTTTAGGTGTTACTTTAGTGTTAACAAGCTTTTCCTTTAATATAACTCGGTGACCTAGTTTTTGACCCCACATGACCCAGATTCAAATTTGATTTAGAGGTTATCAAGGCAAACATTCTGACTAATTCTCATGAGTTTCAAACTTAAAAAGTGGTCTCTAGAGTGTTAACAATATTTTCCTTTGATCTGGCATAGTGATCTAGTTTTTGACCCGATATAACAAAGATTCAAACTTGACCTAGGAATCACCAAGATAAACATTCTGACCAAGTTTTATGAAGATAGGATCATAAATGTGGCCTCTGGAGTGTTAACAAGCTTTTCCTTTGATATGATCGGGTGACCTAATTTTTGATCCAACTTGACCAAGATTCGAACTTGACCTAGAGATCATCAAGGTAAACATTCTTACCAAGTTTCACAAAGACGGGGTCATCAATATGGCCTCTAGAGTGTTAACAAGCTTTTCCTTTAATTTGACCTGGTGACCTAGTTTTTATCCCAGATGACCTAGTATCAAACACCTCCAAGATTTAATTGAGGGTAACATTCTGACCAAGTTTCATTAAATTGGGCCAAAATTGTGACATCTAGAGTGTTACCAGTCAAATTGTTGACGACGGATATATAGGGCAATCACAGAAGCTCACCTTGAGCTCTTTTTGCTCAGCTGAGCTAATAAAATGAGCGATTTTTTGGTGGAGGGGGGGGAGGGGGAGTCGGAGGAGAGAGCTGACAGGGTGAGGGTAAAAAAGTTAACATCTTGATGTTCGATTCCCGAGTTATCGCGGCCTTGAATGAACCCTGTTGACCTTTGAGATAGGGTTCTGGGTTTGTGCAAGACACATCATCTTAATATGGAGAACATTTACGCCAAGTAATAATTAAATACCTTTAAGAATGATTGAGTTTTAGACATACAAGTGTGCCAATGTGACCTTGACTTTGGGATCTGGATTTGCACATGATATGTTGTCTCATCAAGAGATATATTTGTGTTAACTAATATTACAACAAAAGTTCCACCAAGTGGGGCAATATACGCCCGAAGAGTTACATCAGAGGATGGGAGCAAAATTAAAGGAACTTGGCTGTTGTAGCCCAAAGGACAGGAACAACAAAAAAGAAGAAATTCCAAAAAAGTCCACAAAAAATTCCTTACCAGGTACAGGTATGTCAAAATACACCTAAAAATTGGAGGTACCATCCATGTTGTACCACGGAAATGTGGTCTCGGTTTTTCCCTAAGGCCAATAATAAAAAAAGTTTTAAAATAAGCTATTTATAGTAACATAAAAGGGAAGTAATTCATTTTTTTCCTACTGTAAATGAAGTTTCTTTGAAATCCTTCAAGCAGTTCAAGAGTTACAGAGCGGGCACGAAACAAACTGATATGACCTTTGAGCCTAGGTGTGACCTTGACTTTGAAGCGAGACATCCAAAATATACGCTCTGCACGTCGTCTTGGTGTGATGAACATTTGTGTCAAGTTTCTTTGAAATCCTTCAAAGGGTTCGATGGACGCAAGCACGGACAGATGACACCGGGGTATAACATAATGCGTTCCTTTGGGCGTATAAAAATACTATTTTGCATGACAAAGTTACAGACTGGACAGGAAAAAAAACCTTATTGAACTTTGATATCCAAGTGTGACCTTGACCTTTATAAGCTAGGTATCCGGGTTTTGGCCATGGCATGTTGTCCAATTATGGGAAACATTTATGACAAGTTATATTGTAATTTCTTGATGGATGACAGAGTTCTGGACCGGACACGAAAAGGACCCTATTCATGCCATGTTACCATTTGACTGCAAAGTGTGACCTTAAACTTTAAGCTAGGGGTCTGAAGATGTGCATGATACATCTTTCTTATTATGGGTCACATTTGTACCAAGTAATATTAAAATCCTTTTGTGGATTATTTAGGACAGGAAAAAAGCCCTATTGACCCTTTACCAGGGGTGGCAAATTAAATTGTCCGTATTGCCCAGGTTGTCCCAAAGCCTGTCAGACAAGTGAAATTTGACCAGAATTTACTCTATAACTATCATACGGACAAGTACAAAATAGCAATTGACAAAAAAAAAAAACGGAGAAGCAAATCAAAACCTGATTTCGCCACTCCTACCTTTGACCTCCAAGTGTGCGCCTCGACCTTTGGGCTATGTGCGTTTTGCGCATAACATGTCACCTCATCATGGGGAACATTTTTGTCAAGTAATATCAAAATCCCTTGACGAATAATAGAGTTATTGAATGGACACAAAAATGTGGACAGATGGAAAGATGTTCTCTTATGGAATGACGGATGAAAAAGTGTATTCATATAGTCCCAAACAGTAGGGGCTATTTATGTTTCTATACAGATATTACTTTATGTATTGTACTGGTCTCCAGCTTCTACATCTGTAGGGTTACAAGTAAACTTCTTTGGTGCAAAGTTCTACTTTTCACAATCTGAAATTTAAACGAAATGAAACTGTTTTTCGGTATATTTACAATAGATTTTATAGTTCTACAAAGGTACCAATAAGCACCAGCAATAAGACCTCAACTATTTTCCAGCTAATATAAACAAGGAGCAATTCATATCTTTGTAATAAAAAGTGTTTTTTCTTCTATGATACTCATTACGGAAGATTACTTTATCATTACTGGTTCAAATTCATTGCAGATCAAACAGCATGATATTCCCCAAAATAAGTCACTTCATTTTCAAGAATGAATGACTTCAAAACACATGTGACTGAGTATTGCAACTTAGTAATACAGAGGTCAAACAATTATACTTGACCTTCAATAGTGACAAACGGACCTTTGACTGACAACCATGGGTCATGTGCACGACACTTAGTCTAATCATTGGAAACATTTCTGTGTAGTACTAAAAATCACTCAATACAATTCAAAGTAATGGTGCAGAAACATTTTTACTTGACCTTGAACAGTGACTTTGACCTTTAGGTAATCACCCCTTTTCATGGTTAATGGTACAGTCCAAATTTAAAGATAGACAAGGTCGTTATAGTTATTAGCATGGTAAGGGTTAACTGACAAGCATAGATCATGCATTGACACAGTGTCTCATCATGGTGAACATTTGTGTGTAGCATGGAGATATAATACATCAATGCATATAGAAGTTATGGAGCAGAAAGAATTTTTACTTGACCTTCAACAGTGACCTTGACCTTTGACCTACAAGCAAAAGTCATGTACATGCTTAATCTACATATTGTCCTCTATTCACATACTAAGTTTTATTAACCTAGCTTGAATATACTATTTGAGTTATTACAGGATCTAGCTTTGTGGCTGGACAGACGGACTGACAGACAGAGGGCATTCCTATAGTCCCCTCCGGTGTTCCACTGGAAGGGAACTAGTAAAGATTTTATTTAGTTTATACTCATTCTTTTAGCTTGTGATGAAAGCTTCAAGCGTATTTAAACTCGACTCTTTAAGTCTGTTTCCTTTATAAACCAGTAATCGTGTCATACGAGGAACTGTTGTGGCCCCAGTGGGGCAAAAACCCATGACTACTGCTTAGAGTGGTCAACCCCTTAACTGCTAGACCACAACTACCTTGATAAGATGTTGGAATTTAATTTTGTTCATTGATACAACAAGGAAATCAATGGAAATAAGTCATCCATGATCATCAACTGATTTCACAGTATAATACCTTGCATTATTGTGGCTTAAACCCAACAAACATGAAAACAAATTGCCTGGTTTGAGACCCAAACTTTCTCTTGCATTAGGATAAATTAATCCTGATATTTTAGTGACTGAACTTTTTTATTCATATAACTTAATCAGATGATAACATCTGGTACGACTATTCATGAAATTAAAACTTATCTAAAAGTAAACAGTTAATATCTTATCTAAACAGGCTATCATAATATCACGATCTGTCTGAAAGATAGCAGGTAAACCAACATAAGGTTGTGCAGGTATTGTAAGGTATGGTAACAAGTGGTTATATTTAACAGGTATAAAAAAAAGTAGTCGCAACTTGACCGCGATGGTTGACCTTAGGCTGATTATTCATATCGACTATTTCATTGTAGAAATTAAGGATGCTTAGGGTAGCCGTGTATATTTATATGGAATTAGTTTGTATACATTGCAGTATCAAAGTATATATACTTACATTTGATCAGTTAAAACTTTCCAATACACTAATTTATATTTACACAAATTTATATTTCCTTTTTCTCGTGCAGATCGTGTTATACGTACACTCCTTTTCAATAATAGGTTGTGCCTCATTATGTATTATAATGCAAAGGTCAACCATCGGGGTCAAGTTGCGTCCACTATATAGGAGAGATCGCCGTGACGTCACGCGTTAACACCTGTTTATCTGGTGGTTGGCAAAACAAATGTTTTTAACACCATTTGCGTATTGAATCAGAATTTTTAATTTTTAATAACTTTTTTGCTCATTTATGGATTTTAAAAATTCAAAAAGATTTGAAATACTAACAATCTTCATATTTTTGTATCCAAATATCTTTTTTCAATGAATAACCGTTTTAAATGACATATAATTTTAAAAGCGGCGTAGTGATTTTCACAACCTTTAGTAAAACAGTGTAAGTTAAGCGTTCATAATTAATCCATTTTATTTCGAAATAACAATTAAAAGTAATCAATAAATTGCTTGTTTTATAAATGTATTTATTTGCGGTGCATACACCGTGTCTTTCCTTATATGGTAAATACTATTGATAACACGGATTAGTAGTTTTGGCGCTTATTATGCACGAGGTAATGTGTAAAAGTAATATAGTCATTCGAGGCTTTACGTTCAAGCCGTCCACTAGTGAAATTTTTGGTTTGGACTTCGAAATCATGTCTCAGGAGCTTGACGACATGAAAGCTTACTTCGATAGGAAGTTTACAGAAATAAAAAGGGATTTTTCCACGACGCAGTCTGTTGTGAAACCTGCAACTTTGAAATCTAAAGGCTTACAAGATCAACTTGACTTTAACTGTGAGTTACTTTCTCTCGTTCAGAAACTCGAGTGTCTTACAAATCCTTTAGAGAACTGTGATATTTCTGACATTTGTGTTCAAATCAGCAAGAAGCTGAATCGACGTATTAAACTGATAAAATTGGCTGATAAATCCCCGGCCAGCTGGCTCGTGGTCAAAGAATACGAACAAGACGACTTGGCAAGCGACGACGAAGACAGCAGAAAAATCAAAAAAGCGGAGAAGTCAGCTCTCGCAATTTTGAAAGAACGAGATGAAAAGAGAAAGTCGCTCAACAAGGATAACTATACTTCACGTTATTCTCCTTATCACATTCCTGGGGTATTTGGAAACGTCAATTAATACGCTATGGCAACACAAGCTCAAGGGTACAACAATTTTCGTCCCTACACGTTCAACAACCAGTGGCGTCAGAGATTCTTCAGTCCAAGGCCAACCGATCAATGCTTTGCTTGCGGCAAGTTCGGACACTACCGTTCCAACTGTCCACACAATGTCTTCAACCAGAAGGTCGGTGGAGCTCCAGCCTTTACCAGTACATTCCCAGGAGAAACTGACCAAAAGAAGCAGTGAAACTGTAACTTCCCAGAATCCTGTCATCACGGACTTGAAAGTTGAGTATAATTTGAATTTTGTTCCATTTTATCAGATTTACAATGAACAAAAATCCTAATTTGAATTCAAAGAAAATCAGTTTTCTCCAAACATTTCCGTAAAGGGCAGATTGAAACAAAATTTTGATTTTTGGGAGTACATTGGCGCAAATGATTATGTAAAAAGTGTAATAAAAAACGGTTACACTATTCCTTTTATCCACACTCCTGATTCAATATGTCTTAAAAACAACAAATCCGCTTTGGTAAACATGCCTTTCGTGTTAACATCAGTTTCAGAATTAGTAAATTCAGGCAGAGTACTAGAAGTGCCTTTTCAACCACTAGTAGTAAACCCCCTTACAGTATCTGTTAGTCGCTCAGGCAAGAAAAGGCTAATCTTAGATTTAAGGCACGTCAATAAGTACATTTGGAAAGAAAAGATGCGGTTTGAGGATATTAAGTTAGGTTTAGACTACGTTGAAAAAGGCGGTTACATGTTCAAATTTGACTTGACCTCGGGATATCACCATATAGACATTTCCCCAGAACACCAAACATTTTTAGGGTTTTCCCTTAAACAGGGTACTGAAATAAAATACTACGTTTTTACAGTGCTCCCGTTTGGTTTAAGTTCCTCTGGTTTCATTTTTACCAAAGTTTTGAGAGAACTTGTAAAATATTGGCGTAACCGAGGAATCAAAATCATCGTTTACTTAGACGATGGTTGGTCAGTTAATTCTTCATTTTATCAGACTTTAGCGGATTCTGATTTTGTGAGGACTTCTTTGGATAAATCCGGTTTCATGGCCAATAATGAAAAGTCTGTTTGGGTTCCTGAACAATTTTTAATATGGCTAGGTCATTTCTTTGATCTTAAAACAGGGGTTTTAAAAATTACCAAAGAACGAGTTGATAATCTAAAACGGGCGATTTCGGTTACAAAATCCCAAAAATGTGTCCCAGTACGCCACCTAGCGAAAATAACAGGTATGATAGCCTCAATGCATTTTGTCCTAGGGCAGCTTGTCCGCCTAATGACCAGGTTCTTGTATGCAAGGGTAATGAGCAGTAGTCACTGGGATTCTTCTTGTAGTATTTTAGAAGGAAGTCAAGAATGGACTGAATTATCTTTCTGGGCAGACAATATTGATTTTCTGAACGAAAAACAATTGTTTCCTGTCTCTCCGGCACAAGAGGCATTTTCTACATTTTCAGACGCAAGTGATGTTGCATGTGCAGCATATTCTCCTAGTTTTTCTGGCTGCATTTCGCACAAAACATGGTCAGATGTTGAAAAATTAAAAAGTTCTACCTGGCGAGAATTAAAATGCATAGAATGGGGTATCCGGGCTTTGTCACACTTTTTAACGAACAAGAGTGTTCAGTGGTTTACAGACAATAAAAACTGCGAAGTTATCGTTCAAGCCGGAAGTTCCAAACAAGATTTACATTCTTTAGCCTGAAACATTTTCAATTTTTGCTCTCAGAACAGAATAAATTTGTCTGTGTTATGGATCCCCCGGACAGAGAATGATCTCGCGGACTTTTATTCCCGTCTTATTGACGAAGATGATTGGTGCGTTTCAGATGATTTCTTTAATTTCATAAATTCGTTATGGGGACCGTTTACAATAGACAGATTCGCAAATAGTAACAACAGAAAAATTGTTAGGTTTAATTCTAAGTTTTGGAACCCAGGAAGTGACGCGATTGACGCCTTATCTCAAAACTGGGCTGGGGAAAACAACTGGCTAGTTCCCCCCGTATGCTTAGCATGCAAATGCATCTTACATTTAATTCATTGTAAAGCAATCGGCACGTTGATAGTGCCGAAATGGCCTTCAGCCGCCTTCTGGCCTTTGATTTTTGCAGACGAGGCGTACACGTGGAGGGGTTATGTGTTAGATGCGTTAGAATTCAAAAATTCAGAAATAATCGTCCCGGGAAACAATAAAAAATCTCTTTTCGGATCCGGTGTAATGAAGTATTTCGACCCCCATAGAATAACGACCCCCGGTCATTATTCTATAGAAAATGTGACTCCTTTCCTGTAAAATATTGACTCCCCTTATAAAAAACTGACTCCCTTTGAAAACTCTATAGAATAACGACCCCCGGTCATTATTCTATAGAAAAACTGACCCCTCCAAGTAAAATACTGACTCCCTAAAGATGACTCCCTTCGAATCTCATAGAATAACGACCCCGGTTATTATTCTATAGAAAAAGTGACTCCTTCCATGTAAAATACTCACTGCCGAAATTACTACATTCGAACTGTCATACAATATCGATTCCCGGACATTATTCTATTTAAAAAAGTTACTCTTTCCGTGTAAAACACCGGCTCCTAAAAAGACTTTCGACGATAATATCTATTAAAAAGTGATCCCCACCAAACCTAACCGACAATTTTACTAGATCTACAACTCTAATACCCTCCATTGCCAATAGTTAACATTTTGATTGTACTACTACTACTGGTGCCGTTACTTCTATTGCTATTACTACAGGTACTTCTTCTTCTTCTTCTACTACTACTACTACTTCTACTACTACTACTACAACTGCTACTACTGATACTACTGATACTACTATACCTGCTTCCACTAATACGTCTTGTACATCTACCTCTTCTTCTCCTACTGCTGTTGTTGCTGTCACTTATTCCTCAGCTGCTGCTGCTGCTGCTACTGCAGCTGCCACTACCACTGCCACTACTACTACTACTACTACTATTACTTTCTATTGTTGCCGCTACCGTACTTTACTGCCACTGCTAAGTATTGCAACTTCTATTAATACTAAGTTCTATGCTAGCAGTTTCTTGTGCAGTTTTCTTCTGAAGAATTACTTCATACCGAAGTTTGCAGGAATTATTGACACTGGTGTGTTTTGTGAACGTATTGTGAATTGTTATTTTCCTGAAAAAAATGTATACACCAAGATACAGCGTCTAGAAATAGAACCCCCTTTCCCGTTGCGGAATGCTCTGATTTCTGTGTCAAGTGATGGTATCTGGAGCTAATGGTCAAACGGAAGGACGGACGGACGGACGGACAAGGGCAAATCTATATGCCCCCCTCCCCCGAGTGGGAGCATAAAATGCAGCAATTAGGCCTTAGATACATGAGTTATCACTAAATTTGACCAAATGACCGGGGGTCGTTTTTTTATGGGAGTCAATATTCTTCGTGAGGTTCAGTTTACTTCACGTGGGGGAGTCATAGTACTATGATCTGGAGGTCATAATACTATGACCGGGGGTCACTTTTTCTATAGAATAATGACCGGGGGGTCATTATTCTATGGGGGTCGAAATACTTCATTACACCGGCTGTTTCAATGGATCCGTTTTAGCTGTCAGATTTGACGCACGTGTTTAAACACTGGGTTATTTTTGTTCTATTTTTAACCTGGTATTTTCTATAAATACAGACAACGCATGAGTTTTTCACATAGCGGGTTATTTATAGCCTATAGGTGGTTTTCCACAGCACGCTTTTTTGTTTGACTTCAGTAAGTTGTTATTAGAGCCATAGTGTGCACAATGAATCATGCATATATAGTGTTAGATTATTAAAATTACTTACCTGAATCCAAGGACCTGCTTAAAAAAAAAAAAAAAAGTAAACCATTGTAAAGATGATGATTATAGAGACATGGAAAAGATAAGTTATAGAAAAGAAAAGATGAGATATAGAAAAGATGAGAAATAGAAAAGAAAAGATGAGATATAGAAAAGAAAAGATGAGATATATAAAAGATGATGATTATAGAAATATAGAAAAAATGAAGATATAGAAAAGATGAGATATAAAAAGATATATAGAAAAGAGGAGATATAGAAAAGATGAGATACAGAAAAGATGAGATGTAGAAAAGATGAGATTATAGAGATATATAAAAAGATGATTATAGAGATATAGAAAATAGAACAGGCATAGGTATTATGCCATGTGATATATACAAAAAAAAAAAAAAAAAAAAAAAAAACGAAAGCAGGTCATTGGAGTCAGTTTTATCATTATTTTCCAAAAACTCCTATTTTTATCAGTTATTTTACTTTTTTCAGATGTTTTCAAATTTGGTATTTGGAAAGATCTCCAACATTTAACCGAAGAAAATCCGAATCTCAAACACCTGGCAGATATTTTACTTGATACTGGTCCAGTGCCTAAATCCGGACACTTTTGGTGGTTTTATGACCATAACTTTGCACCCCGAAACCGCACGTGCATCACATTTCAAATGTATAATTTTAGGTTCTTTATAAATCTCTATGCTAAAAAACAAAATCGTATATTGCTGATTTCATCATAAAAAAGTCATCCGAAGTGGGCTAGTAAAAGCTGTCAAAATCGACCTTCAGAGTGCTTAAATATTCGGACACTATTTCGGTATGAAATGCAATGAATCAGTGCTCCAAAAAATAAAAATGAACACGATTTTGTTTGCAACAAAGCAGTCAGATTCAGTCCTGTAAATTTTGTATACAGACATCTCCGTTCGATTGAAGTTTTATTACCTGTTAATCACGTGATCATTCTAATTTAATGTATAACTGCCAAATATAACAATAATATAATACGCAATAAAATCTATCTTAGCGAAAATTAATGTTTACACATGTGCAGATTCTGTTGATGTCGTTATACTCTTTGACGCAACTATGCACTATAATGACGCCGCGCCGATTTTATCTTATGAATTGCTTCCCTTGTCTGCAACTGAATGCTGGCATTTCCTTCTCTATTGAATTAATTATTATATAACAGAAATCGGTTAAATTTCTTATATAAATACTGAGGGTAGTACAGAAATGTAAAACATGTTTTACATCAGTTTTGATCAACTAAGAAAAAGAGTCGTCTGCAACAGGAATAATTGTTTTCTCATTAAATTATTACATCGTCGCACCTCAAATAACTAGCGTGCGCTGTATGACGTCATCCCCCGCAACACACAATGTTTACTTTTAGCGGTGCGGATATTTGAAGGTAATTTTCTCGGGAAATATTTACATTAATTCACACACAGTTGTTGACAACTGGTCATCAAAGCGTTCGTCTGAGTCGATCATGTTCATTCCAGTAAAAAATCACGACCGTAAAGCGTTTTTTAATGGTGTCCGAATTATTAAGCACTGTCCGAATTTAGGCACTGGACCAGTACAGTGTTACAAAGCAAATCTGATAATACCAGAAAACAATATGCATGTTATTTTAAAAAATGGATTTCATGGTGCAGTCAAATGAATATTACTAAAGTATTTCCAGCATTAGAATTTCATATTGCTTTGTATTTGGTCTCATTAATTCAGAAAGAGAGCTCCATTTCAGTCATAGAACATAGTTTCTACGCGTTGAAGTGGGCACACGACTTTACTGAAACAAAAATTCCGTGCGAATCCAAAACAGTCATTTCAGTTTTAAATGCTGCTAAAAAGCTGTGTGGAGCACCTACAGAAAAGAAAAAGCCTCTAACCTCTGACGTCATTTTGAAAATGTTTATCTTATATCCACCCGACGCCGTTGATTTATACAGATTAAGAACATTAACTTTTATTGTCATAGGTTTCGCCGGATTTCTCCGCATATCAGAATTAAGCAACCTGAAATGCTCAGACGTTACATTCAAAGACGATTATTTCGAATTATTAATTCGATCTAGCAAAATGGATCAAACAAAGAAAGGACAGAATGTAATAATCTCAAAAACAGGAAATATTACTTGTCCGTACAATACTTTAAGTCTTTATTTTCAAAAGGGAAATATTAATACCGTTGATGATGTTCACCTTTTTCGCCATTTATCTTTACATAAAAGCAAAAACTGTTATTTATTCAAAGAGAAAGGCTGTCTATCATATACAAGGTTCAGGGAGTTACTAAGGGAGATTTTGTCAGATTTAGGTTTGAATCCAGATGAATATGGAACACATAGCTTAAGACGAGGTGGCGCTACTGTTAGCGCAATGAACAATATTTCGGATAGACTTTTCAAAAAACACGGAAGATGGCAAAGTGAGAAGGCAAAAGACGGTTATGTTGTCGAAAATATTTCGGAAAAATTATCTGTTACAAAAAATTTAGGAGTGTAGATTCATAACACATTTCCTGATGAACGTTATGTAATGTTATATGATGACCGTGTACATGACCTCAGGGAAATACATTGTTATGATTGCTTTTGCCGTAATTGTGTTTATTAGTTTAAAACTTACTCTGATTCATTTTTGAATTGTTGTGCATTTTTGTTCCCGTTCTTTATTTTTTTCGACGGCTTAACGGCATGCCCCTAACCTTAGACTTTTTGTTGTGTTGTTTTTATTTTAAGGTTATGAACTTAGGTTAAGGTGTATGTTTGGAGATAATAAATGATGTATGCTCGTTTGAGAGAATCGAATTAGAGCATAAATGTATTTATTTGCGGTGCATACACCGTGTCTTTCCTTATATGGTAAATACTATTGATAACACGGATTAGTAGTTTTGGCGCTTATTATGCACGAGGTAATGTGTAAAAGTAATATAGTCATTCGAGGCTTTACGTTTAAGCCGTCCACTAGTGAAATTTCCGAAAATATTAGCATATTTTCGATTACTTTTAAACCTTTATAAGTTTTTCTATCTGGCAGTTATATTAGTGAACAGAATTTCATAATTGTGTTGGTATTTCTAAATCTTTTACCTAAATGTTAAATGTTAGTATTACACCGATCTTTGATATATCGTTTTGTTTATTTCAGATTCCTCGCACAGTATTTTACACGGACATTACAAACATAATAGACTCTTTGAAGAATGAAGTTCATTGTAATGATAACTTTATTTTCAGCAGCATGTGATTCTGTTTAAAATTTAAAGTGTTCAATTTTTGTAACTCGAATACTTACCTAATAAGATAAGAGATTTAGAATCAAAATTGGGGTAACTGTCAGGTAGGCGATTGAAACAGCCGCTGATCTAGAGCCTCGGAGTTTCCTACCTCCCCCTCCCACGTAGGAGTTAGGGTTAGGTAGCCCGCTCGCAGCACATCTGACTTTGGCTTTTCCAAAACTGTCTTAAATGTACTAAAGTATAAATATCTTCTGCCAGTATTTACTGGCAAAAAATTGCATTTCGGTGATTTCGTATTTCTGGGGTGTAAAACATAAAAGTGCTGATTGTGTGATTATTGACAGTTATTATAGATTTGAGTAGATTAAAATGGTTTGTGAAAGGGAACCTTAATAAACGGGACGGCTTAACGGCATGCCCCTAACCTTAGACTTTTTGTTGTGTTGTTTTTATTTTAAGGTTATGAACTTAGGTTAAGGTGTATGTTTGGAGATAATAAATGATTTATGCTCGTTTGAGAGAATCGAATTAGAGCATAACCTTTCCATTGATCAAAAAATTATTTATGTAATTTGTGTTTTAAGAAAGTTTAGACCGTTAGAAAAGCATCACTGTTTACAAAAAACATGGACGATCTGCTTCTGCCCACCCGATCACTGTCTTATCAGTTCTAAAAATAGAAAATACACCGGATTTGTATACAAACACGATCTCTCCTATAAAATATAAATTATTATATTGATTTTTCCTGTCATTCAAGAAGGAAGTTATGCTTTATAAAGTGATAAAATGGCGACTAAAGAAAACATAGACGCGTCAGATGAAATAATAACAGTAAAGTGTTGTGTATGCACCAAGAAAAACATAACAAGAGATGCTGAAAAGTATTGTGTAGAATGTAAGGATTATTACTGTATACCATGTACAGACTCGCACAAAATGTTTCCTGCTATGAGTGGTCACCAGATCTTGGATAAAGCTGACTTCAGCTCCCATGGTTTACAGGTAGCTGAGCTGCCAAGTTACCCTACAGAGAGATGTTCTACACACAAGGCAAAATTACTGGACATGTTCTGTGCCAACCATAATGAAGTTGTTTGTGCTAGCTGTGTAGCTATACATCACAGGTAACATTGATCAGTTCATTGACAAGTTCATTTTTTGGTATATTTACCGATGGCAGATATGCAAAAATTGAATTCAACAACTTCTATCATGATATTTGTCATTTTCATGCTATAACATGACTATAACTGAATAAACTGATTCATCTGGTTTACTGAAAGTGTTTTATTATATGACATTAGAAAATAGTTTTCAAAGATTTATTTTAATTTTAATTTTACTTCACTCAGCAGAGCTGAATATAGACCAGTCATACAGCACAGACTATGAACCGGAGATTTATATTTTGTATCCTGTTAACTTTATTGCAAATAAACTTCCATAATTTTTTTCTTGAACTTTCTAGCCATGACTTAAAAACAACTAAACTTTATTTTAGATTCAGATGTACATAATATCTAATATGAACGTACACATATAATTTATCTATTACATCATTTCATAATGAAATGGAGAAACAATACACAAATTGCAGTCAACTATTTTCCCTTTTTAACAAAAAAAAACAAAACAAAAAAACAAAAGAACACAACAAAACTGTTATAATGTTGTGCTTGATCTTTCGTTGGTGAAATGGGTAAATTTTCAATGAACCATCCAAAAAACATAAAGAGCAAATACTGGTATGTTTGTTTTCTGTGAAAACTAAATAATATTATGTTTTCGAACTTTGTTAATCTTTCTTGTTGTCATTCTCACAAGAACTACTTTTGATTTAAAATGTTCAAGGAAAAGATACATTTTTACTTTTTCAGAGCATGCCAAGAGATACGATCAATTCCAGAGGACAATGAAAATTTGTACAGGGAATCAAGTTTAAGAGAAACTAAAACAATAGTGAACGCCATGAAGAAAACCATGGAGGATATAAAGAAGTCAAAAGAGCAACTATTAAGAGAGCTGAAGAAACACAAGAATAAGGCAACTGATTCAATTAGGAAATTCAGGAAGGAAATGGAAGCTGTGCTTGAGAAACTTGAAAAGGAATCCATAAAGGAGGTTGAAGCAGAGTATGAAAAAATGAAAGTATATTACACAAACAAATCAAGGAAGCAGAGGAATTCAATGTGAACCTTGTACAATACTACAAGAAACTGGAGAGTTCTGCTGGAAATAAAGCGCAGGAGTTTGTCTGTGTTAAACAGACTGAGAAAACTATTCGTAAAGCTGAAAAAGCTGAACAAATTATGAGAAAAGAACCAGATGTGGAAATAGGATTTCAACCTGATGTAAAAATAAATTCTTTTCTAAAACAATTACAGACGCTCGGTAAGATCTCAATTACAAGTACAAAACTCAAACTAAAAACAACATTGTACACAAAGAGAGCAGAGAATGAAATTAATGTGAAATTGACAACAGACAGATGTCGCTGCTATATTTCTGGTTCCTGTTTCATTTCAGATGGCAGCCTACTACTGGCAGACTCCAACAACAATAGACTGAAACATGTAAATATTTCCACAGCTACTGTTAAGGATCATCTAGATCTTGATGCTGTACCAAATGTTGTCTGTCAGATCAGTGATGATGAAGCTGCAGTCAGTCTTAGTAACAACACCATCCAGTTTGTATCACTGGTTGATAAGATGGCTACCACAAGGCAACTGAAACTGCATCATACCTGTTTTGGTCTGGCCTACATGAATGGCAGACTGTTTATATCTGATTTTTGTTCCGCAGTTTATATTCATGATATGACTGGTACCATGCTCCACAAAATCACAGCAGACAGATCAGGCAATGAAATGTTTAGCTCCAGCAGACATATCAGTCTCAGCACTAACAGAGACAGGGTGTATATAGCTGATGAGGATAAAGGTGTGATCACACTAGACACACAGGGAAATTATGTATCAACATTTACAGATCCTGATGTAGTTTACTCTTGGTCAGTATGCACTGATGGAAGAGGAAACATATTTATCAGTTCAGCTGAATCAGACATTGTCCAGATAAGTGAGGAAACTAACAGGAAGTTAGGTGTACTCACAGATATGATGGAATCTTTATCTGCTTCATTTGACCCACAGCAGAACAACCTTGCTCTAACTTTTATCAGTGATACTGTAAAAATCTTTCAACTAGAATAATTTAATCATATCATCTCTTCTGAACAATGAGTGTTCTGCAGATTAAATTTGTTCCATTTTATATCTTACTAACATACATCAAACTGTCTTGCAACATCTATGCATAATGTATCTTAAACGAAGGTATAACAGTATGCTATTTACCTTATCCGTATTATAGTTAGTTGGATAAATAAAACACAAATCTAATTGGTCAACTACTAACCACAGGCAATCATTCTTAGAAATCTGTTATTGTGAGACCATGCATTCTCTAGTTATTGATGGAAACAAACTGTCTGTCAGATAGACAGTAGACTATGTAAGTTTTTGACCCCACATGACCCAGATTCGAACTTGACCTAGAGGTCATTAAAACAACCTATCCGACCAATTCTCGGGAGTTTCAAAAATGACTCTAGAGTGTTAACAAGATTTTCCTTTGATCCCACATGACCCAGTTGCAAACCTGACCTAGAGATCATCAAGGCAAACATTTCGCCCAAGTTTCATAAAGATTGGGCCACAACTGCGGCCTCTAGAGTGTTAACAAGGCAAATGTTGACGGACAACGCATGATGGACGACGCACGACACTGGACAATGACTGGTCACAATGAATCACCTTCAGCACTTCATGCTCAGGTGAACTAAAAAGGGTGATAATTAAAAAAGGGGGCGGACCAACTAGAGTTACTTCTCACTCTGTTATTATGTAAAGTATGAAGTCAATACTTTACACAGTATTTAAGTTATGCCCCAGACAAGGTTTTCAAAAAACGGAGATAATTCAACAATATGACCTTTTAGAGTTATGGTTCTTTGTCACTGCACTTTCTTTCAATGAGCTCTATCACTGTATAAAGTTACAATTTGGTATCTTCAACACTTTTTGAGTTATCCTCCAGACAAGAGGTGTGATGGATGGACAGACGGGCGGACGAGGTGGCAACTATATGCCCGCCCCACCCCCATTCAGGAAGCATACACAAGAGCTGTCACAGGAGACAGCAAGCGCCACTATTTTGATGCTGAATAGTGAAACTGGGCACATCTGAGGAAGCTGGAGCTATCACTGGAGTTATTCGACGCCAGTGCGGATGAAGATATTGGACAATAGCTCGAGTCTGTGTCAAAAGTATTAATAAGTAATCAGAAAGATAAAGCATCAAAATTAACCTAAAATTCTATGCATAATGGGGGCATAATTCATAAAATATTTGTGCAAGAGTTATGACCCCTTGTGTTAAATGATGCGGGTGATGATGTGGAACAACTACTTTAATCAAGTTTAAATCAAATCCATGGCATTTAGTAATAACTGAGATAGTGACAGTGCATCAAAACTTTAACCTGAAATTCTAAGTAAAATGGATGGATAACTCATGAAATACTGGAGCAAGAGTTATTGTCCTTGTGTCATCTGATGTTAGCAATGATGTTGAACAACTATTTTAAGTTTCAATGGAATCCTCTCTGTCATAACAGAGATATAGTGAAAATGCATTAAAATTAAAAGTTTAAACAAGGCAGTCTTAAAGACAGCTATATCTCCCGCCGCTGTTATAGATAGTGAAAGGCTTGATGGTATTGGGTAGACCCATTGACATTGTTAAGTATATTTTATACGTTTTTTTTTAGTTCTGGACATCGTCTTGATAAGAGAAATATTACAGCCAAGTCATATTAAATCCTTCAAGGGGCTTAGGAGATACAGAGTGGACACAAAATGGAAGGCTCAAACCTGGGACCTCGAGTTGTGACCTTGACCTTGAGCCAATATGGCTGACTCATACAGACTTATAGAAAGTCGTTTGTCCGACGGACATGACAGGAAATTTTTTATGCGGTCCACTGTTTCCTAATCCGGATGTAGTCTGACTGACTGGCATTTATCGTACCACAAGAACCGCAACATCTCAGACAACGCATCAGAATGGCGTCACTAACATATTATGCTGGGGTAGAACCGGGAAAGAAACGTAAATTAATGCCCGACAATTGTAGTGAAAAGTTAAAAAAAAATGTACAAAAATAAGAGGACTGACCGAATATATAAAGAGAAATGGACTAAAAATCACACCTGGCTTGTAAGTGATGGTGAAAAGCAACATATCATGCGGTGCACCGACATTTTTTTCTGTCCGGCATATTTTTTTCTGTCCAGCAGATTTTTAGGCATTGCTGTACCAAATATCCAGCCAAGTCTGACATGAGTTCTACACATCGTCTTGATGAGGTGATCATTTGCCCTAAATTACATGAAAATCCTTCAAGGGGTTTAGAAAACACAGAGCAGACATAAAATGGAAAGCTTATAACCTTTGACCTTGAGTTGTGACATTGATCTTGGGCTGACATGGTTGACACATAAGTTTTGCACATCTTCTTGTTGAGGTGATCATTTGACCCAGGTTTCATAAAAATCCTTCAAGTCCGGTTTAATAGCGGATGCAAAATGGGAGGCTCAAACCTTTGACCTCGAGTTCTACCTTAACCTTGAGTTCACATGCCATATGATGTGGGTGATGATGAGGAATAACTATTTTAAGTTTGAATGAAACAAATTCATCTAGATATTACAGAGAAAAAGGGAAAGCGCATCAAAACTTTAACCAAGGTGCGGGCGTGGAAGGACGCCAACGCCAGGTCGAGTACGACAGCTCTCCATACTTCGTATAGTCAGGGTGAAATTCCCAATACTTTTGTTGCGTAATTACAGTCAAACCTGTCCTGTGACCCTGAAAGAGACCAGCATTAAAAGGTCACATAAGATAGGGATTCTCTCAATACAGGATCATGGACCACTTATTACCTTGTAGCTCAACTAATGCAACTTAACTAATTATCATAAATTAAAACTTGTTTTATCATTTCAACTCTGTTAACAGTTAAGAACTACTAAAGACAAAGAAATGATAAAGATTCTTAAAACGTACATGAACTATGGTGAAATTTGTCTTAAAATTATAAAGCATAGAAGAATTTGACTGACTCAACACTTCACTACATCATGTTACATATACATGTAGTGATGTACATGTATGAATTTATTTTAACAGAATTGTCTTACTTGATTTCATGTACTGGTATAGATTTAACTCTTTAATCATACTGATTTCTTATCAGAGTTGTAACATTTGCTTTGAAACAATTTGAAAAGTGAAAAAATGTAATCCTGATGCTTTCTGAACTTCAATTACATGGCCTGGATAATCCTCTGATCCCATTTGTTGAATGTCAGATGTTGTGTTCCAACGCAAAAACTGCACTTTGATGTTGCTCAGGTGTGAGGGCGCATAATGTAAACAAAAACAGTAAAATGTTCCTCCATTGAGAGTCATCTTTTCAAATTTCTGCAGGAAATCTTCATAAACTGTTTTTGTCATCCATGCATTTTATGTAATAATAATAATGGGTGAGTTTATTTTTACTTTTTTAAACATCTTGATTCTCTTGATCTGCCTAGATAATTGCGTAGCAATGGCAGTTGATCAATTGTTTAATCAACTTTTTGTGTTGTTTTTGCACTTGTTGACAATTAAACAGATTGTGTTAAAGAAGTAACCGCATCGCTAACTGGCCGAATACAATTGCGGCTGTTGTAACAGATAATTTGATTCGCTTTCACACTTGTAAAAATCACACAAGTGCCTGCAGTAAATGGAGTTTAAATTATGCCATCAGCATGTAAATTCAGCTCATTTCGACACCATGCAAATTGTCAACAGTCTGAATTGCGGTCATATACGGGTGTTGATAAATAAACAAACTTGGGCTACATTGATATTGCTCCAATACGGGCCAACAATGAGATTTTCTGTGAGAATTTTTCGGCGTGCCGTATTAAGCACGATTTTATGACCTCGTATGACCTTATGCCGCCTGAATAATGTACCAATTGGATTGCTTGGTAAGGTATTCTCGGTATTTTCAGCCATAATTAGAGATTTAGTAAGAGTGGCGCTGATTGGAGAAAAGGTTGAAAATGCTTCACTCTAAGTCATGTGTGACACGGAGTGAAATGACAACGCGTTCGTCATCTATAACCTCTATAAGTACAGCACCATCGGGTTGTATGCGTACCACTTGAACAGGTGTGCATAACCAAATATTCATCTGCTCATCCGGACATATTTCTGTTTTGTTGAGTTTTCTTGTTAAGTTATTTCTGTTTTGTTAAGTTTCCTTTCCTTAAGTTTTGTTTTTACAAAAAGGTTATTTGTTTTATACAGTCATTAAGTCTTACCCTGCATTACAGCAACAATTTCTAACCAGTGCAAATCATTAATAACCTGCAACAACATGTCCGACACTGTTAAATTTTAGATTCTAAATTTTAAATTAATCTTTCCAGTGAAAACAGTACTGTACATATTCTGAATGATAGACAAATTTGATAATAAGCTGAAGAAGAGTAAGGGTTCATGTTGCTTCCAACAATTCCAGAAATAAAGTATAGAACGTATTTCAATATTGTTTGCTTACTGTTACCATCTTTTAAGCACCAAAGGCTCAAAGTGAGCTTTTGTGATTGTTTGGTGTCCGTCGTGTGTCCCTCCACAATTTCTAAACACAGCCTTCTTCAGAACTACTGTCCTCATTTATACAAAACTTCACAGAGGCCCCTTTCAGCATTGCCAAAGAAATTTAAATACAGGTTTCTGCCCATATATAACTTGTGCTTCAGTTACATCACGCCGACCATCTTTTTTAAAGATATTTCTTGTTATACATGTATTTGCAAATTAGAAAGCTGGTATGCAAATGATTTTTTAGGAAGTGTCTAGCCGTCTGGTAACCAGATGTCTAGCCTACTTTCAATTTCTTAATGAATAAATAATGATTTAATATAACTTGACCTGTTATTTACTTAAGATACTAACACTCATCTGCAAACAAAACCTTGTGTGAATACATACCAAAGTATATTTGTGATTGTCTCGAATAGATTACAGCATTTTCAGCAGATAAAATGAAAGTTTGCCAAAATCAGTAATGGTGAAACAAATACATTGTAGAAGCGGATGATTGTTTCACTGTTATCTTGTTGTTAGACAGCGTTTAGTTACCCATGTGTCACCAGCTGAAGAGATACAAAGCATTACACAATTCATATGCATCCAGGCCACACCAAGCGGAGGCGCTATCATCATGGTCAAACTTTCTTTTTTAAACACGACTGTTAGTAAGACAGCACGATCGACTTTTCTCAGAGCTTGACTCTGAATTAGAGCTTTGCCAATAAAAACTTTAACCAAAACATTCTAAGTTAAAAAGATGCAAAAGTCAAAATTCAATCAGAGTTATGGGGATTTTTCTCCTGGTGTAGACTTTGATAGTAAATAACTGTTTTAAGTTTCAACTGAAAAGCTTTAATAGTAACTAAGTTAAAAAAAGGGCATAACTGTCAAAATTCAAACCAGATTTTATCTTCTATCTAACTGCTTACAGGGATCACACAGAGATGACATAGTTCATGTTTCCGTGAATATCCGAAACAAAGGCATGCACTAACACACATACGCCAAACAGCCATTTGGACGACTATGTCTTTGCTTTTCTGCAATTGGGCTTGATAAAAAATATACCAAAATAGTCAAATAACCAATAGCATTTAAGTGGTATTGTTTTAAATTGAGTTACCTCCCTTCAATTGTAAAAATTGTTGTATGCATAACTTTAAATGCAGCTTGATTCTAAACACAAATGATCCATTTACTTGTTAATTGTTTTCGTTCACCTGCATGAAATCTGAAAACCCACTATTGTTCCCTCATTACAGCATGTAGAATAAAGGCCTTCTGAAGTCCATGGTTTGTAACCTTCCTGCCTTACAAAAGAAGAAACATATTTTCTAACTGTTCAGAAAATATAGAGAAATACTAGAGGCACATATAAAAAAGTTAATTAACAATTTAAAGATAACCACCAAACATATAATTATCTTAAAATAAGTGTCAGATTTTTTTTTTTAAATTATGAAGAAACTTTAGGCAAAGTTATTCAACATCCAGTCATGCGAAAAAAATAATTAGACTAAACAAGAAAAAAGTTTCATGAAGTCCTCGACTTTGGCATGTCCCTTGACTTTGCTTGCAACCTAAAAATATTTCAGTTATTTACTGCAAATTAGTTCACCAGAAGAAAAAAAAGATAGGGATACAGAACTTGACCAACAGAGGACTAGTAATTTAACTTTTAGCCTGCAGGTGGAAAGTGATTTTGCCTTTGCAACCAGTGCAGACCAAGATCAGCCTGCATGGAAGTACAGGCTGATCATGGTCTGCACTGTTCGCTATTCAGTCAGTAAATTTTCAGTGAACACCCTATTGAATAATAAGTGCCACTGCCCGAATTGAATGATGGACCAGTCCATTTTAGAAATTTAGCAGAGTAAAGGTTAAAGACAGAAGCAAGAGTGTCATGATACCCTGGATCGCTCACCTGAGTAATATGAGCTACATGTTTTCAAATGTCAAACATGATTAAATGTACATGATTGGATCTGACAGATTCATCATGGAATCCAAGATTTATTGTTGTTGAACATATTATTTCAAGTTTGTATCAAATTAATAACTCTGGAACCCATGATGGGATCTGGTCTGTTTTCGAAAGGAACCAAGTTATTAGGCCAATACAAGTTGTGTACAAGTTTGATTAAAGCTGACAGCAAAGTGTGGTACCTCTATCATATTCACAAGCCAAAAATTGCAAATTTTGGCCCTTTAAAGGGACATAACTCTGGAACCCATTACAGGATATGACCAGCTTCCGAAAGGAGCAAAGATATTATGCCAATACAAATTGTGTGCAAGTTTGATAAAAGTTGATTGCAAAATGTGGTCTTTATTGTTTTCACAAGCCAAAAATAGCAAATTTTGGCGCTTTAAGGGGCCATAACTCTAGAACCCATAATAGGATCTGACCAGTTTTCGAAAGGAACCGGAATGTTTTGTCAGTACAAGTTGTATGCAAGGTTGATTAAAGTTGATTGCAAAATGTGGTCTCTATCGTGTTCACAAGAAATTGTGGACGGACGACGGTCGGACGGCGGACGAACTAATGTTTCACTGTTTACTGTAAGCATGCTGATGTAGATCATACTCAAACAGAAACTTAAAACTATAATTTGTTAAAATAAATGTTTAAGTGAACATTTCTGTAAATGAACTGTCTTTGGACAGCAACACTCAACGACTCAAAAGCCTTGTCACTAAATAATGTCAGATAAAAGAACACCCAGTTAAAACCAATTCAAGAAAATTTTGGGGAATACGTAACTATGGAAAAAAGAAGAAAAAAAAATTGTGTAACCGGAGAACGGCATGTCTTAGATAAATCATCACACAAATAAGTGTGTGAAGTTTCAATCCATTACCATTAGTGGTTACTGACATACCAGCTTACATAATTTAAAACAAGAAATATCTTTAAGAAGAGCTGTCACACCAGACAGCGCGCTCGACTATTTCGATGCTGGATAGTGAAACTGGGCACATCTGAGGAAACTGGAACTGTCACTGGAGTGTTTAATGACTCCAATGGTGGGTGAGATATTGCATAATAGCTTGAGTCTGTGTCAAAATTAGTATGTAATAACAGAGGTAACGATAAAGTGTATCAAAACACTATATAAGTATAATTCTAAGCAAAAATGAATATTATAAATTTATTCAAAAGCCTGAATAGAATTGACAAAGCTGACGCAAGTAAAAAGAATAGCGCGTCCTTATACATTAAAGTAGCGTCACGCGCCTGGAATGAATTTCAGACTTCAGGACTGAAAACAAATGACGTTTCCGGTGCGATTGTACCTTAATGAAGAATAAAAACGAGTATGTAATAAAGCGTTTTAATTCACACGGCTTGTACATTTCTAAGGTGCGTCGACACATGTCAGTAATTTCTCAAACTTCAAACGCTCTAATATCAGGTGAAATTATTTTTATGGCATATGATTAAGATATCATTTTAAGTTATGATGTATTAAATGGGCATCAGATCCTCGATCTGTCGTGTTGGCTCGATGTCTCTCCTATCCTCATGCGAAATAAAGGGCAAAACCTTGGGGTATAATTAATTTTGCTTTATTAGGTCAGTGACGAAACAAAATTTTGCGAATGGTATGGAGCGGAATTCATATAAGTTTTAAGTAGCTTTTTTCAAATCCATTCGATTAATATTTTCTTTGTTTGTTTGTACTATTTTGATAGAGTGTATGTTTTTTATCAAACTTTGTTAACTTAAATATACTACTCGTGTTTGTAAATATAATTGCGGAAATAAATACAGTTTAAACCAAATTTTGCCAACTTATTATCTGACAATGCCACCTTCGTTTAGAGAAAAACTATACTCGGTAAAAAAAAGTCCTGCACAGCTGGATGTTTTCTTCATTATAGGGCAAATTAAAAAAGTACATGCATCTTTGGATTTACCATAGTCAACAGATATCTGTTACAAGGACACTGATCGAAACAGAATAAAAATCGATACATAAATGATCAAGTTATAACAGTTTATATGCACTGGGAGTAAGCCTTCAAAAATGGCAAAATTAGCAGTAAATTTGAAAAGTGCTCAAAATAGTCTTGCTTGCATTCTTTCCTCACACACTGACCATACACACAGACAAAGTCCTGAATATGAGTAATTTATTCTATTGTTGATCAATCAAACACCTAGTAACTTAATTACTTAATTATTTTGTTTGTAAAATGAATTTTATAAAAGAAAATAACTTGCGATCCTTATTCAAAGTTTGGCCACTGTCACAGTAATGGCTAATGTACTGCCAAGACGTCCGTTAAGACGACTAACTAATGAAAACCGGTCTCGTGCCTTGGGACATTTACAAGCTGGTATGCGACCTCAGGATGTTGCAGCGATATTTGGAATTCACCGGAGTACTGTTGTTTGTCTTAATCAGCGGTATCAAGCAGAGTGTCACATTCAGCGTGGATGATATACGCATTATTAGTGTTTGGTAGTAAAACAGTGATTTAACCATTTTTGACAGAGGACCCTTGGGGACTTCTTTTATGGATTACTCAAGAACGGATACTTGGATTTTATTTTCGTTTTCAGTTCTGTGTTAAGCTTTGTTTAAAGTTTAATCTGGTATATTCATGTTTGTTGTGTGTTATATAATAAAAATATAGTCACCCAAAACATCCGTGTGTGCAGAACTTATTTTTACCGAGTATATAAAAGCGGTTTCTTATAAAAAGAAATAATATTATGCCAGTCGATGCAATTACCACTAACGGAATTGGCTCCTGTGAGAAGGTATATTATAAAACCGTTTTTATGGGAATTTTGTTTAAGATTTTGGGTCATGGTAGTTGTTCGAGTTGTCCTCGTATGACTGTTGTGTCACTATCTCCATATTGAACTTTTATGTGCTGAATCAAATACTTTTATTTTTGTAAATTTTAATATGTAGTGTCATTATTGTGCGTTTTATGTCTCCACACACTACACTAGATCAAATAGACGGTAAGTCAGTCCTGTGTACGCAAGCTCAAGGGTTAGGTATTGTGGCTGATTCATGTCTATAAAGAGCTTTTTAACGATTTAATTTCAGAACCAAAACCTACATAACTTTGAAAGCTAAAAAAAAAAGAACGAAAAATAAAGACAAGAACGCATTGGATTGTTTGCTTGCCACTAAGTATTGGGTGGTCGACATTTTTATCGAAAGTGTTCTCGTATTTTATTTTTATTGTTTTATTTTATTTTACCTTTCATAAAGTGGCGTCATTTCGTCTATAGCGTTGAAGTAGCAAGACCAGGCCCCTTCAACTGACGGTAATAAGGTAGGAGGATGAAAATAGAATGAGTGTGCAAAATAGTTCTCTCAATTTGTTTGACATAATCGGGGCTCTAACCACTTACGATAGTTTTTCAAACTTTCCTTTCTGATCACATTTTGTAAGACGAAACATTCTATTCTTAACTTATCAAGACATCAAGGTCAGATTCGGTGATTAGCAAGTTCGAAACAGGATCTTAATGGTAACAGTCTATGAATTAGTCGGCCCATTAGAGTACTTTTCTTTGATCTCGACCATACTTATAGAGAAGATGTTTCACTATAAAAGATAGGTCAGCACTTCGACTAGCCCCTCAAGAGTTTTGGCCATTGAATAAGTCAAATTTCAGGCAAAAACTGACAGAGTACCTATGCATAGGTTCAGACACCCGAATAAGTCAAAATTGCAAAAATTGAAAGTTCACTCAATACCTATAAATTTTCTAAACTCAGCAATCTATATTGAGGAAGATGATGCATTAACATAAGAAGAAAATTTATATTTTTATCTGTGTGAGCGGATGGTAAATTGTAACATATTTCTGTTAATTGTTAAAGAAATTCTAAAATCACATGAATCTTTAAATTAGCCTGTAGGGTGCTTAGCAGCCTGGAATATCGACGATGAGTTATTACTTGTCCATAAGAAAATACTTAAATGAGCTGCATCATGAGAAAACCAACTTAATGCGTTTGCGACCAGCATGGATCCAGACCAGCCTGCGCATCCACGCAGTCTGGTCAGGATCCATGCTGTTCGCTTTCAAACTCTATCGCAATCAGAGAAACTGTTAGCGAACAGTATGGATCCTGACTAGACTGCACTGATGCGCAGGCTGGTCTGGATCCATGCTGGTCGCAAACGCACTATGTTGGTTTTCTCATGGCGCGGCTCAAATGTCCCAAATCGGGGCGAATGAGGCTCTGATATTATCGGCGTGTCGCTTGCAAGACTATTCACAGACCTTCATCCATCTGCGATTGTTGTATCAGCACAGTTAAAGAGGTATGCCGTTTTGCCAAAACCATAATGTCAAAAAATCAAAAGTGTAACACCGTTTAAGTATTTAGCGCCTTTAAAAACGCAAGTTTCTACGTTTTGTTGTTTCGCCTATTCAAAACAAAGTATTATCAAATCAATTTGCTGGGTTAATCTAAGTAAATTGATACCCGTGTGATATTCAATTGTATTAAATCGGCGTCTGATCAGGTTCCAAGCTGTTTGCTACTCTGACAATATTTCTTCCGATTTTGGAGCAAATTGAATGAACTTTACAATTTTAGCAGACAACATTTACAGCAGACGACAATTTATCTAGCATGCTAAAGGTTAAGCGTTACTAGTATCTGTGTGTCTTAAAAACAAAAGTCTATACTGTCTAATTAAATTAAATTAGGGGCCTCCGTGGCCAAGTTATTAAGGTCGCTTGCCCCTCATCCATGTGGATTCGAGCCTCACTCGGGGCGTTGAATTCTTCATGTGAAGAAACCATCCAGCTGGCTTACGGAAGGTCGGTGGTTCTACCAAAGTGCCCGCTCAAGATGAATAATGCACGGAGAGGCACTTCGGGTCTTCCTACTCCATCAAAGCTGGAAAATGGCAATATGACCTATAATTGTGTCGGTGCGACGTTTAGTAGCTTTTTTCAAATCCATTCGATTAATATTTTCTTTGTTTGTTTGTACTATTTTGATAGAGTGTATGTTTTTTATCAAACTTTGTTAACTTAAATATACTACTCGTGTTTGTAAATATAATTGCGGAAATAAATACAGTTTAAACCAAATTTTGCCAACTTATTATCTGACAATGCCACCTTCGTTTAGAGAAAAACTATACTCGGTAAAAAAAAGTCCTGCACAGCTGGATGTTTTCTTCATTATAGGGCAAATTAAAAAAGTACATGCATCTTTGGATTTACCATAGTCAACAGATATCTGTTACAAGGACACTGATCGAAACAGAATAAAAATCGATACATAAATGATCAAGTTATAACAGTTTATATGCACTGGGAGTAAGCCTTCAAAAATGGCAAAATTAGCAGTAAATTTGAAAAGTGCTCAAAATAGTCTTGCTTGCATTCTTTCCTCACACACTGACCATACACACAGACAAAGTCCTGAATATGAGTAATTTATTCTATTGTTGATCAATCAAACACCTAGTAACTTAATTACTTAATTATTTTGTTTGTAAAATGAATTTTATAAAAGAAAATAAACTTGCGATCCTTATTCAAAGTTTGGCCACTGTCACAGTAATGGCTAATGTACTGCCAAGACGTCCGTTAAGACGACTAACTAATGAAAACCGGTCTCGTGCCTTGGGACATTTACAAGCTGGTATGCGACCTCAGGATGTTGCAGCGATATTTGGAATTCACCGGAGTACTGTTGTTTGTCTTAATCAGTGGTATCAAGCAGAGTGTCACATTCAGCGTGGATGATATACGCATTATTAGTGTTTGGTAGTAAAACAGTGATTTAACCATTTTTGACAGAGGACCCTTGGGGACTTCTTTTATGGATTACTCAAGAACGGATACTTGGATTTTATTTTCGTTTTCAGTTCTGTGTTAAGCTTTGTTTAAAGTTTAATCTGGTATATTCATGTTTGTTGTGTGTTATATAATAAAAATATAGTCACCCAAAACATCCGTGTGTGCAGAACTTATTTTTACCGAGTATATAAAAGCGGTTTCTTATAAAAAGAAATAATATTATGCCAGTCGATGCAATTACCACTAACGGAATTGGCTCCTGTGAGAAGGTATATTATAAAACCGTTTTTATGGGAATTTTGTTTAAGATTTTGGGTCATGGTAGTTGTTCGAGTTGTCCTCGTATGACTGTTGTGTCACTATCTCCATATTGAACTTTTATGTGCTGAATCAAATACTTTTATTTTTGTAAATTTTAATATGTAGTGTCATTATTGTGCGTTTTATGTCTCCACACACTACACTAGATCAAATAGACGGTAAGTCAGTCCTGTGTACGCAAGCTCAAGGGTTAGGTATTGTGGCTGATTCATGTCTATAAAGAGCTTTTTAACGATTTAATTTCAGAACCAAAACCTACATAACTTTGAAAGCTAAAAAAAAAAAGAACGAAAAAATAAAGACAAGAACGCATTGGATTGTTTGCTTGCCACTAAGTATTGGGTGGTCGACATTTTTATCGAAAGTGTTCTCGTATTTTATTTTTATTGTTTTATTTTATTTTACCTTTCATAAAGTGGCGTCATTTCGTCTATAGCGTTGAAGTAGCAAGACCAGGCCCCTTCAACTGACGGTAATAAGGTAGGAGGATGAAAATAGAATGAGTGTGCAAAATAGTTCTCTCAATTTGTTTGACATAATCGGGGCTCTAACCACTTACGATAGTTTTTCAAACTTTCCTTTCTGATCACATTTTGTAAGACGAAACATTCTATTCTTAACTTATCAAGACATCAAGGTCAGATTCGGTGATTAGCAAGTTCGAAACAGGATCTTAATGGTAACAGTCTATGAATTAGTCGGCCCATTAGAGTACTTTTCTTTGATCTCGACCATACTTATAGAGAAGATGTTTCACTATAAAAGATAGGTCAGCACTTCGACTAGCCCCTCAAGAGTTTTGGCCATTGAATAAGTCAAATTTCAGGCAAAAACTGACAGAGTACCTATGCATAGGTTCAGACACCCGAATAAGTCAAAATTGCAAAAATTGAAAGTTCACTCAATACCTATAAATTTTCTAAACTCAGCAATCTATATTGAGGAAGATGATGCATTAACATAAGAAGAAAATTTATATTTTTTATCTGTGTGAGCGGATGGTAAATTGTAACATATTTCTGTTAATTGTTAAAGAAATTCTAAAATCACATGAATCTTTAAATTAGCCTGTAGGGTGCTTAGCAGCCTGGAATATCGACGATGATTTATTACTTGTCCATAAGAAAATACTTAAATGAGCTGCATCATGAGAAAACCAACTTAATGCGTTTGCGACCAGCATGGATCCAGACCAGCCTGCGCATCCACGCAGTCTGGTCAGGATCCATGCTGTTCGCTTTCAAACTCTATCGCAATCAGAGAAACTGTTAGCGAACAGTATGGATCCTGACTAGACTGCACTGATGCGCAGGCTGGTCTGGATCCATGCTGGTCGCAAACGCACTATGTTGGTTTTCTCATGGCGCGGCTCAAATGTCCCAAATCGGGGCGAATGAGGCTCTGATATTATCGGCGTGTCGCTTGCAAGACTATTCACAGACCTTCATCCATCTGCGATTGTTGTATCAGCACAGTTAAAGAGGTATGCCGTTTTGCCAAAACCATAATGTCAAAAAATCAAAAGTGTAACACCGTTTAAGTATTTAGCGCCTTTAAAAACGCAAGTTTCTACGTTTTGTTGTTTCGCCTATTCAAAACAAAGTATTATCAAATCAATTTGCTGGGTTAATCTAAGTAAATTGATACCCGTGTGATATTCAATTGTATTTTGAAGAAAATACTATCAGAATTTACAATTGCTATTATTGGTTATGTAATACCTTCCTCGTACATAAGACATTGATTTGTGCCGTCTAGCTTAACCAATGCTTGCTCAGAGACTGCCTCCAAAATAATGTTGCATACCGAAATGTGTAAGATGGATTTTTCAATCTTTACGTGGACTCGTCAAGCGTGGATGAAAAGAACATGAGGGATAATCTACTTTGCTTATTATGGAGACGTGAAAAGGATGACTGCTGAACCTTTCAATAAATTATTGATCGGATCCAATAGCAAAAGCTCCGCATATACGACCAGTCCAAATCTGACCAATCGCAAGTGTTTACGACGGTTCGGAAAGTCTCATAATGTACATGTAGTCGTCAGTAATACATTTTCTTAAATATTAAACCTGGACCCGAGCTATTCCGTACCGTCGTAGGCAACATAATTTGAACGACTATTTGAACTCACGAATCATAAAGTGGTATATATCCACAAAATTACAATTTAAAGTTTCTATCCTCTACTACATTTTAAATAAATATGTTCCACAACCGCAGAATCATCATGTATACAAAAGGAGAGAGGTTGGTGAATGGAAGTACGCATTCAACGCAATTTTCGCTTTGTTTTAAGAAGTTTTGCGCCTATCCTACCTCAAAAAAAAAAAATAATAAATTAAAAATTAAAAATTAAAAATATATAAGGTGAGGGGTCACTTAAAATTGCCCTATATGTGTTTGTACGCTACAGGTCTTTTTTTTCTCACAAAATTCGACTGCAATTCTTGTGCATTAAAGTAATCTTACTGGTGAAATTATTTCGCTTGGCATGGGGATGTTTCAAACCCCTTGGTCACAGGGAACATCATCAGATGCCAAAATGTTAAATTATTTTTTGACTCAGTCGAAACACACCGACTTGGCATTGTTGTTGTTTGTGCCATGTTATTTGAATATTCATGCATGCATAAAAAGTTATAGATGGGATTGAATCTTAGACATTTAAATGTCACATTGACCTTTGAGCTAGGCGTTATGGTTCTGCATGCGACATGTCGCCTTGTTATTGTGAATATCTGTGCCAAGTCGTTTAAATATCCATACATGCACAAAAATGTTATAGTGCGGAAAGAAAAATGACTTTAAATCTTTCAATTCGAAGTGTGGCCTTGACCTTCAAACTATAGGTCTGGTCTTTACACGCTAAACGTCGTCTTGATATAGCGGTTATTTGTACAATGTTATTTTATACGTGCATAAAAATGCTATAGAGTGTACAAGAAAAAAGACCTACATGTTTTACCTCTAAATAAGACCTTGACCTTTGAGTTGGTTGTCATTTGTTACGGTGTGAATGGTCTGTTTTTAAACAGTCACTCATTACATTTCGTTGCTTACATGGCAAGTTGCACTGATATATTTTATGCACTAGCTGTTGATTTAATGATTGGTAGTGCTAAAAGCCGCTATTTGTCATTGTTCATTTTAGTTTTACCGACCATTTCATTAAGATATCTAAAGCATATTCTCTTCTCTTCGTGTTTACCTTCTGTGACGTTTTTCGAAGTAAAGATAAAAAGTACGGAACATTCAGTGTCACATGGCAATAGTTTCGACCACGAAAATCAACATGCAATACATAAAGACATGATGTAATTATACATATTTCTTAACTCTTAGCCTGCTGCAGGCGAATTTAACAGCCTTTGCAAACAGCTTGGAACCAGATCAGACGCCGATTAAATCGGCGTCTGATCAGGTTCCAAGCTGTTTGCTACTCTGACAATATTTCTTCCGATTTTGGAGCAAATTGAATGAACTTTACAATTTTAGCAGACAACATTTCCAGCAGACGACAATTTATCTAGCATGCTAAAGGTTAAGCGTTACTAGTATCTGTGTGTCTTAAAAACAAAAGTCTATACTGTCTAATTAAATTAAATTAGGGGCCTCCGTGGCCAAGTTATTAAGGTCGCTTGCCCCTCATCCATGTGGATTCGAGCCTCACTCGGGGCGTTGAATTCTTCATGTGAAGAAACCATCCAGCTGGCTTACGGAAGGTCGGTGGTTCTACCAAAGTGCCCGCTCAAGATGAATAATGCACGGAGAGGCACTTCGGGTCTTCCTCCTCCATCAAAGCTGGAAAGTGGCAATATGACCTATAATTGTGTCGGTGCGACGTTTAACCCAACAAAAAAAACTCCCCAAGAACTGAAAATCTTGCAACTAAAGCAAAATAAAAATGGTTTGCATAGATTATTGCTGGGTTCACCATACCTGTTAAATTAGATGAAGTGCTTTGCTGATTTTGAAAAACTATAAACACGTGCCACTTAACGGTTAACATATGAATTAATTCTATTTATTGCATTTTAAAAGTCATAAACCTAGAGAAAACGTGTGCAAAAATGGTATAAATACCACCTTGTCCACCAGAGAAGCAACCACAGTTTCTATCTAACTCTGTAGGAGAAACAGCTAACCTAAACATGAATACAAAGGTTGTTCTAGCGCTGGTGCTTTTGGGTCTCGTGACATTTGTAGGTGAGTTGATTTATATCATTACACATTTAGGATTTCTTTTTGTCAGAATTCATAATTAAGGTGATTCTGCACGTTTGATAAATCGGAAGTAATCGCGTATTGTCATTTATCCGGAAAACGTAGAATAAAGTCTGGATTCGACGTAAGGAAATGAAAATCGTTTTCTGAAATAATAGCAACCGGTGAGTAAATTCATTACAACAGCAATGTTACTGTCTTTCTAATATTAAAATATGATGTCAAAACATCTGTCAAGTTAAATAATTCCAAAAGAGTCTTAAAATTAGCTTGAAAGGCGCGGCTTTCTTTAACCATGAGCAAATATCTCAAAAACAAACTCATGGACCTACATAATTTTATTTCATCATATTAAAGGTCATATGTTTATTCACGACTGTGAGAAGTTTTATTAAAATCTACTTAATTATCAGAAAAAGTTCTATTGGCGAAAATGTTATCAAAATTGTGATTTTCCCATAGACTACTATTGTGAAAATTTCTGTGAGATTTTTTTTTTCAAGTCAGTCTGGTAAAAAAATCAAGAACAGGACCCTATGTTTTTTTTTATTTGCCATATTTTCTAAGTGTATTTTGAAGGTTTGAAAGATCAGAGTTTTACATTGTAGAAGAAAATTGTGATCCGAACGTGCAGAACTACCTTAAGAGTATATGTTGCGAACTTTGTCAAATTTCGTATTATCCAAAAGAGAGAAATGTGTCTGTGAAATAAGCTTTCAAATGAAATCTGCATCTTAAAATTGTCCACCATCAATTGATCACTATCGAAATTATACATATCACCGCATTATTGTCGTAACAATATTCCACAAGGGTATATGTGTATAATTTAAGACTGAATTTATAAAAAATTAAATGTATCTATTCTTACAGATAGAGCAGTTAGATTTTGCTGTAATTAAGTTCCTTATTTATTGATCATTAAATGTATATTTAGATACTACTAAAATTCAGTGTTCTTCAGTTTTTAATCTAAAAGAATTATTTTGCAACTTAAACGTATGGCAAGTGGTAAATACATACAATATTAAGACCGACCTCCTTCTTTTTGGATGCCGAAAAAGGTAAATATTGATAAGAACTTCAGGCCAGAGTAATTGACATTTAAATTATACTAATTTGAAATCTTTGTATTCTTCATTGAAAGTACAGTGCTAACAGCATTATTTCCAATGATGTTTTCCAGCCGCCAAAGCGAAACCAAAAGATTGCATTTGTACAAAGGAATACAAGCCTGTATGTGACAAGGACGGGAACCAGTATTCGAATAAATGCATGGCTCGCTGTGCGTAAGTGCTCTTATAATCATAATAGAATGCGTGGATCAACAACTATAATAAATATGTACACGCAGTTGAAATATTATGGAGCAAGTATAAACCAATGCTTTGCTTTTTAATTATTTATTTTCAAAACATTTAGTATGCGTTTTCACCAAATGATAACAAGCAGCGCTTTTGCAAAGTACGTGAGTGTCAATGTAGGTGATGATGATAATGATGATGATGACGATGACGATTTTGGAAAATATTCCATTTATGATAATGATGATTATTTAAGAAAAAGAATGATGATGAGTTTTTAAAACATACCGCTAATAGTTATAATGATGATGTTGATGCTGATTTTAAGTCATAACATATACTCAGTATGTACAGAAACGCGACTTGCAGTAATATATTGAAAAGGACATACAAATATAATAATTATGTTTCTTAAATGACGTCACGGCGATGTTAAATTGTGTTTTACATTTCTGTTCGTTTATTTCACATCAAACAAGGAAGAAGTGATCTGATGTATGCAAAAAGATTATCATAATAGTAGCTTGATCTGGGATGCTGTATTCGGCTCTAGTGGACTTTGCGAGCCTAGATCACACAAGGCGCGTAGTCCGACCTGGCAAAATCCACTCGAGCGAGTATAAATTCCCAGATCTTGCTACTATTATAATGACCCTTTTATTATACCTCCTCCTTTTTGTTTGTACTAAATCTTCAATGTTGTTTTTCCGCGAACTGTGTAAGGTCATACATATTAAATGAAAGTAGTCACAAAAGGTACGACACGATTTTTTTTCTGCCCGTTCGTGTTTCCCTTTTTTAAAATAACTTTTATATGCATACAAAACAGCAAAATATTGCAACGTTGCCTGTCTGTACATGTAGTGAGTTAATTTGATAAGAGGCTATTATAACGTACATATAAAAGCTGTTATTTGACATCTGGTGCCAGCCAAATATTATATATTTAACAGTACTGTTAAAAGAAAATTTAAATTATCAAATAATCACAGCTTTATATTTTATATATTTTTCAATTATAAGATTAATGACCGTTCTTAACCACTACATGTGAACATGTGTCTTTCATTACGATTAATTGTACAGGGTGATCTATTGAGTGACCTCTCATATTTTTGTATTTACTGGGTATGTATATTTCTTCATTGCAGCCGCGCTAAAGCAGTGCGTAATGGCCCGTGTCCCGGGGGTCCGACTCAGGCACCACTATTTTAAGGAAGATGGAACTGAGTGCAAAGTATCTATCTTGATTTGTTTGACAATCTCTGGACTTTCGCCTCCTCTTGGGACTGCTGCTTTAAAAACTATCCTTTCTGACAACGTATGAAAATGAACAAACTTCTGCTATCATGTGTTTCAAAAGTGCTGCATTAGCGAATCTACTGTTTTCAAAACTTGTCGCATAAAAAAAATGTTAGCAGATTCACTGTCATTTGAAATTTTTTTCAAAATGATTCACTTGATAAATATATTCAAATGCAAATGAGTAGAATATTTCTTTGTAATTTTGTATCAAAACAAATTCATAATACTTCTACAACTGTATTTGCTATATCTGTATTCTTTTATTTAAATAAACCTTAATAAAGCTTTTATAGCGTTGTCTTCTACTTGACGGATTTGATGGGGTATGAATACACTTGCGTAGGATTAAAGTTCATCGAACCCCTTCAAGAATTGAACTTGTAACAGACCTGTCCGTCTAATTGCGCGGAGTCAATCTTTGTTATCAATTTATTGAGGTGATAACAAAAACAACTATCAGGCAAGTGTTATCGGACATAATTGCATGGTAATGATTATGAAAATAAGTCACTTATCTAGGCCAGTATTAAACTTTTAATTGGTGTAGGGACACGGTTTATGTCGCATATATATATATACAACACCCCCCACCCCCCACCCCCACCCACACACACACACACACAAAAAGAAGGGATAACGGACTTGTACTGAGATATAACTTTTGTCTCTACAACAACTACATATAGCGTTGGATTGACCGTCTAGAACTCAAGCTATATTCGCAGGAAATATGTCCTCTTTTCAATGCCTGAAAAATAGAAATAAGATCCCCATACAGGTATTTGGTCTAGCAGGTACTTAAAAATGTCCCACCTCATTTCCATATTCGAAATATTTAAATTTGTGAACAAGTGTGTATGACTGATAAAGTCTGTCTTTACGTTATATCTCTATGCAAAAAGGAAATATTGTTTCTGTTGTTTCTAAAGAGTCGTTTATTTGTGCGCCACAATCATCTCTGAGAGAGACACGCTTGATGGTAAATCCAGTCTGCGTATGCAAGATAAAGTGTTAGTTTCTGTCAATCCCATTCCGTCGTTCTTTCGTCTCCAACACAACAAGAGAATGGCATTTTACAATTGGTTTCGTTGTTCCGTTATATATAGCGGTTTGTCATATCGACAGAACGAGAAATGAAGCGCGACAGAACGAAAGGGTGAAATTTATGTGTACTTGTGTGTATTTGCTCCCCAAAACTCAGCTTTTCTTTTCTGACGCCGTGGCGGGGACGACATAACGTGGCAACGAACGACGAAATCACAAAAAGAACAACAACAAGGTCTCGGCAAAACATTGAGACGTTATAAATATATTGTAGGGTATGAGCTGCCAAATAAGACACTACGCTCAACTATTTCGATGCTTGAAAGTGAACTAAGGTATATCTGAGGAAATTACTTATAAATCTCCCATACAGTTATCATTTGATATCATTCTATCAGTCTACTTCAAAATGTCTCATAAATAGCTACATCAGAAGGCAATAACACCATGAAAAAATCGTCGTTAGTACTAAAGCTTGTCATGAAGTTCCTTCAAAACCCAGTTGAAAGATATGCAAATTACGTCGGGATAAGAATTTCTATGTAGACTTTATGTCTAAACATCAAAGGGCTATGACTAAACATTATTCGATTATTCGAAAGAAAAAAAAACACAATACATGTATATGCGCAACGAGGCAGCATACTAATTATTCTACTACATTTTATTCAAATCCCACCAATAGCATAGCAGCAGAGCAGACAAAAATTGTCCATAATGACCATAACTCTGAAACAGATAATCCGACTGGGTCGATGCTGATAATATGTACATCTTTCATTAGTAAACAAGAAATATCTTTTAAAAGGATGGTCGGCGAATTGTAATAAGGAAAGAAGTTTATGAAATATACTTATAAGGATGCTTCAGACCAAGTATGACAAAGATCCATCATGAGACGCTGTCTAAAGGCATTTCTAGTTTTAGCTCTAGCAGCCCCTAAAAGGGGTCAAATGTCCCAACTGAACAAAGTTGGCTGCGGGCCTAATAAAGATGCTACAAATCAAGTTTGATGAGAATAAATGAGAAAAAAAACAATTAAAGGATTTTTTTTATTTTTAGCTTTAGCGGCCCCTAAAATAGGCCAACTGATCCCGCTTTAACAAATGCATATTCGCTATTCATGACTCTTTGGACAATGACGTCACACTTATAAAAAAAGTGAAGGTCATGGGACGCATACAATTGTAATTATTTCAATATTTCTGTTTCATAAGCAAAGTTTGATCGTAGTCATATCAGATTTCAGATTCAGTCATTATATAGCATATACATAATAAAACAGATTTCAACTGAGTTCAATATTTGCATACCATACTAAAGAAAAATATTCATATATAATAAATCAGTTAAATAATTTATAACAAATATATCAAAGCAAACAAGTACTCATTTTAATATGCAATCTGAATAGGTCACAAAAGCAAGAAACATTTTCATATACAGACGACAATTGTAACAAGGAAAATCTTTTAAAAAGCACTTCTCTACATAGAAGAGAAGACTCTTATCACACCCTTATCCATGTGATACACAGACCGTATTCAGCTCTTTCTTTAATTTGATATATGTTGGTATCTGAACAGGTTTTTATCATATTTATTAAACTTACTTATCATTTTGAGATATATCAATATTCTTGCTAAATATACTTAGCGAAAGTTAGCTTTAAAACTGTGAACAGCGTCGTTTAGGATAAACGCTTTGTCTACATTTCACTCAGCGTAGCACAATCAGCAGAGTGAACAGAGTGAAACAATCGTCCAATCAGGCAGAGTGTTGCATAAATCTTTAATTTTGATAAATTATCGATAATGCGTTACACGTGGCATGGGTCGGTCAAGGTCACGAATTCATTCTTATTACGGCATTCGCCGAAAAAACTTCGTATGAAGGTTCGTTAATTCTTGCCAGTGGTTTCTGATAAAGTAGTCAAGACAAGAAAGTAGGCTTTGTAAACAAATCAATGATTGTTCTCCTTAGATGAAATCAGTAGAAGCTTCCTGCGATGACCCGTCCTTTAACCATTTGGGCAGTTAAATTAATCTAGATGCTAATATGGGTTTTTGTTTTTCTTGCTTTTGATGGAAAAGAGAGACACAAAGATACCCCTCCAGTCATTAATTAAATGGGTGGGAACATGGGTGAAACCAGCGACCTTCCATAAGCCTATTGGATGGCTTTCTCACAAGAAAGAAATGTACACCCCAGTCGAGGATTTAAACACAAAGCGGTGAGGGGCAAGTGATCAATCCGAAGTCAGTAACCATAACCACTCGGCCAAAGAGGCCCATGATTATACTATAGAACCTCAACTGTACACTCATTAGTATTCATATCGTGGATAGTAAATGCTATAAATATATACTTAAATATATTTTTATTGCGTAATTATAATGTCTATTCATAATAATAGAGACTTTTACGTATTCTGATGGATCTGTATACCTGGTATCAAGTAATTTATTACGCACTTGTATCATAATATCATTGCCTCAAAGTTGTCTGGTCCGTTCCTGTCATTATTTATGGCTCACTGATGACATAATTTCCAATTTTTGCATAACACATGTTGATACCAAAAATGGTTTATGAAAAAAAGCAAACATTCGATAGCATTTTCATGAGGTGGGTATTTAAGTTTGCCTTATTTGAATTTATTCTTTTACCAAGACATTTTATCCTTCCTAACATGATCGCCTAGTTTTGGGACCGGCTAATCTGGTCTGGATATTTCCCAAAATAATTACTCATAATTAAGGCGATCATTGTAAGGTATAATGCATGCACTTCTTGGAATGGGTCAGTTTTGAAGTCATCTTATCGTTGCCCGACTGAGACCCATATTAGGTGGAATTATTTTTTGTAACGAAAGGGATGCAGTAATATTAAATTGAAAGGGAAATCATTCTTGAATATGAGCTGCCAAGATAGATACAATATCACACAACGATAATAGAAAAAAAACATATTTCATTGCTGTTGGGGCCTAACTGAGTGCTTGTGTTTTCAGTGTGCTTGTGTTCCGGCGTATTTTTAGAAATCTGTCTGTATATCACAGAATAGAATCAATATGCCTATGAGTAAAAGGTGCGTTTACCATACACAGAACAAAAGGGTCCACACGCACTGAACCTTGCCTTGTAAACAGACTGATTTGCATAAATAAGTGGCCGTAATAGGTACATAATACTTCAAGCGTCAAAGCGCTCTCAAAAAGCTATAACCTGCTTAAACTACAAATTTATTCGTTTTATATGTATTCAATTGTTGTAAACTTGAATATGAAGTGTGTAGAAATCATATAAATTAGATGTGTCGTCTTCCAAAGCACATAGCATATGAAACTTTGTAACTCAGCCGGGAGCCAAAGACATTAAACATGAATTCAAAGGTTATGTTTGCGCTGGCGGTTTTGGGTCTCGTGGCATTTGCAGGTTAGTGGTCTTATATTAGTACATTAACCTTTACCCTGCTTAATTTCTAAAATAGACTAGTCAATCATTCAATTTGGGCAGTACTAATCATTATTTGAAGGGGTGTTCATTGAAAATTTACTGACTGAATAGCGAACAGGGCAGACCATGATCATCCGTGCAGGCTGATGTTGGTCTGCCCTAGTCGCAAAGACAGAATCACTTGCCGACAGTAGGCTAAATATTGGTTTCATTTTCAAGAATATGAGACCCGAGGAATATTTTGTAGTCAGTGTCAGCATGCAGTGATATACATGTGTTTAACCAAACTTTAAAATAAAATGTGCACGTTTAATTTTGCCGTTCCTCCTTCTTATTGGTCATAAAATTAATGGACACTTTAGATATACTACAAAGAAGTTGACTGAAGTTTGTACATAAGGAAACATGTTATCAAATTACGTACATTTTGAAAGAATTTCAATAATACGAACACAAACATAGAAAGGTTATGATACTGCATCAACTAGGCCATTTGTAACATTTCTCGGTCTAAACGCTTAGCCTTACATTTTGAAAAAGAAATCATACAGCACCAAATCATAGAAATAAATGGTTGCACAAAAATTGAAAAGCATATAAAACAAGTATATTATTCTACAAAACAATTGTCAGTTTACTAATATATACATTGAATTCCAGAAAAGGACTGCATAAAGGGGCAGGGGCCACACTTTTGAACAGTTCAACGCCATTAAAAATTCACATTTTTTTTAAAGAACTATTACATATCTTCGTTTTCATTTGCAATAATGTCACAGAGCTGACATTTCTCATACTTAGGTGGAACGTAGTTTTCAGCAATTGTTTATATTTATTACTTTACTAATGACGTCCATTTTTAAAGGGGGACAACTTTTTGAGAATATTTTAAGTATACGACAGAACATGTAACGCAGGTGGATTGTTGGTTTATCAAATATTACTATGTTTTGATGATATACTCCTAAACCTTAACAACAGATTGTAGCTGTAATCAAATTGTTTGTGAAATTTAACGTACCGGTACTTTTTACGTCTTGTTCTGAAATTAGTCTAATGATTGTGGTAAATGATAAACTCCTATCACAATATTTATAAAGGTCGCCTTGTTTATTTTGATGCATATGTCATGCAGTGACATTAGTGTTAAACAACTTTCAAATAAATTGTTTTGAAATGTTTAAAAACAGGTAAATATGTAAAAAAAAAACAACTCCAATTTTGTAAATTTGTTAATTCGGTTATCTTAAAAGAATGTGGCAACGTTAAATGTCGCAACGCCGCTAAATGTCGCAACCACCGTTAAATGTCGCAAGGTTGACGTTAAATGTCGCAACCACCGCTAAATGTCGCAAAATCGTCTGCCGCTAAATGTCGCACCTTTAACGTTAAATGTCGCAAAAATTTGCCCACCGTTATATGTCGCAATACCAACGCTAAATGTCGCACTTCCTATTTAACACTATGACTTTCAATTCCTTGTGTATATTTACTTTTTTGAGGGAAGAAAAAATAACAGGTTTATGTAATACAAATAATTATCTTAATGATAAGTGTTGTTACGTATAGCAACAAGAATGCCTTGTTGGCCCTAGATCGCTCACCTGAGTTCCACATCTTGCTTGAACAATCACGCAAGAAAAATATTTGTGAAATTATTTTGTAATAGGGCCAGTGTTTTAGGACAGAAATATTCTGAGGTTTCTTCTAACTAAATACGATTTGGTAACCATGAGTGTTGTATGTTTGTGGGGGTTGGGTATGGGTGGGGAACGGGGTGAATAACGACACAGAAATCTAAGACACAGACACACCAAGACAATTAATAGAAAATATAAATATTTACATTTTTGAAGTGGGGTGGAGAGAGAGAGAGAGGGTTATGTGTGGGTAGGCGGAAAAGTAGGATAATGAGGGGAATGAGACTAAACCAAACAATTTTAAGAGACTAAAGGTAAAATAATTTTAAAAATTCCCGCTTTACCTGAAAAAAATGTTCAGAGGGCCACATAGGATCTTTCTCCGCCACTGAAGCTTGATAGTTACCTTATGACTTTAAATGTAAACCTCCAAACAAAGAAATAGAACCCATGGTTGATTAATAGAAAGTCTTCGTTTTCTACAGCTTATACAAAACAGTCTTCGTGTCGCGTAGTTGTACATCCTGTTGTGTAACAGGCCTGGATTGTTGCCCGAGCCGATTCCCCCACCCAAAACCACACCCTTGTTGGCTTACTAGTGACTTATACTCATCAAAGTTACACCCAACTATTTTGGAAATAATATTTTCTCAAAATGTAGACCCAAAACGCACCAGAGGCGAACATTTTATACTTATATTTCAAAATTCCCCAGGGGGAAGAACCCTTGACCCCTTAAAATAGGGGGAGTACCCCGCCAGTAGCTTAAAATTAAGGGGAAAAAATGCACCAGAAGCAACCATTTTATACCTGTTTTTCAAACTTTCCCGGGGAGAGACCCTGAGCCCTCGAAAGTGACAGGGATAACCCCTCCCATACACCGAAATTTTGAACAAAAATGCAATAAAAGTCCAGCATTCCATACTTGTATTTCAAAATTGTCAATCGGAAAAGACCCTAACCACCTAAAATTAGGGGAGTGCCCCACTAGTACGTACCTAAAAAATAGACAAAAATGCACCACAGGCCAACATTTCATACCTGTATATAAAAATCTTTCCCACAGATACGGACAGACGAACCCCGTACCTACCGCACGTCGCCGGTGACGCTTTAGTTTTAAACTTGTGCTCCCCCGCCTCCAATCCTCCATCAACAATTTCTGGCCCCGGCTTATTGTGTAACGAAATTCAGGTCGACTAAAGACATGCGATACAAAGCGCGACAATACGGAGCGCGAGCTTAATGCCTCATCAGCTAAACAGGACTCCATAGAATTACATAGTTCAGACCTGAAGTAAATCTAGTACTATGGCGAGTACCACGTTAGTGCTCAAACCTTTAGATATTAAATATATAACGTATGTATGGTGCGGAACCACTGAAAAGCAGACGTGCAGATCAGAGTGAAAGGTCAATTCAGCCCTTCCTAAATCAATCATGCATTACCCAGTCTTATCTCTAAGTTATAAAGACTGTTTAACTTACCTTATTTTGCTGTGCGACATTTAGCGTTGGTGTTGCGACATATTACGGTGGGCAAATTTTTGCGACATTTAACGTTAAAGGTGCGACATTTAGCGGCAGACGATTTTGCGACATTTAGCGTTGGTTGCGACATTTAACGTCAACCTTGCGACATTTAACGGTGGTTGCGACATTTAGCGGCGTTGCGACATTTAACGTTGCCACAAAGAACACAAAAAAAACAAAAAAAAAAAACACACTACTGTCATTATAGAAATGTTTTATTTCTTACTAAACATTGATAAGATCTTGCATCCCTCATAAAAAGTCAATGATAACAAGAAAACAGAAGAATTTTACCTACGAAATAAGAAGGACCAAAGAAGTATAAAATTATTTGTATAGCTCTTTGGAAGGACATATACTTCTGTGTTTCATGTCGAGATATCCGACTAGATAATTACAAAGTTTTAATTAATTGAAATTATTGTAATTATGTGAACATCCATATATTGTTGTTGAAAACTGAATAAAAGAAGAAACAGAATCTGGATTTTGTTAATTCCCTCATTTAAGTGAACTCGAGCCAAATAAATACATAATACTCGAAAATCTGACTTTAAGCTAAAATATTCCCCAAAGAAACTTCACGTAACACACGCAGCGTTACACATATGCAAAAAATTCTATAATGTTATAATTCCCGACAAGACTGATGAAGGTAAACTCTTTGCATTCGTCGTTGATACATTGCTGAATCATCATTTTCAATACTATTTTCAGTCGCCGAAAACACAGGACCTGAAGGAGAGTGCATTTGTACCAATGAAGACGCACCCGTGTGTGGCTCTGACGGAAAGACGTACGGTAACAGCTGCAACGCCGGCTGTGCGTAAGTAAACTATACGCAGTTTCTTATAAAATGCAGCCTACATCAATTTCATTCTGCACGTGTATAGGCTTCTGAAATATCACGAAGCGGGTGTTCAATTATAATTGCCTCATAACATATTTCTAAATAACCCTGCTTAACCTTGCTTATAATTCCGGCACGTCTCGACGGGTCGGAGTTACGACAAGATTTTTGTTTGAAAGTAACGAAAAAGACCGAAACTCTCAAATCCCAGGAAGGCTTTATATACCCTGCTTTCTTTGCGCTCTATTACAAATGCAATGGTTAGCCGAGAACCAGTTATTTCAAGATAAATCTTGAAAATTAGGATGAAGATGATGATGATAATAATAATATTAATGATGATGATGATGATGGTTGTAAAGAGGATAACACTGTTGGCCATAGGCGTTACCAATATTTGAACCAGTGAACAGTGAGGATTGGACAAGAAGTTGTGTTTTTCTCTGTTACAATTTACAAACATGTTATTTATTTAATTCTATTTTAAAGGTAGATGTATCAATCTTATAGAAAATACTAAACATAAAATATTTTGTTTTACTTTAAAATTTAGACCGTAATTTATTGCAACGATTGAATTGCTTTGAAAAGTCGGGACATTTAATGTAAAATAGACTCAAGATTATCAAGTTTTTATTCATTACCATGATTATGGAATAAAAATGAAATATTTCTAGATGTTTTGCTTGACTGATTTGAAAAATTAGGATCTCTTGCAAGTTTCATTATAACGGGAATCTACGCGAAAATCAAAATTTTCATAACCTTTTCGCGAATTAAATTTTTTCTACAATGTAGATTTTTAGGAAACTTCTCACAGTCGAAAATAAACATATGGCCTATAATATGGTGAAATAAAATGTATAGGTCCGTGTGCTTGTTTTTGAGATATTTGCCCATGATTAAAGTGATCAACACATTTCAGGCTGGTTTTAAGCTATTATTTTGAATTTTTTAACGTGTCAGATGTTTTGCCATTATTATAAATTTACTCACGGGTTGCCATTAATTCATAAAATGATTTTCATGTTTGTACGCCGAATCCAGCTTTCTAAGATATACGCCATCACTTCCGGTTTTTCAAACGTGCAGAGCTACCTTCATTAAGGTCGCTTACGCATAACCTGTACGTTTAAAGCCAATATCTGACAACTGTGTCAGTGCATCGACTCTTTGGCTCAGTGGTCAGAGCATAGGACTTGCAACCGAGCGACTCGTGTTAATCCCGCCACAGGCAGTTGGGATTTTTCGCCATTAAATGCTTTGTTACGCCCAAAGGTCGTAAGATGACAAAGTTTTGAATGAAAGACCAGCAATTTGATAGAATGAGAATACAAGAATATGCATAACATGACTTTTTGATAGGTGGTGGGAAAAAGAGCTCCTCGAACCCGTGTTTATTGTCTGGATTTTTTCTCTTGATTAGTTCTGTGAGTGCAGGGGTTTTATAAAAAAAATTGTTTCAAATAAGGCTCGAGTGAATTTTTCCAGGTCGGATAACACGACGCGCGCAAGCATCAAGTGGTATCCAACCTGACAAAATCCACGAGAGCAGAATACAAAATCCCAGAACTAGATTTCCCTAGCTACTGTTATTTAAGAAATAATAAGTTCCCAATCGTGGTTTATCGTAGAATAACCCGTGTTTTGAGTTCTTATGCATAAGAATATATAACAAAGGCCGTAGGCCTGAGTGATGGTAACTACTTAAATTATAAGACCGTGCTACGCACCTGGATCGGATGACGTCATTGCACGCGCGTGGGTTATTTATGAAATAATATATCTCATTTAGTGATTTGCCGCTGAATAAATCATTGTTTGGAGTTCAGATTCATTAAATATTTGTCCGTTTTCAATTGGTTTCTTTTGCAGCGCGACGCTATGCCGTTTGACCCTATGACGTAATTATTGTGACGTCAGAACAGTGAATTGTTGTAAAATAATTCACTGTTTTCAGCCTTCTTTGTTTAATAGGAAAATTAATCGAATTGTGTTAGAATGCAGATTAACCCGAGATAGATTTTGCTCTACATGTATGTAGGTTATTTGCTGGTCGTGTTAGAATTTATAATGATATTTTTAAAAACAAAATCTTGTTTTGACTAGATTTTGAATATGTATATTATTTCCTTACAGTGGCGTTGGTGTACAAAAAGAGGGCGTCTGTGAGGGAGATTCGACTCAGAGACCACCTTTGTCGCAATTAGGAGGATAAAATCAGTTTCAAGCTCTGGACATTCCTTTCTTTTATGATTACTTTCTTAACAATCCTTTCTAACTAATATAAAACTGGATAACTGCTTGGATGCAATTTTCGTCACCGTGTATTGCATCAGCAAATGTACTATTGTTGAAACAGAACTGTTAACATTTCACTATTGAATATTATTAAGTAAATAATAGTATGAAATTCTTAAAACTATATACATATTTAATAAATTTAAATATAAGTAAGTGGATTTTCTTTTCTAGCATATCAAACTCAAAGCGATGCCGCAAATATATTTGATATTTTTGTACTCTTGTCTGAAATTAAATCTTATAAAAGCTTGTATTGTGTTGTGTCTTGACTTGACAGATGTGAGAAACACAGTTTTCTTTTAAAAATATAGACTTAAGCATTGAAGGACTAACAGATCCTCGTGAATACTTATTTATACAGAGATATATATTATGGTTACCTAAACAAGAGCCTATAACGCTAAGCAGCTAGAAAATATTGCTTATTATGATACAGAGCTTCAAATGAATGATGAGATAAAACACTGCAATTCATTCGATAAATAGTTCTTCTTCAAAACCAAAGTATTCACCTTCTGTAGGTACTGGGTTTCCAACCATGTTCCGTCGGTCTTTGAACGTCTAAATATTGTAAGTCTGTTTCCAGTTGAAAATTATGCATGCTTGTTTGTTTTGTTTGGTTTAACGTCGCACCGACACAATTATAGGTCATATGGCGACTTTCCAGCTTTTATGGTGGAGAAAGACCCTATGTGCCCTTCCGTGCATTATTTCATCACGGGCGTGTTTACCACTAGCCTATTAGTAAACAAAAGGAAAACATGGCATATAAAAATATGGTTAATTTTACCCGAAGATATCTGCGTGAAAGTAGAACAAAAAGCGGGCAAATATTTGATGGACGTCAAGTATATACTATATATATTTCAAAATAAAAACATAAATAAAACATTTATTGTCTGTAGAATACTTCAATAGGATAATAAATTTTCTCAAATTATGAATAAAGTGGCTACAGGGGAAAGAATAAGATACGTATCGCAGGTTTTTGCTTATTTTATTCAGTAACTATATGCCGTAAACTGAGACTGATAGTGGTGTTTTTAATCGCCAAGGGAAGCATTAATTCTTCTTTTTAGATATATAATTTTTATATCTTTGTAAAGAGAAAAGAATGACGAACACTTCAATAGGATAATAAATAGTGTGTGTTCATTCTAATAAAAACAATATTTGTTCAAACTTTTTTTCCTTCTTTGTTTCTATTGGAAAATATCAACCAGATAAAAATCGATATCGCCCAGCCAGGTGATTTCAAGGGGATAATTTTACCGATAAGGCGGCAAATTTTATCGAATTGTTGATCATGCTTAAATATCTTTGGTAACGTGTTAGAATCGAAATAATATATCTCATTTAGTGATTTGTTCTTGAATAAAATCATTGTTTGTCGTTCAGATGCGTAGTTTCTTTATTATTAGATCACTCGGGCTGTGCCCTCGTGATATAATTCCTTCGCATCTAAACTCCAAACAATGATTTATTCAACGACAAATCACTGGATGAGATATATTATTTCTTAAACAAAAAGACGTAATGCATAATACGTAAAACATAATTCCTAAGATATGTTACATAACAACTAAGATAAAATGAAGCCAATAGGTTTCCGTATGTAACCGTATGCATTCTCGCATACCAGAGATCTACCATGGTTCCCCGGATGAACGACTCGGGATTTTGACGAACCTCTGATGGATGAGAATGACCCGTATGTAACTCATGTCAACTGAAATTTACCCGACGGACAAAACGTGATCGTAAATCATGAATATTGAATTCATATCTGCTATAATGAATGAATACAAAAAGAAGTACTTGTAAGATAAATGTTTAATGCGTTATTATAACGGTCTGTCATAAACTATATTTTGATAAAAGTCCAAGAACCTTAAATCAGTAAGCACGGAACACGTGCACTAATCTCTAAAGTTATCCGTATTTCTTAACATTTTCTTCAGACATTTTCCAAGCGCTGAATGGATTTACAACTCTATCAACACAATCACGAGCCCATTACAGCCCGAAAACAGCGGTCTGTTGTTGACCGCCAAGAACAAATACGAGGGGAAACAATTTTCTTGGAATGCACTTTGTTTAAACGAAGAAAATTATTTTCCCTCAAATCATACTCGGTACGAATCATAAGTCTGAGTTCATAAATAATATAAATGGACTCCGGATAAAGTAAGAATTGATATATATGTTCCTAATAATTAAATCATAAGAACACACGAGACAATATCCAACGTTTTTATAAAGCTAAACACTGGGAAACAAGTCAGAGTTCCTCCAAAATTGCCTTTGGCCTGTATTGTATCCTTAACTCTTATATCTGCGGCAGCAGTAGCACCACGAGAACGTCTGAATAAATCCATAAATATACTTTAAGACATGAATACTCTAACAGACTAGCTCCTAGAATATGGTATAACTATTTACATTTCAATGATTCAATGCAGTGTACTGAGCCAGTCTATATCCTATGTCCAATATCACATAATGGTGGTTTTAACATCATTCTAGAATAGACTGGTTTTTGATTCTACAAAATTGAATAAGACAAAAAAAGGAAACAAAGGAGAAATATCTTTATTATCAGTATAGTGGCTAGTCTAATACTAGTATTCTAGTAACCGGTCTTTGAAACACTCATTTATGTGTTAGTTACAGCCTGTTTTCGCGGTGCGAACCATCTCCTTATTGGTTTGGTTTGAAAGACTCAATGAAAATCATATATATAGTTAAATCAAAGCGCTGACAGCACAGAAAGGTTCAAACCCGTATTTGATGTGCAATAAACCACTCGATCCGCTGTAACAATTCAAGTCGCTTCCATGAAACCGTATAACATTCAAACCATTTGCATCCCTGTTACATTATATACTAGAAATTCTGCTCTGACTAAAACCATCAAGTGTCTTGAAACACACTGACGAGCTGGGCAAGGCTACTCTTCATTGGCTTAATTAAAATTTACTATAATGATACCAATGTGAAAAACAGTGTCTGTTCTTTAAAACCACAAACATTCACAAAGAGAATACAGATACTAGAAAAAAATATATCTTTTTTTTATTCAAATTAACATTTAACAGTTAACAGTTAGAAAGATTTAAACGTTACTTCAACGCTAAAAATCTACAGAAAATCAATCGGCTATATTTAAACTGCCAGTGTGTCATACTTTCTCTGACGAACACCATTAGAAAGCTTAAAATCTGAGCTTTTCAACTTTTGAATGTATAATTTGATATACTGTTATCATATGCATTGAAACGATTTTTCGGTATACTTGTAAATAATCAGTAAAAGTTGTGCGGAAATAGAACGATGGATTAATCTGCTTCAGTGAAAACTGTAATTACTGAATTCTTGCAGTCTCCAGAATACGGTTATTATAGACTGAAACCGCTTCGCAGTTTCAACATAAAAACGAAATGACTTCTTTTTATATAAAGCATTTCCGAATTTTCCCAAAACCCAGAAAACGAAAGCAAATAATGCATGAATTGTTCTCTGTGACATTTTGCTATTATAAACTATCAAAAACAGAAGAAAGTAACTATACATTGACTTAACACGTAAATTACAAATTTCTGATATGTTTCGTACGAAGATGTCTAATATGATATGTAACCTGACTAGTTCGCAGTACGAGTTTGTATAGGTTCAATAGTATAAATAGGTAATCAAGCAGGACTTCCGGGCTAATTTCGGATAATGGCGGAAAGAAAAAATCCTCAGTTTTTTTCTCAGTTAAAGTGGCATTTTCATATTTTATGTAAGCCAGTTCCTGATTTATTTCATTAGGACCTTTACTTGATGTTTGGGTAGCATTTTCAAGGAGATATTTTTGCATTTATAGAAATGTTAACAAACTTAATTACACGTGTTCATACCCACATTTTAGCTGTCAGTTTGGAAGATATTCCATCAGACATTAGAAGATACATGACCCCTACTTTTCTTTATGTTTTAATGGTTTATAGGTCTGTTAAGAACATAAGGCTAGTATAGGCATGGCTATGTGTTACATAGAAGATTATTAATTTTATGCAGAACATACAGAAAATTAATTACTACTGCGAACCCTTGTACAAATAGCAGGACATTTTGTTGCCTTTCAATTTCTCACGTCGGCGCATACTCGTAGATATACTGGATAAAATATAACCATGGGCAGTTAGCGGTCATTGTGAATTATATATTTTGAATTGAAATAGTTTACTTCACGATCCATATTTTTTTCCCTGCGAATGATACCCGAAATCACTGCACAATAATAATAATAATAATAATAAAAATAATAATGATAATAATGATAATAATAATAAAAAGAAAGAAAGAAAACCATCGAAAATGTAGAAAAAAGGTGTCACTGCAGTGAAAATATGGAAAATATGTTTCAGCGCAGTGACAAATAAATGAAATGAAAATATGCATTGATTTACATTTCATCAGTAATTCCCAAAATGTCATCAGAAAGTGTATTAAAACAATTTTATATACTTCTGTGACTTTTCAAAAAATATAACACGTTATAAAGTGTCGCTGTAGAACATTTGTTAAGTGGACTAGTTTTTCTGATTTGACCGTAGCACGGGTACCAAACAGCACCTGCGTTATATTGATAAATATTCATAGCATGGATTACCTATGGTATAAATGTATACTTCACTGTCCTTTAATGGCCCTATAATTACAATTTTCATATTCAAGAGTCTTACAGTTATTTTAGTTCTTGTCTCCGGGTGGTTCATTGAGGTAGGTCAAGTATTTTATATCAGAAAAGATCTTTCACCGCCCTTTAAAACAGATTTTTATGGTACAATCATATTTAATTACCACGCTTCCCTTATACTTTACTTTTCTTTGTTTCTTTATATCCTCTGTCGAGAAGATGAGAACACGTTTAAAGTGTTCACAAATTATAATAAAAAATCAATGAGCCGCGCCATGAGAAAACCAACATAGTGCGTTTGCGACCAGCATGGATCCAGACCAGCCTGTGCATCCGCGCAGTCTGGTCAGGATCCATGCTGTTCGCTAACGGTTTCTCTAATTGCAATAGACTTTGAAAGCGCGGATGTGCAGGCTGGTCTGGGTCCATGCTGGTCGCAAACGCACTATGTTGGTTTTCTCATGGCGCGGCTCAAATGTCTTTTAATACAATTTTAAAGTCTGTATCTGTATGAACACGTTCGTGACGAATTTGTGTCGTGCATATTTCAAAATGTATTTGACCCAGAGTCATCAGATCTCACAGGAATGTTATTCAGCACAGGGAGATGTTTTAATTGGGGTCTCACACGGCCAGATCAGAGTTATGGCCCTTGACTTAGTCAGAAAATATGCATAAAAGGGCCTAGGTTTGTGTCGCATGTATCTCAAAAAGTATTTGACCCATGGTTATGAAGCACTACAGGAATGATATTCAACATATAAGTTGTGCATCTGTTTTTAGAGATATCACACAGCCAGACCAGCGTTACGGCCCTTGACTTAGTCAAAATATATATAAAAGGGCATAACATTTTGTGTCGCACATATCTCAAGAAGTGTTTGACCAAGGGATATGAAACACCATAAGAATATTATTTAGCATGTGAAGTTGTGCGCCTAAGATTTTGTTCCGAATTTTACTCATTCAGACCAGAGTTATTCAGCGGCACTCGATTGTCAAAAATATGCATAAAGGGCATACAAGTTTGCGTTGCATGAATCTCAAAAAGTACTTGCCTAAGAGTCATCAAACATTAGCGGATTGTTATATAGCATCTAAAGTTGTGCACCTGGTGTTCTGTTTTGGATTTCATTTAGCCAGACCAGAGTTATGGTTCTTGATTTAGAGAAAATACACATAAAGTGCATTAAATTTTGTGTCGCATATATCAAAAAAATATTTCACACAGGAGTCAAAAAACATGTAGGAATATTATTCAGCACGTTAATTTGTTCACCTGAGATTGGTTTTATTTCACTTTGCAAGACGAGACTTATGGCCCTTGACTTAAAAAAATAAAACTTTGTACCTTCGAGTCATAAAACATTAAAGGATTATTATAGATAATATGAAGTTGTGCACCTGTTGTTCTCTTTGGGATTTCATTCAGCTAGGCTAGGGTTATGGTACTTTTTGAAATATACACATAAAGTACTTAAAAATTTGTAGTACATATACCTTAAAAATATTTCACATAAGAGTCATGGAACCATGTACAGTGACAGGAGTGGGTCAGCCGTGTCCTACGTACACACATCTAGTTGACATTAAAGACAACAGCTTTAAATCTTTTGGGAAAAAAAAAGATATAATTGTTATACAGTGATCAATGGCAAAAGGAAGTGTTGAACACAAAATCTAAATCTGTAAATCTGTTGAGCTGTCTCAAAAACAGAAAATTAATCTACGGCAAAACTTTTCAATGAAACTGCCTAATATTCAATCAAGAAAGAATCAGGAGCACCTGCAACTTAGTACTTTCTGTTTAATTTTCAAAAAGGCGATGACCGAAATAATTGATGTTGAAACTTTGAGGAGGTTTTTGTCAAAATGGAAAAAAAGAGAACATAATTAACTCTAGAAGAATAAAGCATTTTCTTATTTTCTGCCTTTACATCCTTGGCATACATTTAAAATTATAGCTTTATTTTGAGTTTGATGGAATACCAATATAACAAATGTTTAATGGTATTTAACGTTTTTTTAAGTAGTACACAAATAAATATTTGCATACAGAATGGGATTCGAAGTTGCAGGAGACATATTAAGTCTGACATAAGTGCATTTCTGCTCGCAAAAAAACAATTTGAGCCGTGCCATGGGAAAACCAACATAGTGGCTTTGCGACCAGCATGGATCCAGACCAGCCTGCGCATCCGCGCAGTCTGGTCAGGATCCATGCTGTTCGCTAACAGTTTCTCCAATTCCAATAGGCTTTAAAAGCGAACAGCATGGAGCCTGACCAGACTGCGCGGATGCGCAGGCTGGTCTGGATCCATGCTGGTCGCAAAGCCACTATGTTGGTTTTCTCATGGCACGGCTCATTTAACGTTCGCTTACTAGCTGGTACAGATTGTAAATTGTTAAGATATTACGTCATGAAAAAAAAACAACAGAAGTAAGTTAACATGAAAGGGTAACGTAAACAAAAACTATAAATTGCCGGTGTACGGAAGATCAAATCACAGTTTCTCTTCAGTTTTGCGTTGAAACAACATTGGGAGACATAGACGATCTAAGCATGAACTCAAAGGTTATTTTCGTACTTGCTGTTGTTTGCCTCATAGCAGTTGCAGGTAAGTTACTTTTATTACTTTTACTGCTTAAAGATAACCAAAATATATGCGTCATAAACATTTAATATAGCAGCAGGAATTTCTTTTATTTTGTATGAGCAACCGAACAAGTACAATGTATTTACATAAGGAGTATAATTATATATAGACAATGGAAAATATTACAAATAAGCTCCTTCAGCAGGGGAGTCTGCTATCACGAGATACTATATAGTTAATGTTACTTCTTAATTCAGAACTTTATTAGATACGGTAGGGTAACAATTTTGTACAATATTGAGATATATTCGAACGAGTAAATAGCCGAGAAAATAACAAAAAAAGTAGGAAGTATGCTGTGTACGAGTCCAAATATAGTTCATATTGCATTGTAGGAATGTTTTTCGCGTTAAAACATCTACAGAATCCCGAGGGACTGTTTGGTGCCCGGACCCTGTAGATCTAAATTATAATAATAACATCAAGTACTGTGCGCACTGCTACATTAATAATGTTAAGACACTAAGTACTGTAAACACATTGTCTCGGCCTATTATTTGTCAATTTTTATGCAAATCAACACGGGAACACAAAAGAATACAGTTATTCTGTGATGGCTTTAATAGTACTTCACAAATATTTTTACATTCGTTTTCAAGTTGAACGCTAAGTACGCTTTCTTTTTTCATATTTTTAAAATTCTCCACAGCAGGTATTTCTCAAAACCAACTGGGAGTGAGTGGATCTCTTGTATTGACACGTGGTCAGTCAATTCATAAATATTTTGACAAAGGGGTATTATGCGTTATTTTACATCACTTTCAGTTTCTCCAGTAACAACAGCAGACGCACAGTGTATTTGCACTCATTTATACCTGCCTGTATGTGGCGTAGGTGGCATAACATACCCGAACAACTGCACCTTGGGATGCCAGTAAGTACACGTTTGTCACAAAACTTTAATTTTCTTACTAATTTCAATACTTATATCAACAGTGTACTAGCAAGATCTATTGATACAGCGTATAGTAAAATGAGTTTCCGTGATTGGGTGAATTTTGAGATTTATTGCCGCAGGAATTTTTTCATCTTAATAATGAATAAATTATGCTGTATCAACCAACACGGCCACACTCAGCTACAAATACAAACAAAAATAAAAGGACAAAAACGGCAGGCGCATCAAGACAGATTTAGAATGGTATTTGAGGGTATGAACAAGTACCACATATAATTTATGTATGTACAGTGAGGAAGTTAACAGGAGTACATGTATACATGTTTAGAACTGTTGCGATAAGGTAAAAAAAAATCTGAAAAGTAGATCCCTCGGAAAAATCCTTAGTCACGTCGTATAAATCCCTGATGACAGCGCGGAATTGATATAGAATCTGGTTCATATTATTATAGCTTTCACTAGAAGGTCAACCTAAACATATGTTCTCATTTTTCTCTTCCATTAAGTTGAAATCGGACATTCATCAATATTTTCCAAATTAAGGTGTTAATTTCATATAGGCATAGAGTGTGTGACGTCACTAATGGCATCATTTTAATGGATGTCAAGGAGTATAAAAGTGCATAAACATCTTACTCCACCAAAACAAACAAAAACTTTGTAGAATCTACTATTATGTTATTAGCTAAAATGAATAGGCCTATGTAAAGGTTATTAGTTTTGCAGCGAGAAATGTGCACACGTTCTTTTGCGGATTACTATATTGTGAGACTCAAGTCGTGCAATAACTCCTCTGCAGAACTTGTGCATACTTCTCGATACAAATCTGAAAACTATTTAATTTAAACTTGCAGAATAGTTAGCCATATCCGCATCTAACTCTTCACGTGTATAAGCTTGGCCACAAGATGTTTAATCCTAATATGACATTACGATTCATATCACTAGGCTGCACTCATTTTGGGATATATTTTTTTTTAACTGTCGCGCTTCAATGAATTTATCTTCGATTGTTATTCATTTTTATGTTTAATTTGGCAAAACAGTTATTTGAAAATGTGTCAAATTTTTAATAAATGTCAGAGTTTGACAGTGATAACAAAAGATAATTAAGTATATTATATTTTATATGAGGGAAGGTATACTTAACATTCTCTAACACAGTATGCAGATCTAGATCTATAAGAACAAAATCTTTTATTTTTCGGGCATGGATTGACTACCATGACATAATTTCTGACGTCATGTTTGACATCACAACTAATGCAAGAAGTCTCACCATTGAATATGTAATAGTTATAGTATGTGTGAGAGTGTGTTACCAGGATATATCAGAGCTAGGGGTACATCGAGGGTATTTTTCTCTGCACATATCGTCGAGGCCGGTAGGCCGAGACAGATATGTGAAGAGAAAAATAACGAGATGTACCCCTAGCTCTGATATATCCTGGTAACACACGAGCACTACATATTATAACTGTTTTATCGCATAGTTTATCATTAAAATTTATATATCATTTTCATTTAAATTTGTTTATTATTATTTTTACTATTTTGATTCCCTTTCTGCGCCTCGCTGACTGAAACACTAAAACTTCTGTTTTAGAAAATGTGTTCCCCAGATAAAAGTACCCAACAAATTTCTGCATTGGTTTTAAATCTTTGCATTTCATTGGCCAGACATATTGTAAAACTTGTTGTTTTGTTTGTAAAAAAAATCAAAGAAAAAGAAACATTTGAGAAATCTCAGAATTTCATATATTTCATGTATTTCTGAATTTGGGAATAACTATCAAGTTTTTGAAATATTCTAGTTTATTTTTTCTTTTACTTTATAAATGTAGGTGTTTGTGACAATTCTTTCTCTGTGAACTGTAAACTGGAGTTAAAATCATCTTTTCTTTGAAAGGAAAAAATTATACTCCCTTGATAGGACCTCAATAGAGAAAAAGTGTTCCGATATATATCGGAACAGTTTTACTGTGCTGATATATATCGGAACACTTTTTTTCTTATGAAACTCCATAGAGATTTCCGTGTTGATATATATCGCAACAGTTTTGTAAGATATCAGCACAGTTTTGTAGTAATAATGTGTGTTACTATGTATAACATGCTGCAAAGATCAAAGGAAAATTGCCGCACTATGCGATAATTATCCGTATCATATGGGAGTTTAAAATACAGATTGTATTTCGGACAGAACATTCGTAAGTAGATCTATATAATAAAGAAAAGTATTTTATTTTTCAGAGGAGGAACATTTGTATCTAACGGTGCCTGTCCGCCGGCATAGTGGCGCAAGCAGGATAGAGACGATATCTGTCAGCCGACACTCTCAATTTGTTTCGAAGTTTCAAGTCATCATTAAATATTAGACATTTACTCTTTCTTTAACTTTGCATTTTATGTGAAAATCTCAAAATGAAAAAGACACAGCATATATTATTTTATTAGGCCTAAAAATGTTTGTTTCCGGTATCCCGACCTACCTTAAATGTTTGGCCCGACCCTAAATGATTTTATAGCAATGGAGATTTTTTATCAACTTTTTAACATAAAATTGCAAAACTGCGCTTTTTATGCTCTTAACATGGTCAGCGATGTTAGCAATCAACTTACCGATGCTCTAAAGACACAACCCCCTTATTTGCATTCAGTTTTTGACAATTTCAAAAAAAAAAAAAAAAAAAAATAATTTTCCGACCTACCTACCGTAATATTTTTTAGCATGTTACCGGAAACGAACATTTTTTTGTAAGGCATTGCCACCATAGAATCTACGAGATTCCGTGAATTATTCTGATGTTAGTTTTCTAGCAGTTGTGACAAAGTATGGACAGTATGTTGCCATGAAACATAATGATAATTGTTGCAATAGTTGTCTACACATAAATTATAGGCAAACAAAGCATACTTATAACATTCATATTGATGTCGATTCAATACTTTCCAAGTGATTGAGAAAACTAGCATTAGACCTATCACTCTTATGAAACTGTCATACAATTGTCTTCTTTCCTGTCAACATAATGCAGTTCTTCTTTTGATGCTTAAACATTTCAATAAACAGAATTCATTAATTCTTTTCGTTTTTTACTTTATTTTCTTTTTAATCCCTAGAGCGTTTTAATTCGTCGTTTTAATTCGTCTAATGGTGTGTTCCTTTTATGTTCTAAATTTTTGAATATGAACGAAAGACTTCACATACCCGTTTTATGTATCACCAACTCAATTTAGGTCATATAGTATCTTTGTAGCATTGAGAGTGGAAGAAGACACAATGTGCCCCTCTGGGTATACGAGGGGTGTTCCAAAAATAATGTCATTTGTGTTTTATTTCGCGGAAATCGTGTCATGTGTACACAAAACCACCTCGTGTCGATAGAACGATCACTGAATCGTAACATAGGTAAATATCGCGCTCACACGTTCACTGACTTTGGTACAGTGTACATTGCTTTATAGCGTATTCATTACACTTTACACAAAATGACTGGGAAAAGAGCTGAAAATGTGCTTGAAATTAGGGCCTACATAAAAGGTAGGTCGCTACGCGGCATGAAGCTTGTAGATATTCACCGTGAGGTGTGCGACATTTATGGGGAAGGTCAAATGTCTCATAGGACTATTTGTAGGTGGGTAGCTAAATTTAGGACCGGACAGCAGCAACTCAAAGATGCTGCTCGCACAGATCGTCCTGCAACAACTACGTCGAAAGGTAACATCGAAAAAATCCTCAATTTGCTAAAAAAGGATGCCCGATTCACCGTAAGGCAATTGGCCCGACTGACAAACTTTCCGTTAGCACGAGTTCATGGAATTTTGAAGAAACACCTAAAACTTAGAAAAATAAATGCAAGATGGATACCCCATTTGTTAACAAATGAACAAAAGAGGACCCGTGTAACAATGGCAAAGAAACTTCTGAACATGTACCTAAAATACAGCAAAAATGTTTTTGATAATATATTTACTGGGTGAATGGAACCTGGGTTTACTATTTTGAACCAAAGCGGAAGTATTCCAACCGAATTTGTATCACCAAAAATGCGAGACGCCCAAGTATTGCCAAACAAATACGAATGGTGAAGAAGGTTTTGGATGTATTTTTTTCACTCATAAGGGTCCAATCATTCGAATTCCGGTACCAAAAGGCAGTACGGTCATAGGAAAATTCTATAAAAAAAAGTTGTTCTAAGAAAATTGAAGAACTACTACAAAAGTCGCCGCCCCAAAACAGGACTTAAGTACCTCCGACTTTTGCATGATAATGCACCCGCTCACAAGGCACGCATTGTGACCGAGTTTTTGGAGTCAGAGGTTACCGTCCTTCCACACCCTCCGTTTTCGCCAGACCTGGCCCCCCTGCGACTATTTTCTCTTTCTCAAACTTAAATATCATCTGTCTGGAAAGAGATACAAATCGCCCTTGGATCGGCTGTTTATCAGTATTTGATGGGTGTCCCCATAGAAAAGTATGAACAATGCTTCCAAAAGAGGATTGACCGGCTCAAAAGGTGTATTCAGGCTGACGGAGAGTATTTTGAAGGGCAGAGCAAGTTAAAATGATCAGAACATTTGCAGTATAGGAGAACCGATGCAAGTGACATTACTTTTGGAACACCCCTCGTACTTGCTGAATCAGGCCGACATCCGACAGAACCAACAATCTCCACGTTTCTTCAGTGTACAATGTTGATATGGAAAGCATGCTTTCTGATGCGACGTGCCGAATGGTTACGACTGCTTACTGAAAATCATTCGCTTGGTTCGAGCTTTGCTCTGTTAGTTACACCAGGGGGCACTGCAGCTGGCTGACGGAAGACTGTTGGTTCCATAAGCAAAGTCATCTGACATCTCTCTTAACATGGATACACACAAAATGATACGGAGACTAAAAATCAATGTGATTTATCGGGAACTGAAATAACAGGTGTACGTCTAGTCCATGTGCCCCACCCACATAGAGAGAAAAAATGGTAAATCTACCCTACGTGCATATACGCGCGCTCGCTTTCGTGCACTCGGAGAAAACGAACATCATTTTTTTTGTAAATAGACTGTAAACTCATTTAAATCACGTGGCTGGTATATCATTGTAAAAACAAAGGGAAAACATTGTCTGATCAGAAAAATGTAACATCTTACAATATCATTACTGGAGCATTTAGAAAAATTAGGCTCCCTTTTTCTATTAACATAAGTCTGAAATTTCAGTTGATATACCAAAAAATCTGTATGTAAAAATGAATGTTTCCTATCAGAGCTAAACCTGTGCTGAAAGTACTTTGTAAGATCGTTAGAAAAATATTGTTTAATGATGTATTTAAAACTCAGAGTCCTTGATATCTCCAATGTGAAAGGACACATATATTTTGGGTCAAAACCCTCCATCCATGCACTTTTATCCGTCCCTGTCAACTGTAAGCCCGTGTTCTTAAGCATTTTAAAACGAACTGAGCATAGGTCGCGATCATAAACATGCATTTATTTAGATATTTATCATCACCTCTAGAATTGTCAGAAATTTAAAGCAACCACATCCCTCTTAAAATCAAGGAATATTGGTCTTGTTTCCTTTACTTCCAAAATTTGCCATTAACTTGTTTGCGTTCTTAAAATAATATGACCATGTTTGACTACAAGACAACACTTAGAAAGCAAAGCCCTGCTAAGCAAAGTGTCTGTCTAGGAGAAAAAAGCAGATCAAAGACACATATTTGTCGTTTATCTACAGAAACACACTATCTAATTCAAATCTGCGTCTAAATAATAATGACCCTCAAAATGTATTGTTCTCGATGCTGCCTAAGTTTGCTATTTATAGCTATATACATGTAAAAAATTGATGTCTTTAAGAATTAACTTTCGATAATTAAAACATTGATATAGTTCCCTTGATATTAAAAAAAATGACTAGGGGCCATTATTCGAAACTGCCACCTTCATTTCAACATACGGAAATGGATAGTCATTTCCTGCCTTTTGTTATACAACAAATAGTTTATATCGCGAAAAGTGATATTATTTTGGTACTTATGGCAAGCGCGATACAGAGTGGGTTTCCATTCCAGGGTTAGAATTCCAAGCAAAAAATTCACACATAGTCATCGTGCATCAAAAGTTAAGGGTGCATTTCCAAACAAGAGCTGTTGGAGGACAGCAATGCTCGACTATTTAACAGCCTTAATTGTCAATTGAATGAATACAAAAGTCGAAAAAAGGGGCATAATTTTGTAAAAATGCAAAACAGGGTTATGGAATCTGTACAGTGCTTATCAGCTTATGACAGTGGACAAGTGCGTGAAGTTTCAGTACATTCCCATTAGTGAGTACTGAGATACCAGCTTACATGTATAAAAAATGTAACCAAATCGGGACGGCGACGCCAATAGGTCTACTATTCTTTGAATAGTCGAGAAAATGGCGACTCCTGGCAACTAATTCGGTTCAAACATGACGGCACTGCGAGCTTTTATCCAGGAGAAGTTCTCGAAGCTTCTTGTTTTACTTCTGCTGGAACGGAAGCACCAGTTTGTTGTAAACATGCTAATGCCGATGATATGCTTTGTATTTTTAAATGCCTTAACATTTCTCATGCCAACGGAAAGTGGGGAAAGAATTTCTTTCGGCATTTCAGTGTTGTTGTCTATTGCAGTTTTTCTAACTGTAACAGGAGATACACTTCCTAAAACCTCAAACCTGATGCCCATTTTAAGTTTTTACTTGTTAACTGTATTGACTATCAGCGCATTGACCACCGTAGCCGCCGTGTTTAACATGTGGCTCTTCCACCGTGATGTGTCATTGCCTGTGACCCCTAGGTGGAAAATGCTTACAAAACGTTTTAGACATGACCGCAATAAAATGTATTTAGGGGAGCGAGAGACGGACTGCTGCGACAATCAAGAAAATCAACGGCAATGCATGTCAGAGGCCAGTAGTGTAGAACATGACGACAAAAGGGGCATTTCTTTTTCGAATGTTTCTGATGCCGGTTCATTCGATATATCATTCACCTACTTTTGCTGTGATTCTGTGGAAAAGGGTGCCTCTAGAAGTCAGTGCTCCAAAACAAATATGATGAAATCTGATGTCAGTTGGAAAGAAGTTAGTGCAATATTGACCACCTGTTTTTTCAACTTTGCTTAAGTGTACTTTCCTTTGCTACCGCTATATATTTAATACTTGTTTTAACCGCAGATCGTAGAACATTTCCTACATACAGAGGAGAGTAGTTGAATAACCGAATCTGTTCATTAAAATCTGCCTTTTAAAAATTACGTCATTAGTGCCATCAGGAAAACTGGGATAAAAAAAAACGTTATCAATGGCAACTGGAAAAATAATACAAAAATTGGATATCACAATAACGATGCGAAAGTTTGAAAAATCAGAATAGAACAAGACTAGTACCCTTTGGCAGAAAAAGAAGAGCAAACGTTTGCTAATACCTGGAAATGTTTAAATATTGGCTATTTTTATTCAAATTAGCTAGACATATCTAAGGTCGACGTTTTATAATTTTTTTCTCGCTTGATTACATGTTGCTTTAATACACGTTTTGTTACTAACATAGCAATATATATATATATATATTTGTTTCGTGTTATAGCGTCTGCAGACACCCGAGGGATCATTTGGTGCCCGAGTCCGTTACCTACTAGGGCGAATGTACCAACGTACAACACGAAAAATAAATGCGTTATCCCTATGGTAAAATGTTTTCAAAACAATGTTTCATGTCGTTATGTAGTATATTTGAAATTTTTTCCGATTGTTATAATTGCAAAAGAAACCCGATTAATCATTTCAGCAAGAGAACCGAGCGATCGGGTTCTTTTTCACAAAGTCTTCTTTTATCCTAAGTTCTCTCCTAGGTATAGATTTTTGAATCGCATTTTTAATATCCTGTTTGTTTGTTTGTTTTGGGTTTAACGCCGTTTTTCAACAGTATTTCAGTCATGTAACGGCGGACAGTTAACATAACCTGCAGGAACGCAGTGTTCCTGGATTCTATACCAGTGAGTACAAACCTGTTCTCCGCAAGTAACTGCCAACTTCCCCACATTAATTATCAGAGGCGGAGGACGAATGCTTTCGGACACAATGTCTTTTATCAAATAGTCACGAAAAACATACGCCCCGCCCGGGGATCGAACTCACGACCCCGCGATCCGTAGACCAACGCTCTCCCTACTGAGCTAATTTAATACCCTGTAACTTATAAATAAAGATAGGTTCAGTTATTTCTTTTCGACAGTACTAGTGCTATTATCTGATACTTGGAATAACCGAATAGTTTAAATAAATCTACTTAAAAGGAAGTTCGTAAAACAACGTTCACATAGTTTTAGTTTTGAGTTTTTCTTAAAGTTTACTTTGAGAAACAGGCCTGTCAATTTTCACAGGATCAAGCAAGAGTGCGAAACTCTCATAGAATACGCCCGTAATGCATGAAGAATCACAAATACACATTAAAACTGTCCCAAAACTAATAGGAAGTAACTTGTGCTACTGGTTATTTGCGCGAGATATAATGTCCTTAAATATTCCGACTAAGTTTTGTCAACATTGGACAAAAAGGCTCACGTAAGCAACAGTCGCCATTTAGAGTTATTCGAGGGGCATAACTTCAGAGCTACTGAGATTGATCTGACTGCTTATCGATCTTGGCCGAGATATAATGCAAATCAGCATACTGGCCAAGTTTGGTGGATATTGGATAAAAACTGCGCGAGTTAAAGAGTGGACGCTGCCAATACTTGCAATTTTGAGCAATTAAAGGGGTGTAACTCCAGAACTACTGGGACGATCCGGCTAATTATCGAACATGCCCGACTTGTAAACATTCTGACCAAGTTTGGTGAACATTGGACAAAAACTGCTCAAGTTAGATAGCGAACAACTTTTGGAGACACCCGCCCTCTACAGGTGTTCTCATTATACGCCTACGTCGTATACAAATAAAGAAAAAAGCAAAAATCTGCGATAGATAGAGAAAATCATTCGCATTTATATAATTATGTAAAGGAGAAAAGCCGAAAACTGTCCATTATGTGAAAGAATGGACAAATCGAGGCGCAACGCGCCGAGATTGTCCATTCTTTCACATAATGGATAGTTTGAGGCCTTTCTCTGACTTAAAACACGGTCCTCACGAAAAAATCAAGATTGTCGTGATATTATATAATGTCTCTAATATTGTCCTCTTTGAGGCAAAGACAAATCATTGATTTGTGTCTCTGTGCTAAATAAAAATACCAAGTCAAATGGAATTTAAATTAGATTGCATATAAATGTTTATTGCAATTAAAGGTTTTTAAACACTAATGATATTCAGTGCTGATTCTTAGGAAAGTTTCGAACATATCTCGTTTTGTCATATTTATGAATGATTTGAAGTGCCTTTACAAAAAGTAAAATTAAACTTGGCCTTATGATGTATGTATTAATAGTTGCCCATGCTTTGTTCGTGCTAAGTTTGCAGTTTTATATAAATCAAGTAATTTAATAAATGACGGGTCCAGGTGAAGACATTCTAAAATGTATGTATATGTATTTTATATCGTTATTAGAAAACAATCGTTCTTATCTCGTAATTACGAGATATTCTTTCAATTTTATTAGAAAAAAATTACTCGTATCACATGAGATCTTTACTCGTTATGACTCATATGTCGTTAATATTTCGTTGTTAAAATAAATAGCACCGTTATTGCAAGACAATTGTACTCAAGTTCAACGTAGATCATTCCGGCCAAATTTTCTGGTAATACCGAAATGTGCAGTAAAACTTTAGGGAAATTGACGTTGTTTTTTGTCTTTGTAGTAGAAAAGTGAAATTGCACATTTCTGGGTAGGACTGCAACAAATGTCAGTTATGTTACAAATTTAACCAATTTTACATGAACACTGCATGAGAAAGATATGTCTGCAGCATTTGAAAAAGAAAGGAAAATTATGTGTTTTATCTCGACTATTCAAAGAATAGGTGGAGCTATTGGACTCCAGTTTGTTTAATTCTGCCCACTGTTTTCTTGTTTAGGGCACAGCCATTATTCTATCTGGGGACTATACGCCACTTTTCATGGATTTGCACTCTGTGCATCATTGAAGGTTCCATGTGCACCGTCGTATGAATACATCTGCGAATGTCTAAATTACATTCTGGTACTTATAACATGTGTAAATGTTGAGTTCTGCTCAACCCGGGGCTAGAGGGCGTGGACGATAGCTTGCACTTCCACTACCGTCCATGAACAGGCTCAATCAGACCGAGCCTGCAACATTTGCGGTTATGTCGTGTTAGGCGACCTGTGGTTTTCCACTTTTTTATTTCATCCCTGTGTCGATGTCCGCGTCGGCGTCCCGATTTGGTTAAGTTTTTGTAAGAAAGCTGGTATCTCAGTAACCACTTGTGGGATTGGATTGAAACTTCACACACTTATTTACTGTGATAAATTGACTTACACTGCACCGGTTCCATAACTCTGTTTCGTATAATTTTTTATTAAGGTTTTATATGTAAGCTGGTATTTCAGTACCTACTAATGGAAATGGATTGAAACGTCACGCACTTGTTCATTGCGATGATCTGACATGCATTACTCATGTTCCATAACTCTACTTTGCATTTTTACAAAAGTATGCCATTTTTTCGACTAAACAGTTGTTGATTAATTTTTTTGTATGCAAGCTGATATCTCAGTACCCACTAATGGGAATGGATTGAAACCTGCACATTTGTCCATTGTCATGAGCTGATATACTTTGTACAGGTTCAATAACCCTTTTTGCAATCTTACGAAAGTATGCCCCCTTTTCGACTTAAATATTCATTCAGTTGACAAGGCTGTTGAATAGTCGAGCGTTGCTTTACTCCGACAGCTCTTGTTTTTACATAACGTTGCCTGTTTTTATCTATTTTTGACTGAAAATGCCATACCAGGTGTATATCTGCGATACATTTCTATTGCGATTTAGGAGTACACAAAGAGAACATTATTACTTTCTAACGGTTGAAGATTTAAACTAACATTCTGTAATTACTTTTGGCACACTGTTTGATTTTCATTTGACTGATAATTTGTGGGGCGATTTAGGTTAAAGTCATACGTTCCTCTTCAGGTTTTTTTTATTGCAATTACAAGTTCTGTAAAACGTTGTAGTTTAAATTTCGAAACTTTCGAATTTCTTAGGTTAATGTACTCACACCTCTCAACGCACATGGTTGTTACTATACCTGTCCATTATTAACCTGTACCTGTCCATTCTTAAAGTATCCATTATTTTAAGAATGGACAGTTACAGGTTGATAATGGACAGGTATAGTAAAATAATCGTGTGTATAGAACGGTGTCGGTACAATAACCTATATAGTAGACAAAACTAACAAAGGATTGCATCACAACCGTGTTTTAAGTAAATAAATAATAAGATACATGGCATCGTATACCTCAATGTCAAAGAAGCTTCATTTCTGTGTGAATGATATGTTTCTTACCCATCTAAATACACAGAACCCACCATTTCCATGCGTTGTCCGGGGAGGACCCCAAAATACCACTCGCACACCAAAATAAAAATCTAAATCTAACGACGGAAAGTTTTTGGGAAATTATTCGAGTAAGCCCACGCCCTCATTTTACCATTCTTTTACGTTGTGTTTCAAGACATTTGTAGTGGACTCTCCAAACCTCTCACCTTTAAAGAGAAAAAATCTTTTTCGCCGGAAACATTTATCTAAGACCCCTAAAACACGCACAGAATTCACCATTTATGTTTATGTGGGATGTTTTAGAAAATATCTAGGTGGAGGACCCACGTGCCATCCTTACTTTTATACTTCGTTTTACAGAATTCAACATTATCGTGCTTTAAACAATCTCGGTGGACTATCCCTACATTAAAACAACAAAACAACACAATGTTGTTGCATAGGAAGCGTCGTTTGAAGCCACTTTCATCTGCTCAGGAAACTACGTTTTGGTTGTTTTTATACGAAAACAGTAGGTTCTATCCCGGGAGGGGAACTCCGAACTCGCCCACCATTTTTATAGGAGACATTCCCTCCGATCATCTCTCTCTTTTGTGCGTTATGTAAAAATGAGCTGATGTAGAAAAAACTACCAAAATACGTTCCATTCTATGACCCTTAACACATATGTAGAATTTTGTCGCTACTAAAACCCTGCCGAATTTTGGTAGTGAGTACCAAAATGCGTTGCTACCGTTTTTAGGTGTAACAAAGCTGAAATGACGTCACGAACAATACGTCACAATTCTTGAAATTGTTGGGGTTTTTCCACAGGTGCCCGTCCACAGGTGCCCGTCCAGTCTTGGTGCCCATATGGGTGCCGCCCCTAAAAAAAGTTATAAAAGAGTTATAAACCACTGTTTTAATCCTAAAACGAAAAAAGAAATGATTTTTTTTTTACCTATATATTCTTAGATGGAAAAGGTGCTATGGAGGTTAACTAGGACACGCTGTGGAAAACCAAAATGTCCAGTTCAGTACCAGTGCAAGCTACCCTGCTGCCGATTACACATTTGGCATTTAGAAAACAGTAAACAATCCTATTCTACCTAGTATACAACCTTAAATAACTTACATTTAAATTCAAAGACGCCAAGAACGGCATAGGTTTTCTACTTTCGCAAGTGTCTAGACAAGTTAGCTTGTTTGAATTTAAATGTAAATTATTTAAGACCGTTGACTAGGCAGAATAAGATTGTTTACTATTATATAAATGCATGATTGTGTAAATGGCAGCAAGGTAGTCTCTACTGTTACTGAACTGGACATTTTGGTTGTTCCACAGCGTGTCCAAGTAAACCTCCATAGCGTTACGGCAACACAAGCACCTTTTCCATGTAAGAGTATATAGGAAAACATTTTTTTCGTTTTAGAATTAAAACAGTGGTTTTTAACTTTATTTTTTGAGGGGGCAGCACCCATATGGGCACCAAGACTGAACGAGCACCTGTGGGTTTTTCCAAAGTAAACAAAAGTTTCTTTGACTGTACACATAATCGGCTTGGGATGTTTGCAGGTAGTCTTATATAATTGTTCAATCATCTTTCTTATTTCATGGGTAAAAATTGGTAATGATAAATTTATGTTTTTTTTCAAAAGTGATTTACTTCGGATTTTATGACCGGAAGTTGGATAAGTGTTAGTTAGCTGGTAAAATGAACGACTTATATATTCTACTTGTTAGTTGTGCTCAGCGTAACTTTCATAATTGTACTTTCGACTAACTAAAGCCCATACCACGAAATCATGAAATTTCGATGATGAAAGTTGAAATAACGATGATGAAAGTCAAAACTATGATGACGAAAGTCGAAAGCACAATGAAGAAAACACGAAACGACGACGGCGAAAACGCGAAATGATATTGCGTAATTTCGACTTTCACCCGATAAGACGGCAAATTTTACCTAATTGTTGATCATGATGATTTTAGATCTAGTTCCGAGTTTTCGCCATCGTAATTTTGACTTGAAAATCACCATCGTGTTTTCGACTTTTCATCATCGTAGTTTCATGATTTTGACTTTCGAGAAATGGGGTTCAGAAAAAAAAATGTCGATGGTCCGAATAGAACACCGTACAAAAACCTTTTAAGGTCAAAGTTATTAGATTTTGTTTTACATTAACCTTCGTACATCAAATAAGTGCCCTTTTTCAAAGATGATATTGATTGGATATCTATGGTGTCCCGTACGTAAGGGCCATCGCTGCATATTCTGAGTTTGAAAAAAACGAAACTACGATTGTAATAATCGAAATCACGATGGTGAAAACACGAAACTACGATGACGAAAAGTCGAAACTACGACTGTAAAAAATTGAAACCACAATGGTGAAAACACGAAACAACGTCTCCTCACTTACTGTACTTGAGTGTTTGGACAAACGGCATAACACCAGAATAAAGTGAACACATAGCTATTCTACATAATGAAAAAGGCCTATCGTTTTCGTTCATTTCGGTAAAATGATAGAAATGCAGCCATTTATATCCATTCAGTTTCTTTCTGAATAAATTATTTCACCGTGCACAAAAGAAGAAAAACGTTGGAACCATCTGCTCACTGTGATAAATTGGTTACCCCATGTTACCCGTGGTGACTAACACTACGTAATATGTGTGACGTAATAATGTCCATTTAGGTAGGCTCTTCATGACAAATGTAAATTACAGCTCTTGAAAATACATGTACACTACCGAAATATCATTCGCGTTAGTTTATTAACAGTCCAGGAACCAGCAAATTTTAAACAGAGGTGGTTGCTGGAGACCTCAAACCAGGCCACGTCACATAGCAGTTTTAAGGTAAATATTTACATCCATAAAATATATTTTAACTCTAATGGCAATTGCATTTAGAGGGTATCCGCGTGATTAACATTCCCGACTTTCTAAAGAGTCACTTGCCCTTTACCACTGTTTGTTCGAAAGTCGCTTGGAAAGTATAGGTCATTGAGGTGAGGCAGCCTTCTAGCTACATTACGGAAGGTCGGGCGTTCTACCAAGAAGTCCAATTTTGAACTAATACCTAATGGGGCACTTGTGGTCTTTCTCCACCATGAAAAGCTGGAAAGTCGCCATGTGACCAACAATTTTGTCGGTGTGACGTAAAACTTAGACCGAGTCCGTGACTCCAGTTACCTCCGCTGACGGTCCGTTCACAGAAATATCAGATTGAAATGAAATGGAAGTGGTAATTACGTCACGAGTTAGACTACGTAAAACCCAACAGTATAAGATTGATCAAGTTAGGATACGTAAACAAAACAGCAATTTATATATAAATTAAATAAACCATGTAATATTGGCTTGATCAGTGGTACTATTTTTTATCATGAGAGTTGCAGACAAGCCTGTACGAGTAACATACTATTTCTAACACATTTTGTCTTTCTGTTTTCTATATCAAAGTCTGCAGCTGACAATAAATACTTTTATGCAATTTTCGAACTAAATGCAAGTATGACGTCAATAAAAGTCAAATATTTTGACCATATCACATCTGTCTCGATAGCAATGAACTCAACTCGAATGAGATTCTCGCCGTCGCGATCCGCAGAAATCACAAATTTGTGATTTCATTTAGACACCGAAATCACCTACGTTTTTCAGTATTTCAGTCTGTTAGGCTCTACACATTTTAAACAGCCCTAACTATTTTATATCCAGACATAAAAACATACCCTCCATTTTATTAATCAGAACATCGGTGATGCAGGGTAACACTTGCATTTTACATGTCTGGCTTGAACTTGGCCTCTCAAAAACGAAATGTAGAGATTCGTAGCACAGCTCTTCTTAAACTTTCTATATATAAGTATGTTCCGTAAGCAGGCTCATTCGAAGCAAGCCTGCAACGTTTACGTTTTTGTCGTGTTGAGCGACCTGTGAAGTTTCCATTTTTTCTATTAAACTAGTAGGCTACATGCATTTAATAAATATCAAATAACCTTTCTCATCTGCTATATCGGCGTCAGATATTTCTCTATCGTTGTGTCATAATAAAAATCAAGGAATCAATTTTAAGCAACAAGAAAAAAACTAACTTCCGTCGAGTTTCGAATCTACACGACAAAAGATCTGAAGAACATAATCAGTATGTTTTACCGCTAAGCTAATTTGTAAGTGGTATGAATAATAATGAAAGCAAAAACTATATTCATTTACGCGTTCATATTATTGTTTAAATGCCTTATTAATGCCTTAATAACAAAAGCAATAAAATATTATTAAACTAAAAGAAACTATTTACATTTTTGACCAATTACAAAAATAAAAAAAAAAAAAAATGTTGAATTTTCTATGCTTCATTTCAGTCTGTTTATAATTATGTTTGTAAACATCACGTTATCGTTGGGGCATAATTTGTGTTGTGTTGACGTGAATGCGTACTAATAAACTTTGATAATGTGGCAGTTGAGTCCAGTAAGTCCAGGGGTGTTCAAAGTTAATCCGTCATAGATCTATTGTAAAGCAAATGTTTAATTTACCTGTATTGGAAAATAAACAGTGTCAATTGGATTTAGGTCAACTGCCACATTATCAAAGTTTATTAGTACTACTGTAATATATTACGATCTTGATTGCAAAATAAAGAAAAGCCCTGGGGCTTAAATAAATCCATTGAATTGTCCCATTACAACCTTTGTGCATAAACCACTGAAAGCCGCACGAGCTATATCGAGGGTTCAACGCAATAAGGGCGTATCTACATATAATAACTATATGTAGATATGCCCTTATTGCGTTGAACCCTCGATATGTGAGATCCGATGAACAAGTAAAAAGGTCGGACATTAGTTTGACAGGTGGAACTGAAAACAATCATAAAACGAATAGAAAATGATGCAGAAGAAAAGCTGACGACGGCCTGGTAGTAGCATGTTTCACGGAAGCAGGTACGTTATAGCTTGATTTCTTTAAAACTTGGTAAAAACTAGTTGTGATTCTAATACGTAGTCTTGTCGAATTGAAGGACTGCGAAGATTGTGCTTGAAATGCTTCTACTGACAAAATTCGAACTCTCGGCCTTCGGACTAGGGAAATAGTGTTCAGTCAATAACCGTCTGTGTATGCATTATTAAATTATAAAATATACATATCTTCTACAAAATAGAATTTGAACAGTTGAGGTACATGTGTTGTAAGACGGAAAAAAAACACCATATTGTCGAGCAAGATGACTTTTATAGAAAGTATTTTCTACTTCTTCTGAACAATTCTGTATATATATGCTATGCATATTACGGGCCTGCCAGGTATAATTTCCAAAATGGAAATTTACCCGAGGGGTGGTCTCAAACTCTTTAGTCCTCACTTCGACACAGTCAAAGTATTCAAACCTAAAGGAAAGAAAATAATCTATTTTGCGTTCAGAGCTGTTTTCCAAAGTAATGGCACACAATTAGCATAACACCAGTGCTCATGGAACCTGTACCAGCACAAGTAACTGCCAACTTCTTCATTCAGATACGACATATCCCCCCTCCCCCCACCCCATACAAAAAAAAAAAAAAAAAAAAAAAAAAAAAAAAAAAAAAAAATCACGGAGAACATACTCCCGCGATCCGTAGACTAAAACAATTACTGATCGCAAAAAGATTTAACAACTGTGTATGATTACAAGGCTCAACAGATGATGCTACATGATCGGTTCAAGTTCACCACCATATTTTGTTGGGCTACAGTCAAAACTCGTCGAACCTCGGGCAATAGTTACACTGTTGACCGGCAAGACATTCCTATATATGTATACCCGGCAAGACATTCCTATATATGTATACTACAGTCCGCTGACATATATAAAAAGTCACGTAATAGTCATTTATGTAGACTAATTTGAACCTATGACTTTCAGATGGCGTCACCGGTTATAACCAGTATCGAGTCAAAGACAGATCTTAAACCCCAAAAGGGGTTTCGATCTTCCCGATTTTCGTCGCAAAAGCACAAAAAATCGGGATCAAATAAAAACTACGGAAACTTTACGAGGGTATAAAAAACAACCCCCAATACTACCAAAAATAAAAAAATAGGGATTTCCCGGTTTAGACCAGGGGCCCGTGCGCCCGGCCCCCCCCCCCCCCCCCCGATAAAAATTGGGGATATCACGGTCTTCTTTAAATTTTAAATTAAGCGTCCGTCAATCATGGCCCAAAAACCCCCCAAAAACCCCGCAAAATAAGATGCCCCTTGCGCCCCCCGAAAGAATATTAAAATTCAAAGAAAGGGCTTTTTTAATTTTTTTGCTTCAAAAAGCAAAATCACCCGGGAAAACGTGATAAAACTGTTAAAATTTTGTGTAAAAAACATTGGGCTTTTTTTCCTACTGAGTAGCATTTTAAAAAAGGGAAAACAACTTTGAACTTTTTATTTTTGAGGGGAAGGGGATACCGTTAAAACTGGCGCCGACTTTTTTGAAAATTTGAGGAAAAAAAAAAAAATTCCCCCAACGATTTTCTTAAAGTTTCGGGGAAATGAGGGGAATTTATTCCCCTTTTGGTGTCGTTTCCCCCCAGATGTTTTTTAATTTCCTTTTCCCGGGTTTACTTTTTTTCTTTGAACTTTTTCTTTTAAAATAACCTATTTTAAATTTTTAAAAATTAAGAAATCCGTGTTTTTTATTTAGGCTTTGACGATTAAATTGAATTTTTTTATTTTTAATAAATAGGGAAGGGCCTCCCGTAAAGGGCTGTCCCAGGGTTGGCCCTGTTGAAAATTTTAAAAAACGGGAGTAACTCCCTTTTCCTTGATAATAAAAATGTAAACAAAAAACCCCAAACCCAAAAAAACTCAAAAAATTTCCTTTTTTTTTACTTTTTTTATTTATTCATCAATTTGAAAGGGGCCTTTTAGATTATTATTTCTAAGGCTCATTTGCATGTATACCCCAAAGGGGCAAAAACCCCGATTTAAATCCCTAAAAAATTGGGCAACCAAAAGGGAAAAATTTTCCAAGCCTGACATTTTAGTCAAATAATGAGCCCGGGAGTACAAAAATGTAGACCAAATTTTTTACTTTTTTGTTTTTTACTTTGTTTTACCTAAGGGGGGGGATACGACAATCAAAAATTTCAAAAAAAAAGATATTCAACTCCGAGCCCAATTTTTTTTAAATTTACCCGCCACAATTTCACTACCCCCAATTTAAACACCTTAAAATATAAAAATTTAAATTTGAAACCCATTTAAATTTTGTAAACTTTAAGGGAATTTTTTTTTAAGATGCACTTGCCAATTACTGCTACTGGATTTTTTGAAAAATTTGAAAATTTATAAAAAACGATTGCTGTTTTACACTTTTACACACACACTGATGGGCTAATTTAAGCTCTCCCTATGCGGGGGTTTACTTTGAGAGGTTTTTTTTTTTTAAAAAAAAAAAAAACCCAAATTAGCGCTTTTAATTTACACTTGAACCCCTTCCCCCGTGTTTGATTGTAAACACAGGATAAAAAAAAAAAAAAACCCACAACAATTAAATAAGCATTCCTCAGTCTGGAAGATGCGTGATGTTTCTTAGTTTTATTAAGGAGATCATATGAAAATCCCCAAAGCTGTCGAGTTTTTTTAATTAGAAATGATTTTTTAAAAAAAAATTTTATTTGGGAAAAATTTAGTAGCCTGGTCGGGTTTTGTCCCGGCGGAAAAATCATTTTTAGCCCGAGTTGAAAATTTGGTAGCCAAGGTTTTGTGGGGAAAAACTACCGCAAATTTTTAACATTTGACAAAATTTAATTGAGTAGCTTATGATTTCCCGTTCGGGGCCCCCGGAAAATTAGGGGGGGAGGGGGTTTGCCCAATAAAATTTTTAAAACAGGCGGGAAAAAACCCCCAAGGGCGGCGGGACAAAAAAACAAAGGGGGAAAAATAAAAATAAAAACGGGGGGTTCTTTAAAACCTTGGGGGCCATTGGGTTCTATGACCCCAAGGGAAAAAAAAGGGAAAATGGTTGCCTTTTCAAGTTTTGGGGGGGGGAAATTTTTCCATTTTCAAAATTTTAAATGGCCCCCCCAAATTTTGGGGGGGGAAAAGAAAAAAAAAGGGGGGGGAAGGGGGCGGGCCATAAAAGGCCGGGGGGGGGGCAAACCACACTCACTTCCCCCTTTAAGGGGGGCCACAGCGGATACGGGGAAAGCCCAACTTGGCGGGGACAGGAAATTCAGGCCGATTTTCTTTGGAAAAGATGAAACCCTTTAAGGGGGCCAACCAAACAAACCAAAATTTAAAAAAACTTATTGATCATCCACATTTTAAAAAAAAAAGTCATATTAAAATCCCTAAAAATTTGAAATTACAAAAAAAATTACCCCCCTTTAATCGGAGCGAAGCATGCTCATTTAGGGGGAAATTTTTGGGAAGGGAAATTTGAATTAAAATGTTCCATAAACCCGGGAGTTTTTAAGAGTTAGTCAAAACCCAAAATCAGCAGAAAAAGAAATTACTTCACAAATCCAGGGCTAAAATTTTGGACTCGCTAAATCCCAAGTAAATTCCCAGGGAATGCAATTAAGATCAAAAATTCCCCAAAATTTTAAATTTTTGAAAATACAAAAAAATTTAGTAAAAAGTTGCGGTTTTTTTTAAGTTTGTAGTTTTTCCGCTTTAAATTTTGGGGAAAACCGAAAACCCCAAAACATCTTTTTTTGGTTACCCAATTTTTTTTTGAATGGAAAAATGATTTTTAAAGTTTAGAAAGAGGTCATCTTAAAAAAATTTTAGAGGGCGGGCAAATCTTAAATTCTTAAATTTTATACAGTTGAATCGCTTTTTTTTAAATTTAGTACAAAAATTTGCCTTCCCGTAGTTTTTAAAGCCAGTGGGGTTAGTTACCCATCAATAAAGGGTTTTCCGAATTATTTTGAAGGTTTTATTTTGAGTTTTTAAAAAACAAATTGTACCCCAAGGAAAACCGTGAAAAACAATTTTGATGTTCGCATGTTTTTTTAGGATATTCAAATTCTTAATAAAAAGTCTACAAATTTGCAAGTTTGATTTCAGCAAGCAACAAAAAAAAAAAAGTACATGCACAAAAATTTTTTATGGGTCAAAAAAGTTAAACTGAAGCCGCTCACATTATTTTTTTGGTCCGCCATTCAGTTCCGGGTTCTCCTAGGAATCCCCCAGTCGTGCTTTGGCCCCAACAATAGGGATGAAGTTTTTGGGGGAAATTTTGAGCTAGACCGGGTTTTTTTTGGTTTAAAAATTTCCGGTTTTAAGTTCAAGCATGGGGAAATTTGGGGTTGTCAGGTTTGGGAAAATTTTTTTCTATCTGGTTGCCACGCGGGGGTTAGTTGAAATCTGAATTTGTACACTGCCCCCAAAAATACTCCAAAAGGGGGGAAAAATTTTTAAAGTTTAAATCCTGACCATCAATACCAAAAAAACAATTGTAGCATTTTGCGCCCCCTGTTTATACTAAACTAGGAAGGCAGAACAGATTCTTCGCTGCTTTACCGTCCCGTTTTTTGCCTTTTAATGGAAACCCCCAGCAAAGTAAGGGGCATAGACCAACCAAAATCAGAAAGGTACCCCGGAATTCCCCTTATTAAAAGTAATGTTTGGCGGTTTTTGGCTGGTCCCGTCATATTTTAAAAAAACCTTTCTCAAACAGGACTTTTCTTTTTTCAAAACTGCAATTTTTTAAAAAAACCCTTTTTCTTCTTTTTCATTATAACCCTTTGACCAAAAATTTGCCCACTGTTTTATTTTCATTAAAAAAAAGTTTTTATTTTTTAAAGGGGGTTTTTTGGCATTTCCTGCACATAGTTTTGGGTTTTTTGGGGAAAAAGTTTTTTATAAAACCAAAATTTTTGGTTTTTGTACATTTAAATGTTTTTTAAAACAGCGATGATGCCGTTAAACATTTTTAAATTTTGGTTTTTAAAAAAAAGAAAGGACTAATAAAAAAATAGTTATTTTTCTTCAAATCTTCTACAAGGTTTATTTTCCCCAACCCTTTGGTAAAAAATTTCTGAATTTTAAGGGAAAACAATTTTTTCGTGCAGTTCGACTTTTTTAAAAATGACCGCCCCCCTCCAAATAAGAAAAGGGCATATTTGGAAAAATTTTTTATTTCTACAAACAAGAATTTGTTTAGTATAATGGGTTAAAAACTATAAATTTTTACCCCGGGTTTCCCCACCCCCTTTATTTCAGGGCCCGATTTTTACTTTGAAAAATGGGCCCAAAATTCCCCCCTTAAAAAAAATTTTTCTCCCGCCACCAAGGGTTTAATTGGGTTTATCCCCTTTTTGGCCAAAGAAAATTTAAAACTGGGGGAAAAGGGTATAGCCCCTTTAAAATTTGAAAATTTAAAAAAAGGGTGGTTTTCCATGTTTTTTCCCTTTAAATTTTCTTCCCTTTTACTATTTTTTCCCGGCATCTTGGGTTTTTATTTCAGAGTATTTTTGTACGCTCCAGGCGTGCTTGTTGCCGATGAAAACCCCTTGCTTGCGGCCCCATAAGGTATTTTTCAATCTGTTTTTTTTTATTAATAGCTTCAGCTGTGGGAACCGTTTTTTTATCATTCAAAAAGTATGATATACTGTTTTTCCCAATTTTATTTGTGTGAAAAGATTTTTCCGGGAAAAACATCATTTTATCAAATAATCAAGAAATTTGCGTAAAAAAAAAAATTTTCGGGTTTCCCGGATCCCACCTCCCCTAAATTTTTTTGGGGGGCCCCACCCTAATGGACGGTTCCCTCCCCCCCTTTGTCTTTTAGCAACATTTTTTTAATTTTTTATTAAAAAAAAGTTCAAACCGCACTTTTTTTTGGGTTTTTTAAAATGGGACAGGGATTTTAACACAAAATTAAATGAGGCCCTTTTGGGGATAAACCCCCCTTTTGATTTTTTTTTTTTTTTAAAAACCAAAAAAAATTTTCCCAAAAAATCCCCCCTAAAAATAATTTTTTAAAAAAACCCAAAAAAAAAGTTTTTTTTCCCACCCCACCTAACCTAATTTTTTTTAGCATGTTCCCCCCGGGAAAAAATTTTTTTTTTTTGAAACCCTTTGAAAGACTCCATTTTATTTTTTTTGATGAAAGCATTTTGGACCCAAAAAAACCCAAAAATTTTTAAAACATGTATGCAAAATTTTTAAAAAATTCTTACTCAACCCCCGTAAAAGGGGGCAAACATTATTGGGGATGTTCGTTTTATGGCCAACAATTTGTAAAAAACCTTTTTCAGAAAATCTGGGCAGATTTACCCCAAAAATTTACAAAATGATTTTGGGGGGGTCCCTTTTCAAAAAAATTCCCAAAAATTTAAATTTTATAGGGAATGACCAAAAAAAAACTTTTTAAAATGATTTCCCTTTCAGAAATTGTTTGCCGGCCAAAGGGTTTTTCCTCCTTTTTATTTTCCCCCCCAAAATCCCCAAAAATGAAAGGGGAAAATTTCCCCAAAAAACCCCACCCAAATAGTTTTAATTTGTGACTGGAGGAAAACGGTTTTCAAATTTTATTTTTTTAGCTCACCTTTCACAAGTGTACAAAGGGGACTTTTGTGATAGGGCGGGGGCCGTCTTTCCCCCGTGCGTCGATAAACCCCCTTTCTTTTTTGACCATCTAAAGGGAAAATTTTTCCCCTGGGATTCAGGGGTTTTTCCCTCGGGGTTTTTTTTTTGGGGGGGTCCCCTGGACTCCCATGGCTTTCTAAATTTGGGGCCCTAATAATTTTTGGGGGGGCCCCAAAATTTTTGGTTTGAAAAATGGGCATTATTTCCAAAAAAAATTTTTCCCCAAAAACCCAATGAACTTTTTATCTTTTAATTTTTGATAGCAGTGATTTTAGTATTTTTGGGGAATGGTATCTTTTAAAATGGCAGGGTTCTCAATTCAGACTGATAACAAAAAAGGGGTTTAAAAGTCCCTTTTTTTTATGATCAAATAGCCAGTATACCCCGGGAATTAAATGTTTAACTCGTTTTTCAATTATTTTTGTTCACAGTTTGATCTGGTTAAAGATAGTACTCGATCCCTTAATTTGTATCATAATTTTTTTTGATTTTTAGTAATATTTTTTCATTCAAAATTCCCCCTTTTAAATTTTTTTATTAAAATTTTTGTTTTTAAAAAAAAATAAAAAACCTTCGATCTTTTCCCGGGAAAGTAAGGCAATATTTTTATTTTAAAACGGGTAGTTTTTGCGCGGAGAGTAGGTTTTCCCTTTTCCCCAAAAAGGGGAACATCGGTAACAAAAATTTTTTTGAAGTTGGAAAATGTCTATACCTGTGTATAATGAGCAAACCCCCGACGGGGGGGTTCCCCGGGGGAAAAAATTTCGCCCTTTTTAAGGGTATCTGCCCCAAAGGAACTTCAAGTGCAAAGGGGGTTTTTTTGAAACCCCTTTTGCTTTTTCCCCGTGGCCCCAAGGCACTACAAATGCGGGGCCAAAACAATCAAAGGCGTCAGGGGGCGCCCCGAAAACCTGCGCCGGGAAAACCCGGATCTTTTGAAAGGTTTTTTAGGGGGTCTTTTTTTCACTTTACAATATTTTATTTTGTTTTTTCAGGGGTTTACTTTTGGACAGGGACTTAACCCAAAAAGGGAAAAAGGGCCACAAATCCATTTTACTTGAAAAACAAAAAAAGAAACCCAAAAATAAAAAGACCCGAAGAACAAGGGGGAAATTTAAAAAAAAAAAATTTTAAGGATAGGAATTCAGGGTTTATTTAGAAACAAATTTATTTTGAGAAGAAGGGTGTTTGAAAAGGGTCGGTTTTCTTTAAGAGATAATGAATTTTAATTGGTTTTTGGTTTTTGTCGGCCCGTTTTCGGGGGGAAACGAAGGGCCCTAGTTTTTCCCAAAAGTTATTCTCATATGTTTCTTTCCCTAAACCCCCGGGTTTTTTTTTCTGGGGCCAAAAATTTTTCATGCCCTGGGGCAAAAACTTGTTTATTTTAATGGTTTTGAATGGTTTTCCTTCCGTGGGGAAGGAGTGTCATGCGCAACCCCCGGGTTTCCATCTCCCAAGGGCAAGATCACACTTACCCGGGAAAGGCAAATTTTAAAATGACTGTCCCGGGGCCTTTTTTCTTTCATGCATTTGGGGGGATTTTTTGGTTTAAATTGGCCAATTGTTACCATCATGGATGGAGTGTAATGCGCAAAAAACCCCGGTCCCTGGGCTAAGGTCAAGGGCCCACTTAGGGGGTCAAAAAGGGTACAAAAAAATGAAACTTTTTTTGGAGATTTTTTTCCTTTTCAGGATGGGGCTTTGATGTAACTTGGGACAAAAGTTTTACCACCATAAAACGGAGTGTAAAAAGGAAGAAACCCCCGGTCCTAGGCAAGGTCAAGGGTCACACTTAGAGGTCAAAAAATCAGATACAAAATGATTTGTCTGGAGCCCTTTCTTTTTTATGCAAATGGGGATTTGTGTAACTTGGCACAATTGTTTATCATCATTGGCCGGAAAGGAAGGTCTGCATAAGATCCTTTTAATTTTCTTCCCTTTGGGTTACTTTTAAAAAAGCTTAAATTTTTAAATTTTTTATTACTGGGGTAGGGAAAAAACGGGGGAACCCCACTTTTCTGTTTGTACAACGCTGTTCAAAACCAATTTTTTTGGGGTATTTTGCCCATTTTTCTAGAAACCCGGGCTTTTTTGTTGGGCTTTGAATTTTTTTTTTTATATTTTTTTTTTTTTTAAATTTTTTTTTTAAAAAAATTTCGTTCCTTTGTTTTTCTGGTTAAATTAAAAAAACTTTTTAAATTTTAAAATTTTTTGCAATTCTTTTATTTGGGCCAAAAAAAATGGTTTTCCTCAAAGAACAAGGAAATGGGAATTTCACAAATCCCCCGTCCTTTTTAAAGCTGGCGGGCTTGGGCATTTTTGCCCTTTGGGGATCTCGTTCTCATATTTTTCATGAATTTTTTTAAAGAGAATTTTTATACCCCCCGTAGTAAGTTGTTTGTTTTCAAATCCAAATAGGGGGGTTTATGGCTTTTAGGTGAAAATAAGAAAAGCTTTACCCCCCTTTAAAATTTTTTGAACATAGTTACAGGTCAAGGGCGACTTTGGGGGGCCCCCTAGGTCAAAAGTCAAGATAAATTGCCCAAAAGCTTTGGGCCCCCCCCGGGGTCATGTTTTTTAACACCCCTTTTAACAGATAAAATTTCAGGTTTTTTTGAATTTAGGTTTAATAGATTCCCAAAGGGCCCCCGGGCACAGTTTACCTTTTAAACATTTTACCGTTTCCCCCCCCCAAAGATTTAAAATGAACCTTGAGCCAGGATGATAAAGTTTGGTTAAAAATTGGGGGTCACATTTATGAAAAAACCAAAGGGCAAGTTTTTTTTTGTGGTCGTAGGTCAGGTTTAAAATAAGGCAAAAACCGTGAAATTTTTTTTCAGTTATAACTTGAGGGAAAGCTTTGCCTAGGAAACATTTAAAAATTTTTTTGGGGGGTTTTAATTTTGACCAGAAAGGGGACCCCTAATGAGTTTAGGTCCCAGGCCGGTCCCCCCCACCCGGGGTTCTTTAAAAATGATGAAAAAAGGGGGAACCCCTGGGGTCCCCCCCCTCCACCATTAAAAAATGGGGAAAGTGCCATAACCTTTTCCGTGGGCGGTGTGATGTTAATTCAACAAAAATAAAAAACTGTTCTTTAAAACGGTTTTTTGGGCAAAAAATTCAGGGGGTTGGGTGAGAAACACAAAAATTTTTTTACGGGTTGGGTTTTTTACCCGCAGATGTACCCGTATTTTATTTAGAGTTCCCCCAAAATCCCCCGGGTAAACCCCCAAAATTTTAAACCCTTTTCCATACAAACCAATTGGGGAAAACCCTTTTTCGGGGGAATTATGAACCTATAGAGATTGAATTTTTGGGGCATTAGGCTAGCTCAAGAAAATTTCTGCTTTTTGATATTGGCTTAGTTCTGTGAAAGGGCCCTTTGTAAGGTTTAAATTTGTCACCCTGTGAAACCCCAGCTTTTTTCTCACCCGACACAAAGTTTCATGGTGACTTTGGGATCGCCCGGGGCCGGGCCGTCGTCAAAAATTTTACTGGAACACTTAGGGGCCCCCCAAATTTTTTCCCCAATCTTTTTTGAAACTTTGGGGCCCCAAAGTTACCCTCAATTAAAATTTTTGGACCATTTGGGTATTGGGTTTTTCTTGGATTTAAAAAAATAGGTCACCAAGTCAAATCAAAGGAAAAACTTTTTTAACAAAACCAAGGGAGGGCACTTTTAAGGGTATATCTTTATGAAACTTGGTCCCCGAATGTTTAAACTTTATGATCTCAAGGTCCCCCTTTGGGAAACTGGGTTATGTAAAAATCAAAAAATAGGTTAAATAGGTCAAATCAAAAGGGGAAAAAATAGTTTAAAAACTCTAAAAAAGCCAAATTTTGACCAAACTTTAACTTAATGAAACTTTGTCAGAAATTTTTAAACTTTATGATTAAGGGCCCAAATTTTAAAAATTTGTTCCCGGTTGGGGTTTAAAAAAGGGTCATAGGGCAAAAACAAAGGGAAAACCCCCGTTAAAAACTTTCCCGAGGCCACATTTAGACTGCTCTTTATAAACTTCCCCCAAAAAGGTTTTCTTTATGATTTTCATCAAATTTTAATCCCCGGGGAAAGTGGGGTCAAAAACTAAAAGGGCCCCAAAATCAAATCAAAGGAAAAGCTAGTTTTTAACCCCCTTTTTGAGGCTACCTTTTTGATCATATTTTTAAAGTAACTTGGTCAAATGGTTTATCTTGATATTTTATACATCAATATGTCAGGTGAGCGTTTCAAGGGGCCAATTTATGGGGCCCCTCTTGGGTTTTTTTCTTTTTTGTTGTAAGAGAAATTTTAAATTTTTTGAAACAGATTACCGCAAATCACGTTTTCTTTATTTTTACCAATACTTTTTTCAAAAACGACAAAGGGATCCCGAAACCTTTATTAAAATTGGGTTTTTCACAGTTAAACTATATTTCATGTTGGAAAAAAAAAAGTTTGGTTTATCTGTGGGTCATTATAAAAGTGTATACCCGGGTAAAAAATTTAAAAATGTGAAAACCCTTATTTAATTTAAATAAAAATGTTAATGCCCAAATCTTTTTTAGTTTTTATAAAAACAAAATTAGGATTTTTTTTACGAGTTTAATTTTAGAATTTTCAAAAACCAAAAGAAAAAAACCCAACCTGCACCAAAAAAGGGTAATATTTTCCCTAGGGCTGAGCCTTCTTTAAACCCGCCGTGGGGCAAATAGATTGCTTGATGTGGGGTCTGGGTTTTTAAGTCTTGGGGAAATGAGTTTTCAATTTAGTAAATTTTCCCGTTTTTATGATTTTTGCTCCCCTGGGGGACAAATGTTGGGTGTTTTGATCCCTTAAGTCTGTCATTGTTTCTTTTTCAACATTTTTTCTTGTTTTAAACCCCTATTTAAAAAAATTTTTTTAAAGGTTAAAAGGGGTGAGTTGAAGTCTGATCGATTTCCCCATTGAGGCCCGTGCCTTATTTTAATTTTGAAACGGGCTTTGACTCCAAACTGGGGTTTTAACCGGTTTACGCCATCCCGAAAGTCTAGGTTCAAATTTGTCTACATAAAACTTACGTGACTTTTTTTATATGGGGGAAAGGGGCTGTAGTATACCATATATGGAAATTTTTGCCGGGTAACATATAAGGAATGTCTTGCCCGGGGGGAAAAATTGGATAAATTGCCCCAGGTTCGACGAGTTTTTGGGTGTAGCCCCCCCAAAAAAATATTGGGGGTGAACTTGAACCGATTTATGTACTATCCCGTTGCCCTTTTTTCATACACAGTTGTAAAACTTTTTGCGATCAGTAAATTTTTTTTAGTCTACGGACGCGGGATATTTCTCCGTGATTTTTTTTTTTTTTTTTTTTTTTTTTTTTTCTTTTTTTTGTATGGGTGGGGGGAGGGGGGATATGTCGTATCTGAATGAAGAAGTTGGCAGTTACTTGTGCTGGTACAGGTTCCATGAGCACTGGTGTTATGCTAATTGTGTGCCATTACTTTGGAAACAGCTCTGAACGCAAAATAGATTATTTTCTTTCCTTTAGGTTTGAATACTTTGACTGTGTCGAAGTGAGGACTAAAGAGTTTGAGACCACCCTCGGGTAAATTTCCATTTTGGAAATTATACCTGGCAGGCCCGTAATATGCATAGCATATATATACAGAATTGTTCAGAAGAAGTAGAAAATACTTTCTATAAAAGTCATCTTGCTCGACAATATGGTGTTTTTTTTTCGTCTTACAACACATGTACCTCAACTGTTCAAATTCTATTTTGTAGAAGATATGTATATTTTATAATTTAATAATGCATACACAGACGGTTATTGACTGAACACTATTTCCCTAGTCCGAAGGCCGAGAGTTCGAATTTTGTCAGTAGAAGCATTTCAAGCACAATCTTCGCAGTCCTTCAATTCGACAAGACTACGTATTAGAATCACAACTAGTTTTTACCAAGTTTTAAAGAAATCAAGCTATAACGTACCTGCTTCCGTGAAACATGCTACTACCAGGCCGTCGTCAGCTTTTCTTCTGCATCATTTTCTATTCGTTTTATGATTGTTTTCAGTTCACCTGTCAAACTAATGTCCGACCTTTTTACTTGTTCATCGGATCTCACATATCGAGGGTTCAACGCAATAAGGGCATATCTACATATAGTTATTATATGTAGATACGCCCTTATTGCGTTGAACCCTCGATATAGCTCGTGCGGCTTTCAGTGGTTTATGCACAAAGGTTGTAATGGGACAATTCAATGGATTTATTTAAGCCCAGGGCTTTTCTTTATTTGCAATCAAGATCGTAATATATTACAGTAGTACTAATAAACTTTGATAATGTGGCAGTTGACCTAAATCCAATTGACACTGTTTATTTTCCATACAGGTAAATTAAACATTTGCTTTACAATAGATCTATGACGGATTAACTTTGAACACCCCTGGACTTACTGGACTCAACTGCCACATTATCAAAGTTTATTAGTACGCATTCACGTCAACACAACACAAATTATGCCCCAACGATAACGTGATGTTTACAAACATAATTATAAACAGACTGAAATGAAGCATAGAAAATTCAACATTTTTTTTTTTTTTTATTTTGTAATTGGTCAAAAATGTAAATAGTTTCTTTTAGTTTAATAATATTTTATTGCTTTTGTTATTAAGGCATTAATAAGGCATTTAAACAATAATATGAACCGCGTAAATGAATATAGTTTTTGCTTTCATTATTATTCATACCACTTACAAATTAGCTTAGCGGTAAAACATACTGATTATGTTCTTCAGATCTTTTGTCGTGTAGATTCGAAACTCGACGGAAGTTAGTTTTTTTCTTGTTGCTTAAAATTGATTCCTTGATTTTTATTATGACACAACGATAGAGAAATATCTGACGCCGATATAGCAGATGAGAAAGGTTATTTGATATTTATTAAATGCATGTAGCCTACTAGTTTAATAGAAAAAATGGAAACTTCACAGGTCGCTCAACACGACAAAAACGTAAACGTTGCAGGCTTGCTTCGAATGAGCCTGCTTACGGAACCCTCCATTTTATTAATCAGAACATCGGTGATGCAGGGTAACACTTGCATTTTACATGTCTGGCTTGAACTTGGCCTCTCAAAACGAAATGTAGAGATTCGTAGCACAGATCTTCTTAAACTTTCTATATAAGTATGTTCCGTAAGCAGGCTCATTCGAAGCAAGCCTGCAACGTTTACGTTTTTGTCGTGTTGAGCGACCTGTGAAGTTTCCATTTTTTCTATTAAACTAGTAGGCTACATGCATTTAATAAATATCAAATAACCTTTTCATCTGCTATATCGGCGTCAGATATTTCTCTATCGTTGTGTCATAATAAAAATCAAGGAATCAATTTTAAGCAACAAGAAAAAAACTAACTTCCGTCGAGTTTCGAATCTACACGACAAAGATCTGAAGAACATAATCAGTATGTTTTACCGCTAAGCTAATTTGTAAGTGGTATGAATAATAATGAAAGCAAAAACTATATTCATTTACGCGTTCATATTATTGTTTAAATGCCTTATTAATGCCTTAATAACAAAAGCAATAAAATATTATTAAACTAAAAGAAACTATTTACATTTTTGACCAATTACAAAAATAAAAAAAAAAAAAAATGTTGAATTTTCTATGCTTCATTTCAGTCTGTTTATAATTATGTTTGTAAACATCACGTTATCGTTGGGCATAATTTGTGTTGTGTTGACGTGAATGCGTACTAATAAACTTTGATAATGTGGCAGTTGAGTCCAGTAAGTCCAGGGGTGTTCAAGTTAATCCGTCATAGATCTATTGTAAAGCAAATGTTTAATTTACCTGTATTGGAAAATAAACAGTTGTCAATTGGATTTAGGTCAAACTGCCACATTATCAAAGTTTTATTAGTACTACTGTAATATATTACGATCTTGATTGCAAAATAAAGAAAAGCCCTGGGGCTTAAATAAATCCATTGAATTGTCCCATTACAACCTTTGTGCATAAACCACTGAAAGCCGCACGAGCTATATCGAGGGTTCAACGCAATAAGGGCGTATCTACATATAATAAACTATATGTAGATATGCCCTTATTGCGTTGAACCCTCGATATGTGAGATCCGATGAACAAGTAAAAAGGTCGGACATTAGTTTGACAGGTGGAACTGAAAACAATCATAAAACGAATAGAAATGTTTCCAGAAGAAAAGCTGACGCGGCCTGGGTTAGTAGCATGTTTCACGGAAGCAGGTACGTTATAGCTTGATTTCTTTAAAAACTTGGTAAAAAACTAGTTGTGATTCTAATACTAGTCTTGTCGAATTGAAGGACTGCGAAGATTGTGCTGAAATGCTTCTACTGACAAAATTCGAACTCTGGGCCTTCGGACTGGGGGAAATAGTGTTCAGTCAATAACCGTCTGTGTATGCATTATTAAATTATAAAATATACATATCTTCTACAAAATAGAATTTAAAACATTTGAGGTACATGTGTTGTAAGACGAAAAAAAAACACCATATTGTCGAGCAAGATGACTTTTATAGAAAGTATTTTCTACTTTTCTGAACATTTCTGTATATATATGCTATGCATATTACGGGCCTGCCGGGGTAAAATTTCCAAAATGGAATTACCCGAGGGGTGGTCTCAAACTCTTTAGTCCTCACTTCGACACAGTCAAAGTATTCAAACCTAAAGGAAAAAAAATAATCTATTTTGCTTTTCAAGCTGTTTTCCAAATTTAATGGACACAATTAGCATAACACCAGTGCTCATGGAACCTGTACCAGCACAAGTAACTGCCAACTTCTTCATTCAGATACGACAATATCCCCCCTCCCCCCACCCATACAAAAAAAAGAAAAAAAAAAAAAAAAAAAAAAAAAAAAAAATCACGGGGGAACATACCCCCGCGATCCGTAGACTAAAACAATTATGATCGCAAAAGATTTAACAACTGTGTATGATTACAAGGCTAACAGATGATGCTCCCTGTCGGTTCAAGTTCCCCACCATATTTTGTTGGGCTACAGTCAAAACTCGTCGAACCTCGGGCAAATAGTTACACTGTTGACCGGCAAGACATTCCTATATATGTATCCCCGGGCAAGACATTCCTATTATGTATACTACAGTCCGCTGACATATATAAAAAGTCACGTAATAGTCATTTATGTAGACAAATTTTTGAACCTATGACTTTCAGATGGCGTCACCGGTTAAAACCAGTATCGAGTCAAAGACAGATCTAATATGAAATAAGGCACTGCCTCAATCGGGAATCGATCAGACTTCAACTCATCCCTTTAACATTTAAAAAAAATTGTCTACTAGGGTGTTTAATAACAAGCAAACTGTTGAGAAGCACAATGACAGACTTAAGGTGTCACAACAGCTCCCCACTGTGCCCGGTGAGCTAAAATCATACAAACTGAAAAGTTACTAGATTGCAACTCACTGTTAACAAGACTTAACAGACAGACACACATCAACAATCTATTTGCACCACGGCAGGTTAAGAGCTCAGTCTAGGGAGACATATTAGCCTTCTTGTGCAGGCTTGGTTTTTTCTATTGTGTTATTTGTAATTCTGAAATTACTCGTAAAACAAAATCCTAATTTTGTTTTTATTTTACACATCAAAAAGACTTGCATTACACTTTATTTATTGAATAACTGTTCACATTTTTAAAGTTTTATCGGGTATACACATTTATAATGATCACGGGATCACACAACTTGTTTTATCCTTTCATGAAATATAGCTGAACTGGGGAAATAAAAAACTTTTAATAACAGTACTGGATGCTTTTGTCAGGCTTTGAAATAAGTATTGTCAAAAAAAAGAAAACGTGACTTGCTGTAATCTGTATTCTAAATGTACAATTTCTCTTACAACAAGAACAAAAAACAAGAGGGGCCATGATGGCCCTGTATCGCTCACCTGACATATTGATGTATAAAGATCATCAAGATCAACATTCTGACCAAGTTACATTAAGATATGATCTAAATTGTAGCCTTAAAGATGTAAACTAGCTTTTCCTTTGTTTTGATTGGTGACCTAGTTTTTGACCCCACGGGCCCAGATTCAAACTTGACTGAAAGATCATAAAGATTAACATTTTGGTGAAGTTTCATGAAGATGCAGTCTAAATGTGGCCTCTGGATGTTAACGAGCTGTTCTTTGATTTGACCTAGTGACCTAATTTTTTAATCCCACCTGAACTAGATTTAATTTGGGCCTATAGATCATAAAGATTAAAAATTCTGACAAAGTTTCATTAAGATTAAGATATGGTCAAAAATTTTGGCTTCTAGAGTGTAAACTAGTTTTTCCTTTGATTTGACCTAGGGGACCTAGTTTTTGACCCTACATAACCAGATTCAAACTGGACCTTGAGATCATAAAGATTAACATTTGACCAAGTTTATGAAGATATAGCCTTAAATGTGACCTCTACGGTGTTAACAAGCTTTCCTTTGATTTGACTTGGTGACCTAGTTTTGATCCAAGATAACCCAATATCAAATGTGCCCAAGATTTATTGAGGGTAACATTCTGACCAAGTTTCATAAAGATTAGGTCAAAATTGTGACCTCTAGAGTGTTAACAGTCAAATTGTTGACGACGGACGGACACAGGGCGATCACAAAAGCTCACCATGAGCACTTTGTGCTCAGGTGAGCTAAACGCTAGAGTTGTCACAGGAGTGACGAATTATACTCTACAATATGGCCTTATCACAGAACTAAGCCAATATCAAAGCAGCATTTTCTTGAGTATGACCTAATGACCTCAAATTCAATCTCTATTAGTTTCATGTTTCCTCCGCCAAAGTGTTCTCAAGTTGTTGTATGGAAAAGGTTAAATGTTCCGGGTCATCCTGACCTTTGGAACTCTAAATCAATACAGGTAATCTGCTGGTCAAAACCAAACCCTTGTACTAAATTTGTGTTTCTCATCCCAAGCATCCGGAAGTTTTTGTCCAAAAACCGTTTAAAGAACAGTTATTTATTTTGTGAATTTAACATCACACCGACACAGGATAGGTCATATGGCGACTTTCCAGTTTTAATGGTGGAGGAAGGACCCATGTGCCCCTCCGTGCACATTTTAAAGAACCGGGTCAGTGTGCCCCTTGACCTGTGACCTAAACATCATTAGGGGTCACCTGCTGGTCATAATCAACCTCCCTAACAATTTTAATGATCCTAGGCACAAGCATTCTCAAGTTATAATCTGAAAAACATTTCACTGTTTTGCTTATTGTGACCTTGACCTACTGCCACAAAATAAAACTTGACCTGTATTTCATGATGTGACACCTGTGTACCAAACTTTATCATCCTAGGCTCAAGGTCTCAAGTTTACATTCGGAAACGGCTAAAACTGTTCAAGGTCACTGTGACCTTGACCTTGATCTATTGACCTAAAATTTCAAACAAACCTGTATTTTAACCCATGTTACACCTGTGTTACAAAAGCTATGATCCCAGGCCAAGCGTTTGCAAGTTATCTTGACTTTTGACCTACTGGCCCCAAAGTCGAACTTACCTGTAACTATGTTCAAAAAATATTTAAAGCGGTCAAGCTTTTCATGAGTTATCACCTGGAAGCCATGAAAACCTACTGACTGAAAGACAAACAAGCTTATACATGGGGGTTAAACAAATTCTCTTTAAAATCTCATGAAAAATATGAGAACTAGATACCCAGGGGCAATAGTCAAGCCCGCCAGCTGTCAAAGGAAAGGGAGTTGTGCATGACACTCCTTGTCTCATGAGGCAAACATTTATGCCAAAATAAAAGAGATTGCAAAAAGTTACAATATAAGTTATTTACAGTAACAACAAAGGAACGTAAAATTTTAAAAAAAAATTTAAAAAAAAAAAATATATAAAAAAAATTCAAAGTCCACACAAAAGTCCGCTCTAGCAGAGATAGGTCAAAATACACCTAAAAATTGGATGTAACATGCATGTTGTACTACAAAAAAGTAGTTCGATTTTTCCCTACGACCAGAAATAAAAAAGTTACAAATGTAAGCTATTTATAGAACAACAAAGGGAAGTAATTCAAGGATCTTATGCATGACATTCCTTTCGCATGATGATGAACAATTGTGCCAAGTTAAATCAAAATCCTCTATGCATCAAAAAGAAATGCTCCAGACAAAGTCATTTTGTATCTGATTTTGCCCTCTAAGTGTGACCTTGACCTTAGCCCTAGGGACCTGGTTCTTCCCGTTTACACCCCGTCTCATGGTGGTGAACATTTGTGCCAAGGGTTACATCAAAGTCCATCCATGCATGAAGAAGAAATGCTCCAGACAAAGTTGTCATTCTTGTATCCTTTGACCTCTAAGTGTGCCTTGACCTTAGACTAGGGACCTGGTTCTTGCGCATTACACTCCATCTCATGATGGTGAACAATTGTGCCAAGTTACATCAAAATCCCTCCATGCATGAAGAAGAAAATGCTCCCGGACAGTCATTTTGAATTTGACCTTTGCCCTGTAAGTGTGATCTTGACTTTGGATAGGACCTGGGGCTTGCGCATGACACTCCCTTCTCACTGAAGTTAACATTCATACCATATATAAAAAAAGATTGCTCCTGCATGTCCAATTATGGTCCAGACAAACAAATCCGGACGACGCACATATGACGGAATAGACTTTTGGACAACTATGTCTTCGCTTCCGCAAGCGGGGCTCGACAATAACAAAACCCAAATGTGATAATACATTATCTCTTAAAGTAACCGAGCTTTGCCCAAACACTGCTCTTCTCAAAAAAATTTATTTTCTTAAATAAATCCTGAATTCCTATCCTTAAAAGTTTTTTTTTAAAGTTCCCTTGTTCTTCTGTCTTTTATATTTTCTGGTGTTTCTTTCTTGCTTTTCAAGTATACTGGATTTGTTGCCCTTTCCCATTTTGTAGCTGCCTGCTCTCAAGAAGTGAACCCTGTAAAACAGAAATCAAATATTGTAAAGTGATAAAAAGAGACCCTAACCAACTTTCATAAAGATCCAGGGTTTTCCCGGACGCAGGTTTTCTGCGTCCCTGACGCGCTTGACTGCTTTGGACTCGCATTTGTGGGTGCCTCTGCGTCCACGGGACCCGCAAAATCGGTAAACGAACTCCTTTGCACTAAAAGCTTCCTTTGCGCAGATACCATGTAAAATGCGCATTTTTTTACCACCGGGACCATCCCCGAATCGGGGGGGTGCTCATTATACACAGGTATAGACGATTTTTCCAACTTCAAAACTAGTGTTTTTGTACCGATGTTCGCCATTTGGTAAAGGGAAACTACTCTCCGCGCTAACTGACCCCGCTAAAATCTAAGATTGCCGTTACGTTCCGTAAAAGATCGAATGGTTTATTTTTCTATTAAACAAAATTAATTTCAATAAATTTAAAGTATTTTGATGAAAAAATATTACTAAATCACAAAAATTATGATACTAATTTAAGGATCGAGTACTATCTTTAACCCCAGATCAAACTGTGAACAACATAATTGACACGGGTTGACACTTAATTGCCGGTAATTATGGCTTTTTGATCATAAAAAAAAGACTGTCACACCTTTTGTTATCAGTCTGAATTGAGAAGCTCATGCCATTTTGAAAGATACCATTCCGAAATACTGAATCAGCTGCTATCTAAATTAAAAAGATACAAGTTCATTCGGTTTTAGGATAAATTTTTTTAGTAAAAATGTCCTTTTTTCAAGATCAATAATTTGTGGACCCCCAAAAATTATTAGGGACCCTTAAATTAGCAGCCATGGGAGTCCATGGACTCCCAAATAAAAAACCCGAGGGAAAACCCTGAAGATCCCATGAAAAATGTGACCTATAGAGTGGTCACAAGCAAAAGTTTATCGACGCACGGATGGACGACGGACGCCGCGCTATCACAAAAGCTCACCTTGTCACTTTGTGACAGGTGAGCTAAAAAATCAATATCTGAGAACCGCTTCCTCCAGTCACAAATTAAACTATTTGTTGATGTGATTTTTGGGAAATGTTACCTTTCATTTTGGGATGTTGGAAAATATAAGGATGAAAAGCCCCTGCGGCTAACAATTTCTGACAAGAAATCATTTTCAAGTTTTCTTTCCCGGGCAGTTCATATGGAATAAATTCTTTGGGTAATTTTGAAAGAGGACCACCAAAGATCATTCTGTGAAGTTTGGTGTAAATCTGCCCAGAGGTTCTGAAGAAGATTTTTACAAATTGTTGGCACATGACGAACATCAACTCATGTTTCACCCGTGACAGGTGATTGAGCTAATATTGTTTAAATTTGATACATGTATTAAATTTTATGGTTTTGTCCAGAAAAGCTTTTCATCAAGAAAATGAAATGGAGTCTTTACTAAGGTCTAAAAAAAAATTGTTTCCGGTAACATGCAAATAAATAGGTTAGGTAGGTCGGAAAAACTTTTTCTTTGATTTTTTTAAAATTATTTTTAGGGAGACTTTTTGGAATTTTTTTTTGTGTCAAAAAAAAAAAAATACAAATAGGGGGGTTATGCCTCTGAAGCATCAGTAAGTTGATTTATAACTCACTGTCCATGTTTAACCATAAAAAGTGCAGTTTGCAATTTTATCAAAAGTTGAAAAAAATGTTCTCAAAGACAAAAGGGGGGACGGACCCTCCATTTAGGGCGGGCCAAAAATTTATGGTAGGTAGGATACAGGAAACAGACAATTTTTTTTTACGCCTAATGTTCCTTGATATTTGATTCTATGCACTGACTCAACTGAAAAATCTGTTCACACAAATACTAATTAGTATACAGTATATCATACTTTTTGAATGACTGAAACTGCTTCCCACAGCTGCAGCTATATAATAAAGAAACAGATTGATAGAAATACCCTTTTGAGCCGCAAGCAAGTGGGTTTTTAGTCTGTCAACAAGCACTCTGGAGCAGTACAACAATATCTGTATAATAGACCAAGTGCCTGAAAATAGTGAAAAGGGAGCAAATTAAGGAAACATGGACAACCAGCTGTTAGGGAAATTTCAAAGGTCTAAGAGCTAATATCCTTTTCGCAGTTTTTCAATTTTCGTGCCAATAAGATGACCCAATTATATCATTGGCATGGCGGGAGAAATTTGTTAAAGTGGAATTATGGACATTTTCAAGTAAAAAAACTGGCTGAAATAAATGTGTGTGGTTTTTTAAAAGGGTGTAGAAAATTATAGCTTTTAAAACCCAGTTTCTAAACTATTTTTTGTTAACTGTACGAAATAATAACTTTCCAAATATGACTTTTCTTATTTGGACTGGGCGGGTCATTTTAAGAAAAGTCGAATGCACGAAAGAGTTGCTTCCCTTCAATTCAGAATTTTTTACCCATAGGTAAGGGAGTCACTTCGTAGAAGATTGAAGAAAATAACTATTTTTATTAGTCCCTTTCTTTATTTCAAGCTCAATTCAAGCTTATGCGGCAAACATCGCTGATTTAACACTTTAAATGTACAGCAACCGAAATTGCGTTTAGAACATTCGCCCCAAACACACTGTGGCGTAAGATGCGCATAATACCACTTTTAAAAAATTTTTTGAAATAAACAGTAGCAAATTTGTCAAAATGTAAAAATGAAACGAAATAATGCGGTAAAAATTGCAAAATTTGAAAAAAAAAGGAAAAGGCACTGATGAGTAGGGTTTGTTTACATGAAATGACCAGCCAGAAAAAGCCAAACATTACTTTAACCCAGTTGAAAATTTCCCGGTACCTTTCTGACTTGGTGGTCTATGACCTTCACCCTTTGCTCGGTATCTTAAAAGGCAAAACAGACTGGTAAAGCAGCTAGAAAAATCTGTTTTTGCCTTCCTCAGTTTTTGTAAACACAGGAGCTGACAAATGTACAATTGGTTTATTGGTATTTTGATGGTCAGATTCATAAACGTATAACTTTTAAAAGTATTTGAGTATGTGTGCAGTGTACAAAATTAGATTTCAACTAACCCATGCTGGCAACCAGATAGAAAATTTTCCAAGCCTGACACCATTCACATGCTTTAACTTAAAGTGAATTTTGAACCATAAAACAATGGTCTAGCTCATATCCTCAAATACTTCATCATTTGTTGGGGGCATGCACGACTGGGATTTTCCCAGGAGAACAGGAACGGGAATGCATCGGCCAAAAGTAATGTGAGCGGCTTTTAGTTTAACTTTTTGACCAACATAAAAAATTTTAGCATGTAGCTTTTTTTCTTGTGCTTAGTCTGAAAATCATCTTGCAAATTTAGACTTTCTATTAAGAATTAGAATATCCCAAAAATTTATGCTAGAACATCAATATTGTTTGCAAAGGTTTTCCTTGGCGTACAATTTTGTTCGTTATAACTCAAAAATAAACCTTCAAGTAATTCGGAACGCATCATTGATGGCGTAACTTTAAATACTGGCTGAAACTACGGCAAAAGGGAAATTTTCGTACCTAATATTATAAATAGCGATTCAACTGTATACAGGGAAAAATTAGTAAGATAGCCTGCATTCTAGATTTAATTAAGATAGACTCTACTATCTTTATATCAGTATTTCCCATTCAATAAAAAATGGCTAACCAAAAAAAAAATGTTGTGTTTTCTGTTATCCTCAAAATGAAAGCGAATCTACAAACATTAACAAAAACGCAACAATTTTGATAAATTATTTGTATTTGCCAAAATAAATTGTGTGAATTTTTTATCTTAACTTGCATTCCATGGAATTGACTTGCATTTAGCGGTCCAAAATTTGAGCCCTGTGATTTGTGAAAGTAATTACATCTTCTGCATGATTATGGTTCTGACAACTCTTAAACTCTTGCATTTATGGAAAAAGTTTGAATTCAATTCCTTATAATTCTGACCAACTAATCGAGCATGCTTCAGAACTCCAGATTAAGGGCTGTATTTTTTTTAATTTCAAACTTGTTTTGGGATCAGATTGACTTTATTTTAAAATGTGGATGTATCAAAAAGAATTTATTTTAAAATGTGGTTGTATCAGTAGGACATGTAAACAGTATTACATTATTCCAAAGAAAGATCGAGCTGAATTGCATGTCTGCGCCAAGTTGCGCTTATCAACGCTATCCTGACTGTTGACAATTTGCACGGGTGCAAGTGAGTGTGGAATAAATGAAACAAACGCCGTAGCATAAAGTAAGCATTAACACATAATTTTTTTGGACTTCAAAAATTATGCGTCATAAAAATCTGAAAATAGGAAATAATTCTACCAAAACTGAAAGGGAACCAAGTTATTTTTTATTTCAATTTTTGTCATATGAACAGATGAACCAAGTTTGAAGAAATTCTTTTCTATTTTTCAAAAAATGTTAGTTTTTATGTCAAAAGCCCGATTGGGGCAATGTTTTCCCGCCCGTTTAAAATCTATATTTTTTTTTTTATAAGCCGATCCGATTCCCTATATTTAGGCCGGCACAGCTTATCGGCAGAATCATAAGCTCAATCAATTACTGTGTCAGTGTTCGAAATTCGCGGTAGTCCCACAGCCTGTGGCTACCAAATTTCAACTCGGGCTACCCATTTTCCCCAGGTACAAGCCCGACCAGGCTACTAAATTTTCCTATAAATTTGGGTTTTAAAAGTCATGCTAATTAAACGAACCGTACAGCATGGTTTATTTCATATGATCTCCATTAATAAACACTAAAGAAGACATCACGCATCTTCCAGACTGAGGAATGCTTATTGAATTGTTGTGGTTTTTTTTGCACTCTCATGTGTTGACAATCAAACACGAAGTGTCAAAGATGTAATCACAGCGCTAATTGGCTGAATACAATCACCTCTCACAAGTACCTGCAGTAGGCAGAGCTTAAATTATGCTATCAGTGTGTGTGTAAATGTGTATTCAGCACTCATTATTATATCTTGCAAATTGTCAAAAGTCCGAGTAGCAGTAATTGGCAAGTGCGATCTTAAAAAAAATCGGGCGTTATAGTTTACAAAATGTTAAATGGTGCAAATTAAGTATTTTATATTTTAAGGTGTTAAAGTTCGGGGTAGTGAAATTAGTGTCGGGCTAGTCCAAATAATTGTACTCGAGAGTTGAATATCGTTTTTTTTTTGACTTGTTGACTTGTCGATATCCGCCTCCTCTAGGTAGACAACGTAAAATATCAAAATGTAATATCGGTCTACATTTTTGTACTCCAGGTCTCATTATTTAGACTAAGTGTCAGGCTTGGAAAATTTCCTATCTGGTAGCCCAAGTGGTCTAGTGGATTCAAATCTGAGTTTCGCACACTGCTGTGTATACATGCAGTGAGCCTTAAGAAATAATAATCTAAAAGGCCCACTTCAAATTGATGAATAAATAAAAATGTAAAAAATAAGGAATTTCTATGCTATTTATGGGTGGTGTGTTTGTTTACATTATTATTATACAATGGAAAGGTAGTTCTCACGTTTCTAAATTGTCAACAGGCCAACCATGCACATGCTGTACTGGAGGGGCCGTCCATATTCTATATAAAAGTAAAATAATTCCATTAATCAGTCATGGGCCGAAAGTAAAATCACGGATTTCTTAATTTTAAAAATTCAATATAGCTTAGTAACAGAGAAGTTAAAGAAACTAAAGTACCGGAAAGGAATTAAAATACGATCTGAAAAGCGACACAAAAGGGGAACTATTCTCTCATTTCCCCCAGCTGAAGAATCGTTGGAGAATGTTTTTGTTTCCCCAAATTTTCAAAATGTCGCGCCAGTGTAACGTGTATCCACTCTCCCCTAAATATAAAAATGTTCAAAATGTCGCCGTTTCAAAATGCTACTTTAGTATGGAATAAAGCATGTTTGTATCACAAATTATATCAGTGTAGTCACGTTACCGGCTGATTAGCTTCTGACGCAACAAATTAACAGCTTACTTTTAATGTAATATTCTTTCGGGTCGCAGACATCTTATTTTTGCGGATATTGCGTTTCGCCTACTGATCTGACGGACGCTTATTAACATTAACGAAGACCGTGATATCCCGAATTTCATCGGGGTCGTCGCACGCCCAGGTCTAAACCGGAACTCCATTATTTTTTATTTGGATAGTATGTGTTGTTTGGATACCCTCGTATGTTACCGTAGTGGGATTCGATCCCGATTTTCGTCGCTTCGCGACGAAAATCGGTAAGATCGATTCCCTATTAGGAAAGGACTAGCAACGCGTACCAATTCCCACTGAATGGTGCAAATACAACATGTTTTTAGAACGGCAGAGGTAACATGGTGGTAAGTTAGCTTTAAACAGAATTTTTGTCACAGCAATACCAAACACTCCTCTTTGGCTTTTTAGCTCGACTATACTCGACCCCGGTGTCGTTCCTCGTCCGCATCTTTGTTAACGTTTTGATGCATTTTATCTCTGTTATAAATTACTTAATGAATTTGCTTCAAACTTAAAATAGTTATTCCTAATCATCACTCACGTCATATGGCGCAAGGGTCATAACTCTCACGTCAATATTTCATGAATTATCCCCCATTTTTACTTAGAATTTCAGATTAAAGTTTTGGTGCACTTTCATTCTATCTCGTTTATTACTAAAAGGATTTGATTCAGACTTGAAGTCATTACCCACATCACATGACACAAGGTCTATAACTCCGGCACCAATCATATATGAATTATGCCCCCTTTTTACTTAGAATTTTATGTTAGTTTTGATGCATGTTCACCATATCTCTGTTATTACAAAAGGGATTTGATTCAAACTTAAGATAATTGTTCAACATCATCACCCAAAAATCATTTGATCGTCGGCGTCGGTGTCGTTTAATTTTTTTGTTTAGGTCCAACTTATTTAAAAAAAACCATAAGAGCTACAGCTTTGAAACTTTGCACACGTGTTCGTCATCATTAGATGACTTAGTATGCCAAGAACCATAGCTCTAATGTGCATTTTGTCGAGATTATGGCCCTTTTTGTACTTGAAAATTTGAGTCTCTTCCTAAGTGTTTTTGTTTAGATCCAACTTTTCTCAAAAACTATAAGAGCTACAGCTTTGAAACTTTACACACTTGTTAATCAATAATTAGGTGACCATGTAGGCCAAGAACTATAACTCTAACCTGCATTTTGTCAGAATTGTGCTTTTTGTACTTAGAAATTCTGAACTATAACACTTTTCTTACATACTGTCCAGCACTTGCAGACGAGCGATGTCACCAACAGGCGGTGCTCTTGAAACATTTCACAGTCAATTATCAAGTTAGCTCACTCTTGTCTAAATTCAAAGTAAATTATAGCCCTTTTCGACTTAAAGGATTTGATTAAAGTTTTGCGTGCAAATAACTATCAAGCTAAGTGACAACCATATGTATTTCACTGATACCTTCTAGTAACCGAAAGAGATGATCCTTGGTTGATTTTGGTTGATTTTAATGTAAATGCAATCTTTTTCAACTAAATAAAAACTGGTTAAAGTTATGTGTGCAAAAACACATGTCATCAAACACTGTTTTTGGATATTTCTTTCCTTATCCCAGCTCTTTTATCATCATTTATTAATCAATATTTCTTAGTGAGAAAATGTATCTTTCATAGAGATATTATTCGTGTTTTAGCTTGTCTGCATTTATAAAATATCTATGAGGGGTTCTCGTTATATGATCGTCGGTGTCGGTTCAGATTTTTGCTTAGGTTCACTTTTTCTCATAAATTGTATGAGCTTTAGTTTTGAAACTTTGGGCACATGTTTATCATAATAAATGAGCAAACAGGTCAAGAACTAACTCTCGTATGCAGTCTGACAGAATTATGTCCCTTTTTGTACTTAAAAAATGTGTGTGTGTGTGTGTGTGTGTGTGTGTGTGTTTTAATACTTGTTATGTTCACATTACTCGGATACTATAAGAGAAATAGCTTTGGAACTTTGCAGCTATTCATCGGCGAGTGCGTTGACCAAGAACCATAACTCTGACATTGCATTTTGTCAGAATTATGGCCCTTTTAGTACATAGAAGGAATCTTTTGCTCCACTATTTGGAGAAAAGGTGTGCTATTCTATTAGCTTTCGTAAGCTTTCTTGGTTAGTTTTTTGGCAACCTTGATTTTGCTTTGTTACTATTGCTTATATCTTACTGTAACTTCACATTAACATTGTTCACCATGCAAACAAAGTATGTCAGGGGCAGGGCCCATTATACCCAAGGTCAAGGTCACCAAGGTGTTATACTCAGGTTATTTGTAAGGTTAAAGGTTTTCGGCAACCTTTGTTTTTTCTGTCATATCTTTAGTACTATTGCTTATATCTTACTGTAACTTCACATAAACATTGTCCAGCATACACACAAAGTTTGTGCAGGGGATTGGTCCATTATACTCAAGGTCAAGGACACCAAGTTGTTATGCTTTGAATTATTTTCATGTTAAAGTTTTTCGAAAGCTTCGTTTATAGACATATCTTTAGTACTTTAAAAGATAAAAATATAATTTAATTCCATCAAAATAAAGAATGTCAGTACCCTTTCCATACTTGACCTTTAACCGCTCTAAGTAGTAGGGTCTATTTATATCTTGGTGTATCTTCATTTTAAAGTAGAGGTCGCTTATTGAGACATATATTCATTTTACTGTCAAATCGCCGAATAGTGGAGCGCGCTGTCTTACGTACACCTCTTGTTTATCTAGGTCATAATAACAGCTATAGATAATATTAAACTTTGTAAAATTGTTTATTATCATTAAGCTAGTTCAAGTGGGTCAAACATCATAACTCTTCTTGCATCATATTAGAATTATGGCCCTTTTTAATTAAGAAAATTGGAATCACTCGGTTTATGTTCACTTTTTCAAATACTGTAGCTTTGAAACATTAAACATTTTTGTCATCAATAAGTAAGTAAGTAAGTAAGTAAGTAAGAATGTCAATTACCATAACCCTTTTTTGCGTATTGACTTATGTCAAGCACTTAGTGACGCACACACCTGCTCTTGTTAAATTTAGAAATACTTCAAATTATTAGTAGTGCTTTAAGTTGTCTGTAAGGCATGTCTTGCGTAACTCAAATCGTTGGTGGGACCTAGCTTCTTGCATTTTATTCTGTATTAACGAGTATTATATAAAAAAATAACATTACAAAACATGTAATTGATAATTTAGATATTCTATAGTTCTGTTTCACAAAGTGAGCCATATTCTTTCTCTTTTGTTATATTTTGCACACCAAAACATACAAAATGTACTTTATGATCAGGGCCCTCGTTTGCCGATTTTTGGGGCCGAAATTCGGCCCCGTTCCCCCCTCGAAATAGTATGCTTTTTTCCCCCGAAGTATAGAAAAATTCCCCCTCGAAAGAAAAAAAAAATCAAGCAAAAAATCGATACCCGATAGTCTTAGGAGCGTCTCGTAACTTAATGAGCCTGATAAAGTTTTACTCCTTCCTCTTATCAGTCATTTTCTACAGTAAAACTATATCCACGATAAACACGTGTATTCAAAATAAACACACGCGGTCATGCCCTCCTGCCTTTGATCTTCTGCTAAATTCCCGCTCTTTATCATGTGGACATGCCACGCTGATTTTTCTTTATCAGCAAGTTACGTCACGGCGAGTGAACATAGGTAATGAGAATCAATGAAGTGTTAACATTAATTGATAAAGCGGTACCCGTATTGAGCCTGCATACTGTCAAAAAGGCGCCAATTATTAAATTATCGTAATTAAGCGACCAGCTGATTACCGAGATTTCTTCATGCAAACTTTAAATAAGCTCATTGTTTAATGATTGTACCTTAATATCAACCAGAAAATCCACAAATTAAATGGATTTGGAAAGTAAAAATAAGTTTAGAATGTCCGTTTTACGATTCTAATTACACCCGATGACATATGCAATTTTTCCAAAATTCACTAAAAAACTTGACACACAATGCAATTTTTAATGAAAAGTAGCATCATTATTTGAGGAACTATCTCTGGTTTACCTTAGTGGACCAAGTTTACTGCAAAAACAACATTTCAGAGGACATTCCAAAAGTGTACCAGTATCCGGATAGTACGTTTTTGGATACATTTTTACAGTGTTTTAGCATTTTTCTGCTAACAAACAAAAATATTGAAGAAAAACCACATCAAATTAAAATGAATTTTGATAAAAATTGATTTACAATATCAGATTATATGACCTGAAACAGAAATTATTATTATGTTATTATGATGTAACATGTTCTTGGTTTTAGTAGCTATTAATTACTTAGTATTACTTTATAAGAAAATATAGTCAATTGTATCGATGTGTTGGGGCAGGACTCTTGTATTTTGAAAAAGGACCCTTCAAAATTTTGACCCAGGGGTCCTGGGACTCTTGGGTTTCCAGGTCTAGTGGAACCCCTGGTTTTACTGATCCGTATAATACACGCGTTTTTCAGTTCCCGGGATGCGTTTATGCAAAGTTACTTAACTTTGAAAAAAAATGTCGCATAATGCACATCATACCGTAAAAAGATCACGGATGCAACAGGGGCGAAATGCGCAAAAAAGATTTGCTTTTTAAGCAGCATGCTCTCAAAAAAACAAACTACTGTCACAGACACCACTGTTTCATCAGGACCAGACATGCACAATCAGGTAGATACGATGAAGGGAAGCCCTGCTCCGGCTGCTGCTGAGACAATGTCCGTGGATACTGCTAGTGCTACCGATAATGACGACATGTGAACCTCGCTTGGATATCACATAACTGATTTAATAAAAGAGAATAAAAGTTGCCTGTTTTTAATAGATTATGTTCTGTACAATACTTCAGATATATTCACATTAGTTTCATATCTGTAATATTCAATTGACCTTAATTTCATATCTCCAGAATGAATTCCCCCCTCCCTTGAAAACGACGCGAAATTCCCCCCTCCAAGGGCCCCGGCCCCAATCCCCCAAAATGTAGAGAGGGCCCTGATGATCTTTATATTGAACCTTATTATACAACAACACGTTAATCAGCTGTGTTCTTGTCCAAGTCAGTCATTGATTTGAAACATCTTGTACTAAACTGAATTGCAAACACGATTTGTGGCACGTTCATGTCAGAGCTCTGGATAGTTTGGTATTTGTAACAAATAGCCGTACGTAGGTGGGAGACTGATGTTATCACGGTAAAATCAAGCTCCTTACAAAGTTCAAACCCTGAACGTTCGGGCTAGGAGTATAATTCACACTCTTCTACTGGACCTGCAATAGAGTACTGCGAAAGAACACCAGTAAATGTGGGTTGCACACGAAAAATCCATGCAATGGCAATTGTCTTAAGTTTGACTTTAAAAAACTATACCATTGAAATTTTGTCATGGAATTCGAAAAGTAAATAAAAGTTGAAAATGTGCGGTGAACAATGATGATGACTATTGTATCTAAGAAATACGTTATTTAATATTGCGCATCAATGTGCAACGACGGATTACTAATCTGTTTGTCCTGTGTTATTGCAGCCTGATCCAACTGCAGACAGTACTGATCTATGCCTTCAAACTTAGATTGACAGATGAAAATTCTAGTGACGTTAAACTACTCGCACGTACCGAGGAGAGCATGTAAGTTGAAATAGATTAAATAATAGGTTTTATTAAATGTTTGGCGTCGAGGGAGTGAAATAAAGCTATTTCATAATTTTCGTTTTACACTATTGTAAAAAAGGTGATACGTTGGTCGAATTGGCTTGATCTAAAACAGGTAAAGAAAGAAGAATTTTTGATGTTTTAGCAGGAAAAGCTAACGTGTGATAAAAAGAATAATACATTTTATAGTGGACCGGCGGTCTTGTAGTAACACGCTTGTCTGTCAGTCCAGAGGTCAGGGGTTCGAATTCCGGTTCAGGCACTGGAAATTTCTGAGATGCCCTTTGAGTGTCTTCCACCTAATTAAGAGGCTTGTACTGGTTCTTCCCAGGAAAGATGGCTTCGCGTGTATCTGTGCTATACATCGGGCACGCTAAAGAACCAGACTGTCTATTCGCAAAGAGCCCGGCTAAGTTAGCTGGACAGGCCTGTATCTAAAAAAAGATTTTTCTCCATATGTTCTGGGGGCTTTATCTCACTCTGTCCCTCTGGTCAGATCGCTCTTTGTCTTTACTAGTAGAGGATGAATTTGGCGCCCTGTGTAGCTGCGTTTGCTATGTATGTAAAGCGCATTTGAACGTGTTTATCATGAAAAGGGCGCTATATAAATCTGGTAATAATAAAAGATAATGATGATGATGATGATGATGATGATAATAATAATATTTTTTGCCTTTCCACATTGAATTTATTACACTCGTCGAATAAAACAGATAAAATGCTCAACAGACATTTTATACTTTTATACCGCTTGTTAACAGATTCAGTATGAAAAGACACTCATGTAATATCCTCTATGTAAATCACACTAAGCTGATAAATCTTCCGTATTAAACACAAGGTACAGGCTCTTACATTATGGCAAACGGTCAAGTTATTTTTTTCATGTACTGGACTATAATTTATTCAGTGTTTAATGTATCTTTAATTCTTTTTAGCGCTCTAGTGCCTGTATTGTTGAATAAACCGTTTTGACAAGATGTAAATTTCAGCTGTGAGTCGCAGTTCCACATATTTTCTTTTCTGTTTTCTTTTCATATACAGGTATAAAGTTATGTGATAACAAAACAAGTACATAAATTAGGTAATATTTTAACAATGGCTAGTCTAAAAGGTGATTAGAACGAAGTCATAGAATATTATACACTTCGTTTGACCGTCAGTACTTTATTGCGTGATATCAGAAATCAATTTCCATGAATTATGCCAGAATTTCAGATTGAAATATCGATGCACATTCACTTCGTTTCTTTTACAACTTAAGGGATATGGTTGTAATTAAAAGTAGTTATTTCTTGTTATTATCAGTAATCAGTATCATATCTAACATGGAACATAACTATGAAAACTATACTTCATGAATTATGTTTCTTTTGCTTTTGTATGTTAACTTTAAACCGGTGCATTTATGAAATCCTTGCATTTTCTTCGCCATTTGAGCCGTGCCATGGGAAAACCAACATAGTGGGTTTGCGACCAGCAGGGATCCAGACCAGCCTGCGCATCCGCGCAGTCTGGTCAGGCTCCATGCAGTTCGCTTTTAAAGCCTATTGGAATTGGAGAAACTGTTAGCAAACAGCATGGATCCTGACCAGACTGCGCAGATGCGCAGGCTGGTCTGGATCCATGCTGGTCGCAAAGCCACTATGTTGGTTTTCCCATGGCACGGCTCATTTGCATTCAGTTGCATTTGCCATTTGCACTCCTGTTTTATAACTAGAATTTCCATATGGAAAAAGCAATAACATGTGATTAAAATGAAGAAGCTATCGTTCTTGCTTGTGGAAGGTCTGCGGCTTTATCCAGGTTTAATCACCAGATCCTGAAATAATGCTAGGACTGAGGGGCATCTGGAGTCTTCCTTTATCATGAACTAGTTTACCACGAGCATGTGTGACGTTAAACCCGACAAATATCGTTCAGTGTGTCGATCTGACATTGAATGAACATGTTACATTATCTAAAAAGTTATGCCCCTTTTTAGAGTTGTGAGGAGTTTCGTAGTACGTTTTCTAAATAAAACACGCAGTTGTATTTTAAACGTATAAATATTCAATTGGTTATTTATGATATTTATTAAACTAAGGATTTCCGCGAAGTGTAACTGAATATTCTAGCTCCTTAGAGACGGTCGGGTCTAATACTTACCTTATAGGTTAAAATGCAGTTATTTGGTCAAAGATGTGCTTCGTGGTGTATCGAAAGAAGTCCCTAATAAATATATCCTAATTTTTCCATTTTTCGCTCATTTGCGCGTAAATCGGGGGCCAAATGGGCATTAATTCACTCGTGGAATGAATTTTACATAAAATAGGACACTTTTCATGCTAATATTCGCATGCTTTCGAGTTGTTTACTTGAAAACGAAAGTAGGGTGTTTATTTTGCGGACCGCTTTCAGAAATGCGGCAATATGAGGGTACCTGACTTCAGTTGACTTGCATTTCACTGCATAATATTCAACACCCCTTTTTAGCTCACCTGTCACAAAGTGACAAGGTGAGCTTTTGTGGCGGTGTCCGTCGTCCGTCGTGCGTGCGTCCGTGCGTCCGTCCGTAAACTTTTCTTTGTGACATCTCTAGAGGTCACATTTTTCATGGGATCTTTATGAAAATGGGTCAGAATATTCATCTTGGTAAATTCTAGGTCAAGTTCGAAACTGGGTCACGTGCCTTCAAAAACTAGGTCAGTAGGTCTAAAAATAGAAAAACTTTGTGACCAATCTAGAGGCCATAATTTTCAATGGATCTTCATGAAAATTGGTCAGAATGTTCACCTTGATGGTATCTAAATCAAGTTTGAAACTGGGTTACGTGCCTTCAAAAACTAGGTCAGTAGGGTTAAAAATAGAAAAACCTTGTGACCTCTCTAGAGGCCACATATTTCAGAAGATCTTCATGAAAGTTGGTTAGAACGTTCACCTTAATAATATCTAGGTCAAGTTCGAAACTGGGTCACGTGCCATCAAAAACTAGGTCAGTAGGTCAGATAATAGAAAAACCTTGTGACCTCTCTAAAGGCCACATTTTTCATGGGATCTGTATGAAAGTTGGTCTGAATGTTCATCTTGATGATATCTAGGTCAAGTTCGAAACTGGGTCACGTGCGGTCAAAAACTAGGTCAGTAAGTCTAGAAATAGAAAACCCTTGTGACCTTTCTAGAGGCCAAATATTTCACAAGATCTTCATGAAAATTAGTCAGAACGTTCAGCTTGATGATGTCGAGGCCAAATTCGAAACTGGGTCACGTGCCATTAAAAACTAGGTCAGTAGGTCTAAAAATAGATAAACCTTGTGACCTCTCTAGAGGCCATATGTTTCATGAAATCTTCATGAAAATTAGCCGGAATATTCACCTTGATAATATCTAGGTCAAGTTCGAAACTGGGTCACGTGCCTTTAAAAACTAGGTCAGTAGGTCAAAAAATAGAAAAACATTGTGACCTCTCTAGAGGCCATATTTTCCATGGGATCTGTATGAAAGTTTGTCTGAATGTTCATCTTGATGATATCTAGGTCAAGTTTGAAACTGGGTCACGTGCCGTCAAAAACTAGGTCAGTAGGTCAAATAATAGAAAAACCTTATGACCTCTCTAAAGGCCATATTTTTCAATGGATCTTCATGAAAGTTGGTCTGAGTGTTCATCTTGATGATATCTAGGTCAAGTTCGAAACAGGGTCATGTGCGGTCAAAAACTAGGTCAGTAGATCTTAAAATAGAAAAACCTTGTGACCTCTCTAGAGGCCATACTTGTGTGAATGGATCTCCATAAAAATTGGTCAGAATGATCATCTTGATGATATCTAGGTCAAGTTCGAAAGTGGATCACGTGCCATCAAAAGTAGGTCAGTAGGTCAAATAATGTAAAAACGTTTTGACCACTCTAGAGGACATATTTTTCATTGGATCTGTATGAAAGTTGGTCTGAATGTTTATCTTGATGACATCTAGGTCAGGTTTGAAACTGGGTCAACTGCGATCAAAAACTAGGTCAGTAGGTCTTGAAATAGAAAAACCTTGTGACCTCTCTAGAGGCCATACCCTTGAATGGATCTTCATGAAAATTGGTCAGAATGTTCACCTTGATAATATCTAGGTCAAGTTTGAAACTCAAATCCTCATCTAAACTTAAATTTAAGGTCTAAACTCAAATCTAAAAGTAAACCTTAAGTAAGGTCTCAACTGAAATGTAAAACTTAAACTTTAAGTGAGGTATAAAGTTTCTCATCTTTCTGCACTAAGCACTAAAGTTAGGTATAAACGCTTCGGTTGGCCGCAGCAGGGGTTAATGGCTGGTGGGAACGCGCGCGACCGTCTTACGTGCGTACGCACTCGCGTCCGGTAGTTCTTCATCTTTCTGCCCTGAGCACTAAATTTAGGTCTAAACTCAAATCTTAAGCTAAACTAAAATTAGGTGTCAACTCAGCCTTCTGCACTAAGCACTAAAGTTAGGTATAAACTCAAATCCTCACCTAAACTTAAATTTAAGGTCTAAACTCAAATCTAAAAGTAAATCTTAAGTAAGGTCTCAACTGAAATGTAAAACTTAAACTTTAAGTGAGGTATAAAGTTTCTCATCTTTCTGCACTAAGCACTAAAGTTAGGTATAAACGCTTCGGTTGGCCGCAGCAGGGGTTAATGGCTGGTGGGAACGCCCGCGACCGTCTTACGTGCGTACGCACTCGCGTCCGGTAGTTCTTCATCTTTCTGCCCTGAGCACTAAATTTAGGTCTAAACTCAAATCTTAAGCTAAACTAAAATTAGGTGTCAACTCAGCCTTCTGCACTAAGCACTAAAGTTAGGTATAAACTCAAATCCTCACCTAAACTTAAATTTAAGGTCTAAACTCAAATCTAAAATCAGGTCTAAACTCAAATCTAAAAGTAAACCTTAAGTAAGGTCTCAACTGAAATGTAAAACTTAAACTTTAAGTGAGGTATAAAGTTTCTCATCTTTCTGCACTAAGCACTAAAGTTAGGTATTAAACGCTTCGGTTGCCGCAGCAGGGGTTAATGGCTGGTGGGAACGCGCGCGACCGTCTTACGTGCGTACGCACTCGCGTCGGTAGTTCTTCATCTTTCTGCCCTGAGCACTAAATTTAGGTCTAAATCAATCTTAAGCTAAACTAAATTAGGTGTCAACTCAGCCTTCTGCACTAAGCACTAAAGTTAGTATAAACTCAAATCCTCACCTAAACTTAAATTTAAGTCTAAACTCAAATCTAAATCAGGTCTAAACTCAAATCTAAAGTAAACCTTAAGTAAGGTCTCAACTGAAATGTAAAACTTAAACTTTATAGTGAGGTATAGTTTCTCATCTTTCTGCACTAAGCACTAAAGTTAGGTATAAACGCTTCGGTTGGCCGCAGCAGGGGTTAATGGCTGGTGGGAACGCGCGCGACCGTCTTACGTGCGTACGCACTCGCGTCCGGTAGTTCTTCATCTTTCTGCCCTGAGCACTAAATTTAGGTCTAAACTCAAATCTTAAGCTAAACTAAAATTAGGTGTCAACTCAGCCTTCTGCACTAAGCACTAAAGTTAGGTATAAACTCAAATCCTCACCTAAACTTAAATTTAAGGTCTAAACTCAAATCTAAAATCAGGTCTAAACTCAAATCTAAAAGTAAACCTTAAGTAAGGTCTCAACTGAAATGTAAAACTTAAACTTTAAGTGAGGTATAAAGTTTCTCATCTTTCTGCACTAAGCACTAAAGTTAGGTATAAACGCTTCGGTTGGCCGCAGCAGGGGTTAATGGCTGGTGCGAACGCGCGCGACCGTCTTACATGCGTACACACTCGCGTCCGGTAGTTCTTCATCTTTCTGCCCTGAGCACTAAATTTAGGTCTAAACTCAAATCTTAAGCTAAACTAAAATTAGGTGTCAACTCAGCCTTCTGCACTAAGCACTAAAGTTAGGTATAAACTCAAATCCTCACCTAAACTTAAATTTAAGGTCTAAACTCAAATCTAAAAGTAAATCTTAAGTAAGGTCTCAACTGAAATGTAAAACTTAAACTTTAAGTGAGGTATAAAGTTTCTCATCTTTCTGCACTAAGCACTAAAGTTAGGTATAAACGCTTCGGTTGGCCGCAGCAGGGGTTAATGGCTGGTGGGAACGCGCGCGACCGTCTTACGTGCGTACGCACTCGCGTCCGGTAGTTCTTCATCTTTCTGCCCTGAGCACTAAATTTAGGTCTAAACTCAAATCTTAAGCTAAACTAAAAATTAGGTGTCAACTCAGCCTTCTGCACTAAGCACTAAAGTTAGGTATAAACTCAAATCCTCACCTAAACTTAAATTTAAGGTCTAAACTCAAATCTAAAATCAGGTCTAAACTCAAATCTAAAAGTAAACCTTAAGTAAGGTCTCAACTGAAATGTAAAACTTAAACTTTAAGTGAGGTATAAAGTTTCTCATCTTTCTGCACTAAGCACTAAAGTTAGGTATAAACGCTTCGGTTGGCCGCAGCAGGGGTTAATGGCTGGTGGGAACGCGCGCGACCGTCTTACGTGCGTACGCACTCGCGTCCGGTAGTTCTTCATCTTTCTGCCCTGAGCACTAAATTTAGGTCTAAACTCAAATCTTAAGCTAAACTAAAATTAGGTGTCAACTCAGCCTTCTGCACTAAGCACTAAAGTTAGGTATAAACTCAAATCCTCACCTAAACTTAAATTTAAGGTCTAAACTCAAATCTAAAATCAGGTCTAAACTCAAATCTAAAAGTAAACCTTAAGTAAGGTCTCAACTGAAATGTAAAACTTAAACTTTAAGTGAGGTATAAAGTTTCTCATCTTTCTGTACTAAGCACTAAAGTTAGGTATAAACACTTCGGTTGGCCGCAGCAGGGGTTAATGGCTGGTGGGAACGCGCGCGACCGTCTTACGTGCGTACGCACTCGCGTCCGGTAGTTCTTCATCTTTCTGCCCTGAGCACTAAATTTAGGTCTAAACTCAAATCTTAAGCTAAACTAAAATTAGGTGTCAACTCAGCCTTCTGCACTAAGCACTAAAGTTAGGTATAAACTCAAATCCTCACCTAAACTTAAATTTAAGGTCTAAACTCAAATCTAAAATCAGGTCTAAACTCAAATCTAAAAGTAAACCTTAAGTAAGGTCTCAACTGAAATGTAAAACTTAAACTTTAAGTGAGGTATAAAGTTTCTCATCTTTCTGCACTAAGCACTAATGTTAGGTATAAACGCTTCGGTTGGCCGCAGCAGGGGTTAATGGCTGGTGGGAACGCGCGCGACCGTCTTACGTACGTACGTACTCGCGTTAGGTAGCTCTTCATCTTTCTGCCCTGAGCACTAAATTTAGGTCTAAACTCAAATCTTAAGCTAAACTAAAATTAGGTGTCAACTCAGCCTTCTGCACTAAGCACTAAAGTTAGGTATAAACTCAAATCCTCACCTAAACTTAAATTTAAGGTCTAAACTCAAATCTAAAATTAGGTCTAAACTCAAATCTAAAAGTAAACCTTAAGTAAGGTCTCAACTGAAATGTAAAACTTAAACTCTAAGTGAGGTATAAAGTTTCTCATCTTTCTGCACTAAGCACTAAAGTTAGGTATAAACTGAAATCCTCACCGAAACTTAAATTTAAGGTCTAAACTCAAATCTAAAATTAGGTCTAAACTCAAATCTAAAAATAAACCTTATGTAAGGTCTCAACTGAAATGTAAAACTTAAACTTTAAGTGAGGTATAAAGTTTCTCATCTTTCTGCACTAAGCACTGAAGTTAGGTATAAACGCTTCGGGGTGCCGCAGCAGGGGTTAATGGCTGGTGGGAATGAGCGTGACCGTTTTATGTACGTACGTACTCGCGTGCGGTTATTCTTCATCTTTCTGCCCTGAGCACTAAATTTAGGTCTAAACTCAAATCTTAAGCTAAATTTAAATTAGGTGTCAATTCAGCCTTCTGTACTAAGCACTAAAGTTAGGTATAAACTCAAATCCTCACCTAAACTTAAATTTAATGTATAAACTCAAATCTAAAATTAGGTCTAAACTCAAATCTAAAGAGAACCTTAAGTAAGGTCTCAACTCAAATCTAAAACTTAAACTTTAAGTGAGGCATAAAGTTTCTCATCTTTCTGCACTAAGCACTACTGGCAATCTGACCTATGGGTGATAACTTGAGGGAAAAAGTGTCGGCAATGCCACCGTGTCAACCATTTTATGGCAGGTTTTTTAGCCTTTGATCTGTAATAATGCATTTTAATATAAGAAATAAATTGTGAGTCAAACGAAAGAGTAAATTACTTACAATGATTATTTATCAGTAATAGAATGTTTAAAGACCGTGTTAAAAATATTGCAAATTTTTACTTTCATCATATTTCCATAAAATGTTGCTTCTTTTTTCAATCAAAATGTTAAAACCTGATATTATTAACAGCATGATATTATATATTATAAATACAACATAAAATTGAGGTTTAAACGTAGATCTAGTTCACAATATTATGTAATATAGAACATAGAATATTTCAAACGCAGCCTCATTAAGATTGAATTTTAACATTTATTAGATAAATTAAGCTGTTTTTTAATTTATACTATGTTCGTTATTTTTATATAAATTTGAGGTAATATGGATTATTGAAAGTCTATGAAACCTTTATTACGCATTAATTGGCCGAAATATGATGATAATTGTAACTGTACTTACCGGTAAATAAAAGATTTCATTTAATTGGGGGAAAATTGAACTGAAAGAAAACAGGTAGGCATACATTTTAAACGTTTCCTTCTCTATAATCATAAGTTTACAAACGTTAGTTCTAAATGAAAACAAAACACGTATCATATTGGTAAAGAACGCTAATGAGTTAAATAATATTGTGAAATACATGTAAACGTAAGTTTCATATTGTATGATTCTGATATTAATTTTTATCATTTTGAAATAAAGTTACATTTTTATGGAAATAGGATAGAAGTGAAAATCTGCAAAGTTTTAAAGGTTAAAACGTTTTATTTCGCATAAATAGCTTATTTTCAGAGGCTTATTCTTCCGTTTGACAAACTATTTAATTTTATATTAAGATTACTGATCGAAAGCCAAAAAAACTGGAATAAAATGGTTGACACGGGGGGTGGGGGGGGGGGGGACTGGAATAAAATGGTTGACACGGGGGGGGGGGGGCATTGCCGACATTTTCTTCCTCGAGTTATCCCTCTTAGGTCCGATCGCCGGTAGTGTTGGTTATTGTTTTACGCTCGGGTCCCATTGCCGGTACTGTTGGTCGTTGTTTTACGCTCGGGTCCCATTGCCGGTACTGTTGGCCGGTGTTTTCTGCATTGTATCTGATAATATCAATCTCCTAATAAAATTGAATCTATTACTTGTAAATAAGTTTCCATGTACCACCTATAAATCATATCTTTTTTAAATAATAAATGAATTTTATAAATCATTCATCCGCTAAATTATGTTTTATTCGTTTTTAAGCATGCTTTTTTATTCTATTGTGAAAGTGGACTTTTTACCTGGATTTACTTGTGTTTTATGCAAAATAGCTTAGAGATCGGATATTGCACGCTCAGCCGGATACGGCACCCTCTGATCAAGATATTACGTAACATTTAATTGGCATTAATAAACATCCTGTTTCCTGATCATCACCAGTCTTGTGGGGTCTCTTTTTCCTGACATTTAATAACCAGGTATATTAATCAAAAGGGGTGGTGTTAAGTGTTGGGAAAGTGATTTTTGTTTTGTTTTTTATTTTTTTGTTTTATTTTTTGGTGGTAATTGCCAATCTGTTGAAAATTTAAAAGTGGTGCAAAATTTAGTTTAGAAAATTCTGATAATTTGGTCTGTAGAAAGCACGGATTTACAACCGAAGTAAATATGATCAATTTACTGTTATTTTATTCTTGATGAAATGCATATGAGATTATCTACTCTGCCCGTGTTTTTGTAAAGGATATATATGTCTGAGACAGATATTTTTAAGATCTTTTCTAAGATAGAAAAAAAATAATAGGGACAAAATATCTTAGAAAACGAGTCTTTATCTTAAATTTCAAGACAAGCGTCCTTAAGATTTCGTGACTTTTTTTTCTAAGATATTTTTAAGATTCTTAGCCCATTTATGTTTAAGGTTTTCAAGGATAGCAACTAAGAAAATTTCAATCTTAGATGAAAGTTTTCAACCTCAGAATTGTTTAAAATAGGATAAAAATAGTCAAAGAGTGCATGAAAATATGGAGCTTGAGCTAAACTGATGTTATATGGATTGGAAAATTTCTTGAACAATTTGATATTATACTGTGAAAATAGATTATCATTGAAAGAATATGATCGAATTGAAAGAATATGATCGAATATCTTTCATTTCAATGACTGCAGGAATAGCACAATGTATTATCATATGTGATTAACTCATATTAATCTTATAAAGAGATATTTAAATGAAAAAAGGTACATCGTTCTTTAAGTATAAATTATCATTCCATGACTAGAGTCACAAGACTGTATTCGTCACATAGACACATCTTTTTTTTAAATTAATAAGTATTTCTATTATATGGAATAAAGACCTTTAAAGTACATGTATACATCTGTATAGAAAGATCAAAGACAAACAATTTAATATTTAATGTATGATACATATAGTAATAGAACAAGTAAATAACAGTATCATCAATAATAGAAGCACGTAACTTTCAATAAAAGGGTTGACTTTTTAAATTGATTTCATATGTATTCAAAGACGGTCAAAGATCAAATTTCAATATTCAACATTAAAATCATTTGAATGATCTTCAAATTAGAACACATACATTTTAGAACCCGTAATTTTTATATCACATTCATGATATCTTTTGCGCAATTCGGTAAAAAATAAAGATAAATATGTTATGAAGCGTTTTTCAAAATAATTCTCCAATACTTACCTAAATAAATTAAATAATACATAAATTCACCTTAAAATGCATCATAAATAATTAATAGGTTAATGTATAAACACCTTTCGGCGCAACGCCGCCGAAAGGCTGAAAGGCCGGCGTTCGGGCCATCATGTGATCACTCGATGTCACGTGATGGCCCGAACGCCGGCCGTTCGGCGGCGTTGCGCCAAAAATAGAGGTTGCCAGGCTGCTAAGTTCACGCTGCTAGGCTGCCAAGTTCACGCTGCTAGGCTGCCAACATCATTTAGAAGCACATATCAATTATTGCCATATTGCACAATAAAGTACAAGTGTCGTTTTTTTATTTAGTTCTAACAAGAGTCTACGGTGGTATGTTTAGGACATACATTTATTTTTTAAAGATTTAATACCTTAGTATGCTTAGGACATGCATTTATTTTTATGCCCCCGAAGGGAGGCATATTAGTTTTCAACTGTCCGTCCGTTAGTTAGTTAGTTAGTTCGTTCGTTCGTCACAACGTTAACTTTTTGCATGAAGGCACTTTACCCAGGACCTTCAAACTTCACATGCTGATAGTACTTATTGAGTACTCCAACCCTACTGACTTTGGGGTCACCAGGACAAAGGTCAAGGTCACAGGGACCAATGTCAACTTTTTGCATGAAGGCCTTTTACTCGCGAACCACTGCGCCCAGGACCTTCAAACTTCAAATGCTGATAGTACTTATTGAGTACACTACCCCTACTGACTGTGGGGTTATCAAGTCAAAGGTCAATGTCACAGGGGCCAACGTTAACGTTTAGCATGAAGGCACTTTACTCTCGAACCCTTCAAACTTCACATGCTGATAGTACTTATTTAGTACACCAACCCTACTGACTTTGGGATCACCGGGTCAAAGGTCAAGGTCACAGGGGCCAACGTTAACATTTTGCATGAAGGCACTTTACTCGCGAACCACTGCACCCAGGACCTTCAAACTTCACATGCTGTTAATACTTATAGAGTACACCACCCCTACTGACTTCGGGGTCACCAGGTCAAAGGTCAAGGTCACAGGGGCAAGGTTACCTTTTGCATGAAGGCACTTAACTCGTGAACCACTGCACCCAGGACCTTCAAACTTCACATGCTGATAGTACTTATTGAGTACACCAACCCTACTGACTTTGGGGTCACCAGGTCAAAGGTCAAGGTCACAGGGGCCAACGTTAACTTTTTGCATGAAGGCACTTTACTCGCGAACCACTTCATCCAGGACCTTTAAACTTTACATGCTGATAGTACTTATTGAGTACACCACCTCTACTGACTTTGGGATTGGGTCAAAGGTCAAGGTCACCAGGTCAAAGGTCAAGGTGCTGCGGGGGCATTTGTCACCATTAGTGACAGCTCTTGTTTAAAAAATAAAATTTCTGTTGCGCATGACATCTTATCTCGTGCGCACGACATCTTATCTCAAGCGCTCGACATCTTACCTTGTGCGCACGACATCTTACCTCGTGCGCACGACATCTTATCTTGGGCCTACGACATTTTATCTTGAGCGTACGACATTTTATCTCGTGCGCACGACATCTTAATTATCTCGAGCCCACGACATCTATCTATCTGTCTTTGTGTGTATAAACTTACCGACAACTAGATAATTAGGGTCCCGCCTATTCACATGTTATTTAAACTTCGCACAAGATCATTTGGGAGAGCAGTGCACATAATTAGTCATCCTATCTTCAAAATTAAACGAACGTAATTAATGATGATTACTGTATGTTAGAATAGCAACAAATAGCAGTTCTACTGATAGTAACAGATTCGCACGTTGTCAGGAAAGTTATAAAATTGCATGCATTAATTAAGTGGTTCCAAACGGCAGGGCAAATTCTTTAATATTTGCGAAGCCTACAATAAATCTTTATTTTGTCCTTTGAGCTTTCGCTGAATTTTTGCTGCCATTTTTATCAGTTTGTTTATTTTAATAAATTACTACCCTTCCAACTCGTGACAGGTTAAAGTATAAATGAAAGAAAAGCAAAAACGGTGGCAGTCGTAAGTTTTTACTGATCAAAAGTGTATAGATAAGATGTCGTGCGCTCGAGATAAGATGCTGTGCACACGAGATGATTTAATCCTAAAAATGCGTGTCCTATACATACAACCGTAGAAATCTGAGTAAATCAGAATTATTGGTAAGCGGGTATGCTCAATACAAAGCAAGTATCCAATCTCATGTTAATAAGGCAATAAATCGCATACTGGCGGATTCAAACAGTTCTTAGTTTGTTTGTCCTGTGGAGCATTTTCCCTTGAATTTAATGTCATTTGTGATGAAATAACTTAACATAGTAGTATACAAATGCTTGGCATTTTGGTGGCATTGTCTTCATTCGAATGTGCGAATATGGTATCATTCACATACAGCAATCTAGTCTCATTTTGAGGTTTTGGTGCACTGAATTTTTGAAATATTCGTCACTATCATAGAAGAGAATTCATGAATTGACATGTGATCTAAGTGAATTTTTACAGAAGTTTTATACCCGCAAATTATTGAAGATCTGCATGGGCCTTTTAAAGTTTTTGATAAAGTCAATATCCCTGTCACTATCAGAGTATTGACTGAAACTTATGATAGTTATTTACTACCACAGTCTGAACTAAGAGAAACAATCTGATTAAAATTTTTAACTTAAGATCTTTTTGGTTAATTTTTTTTGATAAAGTCGAATATCTCTGTTACTATGAAAGCTTTTAATTTGAAATTTGAAATAGTTATTTACTATCACAGTTTTGAGTAAGAGAACAAATCCCAATAATTCTGATTGAATTTTGACAGATTTATACCCCTTTTTAACCTAGAATTTCAAGTTTGGTTAAAGTTTTTGATGAAGTCAAATATTTCTGTTACTATCAAAGTTTTTGACTTGAAACTTAAAATAGTTATTTACTATTAAAGTCTACTCCAGGAGTAACAATTCCTATAACTTTGATTGAATTTTGACAGAGTTATGCCCCTTTTCAACTTTGAATTTTTTGGTTAAAGTTTATATAACGTCCAATATCTCTTGATGTTGTTACTATCAAAGCTATTGACTTAAAACTTAAAGTAATTATTTATTATCAAAGGCTACACCATAAGAAACAATTCCCATAATTCCGATTAGAATTTTGACATATTTATGCCCCTTTTACTGGAAAAGCTCTATTTCAGAGTCAAGCACTGAGAAAAGTCGAGCGTGCTGTCGTACAGTCATCTCTTTGTTTTTATTAGTGATCAATTTATTGAGAGTGTCGAATTTCTCGTCGAAACAAGGATTTCGGTTGTCTGGACCGTTGGCATCTGTGTGAATGGACACAAAATGAATTAATTAGTGACCGCGCCATGGGAAAACCAACATAGTGAGTGGTTTGCGACCAACTCTTGGACTCCAGGACCTCACTGGGGACTAAATCCAGCGCGAGTCTGGTTACCAGGCCCGCTGTGGAATATCGCCCTGTTCGCTAATTAAAATGGATTTCCCCAGATTCATGTGTCTGTACGAAACGAACTAGCAAGCTGGATCCTGACCAGACTGCGACGGCAGCTGGCAGGTCATGATCCAATGCATCCATGCTCGCGGTCCGCAAAGCACTATGTTGGTTTTCTCATGGCGCGGCTCCTTTGAAATAGATTTAAGACCTTAGTGGTCTTTTACTTCGAATGTATTCATTGCAAACGCTAGAAATGAAACAACTAAATTAGCTTAACATATTGCATTTATATTTTAATTTAAGGGTGGCTCATTTCTACTGCAAGTAATTCTCCGAATGGTTAATATTTTCAGGAATTTTTGCAGAGACGTTATCTCTATCTGTTTGTTAAAAATACAACAAAAACATTTCTTTCGTATCAGGAAAATAAGACAAAGTACATTCATAAACGGAATGTGGCCAGTAAGTATTTTTTTCAATCAATTTACGTTACGTGGCTACCGCTCACAAACTAGGAATTTAAGATATGGCTTGACTCTTCAGCTTTAATAACTTCCATGTTTTATCTAAGACGTCAATGAAATACATTAGGAACGAGAGGCCAGTTTAATGTTACCGAACAATTCCATACAAAAAATGGGACATTGGATGCTGATCAAAGTTTTTTGTTTGTTTGTGATGGGTTTAACGCCGTTTTTCAACAGTATTTCAGTCATGTAACAGCGGGCAGTTAACCTAACCAGTGTTACTTGATTCTGTACCAGTACAAACTTGTTATCCACAAGTAACTGCCAACTTCCCCACATGAATCAGGGGTGGATGACGAATGATTTCAGACACAATGTCGTTTATCAAATCATCATGTAGAACATACAACCCGCCTGGGGATCGAACTCAAGACCCTGCGATCCGTAGACTAATGCTCTACTTACTGAGCTAAGCGGGCGGGGATCAAAGTTTTAGTAGATCTAAATTAGATAATAAAACACGACAAAATATATAAAACATATGTCGTGCTATGGACATAGTCTCCATAGTCTCACTGATTTGTATCAAATCTTTCAAGTTGTCACCAAATTCCAGATATAAACACATGGACAATTATCCGATATAGCCTACTACCACTAAAATACCCGGCCGGTTGTTAACAATCAACAGTTACTGTTATTGCATGACTTTTTATTATGTATGCAAACTTGATTTACATATTCAGTAAAGTTATAAATATCTTATGAGGATTTCATACAATACATTTGAATTGAATATGTAAAGATAAAATATTTGGATATTTTTCAATTGCAACCATGAAATGAATGTAGTCTACAGTTTAATGCATACCAAAACATACAAACAGTGATTCCAACAAAACCGACACTGAAATAAATACATGGCCACTGTATTTTATTTTAAGTAGAAGTTAGTGTCCTGGAAATACTGAATACAATCCTGAAGATCATATATATATTTTATATATTCTTCTCTTTCGTTTGGAAATGTACCGGTATATCTTAGAGTGTTCCTGAAAAACGCTTTATAAATAAAAAAAAATCTCATCCAACTAAATCTAGCAGTTATAATGCTCTTTACAATATTCCTAGATTATATGTACGTTGTATTCTTCTTCGTGGCCAAGAACTGTTGAGTAAGATGGGGGCAATTCTGCTGAACATTTGGAAATACCAGGGCCAGCCTGCTCCGATGCACTGCAAATGTAAGTCTCACTGTCACTTAAGTTTGGTTCTGGAGCATTTCTTTCAATGTACGAGTAACTTGGTGGCAGACCAAAAATACCGCTATTAATAGAGTCATTTTCAGAAGCATTTTCGGTTTCGTTTTCATTTTCAGACGCATTTTCGGTTTCGTTTTCATTTTCATTTTCGTTATCGGTCACATCGTTTTCAGTTGTAACTATCACATTACCGCCTTCCCCATTTCCATTTCCGGTTCTTGTCAAATCGTTCTCTTGCTCGTTCTGTCTAACACGTTGGCTTCCTGTTGTCTCTAGTGCTGAACAGCAATGGCATATGCATTCAAAGAAGTGTATTCCACGGCAGAAACACATGTAGATTGTCACTCCAAGAAGAAAAATTAAACACGATATAAATATGTATACTCCACTGAAAGATGCCGGTCGCCTTCTCGAACTTTGGTACGGACAGTTTTTCATATTGTTATTACAATAATCATATATTCTTGAACATTTTAGTGGTTCGTAAATGCATCTCCTCGTTCCGATACAATACGTTTCATTGACTTGACAAGTGCCAGCACGGTTAAGAAAACTATAGGTGAATAATAACATCTTAAAACGGTAATTGGTTTTGTGTGCAGGTCTGTTTCCTTGAATTTCATATCGTACATCGACATACTCGTGGCTTGATAATTCAGTTTGTGGAATGGAATTACATTGTTTAATGTTTAACTCATCTGACGTTATGATCATTTTTGTTCTGCATCCATAATGGTCGAATACTTGTGGGCTGTACAAAGGCGATAAAAATTTGATGGCAATCAGCGAACTTGTAACTGTCTCTACCCTAAAATTGCACGAGAAAGTTGAGTTTGTCTCAGGCGATCTGGATGCCAGTGAGAAATCTACTAGAGCTGAAAACAGACTTGATCCTAGGACGACTGTTTGATTGCAGACACTGTTTCCTGAATCTGTAATATGATGAAATTATTCTAAGAAAAGTATTAGAATGCAACAAGTAATAGAAATAGTATGGATGAACAGTGTTATGTTGCGTCCAAATTGGGGAGAGTTTCTGAACGGCAGATTTGCTCTGTTTAACCGCTAACAAAATATATACTCTTCATATTTTGGGATTGTTTTTTTTTTTGCTAGTAGAACTGCTAGCTTTGATTACCAAATTAATCAAACTTCGATTTTAAAGATTTCCGTTTTATGTGTATACGTATCTACTGGATATTGGGAATATAAAAAAGACATAACTTACATATAACTGCAGGTTCTGTTGCGGTATGGTACCATGGTAGTATGAACATATATAAAAGTCCAAGCAAATAATACATGTCAAGTGTTGTGCAGCTGAAAATCAGTATAATTCTTTAGTAAAATAATAATCTGAATAAAGATGTATATGATGAAGATTTAATACAGACATTTGATAACTTTTGTTAGTTGAAAATGACCAAATCTACAAAAAAATTGTAAAATATCTAATTATGTATAAGTTGCAATTCTTTCAATTCTTTATGTTTTCATGACAGATGTCAAGACTTTATAGTGGACGCAACTTGACCCCGATGGTTGACCTTTGCATTATAATACATAATAAGGCACAACTTATTATTGAAAAGGAGTGTACGTAAAACACGAGCTGCACGAGAAAAAGGAAATATAATTTTGTGTAAATATAAATTAGTGTATTAGAAAGTTTTAATTGATCAAATGAAAGTATATATATTGTCCGTAAGTATTGACCTGGCACTCATTAATCTTCGCCAGTATTTTCGGGCGTTTTCGTTAATTTACGCAATATCAGTATCCTGAAAGTATCTACATTACTAAAGTAACATGTAAAGTTAATAGATGAAACGGTGGCGTAGAGGTAAGGTGTCTGACTTCCATGCACCTAACCACGGGTTCGAAATCATTTAACGAACAGTTTTTTTTCTTTCAATTTAATGTATTGTAATTTTATCGTTTACATTATTTTATGTATCATATTTCGTGAATTTTAATTGTTTTCTCTTGTAGTATTTATTTTTTGGAACGCTGGTGACAAATAATTTGTCTTCTTATCTAAGATACTTTTAAAACAATTTTATTCCACTTTTTACAATGGGTAAATATGATTTCCCTAAACAAATGAACTATAAATATCACGATACGTTTGATCAAATGAGTAGTAAGTCTGCATATAAAAAGATATGGTCAGACGTAGGACTCGAACCAACAATCGTGATATTGGCAGGTAAACGCTTTGCCACAGCTACCTGCACATGTGATAGTATATCAATTAAGAACGATATATGTAATGTTTAGTTTTATCGCTATTTATGTTCGGACACCGAAAATTAATCTACGGAAATATACGGAATATTCATGAGTGCCAGGTCAATACTTACGGACAATACTTTGATACTGCACTGTATACAAACTAATTCCATATAAATAAACACGGCTACCCTAAACACCCTTGATTTCTATAATGAAATAACCGATATGAATAATCAGCCTAAGGTCAACCATCGCGGTCAAGTTGCGTCTACTATACTGTTGTCTCAACTTTGACACATTTATGCACTTTAATATTTGACAGTCCAGAATGTGCTTTAAGGCTTCTAAATTTATGGTAAGATCTTTGTGATCGTATGGATAATTTAAATCTTATGACTTTCTGATTGATAAGTACGTATTCTTGAATTTGATTGGTATATACTGTTAGTTACAGTCACAATAAGGGTCATTTGAATTGGTCAGTTATTGGTCAGTTATTATATGTTGAGAGCGAATATATATTCAAAACAACAGGTTTCTGGGAGAATGAATTTGAATTTTCAATAGAAAAACTGGTTTTCCACTAGAACACCATCGCGGTGTATATGCATATCGTTTACCTCCCAGTGGAAAATCTCTCTGTTCGCGCACAGGACACACTTTGTGGAAAACAATGACATCCAACGCGATTTGCCAGGGAGGTCGGAAAATCAACTTTTTCTTCCCGAACACAAGTTTATGCATAAAAATTTATAAACCACGGAAAGACGTAGCGATCTATCATTGCTTTTTTATCGATACATTTGTTTCATTAGTTGACAGAAGTCCAAACGAAGATGGACTGTAGACCGGTTGTACTTGCTCGGATGAAGATGGTGCCGTGTTTATGAAACTTAAATACGACTTTCCTTGGATATAGCAAATATCTAGAACCTTAGATGTGAAGCCATTGATCCCATAGTATGTGTAAATACACTTTTTATGGTTACTTTGATCATGTTTCCTTAACGCCCTACTTTCGACTTCGTTTATGCACAAATTCCCTCTCGGTGGGCGCAATTATGCCACACAGGATTCCTCTTGACTCTCTGCAGCTGGCAAGGAACCCTCTCGGGACAAATTTTCTATTTTAATATTCAATTTAACGTTACTTCAGTGTAAGAATAAAATGAGATTGTACTCTTATTTTAAAAAGCAGCACACTAATATAGACTTGCGTACTAAGGCGGACGGGGGTTCCTATATTTGTTATGGTACAGATGTGCCGATGAAATGCCTCTTTAGGCTCTTTGATTTGGTATATTGATAGCTGACATTGACATGTAGGACTACTAAGAATAAAACTCTTAGCTTTACATTTACTGACAAGCATGCAATTCGAGTGCATACATCGGATTTAACGATGGCCTTTGTTACCTAGACTAAGGCATATTGTTTGTCCGTTCGTATTCACTCTAATAAGTGCAATTACGGTGATCACCTTTAAATATTAAAATGGACTGATTATTTCATTGTTTTTGTACTCAATATTATAATGGTATTACTGATTACAATGTATACAGTATAACAATCTCATATCATTCGTACATTGAAGTTACGTTAAATTCAGAGGGCGCCGGTGCCGATAGAAAATGTGTCCGAGAGGGTTCCCGTGCCGGCTGCAGAGAGTCAAGAGGGATCCTGTGAGGCAAAAATTGCGCAGACCGAGAGGGATCCCGTGTATTAACGAAATCGGAAGTAGGTCGTTTTTAAGGTATTGGACCCGTAATGGAGTACCTGATTTTTGAAGAGCATTCAATTCCTACCATAAACCTACTTTGACGGTAATTTTCAGGGGGCGTAGGTTCAAGTCCCACTGGGAGCAAACTTTTTCCCCCCATATTTGCCTTTTTTCTAGCAGGTTTTTACTTCTTTCAAGACTTATTATGGATGTATCGTACAAAAGTGGAACATATTCATTTTAAAAGCGATTTCTTGCTGTTCAAAGTGAATTTACCTCTGATTCAGGGGTGGGGGGTGGGGGGTGGGGGTGGGGGGTAGGGTTAGACATCTTTAAAAATACTGAGTTACATTCGGTAAAAGTTCTCTGTTTTGCCTTCATTCTTTAGATTACATATTGTGGAAGAAATGTAGGTAGGTTTTACTTCTGCCGCAAGGTTATTTTTGAATGAAGTGAGCAAAATTCAAAACAGACCCTCAGGATTCGACCTTAATGTTTCAGTGTTGGAGTTAGAATTCTGTCTCATTAAATCTGTTTACTTGAGGCACCCTAGAAAAAAATGATATTTACAGTTTTATTTTGTGTTTTATAATTGTTTACCAATAGTTTGATATTTCTTTTATCAAAATTAATGCCGTAATGAATTCTCTACAAACGTTTTAGATAGTGGCCATCACATTGAAATTTGTCTCTACTTGAGCTTGAGGAAATAGCATAGTCTATACCAAATTTACAAAAAACGGCATGGTTAAAGTTGTTTAAAATTTGCAACAGATTGCGAAATATGGTCAACTTTAAGAATATACCAAGCAAATACCATTTGTTTTAAACATTACTATTAGGGGTCCAATACCTTAAGGAAACATGATGAAAGTAACCACATAAAGTGTATTAACACATAAGATCAATGGCTTCACATCTAAGGTACTAGATATTTGCTTTATTCAACGAAAGTCGTATTTAACTTGAACACGGCACGATGTTCATCCGAGCAAGTACCCTCGGTCTATATTCCATCTTCGTTTGGACTTCTGACAACTGATAAAACAACTGTAATGATAAAAAAAGCAATCATAGATCGCTACGTCTTTCCGTGGTTTATATACTTTAATGCACAAACCTGTGTTCGGGACAAAAAGTTCATTTTTCGACCCCCAAGCAAAGTACCGGCGTTGGATGTCATTGTTTACCACAGTGTCCTGTGCGCGAACAGAGAGGGGTCCGTTTTCTCATTTTCCACTGAAAAAAATAAAGAAGATAATCTGAAACTTTGTTTTATCATTTGGACATAATAAGTAGTGCCTTAATATCTGTATCATCCATCCTTATTTACGGCATTATACGTGGCGGTGAACGGTGGTATTTTCCAACCTCTCAGTTTACCAACCGAGATATTCAAATTCCCCCAAAAGAAAACAACAATGATCAGAAGTAGATTACCATTCAGAATTTCTATGTCATGTGGAACATATGGACTTTATCACGGTAACGAAAAGGAGAAGTGTTGTGCACAAAAAGCAAGATGTAACAAATGTAACAAAATTGATCATTTTGCTCGAGTTTGTCTTCTTCCAACAGCCAGGCAAAAGTCGGAATATCAAAATAACGTGATAAAGAACGCAACAATGAATTCAATAATCACAAGACAGCAGAATATACCTTACCATTCTACAATGAAGAAGATGCCTTCTTTCAACACAACATAACGAACAACGCTGTAAGCCGAGTTTCTCTTGCAGAATTTCAGAAGTTAAAATCATCAGCTGATTCTTTGACTATGAAATCAGAGGATGTGTTTTATCATTCGGACATAATAAGTAGTGCTGTAAAACCGATAACATTCCATCGTAATTTTCGGCAAAACACAAGTATTAATTAAATCAAAGACACCTGCGTAATTTTATCACATGATGTCAACAACCGGTAATAATTATAAACATTTCATTAACACTACGCGGACTCATTTTAAATATTACTTGAATTTACAAAAACAAAACGAAACAAAATAAAACAACATAAAGCGGTCATGAATGCACACATAATAAAGCGTTTTTATATTATCAAAGAAAAATGCAGATGCCATTAGAATTTCAATCCAAACTGATTGTATATAGGTTCAAAATACTTCTGTCCGTGAAACGTATGGACAATAACAGACGATGCATCAAACGTCTTTGTTCTAGGAATGATCCACATATACATGAAAGTATTTGCAATGCGCTATAATCCGTAAGTGATGAAGCACGATTGCAGTCCAGTTGAAGCCAGATATATTTGTTTTTCGATTTGTTAGCAAGAAAGCCAGTATATTGTTTGTTTGTTTGTTTGTTTTTTTCGAAAGAGAATTGTTTAAAGAAATATTAAATGATAAATTTCCTGTACGTTCATTTAAGCTTTAAATTCCACATTGTGAAAATAACACTACACCAAAATTATACAGCGTTATTTTGTATACACTTTGTTTACATCCAAATTATAACTTTATAGTTTATATTTGTTTGGACAACTTTAAGCGCAGTTTGTTTACTTACCTTAATTTGTAACTTAATGAATGACGATATTTATAACACACGAGCACTAATGCATCTCAATCTTTACATTTGTACAATATATAAAGAAGTTTAATTGTTCTTAATGTGGCGTTTATTGTGACTATTGATGAATCGGTCACGCGCAATGATATCCCAGTCGAAATAATGTATCAGCTGTGTTCAATAAAATACAAAAAAGGAACAAAAAAAAAATAACAACAACAACAAAATGACCACACTGAAACTGAATAATTTGATTAAAATCTTATTTCTATACATATACATTTTCAATGGCGTTGTACATAATAATAACTAGAAAATGCTTTTGTAAAAAAGCGCATGTCTCCCCCAATGCAAAGTCCTATATGCAAGAAGTCAATAGGGGTCAGGAGCGAAAGTCAAAGAGACACTGATGGTTGGCTGCAATAGGGATCATCTACTTGGCATGTCCAGTCATCCCGCTAAATTTCAACACTCTTGGCCTAGTGGTTCTCAAGTCACTGTTCAGGCTCCTGTGACCTTGACCTTTGATCAGATGACCTCAAAATAAATAGGGGTCATCTACTCTGCATGTCCAATCATCCTATTAAGTTTCAACATTGTAGGTCAAGTGGTTCTCAAGTTATTTCCAAAAAATGATTTTACATGAACAGGCCACTGTGACCTTGACCTTTAATAGACTGACCCCAAAAACAATAGGGGTCATTTACTCTGCATGAACAATCATCCTATGAAGTTTCAACATTCTGGGTCGAGAGGTTCTCAAGTTATTGATTGGAAATGGTTTTCCATGTTCAGGCCCCTGTGGCCTTGACCTTTAACAGAGTGACCCTAAAATCGTTAGGGGTCATCTACCCTGCATGACCAATCATCCTATGAAGTTTCATCATTCTGGGTCAAGTGGTTCTCAAGTTACTGACCGGAAATGGTTTTCCATGTTCAGGCCCCTGTGACCTTGACCTTTCACAGAGTGATCCCAATATCGTTAGGGGTCATCTACTCTGCATGACCAATCATCCTATGAAGTTTCATCATTCTGGGTCAAGTGGTTCTCAAGTTACTGACCGGAAATGGTTTTCAATGTTCAGGCCCCTGTGACCTTGACCTTTGACGGAGTGACCCCAAAATCAATAGGGGTCATTTACTCTGCATGACCAATCATCCTACGAAGTTTCAATATTCTGGGTCAAGTGGTTCTCTAGTTACTGATCGATAATGGTTTTCAATGTTCAGACCCCTGTGACCTTGACCTTTGATGGAGTGACCCCAAAATCAATAGAGGTCATCTACTCTTCATGAACAATCATCCTACGAATTCTGGGTCAAGTGGTTCTCTAGTTATTGATCGGAAAAGGTTTTCAATGTTCAGGCCCCTGTGACCTTGACCTTTGACGGAGTGACCCCAAAATCAATAGGGGTCATCTACTCTTTATGACCAATCATCCTATGAAGTTTCAACATTCTGGGTCAAGTGGTTCTCTAGTTATTGATCGGAAAAGGTTTTCAATGTTCAGGCCCCTGTGACCTTGACCTTTGACGGAGTGACCCCAAGATCAATAGGGGACATCTACTTTTCATGACCAATCATCCTATGAAGTTTCAACATTCTGGGTCAAGTGGTTCTCTAGTTATTGATCGGAAATGGTTTTCAATGTTCAGGCCCCTGTGACCTTGACCTTTGACGGAGTGACCCCAAAAACAATAGGGGTCGTCTACTCCAGCAGCCCTACAACCCTATGAAGTTTGAAGGTTCTAGGTCAAATGGTTCTCCAGTTATTGCTCGGAAATGAAGTGTGACGTACGGACGGACGGACGGACGGACGGACAGGGCAAAAACAATATGTCTCCTAGGGGAGACATAATTACAGTAGTAAAAACGACAATATTAATGACAACAATAATAAAACAGCCTAGCTTGTTCAAACAAAAAGACATGACCGCACCACTCTTCCGGATGTTATTCTACCCCTATTGCGAATACCAGTGCTTAATGCCTTACATGGTACGCCCAGATGGGCTGCATATAGAGGTTCACCCCCTCCCCCAGACTATTTGCAAAAAAAGAGGAAATTCTACACACTACCCTACCCATAGAGCATGTACCAACAATTAATTGTAATTAAACAAACCTTGTAAATACAAATGTAAAACCTTTTTACAAAAAATTAAAAACTATCACCTGCTGCTATCGCATATAAAACAGTTAACAAATGTTTTTAAAACAATGACACGAAGTCTCTGAAATACAGTGTCTTAATACTTTTTTAATGTGTCAAGTGATTTACTGTTGCATAGTTTTAACGGCATTTCATTCCACAGTTTTGGACCGTAAGTACAGAAACTTCCATCACTGATTGTTTTGCACTTGTAGTATTGAACAACATAACGACATTCAAAATTTTCTGACGATCTCAAACCTTGTCTTCTAGGAGTATACTTTATAAGCAATTCTGTTAAATACATTGGTGCTCTGCCAATGTGACAGCTGTACATGAAAGAAAGTATCTTGAACTCAATCATTGCTTTCACCGGCAACCAATGTAGGTCATACAATGCTTGTTTAAGGGGACGCATATTGCTACATTCACAGTTCATACAGAAATGCGGAAGGGGTGCATATTCAAGAAATCGATGGTGGGAAAATAAAATACATATTCCTAAACTGATATAATACTGATGGACACCTGTAATATTCAGTATTTTGTGGATAAGGATGTTGTACTATGAATGTAATAGGAAAACAGAGGTCTTTGTGAAAGTACATTCAACACAAAATATTAAGATTTTTTATAAGGAAAAAACAGGTTTTTTACAATAACAGTGTTCCAAATAATGTTGAAGGGATGAGATTTTCTTTCTAATACACCAGGTTTGCTTAAACATGTAAAAATTTAACGCCACGTCATTTCAGCTCGGGATGGACGCCATATTTCTCATTGATAAAAATGTAAACAAATAAAATCAGAGTGGGATTTGCATTGCAAGGGCATAACATGACATTCTACACAATGAATACCTTAGACCAGATATCTAAGATGCTACACAGGTCAGGCGTGTTAAATGCATAATGGCGATCACTTGAAATTCATCTTGAAAAGGTGGTTAATTTTAGTTTATTTACATGGTTTTTAATTTTCCCACGACTTCTCGGCAATTCACTGCAAATGTATTACTGCGCCGGACGAAAGGTAACTCTAATAAACAACGGGAGACAACTTAGGTGTCAGCACGTGTACGATTTTTAAAAAAACATGTCGATGATTATAATTTCTTATCAAATAATGAATCCTATTCAGATATTCGTCTTTAATATTAGAAAATTATTAATTTCTGTGGACATTTGTCAAAAAATATTACTTACATTAGACTACTTTGCGCATCAAACTGGTTTCCGCTTCAGTTGTGAGGCACTTCCGTTATACTTTTTGACAACAATAACAAAACACAAAATGAATCAATAAAGTCACTTATAAACCGACTGCTATTTAAATCAGTGTAAGTAAAGTTGTTGTTACAACATTATACATGTTCGTTACGTTATGAGATAAAGTTTATCTTGAACTGCATAATCCATTAATTACGTTTAGATGATATTGCATTTACAACTTATTTGACCCCATTTTTTTACGTGAATGACAGCATTCTCGTGCAACTCGTGCAAACAGAGTTATGAAAAGTATGGTGGAGGATTCAAGGATAAATTATAAATGACATTAAAGTGAGGATAATTGTATATTCGTCCAGTTTTGATCATTGACATGCCTGCTGTGTATTAGTAACTTTTGTGAACAAGATTATAATGTTACTTTTGCACATATACACATTGATTGGACCTCACAACCAAATTTCATACCTTATTTTAGGGATTTTTAAGACAATACATTTTCAAAAGTTTGTTGAATGTGTTTTGATATTTAAGTGCATTGTAGTTCATGAATACCAAGTTAAAAATTAATAATGGCAACATTTCTAGGCCCTTATTGTAAGCCACTAGACTTCTGTAACGATAAATGTTTAATGTATTAAGGGGAATATACTCTTTTAGTTTTGGAATGTGACATTCCTTGACCACCGTATCTTTTCTTATGCATTACTTTGTAAACAAACTAAATAATGTGTTTTAGCTTACATATGCGAAATGAAAAGCAAGACAGTGACCATATTTCACATTCTTTCTTTAAATTAGAATCTGTAGGACATTGATAAATGTTTGGACAAGGTGAAGCACTATTATTTTCGCACCAAAAAGTCTTAATTGTTGACTTTGAATGTACACAATAAGTCTTATGTAATTCAACAATAACTTTCTGGTTTCAGTTTTCTCATTTTTATTTTAGTGAGCAATCCTTTGTGTACTTATAACAGTTGAAACAGTATCCATTTCAGGTACCAAAACCTTGTACTTTTTTGCAGGTAAATTTTATCATACCCCACCCACTTTTTTCTAATTTCAAAGTATGCGTCCCCTTAAAAGAGTCAAATTTCCTCCAGTTAAGGACAAGTTTTGCGCACATGTTTTGAATACGTTGCATCTTACACACCTCACCGTTAGCTACACCATACAGTATAATATCGCAGTAATCCATATGTTAACTAGGGACAAAACTAAGATTTCAGTGGCTGCTTTTGTTAAAAAAATTCGGATGTTCTTAATTCGACCACACACTCACAAAGAACAGGTACATGTATATACCTATTACTAATTCACTGGTTAAGATTAAAAATATTTTGATTCAATGCATAGAAGACGCCTCAGTTTCAAGTAATGGACTGCGAATTAGTAATACCTTTCTTTAGTTTCAATAAGATAGGCTTTCACTAGGTACTGTTTGTGATTTGAATTACTAGTTTAGTTTAATCATATTTTATTGCAATTATCACACAAGACATGAATATACAGTACAGAAGTACAGCAAGACATATAATACTACAGTACATCAAAATACATACTAGTGTGATAATACAAAAGGGTTGGACCACAAGTTTTACCAACCTTACAACACGCAATGTTAACACACAACTTTTTAGAACAAACTGAAGAGCAAATTCAAATCTCCAACTCTTCCGTCTTTTTTATATGAAAGGAGAACGATTCTATAATGTAATTCAAACACGTATTAGAAACCGAACGGATGGAGTAAGTTAAACAATCATTACACTGATCTCTTTTATAACCATTTACACGACTATCCTGAGTGCTCTTATGTACATTCACTACATTGTATTGAAGATGCGGAACATTTCTTTTTTAAATGTAGCCATTATGCCAATGCCAGTCGTTTGTTATTAATCAATACTCTAGATCCATCCACTTAATACTCAAAAATTACGTCATGGTATTGACTCACTAACTGATGAGGAGAACACAACTTTGTCTTTAGAAGTAAAACATATATAAAAATAATTTTCTAGCACTGCCTCCTGATCGTCTGACTATATATCTGATCTGAGAACTCTGGATTGGACTGGGTGTAGGGATGTGGCAGCAGGTGAGATGGAGTTGCATTGAATCATTTTGCGCTTGATTGCGAATGTTGTTGCCCTTTTCGTTTTTTTTTCTCCCTCTCCCACTCTCTTCTATCTAAATAGTTTGAATCTTAACTCCCATACTATTATGTGAATTTGTATCTGAAAATTATAATTTGTCAAGCAATTTTTTCTATTTAGTCTAAACAAAAATCCGTCATTACCCGCCGCCGGGTTTATTGGTATGCTATTTTGTTTTCGCATGTGGGACATGGAGCAAGTCATGTGGCAGGTTTTTGATCCTTTTTTGAGGCCCCAGCTGGGCAACCCCGTTTTTGTCCTTCGCATAACTTACATATACATACAATTTCATATTTCATACACATTGTCAATTATATACACTATACATTATCAAAAATAAACCAAACATGTCTCTAATCAAAATCACATCAGTTTCAATACGAATATTATGCAAAGATTTGGGAATGCAAGAAGAAAGGAAAGAGTAGGGGAAAGAAAAGAAAAAAAGTTATGGCACTTTGGAGTTTTAATTTTTAACAGTACATTGCTTGCTTGTAATTTATAAAGATACTGGTTAGGTGTTTTACATACTTTTAGTTTTTCTATATGAATATTTGTTTTACTTCCGTACAGAATGTTTTCAGAGTTGTTTTCTATTAATACTTTCGGTATCTTTGTAACTAGTTGGTAGTATTTGAAATAATCACTTTTATCCAAGTTAAGTACTCGTTCTGCTTCTTCTAACTTGTATAACGTTTTTGATCGGAAATCAAATATTTAATCAATATATTTTATTCCATTTCTGTTCCAACTGTCCCAATAAATTGTATTTTGTTGTAATTTAATGTCGGGATTATTCCATTTTTTTTCACTTGGTTATTTGTGTTTAAAGAATTCATGATTGTAAACCAAGAAATTAATATATCTTATTTCCGATCCTGTACAGATTTTATTGTATTCGTAGATGTGTGATACACTAATACTTTATTTAAATGATCGTTTGTTTTTTTTGTTTTGTTTTTTAAATATAAGAAAAAATTTAGGTCACGTGACACGTTTCGACCATTTCCGAAACCGTAAGTTACGACCATCTTCATTTTTCGCTTTCGGATGACCACAACATAATTCACACGATCCTTTTGTTTACATTTTTCCGCCTTTTATATAATACATTTGACGATATAAGAATTCTATAGTTTGGTGGTGATGTAGGATTACCACGATTATTGGAGACTTGTGGAATTATGCTTTTTCTTAATACATATTAAATTGTAAAAACAGGTTGATGTAAACAAATATGATAATCTTGATAGAGATCTGTAAAGTTTGTTGAGTAAATGGAAATGTGTAAACGTTACTTCTGTTAGGATTCTGGTTAGGAAAGGAAAGTGTGGTTAGTTTGCATAAACTATAGATATTAGATTCTTTAGGAGATTGTCATGACCTGTAGATGACCCCAATTGTTTTTGAGATCATTAGGTCACAAAATATTGATCACAATAAAAAACGACATTCATTATGACTGATCTAAATATACATTTCTGGTGGCGGAAAAAACAACTTTTGACTTGTTTAGTTTAATCTAACATTAATTTGACAACCAGGGACGGACCGACTTCTAATGTCGGATTACTAGTGTGACTTTATCATAGCGTATAACAATATCACTTATATTTGAACAATTTCTACAGCGTGTGCCCAAATGTTTTTGTTTCATTTTATGCAGATTGGGGGAACCGAGTTACACACACTTGATATCGCAATGATCTTAACTATTGAATTGGAGATTTTTCGGAATAACTCAATCGACAGAAAATAATGCCCTTTGGCCATTAGATGGGAATGAATAATATTATTTTAAGATGAGAAGAGTTATTACCGCTTTAAAAAACATATAAAATGGTCCTACGATCGAAATGAATAATTTTCTTCAAAATATTGTGAAATTTAGGTCTATAAAGGAAAAGTGAATGAAATACAGAAAAAAAAAGATCAGCGTATTGGTTGACCCGTAGCAACTATTGTACATGTGACCACGCATGTGCAGAAACACTCCCATTATAAACAGTTTTACTATAAACCGTAATGCTACACCGTATTGTGTATGCTTTACATTTGTTCAACCAAATCCGGTATATTACAAAATACCTGTGTAAATGTAAACAGTATTGTAAACAACTCTATGCGGATATCATGTATTTTAAGGTTTATTGAACCTCATTTGTATAGTGATATTGATTGTGTCGCAGATACTGATAATAAGATTTGTGGATGTAGCACCTATTTCATATTGATTTAAATGATATGTGATTATCTAAGTGTATACATGTAAACGGTACATGTATCATCTAAAGAAATGAACTTCATGATTTGGAATGAAATAGGACATGATTGATTCCTGGATATTTGTTTATTTTCTAGTCATAGGAGGTATTCATGCCGAACAGATCGTCACATGTAAGTAAATGTGTTTAAACTACAATAATTATATTGGGAAAATGTTAAGGTCAACATTTAGTACGTAAAACGTTACAGCTAATACATGTATATAGTAAATATAAAAGCCGATATGAAATACTGACAAAATAAGTATAATCCCTTGTTCTATCTACAGGGGGCCTCCGTGGCCGAGTGGTTAGAGTCGCTGACTTCAAACCATTTGCCCCTCATCGATGTGGGTTCGAAACCTCATTTGGGGTGTAGAATTCTTCACGTGAGGAAGCCATCCAGCTGGCTTACGGAAGGTCGGTGGTTCTACCCGGGTGCCCGCTCGTGATGAAATAGTGCACGGAGGGGCACCTGGGGTCTTCCTCCACCAATAAAAAGCTGGAAAGTCGCCATATGACCTTAAATTGTGTCGGTGCGACGTTAAACCCAACAAAATAAAAAATAAATTGTTCTATCTACATAATTAAAGTATACATGTACACTGCAGCTAATATGTATGTTTTTGTTTGTTTCTTTCTTTCTTGAATACAATGACTAGGCTTACATAATATATCTTTCGTGTTTTTTTTTTAGTTTCTAGAGCGAACATGTGCAATGAGACAATACTACTTGGCACAACGCATCATGCGAGTATTATTGACTTCCGGGTATCTACACTATCTTTAGAACCTTATAGTCGCGTGTGCAATTTGTATGTGGAAACAACGAACACGCCCTACATTGGAATGAAGTTTCTGTCGACTAACCTTGATGTTGCCTATAGCAACGCGTCGCAGTGCTCATCTGAACTATCTATTACTGGCAAAGATATGGAACAAATACATTATAACACATTGCCAGAATTTGAAATAAACATAAACACATACGGATATGTAAATCTAGAAATAAAACTTGACAAATGCATGATTAATTCAAACACCAGTTTATTTAGGGTATTGGTTTTTAAGCACGGCGATACCTTTTGCTTCTCTGAAGAAATTCACTGTATAAATTCTACAAGATGTGTTCATCCTGAACTAGCTTGCACTAATGTATATGATTTCTGTGACAACGATTTCCAAAATTGCAAAAATAAGTCAGACAGTTCCACCAATAAACGCTATCGACGGAGAGGTCCACCTTCTATACCAGGAATAGTACTAGGTCTCACTTGTTTGACAGTGCTCACTTCATTCCTGTTATATATTGTTCTATGTCGTAAGCGTCCTTGCTGCAGACGGATAACACAGAAGCTGCAGTGTCGTCTGCCGCCATGTGAAAGCTGTGGTGATGGAACAACAGAAAGAACTACTGCAACTGCGCAATTCATACGTGAGACAGATCATGTTTCATTACATTATACTCGTTTTCGAGACCCACCCCCGAGTTACTGTGACTTACATCCAAATCAGCACGGACAAGGCGGAAACGCACACCCACAGTTTGAAACTGGAATTAGTATTCCAAATATTCCACCGCCATTATATTCATCCGAAAATACAAACGAGACTGATGTGCAAGATGACTTGCCACCGCCTTATTCGGTTGCACCTCCAGCTACGGAAAGTTTGCAGCATATGTAGAATGTATCATATATGTTATTACAGTTCCACCAAATTGTGTTGATTTGCTGTTTGATAATATCCATTTCAGTGTGTGGACGTGGTGCTAAGGCCTTTTACATATATTAACCTCAACACTGAATCGTTATATCATATACATGCACTTTGCCAGTTTCGTTAGGCTGTCAGAAACATTAATATTATTGTTCAAGTAGTCCCAGACCAAGTCGTTTGAAAAAGTATTTATACAAGTTTCATATTTTAAATGTTATAATTGATATCTGTTTGCTTTGTTTTATTAAAGTACGATACAGTTCAGTGCCTGACCGTGTGTTTCGGTTGTTGTTACGTAATGTATTTTCGTTTCTCCTTTGATTATAACTGTTAAACTTGTGTCGATAATTGTTATGATATATTTGTTACAGGCAATTTCACTTCAATATTGTAATGCAATAAATGCTGATTCCGCTGCATGATTGTTCTGAAAAAAATCATTTAGCAAGAGCCAGGAATAGCTAAAAACGCTAGGCAACAGAAATTGAACCAATCGTGGTATTATGATCAACCGCATTACATTCTCTCTCCGACACACAAATACACAAATATAGTGCATGAACTCTTTAATCAGATGACCAGCGACACTGACTAAAATAAATTTCTTTATCTTATCCATAATTCTAAAATGCATGTCTCTGTTAAAAAACAAAGAAAATACCAAACAGGGAATGCCATGTTCCCAAAACGCAGCCTCCCCAAAACGAAACCCACAGCACGCAGACGTGCACCCACTACACACACACGCACGCGCGCACACACACACACACACACACACACACACACACACACACAGGTATTATGATTTTTATTAGGCGTAAAAATTATTTGTTTCCGGTACCCCGACCTACCCTAAATATTTGGCCCAACCCTAAATGTTTTTATGGCCTTGGAGAATTTTTTTTTCAACTTTTTTGTGAAAAGTTGCAAAACTGCACTTTTTATGCTTCAAACAGTCATGGCTAGTGATGTTTGAAATCCATTTACTGATGCTCTAAAGGCATAACCCCCTGAAGTATTTGTATTCATTTTTAGCCCACCATCATCAGATGGTGGGCTATTCAAATCACTCTGCATCCGTGGTCCGTCGTCCGTCCTTCCGTCCGTCCGTTAACAATTTCTCGTAATCGCATCTCCTCAGAAACTACTAGGGGGATTTTGACCAAACTTTGTCAGCATAATGTATTGGTACACTAGTTGTGTCCTCCTGAAAATCAGACTGGTTCAACAATTTTTATAAGCCCGTTTGAAAAACAGGACGTATTATGGGAATGCCCCTGGCAGGCGGGCGGGCGGCTTCCACAGACTTTGTCCGGAGCATATCTTCTTAAATGCATGGCGGGATTTTGTTGAAACTTGGCACAGTTGTTTACCATCATGAGACGGAGTGTCATGCGCAAGAATCAGGTCCCTAGGTCTAAGGTCAAGGTAACACTTCGACGTCAAATGTCAAATTCAAGAATGATTTTGTCCGTAGCATATCTTCTTTGTGCATGGAGAGATTTTAATGACACTTGGCACAGTTGTTCACCATCACGTGATGGAGTGATAGGCTCAAGAACCAGGCCCCTAGGTCTAAGGTCAAGGTCACAGAGATCAAAGGTCAAATTCAAGAATGACTTTGTCAGGAGCATGTCTTCTTCATGCATGGAGGGATTTTGATTTAACATGGCACAATTGTTCACCATCATGAGACGGAGTGTCATGCGCAAGAACCAGGTCCCTAGGTCTAAGGTCAAGGTCACACTTAGAGGTCAAAGGATACAAGAATGAAAACTTTGTCCGGAACATTTCTTCTTCATGCATGGAGGGATTTTGATATAACTTGGCACAAACTTTTACCACCACGAGATGGAGTGTCTTGTGCAAGAACCAGGTCCCTAGGTCTAAGGTCAAGGTCACACTTAGAGGCCAAAGTCAGATACAAAAATGACTTTGTCCGAATAATTTCTTCTTCATGCATAGAGGGATTTTGATGTAACTTGGCACAATTGTACACCATCATGAGACGAAGTGTCATGCGCAGGTCCCTTCTTTAGAATTACTTTCCTTTATTGTTACTATAAATAGCTTGTATTGTAACTTTTTCATTACTAGTCGTAGGGAAAAATCAAGACCACTTTTCTGTAGTACAACATGCATGTTACATCCAATTCTGAGGTGCATTTTGACCTATCTCTACCTGGAAAGGATTTTTATGTGGACTTACAATTTTTTTGGGGGATTTTTTTTATCCCCCACCGATGAAATCGGGAGTGTGGGGGGGGGGGGGTGTATTGAAATGGCGTTGTCTGTCCGTCAGTCAGTCCATGCATGCGTGCGTGCGTCCGCAGCCATTTCTCATTAACTAGCTGGTAGAATTTCATGAAATTTGAAATAAACATGCACCAACATACTGCGATGATGCTCGTCAAGTTTTTTTTTGGATGATGATGCTCCTCAAGTTTTTTTTTGGATTGGTCAATTTCCCTTAGAGTTATTGCCCTTGATTTAATGAAAAATGTCCGTCTGCAGCAATTTCTCAGTAACTATCCGGTAGAATTTCATAAAACTTGAAATAAACATGCACAGTTTCATACTGCGGTGATGCTGGTCAAGTTTTTTTTTCGATTGGTCAATTTCTCTTAGAGTTATTGCCCTTGATTTAATGAAAAATCCACATCTGCAGCCATTTCTCAGTAATAAGCTGGTAGAATTTCATGAAACTTGAAATAAATATGAACTAACATACTTCGATGATGCCTGTCATATTTTTTTTTCACTTTGTCAATTTTCCTTAGAGTTATTGCCCTTTAATTGTTTAAAAATATACAGATTTGTACATAACAAACCAACCAATTGGTAGAATTTCATTATTTTTCTTTATAAACATGTGAAGCTTTGTACCCACACTTGGTCACCACCTTGCCTTTGGCACACTCCCTCCCCCCCTCCCCCCCGCAAAAAATCCCAAAGAAAAACAACATTCATTCCTTTTTATTATTATTTCTTTCAAACCTTCCATGAATATTTAACAGCATGCAAAGTTGTACCGTTCCCCCACCTCACTCTCCACTCAGTCTTGCCCACCACCCCGATCATGCATCCCCATCCCCCACCCATTTGTTTTCATCATTTTTAATTTTCCATCATCCATCAATATTTATAATCAACATGTGAAATTTTGTACCCTCACCTGGTCACCCCTGCTGCCGACACCCCCCCCCCCCACCAAAAAAGAAAAAACATTCATTTTCTGTTAAAATGATTTTGACTTTTTTTTTTTAAAGATTAACTTCCCTTAGTTGTTACTATAAATAACTTATATTGTAACTTTTTCATAATTCTAATTTTAGGTGTATTTTAAGGTATCTCTACTTGGTAAAGAGTTTTTATGTGGATTTAGTAAAACAAAAGAATTACAATAATTACTACCACAAAATTAAAATTCCATTTGCAAATACAGGTGCTAGTGTAAAGAAATTTGCTGTGACGGGCGTATATTGTGGCATTCTTGTTAAGTGAGTGCACTTTGTTTGTTTTTATAATTTACATAGATTTATATAGGGAAAAACTTTGAAAATCTTCTTGTCCAAACCACAGGGCCTAGGGCTTTGATATTTTGTAATGTAGCATCATCTTAAGTGGTCCTCTACTAAGATTGTTCAAACTATTTCCCTAGGGTCAAATATGGCCCTGCCCTGGGGTCACATGGTTTACATAGACTTATTTAGGGGACAAAAATTGAAAATCTTCTTGTCCAAAACCACAAAGCCTAGGGCTTTGATATTTGTAATGTAGCATCATCTAGTGGTTCCCTACCAAGTTTGTTCAAATTATCCCCCTAGGGTCAAATATGGCCCTGCCCCGGGGGTCACATGGTTTATATAGACTTATATAGGGAAAACATTAAAAATCTTCTTGTCCATAGCCAACAACATTCAAATTTGGACCATATATAATTTTGAGTGGCTAGATGAACCGTGACATGAGTTGACCTTCCTCTTGACCTAGTGACCTATTTTCACATTTCTGTAGCTACAGCTTTCAAATTTGGACCACATGAATAGGTTTGTGTACCAAAATAAACTTTGACATTGACCTAGTGACCTACTTTCACATTTTTGAAGGTACAGGCTTCAAATTTGGAGCACATGCATAGTTTTGTGTTCTGAAATGAAATTTGACCTTGATTTTGACCTAGTGACCTACTTTCACATTTCTCAAGCTAGAACCTTCAAATTTGAAGCACATGCATATTTTTGTGTACCAAAATGAGCTTTGACCTTGAAATTGATCTAGTGACCTACTTTCACATTTCTCAGGCTAGTACAGCTTTCAAATTTGGACCACATGCATGGACTACATGCACAGTTTTGTGTACCGAAATGAACTTTGACCTTGATTTTGACCTTGAGCTAGTCTTGAAATTTTGATCATTCAAAAATGACTCAATGGTGGGCGCCAAGATCACTCTGTGATCTCGTGTTTGACACAAAAATAATTTCCGAAAAGTCTCCCTTAATAAAATTTTTATGCCCCCAGCATCTACTGATGCGGGAGGCATATAGTGATTGTCCTGTTCGTCTGTCCATTCGTTCGTATGTCCGTATGAGGTTAACCAAATGGGACCGTTTCGTCTAGCATCAATACCCCTTACTAGAATGACTTGATACTAATGCAGATGTAACCTGTGACCATTCCTCATCTTCAGACATCATCTGACCTCAGTTTGACCTTGACATTGACCTCATTTTGGACTTAGGTTGCTTTATATGGGCCATCTCTTGGTTAACCAAATGGGACCGTTTTGTCTTGCATCAATACCCCTTACAAGAATGAATTGATACTACTACAGATGTAAACTGTGACCATTTCTCATGGTCAAACATCACCTGACCTCAGTTTGACTTTGACCTTGACCTCGTTTTGGACTTAGGTGCAAAATCTGGCTACAAGGATGCCACTGGGGGCATCAAGCGTTTATTGAACGCAGCTCCTTGTTTTTTTTTAAAAAACTCCGACCTACCTACCTTAATTTGTTTGAGCATGTTACCGTAAACAAAGAATTTTTTTTAGGCCTTATCATATATATTGGAAAAAATACTGTTATTCATATTTCCTTGTCATAAAACACTACAGCATTTATCACCCAATTCTCACTGGAAATTCACTGAACTTTCGAATTAAAGGCTGAAATATTTTCTATTTGGTATTTCTAAAGACTTGCCTAAAGCTATTTCCTTGAAATTTGAAGTATTTGCTATCATATAAAATATGTAAGCAGTCTAAGCACCATAAGAAATCTGTTATGTAAGCAGTCTAAGCACCATAAGAAACCTGTTTGAATTTTCAACCCCTATGTCACACTTTTGCTTCATTATTTTGAAAACAATTCACATTGGTTTACTCTACAGTGGAAATAAGTAAACTCCCTGAGGCTGATATCGTAAGCGAGAAAAGAATTACCTGATGTCGAAAACCATTAGGCTTAAAAAAAATGTTTGTTTCCGGTATCCCTGCCTACCCTAAATTTTTGGCCCAATATTAAATTTTTTATGGCCTTGGAGAATGTTTTTCAACTTTTTAATAAAAAGTTGCTAAACTGCACTTTTTATGCTATAAACATGGCCAGTGATGTTAGAAATCAACTTACTGATGCTCTAAACATGCTAAAGGCTGCTGATAACCCCCTTATTTGTATTCATTTTTTGACATAAAAATAATTTCAAAAAAGTCCCCCTTAATAAACCCCCACCCCCCAACCCCCCAAAAAAAATTCTGGCCTACCTACCCTAATTTTTAGCTCACCTAAGCAATGCTGAGGGTGAGCTATTGTGATCTCGCTGTGTCCGCCGAGCGTCCGTCCGTCGTCAACAATTGTGTTTAACTCCCTGTAGCGTCGATATCCGACTATATGCGCGTTATGAGGACTCCCCAGGACGGCGATTGACGAGTATAGTCGCGGCACCGAGATCATGCTGATTGTGACATGTACTTGTTAATTTTTGATAATCTTGGCAAAAGCAAAATTATTTTGCATACTGGGTATTATTGTTTATAATTAGTGCTAATTAGTTCCCTTGTTAAAATAAGTGTTTGCCATTATGCGGCCATGTAAAGACGAAATCCACTGTGTTTCGTTCATACTGTATTTCAAAGGAGTAAAATAATGTCGTCTGCCAAAAATCTTTCTTAAAATAAAGAAAATATTCATTATCATGCAGCTTCTGACATATCAGTTCCGTCCGATGATGATTCAGACGATGAAATTCCATTATCAGTTAAATGATTGGTCGGAAAATGTTAAGTTTTAGAAGGCTGAAATATTCGTACACTTACATCGAATACGATACAAACGGAAAAACATGAACAAAACAAAACATACTTTATAAAATACAAAAAAACGTGACTATATAAGCATATGATTGTAATAACCTTTTTTCAAAGGTAAATGTATATATTACAACTTAACTGTCTCATCGCGTGTCACAAAACGTTTGTGTACATGTATACATCAAAATTAAACAAAGGCATGATCGATATTCACACAAAAACGGGTGCCAATTTTAAGTATGCTTTTGTACATAGTCTTTGTTAATATTGTATTTCTATTTTTAGTGGAGTTCAATGTCTTTACATGTGAAAAAGTAAGCGAACCAGAAACGTTCAAATATTTTCAACGCAGTAGGTTTGTTAAAATTGTGAATACTTCGAAGTGAAAATATTTTTCTATTTGGATATAGGTTACGGATGAAATAGGATATAAAAATATTTTTTTGAAACTTCGAAGATTGTGTAAGTTTATTTTAATTTATTTTAATCACCAATGATTCCCTGCATGATTTCAATTGACTGGATGCGCGTGAGATTGTGATAAGATCAGAAAATGTTCTTCGACGTTAGGTGGTAAGTCTTATCTCGCCGCAGCAGATATATTACGATATCGGCCTCAGGGAGTTCAGGTATTAGACCCCTAATAGAAATGTTTAAAAAATGGCATTTGCTTGGTATATTCTTAAAGTTGACCATGTTTCGCACTGTGTTGCAAATTTTAAACAACTTTTACCATGCCGTTTTTTGTAAAGTTTGTATAATTTATGGTATTTCCTCAAGCTCAAGTAGAGACATATTTCAATGTGATGGCCACTATCTAAAACGTTTGAAGAGAATTCATTAGAGCATTAATTTTGATAAAAGAAACATTAAACTATTGTTAAGCAATTATAAAACACAAAATAAAACTGTAAATATCATTTTTTCTACGGTGCTTCAAGTAAACAGATTTAATGACACAGAATTCTAACTCCCAACATTGAAGAATTAAGGTCGAATCCTCAGGGTCTGTTTTGAATTTTGCTCACTTCATTCAAAAATAACCTTGGGGCAGAAGTAAAACCTACCTGCATTTCTTTCACAATATGTAATCTAAAGAATTAAGGCAAAATAGAGAACTTTTACCGCATGTAACTCAGTATTTTTAAAGATGTCTAACTCTACCCCTCCTGATTCAGAGGTAAATTCACTTTGAACAGCAAGAAATCGCTTATAAAATGAATTTTTTTCCACTTTTATACAATAAATCCGTAAAAATTCTTGAAAGAAGTAAAAAATTACTAGAAAAAATAGAAAAATATGGGGAAAAAAATGTGTTCCCAGTTAGACTTGAACCTACGCCCCCTTGAAAATTACAGTCAAAGTAGGTCTATGGTAGGAATTGAATACTCTTCAAAAAGGAGGTACTCTAATACGGGTCTAATACCTTAAAAGATATCTAGGTATAAATCTAGAAAAAAATTTGCTGAATGAAAAATAACTAACAAATTATCATAAAACCTTTTTTTCTCGCATTTTGCATGTTTATAAACCACATCCTAAATTTCAAGAATGTCCAGTAATTTCTAAACTTGTCAACTCAAAGTTGAGTTATTTTTACAGGTGCACAGGGGACACATTGAAAATCAGTGTTATATTCATTCATTATTTAAGGTTTCTGTTAAATGGACTATTGGTGACAACTTAAGACAAATCCTATCAAACAATTTGTGTATTCCACAACATAACTACAAAACTGAAAATTTTCACAACAAAAACATGAAAATTCAACAGCATGTAATGCTTTAGATGAAAAAAAAAAGTGACTTTTAACGTAACTAACACATTGAAATAACTTAGTTTACATGCACTGCTTATTCAAAGTATAAAAATCTACCAAGATTGTTCAAATATATTTTGATTCGTCAAAAAGCATGGCTGCCAGAGGGCGTGATCACTTTTCCATATAATGGTTTTATACAGTGATAAACACTACGTACTGGTTCAGTCATCATGTGGAGGTCTGGCCCACTCAACCAGTTCACCAAGATCTTCCAGCACCCACCTCCATCCTGGGACTGACTTTGCTGTAATTGTCATGTCATACATAAACACTCTTGTTGCTGGCTGTCTTACACCTGTTGACAGGACAGGACCACGGCTCATCTTCTCAGCTGACTTTAACCAGTAGGCTCATAGCTGCTGAAAACAGAACAACTGATATTGTGCATCTTGTAACAATGCCGACTTCCAATCTTTGCCAGATCGTGATGTAGTCATCCACTGTGAAACGCATTTGAAAATTGTCGAAGTAGTGCTGCAACACCTTCCTGAACTTCTCTAGAACATGGTAACGTTCCAGGGTGAGGTCCACTAGCTGATGGGGTATGCTGCCATAGGCATTGGCCAAATCTAACCACATCACTGTCAGATCTCCTTTGCTGTCCTTTGCTTCCTGAATGATCTTTGTTAAGACACTTGTATGCTCTAGACAGCCTGGGACACCTGGCACTCCACCCTTCTGGACTGATGTGTCCATGTAGTTATGACATCCATCACCTCCTGCAATGTCGGCTCACCATCGTTCATGGATTTCTGTGGTTCACTTGGACCGATGAGTTGCTCTAAGGGTACATCTCTTCTTGCATCACCGTGCACATTGCTAAGGTGTTCCTCTACCTCTTCTCTAGGACTGGACAGTCTCTCTGATCTCCGGTCACCTAGCATCTTTTTCATGAAGCCATAGGGTTTGAGATGAACTTGGCTCTTTTCCTAGCCCAGTCTCGTCTATCTTTCCTGCGGTTTTCTGCTCTTTTCAGTAATGTCAGTCTTTCACATAGACTTTTGCTAAGATCTGCTGAGTCTACCTTCTCCTCGGCACTAGACTTCAAGAATTGCTTCCTCAGCTGCAGTAACTCTTAAGCAGGCGTTCTCTTGTTGCGTCTGTTTGACTCTTGTCCTATTGTGCCTTGGTTGCCTTGTCTACTTCTCTTTCCTTTCTCTTCTTCTCCAAACTGATCTAACCCCATCTTATACACAATTTTGGTCATGACCTCTATCTTCCTGTCCACTTTTCCTGCTAGGACTACCTCTAAAATGGAGTCATCATCCAGCTTCTTCCACTCACTACGGTTGCTACATGGCCAATTTACTCTTGGCTTGACTGTGCCTTCCTTGTCACCACCATTCACCATCCCTTGTCTTGCTGTGTTAGGCTTTTGCGACTGGCTAAAGTTCAACATGTCTTCTATCAAAGTTCAATCGCTACTCTCGCTGTCCGCTCCTCCATCCTCTGTCACTTGGAGGTTTTGAGTTTTGTGGTGTGTTTCCTGGTTCATCTCCTCCCCCGTCTCAACAGGTTACCCTGAGCGTTGTGTTAGTCTCAGGATAGGCAGACAGCCCATCTTGCCTTGATGAATCTTTAGGCCTCTTGCGTTCTTGCATTGCTTGCCACAACTGTTTAAATCGATATTCTGTCTCAATGTCCGTAAGTCTGGCATTGTCGATTCCATTGTCTGGCTATTTGGTTGATTATCCTCCCCCGCTCTCGAATGACCTTGGGGTATCTTGTCACATATCTGTCTATAGCGGAATAGAGGTCTCTTCCTCACGGGAGATGTACAAAAGACGTGCTAAGCTCCCTGTACTCCTGAAAGTTGGTCTTTCCCGGCTGTCAACGGTCTTTCTCTATGGTCACCAGCCTATTCCTGGTTGTCAACTAAGTATATAGTGGAAACTTTAAAAATCTTTTGTGTGAAACTGCTGGCCGGACTTTGAAAACAATTTTACGCGTGTAAATGGTTCTTGTGTGACCTTCTACAAATATTGTTCAAATTTTTCTGATTCGTCAAAAAACATGGCCGCCAGAGGGCGTGGTCACTTTTCGCAACCCATGATTACAAAAGATAACAGTTAACGGCCACACGCTACACTTTAGCACGCAAAACCACAGGTGTTTTATATAGAATTTTATATAAAATAGACTCTATTTTGACAGGCGTCACTGTTCATAGTCAGGATTTTCATGCTTTTTCAGTGACAATATAAGTGACATGTACCTACTATAGGCATTTATATAAGAAACTTTGATAATTGTCTTCTCTGAATCAATAATGAGTTAGGGCCTTGATATTTGGCATGTGATATCAGATTTGTAATTTCTACCATAATTATTCAAATTATTGCCCAAGGTTCAAAAATGTGTGTGAAATGTATATAATATACAGGGGTCTAGCTAGGTCCAATTTCTTGGGAGAAGTCACTTCTCCCTCAAGCTGATTTAGGGAGAAGTGGGGAGACGTTAGGGAGAAGTGGGAAGATTTTTTCTACCTCAACGCTGTTGTGTGGTTCGAAAGGTGGCTATCATCCTTCTGTCGGACTAATTTCTGTGGTGTCAATCATATGGCCAGAATTTCCGCACTATATTTAAAGACCCACAAAGATGGGTTGAGCTGGCAAGGAACGCCTGTGCCAAAGGGATGTGTCTAGAAACACGTATACGGTTCAACCAGATGTTCAACAACCTTCCTCGTTAGTCCTACTTCTTTTTCCCCTCTAATATAAACTTGACACTTCCAATGATAGGCAGAAACGGCATCTGCTGACACGAATATTTTAAAGCCTCTCTTTAATCAATATTATTAACTAAATGTTTACTCCGCAAATAAGTACCACAGTAGACGTTTGCAGGAAGAACGAATTTCAGTAGTACCGCAGTGTCGTTTTACTCGTCCCGTTACTATAATCTGTAGTAGGCTTTTGTGAGAAACTTGAATTTTAAAGCAGTGCCATAGTGTAGTTATTACACATATTAAATGAAATTAGGTGAACTTCAACAGTGCAGAGAAAATTACCCTGCAAAAGGATTATACTAGTAATCAAAACTTATCCTGTAGGCATTTTTTATTCCTCCGATTACCACAGTAGTTTAATGCAGGAGTCATGCAAAACTCAAGACAGTGCCGCAGCGTATTAATACATATTCACACAAAATAGCTTGTACTGCCACAGTGATGCAGTGACGACCGTTTAAATATGTGACTTTTAATAAATAACATTAACTGAATGTTTTATCTGCATATAAATACCATAGTAGACTATTGCAAGAAACAAGAAATTATAAGTTGTGCCACAGTGTAGTTATACCAATAACCATACAATGGACATAACTACCATAGAGTAGCACCCGTTTTACATAAAAATTACCGCAGCGTAAAAATGTAGTATATTTTTGGTAATTCCTTCTTATAATTTTCAATTGAGAGAAAATACGATTTTTACCCAAATACTGCATTATGCACTACGGAAATGAGCACCCCCATTTTTCTGGTACGTATTAGTTGTCTCCGGTAGCCCGCCTGCAAAACAGTAGTGGTAATGGAGAACCCCAAAAATATAGTCTGCATCTGGCAGATTAGGTAGTGCGTCGGTGTACGATAGCGGTAGTCGAAAGGATATGGCCTAGAATAATGAATCCTTTTCATAAAATGTTTGTTAAGGCTATACCCCCTTAAGACTGCAAACATTTGAATTATTGCCCCTTATTTGTGACAAAGGTACCAGTGGGGGGCACACCCTGTGTCCTACAGACACATTCTAGTTTTTGAATTTTTTTCTCATATAAACACATTAATAAATAGTTGTATAAAATGTACATTATATAAACAGAAAATGATAACAAGAACGTTATCGGAAAAGTCGATTCTGTTTTTATTGATAATTCAGGGTTTACTTCATGGTATTATAGTCAATACCATTCAAAAGTAGTACAACCATTTGTTTCACGGATATGTGTCTCACTACCTGATTCCCCTTTTCTCAATAACAAAATAAACATGTTATCGTTACAAATACCGTGCACGAGTAGTAACAATGAATATTTACATCAGCATTACTTAAAATTTACATCCGTTTTTGTGTCATGAGAATGTTGATGGTTTATTTTGATGTATAGTCTACTCTGTGTGAAACGCGCTGAGCGTGTGTAAAGTACTAAGAATCTGTGATATTTACATCCATCTTTGAAGAATTATTAATTTTACAAACATACGTTTATTTACACACATATTTTTTTATAATTTTATAAAACATTTGTTGTGTTAATTTTCTTAGTTGTATAGTATGCGATGTATGTGTACGAATATTTCAACCAACCATTCATTACTCTGATGTTCAGCTAACTGAATCAACGGAATTTTATCATCCAAATCATCAACCGACGGAACTGATATGTCAGAATCAGAACGATAATGATTATTAGTCCCCTACTGGTTGAAAACCAGTTTGGGGGACTATAGGAATGCGCTTTTCCGTCATTCTGTCATTCCGTCATTCCGTCCGTCCGCAATTTCATGTCCGGTCCATAACTCTTTTATCCATGAAGGGATTTTATTTTTACTTGGCACAAATGTTCCCCATGATGAGACGACGTGTCATGTGCAAAACCCGGACCCCTAGCTTAAAGGTCAAGGTCACAATTGGAAGTCAAAGGTCAACAGGGCTATTTTCCTGTCCGGTCCATAACTCTCCCATCCATGAAGGGATTTTAATATCACTTGGCACAATTGTACCTCATAATAAGACAATGTGTCATGCACAACTTTCAGACCCCTAGCTCAAAGTTCAAGGTCACACTTAGTAGTCAAATGTTAACATGGCATGAACAGGGTCTGTTTCGTGTCCGGTCCATAACTATTTCATCCGTGAAGGGATTTTAATATTACTTGACACAAATGTTCCCTATGATGTGACGACATGTCAGGCGCAAAACCCGCACCCTAACTCAAAGGTCAAGGTCACAATTGGAGGTCAAAGGTCAACAGGGCTTTTTTCCTGTCCGGTCCATAACTCTCTCATCCATGAAGGGATTTTAATATCAATTGGCAAAATTGTACGTCATAATAAGACGATGTGTCATGCATAACTTTCAGACCCCTAGCTCAAAGGTCAAGGTCACACTTAGTAGTCAAATGTTAACATGGCATGTACAGGGTCTGTTTCGTGTCCGGTCCATAACTCCGTCATTCATTGAGGGATTTCAATATTACTTGACACAGATGTTCTCCATGATGAGACAACGTGTCATGCGCAAATCCCGGAGCCCTTGCTCAAAGGTCAAGGTCATAATTAGAGGTCAAAGGTATAATTCAAGAATGACTTTGTCTTGAGCATTATGCATGGAGGGATTTTAATGTAACTTGGCATAAATGTTCACCACCATGAGACAAATTGTCTTGCGCTAGAACCAGGTCGCTAGGTCTAAAGTCAAGGTCATACTTAGAGGTCAAAGGTCAAATTCAAGAATGACTTTGTCCGGAGCATTTCTTCTTCGTGCATGGAGAGATTTTGATGCAACTTGGCACAAATGTTCACCACCATGATGCACACTTTTTTAGAATTACGTCCCTTTGTTGTTACTATAAATAGATTACATTGTAACTTTTTTATTACCGGCCGTAGGGAAACATTGAGACTACTTTTCTGTGGTACAACATGCATGTTACATCCAATATTTAGATGTATTTTGATCTATCTCTACCTGGTAAAGATTTTCTTGTGGACTTACTTTTTATAGATTTTTTTTTTTTAGGATTAATTTCACTTTGTTGTTACTATAAATAAATTTTATGATAACTTTTTGTATAATCGGCCAAAAAAAATCCAAATGAAAACAACTGTACGTTTTTATATATGCAAATTTTAATCCAAGTGCTTTGTTATATTGTATATATAGTATAATATTGTTCATACATCATTGACAGATATCAGTTCATTATGTTATACTGCAGTAGAGAAAATTAGGTGCCTTCCAGTAGGGGACTTTGTATTGCATGGCAATACTTCATTCACTTGTTTCTTCTTTTTTTGAAGACCACAGTATGAAGAGAAAGAATCTATCACTGTTAGAATTTTTAGGTGCAGATGGAAATATCTGGCTCTCAGGTAACTGTTTTGCAGTAATTCGGTATCTTTAAGAATCAGATATTTCCATCCGCACCTTCATCCAGTGAAAGATTCTTATAGTAAACATTCCAGCGGTCACATTCTTACATTTCCTACATGAATCCTGGAGCCAGTTGTCCGAAACTTTAACAGTTGATTAAGCTAACAGTCGATTAACTTTTAGAGTAATGTTTCGACACTTTAGAAAACGTAGAAAAACAAATGTATGACTTAATTCATTTACTTGTTTTCTTCATATTTTAGCGATATGACTTTTTTGTGTTAATTCGCCGTAAAACCCAACTCATTCATTCATATTTTAGAAAGATCACTGGCAGACGACATTATTTTACTCTTTTGAAAAGTCAAATATATAATAAACGAAACAGCGGAGTTAATCTTTTTAGCTCACATGAGCACGAAGTGCTCAAGGTGAGTTATTGTGACCGGTCATTGTCCGTCGGCGTGCGATGTGGGTCGTCTATCGTCCATCAACATTTGCCTTGTGAACACTTTAGAGGCCATAGTTGTGACCCAATCGTTATGAAACTTGGTCAGAATGTTTGTCTTGATGATCTCTAGGTCAGGTTTGAAACTGGGTCATGTGGGTCAAAAATTAGGTCAGTAGGCCAGATTAAACGAAAAGCGTATGAACACTCTAGAGGCCATAGTTGTGACCCAGTCTTTATGAAACTTGGTCAGAATGTTTGCCTTGATGATTTCTAGGTCAAGATCGAAATGGGTCATGTGGGGTCATCAGTAGGCCAGATCAAAGGGAAAACTTTTTAACACTTTAGAGAGCACAATTAAAGTTTAAAACTTATGAGAATAAGTCAGAATGTTTGACTTGGTTACCTCTAGGTTAAGTTCGAATCTTGGTCATGTAAGTTCAAAAACTAGGTCACCTGGTCAAATCAAAGGAAAAGCTTGTGAACACTCTAGATGCCACGGTTGTGACTCAATCTTTATGAAACTTGGTCAGAATGTTTGCCTTGATGATCTCTAGGTCAAGTTTGAATCTGGGTCATGTGGGTTTAAAAACTAGGTCATCTTGTCAAATCGAATAGAAAACTTAACTCCAGAGGTCACGTTCATGACCGTAGCTTCATGAAATTTGGTCAAAATGTTTATCTTGATGATCCTTAGCCCAAGTTCGAATCCGGGTCATAGGGGTTAAAAAACTAGGTCACCTGTTAAAATGAAAGAAAAACATTGTGTATGATATAGCCTATAGGGGCTACATTTTTCATTTGAAGTGTATGAAACATTGTCAGAATGTTTTTGCATGAAATCTCGGATGAATTTTTCTAGGTCATGTTGTGTGAAAAACTAGGTCACCAGGTCAAATCAAAGAATAAGCTTTTTACACAGTAGGGGGGCACATTTTTATGCCCCCCGAAGGGAGGCATATTAGTTTTGAACTGTCCGTCCGTTCGTTAGTTCTTTCGTTCATTCGTTCGTTCGTTAGTCCGTTCTTCACAACGTTAACTTTTTGCATGAAGGCTCTTTACTCACGAACCACTGCACCCAGGACCTTCAAACTTAACATGCTGATAGTACTTATTGAGTGCACCAACCCTACTGACTTTGGGGTCATCAGGTCAAAGGTCAAGGTCAAAGGGGCTAACGTTAACCTTTTGCATGAAGGCACTTTAAATTTACTCGCGAACCACTGCACCCAGGACCTTCAAACTTCATACGCTGATAGCACTTATTGAGTACACTATCCCTACTGACTTTTGGGTCACCAGGTCAAAGATCAAGGTCACAGGGGCCAACGTTAACTTTTTGCATGAAGGCACTTTACTCGCAAACCACTGCACCCAGGACCTTTAAACTTCACGTGCTGATAAAACAGTTTGAGTACACCACCTCTACTGACATTTGGGTCACCAGGTCAAAGGTCTAGGTCACAGGGACCAACGTTAACTTTTTGAATGAAGGCACTTTACTCGCGAACCACTGCACCCAGGACTTCAATCTTCACATGCTGATAGTACTTATTGAGTACACTACCCCTACTGACTTTTGGGTCACCAGGTCAAAGGTCAAGGTCACAGGGACCAACGTTAACTTTTTGCATGAAGGCACTTTACTCGCGGACCACTGCACCCAGAACCTTCAAACTTCACATGCTGATAGTACTTATTGAGTACACCACTCCTACCGACTTTGGGGTCACTAGGTCAAAGGTCAAGGTCACAGGGGCCAACGTTAACTTTTTGCATGAAGGCACTTTACTCGCGAACCACTGCACCCAGGACCTTCAAACTTCACATGCTGATAGTACTTAATGAATACACCACCCCTACTGACTTGGGGTCACCAGTCAAAGGTCAAGCTCACAGGGGCCAACGTTAACTTTTGCATGAAGACACTTTACTCGCGAACCACTGCACCCAGGACTTTCAAACTTCACATGCTGATAGTACTTACTGAGTACACCACCCCTTCTGACTTTGGGGTCACCAGGTCAAAGGTCACTGTCACAGGGGCCAACGTTAACTTTTTGCATGAAGACACTTTACTCGTGAACCACTTCACCCAGGACCTTCAAACTTCACATGCTGATAGTAATTATTGAGTACACCACCCCTACTGACTTTGTGGTCACCAGGTCAAAGGTCAAGGTCACAAGGTCAAAGGTCAAGGTGCTTCGGGGTCATTTGTCACCATTAGTGACAGCTCTTGTTTATTCTTTCTTCATGAAACTTGGTCAGAATGTTTTTTTATTATAAAGCCTTAGATGATTTCGAATCTGGGTCACGTAGGTTAAAAACTAGGTCACTAGGTAAAATCAGAGGAAAAGCTTGTATACACTCTAGAGGCCACTTTTTTGCTCCAATCTTCCGGAAACTTTGTCAGAATTTTTGTATTTATGGAGTCTTGGACAAGCACGAATCTGGGTCATGTGGGGTCAAACTAGGTCACTAGGTCAAATCAAAGAAAATGCTTGTTTACACTCAAGAGGCTACATTATAAATAAAAGAAAATGTATTTAGGCCACACACGGGGAACTATATATTCCCAAATCACAGTTCTTATAATATAATCAGAATTTTCTGACATTAATAAAGAGTTCACATAACACATTTCGTAGTGATAAAGATCATAATAACTGAATGAACATTTTTTTGTACTTTCTCTTATTCAGTTTTAAATAATTATTTTATTATCCCCCGCCGATGAAATCGGGAGGGGGATATTGAAATGGTGTTGTCCGTCCGTCCGTCCGTCCACTGCAATTTCTCAGTTACCAGCAGGTAGAATTTCATAAATCTTGAAATAAACATGAACCGACATACTGCGATGATGCCCGTCAAGTTTTTTTGTACCCCCCCCCCCCCCGACAACAAAGTTGTAAGGGGGGAGGGGGGTATACTGGTTTCAGGTTGTCTGTCTGTCCGTCCGTCAGTCCTTCCGTGCCCGCGAAATGATGGTTAAGTGACTGCATAACGGTACTTTCTCTTTGATGTCATTCATTCCGTTCTGTTTATGTGACTATTTTTCTTTTTATTATTATTATTATTATTATTATACCACATTTATATAGCACTCTTTTCATGCACTTGTACACGTTCAAAAGTGCTTTACAGAATAAATTGCAAAAATACAAACAAATACGTATACAAAGATAATGCATTCCACATTAACAAAAAATCATGAATGAAAACAAGTATAATTTAAAAAAAAAAACAAGATAAAAAATAAATGTATCGGTCAGTTAACAAAATATTGTACAAAGAAGTGGGTTTTGAGCAGGCTTTTGAAAGCAGCTAGCGTGTCAGCTTCCCTGATCTTGACAGGAAGAGAGTTCCAAAGCTTTGGAGCAGTGCACGAAAAGCTGCGATTGCCATACATCATGGTATTAGATTTTGGCATAACCAGTGACAGCGTGTCTTGCGATCTTAGGGTCCTGACCGGTTTATACACTTCTAGCATATCCCTAATATAGGCAGGGGACTGATTGTGTAACGCCTTAAAGGTGTGGGTCAGAACCTTGTACTGCACCCTGTATTTCACTGGCAACCAGTGAAGCTCCTTCAGAACCGGTGTTATATGATTGCGACGGGGCGTCTTAGTGATTACGCGAGCTGCAGTGTTCTGGACATGTTGCAACTTGTTAAGTGTGCTGTTTGGTATACCACTTAACAAGGCATTACAGTAGTCTAACCGTGAAGTAACCAGGCTGTTTATAAGGGTTTTTGTGGCATCACTGGTAAGATACCGTCTGATGTGACCTATTCTGCGAAGTTGTGCATATCCAGCCCGGCACACCGAGTTGACTTGTTGTTCCATATCCATACCGCTGTCAAATACTGCTCCAAGATTCCTAACACATTTCGTGGATTTTATCACAGAATCACCGACCTTCACAGAAACGTCATCAATGTACTTGGAGTTACGCTTTTTATGTGACTGTTAGAACAATAGAGAGAACAATGGGGGAGTCACATAAAGACCGTTTCGTTAGAACGTCCGTCCGTGCGTCCGTCTGCAGCCATTCCACAGTAACTAGCTGGTAGAATTTCATGAAACTTGAAATAAATATGAACCAACATACTGCGATGATGACCGTCAAGGTTTTTTTATTGGTCAATTTCCCTTAGAGTTATTGCCCTTGATTTAATAAAAAAATGCCGAAAAATGTCCGTCCGCAGCCATTTCTCAGTAACTGTCAGGTAGAATTTCATAAAACTTGAAATAAACATGCACCAACATACTGCGATGATGCCCGTCAAGGTTTTTTTTTGATTGGTGAATTTCCCTTAGAGTTATTGCCCTTGATTTAATGAAAAATCCACGTCTGCAGCCATTTCTCAGAAATAAGCTGGTAGAATTTCATGAAACTTGAAGTAAATATGAACCAACATACTTTGATGATGCCAGTCATTTTGTTTTTCAATTGGTCAATTTTTCTTAGAGTTATTGCCCTTTAATTGTTGAAAAATCTACAGGTTAGTACATAACAAACCAACCAATTGGTAGAATTGCACTAAACTTCTTTCATTCTTTTCCATGGAAATTTATTATAAATTTGTGAAGTTTTGTACCCACACCTGGTCATCACCTTGCCTTGGTCACCCCCAACCCCCCAACCCCCAACAAAAAAAAATCATTCCTTCTACTTTTTATTATTATTTCTTTTCAAACCTTCCATGAATATTTATCAGCATGCAAAGTTGTACCGTTCCCCCACCTCAGTCTTGCCCACCACCCCATTCATGCATCCCCATCTCCCACCAATTTTTTTTCATCATATTCAATTTTCAATCAATATTTATAATCAACAAGTGAGATTTTGTACCCTCACCTGGTCACCCCCGCTGCCCCCACCCACCCGCAAAAAAAAATCATTTTCTGTTAAAATGATCTTGTCTGATGAAATTATTTGCCTCTTAGTAACATCCTTAACTTTTTGCCGGATATATTTTTTAGCCATTCCTCACCACAAGCCCTTTCGGCGGGGGATACCAATTCATCGAATTTGCTGTTTTATTTTTTATTTTTGAGTATTTAACCAAAAGACATAAAATATAGAAGTCAGCATTTTTTTCATTCTACACCAAACAAACATCAGATATAGAAATAATAAGGAAATATAATGTATATATTCAGTGACAAGTTTAGTCATTTGTTGCTCAGATATTTAATCTCAAACAATGGGATAACTGCTAATAATACATAATGAGGTATGTTTGTCTGTTTTAAATGTATTTCTGTTAGAAGACATCAGTGAAGATACCAGTATTGGTGTCAGGCTTTGTGGAATATTTAACCAATTTTTTGTTGAATTTGATTGTAACATGTATTATTACAGTGCCAGAAGAGGATGATAATCTGCCTTTGATAATTGGTATAGTGCTTGCTGTGGTTGTGGTGGTTGTTATCGGTGCAGTGGTTGGTTTTGTAATGTTCAGGTTCTGGAAGAAGAGAAGTGGCCCAGGCAAAAAGTAAGTCAATATCAGTAAATACAAAAAAGCAGGTGCTTTGGAAGGCTGTCAGTTATAAAACTTGACACTTACTGCCTATACTGTCATTATGGAAAGAGTTTTTCTGCTATTGCTTCACTGTTTACCCATATTAGTTAGGGCTATATTGTCTTACAGATTTATCCCTATTTTGTGCCAGACTTCTTTAAAAGATGTTGCTAAGATACTGTTTAATGTTTTGTTTATAAATATAGCTTTTTAGCTTACATAAATGTGAACCATCTTCTGGTTTGTAATTGAGAGTATTTGATCATTCTTTATGTTGTAAATTGTCATTTTCCTTCATCTATACTGTAGAATCATTAAATGAGTCGCACCATGAGAAAACCAACATAGTGCATTTGCGACCAGCATAGACAATGCTGCTATTTTATTGGAATTTGAATTTGTGGATTTAAATGTCACTGTAAAATGAGGGATTTTACTTGTTTGTTTGGATTTTATTTTGTGGATTGACTCAGCCATGCAAAAAATAGACCTTCCATGAATATTTATGATTTTACAATAGAAACATCAATGTTTGCAATTCAGGAAACCTGCATCCGAGAGTGATAATGATGAATTCACAGGAATTGACCCTGCAGTTGCTAAAATTCAGAGAAAAAGGTACACGCATGCACTGTGATGCTTGTAGTAGCATACGGAACATGTATTCAAAAATATTGTCTGCTTTGATATAACTGAAATATTGTCACTTGAGCTTTGTTCTGTCCAAGAAAATGTTGTTGTTTTTAGGAAACAAGAAATAAATTAGCCATTAATTGTTTTGATTTTGAAAAAAGAAAATTTTGTTAGGTATTACCAGCTTTCTAATTTTAGTTTAACCACTTGGAAGTTACTTTAGGCCCTTTTATTAATGATGTAATTTTGATAGTATAACAGTAAAAAGTTTTTCTTTAGCTCCACTATTCGGAGAATAGGGGGTCTATTCCACTCACCCTTGCATCGGTGTCGGCGTGAGCTTTCTTGGTTAAAGTGTTCTGCAACCTTTGTTTTTCTGTCATATCTTTGTTACTATTGCTTATATCTTTCTGTTACTTCATATAAACATTGTCCAGCGTACAATGTATATATAAGGGCTGGACCCATTATACATAAGGTCAATCACCAAGGTGTTACAAAGGTTAAAGTTTTTTGGCAGCCTTTGTTTTTCTGTCATATCTTTGTTGCTATTGCTTATATCTTACTGTAAGTTGACATAAACATTGTCCAGCATACAAAGTATGTGCAGGGGCTGGGCCCATTATACCCGAGGTCAGGATCACAAAGTTGTTATACTTGGAATTATTTTCATGTTAAATTTTTTCAAAAGCTTCGTTTATAGACATATCATTCAAATTGGTACTTTAAAAGATAATGGCTTGAAACTAAAACTATTCCTTTGTAATCATCAGACGCATGTGTGGTTACAATGCCCAGAACTCTTATTGTACTTTTGACAGAATTATGCCCCTTTCATACTATTTTTTTTGCAATCTTAGCTTTTGGATATAACTTTAGTACAATATAAGATAAAGACCTAAAACTTAAAAGTATCTTTATCATCATCATCTGCATATGTAGTAACAATTCCCACAACTCTGATTTGTATTTTTGACCAAATTGTGCCCCTTTCAAACTTAATTTTTTTGACAAACTTCGTTTACTGGACATAACTTTGGTACTATATAAGATAACTACTTGAAAGTCAAAATATATTTTAACCATCTTCATCTGTTTGTGTGGCAACAATCCCAATAACTCTTAATTTGTGTTTTGACAGATTTATGCCCCGTGGTGTGGCTTCCTTTTAAAGTAGAGGTCTTTTATTGAGTCATAATTATATTTATTTTACTGTCAAATGGCCGAATAGTGGAGCGCGCTGTCCTAGGGACAGCTCTTGTTGATTTTATCTTTTTTTCCTACTAATTCAGACCTATTGTGTTGGAGGAGATAGAAGAGTATGTAAACAAGATGCACAAAGACTGTAACCTGCTTTTCTGTGCCGAATATAAGGTAAATGCTTTCAAATGTTACAATAATTACAAAACAGCCACAGAATTCCATTTGCAAATACAGGTGCTATTTGCTAATTTGCTGTGATAGGCATATATTGTGACATTCTGGCCCTCTTGTTACAGAAAACGTTAGTCCTGAAGTCAAAATTCATCCTTGCTAAATTTCTAAACTGGACCAGTCCATCATTCTGATCTTAGTCGGCAGTGGTCATAAAGCAAAACCATTTCGTAATTTCACAAAATAGGCCATAGTGAAGAAATTTGGTGTGTTCAACTTCTCATACACTTTCTAAAGAAATGGATTCAAAGTTGCTCAGATACTCAACCTTATCTGAATACAATTTGCTTCAGACATTTAGTGGAACATCATGTGAAGATCGTCTTTACTAAAAACTTTGCTTGTTAGAGGAAGGTGCAGTGTGTGTATGGTGTGTGTGTGAGGGAGGGGGGGGGGGGAGTGTATCCATGTACTATGGGCACAATTCTAGTTAATCATATATTTAATCTTTATGAAGGTAGATACATTTCAAGTTTTATCAGTTAACACACAGTTGCTGTTTACACGTATTTGTTGTTTGATTTATGTTTTGATTTGCTGGATCTTGGCTTTATTCTATGTTTTAAAGTTAAATGACATTATGTCATCACTTCCAGTTTTTCAGACTTTTTTGGTGGGGGTGTGGGGAGTGAATTTGTTACATATTTAAAACCAGGCAGAAGTGTCTTGGTACTTTAACCTATTGAAAAAATACATGTACTGTTTGTTTGAGAGGATATCATATACTATTGTATGCTAGGTATAGTTCTTACAAGACTGACCTGTATCTGATCCATACAAAATAAGCTTTTCAGAATTAAGAAAAGTGGAAAAAAATTATTTCTGTATTTAAATTACAGGACTTGAAAACACTCAGTCCGATGCATGCATGTGAGGCAGGTGAAAGGATGGAGAACATAATGAGGAACAGATACATAAATATCATACCATGTAAGTTCACGATCGCTTGATTGTAATATTAATCTTTAACCTGCTATATTTCAAAATGAACTGGTCCTTCGTTTTATTTGGATAGTACCATTAACTGTTAAAAAGGTGTTTACCAAAAAGATACTGATCGCATTAGCAGAATCAATCATGTCCAGCATGGTAAGGATTAAAGATACATGGCAAGGTAGAGATAATGCTAGTAGAGATTATGATAGTTATTAATATTTTGTTGTTATATCTAAAAATATGGTTATTAAAGCAACAAAAAATGTTTATTTATATTTTCTATGGTTATATATGTACCTTTTGGTAGAGACATTTATTGGTAGATTTATGATTCAAAAATTTTCATCTCAGTTTTAAAACTGTCTTTTTTTTTATAAACGCCCTTGTATCAGTAAAACATGCTTGAATTTACAGGGTTTTTTCTTTCCTATTGATTTAATATTAAAGAAATAAGCAAAAGATATTAAGAATGTGTTCTTTCTTAAATAAATGTGTGATATGTTGTATAATTATGATATTTTATAGTTGACCATACAAGAGTGAAGTTAAGTACAAATGGAGAGGACGACAGTTCTGACTACATCAATGCCAACTACCTTCCTGTGAGTGAATTCATTTTTTAGCTCGACAAATATCCCTAGGTTAAAGCTTTTGATAAAGTCAAATATCCTTGTTACTAACAAAGCTTTTAATTTGAAACTTAAAATATTTATTTATTATCAAAGTCTGCACCAGGAGAAACAATCCCCATAACTCTGATTTGAATTTTGACAGAGTTATGCCCCTTTTTAACTTAGAATTCTTAGGTTAAAGTTTTATAAAGTTTTTACTGGCAAAGCTCAAATTCAAGCACTGAGAAAAGTTGAGAGCGATCAGACAGCTATTGTTTACAGGGCAACTTGTAATGCATGCGCAATTTGTTTGAAGGATATGTTAACAATATATGCATATACAGTGCTGACTCTCTAGATCTGAGACTTCTTTGAAGATTGAAGTGTGTACTGTAATGTTATTTAAGTATATTTTACTGTCTATCTTTACAGGAATGTAATTCATCATTGGAGTATATTGGTTGTGAGAGCCCTATGCTAGGCACTAATTTGAAATGGCTTTAAGAGTGATTTATTTTTATTTCTTTATAGGGGTACAGTTCACCCCGGGAATATATTGGATGCCAAGGGCCTATTCCAGGAACGATTGATGATTTCTGGAGAATGACATGGGAACAGAATGTGTCTGTGGTTGTCTTGTTAACACTATGCAAGGAGGAACAGAAGGTGATATAGCAGGATTGATACTGATAATACATTCACTGATATAACTTAGAAGACTTTGTCTCCATAGCAGTTTTCTTATTCAACCATTGCCCAAGGTTGTCTGGGCTGTAACTTCCAATATTCATAGGGGTATTTGAAAATAATTTGACACAAGTGTTAACCATAGTGAAAAGTGTGTCGGGCTTATGACCCTGGTCTCTCAGGTCAAGGTCACAGAATGATTCATACCTAAACTATTTTGGCATATTTTGCGCAGACAACTGTAGCATTCTTGGGAACGCTTCAAGGGCATTTGTCACTAATAGTAATAGTTCTTGTTGTTATATAGCTTTAGTTTTGGTCAAGATATTGAAATGAAACTTGTTTTAATTGGCTGAAATGTTTGAGACATTCAGGCGGTGTGACAACAAATAATTGACTCAACATTGTTGCCCTTTGGGCTTCAGCATTCTAGTTTACCTTTCTGTATCTGCAGTCAGAATTATGACCTTTAGTACTGAAAATGTTCTCATGATTTAATTAGTTTGCTATTGTGTTTGTGTATAATAGGGACATTAGATATCTGATGCTTATAAATTCTGCAATGTAAATAATTAAAAGTTAACAAGTTGATACAGTTTTGTTATTTTTTCTGAAAAATATCAAATATATAATGAGTTCAAATCTATTGACGGTTTGTTTTATATAGGAGTGGTGTCAGTACAAGGGCCATGCGCTGGGGTTTGCTGCGTAACAAAGGTAGTCTGTAACAAAGCTAGACTCCATTACCAGTTAATGTATACAGTTCTTGCCATTTAGGCTTTCTTATCTAGTTACAAAATGATAGAAAATTACGATATTTCATATTATTTAATTTGTATTAACCAAGTAATACTATATTTTTACATTTTCAGTTTAAGTGTGAGAAGTACTGGCCAGATGAAGTGGGAGAGCCAGAGCAATATGGAGATGTCATTGTTGAGACAACATCGTACTCCGACATCCGTACATACGACTTCAGAAAGTTCAAGATCACCAATGTAAGTAGGAAAATGTGAAATAATTGGTTTTTAAGTCTGACATAAGTTTGACACTGTATAAGTCTTTTGATTGTGATTTTAGATCTTGCTTGGACTGATAGTTTGTGTTTCTTTTTGTCAAGCCCGCTTGTGATGAGTCGTCACTTTTAGCCGGTTGGTGTATGTGTGTGCGTGCGTCTATCCGATTTTGTCCAGACCATAACTTTGACGTACATGGACCAATATTGTTTCTATCTGGCATGACTGTTTACCTCATTGAGAAAGAGTGTCATGCATAAACCCCATGTTCCTATTTCAAAGGTCAAGATCATAGTTTGAGGTCAAATGTCAAATTGAAGTTTTTCCAGAGCATTTCTTCTTCATGCATGGTGGGATTTTGATGTAACTTGGCATGAATGTTCAGCTGTATGAGACAGAGTGTCATGCACAAGAACCAGATCCCTAGGTCTAAAGTCAAGGTCACACTTAGAAAAGGTCTGGTGGGCTCGACATTCTGCCCATGGGCATGCAGAATGTATTTCTAGTTTTTACTTCAGTATGTAATAATGTGCATTGAAAAAAAAAATACTGAAATACTGCAGTAGAAAGAAGAAAGATTCAAACATGATCCCATCTAAAATGTTAATAAACATGACTGACTGTTGATTCATATTCATGACATTTATTATGAAGAATGTCAGTGAAAAGTGGCTTGAACAAGTCTGCAGTTGGTTTAAGATGTTATCTGTCTAAAGCAACCATTGGGGCTATTTCATCTGACTGGCTACTTAAGACAAATTTGATTGTATGCATTGTTATGTTATTGCAGGGCAGTACAACCCGTGTAGTGAAGCACTTCCATTTCCTGAGCTGGCTAGACTACAAGAACGATGTTTACCTTGACATTATTCTAGATTTCATCCAGTATGTGAGACAAGTCCAGCCTCCTCCTGACACCTCCGGACCTATGATAATACAATGCAGGTATGGCTTCGAGCTTTATTACCCTGTATATTCTTGTTCATGGCACTTTTTTCATCCGTTTTATTTGCAAATAGCTTAATAATTGTAGCGAGTTATAATTTGGTCATGAAGCTAGCCTGTTTCAGATTTCTAAAATACTGTAATTAAACAGCAGCAACAATAACTTAAAGACAGATGTCTTTTCTAGAAAATTGATCAGCACATTTTTTTTTTGAAAAAAAAAAGGACATGTGGGAATAAAGCTGAAATAGAAAGGGGATGGTTATTTAATCTAGCAATAAATTTTTTATGACTTATAGTTTAGTTTAAATGTAATTTTTGCATATTTTCATGATACGTAAATAAAACAGACATATAATTTAAAGTGTAAAACTATGTTACAAGTGTATTTATGTCAGCATTATGAACAGTACAGATAGCCTCAAAGTAATTGTTTTAATATGATAACCTGTGATTATTTTTGTGTAACACTGATGAAAAAAACAGAGAGAAAAAATGATTGAATAAGGTTCAAATTTGTTATTTCTTATTTACCATTCTTAATTATTCCATTATGTTGTTTCAGTGAGGGTGTTGGTCGTACAGGAACGTACATCGCGGTGGATTACCTGATGCAGTTCATTAACGAACATGACGTTGATGTCGATATTGACATATTTGATTTGGTCCTCAAACTGAGGGAGAACAGACGACACATAGTGCGATCAGAGGTACATATATTTACAATAGTCCCGAAAAACTGAAAAGGTGATAAAGCATTTTGCAACATCTAGATCTGTTTCTTCCTGACAGTCCAATGAAAACAATAACAACAGTTCATTTAAGGATAAAAAATCTGAATTATGAGTTACCATCTCAGTCTATAGATTTTATTATTTCTATCTGTGGTTATGTGATCTTGTTTGATATCAGTATGTGTATCCTTGAATTTTTATGATCTGTTACAGCAACAGTGATTTGATAATTTAGCATGGAGACAGTATGTGTTTACAGTAAACCTCGCTTATAAGGAACAGCTTTGAACCTCTAAAAATTGTTCCTTATAACCGAGGTTCCTTGTATCCGTATAGCGAACTAGTTCCTTGTAACCGAGGTATGTATAAAGAACACAATTTGTATAGCGAACACTATTTGACTGACGTTTGAAAAGAGCTATGTGTTCACACTCTGGGCCGACCATGAATCTTTATGTGAGAAAGTTGCGAATCTAGTACCGGTCCTTTTCTGGAGAGATGGTAAGGGAGTGACTGGAATAGTGTTGAAACATGGTGTTAAACTTTAACTAAGCCAATATGTACGTCTTTAGTGAATCTGACGTAACCGTGACTGATTTTTGTTTACTATTGTTAACATGAAATACCTCATATATGTATCTGCTAGTACTTGGTAAATGTAAATGATGATATTACATGTTTTTGTTTTATCGTATCCGTGAATTAACAAACTAAAGATCATAGAAATGAAATAACTGAAGGTGTTCCTGCAAAAAGGTACCTATCTCCATTTTGTAAAAATGTTGGGAAAACGCACTTTTGTAAAATGTTGGTGAAATATGATATTTCACAAAATAATTGCAGCTGTAGATTGTATACTATTCAAACAGTCGTATTACAAGGTTTCGTGTATTTTGCACTATCTATATCATTTTTATAACATAAACTCTTGTTTTTGTCGATTATGCATATGCAACAACGGTTCTAAGTCCATGGAGTTATGCAACAAAGGTTCTAAGTCCAGGAAGTTAGGACCATTGTTGCATTTGAACTATGATCTGCGAATCATTTTTGCCTAAATATATCAATGAAATATTAATTTCACATACCTGATGACTTCTAAAATTATTGATATAGTCTATTTACATTAGGCTTGTGTTCTTTTCATTAACCGAAACAGCCATCAAAGCCCTTAACTCATTTTGAAGTCGGTTCATTGTGGAGTTAGACCCGATGTTGCATACGTAAAATACCATATACCATTTTTTCCACTCTTAAACAGAATAGTACGCTGCTGGGGAAGTTAATCAGGTGCGGTATGTTCTTTTTTATGCCATAAATGCCTTAACTCCATTTTGACCAAAAATTGAGAGAGGTACGGATTTTGCACGGACCGCTTCACTTGTGTTAATGCATGTACATGAAAGCACATGGAAGTGACGACGTTACTCCGATGTCAACACCGTTTCTCCTGTTTATTTCCGGTTTTCAAAAATTGTCAATCTTTATGTCTGTTCGCTATAACCGAGGGGTTTTCCATTGAACTGCGTACTTTTGGACTGGAAAAAAGTGTTCCTTATAACCGAGTTTTCCTTATAACCGAGTTCCCTATAACCGAGGATTTTTACATTGTAAAAAGAAGGAATTAGATCGGGGAATTGAAAACTATTCCTTATGACCGAGTGTTCCTTATATCCGAGTTCCTTATAAATGAGGTTTACTGTATCTGTTATCACAGCAACAGTATGTGTTTATCTGTTATCACAGCAACAGTATGTGTTATCTGTTATCTCTTATAGCAACAGTTTGTATTTTTCTATTATCTTTTACAGCAACTGTTTGTGCTTTTTTTAGCTCACCTGTCACAAAGTGACAAGGCAAGCTTTTGTGATCGCGCGGCGTCCGTCGTCCTTCGTCCGTGCGTGTGTGCGTCCGTGCGTCCGTAAACTTTTGTTTGTGACCACTCTAGAGGTCACATTTTTTATGGGATCTTTATGAAAGTTGGTCAGAATGTTCATCTTGATGATATCTAGGTCAAGTTCGAAACTGGGTTACGTGCGGTCCAAAACTAGGTCAATAGGTCTAAAAATAGAAAAAACCTTGTGACCTCCCTAGAGGCCATATTTATCAATAGATCTTCATGAAAATTTGTCAGAATGTTCATCTTGATGATATCTAGGTCAAGTACAAAACTTTGTCACATGCCTTCAAAAATAGGTCATTAGGTCAAATAATAGGAAAACCTTGTGACCTCTGTAGAGGCCATATTTTTCAATGTTTATTCATGAAAATTGGTCAGAATTTTTATCTTGATGATATCTAGGTCAAGTTCAAAACTAGGTCACATGAGCTCAAAAACTAGGTCACTATGTCAAATAATAGAAAAAACGACGTCATACATGTGGGGACAGGTGAGCGATTTAGGACCATCATGGTCCTCTTGTCTATTATCTCGTACAGCATCAGTACGTGTTTTTCTGTTACAGTAACATTTATGTTTATCCATTATCTATAACAGGTACAGTATGCGTTAATCCATGATTGTGTGAAGGAGATTATGGACAGAAAGAGAAGGCAGATGGAAAATATCTATGAAAACCAAGCATTCTGTAAGTTTTTTTTTTTTCTTTTTTTTTTTTTTGAGGCCCCATATGGGTAACCCCATTTATTCCTTTACATACATGAAAACAGTAACATACACACAATACTATAATCCAGTATACAAAAGCAATGCAATAAAATGCAAACAACACAATGAATAAATATAAGTTTCAGTTTTTCAATCATATTTATCAAATATGTATCGATTCAATTATAATATTCCATATGTATGTAAAAGGAAAGTTTTTTTTTAAAAAAGGAAGATGTGATGCTGATTGATGAAAAAGGAAGGGGATAGATAAGAGAAGAAAAAAATGGGATCGTTTCCATTTAAATTGAAAAATTATATTCGATTTATGCTAAAAAAGAATAAAATTTTTGGGGTGGCTAAATTTCAGTTAGAAAAGACCATTTGGCTTCATGTTTATCTAATCTATCTTTCATTAAAGCTATTTCTTTTTCCAGGGATATACGCAAATATAGATATTCAAGAAACTGTTTAAAAATTGGGATTGTCTTCCTGTATTTCATTCTAAAAATGAAAAACTTACATAATATAATAACAAAATTTATTGCGCTTTTCATTTTAGTATTTCCTATACAACCAAAACAGACATCTTCAAAATTGACTGTATAGGGGTTATTTTTAGTTTCGAAAAAATTGTTAAGTCTATTCCATAAAGCCTGCACGTGCTGGCACTCCCAATACAGATGCTCGGTTGTTTCAATATTCATGTTGCAGAAATCACATAGATTACTGGAGACCAGTTTACATGTATATAAATATTTGTTTGTGGGTAACAAACGCATTAAGAATCTATACTGAAAACTTCGAAGTGTTGTATCAATAGTAGTTGTAAGCGGTACTGTATATATACGCTTCCAGTTAATGTCGCGATTTTCAAAAACATCGTTCCATTTGTTTTCTGCTTTTATGTCTTCAATGGGCATACATTTTATTTGAATTTTATATAGTAATTGATTAGGTTTATCAATGTTTTTTATTTTATTAATTAATGTATTGTCCCTATTATTATTTAAGAAATTTTGGGTCATATATTTTATGCTGCTTTTTGGAATACTCTTTATTAATTTAAAATAGTTAAGGTAATCATGTTCCTCTAAGTCTAACATTTGTTTCGCTTCATTAAATCTGTAAAAACATTTTTGCCGAAAGTCGAACAACTGGTCTATATATTTTATATTTCTATCATACCAATTATTCCAGAAAATTGTTTTGTTTTGCATTCGTATTTCCGAGTTATTCCATATAACATGGTTTATATCTTCTCTTATTTGGTTGTATTCATGGCTAATCTTAAACCAAGCAATTAGAATATCTTTTAAGAATATATTCCTATTGCAGATAAGATCTATGTCATCTTTATTTAAGTTACATTCAAAAACTAATTGAGCACCAAACTTTTCAAGAGCATTTACGTAAAATAATTTCCAGGGACCTTTATTCTCGTCACATATTATTCGTTTTACCCAACAGGCTTTTATGGAATGCAAAAATAACCTAATATCTGTTAATTTTAACCCTCCTAGTTCGTAGTCTTTAGTTAAAACCTTACGTTTTATTTTCTCGGATTTATTATCCCATATAAAACTGAAGACCGTTCGGATAATATCTGTTATAATGTTTTCTAATGGATTCGGCAAGACAGTAAAGGGATATATGAGTTTTGGCAGAGCAAACGTTTTTACTACAGTCACTTTACCTAAAAGAGTGAGCTTTCGGTGTTGCCATTGTTTTAAACAGTTTTTGAATTCTTGTAATTTCGGCTCAAAGTTTAATTTTATATTTGATTCCCTGTCATTATAAAATGTCATACCAAGAGTTTTTGCGCTTTTTGATGTCCAAATGAAATCTTTCTTTGTTGCGTATTTCACATCTGAGTTTTTTAATGATCCTACTCTAAGTATTATTGTTTTTGTTATATTAAGAGTAAGTCCCGAAACATTGCCAAAATCAGTTATAACATCTATTAATCTCTCAAACGATTCTTTATTACCGTTGTTAATATATGTTGCATTATCTGCAAAAAGTGTTTGCTTTATTTCAGTATTTCCTATATTGATTCCTTTGATGTGTTCATCTTTTCTTATAGTATTAGTTAATAATTCCATGCAAACGATAAACAGCGAAGAAGAAAGAGGACAGCCTTGTCGAACCCCACGTTCAATTTGAACACTCTCTGATAAAAAACCTTTGTTAATAATCAGACTGGTGATATCACTATAAAAGAGCTTTACCCATTTTATGAAAGACTGTCCAAAATTGAAGTGCTTTAAACTTAGCATTATAAAATCATGGCTTAAACTATCAAATGCCTTTTCATAATCTGAAAACAAAAGAAGACCAGGTAAATTTTGTTGATTGAGATATTCTATGATTTCAAAAATAAGGCGCACATTTTCTCCTATATATCTTCTTTTCATGAATCCAGTTTGCTCGTAACTTATAATATGTGGTAAAACGTTTTTAAGTTGATTAGAGATAGTTTTTGTTGCAATTTTGTAGTCAACATTAAGTAAACTAATTGGTCGCCAATTCGCTAATGAAGTTTGATCTTTTCCAGGTTTGGGTAATAATGTTAAAATACTTTGTTTTTGCAGGTCTGACATTTCTCCCTTCTCATATGAATAATTAAGAGCGTTTATGAAGTATACCTTAATGTCTTTCCAAAATATTTTATAAAATTCTGTTGTAAGACCGTCGGAGCCTGGGCTTTTATTGTTTTTCATGTCAAAAAGGGCTTTAGTACATTCCTTATCTGTGAGTTTTCCTTCACATGTACATTTTTCTTCATTAGATAATTTCCTTATAGATTCGTCAAAAAAGTTTATTGTGGACGATTTCAGCTGCCGTTTTTTATACAAGTTTTTATAAAATTTAAACTTCTTCGTTTAATATCTCTTTTATTATTATTCTTGTCCTTCGATTACCAATTTTGTTATATTCTTTTTTCTGCATTTTTTTCTAGATTGCGAAGTACTTAGTATTTTTTCATTGCCTTCAATATTAGGCTTTAGATCTAATATAATCCATTCACTTTTTAAACGTAAAGATGTTAATGTTCTGTTTATCTTGTAAGCTTTCTTTATTCTTATATCTATTTCCTGACTTTGAAGTTCAATTTCTAATCTTTAATTTCTTTATAAGTTTAATCTTGTTTTTACTATTTCTTTATTAGTCGAGTATCTTACGAAGTATTCCTTATATTTCCTTTAAATTTAATTCCCATGAACAAGCTGTGCTTCCGCATTAAATTCAGCAGTTTCAGTATATTTCTTTTCAAAGTTGAATCCTCATTTATAAAGACTGTTGTTAAATTATAATAACCTGTCTCTTTCAATGTTACTGAATTACATTAAATATATAAGAATGATCTGTCTTGAAACCAGGTTAATCACACAGTATTTGTTTAAGTGCATAAATATTCGGAGATAGAAAAAATCTAGCTAAGATATGTGATGGTATTGAATGCACGTAAATCACATTGTATTATGGTACTCAAATATCAATTAAATTTAATTGTTGTGTATGATCATTTACGCTGATTTCACATGGTGTCTTTCGCCATTTTCTATAATAATTTATATCGATACTGTGTTAAAATTCCTCCTATATAAAGTTTTTGTCATTATTTTCTATTAAAAAGTTCTAGTTTGAAAAAAATGGATATCATCATTGTTCGGACCATAAACATTTAAAATCATAAGATCGTTATCATTTCTAATGCAGATAATCGGCCTTTAACTATTTCCGTAAAATTAATTACTTCATATTTCTCTTTAATAATTAATAGCACGCGATTCCTTCTTTATTGGAATAGTATGCCGCTAAAAAATGCTCACCGTTCCAGTCATTTTGCCATATTTTATGTTGCGTTAATTAATGTGTTTCCTGTAATAAGCAGATTGAGAAATTTTGATGCTTTAAACCATGAAATACTTGTTTTCGTTTTTGTATTAATAAGACCCCTAGCGTTCATTGACATTATAGATGTTGCCATGATAGACCAATGAATGGTACTGAAATACACTTTTAAAATGGAAACGATCATAGCTAAACGAGTAAGGGAATAATCTTGAAAAGCATTTTATGAGTAGGTCATGGTAGTGCCCCTTTTCAATCTAGTTCATCTGTATAATCAAAAAGTTTAACAAGATGTACTTAGTATAGGTAATTAAGCTATTATGTTTACTTTCCGCTTAAAAAAAGAAGAAGATATACAGTGTGTTATAGGCAGGTTACAAATTTCAACCACGAATGTATCAAGGGTAAATGGTAGATTGGAAGTTAAATCCAAAATGTAATGTTATCGAAAGTATTTGTATATTGTGAACATTTAACAAAGCGTCATATTTTAACCTTGATTTATATCATTGTATTAAAACGTATTATACAATATTGATGTAAGTTATAGATTTGGTTCTGGTCTATTTACCACTCAGTGTTACATCAATACTTGATACATACCACTTATTTGAGTAGCAGTCCATCAAAATATTACACCAGCCAATTTCATATAGATTTCTGGTTTACAAAAACTGGATCCATGAGATTTGGTGGAAAGACATTTGGTCGAATAAAAATTAAGGCTACTAAAGTTTGCCTACTGTAACAATTTGTTTAATGTGTAAACAAGTCTAAATTTTGTTGTTTGTCAAAAACAGTCTATAAAACATATAGATGAATTAAATGTACAGGTGATCAAAATAATGCAGCATTTATTATTCATTTGTTTTTACAATACTTCATATATATTACTTAATTGATTCAGGTAATTCAGCAGCAGATATGCTAAACCTCTTCGTCATTCCATCATTGGCCTTTGACTGTTGTACCATCTCAAATCTCTTACCTGAAAAGACATTTTAAATATTTCCATGTTCTAATGTCATGAATATATGTAAAAACCTTTTTTCATAATTGTCATGACTTAAAATGAATGAAATTTTGTCTGTGATGTTGATTCGATTCTCCATAAAGTTCTTAAGGTTTTAGAGAATTTCTAGTGGAATTATTTTCTTGTTGAATGACTTTTAATAATGAAATATTGCAACTGACGATTGAAATAAGGTATTAAGACAGGAGTTGGTCAATAAAGATTTCAATATATATGAATATAACTGAATTACATAATAAAGTAATTCATTCTAATTATCATTTAACAGTGGAGAAACTAAATGGTAATTGTTTAAAAATAGACTTAAGTGCTTGTTTACGGTGCCCCTAAAGTGACATGTCACGCACTTTTTTTCCACTTAGGTAATGTGAGACTTTTTTTATTTCGTTTAAACGAAATAACATTTCGTAAAAACGAAATGATTTCGTTTAAACGAATTGGTTATTTCGTTTAAACGAAATAACTAATTCGTTAAAACGAAATGATTACCTAAGTGGAAAAAAGTGCGTAACATGTCACTTTAGGGGCACCGTACTTGGTTATTACTACATAGATACCAAAATATATAAGCCTTTTGTTATGTATATGTATGTGGTCCAGTAGTAACACTATCTGACTCTGATACCAGGGTTCGTGAAATCAAGCTCCTGCTTCTCCAACTAAAATTTTTAGCAGTGACCTAAGAGTCCCTTGTATGTATGCTTTACACCAGGCATGCTAAGGAACCAGGGGCATTTGCTGTATCTTTCACTATCTTTCCACTACTATTCCTTGAAGTCTTCTGTAGGTGTCGCCCAAATGGGTGACCATTGGAAACTATTAAGAAACATTCAAACAAACAAATAATAACTGTGACTTTTCCAACAAGAATTAAGCATAGCTTTCATAACCAAAAATATATGTGTCATTAGGTGACTTTCTGCCCATACCTTTTTCATGCCCCCTCTTTTGTGGGGGCATATAGATTTGCCCTTGTCCGTCCTTCCGCTCTTACGAGAGCGCTTTGTGGGGCTATTCTTTTGACTATTTCATGTTTGTGGGGTTAAAAGTCGCATGTGGTGTTAACCCCACATACACTCTGAGATTTTGTGTTTATTTTGCCGTTTTGGGGTCATTAATCATAAAAAGAATTAACCCCAGTAAATTGTCCTTTCTACATTTGGACTCGATTTGATGGACAGTACCGTGAAATTTTAGAAAGTAACCGAATGTGTTATCATCGGTAAAAGTCGATCATTCCAAATGTCATTACGTCATTCTAAAGTAAACTGGTCCCCCGTCTTTTTCCATACGTTCTCTCCGTGTGGAGGAAATATACAGCCGGGAACCAAACTGCTGGAATGAAAGTGAGGTCGCCACGCATGCTCACTACATTAATTTGTACACATGGAAATGTGGCGTACGAAACGAAGAACTGCAGGTAAATATTTTAGATTATTTCCTTTTTTTCTGACTTTAGAAAGGCAAAAGCGTTGTTTCAAGAGTCGTTTGCATCGAACATCCGGGGAAATTTAACATGTGTCCTCCGCCCTCGTCGTGGATGGCACCACTTTTTTGCTTCGTTCTGGTCTAGAAAAATAATGGGTGGGGTAAAAATAATTAAATATACCAAGATTAGGCCTCTCCAAATTAAGAAGTTGTTCATCGGAATTGCCGCTCGTATATTTACAGCTTTGTGTTTTGGCTTGCGCTCGCCCCATTGAAAAAAATCAAGCCAAAATTGTTTGGTGCGCTACCTTTTACGGACATAAAACTTAAAAAGTGTATACATGTTTATAAATTCTACTCCCAGATTGTTCTCACATGGATAATTATCAAAATAAATACATACTACGCGCACATCGTCTATAATATATCATAACACTTGTATTTAGTTGCGTTAAAGTTATTTCCCCTTTATGCAGTTAGTGAGTTACGCCATTTTCTTCAAATGTTTACCAAATTACATGCTACAAAAAATCGATTTATTTCATTGAAAACTGGATAAAGAAAAACATACTAATTTATTTAATAACATCAATCTACATTATTTTGGTAAGGGTAAATACTTATTGATGCATTTAACTTATCTGTTTTCTGTTTTTCCTGTCCAAATGATCAGCATTTGCATTTTTACGAAAGTTGGTGGGGTAAGGAATTTACATTTTGAGTTGTTTTCAGACCAGTTTCCATTTTCAAATTTTCCAATCATTTAGTAGACTAATGTTTATGCACGTTAATCTCCATTTCAGTCCTTAATTGAGACTTTGTTTTCAACAAATTTAATATTACCGTGTTCAGACTACGTTTTTAATCCTACATTAACTTGGGTTTATTTTTTAAACTCGTTTGCGTCCACACTATATGTGGTGTAAAACGTGAATTTTGTAAAGGTCAAGTGGTTTCTGTAATGTAGCATTAAAACCACCTCGGGAGGTGGTTTTAATACTACATTAAAAAGTAATGCTACATTATTTTACAAATGTGAACGCAAATGTGGGTTATAACTGGTTTTACAATCCCAAATCCACACATCTTACCTTTTGGAGGAAGAATACCATGTGTTTCTCTTTTGTATCAAACAATTGATGCTGTGGCTGGCAAAAGTAATTGGACTGTTGTTGAAACAAAAACATTAAATTGTGATATGGAGTCATGCTGACGCTCAGAATGGACCATAGATGGAATGAACATAAATTCTTAGACGAACACAGAAGTTCAAATATTGATGACCCCTTCTTGTTTCTGTTGGCCTCAATTCTTTGTAACCTTTTTTGCTTATTGCAAGATATTTGTTAACTTCCAACATTGCATGTATATATTTAAACCACATTTCTTTGCCTAGTGTGGACGCAAACTAGATTATATTTTGATGGGTTTTGAATGTCAAATACCAATTATAGCCAATTAGTGCCCGATTAAAATAAAACCGTTCTGCTAGTGTGAACACGGTAATATGTTATGGAAGTTTAAAGTTAGAAAAAGAGCTGTTCATAAGACATCATGCTCGACTTTTCTGAATCAGAGCTTTGCCAGTAAAAGGGGCTAATAATAGTGAGAAGCTTTGAAAGTAACAGTAGCGGATACGAATCCACATGGATACGTACAAAGGTTTCCAAAAGGAAATAACCCGGAAAAAACGCACAAAATGGCTACGAGTAATCACAAATATTGCCATGCTAATTATTAAGGGGACGCATACTTTGAAATAAGAAAAAAGTGGGTGGGGTATGATAAAATTTAACTGCAAAAATGTACAAAGTTTTGGTACATGAAATGGATACTGTTTCAACTGTTATAAGTACACAAAGGATTGCTCACTAAAATAAAAATGAGAAAAACTGAAACAAGAAAGTTATTGTTGAATTACATAAGACGCATTGTGTACATTCAAAGTCAACAATCAATATTTTTTGTGCAAAAATAATAGTGCTTTACCTTGTCCAAACATTTATCAATCTCCTACAGATTCTAATTTAAAGAAAAAAACTGTCTTGCTTTTCATTTTGCATATGTAAGCTAAAACACATTATTTAGTTTGTTTACAAAGTAGTGCATAAGAAAAGATATGGTGGTCAAGGAATGCCACATTCCAAAACTAAAAGAGTATATTCCCCTTAATACATTAAACATTTATCGTTACAGAAGTCGAGTGGCTTACAATAAGGGCCTAGAAATGTTTCCATTATTAATTTTCAACTTGTTTTTCATGAACTACAATGCACTTAAATATCAAAACACATCGAACAAACTTTTGAAAATGTATTGTCTTAAAAATCCCTAAAATAAGGTATGAAATTTGGTTGAGAGGTCCAATCAATGTGTATATGTGCAAAAGTAGCATTCTAATCTTGTTCACAAAACTTACTAATACACAGCAGGAATGTCAATGATCAAAACTGGACGAATATACAGTTATCCTCACTTTAATGTCATTTATAATTTGTCCTTGAATTCTCCACCATACTTTTCATAACTCTGTTTACACGAGTTGCACGAGAATGCTGTCTTTCACGTAAAAAACGGGGTCAGATAAGTTGTAAATGCAATATCGTCTAAACGTAATTAATGGATTACGCAGTTCAAGAAAAACTTTATCTCTTAACTCATAACGTAATGAACAAGTATAATGTTTTAACAACAATTATACTTAAACTGATCTAAGTAGCAGTCGATTTATAAGTGACTTTATTGATTCATTTTGTGTTTTGTTATTGTTGTCAAAAAGTATAACGGAAGTGCCTCACAATTGAAGCGGAAACCAGTTTGATGCGCAAAGTAGTCCATTGTAAGTAATATTTTTTGATAAATGTCCATAGAAATTAATAATTTTCTGATAATAATGACTAATCTCTGAATAGGATTCGTTATTTGATAAGAAATTATAATCATCGACATGTTTTTTTTAAAAATCAAACACGTACTGACACCTAAGTTGTCTCCCGTTGTTTATTAGAGTTACCTTTCGTCCGGCGCAGTAATACTTTTTTGCAGTGAATCGCCGAGAAGTCGTGGGAAAATTAAAAACTATGTAAATAAACGAAAATTAACCACCATTTCAAGATCAATTTCAAGTGATCGACGTTATGCATTTAACCCACCTGACCTGTGTAGCATCTTTGATATCTGTTCTAAGGTATTCGTTGTGTAGAATGTCATGTTATGCCCTTGCAATGCTAATCCCACTCTGATTTTTTTGTTTACATTTTTTATCAATGAGAAATATGGCGTCCATCCCGAGCTGAAATGACGTGGCGTTAAATTTTTACATGTTTAAGCACAGCTGGTGTGTTAGAAAGAAAATTTCATCCCTTCAACATTATTTCTAACACTGGTAATGTAAAAAACCTGTTTTTTTCCTTATACAAAAGCTTAATATTTTGTGTTGAATGTACTTTCACAACGACCTCTGTTTTCCTATTACATTCATAGTACCACATCTTTATCCACAAAGTACTGAATATTACAGGTGTCCATCAGTATTATATCAGTTTAGGAATATGTTTTTTATCTTCCCACCATCGATTTCTTGAATATGCACCCCTTTCCATTTCTGTATGAACTGTGAATGTAGCAATATGCGTCCCCTTAATTAAATGCTATCAGGTATAAAGTACATAATTATAGGTTATTATGATCATCAAACAGGTTTTATGCATGTTTTTATTAATTACTGTAGTTAATCTTTAATTGAGTACCAATAAATGAAGGATATAGTTTGACAAGATTACAAACTTTGTCGGAAGTTACTTAGAATTCTCGACTTTTGTGTGCAGACATCAATTATGCTGATAAAATCAATGTTGAATGACCCAGCTTCCAAAAGTTGCTATTTGAATGGTAATTGTGCACACCACTTGCTTAAATTTTAAATTCAGGTATATCAGATGCTACATATTTTAAAACAATCTTGCAAAAAACTGAAAATATTACTGTTATTTCTGAAACAAAATATATTTTATTTTCTTAAGTCTGTTATTGAAGCACTGCTTTTGATAAGCTTGTTGACGTTTATTTTTTTCATGAACAAGCAATGTTTGGTGTGCCCCAGGGTAGCGTCCTTTGACCTGTATTATTCAAAAATGTGGGTCAGAGGACACTACCCTGGTGTACACCACTTGATTGTTACTTATGTCATATCAGATGCTGAATCTTTAAAAACAAGTCTCCCCACATTTTAAATGTTCTTGTTATTCCTAAAAAGAATAATATTTGAACTCTTTTTTTGTTTTTAAATTTGTTTTGTAAAGGATAACAAACCAGTTATATTGTATTTTGATTTTTATTCTGGATTTTTTCTAGAAAAATCTTGAATAATACTGGAATGTTATGAGAAGAACACTATGGGAACCCTGTTTTAAACAAGAAGTCTTTTGTGATTTTCTTTTGATAACTTTTGTTCTGATCATAAAGATCATGATCTAGTAATGCTAAGGAAGACACCCTCCCATTATTTTTTACTTGATCGCTTATTTCTTTGAAAAAATAATGACTGATTCAATTATTTAGTTGCAATGTACTTTCAGGCCTGGCAAGTTCACTGGGAAATTTGTATGGGCCCAACAATCTGGTCTGCCAAAATCAGTGATGTAGCCGGTTAAGGTGGTTGAAGTGCCCCTGGTATATTTCAAATCAGACAACGCCTGGTAAGTTAATTGGAATGATATTGCTGCTTTGAGAACAACCTGTTTATAAAGGATTGTTTTACTGAGTTTATCTGTATAAACCACAGTGAGATTTGTAAAGTATAAAATTAGAAGTGAATAGACCCAGTTGATAGGTCAGTGTGCTAGCATTCTCAGATTTGTTGTCAAGTGTGTGGTCAGCCTGATGGCAGTATATTTCATGTGCATGAATCAATGCTGGCAATGTTTGATGTCTAGTTTTATTGCATGAACCAAACAAGGGCACAACTTCAGCAAAAAACTTAGATTTAGATTGTAGAGGCTAACACCTACCTCCATGGTTTAATGGTTCGAGTCGCTGACCGTAAACATGTATATTACTAGATCTCTCGCTATAAGCTCATAGTTTTGAGCCCCACTGTGGCCACATGTCTCTTATGTGAAAAAAATAACAGCTTCTAGCTTGACTTTTCGAAGAAAAAGTCGAGGTATTATCGTGACTTGATTGTCTGCGTCAACGTCTGTGTTTGTTAAGTTTTTTGTTGGTGCCATTTTCTCAAAGACTATCAAAGGTATTAACTTGAAACTTGGAATACTTATTCACTATCACAAGAGGAGTCCATACTGACATGGCCTGTCACCCTGTGACCAATATTTTGGAGTTATCTGCCCTTGTTTTGATTAAGTACATATTAATAATGTCAAATTTTTCACTTAAAATAAAGTTTCTCAAAACACTATCAAAGCTTTTAACTTGAAAATCAATACACTTTTAGAAATTGATGATTTACTTCTATTGACATGAGGAGACAACTCTGTTCAGCATTATATAAGAATTATTCCCCTTTTTTACTTAGACTTTTGCCGAAAAGTTAATTACTCAAAATCTTCTTGCTACAAAGTTTTGGTACTTGCATGGATGTTGTCTTTGAACACACACAGCACATCCACAACACCTGACCTCATTTTGACATTGACCCAATATTGGACATAGTGTGTTATCAGTCACTGAGTTTAAGGATACTCTTGATAAACGCCATAACCGGTTCAAAAAGTATTCTTTCTATGACTCTACCTATAACACATTTTAATGCTCTTTGTCGATAAGTCCCACTAGTAGCACCAGTTGCCCCACCAAGTGCACTCGTTTTCGGGTCAATTTTTACTTAAAGAGCGATTTATCTTCCTGTATCAGTTTGTAATCGACCGTCTCTCTCCTTACCTATCTGCTATCTGTCATGGTACTAATTATAAATGTGTTGGAAATCAGTGATTCAAGTGGTCATGCACTAATTGTGATTACAGTTGCATAAATGCCTTACTTGAAAGAGTTTTTTAGGCTTAGACCTCTGCCCTATTTGGTCCTTTTGTTGTATTACTGAATTTCAGATCATTCTATAATTTCAGGCACTGTGAAGACCGCTAAAATAGGTTTTAGCTCTTTTTAAAGTTATTTTGTTGATACGACCAAACATACAAAAACAGTATTAACTAGATACGTTTGAAATTCCTTATATACATGTATATGTATAAGCTCTGATAATCAATGAGATGTTTCGATACAAATGATTGAATTAATCCAATAAATAAAGGTGTAATCTAGAAACAAGAAGAGAGACCACTAAATTACAAAATACTGTATGCGTAGATTTATTGGCAGTGTTTTAATTTTGGCTATATTGGCGGTCAACAACGAATGCGCCAATTCTAAACATCGCCAAATATAAGCACCGCTCTTTCATGACATCGCTTCTTGACACAAGTATTATTTTAAGAGGACGCATATTGCTACATTCACAGTTCATACAGAAATGAGGAAGGGGTGCATATTCAAGAAATCGATGGTGGAAAGATAAAAAACATATTCTTAAACTGATTTAATACTGATGGACACCTGTAATATTCAGTACTTTGTGGATAAGGATGTGGTAATATGAATGTAATAGGAAAACAGAGGTCTTTGTGAAAGTACATTCAACACAAAATATTAAGCTTTTGTATAAGGAAAAAACAGGTTTTTTACAATAACAGTGTTACAAATAATGTTGAAGGGATGAAATTTTCTTTCTAACACACCAGGTCTGCTTAAACATGTAAAAATTTAACGCCACGTCATTTCAGCTCGGGATGGACGCCATATTTCTCATTGATAAAAAATGTAAACAAAAAAATCAGAGTGGGATTAGCATTGCAAGGGCATAGCATGACATTCTACACAATGAATACCTTACAACAGATATCTAAGATGCTACATAGGTCAGGCGGGTTAAATGCATAATGTCGATCACTTGAAATTCATCTTGAAAAGGTGGTTAATTTTAGTTTATTTACATGGTTTTTAATTTTCCCACGACTTCTCGGCGATTCACTGAAAAAGTATTACTGCGCCGGACGAAAGGTAACTCTAATAAACAACGGGAGACAACTTAGGTGTCAGCACGTGTATGATTTTTAAAAAAAAAAACATGTCGATGATTATAATTTCTTATCAAATAACGAATCCTATTCAGATATTCGTCTTTAATATTAGAAAATTATTAATTTCTGTGGCCTTTTATCAAAAAATATTACTTACAGTGGACTACTTTGTGCATCAAACTGGTTACAAAATGATTCAATAAAGTCACTTATAAACCGACTGCTACTTACATCAGTGTAAGTATAGTTGTTGTTACAACATTATACTTGTTCATTACGTTATGAGATAAAGTTTATCTTGAACTGCATAATCCATTAATTACGTTTAGATGATATTGCATTTACAACTTATCTGACCCCGTTTTTTTACGTGAATGACAGCATTCTCGTGCAACTCGTGCAAACAGAGTTATGAAAAGTATGGTTGAGAATTCATGGACAAATTATAAATGACATTAAAGTGAGGATAACTGTATATTCGTCCAGTTTTGATCATTTACATTCCTGCTGTGTATTAGTAAGTTTTGTGAACAAGATTAGAATGTTACTTTTGCACATATACACATTGATTGGACCTCTCAACCAAATTTCATACTTTATTTTAGAGATTTTTAAGACAATACATTTTCAAAAGTTTGTTGAATGTGTTTTGATATTTAAGTGCATCGTAGTTCATGAATACCAAGTTGAAAATTAATAATGGCAACATTTCTAGGCCCTTATTGTAAGCCACTCGACTTCTTTGTCGAAATGAATTTAAATGTAATGTATTAAGGGGAATATACTCTTTTAGTTTTGGAATGTGGCATTAATTGACCACCGTATCTTTTCTTATGCACTACTTTGTAAACAAACTAAATAATGTGTTTTAGCTTACATATGCAAAATGAAAAGCAAGACAATGAACTTATTTCACTTTTTTTCTTTAAATTAGAATCTGTAGGAGATTGATAAATGTTTGGACAAGGTGAAGTACTATTATTTTCGCACAAAAAAAGTATTAATTGTTGACTTTGAATGTACACGATAAGTCTTATGTAATTCAACAATAACTTTCTTGTTTCAGTTTTTCTCATTTTTATTTTAGTGAGCAACCCTTTGTGTACTTATAACAGTTGAAACAGTATCCATTTCATGTACCAAAACCTTGTACTTTTTTGCAGGTAAATTTTATCATACCCCACCCACTTTTTTCTAATTTCAAAGCATTCGTCCCCTTAAAGTGGTCAATTATAGGTCGATATCTCAAATGCGACAGTGTGAAAACGTATACAATTCGTTAACAAACATATAATAAAGGATGTACAAGTGGTTAATGAGTTTATCTTAATAGGGGATAAAATCGACATTTTCATTTTATTTTAACTTCATTTTTCTAACTTATAAATGCTGCGTGCAGGACGTTTTACTGTTTAATCGAATTACATGTAAATGCTACAATGTTCCGACGGATTTAACGGATTTAAATCTCAATCACTCGAAGCTTGTCTTTTGGGAGATTTTCATTGATTCATTTTCGACAGGTCATGCATATAATTAGTTATTGTAAGTGTCGAGAAGAACCAGTAGATGGTTTAATTTGGGGTTTTATTTCGGCGGTTGAGAGCTATTACACCAAATTTTAACACCGCCCTATCAAACCCGTCAAAAACGCCAACATTTGGCCGCGCAGATAAAAACACGTATGTATACAGAAAAATGATATTTGTTCGTATAATTAAATGTTTAAATCAGTATTTAAATAGTCCAAATCACCAGCTCCCACAAACTGGCCTGTTTTAAGGGCAATAAAGGCAGGTTCTGAACAAAGATATCATTGCCAAATGACTTTATGGACATGTATACATCTTACTGCAGTTTAGGCTGAACAATAATTCAATGAATGTAGTGCGTATCTGGGTGATTTCCACCAGTATGTAATTACCTCCCCTTATTGCTTGTCACGAAAATGAAATATTAAAGACGAATATCTCGTAGTTCGGCTTTTTACATCTTCAGTGCAAGTCTCACATAGGCACAGTACAATAACATCAGTACAACACAAGAGTTTTCATGGGATCTTAAGCTACTTAAAGCTATGCATTTTATTTGAAATGCTACTATATAAAAGCCGTTTATGACAGTGGACAAGTGTGGGAAGTTTCAATCCATTCCCATTACTTGGTACCGAGCTACCATCTTACATACAAAAACTAAACAAAAATGCTAGTCAAAAAGGGCATAATTTTGTAAAAGTACAAAGAAAATCTATGGAATCTATGCACTGTATGTCGGATCATCACAGTGAACAAGTGAGATAAGTTTCAATCCATTTTCATCAATGGGTACCGAGATACCACCTTACATACAAAAGATTAACCAAAAATTGCTAAGTCGAAAAAGGGGCATAATTTTCTAAAATGAATCCTCAGCAATATAAGTCAGTTTATTCCAGTGAATACTAGTAAGTGTGTGAAGTTTCAATTCATATTACAAGTGGTTATTGAGATACCAGCTTACATACAAAAACTTAACCAAATCGGGACGCCGACGCCTACGTACGCTTATATATTCTTTGAATATACCATATACCATAAGTATATCAAAGTCAAGATCATTGACCTCTTCGACAAGGTCGTTGGCAAACACAAAGAATAACATGGTTGAGAGGTTTCATACTGGCACATTCGAACCTGTCTGTGAGTTTGTAGAATCAGTCTCTGAGCTTGTAGAACCAAATGAATGCATGTGAACTTAAACTCCTTACGTCTACGAGGTACTTAGTGGTGTTTTGTAACTTACTGTAGTATTTTACTTGTATACTTTCAGATACTTACCAAATGAATGTATGTAAACTTAAACACATTAAGTCTACGAGATGCTTAGTATTGTTTTGTAACTTAAGGTATTATTTTACTTGTATATTTTCAGATGCTAACCAAATGAATGCAAGGGGTCTCCGTGGCCGAGTGATTATGGTTGCTGACTTCAAATCACTTGCCCCTTACCGATGTGAGTTCGAGCCTCACTCGAGGTGTTGAATTCTTCATGTGAGGAAGCCATCCAACTGGCTTACGGAAGGTCGGTGGTTCTACCCAGGTGCCCGCTCGTGATGAAATAATGCAAGGTGGCGCACCTGGGGTCTTCCTCCACAATCAAAGCTGGAAAGTCGTCATATGACCTACAATTGTGTCGGTGCGACGTTAAACCCAAGAAAAACAAAACAAAAAACAAATGAATGCATGTGAACTTAAACTCATTATGTCTACGAAATGCTTAGTTTTGTTTTGTAACTTACTGTATTATTTCACTTGTATATTTTCAGATGCTTACCAAATGAATGTATGTAAACTTAAACACATTACGTCTACGAGATGCTTAGTGTTGTTTTGTAACTTACTGTATTATTTTACTTCTATAGTTTAGATGCTTAGCAGATGAACGCATGTGAAGTTAAGCTCATTAAGTCTACGAGATGCTTAGTGTTGTTTTGTAACTTACTGTATTATTTTACTTGTATATTTTTAGATGCTCACCAAATGAATGTATGTAAACTTAAACACATTTAGTCTACGAGATGCTTAGTGTTGTTTTGTAACTTACTGTATTATTTTACTTGTATATTTTCAGATGCTTACCAGATGAACGCATGTGAAGTTAAGCTCATTAAGTCTACGAGATGCTTAGTGTTGTTTTGTAACTTACTGTAGAATTTTACTTATATATTTTCAGATACTTACCAGATGAATGCATGTGAAGTTAAGCTCACTGCGTCTAGAGATGCTTAGTGTTGTTTATTCAAGTGGTTTAGTTATTCAATCATCGACCAGAAAGAGGAATATCTTGACATGCTGTTTGAGTGCGTTCATGCACTAAAATTATTGGAAAATAAATTTGGATTGTTCATGTTGAAACAGTTACATTCCTTTAAACTAATTATATCCGACAAATAACAGAAATGCATAGATGGAGAGAATATATGCTTTGTATGTATGTAATGTTTTTTTTTTTTCAACTTTTCTCGGTTACAAGATGCGACATCAGATAATGTTGCTGTCATTCTGAGTGCGTTCCTCCTCTGTGGAATACAAATTAGTTTGATCGAATAATTGGTGGTGCTGTTTGTACGCCTTATGAGAAACCAGCTTTAGATCCTTACAATTTCAACACAAATTACACGGGAACAGAGATGAACTCCACCCTGAAACCACTCTTATTATCATAGCATGCAAGTCTCTCTACGGATTTGAAGCGAAATCACTAGAAAGTGATTTAAACAATGGCTACAATGCAAAATTTAAACTACTCATGCATTTTGAATACGGAGGTTGCAGTCTGAGGTCTCTTTCTAACAACGTTTTCAACGGACTTTTTCGACTCCGTGTAGTGCTTTTAGATTCTAACAATCTTCATTTTGTGAGTAAAGAAGTTTTTAAAGACCTTGTTAATTTGATATGGTTGGATATAAATAACAATGAGCTGAATAATATCACAACGGAACATTTCTGCTTTAACTCTAAACAGGAATTTTTGCAGTTAAGATCAAATAAACTTGATGGTATAAGAGAAACACACAATGTAAGTAATGGAACTTGTGCTTATCTGACCTTTAATTCTCTTGTTCTGAACAACAATGCCATCGTTAAAAGTAAAATAAACTATCGATCATTTCGCGTCAATGGTGTTCTGTCACTAACAAACTGCAGCATAGAGAAAATAAGTAAGGAATCATTCGAAGGCCTTGAAAACCTGTTGGCTATTGATTTGAGTAATAATGAAATAACAGATTTCAATGTAAACACTTTTGATGACATGAGAAATCAATTACAGCTAATATCGTTATCAAATAATCGCCTAGTCTATCTTCATTCAGACTATTTTAGAGCTTTGAATATATCATACCTTATGTTGGATCACAATAATATTGAATTCATAAATGGATCATTATCTCATATACATAATTTAAAGGTTCTGAATATCTCTGCAAATAAACTTTAATCTGTATCAGGATTGTTTCAGAATGTGACTAAATTAACAGTTCTAAACATCAGTAACAATCGTGTCCAAAATGTCAAAGGAGATGAGTTTTACCTGACAAATAGAATTGAGAAATTGGATTTCTCTAGAAATTTACTGCTTAATATATCAGCGAAGCTGTTTGCAAATCTTGAAATACTAAATGAACTGTGGTTGAACTCAAATAATATTACGGTTATTAGCAACAAAGCATTTTCGAAATGTACAAAACTTTCACATTTGCATTTAAGCAATAACAGTTTAGAAAATATAAGTCTCTTAGAGCTGCACTCAGACAAGTTTACATACCTTGACATAACTAATAACAAACTCACAGAACTACCGACAGGGTATAACGAGTCCGCTGGAACATGTTATAGTTATTTTAACTTGCAAACATTGAATGGGAGTAGAAACAAAATTGAGTCGTTTCAAGCGAGGTGTTTTCATTCACTCAGGAACTTATCATTGAGTTTCAACAAGAAAGAACACGTCCCAGTTTTAAGTCATCTGCCAAAGCTAAACCAAATCGATTTGAGGGGTAACAGAGTTGTTGATCTTGTACCTCAAAATGTTCTTTGTTCAGAGAAAAGCTCCTTGCGAGAACTTGATATTGGTGACAATAAGATTGAAACCATAGCCACTGGAATTTTTGAAAAGTGTACAAATCTTGAAATCTTACTTCTTGACAATAACCACTTAAGTACTATGGATGCACAGTTTCCAGTATCACTAAAGGTACTACACCTTTCTCGCAACAAATTTAGTTGTGAATGTGCTTTGGCGCCTTTCATAGACCATATTAAGTTACTAAAAACAGATAACATTACATGTTCTGTAAATAAAAATGACGTTGACATTAAATCAGCTGGTATTAAACCCTGTGTAAGCAATACACTTTTTCATGTTCTTATTGAAAGTCTGGTTCCTTTTGCAAGTTGTCTACTGCTAGCTGGAATAATATCTGTGTATCGATATGAAATTGAAGTAATAGTTTTCTATAAATGGAAAACGAAAGTCTGAACCTGTGAATTATAAATATGACGCCTTCGTTTTGTTTTGCGGAAGAGGATGTTAACTATGTAACAAGCACACTTGTCCCACTTTTTGAGCCTAAGTTTAAGTTGTGTATTTACTACCGGGATTTTCCAGTAGGTGAAGACATTGCAGAAGCCATTTTGGATGAAATAGAATCCAGTGCTGTCACTCTCGTAGTTCTGTCCCAATCTTTTATTCAGAGTCGATGGGGGACATTTGAATTCAGAAATGCACATCATCATAGTATGCGGAGCCACGATAAAAAGCTCTTAATTATTGTCCTTGAAAATTCAGTTTTGGAGATGAAATTAGACCTTACACTTCGAAGTATATTGTATTCTAAGGCCTATCTCACGAAAGATGACAAACTATTTGAACAGAAACTTTTGCATGCCATGTCAGATCATGCGTTTGAAGATCAATCCCGTGTAAATTTCGAAGACGAACTATTGATAAATTAACCAAAAGCAACAGGAGGCAGTAAACAGTTTTCTGAGCTTCTCGGCCTAGAGTCGCCTACCTAACTTTCAAAACCTCACACAAAAGTCTGTAACCAAACACCTGAAATAAAGATATTGCAACATTAACATCACTGTATGTCTATCGTTACAAACCATCTGCAATACATCTCTAATATCTAGTTTTCTGTTTACAAGACCTGAATTTTGTGCTCTCCCGGTCGCGGAAACTGATGATGAAAAAAGCTAAATTTGCCAATTTTTCAATCGCTGCAGAAAATTCCCTGCCAACGATAGCCCCAATTGCTACACTGTTCCATACCCCAGTAACACTGTAAAATCTGAAAATAAGCCGAAATATATATGCCATCCGTACCGTTTTTTCACTATTCCACTTTTCCTGAGGTCCCTGCTAAAATGACAACCCCACTTTAAGCTAGCTCAGAGGAAGCATGTATACGCTCCTGCAAGTCATTACGTCATACTATCAAGATCAAGGCTACTCAACTGATTTTCTTTAAATAAGTGAAACTCAATTCTAGCCGCTGAAACTTCAATTCTAACAATTATTATTATTTAGAAGTTCAAATATGCACTTCATTCCGTAAATTGCCTCTTATTTGTAAATTTGACCCCGGCCAGTTCGACACTAACAGCTGAAAACTGTTTACTGCCTCCAACAATGTGGAGTTTAAACCGGTTAATATTAAACACCAGTATTAATTATCTCATGCTTAATCACCGCCCTGCCCGAATGACAATGATACAAACAGTGTTAATCGAGTAATTCTAATCATTTCTAGCTTTCAGTAAAGATGGAGGTGGACATAGATGTAAATAAATGATGTAAGCGACCGTAAAAGCACTTCATGTATGATGCACAGTTTCACGGCTGCATCTCCTGTAGACAGATTGTTCTCCATAAAATTGCATTATTCTTAAAGTTTTGGCCGTAATAGAATAGTAAACAAACTTAAAGTAGTGGACCCGTCTAACCGTCTAAATAATGCTTGAAAATTTGCATTAACTAGATACAGTCTTAAAATTAAAATTATTTCGTACCGCGTTGCAATTTTTGAACAACTTTAACCGTGTCGTTTTTTTGTTGTTTTTTTTTTTTTTTTGTTTTTTTTGTATAACGTATGACTTACCCTCACCTCAAATAGAGACAAAGTTCAAAGTAATAACCACTGTATAAAACATTCGCAGATAATTTATTATACCAATAAAGTTGATAAAGGAAACATCATACTACATTGTATTAGTAAACAAATATAAAACACAAAATAATACTGTCGATAACATTTTTTTTCTAGAGAACCCTTAGTAAATGAATTTAATCGGACAGAAATTTAGCTCTGACAATGAAAAATTATGGACTTTTTTAAATTTTGCTCTCCATATTCAAAAATAACCATAGGCATAAGTAAAACCTATATTCACTTCTTCCATAATATACAAACATATAAGGAAAATAAAGGCGAAATAAAATAAAAACTGATACCGCATGTAATTCAGTATTTTCAAACATGTATAACCCTGCACCCTTCTGTATCATAGGTAAAATTCACTTAAAACAGCGAGAAAAGATTTATCAAATGAAAAAGAAAATCCTCATTTGTACAATAAATCAATAATAAATCTTGAAAAGCAGTTTAATTTACTAAAAAAAGAAATATAATTAAAAGAAAAAGTTTGGTCCTAGTGCGGCTTGAATCTACGCTCTCCTGAGAAATTATAGGTTGAAGGTCAGTAATTCAAATCCTTCTTTGTTTCATATACGATAACTTCTGGTCGTCTTTATGTATCTTTATAGAACATCACTTTTTCCTACACCTAGTTTTCATGAAAGATCTATCATATAGTAACGAAAAAATGAAATGTAAATAGGGAGTTGAATAGATCCTACTAAAATGCCAGTCAGTTGTGGTCTGCTATTTAAAAATGGCACATTTTTGCTCTTGTCCGCACAATAAACACCTACTTCCAATTTCGATCTGCAAAACTTGCCATGCGGGGTGTATAAACATGAACACCATTTCATTTCATGCAAAATGAATTCAAGCGGTGAAAACATGTGATCATAGCTCTCGTTCTACACAAATTTGAGCAAAAATTGGAAAAATTAGGATTTATTTATTATGGACTTCTTTCAACTACACCATGGAAGCACATCTTCGACCGAATTACTGACCCTATTCCTATAAGAAATATTTCTTATCAAATTTCACAACATTTTTATTTGTAATTTCAAGAAAGATGTAATACCAAACATATTACCAAGTTTCATTATGAAAATTTCAGATTTTACTGAATCATAGACATTTTATTGAAGCCACCCCATAACCATTTACTGGGCTAAATTTAGGCCCTATGGTCTCTTCTCTTTATATTCTGGTAAAATTTTAACTTGTTTGCACTATTTTTTTTATTTGGATTCTGAAATATTATTCATTCCGTCATGAATAATGCCTAGATGAATGCATTTTGTGCATTTTCTGTCATTCTGGAAACAAACAAGAAATTGCTGCAGAAATAGGCGCATCTATGCAAAATATGGTCAAAATTCAAAATTTTTCAAATTTCGTGATTATTTTGCATTAGAAACACCCTTTTATGACAATCAAGACTAATTGTGATGTGTTCCGAGAAAAGTCTTATTTCAGCTCTTGTAGTCAAAGTAGGTTTATGGTAGAAATTGAATACTCTTCAAAAGGAGGTACACTATTACGGGTCCATTCTCATCTCAAAATAGATGTCCCCTACAGTTTTGCAAACCTTCTAAACATTGACTCGTAAAGGAAATTAGAAGACTGGTTAAACAATTTCGTATTTTGTGGAGGGTGGAGTGTTCTTTTTCTCTTTTCTTTCTTTCCTGTTTTTGAGTGATGAATAAAAAAGTTAGAATCCTTACAGAAAAAACATTTCCTCTGTATTAGTATAACGTACTAGGAATTTTCCTCCGAAGATGATTTACACTGTCTCGTCTACTTTGAAGTTGAAGCAAATTTTACACTGTTCAAAGTGGAGCAGGTGAATACTAGCATCCGGCGCAAGACGGATTAACACCTTTTGAAATAAATAGAAACTGTATTGTTTTACACGAAACATCGAAGGATGTTTCACTTTTGAACACTATAATTTACATATTCACTTGTTTCTGAGTCATTCGTGTTGATATTGAACCTGGTGTACACTCGGTGAAGATATTGCGATGTTCACTTGGTTGAAGAAATTGAATGTTGTGTTCACTCTGTGGACGATATCGTAAATGTTCATTCAGTGGAAGATACTAAATCCGGTGCTCACTCGGTTGAAAATATTGCGGTGTTTAATAGGTGGAAGATATTGTGTCCACTGTTCATTCAGTGGAATATAATGTAGTGTTCACACGTTGAAAAATAATATTATTGCGGTATTCACTTTGTGGAAGATCCACTGTTCATTCGGTGGGATATAATGTAGTGTTCGCGCCGTGAAATTTAATATTGAATTGCTGTATTCACTTAGTAGAAGATTTTGATTCAAGTGTTTACTCCATGAAAAATAATGAATCCAGTGTGTTTTACTCGGTGAAAGATATTGAATCCAGTGTTTACTCGGTGAAAGATATTGAATCCAGTGTTTACTCGGTGGAAGACAATGATCAATCCTACATTGAAATAAATCAATAGCCTCTTTATAGTTTTATATATTATATTCGGCTACAGATCTTATATTTAACTTTAAGCTGTTGTGCCAGAATGGCGATGCATTAAATTACTGTCATTTATGATTAATATATCTACAAATAAATTGGTTTGAATTCATTAAACATCAACAGATTCATGTACATTTTACATAAGCATGCCTTTTTGTTGAAATTCCACGTATGTGTAGCATCTTTAAAATTTACACGCCCATTAATGCCCATTTGTGATTCAGTCTCTAGCCTTCTATCCATTAAAGTGCCTGTAATTTTTTTACTGGTCTTTTACAAGTTTTAGATGATATCTTCATCGTGACCTTTGCATTGAAATGGAGCGCTATTGGCATTTGTCTCTCCAATTTTCGGTCGCACCATGTTTTTTCACCCTTTCCTTCACCGTTCTCGACGTCTCAATCCCTATGAATATATTTGGAGCATAACACTTCTGGAGTTATGTGAGAACAATTAGATTACAGCATTCCAAACCTAGAGGACAAATATTTAAGATATTAATCACATCAATTATTCTTGGAAAAGTGTACGAAAGAGGGTATAGTCCCAGTTGGTTTCGAGGTAAAATTGAACATGCAATTCGACACAGATGTAGATATTCTTGAGAAATGTGAAAACCTGAAAAGAGACTTATCATTGAAATTAATAGATCTGGCTATAAAGGCAAGTGAAAGGATATTGGATCAGTTAGGAGAACACTTAATTAAAGACACACGTCAAGGAAAACTATGACTGGATAATTCATATTCAAGAAGTAGAGAGGAAATACGGTTCATAAAAGATAAAAAGATAGAAAAGGTGAGAGAAAATTAAAATTATTATACACATGAAATGAAAAAGGAAAATTAAGTTAGAAAATTGAACCAGATGGTAATTGCCTATACATTTGTTTATCAAGAGAACTATATAATAGTGAAAAGGAAAATAGAAAGGTTAGAATAACTATTGTAGAGCATATGAAGAAAAACAAATCAACATATCTAAAGTACGTAGATGAGGAGTATAATTTACATGTAATCAATCAAGACAGACGAGCTGTCACTATATGGCCAAAGAATGCTTCAGTTGTCTGCGCAAAAACGAAATCACACATCATTTCGTAACCTTGATCTTGACTTCAGAGATCTCGGTCATAAGCGTGACATATCTTCTCCATATGGTTAGCATTTGCATCAAATTATTTTCAAATCCCTTGATAAATGGCTGATGTATGGACCAGACCAGAAAAACACCTTGAGTTCTAAATGTGAACTTGACCTTAGTGCTAGGAGTCTGGATCTTGCCCATGACACGTCATCTCAATATAGGGAACATTTATGCCAAGTAATTTTAAAATCCCTTCATTAATGGTTTATGGACCGGACAAGAAATAGACCCGGCTAACCTTTAACCTCTAAGTGTGACATTGACCTTAGAGTTAGGAGTCTGGATCTTGCACATGATACTTCGTTTCATTTTGGGAAACATTTATGCCAGGCAACTTCTAAAATAGAAGAACGGTATCGACAGAATTGTAAGAATATTTATAACCAATGCGACCTATGTCAGAAATCCGAAGTTACATAAAGAAGGCCATCCGTACAAATGCATTGTTAATGTAATCGGAACATCAGCAGAAATAAATGCCAGGCAACTTCAAAAACAGAATGTTTAAGAACGGTATCGACAGAAATAATGGCGGAAACCACAGAAAAAGAGTTGAATGAATTTGTGAAAACAACACCAAGCTATATAAAGAATACCACAGATTTGTTTTAATAAATTGAATAAAATATAATTACTTGTTTTAGAAGGAATTATCCAATTTTTGTTTTGATGTCGTGAAATTGTATCCATCAATACCAAAACTAGAAGGCATGGAAGCATGTCAAGAGGCGTTAGAAGCCAGGTATAGCAACAGATGCGATGATGGAAATGATCGAGACGGTACTCTCAGAAAATGTTTTTGAATTCAACGACCAAGAGTATATACAGTCAGAAGTGGTGGCTATAGGCTCAAAACTTGGCAGAATCTTTGCGTGCTCGCATATGCGAAAATGGGATGGGGCACTTTAGCGACATAAGAAACAACCTTTATTTTACAAAAGATATATAGATGACGGGCTTGGATTCTAGACTCATGGTGTAGAAGAACTATTACAATTCCATGAATATGTTAACATTCAACATACATCCAAATATAAAGGTTGAACTGTGCTTGAGGAAAGAAAGAATAGAATTTCTTGATACACTTGTCATGATACGAAACAAAAGGTTTCTTACAGATTTATATCCAAACAGACATACAAACACTTATATTTAAAAAACAAACCAAGTCACCCTAATAATGTCAAGAAGGCTATCCTATATGGTTTACACTCCGGGAGAACTACGTTCCGACGTAAGTCATGTCTCAACGATATCATGTGACATATCTCAACGATTTCGTTGCGGTATCGCTCCGTATGACCTTGTTGATTCATTTAATATTATGTGCAACGAAGCATTGATTCTACGTTTTCATAACTGAAAAGATGAATTTGAAGTGTGGAAGCTATATTAGCTTTTTGGAGCATTTTGGAAGATACAACGAGCTAGTTACAAATAAACTTATGTAAGCTACATAAATGTTGCAAGGCCGCAACGATAACAGACAATATGTGACAACGTCTCACATACAGTGTTGCGAAGTCTAAACAATATACTTAACGTTTTAACTTTTAGAAAATTCTTATGTACATCTTATCTTTACGTCGAGAACATTTCTTGACACTTTCATAAATGACTGGATGACGTCTGAGCAAGGTACAACAATTTAATCAGTATGACAAATGTATTTGTCGTTATCATTTAACACATTAATTATAGCCATACGCAGGCTGGAGTAAATTTGAAATGGATGCATAAATTCATATAAAGTTTCAGCATGAAAGTTAAAACGTAAAGTTATTGCTGTACAATAGAAACAATTATGTTTAGGTGTTCGCTATAGAAATACTTTCATTTATATCAAAGTCCATGGAATGTTGTAAGCATTGTCGGTGGCTCCTTCACAATAGTTGTGTTCTGCTGAACCATTACTCATACATTCAGTTTGAAAAAAGTGCATACATGTTATGCATTTCAATGTTTACATTCTACGTTAAAAGCGGATAGAGAACCGGTCAGGTTTTAATACTTGGAAAAACATTACAATTTAATTATTTATACTTTACTGCATGTCTTTCTTCCTCGTCCTTTTTAAACAAGCACATTTCCTGAAAATTTTATTATTTCGATTTGTTTTCATCACCCAATTTCCTTTTTAGATTCACAAAACTTGTGCATTTACTAAGATATGCCAAACTTATGCAGCTTACTGCATTACCTTTGAACTTTTCTTTTTCAAACTCAATTCATAAAAGTCGTTCTGTAACTCGAATATCTTTCATTTTGTCGTTTTAGTGAATCGCCCTTTTCCTTTCTTAATTGGAACCACTGCCTTACCCTTGCATGATCGTAAGAGGCGACTAATAGGGTTTTAACACTTGGTTTTGCTGTAACTCTGTGATTCCAGCAGGTATGCAAATTTTGATTCCATACCTCATGTTTTTATTTCGATGTAAATGAGATGTGAAACCAAAATTTGTAGTCCTGTTTGGCGCCATATAACCTATACTGTGTTGGTGCGCCGTAAAACCCAAATAAATAAATAAATCTTCCTTTCTTAAATTGAAAGTCATGCAAAAATAAGCATTTATTTTAATCTCAGATAGATTTGAAAAAAAACAACAAACATTTAAAATAGCATTGTATATTCTGTGCACCCACAGTAAGTTAAAACGTGAAAAGCCTCCGCAGTCAATGGTCGCTGACTTCGAATCACTTGCCATCGCAACTATGTGCTTGAACTTAAGCTTTAAGTGTGGGATTTTCATGTAAGATATCCATCCAGTACGCTTGCAGTAGGTCGTTTGCTCTACAAAGATGCCCGTCCGTATATGAAATAATGTTCAGAAGGGCACCTAGGTCTTTCCATCACCATGAACCTTAATATATTTAATTGTCTCGGAGAGACGTAGAACGCTTCATAGATGTTACTAAATGGGCTCAGAATAGCTTATATATTCAAACTTATTAAATAGTACGTACATGCGTACACCGGTAATCAAAACTGTATAGATAATCAGGATCATGAAGCATTACTTCCAGAACTTTGCACATAAATTAGCTATTTCGCAACAAATGTTTTCGTCACTTTGCGCAGGTGTTTTGCGAATTTTGCCCGCAAATACTATTTACTATTACGTGCGAATGTATTAGGAAGCTGAGACGCCATAACTCGTAACCGCCCACGGCGCAAGTGCCCTTAGGACAGATATTTCTATCCAGTTCGTAAACACATGACTGAAGTTTTTCTTGCATATCGTATACAGATAAGCGTTTCATTTCTGACAGATAATTTTTCTTGCATACCGTATTTTACAAATAATAATAGAAATTTAAAGCAAATAGTACTTTTTTGTAGCACTCCCTCTTATGGTAAAGTATTAACGCACAGCACATGAAATTAACGTCCGAAAGCTGAAGCGACGTCATGACGTTTCAGTGAAACTTTAGTTTGTTTGTTTGTAGCGTAACGTTATGTTCTTTCCGTAAAATAACGTATTTTGGACCGAAAAATATACTATATGTAAAAAGGACGGAGAGAAGGTCTCAAGGTACCTGATAATGTCTTAGTTTGCATATACAATACCATATATAATCAATGCATGAAGCGCTAGTTGTCATTACCAGCACGAGAGCCATCTGGCATGGGGGTGCCAGATGGGTTTTACATGCACGGGTAAAATAAACGGAAACGCCAGTCCGGTGTGCAAGAATGTTTTTTTCCTTATTACATACCAAAAATTATTTTCCATTGAGTTTCAATGGATCGGGATCGTGCAGTATTTTTCCTTATTATATACGTTACTATAAATAGTAACAAAAAAGCCGTTTAAAACGGTCATTGCGGCTTCTGTTTATGCATCAATAATGGCGCAGTGCGCCTCACGCGCCATAATCAGAATGGCCCCGGGTAACCGGATGCCAGTGTGTTCTAATGTTGACGTCATGTAGCAACATTATTATGGCGATTGAAAGGGCGCTGAATCATTTTCAGATCGACTGTCAAATATTTATGGCACTATTGATGAAAAGCAATACAAATAATGCTTTTAAGTTTTTGAAAATATGTGAAATGAAAATACATGTACCAAGATATATATGAAGCGAAGGTTTATAATAAAAAGGTCAATAAACGGCTGATTGTGCCTTATAGCCATACTGGTGCACATAGTTTCATAACAGCCCTCAGGCTGAAGCTATATAGGCGTGCCATTATGGCAAGAAAGCACAACCCAGTCATACATTAACCTCTTAGTAATTCTTCGTGAAATGTTTTTTTTCCAACCCTAAACTATGCTTTATGTAAGAAAGGAAAACTATCAAGGCATTTGATTTTATACAATGTGTATCCTCTTATACAAATAATATAGTAACTGAAAAGCTGCAGTAAATGCTAGTACCAATAAACATTGCACTTTAAACTTTTCTTACAATATTATAGGTACACATGTAATAAACAGGTAATTACACTGATTAACCGATACATATTGACATGGAACGCTTTTATATCGGACGTGGATGTTTTCTAAACGTTGTAATAGAAAGAATCGTGTGACGTCCATGGTGTCCACGCGCACGTTGCGACAACAAGCTGAAGTCAATTTCGCGGAAAATATTAATGCACGTCAGTTTGAATTATTTGTTACATTTTCGAAGAAATTCTGGTATTTTCCGTTTTTCGTAACAAAACGATAATTAAGACATAAAGTAATCATTTGGAAGTGGGTATATAATAAAAAGGTTATCAATTTTGTATGTAAGTATATGCACTTGTTCTTTCACGGATAATATTGCCTTCCTGAAGTACCGCTGCAGAACAAGGCATATATTCACATACAAAGTTAATAACCTATAAATATTGATATTCCAGTTTCATATCGGGTGTGTGTAGCCAATTGTGACGTCAGTTTCATGGATTTCGTCACGTTTTTAAGTTCTTTAACTAGGACATTTTCAGTTCCATTCGGGCTAAAGAACAAAATTTATATCATTGTATTAATGAATAATACATGTGTAGTAATTGTAAAAGGTTTTTAGATTTGTATCGAGAAATATGCATTCATTCTTCATTAAGTCGCGCAATATTCTTATATGTCTGCTGCAGAACACGTTCAAATTTCAATATACAAATTTAATAACCTACAATTACATACTCACGTCATGTTGCTTAGTTGCCTCCTGTGCTTCAAAAGAATCGTTTTACAGACTTTATAATAATTAAGGTGTGCGCATTCGATAGTATAAGTCAACTCCGCGCCACCTCGTACATATTGCTTTCATTTGGACAAAGATATCTTGGTTTCTGGTATATTTTACTCGAAAAGCAATGTTTTAAGCCGCAAGACTTCGATGAGTGTCAGTAACGCTTACTTGTGTCGCGTTTAGAGTTAGTAACATCATCGGTTAGAGTGAGGAACATGATATTAAATAAATATTGCGTGTTTATGATAAAGCAGTTGCAGAAATACATTTCTAAACTTAAAACTGGCACTGCTTTTAATCGACTCATTGACTGTCTGTAATTATTGCTTTTGTAAAAAGTGTAGTATATATATTTTTTATTCTGTTAAATAGCAAAATGCTTCCTTTTTCTCAATAACAGACGACTGTTTTTAAAATCTAAATGTTTTATTCAATTTATGCGATCACTTTTAGAATCTGAAAACATGTTCATGTCAAGACACAGGTAAATATAATCAATGTAGTTATTATATATGAAAATTATGTAAGCCGTGTCATATAGAGCGATACCGTAACCAAACGTCGTTGAGATATGTCACGTGATATCGTTGAGACATGACTTACGTTGGAACGTAGTTCTCCCGGAGTGGTTTAGGCAGCCGGATAAAAAGAATATGCAGTGAGAAAATAAATAACCAACATCATCGTAATAATTTGAAAAGTCAATTGAAAAAAACAACAGGTTATAGCGGCAGATCTATTGAAGATCAACTATTAAAGGTAGATAAGATAGTAAGACATGCACTGTTAAAGATAAAGAAGGCGAAACAACGAAAAATAGAGAGTTCCAATTGCTAAGACATATGTAAACAACTTCCAAACATAAGCAACATCATTAGAAAACGTCTTCCAACATTGCACAAATCAGATTGTATGAAAGAAATATTTGCAGAACCACAAATAGTTGCGTTCAGACGTCATAGTTATGCTCGTGCATGGAAAGCTCAATAAAGTTATGAACTATGGAAGGGACGCCAACAAATGGGGTTGTAGACCAGGCTGCATAATTTGTGACATGTTAGTAAAAGATAAGGATAAGTACAAAGATATATATACGTTACATCAGATACAGAGAGAGAGAGAGAGAGGGAGAGAGAGGGAGAGAGAGAGAGCTTGTGAACGATACCGGTGCACGGATAGTATGATCTACATTAATATTTTCATTACAAGTAGTTAAATTGCATTTTTCCAATTAATTTTTATTTTCGTATTACGATAATCATATTCGATGAGAAATCCAAAACTTACTTATAAAGATACAGTTTTTCAAAAACTAATTCATATGTATCATTAATTAATTACCTCCCTTTGTTAATTTTTTTAATCTCTAAATAACCGTTTTCTTATGGAAACCTATAACTTTCTGTAAATAGTGCGATATTTTAGATAGAAAATATGCACCCCAATTTTTGCGGGTGTACGTCGTCTGGATTATTTACGTTAACGTAATTCCCGCATTTCCGTGATTCCATATAACTTTACTTATCTTATATAATTGTTAGCAAGAATAAATGCAAAATATGTAATCTAAGACTTGTGCAAGTGACTTGATAAAGGCTCTGGGACGAAACGCTGTCGCAAAGATTGATAATAAAAGCTTTTATACTATTATCAAATCCCGGCCCCATTGACGTCACGTTGACTTACTATTTTACGCATACACAGGCGGTAAAAACGTTCGCTTAGTTCGTTATATAAAGGACATATTAGAATTCAGAATCATGTTTAAATACATTTACCATCTAATAGTACACTGTGAAGAAGATTCACTCGGATTATGTAATCGTGAAATTAGTTTGCTTTTTAATATATATAATCTAAATATCTATAGATAAATATATTTAAATCAATAGCGCCAGGTGTACCTGTATCATTGCATAATGACAGCCATGCAGATTCTGCATTCGTATTTACATTTCAAAGGGAAGGACAGAGAAAGCACAGCAATTCTGCAGATCTATCAAATTATAATGAAACATAAGTATGAAAAAATATTAATCACTGCAATTATACTGAAACGCCTACCTCAAGTGCAGAAAAAATTAATTCAAAATCATCCGAAGAATTCACACATGTCACAATTTCAAATGGATTGAATGTTCCAAAGAGTGAATTTTTATATCTAATGCGCCAGTGAATTTCCCAACAAATAAACACACAGACAGACAATAATCCAAACATGTGTTTTGCTCATGTTTCTCGTGCACGACACGGGCGTAGTGTGTCAACAAGTGGAGAACGGATTCCCCTAGATATATAAATAGACATCAGCCCGAAGGATTTGAGCATTTCGCTTAAAATTGAAAATTAATCAAAAGTAAGAGAAAACTCCGGTGGTATTGTTTTTTTATTAAAGTAATGAGCTAGTTTCGGAAGATACTCTATTTTTCACAAGTCAGGATGATATCATTTGGGTAAAAATTTCAGCAAATAAGCTTTGTCTTGATAAAGATATGTATATATGTTTATGTTACATTTTACCGGATGATAGTAGTCCGCAAACTATGGTAGAAAACAATATTTTTCATGGACTTTCCGATTCTGTTATACATGTAGAAAATAGTAGTAATAATAGTTGTTACTATGCATTATTTGGAGATTTAAGGACGTTTTTGTTATCAGATTTGTCTCAAATGATAATATGTCTCACACAGATATGTTTCCAAACGATTATGTTACTGGTGTTGAAATGCCGAGGTGCTCTCAAGACTAGGCTATATAAATAATAACGATATATTACTGTTAATTTTTTGAAAATAAACAGGTTTTTGAATCGTAAATGGTAGAAAGGGTAAAGATTCGCAAATAGGAAAATATACTTTCGTGAATAACCGCAGATGTAGTATTATAGATTATGTGTTATATAAACCAGAAATGTTTAAATACGTAGACAATTTCGTGGTTGATGAACCGAACGTTTTATCAGATCATTGCCATATTAGTTGTATTTTTAGTTTTGACACTCTATGAAGTGAAGAAAGCAATGAATTTGCTTCGAATGATCAAGGAGAGAATATTGATTACAAATTTGTTTGGAATGGTGAATTTAGAGCAGGTTTCCTTGCTCTGTTAAACAGTGATTTTTTCCTGTGATCTTAACACTTTTTCAATTAAGGTCAATCCATGGTCATCTCATTCCGATGTAGATATATGCATACAAAACTTCGGAAATATTGTCGATAATGTAGCATCACCTTTGTTTAAAAAGATTATTGATACAAATAATAATATTAGCGATAGAAATAGTAAGGGAGACAATTCATGGTATAATGAAGATTGCTTTAAGAAGAAAAATATACTCCTACGATTAATGAACAAATAAAGAGATTGTCCGAATGATATAAATAGAGAACATTTGGTGAAAGCTAGGTGTGATTACAAACGTACTATTAGAAAATGTCGGTATGATTATGCCAAGGAAAAAACTTCAACTCTTATGAATGCTAAGTTTAAAAATGCACTAATGTATTGGAGTATGTTAAAACAGTCTGCAGATATTAAGACGGGGAATATACCGTAAATAATCCTGCTGACAGATTTTTTATACCAGATGAAGATGTTATATATTGTAATGAACAGTATGAAAACAATGAGTTTAAAGTTATGTTTGAAGAGCAAATGAGCAAATGTCTGTTAGTGAAATAAAGTTAGCCATAAAACAGTTAAAACATCAAAGCGCTGATGGTGGCTGCTAATCAATGTTTAAAATATTACAAAAAAACCGACAACTGAGGAATTGTTAATATAAACCATAAGAACTTTTTTTTTTTGCATTTTTTTTTTTAATATTCGGCTTTGGTTTCAAAATTAATCCTTTTTCACTGCCAGTCATTGTTTACATACACACTGATTCAGTCTTTAACGAATAGTTTTGATCCTTTTTGATTATTTGTGACGAAAACTACAACATAAATTACATCGAAGATGTTTTACTATGAATAAATAGTATAAGCTTTTTCTTCAAATCATTCAGCTGTTAAGATTTCTTCTTAAAGCTTTTGGGCAGTGTCTGTCATGAATTATTATATACACACTGATTTAGTCTGTATCAGATAGCTGTGGTTTTCATGAGACTTTTGTGAAAGAAAACAACACAAACAAGCACCACAAATGCATCTCAGAATGTCAGCTCTGCAGCCAGTGTATTTTAGAGGTGCATTAATTATCACTCCATCTGTTATACTCAAAAATTCGCTAGACATGACAGCAGGCTTCGCAAAAATGCTGGACATTAAGTCAGACAAACTTACAACTTTAGTCAGACAGAGAAAAAAGTCGAAAAATATGTAACTGGCGAAACGAAACCGTTTTAATTTTTATACATATATTTGTATCAATCCAGATATATTGAGACACACCATGAGTAAACCAACATAGTGCGTTTGCGACTAGCATGGATCCAGACCAGCCTGTGCATCCGCGCAGTCTGGTCAGAATCCATGCTGTTAGCTTTCAAAGCCTATTACAACTAGAGAAACCGTCAGCGAACAGCAAGGATTCTCACCAGAGTGTGTGGATCCGCAGTTTGATCTGGGTTCATGCTGGTCACAAATGCACTATGTTGTTTTTCTCATGGTGCGACTCGAATGAATATAGCTGAAGTGAGCAGAATCTGTCTTGAAACAATTCAGTTTTTAAGTTGGTCAAATCTGTTATCCGGCGACTTGCAGTCTGACAGATTGCCGTTTCAAAAAGGCGAGTATTAGTATCATCGCTGCGCCCACTTTCACGGGCTTACAAGTTGATGAAATCGTGATACAGTAGCACAACTTAGTCAAAGCGAGTTTGCAACATTTGTCACCTTAGACGACCTGTGGGTTTCCACGTTGATAATTCGTGTTTTGTCAGACGAAATTGTACCGGAATACTCTATGCATACATATAGTATCTTATATTGTACATTTGCTGAAGGAAGATTATCCGTGAGGGAATATTATTTAGAAAACATACATGTCTTTGACTCTCACGGCAGGTCACACTGCTAACAATATCGAATGAATTTTAACTGAACGTAACAACGTTCTTTTATTTTTGTTCACTCTCGTATTGCTAAGCATGTTTTAGTATATTTTGTTCTTGATATAACGATAAACTGTACATGTTCAAGTTATATCAATAATTCCTGTCCTGTTCATAAAGCATCTCACTAAATTTGCGCTAATTAGTGTTAATTGGCAGTACCAACGCCTGAGGAAATCCATATCACTGCTGATTATCGATTTTCTATAAATAGCCTAATTAACATGTGTTCATATTTTTGCGTGCTTGAAACGAAAACGAGACAATGCAGTCGAAAATTCAGGAACATTCTTAGATCACTAGGGTTGCATTAATATAATATCTTACAATTTGATAGCTATGACGAACATTTAAGTTTGTTCTGACATATTTGAAAAGTCTTACAACTTGTTGGAAAAGCATCAGAGGTACAAACTGGTATTGTCTATGGACCGGAAATGTTTGGAAACTTTTCCGTTGAAATTCCGTTTCTATTTTTAGCCGCGGATTATTGCTAGCAGAAGTAATTGTTCTTTATCAAATAAAGCCTTAAATTTCGGGAGTTATACATGTGACACTGCGGTTAGGAAACATTTTTGAATTGTCAGTCTGGATTCCCAGGCTAGGTTTCTATATATATAAGCTACTTTTCTACGTTATAAGCTACGTGACCTCTGTGGCAGTACTATGCAATAGCTAATCAATATCATCGCTCCAGTTCAGGTGACATGAGGTCATCGTTTATTCACGTGACCATAAATTTGCATATTTGTATTCATACACGTGGTTGTTTTAATTAAAACGTTGACTTCAGTTTGTATTGATTTTAGTAGCCGAATTTACATTAAAAATGGTATTAAGGCATATATTGTAGCTTTGCATATTCTGCACGTTGTGTAGATAATTGTTTACCTGGAAAGCTTGGAACTATTTCTGGTTGTGTTGTTAGGATGGTCTTAAGAACTGACAAGATTTCTCAAACTGAGTATTCTTTTTGACACGGTGGCAGCAGCCACCAATAATAAATCAGCTGGGGCAGATTGTATGGTAAATGAATTCTTTGATGTTGGAACAGACACATTAGCGCTTGTGCTATATACACTATTCAACAAAATTTTTGACATTGGATATTTTCAACAACAAAAAAATGGTCAGAAGGATACATTGTTCCGTTACATAAAAAGGGAATGTTAAATAATATAGATAATTATCAAGAGATTACTTTATTAAGTTGTAAAGATAAACTTTTCACACGTATATTGAATACTAGCCGAAAAGTACAATGTAAATGTGGAAGCACAGGCCGGTTTTAAGTCAAATATGAGTACAACAGATAAGGGTTTAGTATTGAATTGACTGATAAGCCATATGTTAAATCAAGGGAAGAAACTCTACACTTTATTTTTTTATTTTTCAAAAGCTTTTGACTATATAGTTAGGGAAAATCTATGGTACAAATTTATTAAGTTAGGCCTACGTAGAAAACGTTTAGCTATTATCCAATTTATGTATATTAAGTGCAGAGTAAAATACTTAAAACAAACATAGTGAGTAGTTCTCTTGTATGTTCGGAGTCAGACAAGGGGGTGCTTGTCTCCCTTTTTATTCTCAATATGTATTAATGATCTTAAAGATGTTTTTATTCATAGTGGTACTCAAGGTATAAATGTTCATATGTTTAAGGTATATTTATTATTATATGCTGATGATATAGTTGTTTTGCTAACTCAGCAGAAGAATAACAATGCATATATTTGGTATCTGATTATTTTAAAACGTGGAAGATCAAACGCTAAAGTAACGATTTTAAGAAGGGTGCTTTACCCAGAAATTTAGCTTTTTATTATGATGGAGAGTTATTAGATATTGTCAATAAATTCACATACTTAGGCCAAGGGTGCAAGGTCACATCATGATAAAGACTCAAGCAAGGTTTCATGAATTCACATTAAACACTTTTTGAGCTAGGCACATAATTAGGTGAAAATGTGCATGTTTTTACTATTTCAGGGGCGATAACTTTAAAAATAGGAGGTGGAGCCAGTCAAAAATAAGAGGTGTGCAAGTTTATATCATGATAAAGACTTGCCCAAGCTTTCAACCATCTATATTAAATAGTTTTTGAGCTTGGTGCGTTAAAAGGTGAAAATGTGCATTTTTTACTATTTCAGGGGCCATAACTCTGATTATAGGGGGCGGAGCCAGACAAAAAATAGGAGGTGCACATGATTATATCATGATAAAGACTCACACAAGGTTAAATCTATTCATATGAAATAGTCTTTTAGCTAGGCGCGTAACAAGGTGAAAATGTGCATATCTGACTATTTCAGGGACCATAACTCTGAAAAAAAGGTGGTAAACCAAGATGAAAAATACGAGGTGCGCAAGTTCATATCATGATAAAGACTCATGCAAGGTTTCATGAATCTATATCAAATACTTTTTGAGCTAGGCGCGTCACAAGGGGAAAATGTGCATTTTTGACTATTTCAGGGGTCATAACTCATAAAAGAAAGGAGCGGAGCCAGACGAAAAATACGAGGTGCACAAGTTCATATCATGATAAAGACTCATGCAAGGTTTCATGAATCTATATCAAATACTTTTTGCGCTAGGCGTGTCACAAGGTGAAAATGTGAATTTTTTACTATTTAAGGGGGGCATAACTCTAAAAATTGGGGGAGGAGCCAGACGAAAAATTAGAGGTGGGCAAGTTCATATCATGATAAAGACTCATGCAAGGTTTCATGAATTTATATCAAATACTTTTTGCGCTAGGCGTGTCACAAGGTGAAAATGTGCATTTTTTACTATTTAAGGGGGGCATAACTCTTAAAATTGGGGGAGGAGCCAGACGAAAAATTAGAGGTGTGCAAGTTCATATCATGATAAAGACTCATGCAACGTTTCAGCAATTTATATCAAATACTTTTTGAGCTAGGCGCGTCACGAACTTCGAACGGACGGACGCACGGACGGACGCACGCACTCACGGACAAGACCAAATCTATATGGCCCCCGCCACTCATGAGGGGCACAAATATTTATGTCCTCATGGGCTTTTAACCTATTGGAATTGAATAAATTAAACTTATCTAAAGAAAAGAATTGGGAAAAGGTGGTTTAAACAGTAAGGATAAAAGTGATAAAAGTTCAGGATATGATACGATCAACTGTTTGCATAATCTTTAAGTCCTTCACCAGACTTGATTCTGCTAAAACAGAGCAGTACCAAGACTAGGATGTTTTTAGAAAATACGTGCAAAATGTGAAAAGAAAGAACAAGCAATTTTGCAATGACGTAGTTAAATTTCTTTACGAAAGTGTATTTCGAAAATTACATTACCACTGCTAAGAACGGTAAATAAAGAACATTTCGTCAAATAAATACTGAAATTTAGATATTATTTAAATAAACGTTTTAAAATATTCAACAACATTATTTGTATGCACAATTTTTTGAAACACATTCTTTCTTTGTTTTTGACCAATGATATTTAAGAAATTTTAATTCACTGTAACGCAGGCGCCCCGTCAAATGGCAACGAGACGGAGCATGGACCTATACATTTCATTTTACCATATTATGGACCATATGTTTATTTATAACTGTTAGAAGTTTCATTCCAATCTACATTGTAGAAAAAAAAATATATTCGCGAAAATGTTATCAAAATTTTGATTTTCCCGTAGACGCCAATTTATGAAAACGTGTATGAGGTCTAAATTTCTAGCAACAACAAGAGCTGTCCATCAGACAGCGCGCTCCACGATTCAATAAGAGACCTCTACTTTAAAAGGAAGATACACTAAGATATAAAAAGACCCTACTACACAGTGGGGTTAAAGGGCAAGTATGGAAGATGTACTGATGATGATGGTAAAGATATATTTTGAGTTTCAAGTCATTATCTTATATAGCACAAACGTTATGTCAAATGAACGAAGTTTGTCAAAAACATTAAGTATGAAAGGGGCATAAATTTGGTCAAAAATGCAAATCAGAGTTACGAGGACTGTTACCATACATGCAGATGATCATGATAAAGATACATTTTAAGTTTCAAGTTTCATTATTTTGTCAAAAACACAATTAGAATTATGGGGATTGTAAGGTTGCCGAAAACTTTAACTTTAAAAATAACCTAAGTATCACACATTGGTGACCTTGACCTTGGGTGTAATGGGCACAGCCCCTGCACATACTTTGTGTTCTGGACAATGTTTATGTGAATTTACAGTAAGATATAAGCAATAGTAACAAAGATATGACAGAAAAACAAAAGTTGCCAAACAACTTTAACCTTAAAAGTGACACGCCGACGCTGACGCCGGGGCGAGTAGAATAGCGCCCCTATCATCCGAATAGTAGAGAATAAAATCAAGCACACGATCCTATCCTTTTATTTGCCGAATTGTCTACGTTTATTCTTATTTTATTGAGAAAGGGTTTAATCAAATACTATATTTTAGAAAAAGAAATGACCGAACGTTCAGAACTACGTTAAGATGTGATTTTATTAATGAATACATAGACATGAAAACTAGAGTCCAGGTAATTATCAAATCTATACTAAAACAATATATTGCAATTATATACAAGACGTAGCAAATTGTGCAAGTATAAACCGGAAGTAATTTAAATAAATTTAATCATGACTGATTTATCAAAAGGTATGTATCTACAATTAAGTAAGAAAAATGTTTATAACAGAAAAGGGTTGATAAATGAGACCCAACGCCTATTGAAATGTTGATACAATATCACGCCAAGTTAAAAACGTAAATTGCATTTACTAAATTGTTAAAGATACAACAAAATGTTAAATGTTCAGTTTTTTTTTTTTTTTTTCGTTTTTTTTCTTTTCTTTTTTTTTCTTTTGTTCGTTTTATGTAAATTGCTTAAAATTGGGAATGAACAAAATGTTTCTTGAATTGATCCAACTTATAATGAAGATAAAGGTCTGCATTTTACTCTGTTAAAAGTAAAAAAGAAAATGTTCCATTTCCCAAATTGTTTGTTTACAGTGTGATCGAAATGTAACTAATGTGTCGCTTTAAGATCTGTAGTCATTAATAGGATCATCAGTGACGTCAAGTCAGTATTTAATTATCCTGTCTTGAAAAAGTAATATTGACGAAACGTGTGAACAAAAGTTCGTAATTACAGAATTTAAATCAAATAGATATACAATGTTCCTCCATTCTTTGACAATAGGATCATCAGTGTTGTAAGTGTGATGTATCAATACATGCATATTCTCTATACCTCACTCTGGAGTTTTTACATTACGTTGCAATAAACAGTTTTGAGTTTTTGGACAGGACACTCCAAAGTGTCCTAACGGAGGTGCACATCAATATTTTTGAAAAAATGGAATCTTTATTCACATTTATTGATAGAATGGAATGATTCACTTAAGACATAATCTGTACACAAACGTTTAAAACAACAAGAGGCATTTTGGCCATTTTTTGCATTGCTAATGTTAGTAATAATTTTAGTTAACTGTTTTGTCATAGGAAATAAACTCATTTTCTAGTCTTTGTCCCACACTTGATAAGTATACTCAGCAAAAGTTCTAACTCCACACCTGCAATAATATATCTCGCTAACCTTTGGATATATTTCAACAAAATTTGGACACTATGTAGATCAAATACTTAATAATAGTAATTCATGAATTGCGAACAATGGTAAGTTCATTGAAGCATAAACAATTGAACAGTATAACCGACAAGATGAAACAAGAGGGCCAAGATGGCCCTAGGTCGCTCACCTGTGAAACGCACCATAACAGTTTAAACATGTTTGACCTAGGGATTTCATGGAAACAAATATTCTGGGCAATTTTCATTAGAATTGGACCGATAATGTGGTCAATTTGGGTTTAAACAAGTATTTTATTTGATATGACCTAGTGACCTAGTTTTTAATGCCAGATAACCCATATTCAAATTTGATTTAGATTTCACCAAGGCAATCATTCTGACCAAATTTCATAAAGATCAACTGAAAAATACAGCGTCTATCGCATACACAAGGTATTTCCTTGATTTGACCTCGTGACCTAGTTTTTTACCCCAGATGGCCCATATCTAAATTAGACCTAGATTTCATCAAGGCAATCATTCTGACCAAATTTCATAAGGATCAATTGAAAAATTCAGCCTCTATCGCATACACAATGTGTATTTTTTATTTGACCTAGTGACCTACTTCTTGATTCCAGATAACCTATATTTAAACTCAACTTAGATTTCATCAAGGCAATCATTCTGACTAAATTTCATGATAATCGATTGAAAAATACAGCCTCTATCGCATACACAATGTTTTTCCTTGATTTGACCTAGTGACCTAGTTTTTGACCCCAGATGACCCATTTTCTAACTCATACTAGATTTTATCGAAGTAATCATTCCGACCAAAATTCATGAAGATCAATTGAAAAATACAGCCTCTATCGCATACATAAGGTTTTTCCTTGATTTGACCTAGTGACCTAGTTTTTGATCTCAGCTGACCCATATTTGAACATGACCTTGATTTTATAAAGGCAATCATTCTGACCAAATTTGATAAGGATCAACTGAAAAATACAGCCTCTATCGCATACCCAAGGTTTTTATTTTATTTGACCTAGTGACCTAGTTTTTGACCACAGATGACTCATATTCTAAGTTGACCTAGATTTTGTGAAGGCAATCATTCTGACTAAATTTTATGAGAATCCAGTGTAAAATGCAGCCCCTATTGCATACACAAGGTTTTTCTTTAATTTGACCGGGTGACCTAGTTTTTTACTCCATACGACCAATATTCTAACTCCACCTAGATTTCATATAGACAAACATTCTGATTAAATTTCATGAAGATCCGGTGTAAAATGCAGCCCCTATTGCATACACAAGGTTTTTATTTGATTTGACCTAGTGACCTAGTTTTTTATTCCCGATAACCCATATTCAAACTTGACCTAGATTTTATCAAGGCAATCATTCTGACCGAAATTCATGAAGATCAATTGAAAAATACAGCCTCTATTGCATACACAAGGTTTTTCCTTGATTTGACTTAGTGACCTAGTTTTTTACCCCAGATAATCCATTTTCAAAACTGAGCTAGATTTCATCAAGGTTATCATTCTGACAAAATTTCATGAAGATCAGTTGAAAATTACAGCCTCTATCGCATAAACAAGGTTTTTCTTTGATATGACCTAGTGACCTACGTTTTAATCCCAGATAACCTATTTTCAAATTCTGCCTAGATTTTATCAAGGTAATCATTCTGACCAAAATTCATGAAGATAAAATGAAAAATACAGCCTCTATCGCATACACAATGTTTTTCCTTGATTTGACCTAGTGACCTAGTTTTTGACCCCGGGTGACCCATTTTCGGACTTTGCCTAGATTTTATCAAGGTAATCATTCTGACAAGATTTCATGAAGATCAATTGAAAAATACAGCCTCTATCGCATACACAAGGTTTTTCTTTGATTTGACCTAGTGACCTAGTTTTTGACCTCGGATGACCCATTTTCAAACTCGGCCTAGATTTCATCAAGGTAATGATTCTGACCAAAATTCATGAAGATCAATTGAAAAATACAGCCTCTATCGCATACACAAGGTTTTTCCTTGATTTGACCTAGTGACCTAGGTTTTGACCCCAGATGACCCATTTTCAAACTCGGCTTAAGTTTCATCGAGGTAATCATTCTGACCAAAATTCATGAAGATCAGTTGAAAATACAGCCTCTATCGCATACACAAGCTAAATGTTGACGGACGACAGACGACAGACGACGGACGCCGGACATCGAGCGATCAGAAAAACTCACCTGAGCATTGCTAAAAAAAACAACACATAATCCGAGTTCTTAATATCTCGTGTGTCCCCCGACAGCATTAATAACGGCTGCACACCTGGAACGCATGGATCCAATAAGCTGTCGGATACGCCCCTGTAGCTCATGGAGACAGTGTCTCGGCAGCTCATTACGGGTAGTAGCAGTTGTATGACAGGTATCGCTTTCTTGCATCTCATTTACATGTCCCTGTTTTGCTAAATATGGGGAATGGCGACTGGCGTCAGAATTCGTTTTGATACCAGGCTGCGTTTAAATTACTATTCCTCACAACAGCTCTGGTCGTAGTGTTCAGTGAAACGCCCGCACAAATCATTATCTACCCTCTCCGGAAATGGTTGTTCTCATTGATGTTAGCGTCACAGAAACGTTTTCCACGCAGCTGTGAGATGCTAAGAACTTTTCATTTTGGGGGATGTACTATTCAAATTGTTCACGCTTCAATGAACTTGCAATTTTACGCAAGTTAGTGTGGAGTTAGAACTTTTGCTGAGTATAGATATTGTACTTTAAAGCATTTAATATAACACACACACGCACACGCACACACGCACACGCACACGCACACGCACACACACACACACACACACACTATCTTTCCTCCGCCGCCAGTTCATTTAAAGTCGAACTTAGCATAGCACCTACCCATGAATTACTGTCAAGATTGTATCCATATTTATTAATGCTACTGGTCGTTTTTCTGTTTAGAATCGACTTACTTTAACTGCATCATTTTTCTAACTTATTTTTAATTTTCTTAAATAACATAGTCAGTGCCCAACTGACAAATGATAGCTTAGGGGAGCTTAGGACGATTTGGATCTCATGTTACTGAAGTTATGTCTCCAACCACTAGTGTGAGAGAAATTTTGTTTTGCTCCAGTCCGTCCGTCTGTCTGCCTTTACAGAAAACAATAGACAAAACGAAGGAAAAATGCATACCATCAGTTTTTATCAAACTGAGCATTTTCAAAACTTGGCTGAATATTCTGAATATATAAACAAATGATACTCCAACCATTGTTGCTAATATAGGTCGGCACTGGTTCCTAGAAGACAAAATCAAAGATTAGGTGAATCAAACTATGGGGCCTCCATACCCTAGTGGTTGTGCTCGCCTACTTCAAATCACTTGGCCCTCATTGATGTAGGTTCGCGCCTCACTTGGGGCGTTGAATTCTTCATGTGAGGAAGCCATCCAGCTGGCTTATGTACGATCGGTGGTTCTATCCAGGTGCCCGCTCGCGATGAAATAATGCACATTGGGGCACTGGGGTCTTCCACCACTATCAAAGCTGGAAAGTCGCCATATGACATATAATTGTATCAGTGTGACGTTTAACGCAACAAAATCAATAAGAATCAAACTGTTTGCCCAGATATGATACCATGTAAGCATAGGCTAGAAACCAATGAACTTCCACAGGATTGATCGATTACAAGTTACCAAGACTGTATGTATTTATGCGTATCATTAGCATGTTGCGCCCACTGGATAGAAATTAATTACATTTCACAAGATTGATATAGACTATAGAAGCGAATGTGTACATATCGTCATGCAATTAATGCTATTATATGTTCTCATCCAGTGATTATTCATCCAACGATTATTCATGTAACATATTTATTGAAAGTATGCTCATGTATTTTGTTGTCTGTCCAAGACAAGTGATTGACGAAATGTTTATTTTGTTAGAATGTTACTTATATTTAAACATAAGATGTGAAATAAAAGTTGTATTGCCAATACTTCTCTTTAATTATTTTACAAGGTTACAACATGCATTACAGCCAAAACCAAACTTTTGACCAACTTATAATTAAAAATCTTCAAAATGTGAAAGTTAGATAGCTGTTCTTAACTTGAATTATTTAGGAATATCTCCTGGTTGGTTCTGAAAAATTTCTACCACAACATTGATAGCGTTTAAACAATATCGAATGTTGCTACATATGTCCGTTTACTCTTGTTACGAAGGATAGATTTTAGTAACCATCTATATTTTTGAATATAAAGATGTTAAACATTAACGCAGTTACTTAATGAAAAGAAACTCTTTAATGCAACTTGTTTGAAAAATACATCCGATACACAATCCAAACAATATGACATTTTCTACTGTCAACATCGAGAGAGAAAAAAGGTATATGACTTACAATTTTAAGCTGTTTTCTTAAATCAAAAATTTGACTTTCTATATTTGATATATTTATGAAATCTAACATCGTATAATACAAAAAGGACAGCCCTCTGTCCATTTAAAATGTCCTTAACACCAAACAAAAAGCTGCGGATGTGCTTTATATAGCACAGTGCTGGAATGGCGATTCTAAAAACATACATCTTCGTTACGGAAGTGATAAAATTCACAACGAAATGAAAACATAAACCTAAAGAGTACTTTTTTCTTCTGGCTTGGAAACATGGTTTTGAAACTTTATTAAATGTTTCACACCGTTGATTAAAAAATTCATTTACTTTAAATACTGTTCCGTCTACACATAACTTTCTTTGCAGATTAGCCTCTGCTTCCTTCGAGTGACACATGTGAAGAACATTTTTGTGTTTTTCGCATTTCAGTTGGCAGTTAGATCAGCTAAGATGTTATGTTACGGAAGGGTAAAGTTACGGAAGAGATAAAATTATTTGGATATTTGATAACCCTTCGATATCTTGATGGCATGTACTAAAATCAAGCCTTCATACTGATGCATTCAAGGTATATGATAAAGACATAGAGGGAAACACCATTATCATTATACGCCCCAAGGGACGTATTATGCTATAACACCGGTGTCCGTATGTCCATCCGTTAGCAATTTCGTGTCCGCTCTGTAACTCTTGAATCCCTTTAAGGGTTTCAAAGAAACTTGATACAAATATTCACCACACCGAGATGACGTACAGAGCTCTTGTTTCGGATGACTAGCTTCAAGGTCAAGGTCACACTTAGGGGTCAAAGGTCATATGTATGTGTTTCGTGTCCGCTCTGTAACTCTTGAACTGCTTGAAGGATTTCAAAGAAACTTGGCACAAATGTTCACCACACTGAGACGATGTGCAGAGCTCTTGTTTCGGATGACTAGCTTCAAGGTCAAGGTCACACTTAGGACTGAAAGGTTATACATGACTTTGCTGTGTCCGCTCTGTAACTCTTGAACTGCTTGAAGGATTTCAAAAAAACTTGGCACAACTGTTCACCACACTGAGGCGACGTACAGAGCGCATGTTTTGGATGACTCGCTTCAAGGTCAAGGTCACACTTAGGGGTCAAAGGTCATATATGACTTTGCTTTGTGTATATTGCTCTTCATTGCAGTGCTTTTTTTTATTTGGCAGATCCCTTTTTGTTCTCTTACAATAATTTTTTTTGTATTACTTCCCTTTTTTGTTACTGTTTATTTTGAAACTTTTTTTGATTATTGGCCGTAGGGAAAAACCGAGAACACTTTTATGTGGTACAACATGGATGGTACATCCAATTTTTAGATGTATTTTGACATAACTTTACCTGGTGACAATTATTTTGTGGACTTAGACTTTTTTTTGGAATTTCTTCTTTTTGTTGTTCCTGTCCTTTGGGCTTCAACAGTCAAGTTATTTGAATTTTGCTCCCATCCTCTGATGTAACCCTTCGGGCGTATATTGCCCCGCTTGGCGGCGCTCTTGTCACGAATATTTGAAGAAGTCACCGTTAGGAGGAGAGATTTTAAATTGCGACAAAATACAGATGAACTAGAAACGATTATATCAGAAATATTTACTCATCAGAAAGTAACTAGGGAGTAATAAAGTTTTAATAAAGTAAAATAATTTGACGACAGTTTGTGTCACTTTTGTCACATCTGTACCTGTTTCAAAATACTTTGTAAATATATTAGTTGATGTTTGGTAGGTGAGTACTGTTTTTGGCGACAGTAATATGTATGAACGGGATGAATGCATTTTGCGCTTATACTATTGAAAATGAACCCTCTTTCAATTTAATACTGCATGTACGTTTGGTGCACAGATATACTCCTGTGCTTTTAACATACTTGTAGTTATTATTTGGTTCAGTATACTTGGCGACATAGAAGAAATGAGCAGAATGCTTATATTTCACATCCTACTGCACATAGAAAGTAGAAAAGAAGATCGACTGAAGGTATAAAAATGCAAATCATATACCCTGGCTAACGCAAGAACCTCTTTTCAATGTAATTTATTCATCATGCGTTTGCAATACATGAACAAGAATGCAGGCGACAAGGAATTAAAGTGGGTCATTTTTTTTGTTTTTGACTGATGAACGAACTTTTTTTTCGTTCATAACAGCTCTCCATTTTACGAAATGAACAGAAAATTTAGTGCCCATTTCATGTAATGAGCAACCATTTTGCCCAGTTCTCAAACTGAGCAATTTGGTTACTCATTTCATGAATTGGGCAAACTGGTTGCCCAGGTCATGACAGGGATAGGCACACGTATTGGGCGAAACAGATACACTACGTTGCCCTTCCGAGACGCAGCCTCCGTGTTCGTTTGAGTGGTTCAAGTCGCTGACTTTCAAACACTGTAACCTCTCAATGATTGAGGTGCGTGGGTTCGAGCCATCTAACGACCATATGTGAGAAAGTTGGAATTTTATTATGGATAACTGGGGACTAGAACTGGCATTTCCCAGGTATTACGGTTAGTTACACTGTCCTCCTGGCATAATTATCTTGGAGCCAAGGCGTGAAAAGACTCCAAAATAATTTTTACAAATACAATTTATTCTGATTTGGTAGGTATAACAAGGTCAACAGTTTATGAAAAGTAACCTTAAGATAGACCCTAAAATTTTCAACGATAGTAACACATTAAAAGAAGTCTAGAAATTGATTTCTAAGTCCTTGGAATAACTAAAAATGATTTTACCTTTAAGTAACCAATATTACTTTTAGATGTCTATTTTTATTGTTACATGTGTATTTTACTTACTCACTCCAAAGATTTGAACTATTGAACTCCATACATTGTAAATACATATATAAATTTGAATGCAGCCTTCACATAAGACTATTAAATAAAGTGATAACAGGCAGGGCATCAATTAGTACTGATAAGAATTAAACTAGACAAAATGTACCCAGATATGATACCATGCAAACAAAAGCCAAAACGACCCTTTGAATAGAACAAATCTAGTTTTTTTTAATTTAAGAAACATATCTTATTTTGTGTTGCCTCTTAATAGATATTGTTTTCATCAAATGAACCCATTGTGTCGAATAAATTAGAGTAGTTGTTTTATCAAAAACAGAGCACTTCTGCATGACCTGTGGAATTAAACCTATTAATTAGAATCAGATAGAACTGTATTTTGAACTGAAGGATAAACGTAAAGGATGCTTCTTTTTACTCACTCGTGTTCAATACAATGTTTGTCGGAAATTTTACAGGTAACAATAACGTGTATTTGGCTCACAAACTACATGTTTTATCATTGAAGTTAAAATTTGAGCATTATGATAATTACATCGAAATTTACCCTTTACACAACATTTCTAACAAAGCTATTCCTCGATAGCTATTTCAGTTATTAACATCCCCCTATATAAGTAATGGAATTATAACTAATTGGTTCCACTGCTCCGGGAATTCACCTTTTGAAAATAGCCTGTTAAAATGTTTATCTACGATAGGCAATGTAAACTAAATGTTGAGGAATAATATCTCCTTTAAAATTTACAGCTTTATTTAGTTTCAATGATTTTATACTGTTAACTAATTCAGTGTCCGTAATATTAGAGTTAAAGACAAGTGGCTCTATTTCATTCAGATCAGTATTGTACACAGTGGCATGATCCAGACTTCCGTTTTTGACCAGTATCAACCATAAATGAACTACTGAAATGGTCATACTATTTGTTTAGTTGTATATTTGGCACAGAGCGAGATTTATTGGTGAGCTTTTTAATCTCCTGCCAAAACGACATGGGGTCTCCAGTATTCCGCTCAAGTTTTGTAAGACAAATTACGCATCTGTTTACAAATATTTTTAGATTTTGGTCGGATCGTTAAAGCCTCCTTGATTCAAACTTGGATTTTTTACAACCTCAGTCAAACCATGTTTTCTTTGTACCACCAGTAATGCGTTTCTTGCAGTGACGAAACTGTTCACTGCTATTTAATATCGCGGTCTCAAATTCGTCTACAATTACGTTTATATCACCGCTATCATCGTTCAGCATAAATTCTACTGAAATAAAACAACCATTTTTTTATGTTCTTGGCCAAAATTCTGTTATATTCATCCCTACTACTCTCTGATATACTGTATTTCAATTCACCTATCTTGTTATTGTCCATTCGCGTTTCTAAAGGACATTGTGTTATCGGGGCTTTAATAGAGAAAACTACTCTCAACTCGAGATAATACTTTGAAGGGCTTTATCATATGTTAACATAGAACTGGTTGCAATAAAATTAACAATAGTACTACATCCGTTGTTTGGCAAAACATCAATAGTTCGCGGCCAAATTTGTTTATTTTACTTTCGAACGTATGCCGCGAAGTACATACGCTACTACGTTTTATCTCTTCAAACTCATTCAGTTCTGGAATACGCTCGTCTATTTGAAACACAATCATTTTCACCAGCAGTTCAAGCAAATTAAATCACCATTTAATATCAAATTTAAGTTTGATTAATGGTTACTTATGATAGTATCTTTTTAGACAGTGTGTTATGCTCATAAAGTTGAGATTTTTATAATAGAATACACATTATATATATATATATATATATATATATATATATATATATATATATAAACGGGTACTTACGTCTGTTGTACATAGCAAAAGGGCTGACCCACATGTTTTCACAACTTTAGCAACGGGTCTTCCCAAATGCAATTATTTACATTTTTAATTTACAACAATAGGACAATTAATTAAGCACATATGTGGCAAATAATCAGTTTACAATATTTCAGCTACAAAAATATGTTAAAATACGTATAAAGTATATGTACATATATTCTTATATAAACAAACACATTTGTGACTAATCGTAATATGCAGATAGATGTAGGGAAAATATTTCAACATGTACAATCTTTGAAAAACAAGAAAATAAAAAACTGAGGTCATATCAATAGTGAACATATATTTAAATATGTATACGTAAATTTAATAATATTGCCTGTTAAACATGGTGACAGTCCATCCGCTTAGCTTAACAGGGAGAGCGCAGATCTATGGATCCCGGAGTCATGGGTTCGAGTCCTGGTTGAGGCGTATGTACTCCGTAACGATTTGATAAAAGACATTGTGTCTGAAAGCATTCATCCTCCACTTTGATTCATGTAGGGAAATTGGCAATTATTTGTGGAAAACAGGTTTTTACAGGGTTTTTTTTTTTTCTTTTTTTTTTTTTTTTTTTTTTTTTTTTTTTACAGGTACAGAATCCAGGAACAATTGTTAGGTTAACGGAAAAAGGTCACGGTTGCGAAAAACGCGGTAGCGGTGTTTTACTTTCTCTCAGCTAAACAAGGATTTATCTTTTTTTCTAGTGAGTTAAATTAGTAGAAACTTGTATCAAAAGAGAGGTTTTGAATCAAGGAATATAACTATGGATTGATTTTTTGGATTGTTTGAAGAGAAATGTATCTAATTGGAATATAAAAATTTGGATAAATCGAATGAAAATGTAAGCACGAAATTCACGGGATTTTGTGAAGGGATACCATTGACAATTGACAGATATTGACAGGTATTTTTATACTGTGTTTTCACGTCAAAATAACACATAAACATACAAATAAGCTTAAAATTCATAATGCCACAAACCAAGAATAGAATATCTTCTGCGTCACAGAAACAAAGAAAAAGTGCAGAGGATACGGTCGGTGAGACGGACTCTCCTTAGGTTCTCTCCCCTGCACATAAATCAAAACAGAAAGGTCCAACAGAAGTAAAAGATGGTCAGACAACAATTGATAAACATTTAAAACCTACTGAAAACTTCAAAAACGAGAATATAGAGGAAACGCTGAAAAATATGTCAGAAAAACTGAATAAACTTGCTTCACAAGCTTTTATTGAATCAAAGCTTAAAGAAATGGTAACAGAAGAATTCCTTAGTACAAAACTAAAAGAGTTAGAAAAAGAAGTAAAATGTCAAGTCAAGAAAGAACTTGAAAATGTGAACAAACAGGTAAATGAATTGAAAGATAGGGTCACGAAGACGGAAAGGTCTGTGTCTGATCTCCGTAATACAGTTTCGGATATGGAAATTGCCATGGAAAATATGCAGACAAAAACTGCTTATATAGTAGAGGAGAACAAAAGAATGAAAGAACAACTTCAGGAGCGCGAAATAAAGCTAACTGTTCAGTCAGAACAAATAAATAACCTGGAGCAGTATACCAGAAGAAACACTGTCCGATTGTACGGGTTAGAAGACCAAAATAAAGATGAAACATCCATGGAAACCGCAAAAAGAGTTGCAAAGTTGGTCAATGAAAAACTCAACGTCAAAATATCAACTGCTGATATTGACATAGCTCACAGAATGGGGAGGTTTTCAAGTGACGCCAACAGACCAATTATTTGTAAGTTTGTGTCTCGTTTCACAAAACACGATGTCATTAAGGCGCGAAGACATTTGAAAAACTCAGCTATAGTTATTAGAGAGGATCTGACCCACCAGAACGCAAAACTACTTGAACATACAAGTTCTCAGGACAAAGTGAAAACGGCATGGTCAGACGAGGGTAAAATAATAGCCCTTCTCAAAAACAACAAAAAGATTGTCGTTGATGGGAAGACTGACTTCAGTAAAATAGTAGTTTCTGAATAATGTACATGTAGAAGTGGGTGCAAAGGTTCACAGGTTAAGACCGATCTTTCCATGTTTTAAACTATTACCATTTTCCTGTTTGAAACTTTCGATGCGTGTGAGCATGTTCATACATTTGAAACTATTATAATTTACAATTTGCACATTTAAAAACAGTTTTGCATAACAAAACATTTAAAGTTTTAGTACTCATCATAGAGACCATCTTTATGTATTTTCTTCTTTTTTTTACAGCCATACTAACTAAATTGCTGTACTCGTATCTACATTTACTTTTTACTTTTTTCTAGGATTCAGCCAGTTTCTGAAATGATTTTACTATCAATACATTATTATTATTTTTTATTATTTTCCACGTTTAAAAATAAAGCTTAGTAATATTTGTTATAACGAGTATAGAGTATTATGTGTGACACGTAATAATTTTTATTGCCTAGTCATAATAGATCTGTCAATTTACAGTCTTGATTTACTATTTTCTGTTTTGATTTTTGAGCATGTGCGTTTGTTTATATTTACTGTGTATTACGCACCAGGCATTGGGGAAATCCGAAAATTAGAGTGTTTTGATTGGCCGCCAAGTTATGCTTCACCGAAAATAGCTACCGCGCTTTTGTGACGAGCGGTGGCTCCACCTGCCAAAACAGGTTTTGCAGGTACCCGTCTCTAGTTTATTTAATAGGAATAACATAAAAATAATGGATGTTTTTGTTTGAGTAAAATAATAGCATTGTCAACATGTGATGTTTCCGGCTTAATTATTTAATATTTTGCACGGTTTAAAAAGAACTTAAAATATGCGTAACTAGTTTTAGAATATACAACACAAATATTGGCAGATGGATTGCACCCGCTGTGATCAAATGCAATATTTTGGCCTCATAATTAGTTATGAACAGAACTGGATGCCTGGTGTTGTATTTTAATTTTTTTGATATTATATATTGCGTATGTGTAAAAAGTTATTACACGTTCACTATATTATTACATGTACACATATCATGGGTTTTATTTCACGTTAATAGGTTCTATAAGATATGAAGTATAGCATGCTAAGGTTGACCTGAGTCATTTGCATATTCTGTGACCTCTTTCGCTAATCGTTGATTTCACCTGTATTAAATTCCTTTCTTGCGGCAATAATAAGCGTGACTCAGTGGTTGAATAAAATAGTTTAGTGAACTGTACACTGGTCAACCTTGCAGTGCGATACTCATTTTTTGGAAATGAAATATTTGTAAAACATAGAGCCTGATACATGTCTTGACTGTAAATGATTAACTAATTTATATTAGTAGTCCCATTTTTGTTTCGGCCTAGCTCTATTTGATAAATTTGAAAAACGTAATACATTATAACACCTGGATTTTCACCAGTTTCTCTTCAACAATTTGAAACTTTAATTATGTTTAAACTACATAAAAACACCGATGACATTTTATGCGGATGGTCTGGTCAGGGAGGGGGATTTTTGATACATACAAGAACCGTAAATCCTTTGTATAATTCCCACCAAGATTGCAATTGTAGTTTAAAATATAAAGGGTTAAATGAGTAATACTGTCTCTATAATAACAATGAAGATCAGGGTATGGGCGACAAAAATAAACGGAAAGATGTACTTAATCTCTTAAAAAGTAAAAGGTACTCCATTTGTATGTTGCAAGATACTCATTTTACAGAGGTGGAAGAAAAATATATAAGAAGTTAATGGGGCTACGAATGTTTTTTTAGTAGCTACAGTAGTCAATCTCGGGGTGTTGCAACTCTTGTAAACAATAACTTCGACTTTAAATTAATTAAAAGTGAACGTGATAAGGGAGGTAATTTATTAATCTTAAATTGTAAAATTTGTGATAAAGATATTACGTTGGTAAACATATATGGTCCAAACAGAGACAATCCAACTTTTTACCAGGAGGTGTATGATAAAATGTCCAGTTATAATAATTCTCTTTTCATTTTGGCGGGAGACTTTAATTTAATTCTTAACCCGGAAGTAGATTCGTATAATTATGTTAATGTAAATAACCCTAATGCCAGAGATAAAGTAACAAGTATAATGTCAGATTTTAATCGTATAGATTGCTGGAGAGAGAATCACTTAGAAAATAAAGAATATACATGGTTTAGGAGAAATCCAGTTAAAAAAGCAAGACTGGACTTTTTTCTTATAACGGATACACTGTTTACGGATATAGAAAGTACTAAAATATTACCCGGATATCGGACAGACCATTCTTTAGTTTTTATTTCATTAAAATTTGGTAAATTTAAAAAAGGATTATCATACTGGAAATTTAATAACTCGCTATTAAAGGACACCACTTATGTAAGTGAAATAAAAAAAGGTTATAAAAACCATAAAATCTCAATATGCAATAAATTCGCTTGAAACATATAATGACATAAATGATGTGCCTTTGCAAGAATTAACATTTAGCATAAGTGATCAGCTGTTCTTTGAATCTTTGCTTTCAGCAGTTAGAGGAAAAACCATTTCATATGCATCCCATAAAAAGAAATTAGAAATTGATAAAGAAAATTTCATTGAGAAAGAAATTGAGAAAATAGAAAAACAAACAGTTATTAATTATGATTTATTAGATAGTAAAAAGAGGGAACTTTTAGATTTGAGGAATAAAAAATGGAAGGAGTTATGGTAAGATCAAGAGCTAGATGGATTCAAGAAGGCGAAAAACCGACAAAATATTTTTGCAATTTAGAAAACAGAAATTATGTATCTAAGTTCATGAACACATTAAAAACGGAAAATGGGAAAATTTTAAACACACAGGAAGAAATACTGACATAAAGTAAACGTCATTATGAAAAACTTTATAAAGCCACTGACACGGAAGATGAATCTTTACATGATTTATTTAATAATATACAAGTTCCAAAACTTTCCGAAAACGAAAAAATATCCATCGAGGGAGAACTAACATACCTAGAAATGCTAAATAGCTTAAAGAGAATGTCCAATAACACTAGTCCAGGGAACGATGGTTTCACTGTAGAGTTTTTTTAAGAATTTCTGGAATGACATAGTCATATTATTGTTAAGGTCTATTAATTATTCATACTCTGTTGGAGAACTTTCTATCACACAGAAGCAAGGAGTAATAACATGTATACCAAAAGGCAACAAAGATAAATCTCTTTTAAAGAACTGGCGACCTATTTCTTTGTTAAATGTGTCCTACAAAATCGCATCCGCTTCCATAGCCTTTAGAATAAAGAACACATTGCATAATATCATTAATGAAGACCAAACAGGATTTTTGTCAGGCAGGCTGATGGCAACTAACATTAGGCTATTGTATGACATTTTGTTTTTTACAGAAAAATATAACATCCCTGGTCTTCTACTACTAATAGACTTTGCAGCAGCTTTTGATACAGTATCGTGGAGTTTTATGGCGAAAGTTATCGAATTTTTCAATTTTGGTCCATCAGTCAGAAAATGGATTTCGTTATTTTATACTAATATTGAATCATGTGTAATAATTAATGGTCATATGTCAGACTGGTTCTTCTTGCAAAGAGGCTGTCGTCAAGGTGATGCTTTGTCGCCCTACCTATATATTCTTTGTGCAGAAATTCTTGCAGTTTTACTAAGAAATAACCCAAATATAAAAGGTATAAAAATACACGGTAAAGAATATGTTATATCTCAGTATGCTGATGACACAAGTCTTACTTTAGATGGCTCCCGAGAATCTTTAATAAACACAATGTTAGTTTTAAAATTCTATGGCAGAATCTCCGGCCTTAATATAAATACAGATAAAACAAAAGTTATATGGTTTGGAGCACGAAAGTATAGTCCAATGGTTCTCTGCCCAGAATATAACTTATCGTGGGAAAACACTGTTTTTACCGTACTTGGGGTGAAATTCTCTGTTAATCTGAAAGACATGGTAAATATTAATTATGATAATAAAATTGAGGAAATCAAAAAGCTTTTCTCTTGCTGGTCAAAAAGAGTAATCTCACCATTAGGAAAGCTTGTTGTGATAAAAACATTGGCTCTCGCCAAACTAAACCATTTAATCTTAGCAATACCTAATCCTTCACAAGAAAAACTTAATATAATGCAAAGGTTTTTTTCAATTTTCTTTGGAATAATTCTAAAGATAAAGTAAAACGAAGCACAATTACACAGGAATACAAATACGGTGGCCTTAAAATGATTGATATTAAGACTTTTGTTCATAGTTTAAAAGCCACTTGGTTAAGACGTTTGTTAGACATGAATAATAAATTCAGTCACTTGGTTGAATATATTTGTCCGGCTTTACAAAACATTTATAAATATGGCTCAGACTATACAAAAAGAAAGATGCTTCAAGAGCAAAATCCTTTTTGGAAAGATGTGTTATCTAGTTATCTTTCTCTAATGTTAAATATAAATCCCACGTGCAGTAGCCAATTTAGCGCGGTTAATCTGTGGTATAACCCAAATATTAAGGTCGGAGGTTCAAGTGTATGTTATAGAAGATGGCTTGCAAAGGGTGTATATTGTTTAGGCGATCTCATTAATGCCGAAGGAAGTTTCTTCACATATTACGACTTTATTTCCAGTTATAACATTAGGACTAATTTTCTAGAGTACAATGGCCTTTTGGCATCCGTCAGGCGTTTCCTCGAAGTTAAGGGTATGGGATACTTACCTGTAAAAAGCTACAATCCGCTTATACCAATAAGTCTTGCTTTGTTAACGAAAGATAATAAAGGTTGCAGATCAATCTATAAGCAGATAAATAAAAAGGGAGAGTACCCAAAATCATTTCTAAAATGGCAAAATGAGTTAATCGATTTACAAGTTAATAATATACCTAATTATTCAATATATGACATCGTTTTTAGAATTACTAAAGACCCAAAATTAATTTGGTTTCAGTATAGGATAAACCATAGAATTTTAGCCACAAACTATTTATTAAAGAAAATGAATATAACTGGTAATGATAGCTGTACTTTTTGTAACAATTTCCAAGAAACCATAATACATTTATTCTGGAACTGTGAGATAACTAAGCTTTTTTGGACCCAACTATTAAATTATATAAGAAATAAATGTAACATTAATTTAGCAGAATGGAATCCTTCAGATATTTTGTTCGGTAATAGAAAGTTCGATGTACCTATTAATATTATATTGTTGCAGGCCAAACACTTCTTATATTATAACAAAATACAAGGTCAGATGCCATCAATCGATGTATTTAAAAGAAAAATGATCTCTTACTACAAAACGGAAAGATATATTGCTTTCAAAAATTTTGAAATGACTAAATTTGAAACTCTATGGGGAAAATATAAAAATCTTTTTCAAGAGTAAAACATTGAAGATTTTTTCAGTGAAACTTAAGGTTAAATAACTTCCAAAACACTATAAAACGATATAGAATATATATGAAAGAATATACTTGTAAGCTTTTACTGTTGACATTATGTTTCTTTTGTATCACATATAAGATGTCCCCTCTACGTGTCCAGACCAACCCAGGCTTTTCATTTTTCACTCTCTTTCGCCCGAAATTTGTTGTTTTTTGTTTTACATAAAATATTTACAATCACATAGAAAGTAAACGTTTTTGTTTCGAACTAAGGCCTTTTTATCTTCGAAATGCAGATTTTGTCTCTTTATATTTTAAGTGAAATACTTTCCTATGCAAAAAATGTCTAAATTAAATCGCTAGACAACGGAAGACAGTTTATAAAATTTAACCATTATAAATGTCATCTAATTTTTGTTTTTATCTAAAAAATGATTTGTCTAATTAACTAATATTCTGTATATACCCTTTTTATAAAGTGCATAATTAAACAGATTAAGTAAATACATTTTTGTATAGTTTAGCTGTTAAATAAAGATCACTTAAATTGTATATTAAGAAGGTATTAGTCCCTATTTGTCAAAAAAAAAAAAATCCCCGAGAATTTTATTACAACAGTTCATTAGCTAATATGATTATATTTTAGTTGTAATAGCAATCATGTTACTTTTTGTAAGATGTGATGGTGGATGGATCCCCGACCCTCGCACATTTATGACGGGGACAATAAATGGGTTACCTCGGTAGCCAAAATTAAAAAAAAAAATTGTTAGGTTAACTGCCCGTAGTTACATAACTAAACGGCGTTTAACCCAAAACAAACGAACAAATAAATAAACATGGTGACTTTTTGACAGACAGCTCAAAAGCGTTCGGTAGATTTTATGTAATGCTGAACTGAATAGAATATTTTACAGTCATATGACAATTCGAAATAACTAACCAAAAGAAGATGGGAATTTAAAGGATGATTTTTTTTTAATCGTGGAAGAGTCTAATCCTTCGACGTATGTATTTCGTACAAATAAAAAGAAAATATTTGACGTCTTTAATATCTTCTCCATTCAAACAGCTTGCGTCCTGAAACAGATGGTTGCAAAATAAATGAAAATTCAAATTTCTGCACGAGGTTTTAAGGCTTGCATGAATTATAGAATATTTTCTCTTTCATACAAGATATCATTTTGTAGTTTCTGGAGTTGGAAAAACCGTTGATTTTAACAATCTTTAAAAACTTGACAAGGTGCTTGCAGCTCTTATTTCAGGACTCATATTGTTTTATACTTCAATAGCAGAAGACATATAGATGAAGTTGAAAATATTTGAGTTCTCCGAATGAAGATTGTATAATTTTCAGCGTTTCTTAAAATGCAATGTCGAGGGTTCAACGCAATAAGGGCGTATCTACATATAGTTATTATATGTAAATACGCCCTTATTGCGTTGAACCCTCGATGTGTAGAAATGCTGACAAGTGTTTGAAAAATATTACTTATACTCCGGCACATTCTATCTTAGACAAAAATGCTCAAACAATTGCTGTATACTCATGCAAATACAGTTTAGCGTCAAACATTTGCGCTTGTCATTGAAGCTAGGGACGCAGACTCCAGGAATCCGCAGACAAAGCTTGCAAAACTACATATACCACTGATGAAGCTTTATGTGTGGTATATTGCATTTGAAATTTATTAAAAACTAGAATGTGTCTGTAGGACACAGAGTTTGCCCCCACTGGTACATTTGTAACAAATAAGGGGTAATAATTCAAATGTTTGCAGTCTTAATGGGGTATAGTCTCAGGAAACAGTTTATAAAATGATTCATTATTCTAGGCCATATACTTTTTGAGCTATGAGCATCACAAACAAAAACATCCACTATTTTGGCTAGTCCAATGCCTCAACTCAAGGTCACATAATGATAAAGACGCAAGCAAGGTTTCGTGTATTTACATCAAACACTTTTTGTGCTAAGCACATTATAAGGGGAAATGTGCACTTTTTGTCTATTTCTGAGGCCATAACCTTAAAAATAGGGGATGGAGCCAGCCAAAAAATAAGAGGTGCTCAAGTTTATATCATGATAAAGACTCATGCCAGTTTTCATCTATTTATTTCATATACTTTTTGAGCTTAGTGCGGCACAAGGTGAAAATGTGCATTTTTGACTATTTAAGGGGTAATAACCCTGGAAATACGGGACAGAGGCAGTCAAAAATAGGAGGTGCACACATTTATATCATGATAAAGATTCATGCAAGGTTTTTTCAATTTATATCAAATACTTCTTGAACTTCGGACGGACGGACGGACGGACGAACGAACGCACGCACGGATGCACGGACGGACGCACGGACGGACACATGGACGAAAGCACGGACAAGACCAAATCTATATGCCCCCACCACTCATGGGGGACGGCACAAAAATTCGAATCATCACTGAAATCTATGATTTACTTTGTTACAGTTGCACTTGACTGAGCAATTGATCTCAAAAATTGTTGTTTTTACAAGCTGGCCAATCAAATTCCAGGACCTTAGAAATAACCTCTGCCGTTGTAATTATTATTTCGAAATAGAGGCGACTCTCTTGCTGAACGCGCTCCGCGGATTACATACTACTACATCCGACGATGGAAAAGTGGCGTTGTTGAAACATGCTAAACTTCTTATTTGTCACAAAGGTAGACATATGTCGTTACCTTTAAATGCATGGTCGTTAAGATATTTTTCTTTGTGCTTGGGAATTCCAATTACAATGTGCATGTGCTGAAGTTCATATACTCCCGCTTGCAGACGATATAGTAAAAATATCCTTTCAATAAAATAAAACAGTGAAAGTCAGAAAAGTTGAGTTATACTTCTACGTCACAAAAGCGACAAAGCTGAAGTTATTTTTAGAGAAATCCTTGCAGGTTTACTCCGCCCAAGCCGCTAGCTCCTTGTCGCTTGAAAAAGTTCAAAGCGTTCTTTCTTTATCTATGACACACACACTAAGAGCGCGCTCTGACTCTACCAAGTAAAAATGTCTTAACATAGGCCCGGTATCTCCGTCCTTGCGTACATTGTAACTTTATCTATTGAAAAAAAATGTACAATAACGTGAATATATTGGATACGTTGTTTAACAAAATACCCATTTTTCAATTTCGTCCAGATCGGAACAGCGCCTTTTTTTTGTTTTGTTTTGTTTTGTTTTCTTGTTCGTTTTGACAATTATTATCGACCAGGGAAAAATATTTGCGTTTAAAGTAATTTTCGACTGCGTCGTAGTTATGCAGAACTACCTTTGCTGTGTAATAATATTATAATTAGTAAGTGACGTAATAACGGAGATTTAATGTAAAGAATTTTTAGCTACACTACACTTGTAGTTCTTCTGCAGAATGCATCATAAAATCTTGGATATCGCTTTATTTCGGTGCTTTGGTCCGAATACCGCATCAAACTTTCCGGTAGAACATTAAATTTTGACCCCGTTGAAAATTGACCCCATGGGTTATTTTTCAACGGATTAATGATCAATTTTCAACGTTGAAAATTGACCCTTCCCGTTATTTAATGACCCACCCACGCGTAAAATTTTGACCCTCGCTGAAAAAAAAAAGATCAACTATAGGCAGATCATGTTTCAACGTTAAAAACTGATCCCAACAATCTTACGCAATATGTCTTTTACCATACAGATGATGAAAGATTAATATTTTTGTATTTTTTTAGAACTTTTAAGTTATAAACGTTTAGTTATACATTCTAGCGCTCCAGTAGCTAATAATATATTAGGCCCTATTCATCGGCAATAACTTTGACTTTGCAGAGACTGGTCAGAAATAGCAGTTAAAAACCCAGCTACACATCTTTGGTGCTTATTAACGAACTGATCAACTAGGGCATCCTTGGGCGTTTATTCCCCGGATATGATTTTAAACCAAGACATGACAGGCCCGCATCCAGAAATGTTTGACGGGGGTGTGGGGAGGGGGGCATCGCCGAGGCGCACATATCGAAATATTAGGAGTGATCAGGGGTCTTCCCCTAGAAATTACTTTTTGAAATACTGGGTATTAAAAGGTGTCATCAGGTGCATTTACAGGTGGATGTACTCTTCTCATGTAAGGGGGTGGGGGGGGGGGTTATCTGCTCTCCCCCTAGAAAGTTTTGAAATACAGCTATGAAATGGTGGCCTCTGGTACATTTAGTTTAAGCAATATTTTATCAATCACAATTCATTTACAACATGTACGTATATCAAAAAGGTATACAGGATTGAGAAGGAAGCTGAAAGCTTTTTTGAAACTCTCTCCTTCTCTGGTGCATTTTTAAGGCAAAATTTTGTGGTAATGAAGGGGTTCTCCCCTCTGATTGGGGGATGGTCAAAGGCTCTTCTCCTTGAAAATTTTGAAATACAGGTGTGAAATTGTGGCCTCTGGTCCGTTTCTAGGTCAAAGTTTTGAGAAAAAATAATTCCTTTTCCAAAATAGTAGAGTGCCTTTTTGACGAGTAAAGGTCACTTCTCAGCCAAGTGGGGAGGGGGCGGGAGGCATGGGCCCCCTCCGCCCGGTCCTCAATCCGGACCTGCATTAATTAAAACACACAACTAATTTTTTGTTGGCCTAAAAGAGTAAATGTGACGTATACATTGCGGCAATGTCAAAGTATTGGTGTTTTTGTTTGAAGTTGTTCATGAAACGCGGGCAAAGCATCAAACGGGAATGATCTTCTTAACGGGTACAGGTCGATTTGTAGTAATTTATACAAACCATATGAAACTATCAAATCATGTTGTCATTCAGTTACTTAACAGAATTACAAAAGACTATATCTAAAAGATATATCTGTACATTTTTTATATGAATTAAACCAGTAGATTATACAAAATTGTTAAATGAAATCCTAATTTTTCGAACCTGGCATTAGGACGCATAAAGACATACCATTACAACGTAAAAAATATACATCTTTGTGTTACAGAGATATCACTATAATTCACAAACATATCCCTTATAGATATCTTGTTACGATCGGAAAAGATGCTCCCTGCGTGCAAGTTTCGATGTGCCCACACCCATCCACCTGTCGAAAATCATTGTGTTACACTTTCGTTAACAGTTCTCTGTCCAACATATAGATGATCTCGCCTACCTCGGCAAAGTTGTCAGTTTGAGTCCGGGCTCGACCTTGTGAAATTATTTTAAAGAAGCTAACCAGCATGCCTGCGGTAATTTCTGGTCTTTCCAGTGAGTTTCTCTACTAAAAACAGACGATCTCCGACGTTTAACTTAAATTTAACTAACCGTTGAAAAATGACCCCATAACTGATCAAAATTTAACAACTGGTCAGGTCAACGACTTTTTGTTCAAAATTTTATGTTCAAATGTCGGCTGGGTCAACTCTCAACGTTAAAAAACGACCCATGGGGTCAATTTTCAACGGGGTCAAAATTTAATGTTACACCGGCACTCACTATTAAACCAGTTTTAGTCAGTATACTGTATCTGCCAATTCATCGTAAAATTGTTTTGTGATTTAACGATCGCAAATCTAAATCCTTTATATTTTTGTGGGCAGCAAAGCGTGCCCACAGATTTACCATACCACAAATTTACAGACGATACGCTTTTCCGAAACCGAATAACAAGTTGTTCCATGTCCTCCATAAATTTTACATAATTCAAGCCTGTTTAACTTTCAGAAAGCTTCTGAGATTTATTTTTAAAAAAAATGGAGAAAGAAAGAAAAAAAACATTGCTTAAATACATAATTACATATTTATCGTAATTTATATTCTATAACAAAATTAAAGCGTATGAAAATGAGCATAATTGCTTTGATATTTTAGGAAATTACCCGAATTTTTCAACTCAAGACATTCAATCAATGATTTGTTACAGCGACCACGAGTCAGTCGCGTTACACGAGATATATAATACATTATTTTAAAGAAAAGTCTGCAGCAAAAGGCACTGAAATTTAGGCAGGACAATGCCAATAATGTATTAGAGAGTTTCGTTTTCATTTTCACATCCACGCGACCTAACGGAAGTGCATTAGTGTCACGTCGTTTTAATTATTCAGTCGAAATTTCTAGATACTAACTCAAAATGCTGTTATTAAGTAGATATTTTGCATACTTAACACGAAATTTCGAGATACCTACTCGAAATTACGACTAAGTAACTCAGAATTACGACGTACGTATTTCGGGTTACTAATTCGTACGATGGCCTTTGGGTCTGTCAGTTATTTGAGATTTCTTGCACTTGCAGAAGTGAAACTGTAAATAAAGTCCTTAGAGGCTTCAGTGGCCGATTTGTTCGCATTGCTGGCTTCAAATCACATACATCTCATTGTTGTAGACATGAAATGTCATTTTGGGTGTAGAATTATTTCATATGAGGAAGCATCTTTTTGACTTTTGGAAGGTCAGCAATTTTACACATGGCCAGTCAAAGTCTGAAATTATGCACGAAGGGGTACCTGGGGTCTTTTTCATCCATGAAAAACTGAAATGTCCCCAATGACCTATAAATGTGTGGGTATGTTGTTCAACTCATCCAAAAACAGAGACAATAGATAAATTATTTGATATCCTTTGCTCAGCAGATGATTTCCACTGTAATGAGGTCAAAGGCCAAGTTTACCACATACTTAGTAACTGGGGTTCCTCAGATTTAATAGATTATACTTTGAATTCATTATATCCCGCAAACGAAGTTTGGGGGTATACAGGAGTTAGTTTGCTTGTCGTCTTTGGGTCGGTCCGTCCGTCCGTCCGTTCTAACCCGACATTTCGAGTTAGTAACCTGAAAGTTAGTCAGTCGAAACTTCGAGCTACGAAAGTTGAAATTTCGGGATAGTAAGTCGAAATTTTGAATCATTAGGTCAAAATATTGAGTTATGTTAGTCGAAATTTTGAGTTATTTAGTCGAAATTTCCAGGTAGTATCTCAAAATTCCGAGTTAATGTATAAAACCCATCTGGCACTAATGCTCTTCCGTATGACCTAAATGTGTGCATTCATTTAAGATTTAAATGACGATAATTATATATTTTACTTTTTACAAACGTATGTCAACTTTTTATCTTGTAAATTTCTTAGTCATGTGACCAAAGTATACAAATTCATTCAGTGTTTGATTAAAAGTATCGGAAAAAAATTACTGGAAAGGCGGATTTACCTGTATAAACGAGGTCCAAAAAAGCTTCAGCATCGCCTCTTTTGTGACGTAAAGGTAAAATTTTATCGATTAAAAAAAAGGGCAAAAGGGCAGTTTGATCTGCAAACAGTAGTTAGTAAGGTAAAGCAAATCATGCTGATTTCCCTATCTGACAGACGAGTCTATTGATTGAACAATTGAATTGTATACCGTTACATTGAATGGATTGCGCAAAAAATGCAATTGATTACGGATATTGATAAGTATTTTACATTTTGTACAAAAAGGTATAACAGACGAATAGCTTTCGTAGTACATTTGTGTCGTCTGCTGTGCTACAGGATATTTAATCTTCGGCAGGCGGTAAGTTTTTCGTAACATTGGTTTGATGTGTATCATTGTTTAGGGGTAGGTTGAATGTGTCAGCATTTGTGTATAATAATGAAAGGCCGGTTAAAATTTAGTTATACTTCTAACAGTAGGGGAAACTTCCCGTTCGGGAAATCATTTACTGTTTTTTTTCCCCTATTTCCTGAACGGGAAACTTGTTACTTTTTATAGTTACATGCTTCCCGTTCGGGAAGCAATATCACAAGTTTTAGACCTATTTCATTCAATATAACCGATGCATAAGAATATACATAAGATCTGCAAAATGAATATGCCACATTAATTTTGAATGATACATCTAAATTTCTACCGTTCAAATTTTTTTTATTGTCTTATTATTATTTTTTTATTTGAGACTGAAATTGACCATATTCTTCAAAACTTGTGTCAAAGTAGAGTTTCCCGAATTGAAAACCTAACTTCCTGATCAGAAACCTAGGCTGTAAGTTACTTCACAATCAGGAAATTGAAAGCATTCAGAGAATTTATTCTTTTATTTCGTTTTAAACAGCAATACTTTCAAGTTTCAAGTTTTCAAGGAGTTTTGATCCTGTAATTTGGTGTGTCTGGTGCCCCAGGATTTTAACAGACTCATATGAGTTTGGGTTCAAAGGCAGTGGGTCAATATTTTGAATGTTTACTTTAGATACATTCCAAAATTTTGTCGTTCGTGACTCTAGCATAGTTTCTAACATAAACGTAATCTCCTTCTCATTTTTCATTTTTAGCTCGTCTGATTTTTTTAAAAAATCTATGAGGTATTGTCGTCACTTGATCGTCCGCGTTGGCGTCTGCATTGGTTAAAAGTTTGTTTAGGTCCAATTTTCAAACACTGTAAGAGTTAAGGCTTGAGTTGAAACTTTGCACACTTGTTTTTCATCATTAGGGGACTATATAAAAACCATAACAGTTACTCTGATATATATTTTGATAAAAGTATGGCCCTTTATGGTACATGGAAAATTTGAGTTTATTGGTTAAATATTTTGTTTAGGTCACCTTTTCTCAAAAACCATAAGAGCTACAGCTTTGAAACTTTGCACACATGTTTGACATCATTAGGGACTATGTAGTTCAAGAACCATAACTCTAACCTGCATTTTGTCAGAATTACAGCCATGTTTGTAATTAGAAAATCTGAACTGTAACTCTTTTCTTACATATTGTCTTGTACTTGCAGACGAGCGATGGCACCCGTAGGTGGTGCTCTTGTTCTTTTCTTTGCATCACCTTGCTGAACTGAACAACCTGATTCACTGTACTCATTGAATCCATATTGTTTTTCCCTTAGGTTTACTTTACACACATAACACTTTTTTAGACCTCTTGTATGTGTAGCTACATAATACATGTACATATGTTTTTTCTTGACTTTTCTGTTGTTCAGTTTCTATCATTGTCAGTACTATCAGAGAAATTGCATTAAATAAGTGTGAACTTCTGCTCTTCAAAAATAATTTTCAATACCTTGTTTAAACAATTGTACAACTATTCGTTATGTGTGTCATAAACTGAATCATATTACTCAATTTACTGGCCTGTTTTATACCTTACATCTTCTAGTTTTTGTAAGTTTTCACTTTATCGGAACCAGATATTAGGGTGTATCTCCTTGTCAAAATTACGTTCTGAATGCAAATCTACTGCACAAAATGATGTTACAACTGATGCATGCTTTAATTGACCATGTTTTCCAACTATTTGGTCATTGTCTAAGGCTGCTATACGGTCAGACAGGGGAATTTTCAGCTGCTAAGTTCCCTGTGATGTCAGCCACTTCATTAACTTAGCAACTAGATTGATAACAAGAGCTGTTCATAAGACAGCATACTCAACATTTTTCAGTGCTCAGCTCTGAATTAGAGCTTTGCCAGTACGAATTTAAAAAAAAAGTCGTTAAAAAGGGCATAAATCAGACAAAATTCAAATAAGAGTTATGGGGATTGTTTCTCTTGGTAAAGACTTTGATAGTAAATAACTATTTTAAGTTTCAGGTCAAAATCTTTGAAAGTAACAGAAATATTTGACTTTATCAAAAACTTTAACCAAAAAGGTCTAAGTTAAAAAGGGACACAACTCAGTCAAAATTCAGACCAGTGTTATGGGAATTGTTTCTCCTGGTGAAGACTTTAATAGTTAATAGCTGTTTCAATTTTCAAATCAAAGGCTTAGATAGTAACAGAGATATTTGACTTTATCAAAACTTTAACCAAAAATTCAAAGCTAAAAATGGGCATTACTCTGTAAAATTTCAAAGTAGACTAATGGAGATTGTTTCTCCTGGCAGTAAATAACTATTTTAAGTTTAAAGTCAAAAACATTGATAGTACTACAGAGCTATTTGACTTTTATATAAAATCTTTAACAAAGAAATTCTATGTTAAAAAGGAGTATAATTCTGTCAAAAGTCAAATCAGAGTTATGTGGATTGGTGTAGAAACTATTTTAAGATTGAAGTCAATAGCTTTGATAGTAACAGAGATATCTGACTTTATCAAAAACTTTAATCAACGGTGACGCCATCGCCAGCTCTGCTTTTTCTTGGAAATGTCGAGCTAAAAATTGGAACCTATATTGACAGACAATTTACCTTGTGCTGTTTGATATTGTAAAACATTTATCATAAAGGACACTGGAGCCATACGATGCACCTGATGCTACCTGAGACTGTAAATCTGTTCAATTGCAGCACATGCACTTCCAGTATTTTAGATTTTCACTGTTTCAGGTGTGATACCTTCAAGAAAACATGTAACTACTTTGTTTCTTTTATTTTATATTTATCTAAATCCAAGTCAATCAAGAATTCATTGTCTCTATTAATAGCTGATAAAGCATTACCATCTCTTAATATGTCTTCCTTTTTTGCATACCTAAGTGCAAAGGCAACAGATGCTCTTCCAGACTGTGTTCAATTTAACAAAAGAAGTAAACAAAAGATGAAAATGATATATTCCAAAACAATATATACTTTGAAACCAAACCATGAGCTTATAGGAACTTGTCACTGCTATCTTTCTATGTCATTATAAGTAAACCCATTTTATATTTTATCATTTTGTTTTGTAATAGTGTTATATTAGAATTCCATTTTGAAAAATACATTTGGTATCATTTTGACAATTGTTTTTTGCTTTTGTTTTTTTTTTTGTTAAATATTCATGTGAAGAATACAAACAATCTGGAAAAGCATCAGGTATCCCCCCGTGAACAAAATCAGCATTTAACATTGATCGATAAACATCTAGCATCTAATATCGTTCCGCTTTCGGAATTTCTAAATACCACTTTTTATCCAACTAGGTACTTTGAATTTATAAAAGAAAGATTTGGTATCAATTAAGGTAAAAGTTGTAGGCCTGTACACATGTGTTCATTAGTATCGGTCTATGTTGCCTAATCTACTTTCATTGCATTCAGTACATAATTTTCAGTGTATGAGACACAACCTTTGCAATATGACACTAGTTTTGTGATTTTTATATTGATATAGTTTATCAAGATATTTTTCAGATCTTCGTTTGAAATGTTTCTTCTGGTTCTTATGACTTCGTCTGGCTTGATATTCAATTTAGTATGATAAAATGATGTCCCACACTGTTTCACTAATAAGAAGAATTTCCTGATCAGGAAGTTAGGTTTCAAATTGGGAAACCCTGTTGTTTTTTTTTGCAGGTCATTCAGAAAAAGGCATTATTCAATGAGTAACTATGACATAAAAAAACATTCTGAACGGTTGAAATTTAGATATGTCTTTCAAGTTCAATATGGTATATTCAGTCTGGAGGTCTCATGTATAGTCTTATGCAATGGGCATTTTTAATGACCCTACACAAAATATAGCGGTTTTACTTCCCGAACGGGGAGCATTTTACTTTAATAAGTAACAAGTTTCCTGTTCGGGAAGTAGGGAAAAACCTGTAAATGATTTCCCGAACGGGAAGTTTCCCCTACTGTCTAACGTAAACAAAACTGACTACTCCACATCGCTCCCTTCCATCCTTTGTCCTTGCATTTGCGTTCCCTTGCATTTGAACCCCTTCTCCTTTTCCTATATGAGTAAGTTGTCGTGCTTTTTCCTGCTTGTTTTAGTGTGCATGCGTGCGTGCGTGCGTGCGTGTGTACGTGTGTGTGTCTTGTGCGGTGCCCCATATTGTTGTTTTCTTATACTTGTGTGTATGTTAGTTGTGTGTGTGTGTGTGTGTGTGTGTGCGTGTGTGCGTGTGTGTGCGCGCGCGCGTGCGTGTGTGTGTGTGTGTGTGTGTGTGTTTGTCTTTTGTACGTGGATGTCTGCGCTGCTGTGATTTACGATGTAGGGTTACTGCGTTTAAGGACTGTGGCTTTCCCTTATGGATATATTGCCCCACTTCACCCCCCCCCCCCACCCCCAACATCCGACCCTTTTATCTACCCCTTACCCTTTACCACGGACCATTTCTGTATTTTGCATATAATTCAAATGTACTTGTGGTTTTTTTTGGAACAACCCGTCTTCAATAAAAAAAAAATCCGTTCCAGCATCTTTTTGTTGTGAGCCTACTTTGCGATGCTTGGCCTTATGGCTGTTTTTGGGAGAGCTCTGTGCTTCCGAGAAATCTACCATTACCTTTTAACTTTAATACATGCTCTATATACATAGTCTATAGAATTATTAGGAAGCTGTTTGCACTGAATCACGTGTCGGTCTTTATGCCAGGAAGTTGGGGCAAATGTTCGCTAATTTAACTCCAACTTGAGATATTAATTACAGCTATTAATTTAATAAAATATATTTATTGTAACACACAAACCATATCGATAATTGTTCGCTAATTAAACATTAATTAATGCTATTGATTTGTATAGATTTTATCTGTTGTTATCAAACAGACCTTATTGTAAATGTTGCACTTTATAATTCAAACCGCCTTAACTATAAAGGCACATTTCAGGTTCTCGATATAATATTTTAAGGTATGTGAAATACAGTATAAATAGATTATAGATATAAAATAAAATTCAAGTATGCCAATACAGTAAACCTCGCTTATAAGGAACAGCTTGGGACCTCTAAAAATTGTTCCTTATAACCGAGATTCCTTATATCCGTATAACGAACTAGTTCCTTGTAACCGAGGTTTGTATAACGAACACAATTTGTATAGTGAACACTATTTGACTGACGTTTGAAAAGGGCTGTGTGTTAATTCACACTCCGAGCCGATCATGAATCTTTATGTGAGAAAGTTGCGAGTCGAGTAGTAGTACCGGTCCTTTCCTGGAGAGATGGTAAGGTAAACTGCCTGCACGTATATGACTAAAAATGTTGAAACATGGCGTTAAACCTAAACTAAACCAAAATGTACGTCGGTAAGAATGACTGTTCTTTTTGTTTATTTTTTATCGGTTATTTCTATCTTCTTTTTTAGAGAGCTCTACATTATGACTATTAGATGTTGTAGTTACTCCCCTTACCTTGCTCGAGAATAGACATCAATACTTATATAAAAATAAATGTTTAATTTTTTTATTTTGCACACCTTGTCATGGACATGTACAAGGAAAGTATCGTACAGAACTCAGATCTACAAAATGAGAAACCGTCATTAATATAGCAAAATCAAAACAATACATATGGATTAAAGTGTAAATTATACCTATATACTTTTGCTATTGTCCATTTTAGCACCTGCTATAATGTTTACAGTTGAACTGGACTGTTTGTCATTGTTAATCACACGTAATTAGCTCATTTATTTAGAAAAGTATGAGACGATAATGACCAATATTAATATCCCAAGGTTTGGTGACCGTTACTGATTTTCGTTCACTATTGTTAACATGAAATACCTAATACACATAGCTGTCGAACATAATCTTGAGTAAATATAAGATGATATTATATATATTTTCTTTTTATCTTATCCGTGAATTAACAAACTCAGGATCATAGAAATGAAATAATTTGTGTTTATTCATATGCATGAAAGCACGTGTAAGTGCCGACGTTACTCCGACGTCATCAGCGATTCTCCTGATTATTCCCGGTTTTCAATAATTTATATTATTTATGTCTATTCGCTATAACCGAGGGGTTTTCCATTGAATTTCATACTTTGGGACTGGAAAAAGTGTTCCTTATAACCGAGTGTTCCTTATATATATATCTTAAAGACATACAACCTGTACAACATGAAATACATCTGACTGTCTTCTATATTCAACAAAGAAACATATATAAACTACAGATTATTTTTCACGAAAAACGCATGTTTCCCACCATTTACCACGGAGAAATTGTAAAATTCCACAAATCACTAAACCGTAACATTCAAACTACGTATACAACTAGACTTTGGTGGAAATCCGCCCTATTGTATGAGAGAAGTAGCTAAACATGATATAATTTGACAAATCAAGGGCCATAACTTTGCTGAAAACAAAAAGCAGGAGCAGGCCAACGACATGCACAACTAAGCTTGGCAATGGTCACTTTTTGTGAAGTTCTGTTTAATCGGGGTGTTATTGGGACAGTTTCTCGGACAGGAAATAAAACAAATCAAGAGCTGAAACTTAAAATCACAGAACCGGAACATACCGGCAGTATGCACAACGAGGCTTATCGCTGATCACTCCTGTTAAGTTTGGTAGACCACCGCTCGAAAATATTAGAAACGCGAACACCATCCAGCTGGCTTACGGAAGGTCGGTGATTCTACCCAGGTGCCCGCTCGTGATGAAATAATGCACGGAGGGACACCTAGGGTCTTCCTCCACCATCAAAAGCTGGAAAGTCGCCATATGACCTATAATTGTGTCGGTGCGACGTTAAATCCAACAAAAAAAATAGAGACGCGACCAAACGAAAATGAAATTTAATTAATCAAGGAATATAACTGAAAACATCGAACCGGATATTTCCGCAGGTATGCACGATGAGGCGACTTGGCACTGGTCACTCCTGTAAGTTTTTTTGGAAGTCTGCCCAATAATATAAGGGAAGTTTGAAGCTTCGATAATACATTAAATAATTCGATACAAATATATTGAATAAAGTCAATCAATAAAGGCCTAATCTTGAAACGTGGTGGGAGGCTACTAAATTACCAAATACCTCTGAAAACTGCAATTCTGTTCGTATAATAAAATATTTTAATCAGGATTAAACAGACAACTGAAACATATAACCGAACTTATTTAATCAGCAGTAACCTTATAAGATATAGTATATATTCATTAAATTGCTTCACCATCGACATAAAAATAAATTAGAATAAACTAAACAAAATCCAATGACAATTTTTTTTCTTCTTTATATAATTGAGCCGCACCACGAGAAAACCAACATAGTGGCTTTGTGACCAGCATGGATCCAGACCAGCCTGCGCCTCCGCGCAGTCTGGTCATGGTCCATGCTGTTCGCTAATGGGTTCTCTAATTAAAATAGGCTTTGAAAGCGGATATGCAGGCTGGTCTAAATCCATGCTGGTCTCAAACATACTATGTTGGTTTTCTCATGGCGCGGCTCAGTTCTCTAATTTTTTAATCAGTTATTTCATTCAGAGAGTACGTGTACAGAGGAAACAATTTCATGAATTTTTGTATCTGTTTTATTACACTGAGATGTGGGTTCACCGTATCTAAACATATATGTAAAACCAAAACCTCCTGCCAATGTAATTTATATCAACATGAATAATCACATATTTAAAATGATCTAAGTTGCAGCTGCTAGTTTTCTATGCGGTGAAAGTACTGAATATTTCTGAAATTTACATTTCCTTCTAATATTAACTTAACTTCTATCACTATAGTATCATTTTAAATTATCTATAATATGCATATTCATCAATATATATTCTATTCTCCCCATTATCGCGTTCATTTTTGGGAACCACAAAAGGCGACAAAGTTACGCTAAAGCTATTAAGTGGCTTTACCAGTTAGGAAGAACGTTTCTGAGATGACTTGACTGTGCACAGTAAATTACATTTTCTTATTATATACCGTGTATTGACTCTTTATGCAAATAGTGCCAAGAAAATACAGAATTGGTCTTTTAAAGAAACGCCTGCTTTATTCTCATATAAACAATTCATGGATATGATGTACATTATATACATTTTACCTTATTAGTATATTAGTATGTTATCCGTTAAGATCTGATAAAACAGAACAGGTTTCACTGGTACAGAATCCAGGAACACTGGTCAGGTTAACTGCCTGTTGTTACGTAACTGAAATACTGTTGTAAAACGGCGATAAACCCAAAACAAACGAATGAACAAATCGTTTGTTTATATTTCTAACAGTATTTGTAAAAGTTCGTTTGTTTACGAGAAATAGGCTGCGAAAAATTAGTTAAAGCAGACAAAGGTGCCCCTCAACCCCAACCCACTTGGCCTATAGGTCAGTCTCATACAATGTAACACCGACACATTTTATAGTTCACTTTTCATACAATGTAGATCCGACCCATTTGGCCTGTAGGTCACTTTCATACAATATAGCACCGACCCATTTGAACAATAGGTCACTTTCATACAATGTAACACCGACCCATTTAAACTATAGGTCACTTTCATACAATTTAGCACTGACCCATTTAAACTATTATTCACTTTCATACAATGTAGCACCGACCCATTTGAACTATACGTCACTTTCATACAATGTAGCACCGAGCCATTTGAACTATAGGTCACTTTTCATACAATGTAGCACCGATCTATTTGGCCTTTAGCTCACCTTCAAACAATGTTGCACCGACCCATTTGAATTTTAGGTCACTTTCATACAATGTAACACCGACACATTTTATCTATAATTCACTTTAATACAATGTTGCACCGACCCATTTGAATTTTAGGTCACTTTCATACAATGTAACACCGACACATTTTATTTATAGTTCACTTTCATTAAATGTAGCACCGACCCATTTGAACTTTAGGTTACTTTCGTACAATGTAGCACCGACACATTTTATCTATAGTTCACTTTCATACAATGTAGCACCGACCCATTTGAACTATAGTCTATGCTACTTTCAAAACAAATGACACCGACCCATTTGAACTATAGGTCACTTTCATACAATACAACACCAAAGCATTTGGCCTATCGTCTTCGTACAATGATAGAAATTAATTAAAAGGCAAACTAAAAAAATATGTAGATGAATACAACTGAGTTTATATCAATAGCTATTATCGCGTTATATGGCTAGAATACATTACTAGAGTAGATCACATTTAGTGGTAATCAATTATGAATTCATAATGGTTAAATTACTTTATTTAAGGTTTGTCTTACCTGACCTTATTTTGGACCTCTGATAATTTATTATGTCTCCCCCATATGTGGGAGAATCATATTTTTTTGCCTTCGCCGTCTGTCTGTCCGTCCGCATTAAGCTTGTTCGGCTTTCAAACTGCTGGTCGAATTTCGACAAAACTTCACAGGAGTGATCAGTACCAAGCCTTGTTGTGCATATCGCCGACAAGTTCCGCGCGCTTTGCTGCACAAAATGGCCGCAAGAGCTAAAGATAGAAAAATCTCGTGCGGCTTTCACATGTCAAACTGCTAGCTGGATTTCGACGAAACTTTACTGGAGTAATGACCATCCCTAGTTGTGCATACCGCTGGCTTGTTTCGCTTTGCTGCACAAACTAGCCGCCAGAGCTAAAATAGAAAAAAAATCATCCGACTTTCACAGTTCGAACTACTGGACAGATTTCGACAAAACCTCACAGGAGTGATCAGTAACAAGCTTAGTTGTACATATTGCCGACACTTGCCGCTTCGCTGCACAAAATGACCACCAGATCTGAAGGTATACATAGTGGGGAGACGTATGTTTTTGTGACAGTTTTACTGTATGACGTCTGATCTCCTTTTTATTGAATAACAGACAATTAACAGAAAATTACAACAAACTGCGTCAAAAACGTTTAGGATTTACTTGCACGGTAGGCACTGAGTTAACATTTCACTTCTATTTAAGCATTTATTTACGTATCAGGTTTTCAGGGTTTTTCTCTGAAAATGTCTTTGTACCTATTCGTTGGCAGTGACGTAAAATAAGTACAAGTCAAGTGCGTATTGTTGTTTCCTGGTGAGGACAGCAGAAGTACACGCTTCGCATTTAATTCTTTTTCATTATGGGTTACTGTTGTTAACAATCGTAGTAATGAAGGTCCGGATGCTAACACACAGGTGTGCTCAATATTTAAGTGGCCGTTCGATCTTGGTAAAAAATTCTCTCGCAGTTAATGATTGAAAATGTACGGTCTCTATATATTTTAATTTGACACAATGGCCAATATAAGGGACTACGTTATACAATTTAATAATTGCCTGTATTCTTTATTAATATATTAACATAATATCTATTTTATCAGTTTCATTCTGCCTCTGTGCTCGGTCGTTTAGTGAAATTCAAAGCAGCGTGGTTGAAGGTGTGTTTAAACATTGTGTGCTATTGGTAGACAGACGAAACAAGTTAATGAAGTATTGCCATGCAATACAAAGCCCCCTCCTGGAAGGCACCTGGAGTATAACATAATGAACTGATTTCTGTCAATAGTATATAAACAATCTTATTCTATGTACAATATGTTATAGCAAAACACTTGGATTAAAATTTGTATATATAAAAACCTGTAGTTGTTTTCATATTGCATTTTTGGCCAATTATCAAAAAGGTATCATATAAGTTATTTATATATAGTAAAAAATATATATATAAGTCCACACAAAACTCTTTACCATGTAGACATAGATCAAAATACACCAAAAAATGGATGTAACATGTGTGTTGTACCACAGAAAACTGGTCTCGATTTTTCCCTACGGTTTGTAATAAATAAGTTACAATATAAGGTATTTATAGTAAAAACAAAGGGACGTATTTCTAAAAAACCAGGGGTGCCTTATGGTGGTGAACATTTGTGCCAAGTTACATCAAAATCCCTCCATGCGTGAAGAAGAAATACTCCGGACAAAGTCATTCTTGAATTTGGCATTTGACCTCTAAATGTGACCTTGACCTTAGACCTAGGGACCTGGTTCTTGCGCACAGCAATCTGTCTCATGGTAGCGAACTGTTATGCCAAGTTACATCAAAATCCCTCCATGCATGAAGAAGAAATATTCCAGACAAATTCATTCTTGTATCTGATATTTGACCTCTATGTGTGACCTTGACCTTCGACCCAGGGACCAGGTTCTTGCGCATGACACTCCGTCTCATAGTCTGAATATTTTTTCCAAGTTATATTCAGATCTTGTTTTGCATGACAAAGTTATAGACCGGATAGGAAAAATGTCCCATTTACCTTCGATCTCCGAATGTTACCTTGACCTTTATTCTAGGGTTCTGAAAAAGAACCAAGTAATATTCAGATTTTGTTTTGCATGACAAAGTTATACACCGGACGGGAAAAAAAAACTTATTGACTTTTGACCTTCAATTGCGACCGTGACCTTCGAGCTAGGGGTTCGGTTTTTGTGCATAACACATCGTCTCATCATGGGGAATATTTATTCCAAGTAATATTAAAATACCTTTACGGATGGTAGAATTATGGACCGGACAGGAAAAAAAGCCTTGTTGACATTTGACCTCCAATTGTAACCTTGATCTTTGAGCCAGGGGTCTGAAAGTTGTGCATGACACATTGTCTTATTATGAGGTACATTTTTGCCAAATGATATTAAAATCCCTTCGTGTAGGACAGAATTATAAACTGGACAGGAAAAGAAGCCCTGTTGACATTTGACCTTCAATGTGACCTTGATCTTTAAGCTAGGGGTCCTGGTTCTGTGCGTGACACGGCGTCTCATCATGGGAAACATTTGTGCCAAGTAATTCTATACCCTAAGGGTGGTTTCGAACCTACAGCGTTTAGGAACAAATGATTCGAAATTAGCGACTCCAACAACATTGCCGCGAAACCACTTAACGGCAGTCATTTGAAAAACCTGCCAAATGCCCTAAGACAGTCTAAAATGCGGACCACTCTAAACGTTTTACAGCTGATGATAACAATTACTTCAGCAAAATAAAGAAAATGGTTATGTTTGTAATCTTTAAGCATCTGTGCATATCAAACAATCATAGGTTATGTCATTTACTTATTTATCAAGCGATAAACACAGTTTATGTATGTTGTATATTGACTCGGGATGCTAATTTTTGCCGAGAAAGTATAAGCTGCTCTCTAGTTTTGCTTTATTGCCAGGTGATGTACACAGATACATAATACATGGACAAGGTGTACAATATATACCTATCATATCATAGACATGTAAATATTTTAACATTACATATAAAAAGGTTGTTTATATTAAACAAAAGTCATTAAATATGGTGTATTCCGAATCACCGTTCTATTCTTTATCAAAGTGTTGTTTATATATGATATAAATACCTCACTTCCCTTTCATCATCGTTAAATTATTACTAGTGTTACCCTATTCATTTCACATTTTACATGCTACTATGTGTTACACTAAATGGAGGTTTGTCTCTATTTTGAAACTGTAACAATAAATATATACAGTTTTCATAATGGTCTTATTACTTTAATTCAAAATAATTATTTTGTTTGATCTATTAATCATGAAGTTTTTCTAACATTCAGAAGAGCATTACATTTTACAACTAGTACCCGTAGGTAAACATCTAAAGGTTGAAATGAGTAACGGAAATAGTGATTCGGAATACCAGGAAATGACTCGAAAAAGCCGAAGTTGCGGAGTTCGGGAAAACTTAAATGATCTATTCATGATATGTATTTATAAACGATATTGTACATGTTGAAGCATAAGTCAAATTTTACCTTCCATGAAAGTTGGTTTGGAATTCTCGAGGTGACTGTACATGAAATGGATGCTGTTATTTGATCTAGCGCATAAAGAAAAGCTCATCAAAAATAAACTTTTTTAAGATGAAAAAGCTCAAAATTTATATAATAAGAAAGTTGTTGGTGATTTACATATGGTATCTGAAGTTAATAATTATATATCATTGTCCAAACATTTCTCAATATCCTACTTTAAAGAATCTTTATTTTCAAATTGCATATTTGTAAGCTAAAGCACAATATTTAGTTTGTTTACAAAGTGGCGCATATGAAAAGATATGGTGGTGAAGAAGTGCCATGTTCCAAAACAAAAATAGTAAATTCCCGATAATACTTAAACAATTCCGGTTGCAGTTCCAAGTTGAGTTGCTTGCAATAAAGGCCTAGAAATGATTCCATTATCAATTCATCGACATGGTATTTACGAAATATGTAGTGCATTTAAATATCGAAACTCAAACTTCAGAATACGTATTTTCTTTAAAAGATATGTTATGAAATTTGGTTGATAAATCAATGTGAATACGTGCAAAACAACTTTCAAATTTTATGTCATAAAACTTACTAATAAAAAGCAGGAATGTCATGGAACAAACTCAACAAAAATACAATTATCTTCACTTTTATGCCATTGAAACTGTGCCTTCGAATTTTCCACTATATTTTTAGCTCACCTGAGCCAAAGGCTCATGGTGAGCTTTTGTGACCGCTCAATGTCCGTCGTCCGTCGTGCTTCGTCAGTCGTCCGTCGTGTGTCCGTCAACATTTTCTAAAAAAATCTTCTCCTTGAAAACCACTGGGCAGAATTACACCAAACTTCACAGGAATGATCCTTGATGGTTCCCTTTCAAAATTGTTCAAAGAAATTAGTTCCATGCAGAACTCTGGCTGCCATGGCAACAGAAAGGAAAATCTTTAAAAATCTTCTTGTTCAAAACTGCAAGACATAGAGCCTTGATATTTGGCGTGTGATATCATCTTATGGTCCTCTATCAAGATTGTTCAAATTGTGCCCCTGGGGTGAAAAGACCCAAGGGGTCACAAGTTTTACATAGACTTATATAGGAAAAAACTTTAAAAATCTTCTTGTCTAAAACCACAAGACCTAGACCTTCGATATTTTGTATGTAGCATTGCCTTTTGGTCTTCTACCAAAAATGTTCAAATTATAACCCTGGGGTGAAAAGAGGCCGACTTGTATAGGAGAACACTTTAAAAATCTTCTTGTCTGAAACTACAAAACCTAGGCCTTTGATATTTTGTATGTAGCATTGCCTTGTGGTCCTCTTTATGAATTGTTCAAATTTTGCCCCTAGGGTGAAAAGAGGCCCCGCATTGGGGGTCCCAAGTTTTACATAGACTTATATAGGGAAAAACTTTAAAAATCGTCTTGTCTGAAACTGCAAGGCCTATGCTTTTGATATTTGGTGTGTTGCATTGTCTTGTGGTCCTCTACCAAAATTGTTCAAATTATTACCCTAAGAGGCCCTATCCCGAGGTCCCAAGTTCAACATAGACTTATATAGGGGAAAAAATTAAAATCTTTTTGTCTGAAAGTTCAAGGCCTATGCCTTTGATATTTGGTATGTATCATTGCCTTATTGACCTCTAACAGGATTGTTCAAATTATGCCCCTAGGGTGAAAAGAGGCCCCGCCCTGGTGGTCACTTGTTATATGAGTTATATAGGAAAAAATACTTCAAAAATCATCAGATCATATTTCCTAGACTGTTTAATTATATTTACCTGACGTGACTAAGTGATTACATGCCACCTTACTGTGACCTACTGACCTACTTTCTTGTTTGTTGAGATACAGCCTTGAAATTTGGATGACCTGTTCAGTTTTGCATACCGATCTTAAAACTGACTTTCACTTACCATGAATGTGACCTACTGACCTACTTTCTAATATTTTAGCATCAGTTTGCCATTTGAAACATGTGGCTCATATTACTCAGGTGAGCGATTTAGGGTCATCATGACCCTCTTGTTCATCAATCTGTTTCCACGTGTTGCACGAGACTCCTGTCATTCACGTAAACATTGGGGTCAGACAAGTTGTAAATGCAATAGAATCTACCAACTAAACGTAGTTAATTGATAATGCAGTTCAAGGAAACCTTTGTCTGACAATGTAAATAAACAAGTAGAATGTTGTATTAACAACAACATTTACTCTGATCTGAGTAGCAGTCAGTTTATATGTACAAGTTTTCGGTGGGTACCTGTCACGCTGCCCGTAGAGCAGCGTGAAAATCCACCGACAACTAACTTGTTTTCCATGTCAGGAGGCTCTGATAAAAGGATATATTGCTGGAAAGGTTAATAAGGTTTGTCTTCTCTCGTTGTTTTACTGAATTAAGACAGGAGATAAAAACTCTTGGTTTCTTGATAAGGGTCGTCTGGAATGTCAGTTGAAAACATTAACTTATTCTTCTTGTCCTTCGTTATTGTTATCCAAATTTATCACGGACATCATAAAGAATCATGAAATCATGTAGGAATATTATACAGCATGTGAATTTGTGCATTTGAGTTTCTGTGGTTTTTTTTTGTACTTTGCAAGGCCAGAGTTATGGCCATTGACTTAGTTATAAAAGTTTGTGCTGTATACATGCATGTCTAAATGTACTTGACCTACAGTTATAAAACATTAGAGGATTGTTTTATAGCCTATGAAGTTTTGCACAAAGTGTTCTCTTTGGGATTTTACTCAATTAGGCCGGAGTTATGGTCCTTCACTAAGTGAAAAATACACATAAAGTTCTTAAAAGTTTGTGTTGCAATCATCTTAAAAAATGTTTTAACCTTGAGTCAAAACATCGTGTACAATGACAGGACTGGATGGGGGTGCACCTGTCATATGGACACACATCTGCTTTATCAATGAGAAGGATGGCGTCCATCCAAATATTAGATGGCGGGGGCGTTAACTTTCTACCTCTTTAAGGAAACCTGGTAATTTAGAAAGGCTAACTCAAGTTCAAAATGTAAACATGTTTTTAGTTTGTTGTTGTTTTTTTTAACATGAGTCCATGAGTATTTTATCAATTTAGAAATAGGTTTATCTACCCACCATCAATTTCTTTACAATCCACCTCTTCCTCCTCATTTATGCATTAAGTGTAAAAGCAGCAATCTGCGTCCCGTTAATGGCAGGATTCTCTCGTGCAAAGTAAGTTCTTTTTTTAATTTTCATTTTTGCATTGTTCATCTTTTTTTTTTTGTAGATTCTATTTCAAACTTCATATGTTTTTACGGAAGTAAAATAGATAAGTTTAGAAATAAATGTGAATCGTCCCCGAGGACTATATTTGTTTAGTCGAAACATAACACGTGAAGATTCCCGTAAGTCTCCAAAAATAGAGAGTATTTGACAATGGCGACCGGAAATAAACACCAAAGAATTTCCATAGAAAAAATTGAATTCAGTCGAACGAGAAAACCTGACGATTGTTGCAAAAATCCTTGAAATTCCCGAGGGCGACTTTTTTAATTCACAAAAACATGTTTTATGTTTTTTGATCCCGTCCCATTTCTTCATATCAGCCCAAATCTGAGGTCCAAAATTAGGTGAGACAGACCTTAAAATACATCTTGTAGGAAATCATGAATACACAATATTTCTAGTAATAATATTCCAGATGACCATCATCTATAGAGACTTTCTAACCATTCCGTATCGCCTACGGAGAGAACTTGTGAACACTGCGCGTTAAGGTATTAAGAAGTGGCTACAGTTTCTAAGAGTTGTCACCGGCCTTTAGAAAAAAGTGACTATGGGAGGTTTTCTCTGTTCTAAAACGCATGCAATTACATTTGACGGGGTTAATAAGTACTCGCCGCCGATTACACCAATCGTTAGTGTGTAACGTAGATTTGAGTCTGATATATGTCAAAAATGATACCTTTTCGTCTACTTTGGGCAAACCCAGGTCAGGTTCTTTACCTCTTTAACGAGGCCGTTGGCTAGCACAGAAAACAAAACGGTTGAAAGGTTACATCCTTGTTTTACCCTGATGGCACATTCGAACATGTCTATGAGCTTGTACATACACAAAATGGAACTCTTGTAAATTTTTGTATTATTTTACTTGTATATTTTCAGATGCATACCAAATGAATGCACATGGACATAAACTACGTCAACGAGATGTTCCAGTGCTGTTTATCCATTAAAATAAGACCAGTGGTTAAGTTATTTAATCACCAACCAGAAAGAGGAAACTCATGATACGTTGCTTACATGCGTCCATGCAGTACATTTACTTGAGAGATCGATTTAAATCGCTTGTTCACATAATATTATTTTACCCGATAATTAACAAAAATGGATAGGTGGAAATATATACTGTGTATATATCTAACGTTACTTTTCTCCAACTTTTCCTGGTTACAAGTTGCGGCATCTGATTATGTTCCCATAATTCAAAGTGCGTTTCCTCCTGTGTGGCATACAAATTACTACGACCGAATAGTTGGAGGAGCTGTATGTAGTCCTTATGGGATACCAGCAGCCGATCCTAAGTACATCTCCGAAACATATTACACGGGAACAACGACATGGAATGAACTCCACCCTGAGACCACTCTTATTATCATTGGATGTCCCTACGGATTGGAAACGAAATCACTAGAAAGTGATTTAAACAATGGCTACGTAGCAAAATTCAAACTACTTATGCATTTTCATTACGAAGGTTGCATTCTGAGGTCACTTTCTAACAACGCTTTCAAAGGACTTTCTCGACTCCGTGTAGTGCTTTTAAAGTCTATCAATCTTCATTTTGTGAGTACAAACGCTTTTAAAGACCTTGTTAATTTGATATGGTTGAGTATGGACAACAATGAGCTGAATAAAATCACAACGGAACATTTCTGTTATAATTCTAAACTGGAATTTTTGCAGTTAAGATCAAATAAACTTGATGGTATAAGAGAAACACACAATGTAAGTAATGGAACGTGTGCTAATCTGACCTTTAATTCTCTTGTTCTGGACAACAATGCCATTGTTGAAAGCAAAATAAACTATCGATCATTTCGCGTCAATAGTGTTCTGTCACTAATAAACTGTAGCTTAAAGAAAATAAGTAAAGAATCCTTTGAAGGCCTTGAAAACCTGTTGGATATTGATTTGAGTGATAATGAAATAACATATTTGGATGAAAACACTTTTGATGACATGCGAAATCAATTACAGATAATATTTTTATCAAATAATCGCCTAGTCTATCTTCATTCGGACTATTTTAGAGTTTTGAATATATCGTACCTTATGTTGGATCACAATGATATTGAATTCATAAATGGATCATTATATCATATACATAATTTAAAGGTGCTGGATATTTCTTCAAATAAACTTCAATGTGTGTCAAGATTGTTTCAGAATATGACTAAATTAACAGTTCTAAACATCAGTGACAATTATATCCAAAGTGTCAAAGGAGACGAGTTTTACCTTACAAATGGAATTAAAAAATTGGATTTCTCTAGAAATTTGCTGCTTAATATACCAGCGAAGCTGTTTGCAAATCTTGAAATGCTAGAAGAACTGAGGCTGGACTCAAATAATATTACTGTTATCAGTAATAAAGTGTTTTCGAAATGTACAAAACTTTCACATTTGTATTTAAGCAAAAACAGTTTAGAAAATATAAATCTCTTAGAGCTGCATTCAGACAAGTTAATATACCTTGACATAACTGATAACAAACTCACAGAACTACCGACAGGGTATAACGAGTCCACTCGAACGTGTTATAGTTATTTAAGCTTGCAAACATTGAATGCGAGTAGAAACAAAATTGAGTCTTTTTTATTCACTCAGGAACTTATCATTGAGTTTCAACAACATAGAACACGTCCCAGTTTTAAGTCATCTGCCAAAGCTAAACCAAATCGATTTGAGGGGTAACAGAATTGTAAAGCTCGCACCTCAAAATGTTCTTTGTTCAGAAGAAAGCCCCTTGCGAAAACTTGATATTGGTGACAATAAGATTGAAACCATAGCCACTGGAATTTTTGAGAAGTGTACAAACCTTGAAATCTTACTTTTGGACAATAACCATTTAAGTACTATGGATGCACAGTTTCCAGTATCACTAAAGGTACTACACCTTTCTCGCAACAAATTTAGTTGTGAATGTGCTTTGGCGCCTTTCGTAGACTACCTTAAGTTACTAAAAACAGATAACATTACATGTGCTGTAAATGGCAATGACGTTGACATTAAATCAGCTGGTATTAAACCCTGTGTAAGCAATATACTTCCGCATGTTCTTATTGAAAGTCTAGTTCCTCTTGCAAGTGTTTTACTGCTAGCTGGAATAATATCTGTGCTTATATTTCGGTATCGATATGAAATTGAAGTAATAGCCTTCTATAAATGGAACATACGTTTCCGTTGTTGCTGCAGAAAACGAAAGTCTGAACCTGTGAATTATAAGTACGACGTCTTCGTTTGTTTTGCGGAAGAGGATATTAGCTATGTAACTAGCACACTTGTCCCACTTCTTGAGCCTAAGTTTAAGTTATGTATTTACTACCGGGATTTTCCACTAGGTGAAGACATTGCAGAGGCCATTTTGGAAGTAATAGAATCCAGTGCTGTCACTCTTGTAGTTCTTTCTCAATTTTTCATCCAGAGTCGATGGGGGACATTTGAATTCAGAAATGCACATCACCATAGCATGCGGAACCATGATAAAAAGCTCTTAATTATTGTCCTTGAAAATTCTGTTTTGGAGATGAAATTAGACCTGACACTACGAAGTATCTTGTATTCCAAGGCCTATCTTACGAAAGACGACAAACTATTTGAACAGAAACTTTTGCATGCCATGCCAGATCGTGCGTTTGAAGATCAATCCCGTGTAAATTTCGAAGACGAACTATTGATAAATTAACCAAAAGCACCAACGCGGAGTTTAAACCGGTTAATGTTAAACACCAGTATTAGTTATCTCATGCTTAACCACCGCCGTGCCCGAATGATACAAACTGTGTTAATCGAAGTAATCCCCTTGGACACTGGTAACAAATGACACAATATGCAAATAGCCTGCTTGTTCTAATCACTGCTAGCTTTCAGTAAATATGGAGGTGGACATAGATGTAAATAAATGATGTAAGCGGCTGTAAAAGAACTTCATGTATGATGCACAGTTTCACGGCTGCATCTCCCGTAGACAGATTGTTCTCCATAAAATTGCATTATTCTTAAAGTTTTGACCGTAATAGAACAGTAAACAAACTTAAAGTAGTGGACCCGTCTTAGTAGTGTTTGGCAATTTGCATTAACTTGAACAGTCTTTAAGTTAACATTGTTTCGTACTGCGTTGCAATTTTTAAAGCACTTTTACCGTGTCGTTTTTTTTTTAAGTTTGTATAACATATGACTTACCCTCACCTCAAATAGAGACAAAGTTCAAAGTAATAACAACTGTATAAAACGTTCGCAGATAATATATTACACCAATAAGTTTGATAAAAGAAACATCATACTATTGGTAAACAAATATAAAACACAAAATAAAACTGTCGATAACATTTCTTCCTAGAGAGCCTTTACTAAAAGGATTTAATCATACAGAAAATTAGCTCTGACAATGAAAAATTATGGACTTTTTTTAAATTTTGCTCTCCATATTAAAAAATAACCATAGAGCTGAAGTAAAACGTACATATATAAATACGTATATAAACATATAAAGAGTAAAGGCGAAATAAAAAATATCTTTTAACGCATGTAATTCAGTATTTTCAAACATGTATAACCCTGCACCCTTCTGTATCATAGGTAAAATTCACTTAAAACAGCGAGAAAAGATTTATCAAATGAAAAAAAATCCGAATTTGTACAATAATAACAATAAATCAATAATTAGTCTTGAAAAGCAGTTTAATTTACTAAAAAAGAAATATAAAGAAAAAAGTTTGGTCCTAGTACGGCTTGAACCTACGCTCTCCTGAGAAATTATAGGTTGAAGGTCAGTAATTCAAATTCTTCTTTGTTTCATATAAAAAACGATAACTTCAGGTCGTCTTCACGTATCTTTATAGAATATTTTTCCTACACCTATTTTTCATGAAAGATCTATCATATATTAACGAAAAAATGAAATGAAAATACGGGGTTAAATAGTTCCTAGTAAAATGCCAGTCAGTTGTGGTCTGCTACTTAAAAATGGCACATATTTGCTCTTGTCCGTACAATAAACACCTACTTCCAGTTTCGATCTGCAAAACTTGCCATGTGGGGTGTATAAACATAAAACCATCTCATTTCATGCAGAATGAATTCTTGTAGCGAAAACATGTGATCATAGCTCTCGTTCTACACAAATTTGCGCAAAAATGGGGAAAATTAGGATTTATTTATTATGAACTTCTTTCGACTACACCACGGAAGTACATTTTCGACCGAATTACAGACCTTATTCCTATAAGAAATATTTCTCATCAAATTTCACAACATTTTTATGTCTAATTTCAAGAAAGATGTAATACCAAACATATTACCAAGTTTTATTGTGAAAATCTGTGGAAGATTTTAGAGAATTATAGACATTTAATTGAAGCCACCCCATACCCATTTACTGGGCTAAATTTAGGCCCAATGGTCGCTTCTCTGTATATTCTGGTAAAATTTTAACTTGTTTGCATTATTTTTTATTTGGATTCTGAAATATCATTCATTTCGTCATGAATAAAGCCCAGATGGATGCATTTTGTGCTTTTTCTGACATTCTAGAAACAAACAAGAAATCACTGCAGAAATAGGCGCATCTATGCAAAATATGGTAAAAATTCAAAAGTTTTCAAATTTCATGATTATTTTGCAATAGAAACACCCTTTTATGACTATTATGACTAATTGTGATGTGTTCCGAGAAAATTCTTATTTCAGCTCTTATAGTCAGAGTAGGAATTGAATACTCTTCAAAAGGAGGTATATACTATTACGGTTCAGTTATCTCAAAATAGATGCCCCCTACAGTTTTACAAACCTTCTACCTATTGATTCGTAGGAAATTAGAAGATTGGTTAAACAATTTTGTGGAGGGTGGAGTGTTCCTTTTTACTTTTTCTTTCTTTCCTGTTTTTTGAGTGATGAATAAAAATGTTAGAATCCTTACAGAAAAAGTTCTAAACATTTCCTCTGTATTAGTGTAACGTATCAGGAATTTTCCTCCGAAGGTATGATTTACACTGTCACGTCTACTTTGAAGTTGAAACACCTTTTACACTGTTCAAAGTGGAGCAGGCGAATATCCTGTGCAAGACGGGTTAACACCTTTTGAAATAAATAGAAACTGATTTGTTTTACACGAAACATTTTCACTTGTTTCTGAGTCATTCGTGTTGATATTGAACCTGGTGTACACTCGGTGAAGATATTGCGGTGTTCACTTGGTTGAAGATATTGAATGCTGTGTTCACTCTGTGGAAGATATTGTAGATGGTCATTCAGTGGAAGATACTAAATCTGGTGCTCCTTCGGTTGAAAATATTGCAGTGTTTACTTGGTGGAAGATATTGTAGATGGTCATTCAGTGGAAGATACTAAATCTGGTGCTCCCTCGGTTGAAAATATTGCAGTGTTTACTTGGTGGAAGATATTGTAGATGGTCATTCAGTGGAAGATACTAAATCTGGAGCTCCTTCGGTTGAAAATATTGCAGTGTTTACTTGGTGGAAGATATTGTAGATGGTCGTTCAGTGGAAGATACTAAATCTGGTGCTCCCTCGGTTGAAAATATTGCAGTGTTTACTCTGTGGAAGATATTGTAGATGGTCATTCAGTCGAAGATACTAAATCTGGTGCTCCTTCGGTTGAAAATATTGCAGTGTTTACTCTGTGGAAGATATTGTAGATGGTCATTCAGTGGAAGATACTAAATCTTGTGCTCCCTCGGTTGAAAATATTGCAGTGTTTACTCTCTGGAAGATATTGAGTCCACTGTTCATTCTGTGGAATATAATGTAGTGTTCACACGATGAAAAATAATATTAAGATAAGATACTAAATCCGGTGCTCATTCGTTTGGAAATATTCACTTGGTGTAAGATCATGAATGCGGTGATCACTCCGTGGAAGATATTAAATCTAATGTTTACTTGCTGGAAGATATAGAATACGTTGTCAGCTCGGTGAAAGATGTTGAATTCAGTGTTAACTCTGTGGAAGACAATGATCGACCCTACACTGAAACAAACCAATAGCCTGTTTATATTTTTATACATTTTATTCAGCTACAGATCTGATATTTAACTTTAGGCTGCTGTGTTAGTATAAAAGAGATGCATTAAATTACTGTCATTTATGATTTACATATCAACATATAAATTGGTTAGAATGTATTAAACATCGATACATCTTCATACCTGGATGAAAGCAGTTATGTTATTATTCAGCTTTAATACTAATTCGTGATTATTGCAGTTGCTAGAGATCGATACAACTTCGCTTTTTAATCAAATCTACAAGACTGTCTTCTTTAAATATAGAGCCTTAGTAGCTAATATTCGCGAACTCGATTTTATTTATACATATGAAATATATTACAAATCAACCGTTTGTATATCTTAAAATGATTGTAAATAAAACTACCCAAGAGGAATGCGTACTTGTGTATTAAAGATTCTATATTTTTATTTGAAAAATTCCTTTTAAAAGGTATTAAAAACTCAGATTTAAAACGAACTTAAAGAATTTCAATACAGTTACACTAGGTATATGTAGCATAACATACATTGAAAAAAAAACCTTTTCTGCTTCAAGATTATAACTATGGACTACAGCTCAGCTTGTTTTAATTCACAGTGAAAACCCTCAAAATTTAAACAAGAAACACCATAATGGTAGTGTCTTTAACTTGGACATAACATGTCATAATAGAATCTATAAGAGTCACAATGTAACAAAATTAGATCGTGCTAATTGATTTGACATTTTGTTCTTTCAGAAATGTAAAGAACTTAATTGCATATACATATACATTTTACACAGACTTCAGGCTTTGTATTGAAATCTCACGTACGTCTGGTATCTTTAAAACTGACACGCGGTCAATTTTTCGCAAGTAAAATGGTTTTCTTTCATTTTTACTGCAGTGATATACAAATGATGCTGAAGTGATAATTAATAAGTCACTTTTCTATTCGATGACGTGAGTCTGTAGGAAAAAAAAACGTTCTGGTGGTTAAACAGCTGACGCAGTTGTCCAGGGGTAACTCTGTCTGACTATAAACCCAGGGTTTGTGAGTTGAGACCCGCTCCTCCAACTAAAATATCTACATATATTGGGATAAGAGTCCCGTGTACGGGTATTTTACACCTGACATGTTGAAGAATCAGGGAAGCTTCTGAAATTTCAGCGGTTTCTGTATCTTGTACTATACACAGGAGCTAGAGGAAGGGAACGCAGATTTTTCGCAAAGTTTCCATAATCTCAACTTTTAAACGATACTCACAAGCTCGGGTATACTTTGGATCATATTCGTAAAGGCCGTATAAGCTTCGTCAATACAGAAAGGCCGGATAAGGCCGAAAAATATGCGTTCCCGACCTCGAGCTCCTATGGTACTTCCTATGTCCTATGGTATTATCCTCGCACTAACATAACTAACAGTCTAGTGAAATCAGTCGCCCTTATTTGGTGATCAATGGCGTTTATAAATAATATAACTAGAGAGCTATGAGCATCACAAACAAAAAATCCACTATTTTGGCTATTTCAAGGGCTGTAACTCTGTAATAAGCTCTAAGATTCTCAAGAAGAATGCCAAGTGTGCAAGGTCACATCATGATAAAGATTCAAGCAAGGTTTCATGAATTTACATTAAATACTTTTTTAGCTAGGCACATAATTAGGTGAAAATGTGCATTGTTTACTATTTCAGGGGTCATAACTTTAAAAACAGGGGGTGGAGCCAGCCAAAATATAAGAGATGTGCAAGTTTATATCATGATGAAGACTTATGCAAGTTTTCAACTATTTATATTAAATGCTTTTTGAGCCAGGTGCGTTACAAGGTGAAAATGTGCATTTTTTTACTATTTCAGGGGCCATAACTTTGAAAATAGGGGGCGGACCCAATAAAAAAATAGGAGGTGTGCAACTTCATATCATGATTAAGACTCATGCAAGTTTCATGAATTTGTATCAAATACTTTTTGAGCTATGCGTGTCACAAGGTGAAAATGTGCATTTTTTACTATTTCAGGGGCCATAACTCTGGAAATAGGGGCGGAGCCAGACGAAAAATAGGAGGTGTGCAAGTTCATATCATGGTAAAGACTCTTGCAACGTTTTATCAATTTATATCAAATACTTTTTGAGCTAAGCGCGTCACGAACTTCGGACGGACGGACGCACGCACGGACAAGAACAAATCTATATGCCCCCACCACTCATGGCAAAAATGCTATCACCTGACGTTTTTTTTTTTTTTTTTTTTTGTTGTTTTTTGGGTTTTTTTGGGGTTTTTTTTCACCTTTCATCTCTGTCAAGGTATAACCTTAATAAAAAAAATGAACAAGAAAAAAGCCCTGAATAAGTCACTCTTTATCAAAAAAAAAAGAAAAAAAAAAGAAATAGTTTTAGTATAACTGCCCTAAATTCTTTACCAAGAAAATCTGAACGCTATAAAATTCTGAATATAATTTCTGAACTGCCTGAACTGAACTCTTTTCTGTGCTAAAGGACATGGTTGAAAAATCCAAACGAATTTTCCTCTATTTCGAACATATTCGATAGCAGCAGCTATTTTTCTAGTTCTCACTAAAAGAGGCATTTCTAAAAATAACTTATACTGGTAAGATATGCTCCGCATAAAAAAAAACATTCAGCATCGAAATGATATGTAAGAACGGTTTTACACCTAATTTACATATTTTAAATCGATTATTAATTAGAAATTCAGAATAATTTACTTGGCGTCTACGCGCTCGGGATGTGTAACTTTAGATAATACTGCTGACGTCAGGTCGACCTACTATTCGGCAAAAATAGTTCTTCCGTATTTCGTCCAGATCTTTATATAAAGGACATATTAGAAATAAAATAATATATAGCCGAATCATGTTTAGATACAATTACCATCCAAAATGGCTATACGCAGTGAAGAATGATTAACTCGAATTACATAATTGTGAAATTATTCCGCTTTTAAACATATATATCTAAAGAAAAGAATGAGGTAAAGCCTTGATACAAAAAAGTGAACCTTTACAAGACATTTATAGTCTTTTTTTGTAAACAATTTTACATCATTTTGAATAGAAAAAATCCAGATTCATAAAATCAAAATATTAAAACAAATTTTGATAGACAAAATAACTGACTAGACTTCATTTCATTCCAGTTTAAATCATTAAACCCTGAAACATTATACCGGTATAAACATAATATGTCTATTGAATATTAATTATTTAACCTAAACCTCCTAATTGCATGACTCATAGATTTTACACATATGCAAGTTTTAATTTTAACTGACAAAAAGTAGCTATTCTTGTCCCAGCATATTTTGAGATATCGAGGAGACCGAGTCGGCACACCACACATACATACCCTGGCCTATCGACGAATCCATACAATTTCTAATCTAAATTATTACAAATTTTCCTTTTTTTTCCAAGTAGTCTGGCCTTATAGAACAACGTCCCATCTGGAATTGTGTTCTGCCTAAGCTTGAATCTTGAAGCAGGCGGTATGCCTACATAACATAATTAGTTGTAACAAAGTGCGTTTTAACTGTCCCGCATAGTACAGAAAGTTCGATATGTCGTACCTTATGTTGGATCAGAATGATATTGGATTCATAAATGGATCATTATCTCATATACATAATTTAAAGGTTCTGAATATTTCTGCAAATAAACTTCAATCTCTATCAGGATTGTTTCAGAATATGACTAAATTAACAGTTCTAAACATCAGTGACAATTATGTCCAAAATGTCAAAGGAGACGAGTTCTACCATACAAATGGAATTGAGAAATTGGATTTATCTAGAAATTTACTGCTTAATATACCAGCGAAGCTGTTTGTAAATCTTGAGATACTAACTGAACTGAGGCTGGACTCAAATAATATTACTGTTATTAGTAACAAAGCGTTTTCAAAATGTACTAAACTTTCACATTTGTATTTAAGCAAAAACAGTTTAGAAAATATAAGTCTCTTAGAGCTGCATTCAAACAAGTTAATATACCTTGACATAACTAATAACAAACTCACAGAACTACCGACAGGGTATAACGAGTCCACTGGAACGTGTTACAGTTATTTTAACTTGCAAACATTGAATGCGAGTAGAAACAAAATTGAGTCGTTTCAAGCGAGGTGTTTTCATTCACTCAGGAACTTATCATTGAGTTTCAACAACATAGAACACGTCCCAGTTTTAAGTCATCTGCCAAAGCTAAACCAAATCGATTTGAGGGGTAACAGAATTGTTGACCTTGAACCTCAAAATGTGCTTTGTTCAGAAGAAAGCTCCTTGCGAAAACTTGATATTGGTGACAATAAGATTGAAACCATAGCCACTGGAGTTTTTGAAAAGTGTACAAATCTTGAAATCTTACTTCTGAACAATAATTACTTAAGAACAATGGATGCACAGTTTCCAGTATCACTAAAGGTACTACACCTTTCTCGCAACAAATTTAGTTGTGAATGTGCTTTGGCATCTTTTGTAGACTATGTCAAGTTACTAAAAACAGATAACATTACATGTTCTGTAAATGGAAATGACGTTGACATTAAATCAGCTGGTATTAAACCCTGTGTAAGCAATACACTTTTGCATGTTCTTATTGAAAGTCTGCTTCCTTTTGCAAGTTGTTTACTGCTAGCTGGAATAATATCTGTGTTGATATTTCGGTATCGATATGAAATTGAAGTAATAGTTTTCTATAAATGGAACATACGTTTTCGTTGTTGCTGCAGAAAACGAAAGTCTGAACCTGTGAATCATAAGTATGACGCCTTCGTTTGTTTTGCGGAAGAGGATGTTAACTATGTAAGAAGCACACTTGTCCCACTTCTTGAGCCTAAGTTTAAGTTGTGTATTTACTACCGGGATTGTCCAGTAGGTGAAGACATTGCAGAAGCCATTTTGGATGTAATAGAATCTCGTAGTTCTGTCTCAATCTTTTATGCAGAGTCGATGGGGGACATTTGAATTCAGAAATGCACATCCACATAGTATGCGGAGACACGATAAAAAGCTCTTAATCATTGTCCTTGAAAATTCAGTTTTGGAGATGAAATTAGACCTTACACTACGAAGTATCTTGTATTCTAAGGCCTATCTCACGAAAGATGACAAACTATTTGAACAGAAACTTTTGCATGCCATGCCAGACCAGGCGTTTGAAGACCAATCCCGTATAAATTTCGAGGACGAACTATTGATAAATTGACGAAAAGCACCACTGCGGAGTTTAAAACGGTTAATGTTAGTAATCAGTATTAATTACCTCATGCTTAACCACCACAGTGTCCGAAAGATACAAAGCAGTATTAGTCACGGGCGGGAAATTAACGTCCGTAAACAGAAGTTACGTCATGATGTTTTAGTGACGCACAATAACAAAGTTCCACTTTAGTTTTATCGCTTGTAGCGTAACGTTAGGTTCTTGTCGTAAAATAACGTAATTTGAATTGAGAAACATACTATAAGGAACGGAGAGAAACTATTAAGGAACCTGCTTTTTTCGTGTTTTACATAAACGATATATATTCAGTGCTTGAATTGCTAGTTGTCATTAACAGCCTGATGGATTTTGCAGGCATAGGTATAATCACTGGAAACGCCAGTCCGGTGTGCAAGAATTCCCCGTCTGGTATGCAAGAAAAGTTTCCGGATTTTCTGTTGGCAAGTGCAAGCGCCAAAGCTGGAGTGTGACGTTATATGTTTTAGGGAAACCACGAACTTACACTATCCACGAGCTTATGCTAGACATCTATATCTTTACTGAAGTATATATTTTGCAAGGAATTTACGATCATGCATTCATATTCGTTCACATTCAAGTGTACATCTAGTTCAGTACCAGTGAAAAATAAAAATGATATTTTCACTGTTTAAAGCAGTGAAAATATAAATTTTATTTCACTGATGAATTTCAGTATTTCACTAAAAGTATAAAATAAAGTTGTATACATGTTATTCAGCTACAAATCGATTATTTAATTTTAAGTTGTAGTGCCAGATTGGCGATACATTAATTTCTACTGTCATTTATGATTTATCTACAAATAAATTTGTTAGAAATTATTAAACATAAATACATCTTTATAGATCTCCATCTTTCTGGATGAAAACAGATATGTTATTATCCAGCTTTTATACTAATTCGTGATTATTGCAGTTGCTAGCTCTAGATCGATATAACGTCGCAGGTTTAGTTCTCATACATTGCCCAACATTTTAAGATTAGTTTCTTTTACTTTGTTGCTTTAAAATATCAACATTGGTCGTGTTAAATTCATCTCTCCAAAATAATGTAAATTTTTCAATTTGAACTATCACTTTTAACTCAGATCTATAAGACTGCTCTGTTGAAATATAGAGCCTTATGTTATTGTGGCTGATTTCTGCCATTTCGCGTTTTCGCCCCGCGACCCCGCCGAGCGAAAACACTAGAATTAACAAGTTAAAATTGCGGAGGCGCGGGGCGAAAACTCGCTATTTATCGGGAGAGCGGAGCAAAAACACGATAATTAGCGGGGTCGCGGGCGAAAAGTCGACATTTAGTAACTCTTATGGCGGGGCCGCGGTGCGAAAACTCGACGTTTGAAGGACGCTAATTATCGTGTTTTCGCCCCGCGCCTTCGTCATTTTAGTTACTAAATCTCGACTTTTAGCCCTGCAACCACGACAATTAAGCGAGTTTACATCCCGCGCCCCCGCCATTGTAATGCTTGAATTTCGCCTTTTCACCCCTCAACCTCGCTAATTAGCGGGTTGTCGCCCCGCGACCCCGCCGTCTTATTTACCTAATTTCGACTTTTTGCAGCGCGACTTTTTGCATTTTCGTTTTGTAAGTGTTACGTGTTGCAATTGTCTATGAGGCTGATTTTTGCCATTTCGACTTCTGCCCCGCGACCTCGCCAAGCGAAAACACGGAGATTAAAATTGTTAAAATGGCGGGGGCGCGAGGCGAAAACTCGCTATTTGGCGGGGACGCGGAGCGGAAACAAGATAATTAGCGCTGCTTAAACTTCGAGTTTTCGCACCACACTCCCGAGGCATTTTAAGAATAAGACTATACTTGTAAGATATGCTCCGGATAAAAAACTAAAGACATTTAAGAATCGAAAGGATCGAATAACACTTAATTTACGTACTTAAAATCGATTATTAGGCGTGCAGAATAATTCACTTGGCGTCTACGCGCTCTTCAATTATTCCGCGGGAGGTGTAACCTCTTCGCTGTTTTAATACTATTATGAAACCCCGGTCACGTTGACGTCACGTCTTTCTACTATCTGGCGCCACGCATGTGCCAAGAAATAGTTGTCATCGGGAAATTATTCTGCAGTTTTAAACATGTATATTTGTATCTATAGAAAATTGGGAAAAGTCTTATTACGTATGTAAAAGGCTGATTAAACAGTTAGGATAAAATCAATACTTACAGGATATGACACGAATGTACTGCTTACTTGACAAGACCATAAATATCTTGATTCTGTTTACACGGATCGCGTTTTCTTTACACGACTAGGATATTGTTATAAAAAATGTACAAAATGTAAGAAAATAAAACAAACCATTTTGTAATGAGATTAATTTCTATACAAAAGTTTATTTCGAAAATCAAATCTCAAATGCTGAAACCTGTAAATATATTTCAAAATGTTTTAGTCAATTTAACACTGAAATTTAGATATTATTCAAATAAACATTTTAACATGTTTAACAACATTATTTGTACACATATATAATGTTTATAATAAGTTTGTATGTTCAAATCCAATAATACATATGTTTATACGAGATAAGATGTCGTGCGCACGAGATAAGATATCGAGCGCTCAAAATAAGATCTCGTGAACACGAGATAAGCTGTTGTGCGCACGAAATAACGTGTCGTGTCCACGAGATAATATGTCGTGAGCTCGAGATAAAATTTCGTACACACGAGATCATTTAATCTTAAAAAAGGTAAATGATAATAAAAAAAAATGCCCTAAAGGTAGCACCATAAAATCGTTCACGAAAGATATTGCAAAATGTTAACTGTTCATTTTTTATTTTTTATTTCGTTATTTGCTAATTGATTGTAATATATTGATGTGCATTCGTTTTTGTGTTCTGTCTAAGAATACATTTGTGTGCGGCTTCAAATGTATCTATACCTCTCTAAATGTCCATTATGTATTTGCTTGTATGCATGTCTTTCTGTCTCTTTGTCGTAATATCTAGCTTGCCATTTAACATTGATTTGACTTTTTGTTAGATTTATGCCTGCTCGGTTTCTAATTACTTAGTAATTATTAGACAATGCTTTAACTTGTCGTTGTCAAACTTTTAATGGTTATTGTATGTGGTCAGTAGTTGATCCATATCGTGTTAAGGTCAATCAGACAAAGGATAATGTCTCAGTGACCTTGAGACAGAAACATCTACATTGATTTGCCCTACAGCAGTCAACTTTCATTAGATGAAACCTTGTCAAAATGTTTGTCCTAGTACAATTTAGGTCATATTTGAAACTTGGATGCCTGACATAGAAGACTAGTTCACAACATTAAATCATAAAAAAAAACATTATTTAATTGATAACTAAAGACTAAAGGCTATATTTACTACCTAATCTATATGAAACAGTGAAAATGTTTGTCTTTATGAGACCATGTCAGGTTTAACACTTGCTTATCTTTGGTCAAATTCTAGGCCGGTCACACAAAGTATAGAAAAACCGTATTAACCCTGTAGATATCACATTAATCAGGATCGTAATATAAGACAATGTTTTGGTTCTCATCATATACAATTCTTTGATTCTTAAAATATCTTCTTTGGATAATAGGTGAAGTGTAGTCGCGTTAAGACGAATAAACTGTTCGTTATGCTTCCTAAGGAAACACCAAATATGATTATCCGCTACTTCAATTATAGGAATTGAAATATTTTATGTACTCGTCCAAATTTGTAAATATTTCTGGAAATATTCCTTTTGTAGAGAAACTGTATTTTCATACATGCTTACGACTTTTTCGTCAGGTGAACTATTGTGTCTTCAATTAATAACTTGTTAACAAAACAAAAAACGTGTTAGACCAATAATCGAGTGAAGAGAATTTATTGTCCTCTTGTGTGTCAAAAAGTAAACAAATATCGCCATTTTGAATCGCAAACCTAAGCAGTAGGAAACTTCAACTGCAAACACGCCCAATCCCCTTGTGCATTTTTATTATATTTCAGCTATTTATTGCAATGTTTGAAACTAAAATAAACAAATTTGATTTTTAAAAAAAAAATGGAAAATACTGAAAAGCAATAAACCCAATCACATGTATGCACTGAAATATTAACCACCTTGAAATAATTTTGAATACGTGACAGTAGACGGCATAAACGGATTACATACAAAAGGTTGACGAGAAGGTTCAAAATGAATTGTTCAGAGGCTTGTATGTTGTGTGTATATATTACAATGTGTTTCTACAATTTTACCTGGTTACAAGTTGCGACATCTGACGAGTTTGCTACAGTCGTTAGTGCATTTCCTCCAATATGGCATACGAATTACATTGAACGAATAACTGGTGGTGCCTTATGTTGGCCTGATAAGAAACCTGCAGCTGATCCTTATAACTACTATACAAATTACACGGGAACAACGACATGGGAGGAGCTTCACCCTGAGACAACAATTATTAGCATTTGGTGCTCCGAAGGATTTAATGACCAGTCACTAGAAAATGATTTACAAAATGGACACATAGCAAACTTTAAACTACTTATGCATTTTGAGTACAGAAATTGCAGTCTGAGGTCACTAACCAACAACGTTTTCAAAGGACTTTCTCGACTCCGTGTAGTGTTATTAAGGTATAACAATCTTCACTTTGTGAGTACAAACGCTTTTAAAGACCTTGCTAATTTGATATGGTTGAGTATGGACAACAATGAGCTAAACATAATCACAACGGAACATTTCTGTTATAATTCTAAACTGGAATTTTTGCAGTTAAGATCAAATAAACTGGAGGGTATAAGAGAAACACACAATGTAAGTAATGGAACGTGTGCTAATCTGACCTTTAATTCTCTTGTTCTGAGCAATAATGCCATTGTTGAAAGCAAAACAAACTATCGATCATTTCGTGTCAATGGTGTTCTGTCACTAACAAACTGCAGCTTAAAGAAAATAGGTAAAGACTCATTTGAAGGCCTTGAACACCTGTTGGATATTGATTTGAGTGATAATGAAATAACAAATTTAGATGAAAACACTTTTGATGACATGCGAAATCAATTACAGAAAATATCTTTATCAAATAATCGCCTGAACTATCTTCACTCTGACTATTTTAGAGCTTTGAATATATCGTACCTTATGTTGGATCACAATGATATTGAATTCATAAATGGATCATTATCTCATATACATAATTTAAAGGTTCTGAATATTTCTTCAAATAAACTTAAATCTGTATCAGGATTGTTTCAGAATATGACTAAATTAACAGTTCTAAACATCAGTGACAATTATATCCATAGTGTCAAAGGAGACGACTTTTACCATACACATGGAATTAAAAAATTGGATTTATCTAGAAATTTACTGCTTAATATACCAGCAAAGCTGTTTGCAAATCTTGAAATGCTAAATGAACTGTGGTTGAACTCAAATAAAATCACTGTTATTAGCAACAAAGCATTTTCGAGATGTACAAAACTCTCACATTTACGCTTAAGCAGAAACAGTTTAGAAAATATAAGTCTCTTAGAGCTGCACTCAGACAAACTTATATACCTTGACATAGCCGATAACAAACTCACAGAACTACCGACAGGGTATAACGAGTCTATTGGAAGGTGTTATAGTTATCTTAACTTGCAAACATTGAATGCGAGTAGAAACAAAATTGAGTCGTTTCAATCGAGGTGTTTTTATTCACTCAGGAACTTATCATTGAGTTTCAACAACATAGAACACGTCCCAGTTTTAAGTCATCTGCCAAAGCTAAACCAAATCGATTTGAGGGGTAACAGAATTGTTGATATTGCACCTGAATATGTTCTTTGTTCAGGCGAAAGCTTCTTGCAGAAACTTGATATTGGTGACAATAAGATTGAAACCATAGCCGCTGGAACTTTTGAAAAGTGTACATACCTTGAAATCTTACTTCTGGACAATAACCATTTAAATACTATGGATGCACAGTTTCCAGTATCACTAAAGGTACTACACCTTTCTCGCAACAAATTTAGTTGTGAATGTGCTTTGGCATCTTTCGTAGACTACCTTAAGTTACTGAAAACAGATAACATTACATGTGCTGTAAATGGCAATGACGTTGACATTAAATCAGCTGGTATTAAACCCTGTGTAAGCAATACACTTTTGCATGTTCTTATTGAAAGTCTAGTTCCTTTTGCAAGTGTTTTACTGCTAGCTGGAATAATATCTGTGTTGATATTTCGGTATCGATATGAAATTGAAGTAATAGCATTCTACAAATGGAACATACGTTTTCGTTGTTGCTGCAGAAAACGAAAGTCTGAACCTGTGAATTATAAGTATGACGCCTTCGTTTGTTTTGCGGAAGAGGATATTAACTATGTAAGAAGCACACTTGTCCCACTTCTTGAGCCTAAGTTTAAGTTGTGTATTTACTACAGGGATTTTCCAGTAGGTGAAGACATTGCAGAGGCCATTTTGGATGTCATAGAATCCAGTGCTGTCACTCTCGTAGTTCTGTCTCAATCTTTTATCCAGAGTCGATGGGGGACATTTGAATTCAGAAATGCACATCATCACAGCATGCGGAGTCACGATAAAAAGCTCTTAATTATTGTCCTTGAAAATTCAGTTTTGGAGATGAAATTAGACCTTACACTACGAAGTATCTTGTATTGTAAGACCTATCTCACGAAAGATGACAAACTATTTGAACAGAAACTTTTGCATGCCATGCCAGACCATGCGTTTGAAGACCAATCCCGTGTAAATTTCGAAAACGAACAATTGATAAATTGACCGAAATCACAGAGTTATCAGCATTGGTCGTGTTTAATTCATCTTTCTGAAATAGTCTGAATTTTTCAGTTTGAACTATCACTTTTCAGTCAAATCTATAAGACTGTCCTGTTGAAGTACAGAGCCTTATGTAGCTAATAACCACAAACTGAATTTGATTATACATATGAAGTATATTACAATTTAATCGTTTGTATATTTCAAAATGACTGTAAATAAAACTTACCCAAAAGAAATGTGTACTTGTGATCGTATTTGCATATTGAAGATTCTATATTTTCAGAAAGATTTATTTTAAAAGATATTGAAAGCTCAGATTGATTTAAAGAGAACTTAAAGAATTTCAACACAGTTGCACTAGGTATAAGTAGAATAAGAGATATATAAAAAGATTCTTTTTTGCCACTAAATAAACCATAAAAAACACTACGCCACCATAAAGATTATTTAAGTAAATAAAGATAGTTTCAAGATACAAATATTTCGTAATATACTTAAACACCCGAAAAATTTTGGCGAAAATTACTGAGTGCCAAGGCAAAACTTGAGTCTTATTTTTGCAATACAAAACTACAGCTCAGTTTGTTCTATTTCACAGTGAAAATCCTCTAATTTATAAAAAAATATGATCAAGAAACACCATAATGGTAGTGTCTTTTACAAATAAGCAAGTCCTGAGTGTATAAACAGTGTTATTAAAATATGTCAAATATTGATGTCTGGCAAGCTCATAAAAGTTTCGTATCATTTGAAAGTGTATTGTCTACTGAAAAAAATATAAATTACATGACAAAATATGTTATAGAACTTTATTTTTAATTTATAGTTTTCAATGATAGATCTACTTCAACAGAAATCCAGTCAGTTATTACAGTGTATGATTTATAATTTCGCAGTCAAAAACATGTCCGTAGTGATTCGTGCATAATATTATGGTAATCTTATTTACTAACGCCTGTTCAGCAGGCACAACTCTTTCAAATGATACCAAAAAAACATTGGGTCACCAGGCATTGAAATGTTATCTATTTGTGGATCGGATACCTTAAGGTTGTTCGCTGGGTTCCTAAGATAATTTCAAAGTATGAGATATGACTGATATTACGTAAGACATTAGAGCTAATAAGACGTATTTCATTTTATGCATGGCCTTTCATAGATTCTACTTGATGTCACGATGTAACAAAATTAGATGAAGCTAATTCATTTTATTCAAAACTGGTCGTTAAGACTATACTTTCATAAAGAATTGTAAACAACTTAATTGCATATGCATATATATTTTAAATAGGCATTCAGCCTTTTTATTGAAATTCCACGTACGTCTATAGTAGTCGCAACTTGACCGCGATGGTTGACCTTAGGCTGATTATTCATATCAATTATTTCATTGTAGAAATCAAGGGTGCTTAGGGTAGCCGTGTATATTTATATGGAATTAGTTTGTATACAGTGCAGTATCAAAGTATATACACTTACATTTGATCAGTTAAAACTTTCCAATACACTAATTTATATTTACACAAATTTATATTTCCTTTTTCTCGTGCAACATGTGTTTTACGTACACTCCTTTTCAATAATAGGTTGTGCCTTATTATGTATTATAATGCAAAGGTCAACCATCGGGGTCAAGTTGCGTCCACTATAGCATCTTTAAAACTGACACGCGGTCGAGTTTTCGCAAGTAAAATGGTTTTCTTTTATTTTTACTGCAGTGATATAAAATACAGACGATGCTGAAGTGATAATTAAGTGACATGTCTTTTCGATGACGTCCGTCTGTAGGAAAACCCCGTTTCGGACATATCTGCTAGCAGTTTAAGAGCGGATGCAGTGGTCCAGTGGTAACACTGTCTGACGACGAACTTAGGGTGTCGTGAGTTCTAGCCCCCGCTTCTCCAACTAAAAATTACTAACATTGCAAGAGTCCCGTGTACTAGTGCTTTACACCTGGCACACTAAAGGACTATGGAAGCTTCTGGAATTGGAGTGTCTTCTTCTGTGTCTTGTACCATCCTGCCATTAATAACGTTTAACTCTAATTTTGTTTACGATTCTTGAACAAACAAAAAAAATAACAGCGCTCTTCTAGTAAAAAGAAAATTTGAAAACTATAATTCTAAATATAACTTCTAAACTGTTTTCTGCTCTAAAAAAGAGTAAAATTTTACTGGAAAGATATGAAAAGATGGCTTTGTATAACCGCCCTCAAATTTTACAAAGAAAATTTGAAAACTATAATTTTAAATATAATTTCTAAACTGTTTCTGTACTAAAAGAATAAAATTTTACTGGAAAGATATGCTCCAGATGTAAAACTGAAGACATTTCAGAATCGAAATCACTTAATTCACGTACTTTAAATCGATTATTAGGCATGCAGAATAATTCTCTCGATGTCTACGCACTCTCCAAAACCCATTTCATCCATTAAAGGATATATTAGAATTAAAATAATATACAGCAGAACCAGGTTTGAATATATTCAAATTCTGATCGGTTCTATGTGGCATAGAATTATTCAATAGGGTTATGTCATCGTGAAATTATTCTGCAGTTTTAAATATGTATTTAAAGAAAAATTGGGAAAAGCCTTATTATGAGAAAGGTGAATGAATTAGGATATAAGCAATATACTTACAGGATATGATACGAATATACTGCTTGCATAATTTAAGTCCTTGAGCAGACTATAAATATCTTGATTCTGTTTACACGGATCGCGTTTTCTTAACAATTTCAGAGTACCAAGACTAGGGTATTTTTAGAAAAAAATGTACAAAGCGTAAGAAAATAAAACAAACCATTTTGTAATGACATAGTTTAATTTCTATACAAAAGTGTATTTCGAAAATCACATCAGAAATGCTGAAATTTGTAAATATAGTTTAGAAATTTTCAGTCAAATAAACACTGAAGTTTAGATATTATTCAAATAAACATTTTAACATGTTCAACAACATTATTTGTACATTTAATGTTTATAATAAATTTTTATGTTCAAATCCAATAACACATATGTTTACACACAGCTACATTTTGGTAAAAATATCACAGTTTTACAAAGTGCTTCAGCATGTACAATGAATATTGTTCATATAAAACTATCACAGTTTAACACAACATACTAGAAAAAGAAAATAAATATAACATCATTTTTGATAATCCCAGATTCAAAAATTCAAAACAGAACTTTGAGAGACAGACTCTGTGTTAATAAATTTCTTTTAATGCAAGAACAGTATAAAGGAAATAATATTATTAAGGGAAGCTAGCTTGATTTACACTTCGAAATAGCGAGCATAGAAACGCTATGATAAAATAAAACTAAAAGCATGTTTCCTTAAGGAATAACAAATAGATGATAATAAATTGTACTATCTTTGAGTAGTTGATTTATAAGTTTTGTAAAAGCAAACAATTTCATTTCAGTTTAAACCATAAAACCATTATAGATAAAATATTAATCAGTCAACTTAGACCTCATATAAAAAAAAGTAAAAACTGCATAACTCTCAGAAGATACAAATGTGCAAGTTAAATTTTAATTGACAAAATATACGATTTACATAAACAAGGATTTACATGAACCTTAAATTTTAAATCAAACATATTTCTGTTACAAGAATATACTTTATAACCATGTTGTTATATCAACAAAAAATGTTGACATTTTGGCAGGATATCACTATCACAGTACAAAGCACTTGGGTGATAACAAATAGGTCACAAGACATAACAACAATACTTTGATGGTAAATATTCATGTTTACAAAATACTGTTCAATATTAATACAATAAAAGTTTAACAACAGCTTTACATAAAATGTAATCCATACAGTTACATGATCTGAATTATATCTTGCACAATCTCTTAAAACACATCTATTTTTGTTCATTTTTCACTGTTTTGATCACTGATATTTAAGAAATTTTTAGTCTTTGTAATACAGGTGCCCCTTTAATTGGCGACGAGACGGCAGTAGTTTTTAGTCTTATATTGTCTAAAATGTAATTAACTCTCTGTCCCCTCATTCTGGGATCTGGGTGTGGTCCTCTCATGGGATGGGAGGAGACTCCCCTGGGTGGGGCATAATCTGGCAGTACTCCACGTACATTGTAACTCCACTGCATATCTGGTGTCTGTAGAAAAGAAAGCAGGTTTAGAGTTGATAAGGGAAAGCTGATGAAAAAATGCAAGCATTTACTGCACATGTAATTAATTTTGGCAAATAAATCAGCAATTATTCACATACCCAAGGATATAATAAGACATATTTAGCTTGCCTAAAGCAATATGCTCTCCTATTCTGATATGGACATTTATCTCTAAAACATACTTTCAAAAGCAAAAATTTGCAAAGTGTTTCAGCAATGATACAGTCTAAGGAAAATGTAAAATGTCCAACCTGTATAATAAGTTTTCCAGTATATATTTTTCCATACACAGATGGACAGAAACCAACTCTTACAAGTGTTCCATTACTACCTAGAGGAAGTAACTCTCCTGTTGCTGGGGAAATGGTGAATTCTGGATCACTTCCAGCAGAGAAATATGCATTGTATTGTAAAGGATACCTGGAAATATAAGTATGTTTATGTCATTGTTTTGTTAGATTAAACAGTTCCTATCATTTCTGTTGATTTAAGTTTTGTAAGAAAAGAATGTTAGACACTTTTGATATAATTCTCTAATATAATTACACTGACATTAATACCACCTCTGTCAATACTACCGAACAAGTTATTTGTTTGTTTGTTTTGGGTTTAACTCCATTTTTCAACAAAATTTCAGTTATGTAACGGCAGGCAGTTAACCTAACCAGGATCCATGCTGTTCAATATTTGTTTTATCTAATTGCAAATAGCTTTGAAAGCGAACAGCATGGATCCTGACCAGACCACGCAGATGCGCAGGCTGGTCTAGATCCATGCTGGTCGCAAATGCACCAAGTTGGTTTTCTCATGGTGCGGCTCATTTATAAATTAGAATTTCAAACAGAAAGAAAAAGGTATAAAACTCACTTAGTTTGACTAGTGAGCCGGAAACCAACAGATGACTCCTTGCCAAGCCCAGTTGCCTCAATATCTATAAGATCATCTACCGGAGGTTCCAGTGCCAGGAACCGGATTGGAAACTTCCAAACTCCACCCTGTGAGGCCTTCACTTCTAAGGTCACCCCATAGCTGAAAGTTAAAATAGAATTAATTGTTTCTGATACCTAGCTACTTCTTGCACTAGTATGTTTTTGTATTGTTTTAAATAATCTTTGTGGTTGAAGCCTAAAAGCAATTTCCTGTGGGCTTCATCTGTGCAAACAATTTTGAGAACTGAAAAAAATTCTTCATTGGTAATGTGACTGTTTCTAATGATTTCTTCCATTTACAAAAATTATTTACACGAATTTCCTTTTGCTTTATAAGTGACAATATTTATGATATATTCACTTATGCCGTAACTGGCCTAACAACATATAAAATTTTCAAATTGATAATAACTGAAAATTAATATACTGTTTCCTACAATAAAGCTTATCATCTTTACTGAATTAAAAAAAATAGAAACAGAATATTTATTTTGAACAAAATTTGTCAATGAATATTACTGAAATCACAGAATTTTAATAGAATATGCATTTTTTTGCCATATTTAGGCATTTATGATTGTTTTAAGACATGGACCACAAAAAAATTTGACCATAGGTCCAGCTTTTTTTGCTGTTGTTAACAGCTACACTCATAACGAAAATTTAAAATCTGTAAATTTGTTTGAATATCAGTTAAAAACATAAGTCACCTGTTATGTCAAAAATGCTTTCATATATGTCAGATATTTCCTTAAAAAAAAGAATAAATTCTAAAACGATGTGTTCAGTTTTATATACAACAGCTTCAGACTTTTGGTCATTTTTGAGCTAAAGCTAATTTTCTTATATGAGCCGTACCATGAGAAAACCAACATAGCAAATTTGCGACCAGCATGGATCAAGACCAGCCTGCACATAGTGCAGTCTGGTCAGGATCCATACTGTTCACTTTCAAAACCTATTGCAATTAAAGAAACCGATAGCGAACAGCACGGACCCTGACCAGACTGCGCGGATCCATGCTGGTCGCAAATGCACTATGTCGGTTTTCTCATGGTGCAGCTCATATCAAATGCTACAAATGTAAACCACCAATAAATGAAATCACTTACTCCATAGTTCTGAATGGATTGAAGATCACATTGAATACAAGCACCACAAGTCCAGATGCTGTGTCTCGGTGCTGGCGTACCAACTTGAGGGCAACAGAGTTCTGAAGATTCTCCTTGGTCTCGGGGTCCTTGTACGACAGCTCATATGTAAACTCTTCAGCTACTGCTAGTGCTGCAAGTGAAAATACAACCCATTTATTCTAACAGGACACAGAAATTATTGCAAGTTGTAGCATGACCTTAGTTGGCTTAATATTCATATTTTATATAAAACTACAAAATCAAATTTCATGAGTCATGCAATAAACACTCCTTGTCAGAATTTCCCAAAATAGCCATGCTTTTTGGAAGAAAACTTACTTTCTCCAACCACAATTCCATCTGGTAATTTTGGTGACTCATTCTTTGGAGTGATGGATCGTGTATAGATTGACCTCTGTGGACCTGAAGTTACAGGGGCAACTCCAGCCAATGTGACCTCTAACCTCTCCTCCAGTCTGTCCCTGGCCTTACACTCAATAACAGCCCCATATGACTCCTTGATGGGTCTTGATTCAGGGATACCCTGGATAGGAAACACCCAGCGCACTTCACTGACCCCTTCACTGCCTGTCCTAGACAACTGGTACCTAAACAGATAAATAATTTACTGAAATTAGTAATAAGTAATATACATATTCAAGAGTTCTTAAGAAAAACAAGGTCACTGGGGAAGAAATATGGTGCTTAACAGCAGAAACAAATGTTAAACTTTTCAATTCTATGATAAAATTAGGATTATATTAAAACTAGCATATACAGTGTTACATACCCTTGTGTATCTCTGGGAGCATACTGCCATTTCTCACCATCTTCTCTTGTCACAATCACTGTGCAGATAGCCTCGTACATTTTCATCTCTGTTGGAGCAAAGCATACCGGGATATCTAGGGTAGATTTTGGGCCCACACGAATCCCTCCTTTACGTTTAAGCAGCAGACAGAATGGAGAATTTTCTTCTGATGGACTACCTTCTAACGTTTCTTCAAGGGTGGAGTTCTTGTCTGAAATGTAACAAATAAATTAACAGACTTAACAGACAATCAAAACTACAAGCCAAAGACATTAATATAAAGCCACTGTCAGCAGTGATTGTTTTTAATGATATTACAAGTCACTTTGGTAGAACCACACATTTGGCAAATTTTCAAATGAACTTAAAAAGGGTTCAACATCATGCATCTAACATATGGTATTAAAATTTCTCCCCCGATGACAACAATAATGAAAAGCAGTCCATGGAGCTTTTTAAGAAACTATATAGACAGGTACCAGAATGTAAGAATGCAAATGTCATAAAGAAGTACAAACCTCTAAGCATAACTTCACAGAGTACAGCTTGGTCCATGGGGTTTCTAAATGGTATGATCAGAGTTGTGTTTGAGCCCGCAACAGTAAACACACTCACAGGGTCTTGGGTTTGTGGTAACAGTCCAGTGCCAGATGCCACAAACACCCACTCTCCCAACTGCAGAAAGAAACAAATAGTGTCAAATTATTTGGATACATAGACTTAACCTTGAGCCTCATAAAAGCATCATACCTGTACTCTTTGTTTTTGTCTATTTTGCCTTGATAACAAATCAGAAAGATAGCCAGAACAGTAGACTTCACTCGGTGGTTGTGCACACATTTGAAGCAGAGGTTTGGTTAAGAATATTGCATCAGAAACTAATTTCTCTTAGACCTACTTACTATACTTATAGTTTATCCTTTACCCTGCTAAATTTCTAAAATGGACTGGTCTATAATTCAATTTGGGCATTATCATTCATTATTCAAAGAAGTGTTCACTAAAAATTTACTGACTGAATACCGGTAGCGAACAGTGCCAAGGCAGAGTCACATAAAGCCAGCAGGCTAAAGGTTTAACTATGTCAAAAATGGTTAAACAAAACATACCTTAATGTCAAGGAATGGCTGATACAGTAGTATAATAATTATATATATTACCTGTTCACTCAGGAAGCAAATCTTTGACAGATGGTCTCCCTCTCCAAGTGCTGAAGGCATAAAATGCAACGGTATCTCAAGTCGTGAGTTTGGTGCCAGGATGATTGGTCGCTCATTGTCGCGTTCCAGGGAGAAATTGTTTGTATTGGATACCGAGGGGATAAGTTCTAGGGTCTCATCTGTTGGGTTATCAAGTAATATATTCTGCTTTGTCCACCTGTAAATAAATGAAAATTTCTTTACTCAGCAGCACTCTGGATATGCCAAGCAAAACATACACTTTGGATAGACAAGGTATTGCCACTAAGACATCAATCTATATTATGACTAGAATGCAGTTCACCAAGTTCATTGAATCTGAAATACATGTTGAAAATGTTTTACAATTAGACATTTATTCATACCAGTGCCGAGACAAGCACTTTTCATACTATAAGACATGTTTTATTTTATATGTTCTGTACCTGCCAAGTTCACACTGCATGTGTGGAAGTGTAGTCTGAGTCGGTGATTCTGCCATTAACTTCAGCAAATACCAGAACTCTCCTACCATCTCATGGTAAAATATCAAACTGAAACATAATCAAACAAAAATTGTTTTTTTAAAAAATACCAAATTTAAACAACTCAATGATTATAAATGTATGTTATTTTATTGGTGTGAGTTGCAGTTTTAAAGACACAATTTAGGAATGTTATACAGTCAATTCAATTTATCAAATCAGTATGATAAACATGTCACTATAACAGTGAGGAAAAGTAGTCAACAGCAGAAATATTCACTGTAATAAATAGGCTTAAATGAAATTTTGTTTTATTTATATCATGTTATCTGAAAAAAGCTCGTAACTCCCAAGATAAACTGGGATCTGTAGTACTGTAAATACTGTTTAAATGCAGGCCTCTGTGACTAAGTGGCTAAAATTGCTCCTCAAAGCTGTGGGTTAAAAACCTCAAATGTGGAGTAGAGTTGTATCATGTGAGAAAGCCATCTACAGGATTAAATAAAGGTCAGTGGTTCCACACAGGTGCCCGTCCCAGCCTAGCATATTGCCTGGAGGGGCTCCTTAGGGTCTTCCTTCCTCATCAAATGGTGGAAAGTGGCCATAAAACCTATAATTTTGTCAGTGTGATGTTAAACTAAACAAAGCAAAAAAAAGAAGTGCTTACCTGCCCTTGGTTTGTCCAATCACAGCTGGAGCATACTGTAATGTATAAACATCTTTGGAGCCAGCTGGAAGTGTGATAGATGGGGCACCAGACAGGTCACGCCCAGCTATTGTAGCTTCCAGAGTGACCTCGTGCTGTGTGGGGTTTCTCACTATCACCTCCAATAACTGCTTCTTCTGTAAGCCAGAAAACAGCATTTCATAAACTAACTTAACTAGGCATTATTAACCGCAGATAATACAAATTTACTATTGAGCAACATAATAAAGAAAGCTGCATCTGCCTATAGTCATCAAGTGCTCAAGTCCCATCAATACAACTGAACTAATACTGTTGTCTATACATCACAGTCTAATTTAACTCTGCTGTGAACATGTACACTGTCTGTCACCTGATTTGTTAGGTACTGAGAATTCATTTTATGTCTTTGCAATGAACTTCTGTAGTTTTAACAAAGGTAGCTGTTACAGAGAGATATGAATCTGCTGAAGATTCACTAAATTAAAATTTTAATATCTGTTTTCCTGGATTTAATTTCCTAAATTGACACTAACATGAAATAAAAAAAAACAACAACAGCAGTCCTCTTTGTAAAAGAGCACTTACAAGATTTTGCAGAGCTGTAAAAAATAGTAAATTTTGATTACATTACCTGACAAGAACAAGTGACCTCTAGGACACGTTCTGGTGGCGATGGTTTGACATGTATCTCTAGGGAGTACCACACCCTGTAACCATAGAACTGTCTCGTCTCCTCATCCTCGTCTGGCATCTCATCACCATCACTATCTACCTCACTGTAACAGACAATCACAATTTATTACACCATCCAATTCATATAGTCCGGAAGGTTCAGGGGGCAGTTTTAGAATACAACACTGACAGTGGTCAAAATTTCATGTTTATGCTCACTGCTTGAATTTTGAAACTGGTATAACTTTGGCCTATAATTATTATATAATTTTAGAAAAGACTAGATATTTTAACGCACAGGTTTTTACCTTGAATGCATAATTCTTATACCATGCAAAATATATTCAGGCTACTACTTCAACATTATTCAGTCAATATAATTGTTTCTGTTGCAAGTATAGAGTTCACCTGTTCAGTATCAAAGAAGCATTTTCATTTCACTGGTCACGTAAGCTTTGAATGTATACCATACAAATCATACTTACACTACTGGATTTTTGCCAGCTACGAAAGCAATAACCCCCTTGAATACTCCACGTCTTACAGGGGCTACTGTCATTTTGTACATTGTTTGTTGCCCTGGTAACACACTTATAGACTGGTTACCACTCACTATTGATAGGTCAGATTCAACCTGAAAATAGTGACAATAAAAATCTAATATCTGACTTTCTAAATTCTGACTTTTCCCTTAACTTGATCTTTTTTGACGTTACTTAAACTAAGATGACAACCCAACTAAGTTGATATAAATGAAGTTCATATTTTATCTTTAAACCACAAAGAAGCCGACAAGTTGTTGTGGTAATATTATGAACCAACAAAAATCTAAATTGTAACAGTCAACTACTTAAAGTAATATAAGTATTCAACTGCTATGAGCTCTAAACATTTTGTAAAAATATTTTCCATGTGAAGTGCAAAGTTCTAGCCAGCCTTTACCTTGTAGCATAATTTCTTTCTAGTCACATTTGGAATCTTCAAATCATATGTTAACCTAAAAAATACATGAATCATTCAAACTTTTAATGTATGTAAACACATAATACACAATTACTTAACATCTATAGGTATTTAACCCTTACCCTGCTATATTTCTATAATGGACTGGTCCATCTTTCAATTTGGGCAGTACCACTTATCATTCAAAGGGGGTTTTCACTGAAAATTTACTGACTGAATAGCGAACAGTGCAGACCATGATCAGACTGCACGGATGTGCAGGCTGATCTTGGTCTGCACTGGTCGCAAAGGCAGAATCATCTGCCGCCAGCAGGCTAAGGGTTAATAGTTAAACATTGTCTGAAAAAAGCCTCCATTTTGTTTTCAATATAATAAAAATTATTTTTCTGTTAAAAATAATTCAATTTATTTTTGGAGAAATTGTCATCTGTCTGCAATTGACGATCATTATCAGCTGCTATGTATTCAAATATGTAATCAAATAAAAATTTTCACGGTATTCAGTATCAAATATAGAAAGTCAACATACGTTTTCTTGACCTGTGACTTGAGCACTACATGTTCTAGAGCCAAGGGTTTCTCTGCTGTTCCACTCAAGTGGAACACATGTTCAGTACCATCCTCCCTGTTTGTCAAAACAAGCTTGCCCTGAAGGATAATAAATTAAACAATTTCATATCAGAGTATACACGCTTTTGATTATTTCTTATAAAGAAAATTGTATCTCCTACATTGTTTTATCAATTCATACATAAAACTGTGAATACTTTTTACTGTAACATTTTTATATGAACCTATAGTTGACGAAATACAGTCTTACTGCAAAAAACTGTTTGGAAAAAAAATGAAATTAATTTTTTCAGCTAAAACACTTCGATATAGTTAACAAAAAATTTATGTTGCAAACTTCATAATGATTTCTTTATGGTGTCATCATTGGTTCTTCATTAGATACATACAGTGACAGGGTTTTCATTCTGTGGCCTGAAAACAAGTGGATATTTTGAAGTCTGGTAAGCTTTTGCTAGGATACTTGATGGACCATGGAACCCATTTCCTGTTATATGTGCCTGAAGTGGCCAGTCATGGTTGGTCATGTTTACCTGAAATTTACATCAATATTTCTATTAAAATTTCTGCCTATTTGTTTTCAAGTGAATAAAAAAAAAGCAAGACATTAAAACAATGTAATTGTTATTTGTATTATCAAACTGACCTGATGTTTTAAAGGCTATAACTATTTGCAATCACTTTTTATCTGATGGTGACTTTGGTCAAGTCGTAATTACTTGAAAATGCCTTCTATGATTTTTTTCACAATTGAGAGAGCCAGTTGCTGAAGGCAGTTTTTTTTAAATTAAGTAGAAGTGAATATGCATATTTAATAGAACTGAGATTCTAGTATTACATTACCAGTGGTATTTCCTGTGTAACATTCTGGTGTACAGGTGATGTGAAGTTTATTTCTGCAGTGCTTCCCTCTGGGTTAACTGTACATTCTATCCTGAACACTCGTACATCATCCGTACCTCGCAATATTATTTCAACTGGGTAGTGACCAGGATCCTCAGCGTAAAATTTCACTGGAATCTCAATCTTTCCATGCCTATTTGGTGAGGCTGTAATCCGTAAAATTTTGTAATAAATTTTTCAACACTATTTTATATGGTACAACTCAGTTAAAGGCAAGATATACTAATTTGAATAACTACTAGCAGAGGTAGTGGTGTTCACTGTTAACTTTCTTCATTACTTTGTATGATAATCAAAACTTTACAACTTTAAACATATTGTATGCTATTCATGTAATTGTCTATGTATACATTATACAGGTACATGCTAAATTGAAGTTCTAAAAACAAGCCTCGTTAATGCTAAAACAATTACTCTCAAACTGGATATTTTTATAAATTATACCAGCACAAAATTAAATGGCATTGGTCAATGTACATTTAATAACAATAAATGGTATAATACTCCAGTATATGAAAGTTTTATATAAGTTTTGGAAATGCGTGTAACTCTTATGGGGAAAATTGTTCTATGAATTTTAATTTGGCACATAATTGTACACAGGACTACAGCCTTGAACATTGACTTGAATAAGGTTGGATTAATAACCTGTTATGTAAGCAAGTTTTCAAGCAAGTAAGTACATTTTTTTCTGTTAAAAATATTACTGATAATTTCCAATATGAGCAAAATAATGTAAATTTTCCAAGAGAAGTTATACATTATATCTGTTTACCTATATAGACATTCTTGCCAGTTGGAGCACTCTGTGACCTTTCACCTGATGGGGGAATAAACAATTTATCTGGCAGTTTGAAATGACTGGAGTCAACCTCAACTTTGTAAGTCTGGCCTCTAGGTCCACGTTCCTGAAAAATCATGTTATCAGTTTTCATACATCTTTATGGACTAACATTAATTAGCAACATTTGTGAATAAAAATTTAAACTTCCACCAAAATCATACTTTTTTTATCAAGTTCATCCACCTCTTAAAAACATAAGTGCCATAATAATTTTATATGTATATGTGATTTGAATATAAACACAGTGTGCAACAATACCAAAATACCCTTGTTTTATGCATTTGAGAGTTTCATGCAGTCTATACCTCTATGATTAAATTCTGTACATCGGTGAATTTACCACTGACTTACCTTTATTCACAGTCATGTATTGATAAAACCTATGATATTAGTTTGGCATTAAGATTTGAATGCATACATCATCTTAACCTTTAGCCTTCTGGTGGCAAGTGAGTTTGCCTTTGCAACCAGTAGTGCAGACCAAGATCAGATCATGGTCTGCACTGTTAGCTACTCAGTCAGTAAATTTTTGGTGAAAAACCCTTGAAATAATAAATGGTATTGCCCAAACTGAATGTTGGTACAGTCCATTTTAGAAATTTAGCAGACTAAAAGTTAAGATATATAACCATTCACAAAACAATTCTCACATATTTTATGAAAATGTGTGCATGTATCAAGATGGCTTTAATTATTTGTACATAGGATAGAACTAAGAAAAACTTTACAAACACATCTAAATCATGGTGTGCATGCAACAGTTAATTTAATAAGGGGGGATGATGGCCCTAAGATTCACAGCTGTATTGAAAAATTTTGGTAGGGGATCACCCAAGAAATATTGTTTCGAAATCATTTTGAAATTGTACCAAAGGTTTATTGGAAGATCAAGCCATATAGAGAAAACTAGTCCCACCCCTTAGTGGTCACACTTTTTGGAAAAATCAGGATAACTTGCAGAAATTAGACAGAGCATTACCCATCAAACATTGCTGTCAAATTATTTTAAAACTGGATCAGTGGCTTCAGTGATTTTTTAAGATTTCCAAATAAGGAAAACAAGCCCCACCAGAAGGTAATCATGTTCTTTAACAGAACATAATTCCATGAAGGAATCTGGTCATAAAAACGACACTGCTATGACATCATTTCCAAATTGATTAAGTAGTTTTGTGAGGAGAACATATTTAAAGTTCTTCTTACTGGTTGCTATGGCAACTGGAACTCTGTATGAATGACCTATTTTTTGAAGAAAATGGAAAGGGAGCCGGGGAAGAAATAACTCTGTGAAGTTTGGTTGAAGTTGGCTTGGTGGTTTAGGAGATGTTCTTGTGGATGACAGACACAGACTGAGAGCAACTGATTGTTAAAGCTCCCCATGAGCACTTAATGCTTAGGTGAGCTAAAAATCTTTAAGTAATTTAAAACAGGTATTGTACTATAAAGTAATACATCTCACATCTGCATGACAATGATCACTTCTAATAAAATAGCAGCCTTACTTTAGCTTTCTTGATTGCTGTTTGTGGGTCACTAGATAATTTTGTGATAGTTTGTGCAGCCACATTGCTACAGTGCAGTGTTCCCGTGGCAACACGACGTGTAAACTCAACATCTGTCATGCGCTGCAAATAACACAACATACAACACATGTGCACTACCTACACCATATAATATATGTGCTAAAACATGTAAATAAGGGTGCAACACACAAGACCTAAAGCAACAACATGGACCAAGTAACAACATCAACAACAAAACTGACACAATGATTTTGATTAAATAAATATAAATGCATCAGAAAATTTTAAGGCCAAGTAACTTTTTAATCAAGTCTCAATGCCATCAAGTAAAATATTTCAGTTAACAGATAAGCCTTTTTACAAGTGACCCGAGTGTTTATATTCACACTTTTAACAACAGTTAATTTTTTTTAAAAAGTTAAATTCCAAGATTTTCTATTAAGAAAAGTCTTCTCATTCAATTTAGTAACGCTGAACGTTGGAAGAAATTAATGAAGGCTTAAAGTAAACTTTTTAATATAGTTGTTGCAGAAAAGTAAATATTCTATTTGACAGAAAACTGTCATGTATCTACTGGCAGCTATATTCTCTCACAGGAACAATGTACATACCTGCTGTGAAGCTAGTAGGAGGGCTTTTTCTCGAGCCTGATTAGTAAATGGTACAGTCAGATATTCCTGTAACTCCTGTCCAGCCTCACACTTCCAGTACACCACACGTTCGTCTCCTCCAAACAGTCCCTTTCCTGTACCTATAATATAAGTAAATGTTACACTGTACAATAAACTACTTCTAATTAAAGATTAATTCAGAGCACATTAGCTATGTTTTCAAGTCTGTAACACTTACTCTCCAACATTTAAATGTTTTTAGCCTTTTTCTGACCAAAATAAAAAACAACCTTGGTGGGAGCAACAAAAACAAAAATATTTAGAAGTGAGTCATATACAACTAGAATGCCTGGACAGCATGTTAGTGGAGTTTTTTTCTTTGTGTCCGAGGTTATTTTATAATATATCTATGCATGACAAAGTTTCAGTTTCAGTTCAGTCACAAATGTAACAGACTAATGGACTAATGGACAAATGGACAGATGGAAACAGCACAAACCTATAATCTCAAAAACTGGTTTTCAATCAGTCAGGCACTAATAAGCAGATTGAACATTATGCACTAAAATAATTATCATTGTTTTAACCACTTAAAGATTCTTGTAAAGGAAAAGTTTCCATCTCAAATATATACTACAGATCAAACAAACCAAAAACAAAATCAGGCCATTTTTTAACATTTTACCTGCTGCAGCAGCACTGCTTATCCTAACACTGTGTGTTGTCTTCACAAACGGTACAACATCTGGGAGTGGCATGGTTGACTTTGCCTCTATAGAGTACAAGAACTCGCCTACTTCCTCATTTAAGAAGATCACAGAGCACTGGCGCTCTCCAACATTGAAGGGCAGGAAGTGGATCTCTACTGTTGTACTGGAATAAGCATCCAGGTAAACACTGGATACTGGACTGTAGAAGGCACTCATCATGTTTTCATCATCTGAAAATAAATTTAGTGAATTCTGAGTTGATATGTCAAGCAAACATTTCTGATAATAAACTACTAATACAACATGCTCTATCGTCCTTATGAAGTATTTTTTACATATATATAATCTCCAATATGTGACTTTTAGAATAACTGCATACAACAGTTCTGTAAAGTTACATATTGACCATACTGTAACATAGTACTTTATCTAAAATAGAAATATACAGTAAAACTTTGTTTTGCTTGAACTTGGACAATTCGAACATCGGCCTTTGCTCCAACTCATCGTCAGGTTGTGACAAAAACTACGTATAATGTAAACCCTTTGATGGCTTGAGCTACTGATTACTCAAAACAAATTTTGCCGGTCCCACAGAGTTCGGGCAAAGGAAGTTTGACTGTATATGCTTCTTAACAATTTCAAGTAAAGAAACATTTAAAGATGTATTATGCTCATCTTTCACTAAAAATTCTATCATTTGACATTGAATTAATCTTAAAAATTCTCATCAAATATGCTGATATCACAGAACATATAAACTGCGTATGTAGAACTAATATCAAAATAACAAAATCTGTTAAAAACACTTCAATCCACTTTTTTATGGCATAACATTCACATACTGTGTTTACATATATATTTATTAGTGTGTAGAATTTCAAATCAAACACACAGTACTGTTTATACACTGTTTATATTTACATAGATCCAGTGTAGTCACTGTTCACATCTTTTTACATTAAATTTGGATAAATACAGCTTTTAACTTATAATCTAAAGTAATTCATAGTTTTGTTTCTTTTTTTCTCATGATATTTACCCTCTTTCTGCATCTGTAGTGTATCAGAGATCTTTGGAGGTGGAGAAGGTGGGGTTTCTGGTCGTACAATACCTGAATCAATCTTTGACCTAATTCTTTTTCTCTTTTTCTCCTTGCGTTTAAGTATCGCAGCACTCTTGCCAGGATCCAGCAGGGCTCCACTGGCCTCTACAAGAACAATCCTGAACTCTCCAGCCTCTGAGAATGGGTTTGTGACATCAAGGTTGATCTTCTCAAGCTCATAGCATGGTGACTCACACTTTATCACTTTCTGCAAATATCAAATATACATCTTTATAACACACTACTTCCATTTACAAGTTGCCAGCATGTTTACATATTCAAAGACCATATATGGATTTATGACATCATATAAATGCCGAATATTCCAGAGGGCACAATGCTTGTTTGGCTACAACTTTTTACATGCATACTGTATGTCATCATGAGATTAATGCATTGTACCTGATGTAACCCAAGGACAGGCTGTGTTGTGACTTACTTTTCCAACAGCTATTTCGGGCTGATGACTTTATTGTTTCAGAAATCTATGACCTCAGATATATGCAACATTGGATCAATTAAAACTATGTGAAACAAGCAAAAATCAAAACTATAAATATAAGATATAAATCACAGTCACAATTTCAATTTGTGTTGAAATACATGGTTATAAATAAAATACACATGGAGGCCTTCATTCACTTTATACATGCCAATATACATTCTATACCCACAGGTATTCTCTTAAACTGCAATTTTATTCTTAAATAAAATAGCTGAAGAAAAATCCAGTCAGCATTTATACCGTTACCTCATCAAATTTGAATGCCAAAAACTCTTAGCAGTTTTGTTTGCATGAGGAACAGAACAAATTACAGGGAATTTCACCTTAAACAGAAACTATACATCTGAAAAGAATTTAAGGAATCTTTGAAAGTGTTCCCACTTTAATAATGTGAAAGAATATTCAAAATATTATTAAAATTTACCCTGCTAAATTTCTAAAATGGACTTGCCTATCATTCAATTTGGGCAGAACCACTTATTATTCAAAGGGGTATACACTGAAAATTTACTGACTGAATAGTGAACAATGCAGACCATGATCTTGGTCTGCACTGGTTGCAAAGGCAAAATCACTTGACACCAGCTGGCTAAAGGTTAAAAAAACCTACACATATATCTACTTAAACCAGAGCACAAAGTTACAAAGGAAATCTTAAACAAACTAACACAACCAAATTATAATAAAATGATCTAGGAAATTTAAAACAGAATGAGTCATAAACAATCAGTTAGCAAAATACAACTGAAAAACAATCACTACATATTTTCCACCAGTTTTGCTAAAACATGTCCTGGATAATCTCTAATCTGCTTTATGAAGAATAACGTACATTCTATATATGTTTTGTGGACTTGGTACAAAAGGCTGTTGGATATTTTTTGCCAGAAGGAAAATAATTCCTTTTTTTTTTTTCAGGCGGAAAAAATATTATGTTGTAGGTATTTGTTTCTTTTTTTCTTTTTTTTCTGTTGGGTTTAATGTTTCACTGACACAATCAAGTCAAAGCAAACTTTCCAGCTTCTGATGGTAGAGGAAGACCCCAGGTGCATCTCCTGGCATTATTTTAGACATGGGCTGACACTGGATAAAAACACTGACATGACTTCCTCACATGAAAAATTCTACAAACCAAGCTAGGTTTCAACCCCACAACCCTGTTAGACAAGTAATTCAAAGTCAGTTCCCTTAACTACTCAGCCACAAAAGCCCTGTCTCTTTTTTGCTATTCTGATACATTTTCAAACACAGCAGAATGCACAGTGCACTAGGAATTTTGTATACTCCACATATTTTTAAAATCTGCTGTTTCATGAATAAAAACTGGTGGAAAATAACACATATATAAAATACCCTAGCACATAGAACAAAGGTTTACCTCTGGATCTTTAAATTTCTGAAATTCATGTGATAGCAGTGCAAAAAACAAGGTGCAACAAGACAACGGCATAAGCCTGACCAGCCACTACATACAGTAAATCTTCACAAAGAGCACTCAACAAAAATATATCTTTTTTTTATTTCTTTATTAGGACTTCTGATTTCTTCATCAACAAATTTTGAAACAAGAGTGCCAGAATGTCATAATATACGCCCGTCACAGCAAATTAGCAAATAGCACCTGTATTTGCAAATGGAATTTTAATTTTGTGGTTGTTTAGTAATTACTGTAAATCTTTTGTTTTTCTAAGTCCACAAAAAAACTCCTTACCAGGTAGAGATACCTTAAAATACACCTAAAATTTGAAAGTAACATCTATGTTGTACCACAGAAAAGTGGTCTTGGTTTTTCCCCACGGTCAATTATAAAAAAGTTACAATATAAGTTATTTATAGTAACAACTAAGGGTAGTCAATCTTTAAAAAAAACAAAATCCAAAATAAAAATTGTAAGTCCACATAAAAATCCTTACCAGGTAGAGATAGGTCAAAATTCACCTCAAAATTGGATGTGACATGCATGTTGTACTACAGAAAAGTGGTCTTGATTTTTCCCTACGACTAGTAATGAAAAAGTTACAATATAAGCTATTTATAGTAACAAAGGGAAGTAATTCTAAAGAAGGGACCTGTGCATGACACTCCGTCTCATGATGGTGTACAATTGTGCCAAGTTACATCAAAATCCCTCCATGCATGAAGAAGAAATGCTCCGGACAAAGTCATTCTTGTATCTGACCTTTGGCCTCTGTCACCTTGACCTTAGACCTAGAGACCTGGTTCTTGCCCATGACACTCCGTCTCGTGGTGGTAAACATTTGTGCCAAGTTATATCAAAATTCCTCCATGCATGAAGAAGAAATGCTCCGGACAAAGTTTTCATTCTTGTATCCTTTGACCTCTAAGTGTGACCTTGACCTCAGATCTAAGGACCTGGTTCTTGCGCAAGACACTCTGTCTCATAATGGTTAACAATTGTGCAAAGTTACATCAAAATCCCTCTATGCATGAAGAAGATATGTTCTGGACAAAGTCATTCTTGAATTTGACCTTTGGCCTCTAAGTGTGACATTGACCTTAGCCCTAGGGACCTGGTTCTTGCACAAGACACTCCGTCTGATGATGGTGAACAACTGTGCCAAGATTCATCAAAATCCCTCTATGCATGAAGAAGATATGCTCCTGATAAGTCTGCAGACGCCGCCCGCCCATCTGCCCACCAGGGGCGTTCCCATAATACGTCCCGTTTTTCAAACAGGCGTATAAAATGTATAAACGATTCCAAACAATTTCGACAGACAGAGCTACATAAAACACAGTAAGTCTTGTAGAGAAAATGTAACTATGAGAGGTGCATTGTGCAAGAATTTCAGCAAGCTAAGATATAAGAAATACTGTATAAGTGGAAAAGTTTGGCGACGTGGAAAAGTTCACCCAAACACATTTTTATAGTCAAGTAAAGATAAACAAACTCGGCTTTGCCACTTCAGTTTTCAGCCATTCATGAATATTCCCAATGGCAAAGTCTCTGGAATAGGCAAAAGACCTTTTTTTTACCCACAAATATATCCACTTATACAGTATTTTGCAGATAGACATTCAAGAAAAACAGAACTAGTATTTCTGTGAAATCATCTGAAAGTACTATATACTTCAAACAAAAAGCTTCTTAAACAATTTTAGTGTAATTCCTTAATAATAAATGAAGCTGTAGAAAAATTCTCACCTTAGGAGCAATGTTTTCAACCTGGGTGCAGAGACTGAAGGTGAGGGTTGATCCCACAGCTGACCCTTGTCTGCGCCCAACCAGAACAAGAATGGCCTCAGAAGGTCTCAGGAAGCGGCTGGTGAACTCAACACTTAGAGGCAGGGTAGACTTGGGTGGTATTGACACAAAGTCACCTTTTGGTACTCGGAAGTCTCTCGCATCATGACCCGCTAGCAGGACCTGGTATACTAAAGGCTTTCCACTTGGATTGCTCAACTTCACCTGAAGTAATAATGAATTGTCTTAGACAGTAATTATTCTTATAACATATAAACAAATACTGAAATCTTGTTTTCTTTTATATCTGTATTTAGATAAAGTTTTTATTTTGATTAAAACAATATCAGTATTGAAAAGTGGAGCGCAGTATGCAAATTGAAATTTGTCAGCTCATAAAATGGCTAGGAAATGTTGCTAGTTTCTATACAGCATACCATCTTTTTGGGAACCAGCCTTTCTGAATTTTTGACTATGAATATAAATAACTGATCCATTGATTAATGAAGCTGAGGCAGGGTAAATTACTAAATTTTCAAAGGAAAGGTCTTACCTGTCTGGATACAGTATTATGCAGTGGTCCTGAGAATTCAACAGTAGCTTTTGGTAGATACTGCGGCAGTCTCTGGTACAGATTTGCACACAGTAGAAGCAGGGCTATAGGGTTTGGATCTGTGATGTCTATAGCCTGGATGTCATAGTCTATACCAGCATATCTCATTGCATTTGTCACTTTGAGAGCATTGTGTAAACACTGCTCAGCTGTCGCAGGTCGTGTATACATGTCCTCAAGATGTGTTTTTATCTATTTATAAATAAAATGCCATATCATATTGAATATATATCTGACATAAAGAATTTTTTCATTACAAATTTTATATTGGCTACACTGAAACTAAGAACAGATTTTAGAGAACTCCTGAATTATTTTATGTATTTAAAGCCACTGAATAAATATCTTGTGGTATATGCTATCCTACATAAAGCCGAACTGGGCCAGGCTAATGATACCAAATAGAGGAAATTTGTTACAGATCTGATTCTGTTGCATTTTTCTTTGACTGCTTTTGAAATAAGACAAAAATATAGCTAGCCTGCAGAAGTATCATAACTAAGATTGGTAATTTGCACTGGAGCTGATAGATACTGGTCTAGAATGTGTACATACCAAGAAAGGCATATGAGCTCCAAGCACAGCACCCAGTACCAGACCATCTAGTAGGTCAAAATCATAGTTCACTATCCATCGAGCAGGAGGTATCCCACCTACAACATAAATACCAGTACAGACATTATTTTCATGTATACAAACTGTAATTCACAAACAATTAACTGACTGTTTCATAGAGTGACTTACATGCCAGGGACCAATAACAGCTTTCCTACAATTTGTGTAACTATTTACCTATGGCACAACTACTTCAAAGTATGAATGTTTATCAAACTAGAAGCAAGGACTTGTTTGTATCTTTTTTGCAAAGTATCTAACATATTTTTAATAAAGCAAATTTGCTGCCATGGTTTCTGACAACCTCCAATTATGGAACATATGAAAGGTAAATGATTCTACACAATGCTCTTATTAAATTTACTAATTAAAGATCAACTGGACTGGACATGCCATTCTCATATGAAAACGTAATAAGATAATGTGATAAACCAACCTTTCTCACAGTTGAGCCAGACTTTCTGCCTGTAATGTTCATAGTGATGATTGAGCCAGGCCAGTATGATCCTCTCACCCATGTTGTAGATGTTACTACTGAATGGATCAGGGTTTATCTCTGGCATACTGATGTTCTTGTCAGGGGATGGGGTGTTCTTCAGGGTTCTTGGTGTGACCTTGGCCAGTACAAGAGTCTGCAAATAATAAAACATAATGAGAAGCTGAAATTTAATTTAAGCATTATCATCAAACTTGCATTTGGATTTCTTCCATAAAATTGGACTTCCGGATACAACACTGATAAATGAAAACAGAGTTGTTCTCTGATGTAGTAGTTGTATGACATCAAGGGCATCATTTCATGTACAAAATAAGAAAGCTTTGCAATCTTAGAACATAACTTGATCAGTAGATAACTCCTTGATATTCCTTGTCTTACTGAATTATCTCAAAATATATTTGAATGAAATGTGTTCAATAAGCAATGTCACTAAGAACAAATTTTGCAAAGCAACCATAGACTGTGTCCATTTAAATAAGAATATACATTTTCTTATGATGGTATAATATCGGACAGAGCACCTTGAGTATTTGCAGCAGTATATCTGTCCATGCTCGTTTAGACACGGCCTCAAACACATCGTCCTCCAGCTCCTCCTCAATAGGAAATTGTGCTGCCTGTTCAAAATTTCCTTTTCGTTCCAGCTCTAACCGGAACTCAGCCTGTATCTGCTTCCATAGATGGTAATCACGAGGATCCATTAGGTATTCAGGCTTCACTGAGGCCACACATGCTCCCTGACATCTATAATGATAATATCATAATTACAATCTGGTACATTAGAACATGCTTACATTTTCTTAAACAAGCATTGTTGTGTACAGCATGTATTCCACTACAAATAAGAAGGTGCAGATATAAGATGCCAAGTGATTCCAATGTTTTCCATTCAATACGCTGATACAGAGCACGATAAAAATGTATCTACTGGTTCATAACTGTAAAATAGCGGAACAAGTTTAAAGTTGTTGGCTATTAGTATGTAGATTAAAATTCTATCTTAAACCCACAATATAATGTATTTCATTTCATGACAGATTCTCAATACATACAATGTATTCAGTTATCATTTCAACACCAAAAGTAAACCTACTTCAAGAATGTGAGCAGTGTGGAGTGCTGCCAGAACACTTGCTTTACCCTCTCTATAGGGTCCGAGGGTAGGTGACCGTTGAGTGGTATCCCAGGTACAGATCTGCCAGCCAGGTTACTGATCATGTCATAAATTGTCTTGAACTCTTTCTTCAGGTTGTTTGTGTCCCAGCTTCCAGCCTTAGCACCCTTCTCCTCCTCCACTGGTTTACGACTGATTCCTCTGTAAATATTGAATATTAAATTGCCATTGACAGTGTTGGCATGGTTTATTACAACAGATTCCTCTGTAAACATTCCACATATATTATGCCATTAATTTGACAGTGTTGACATGGTTTAGCAAAATATCAGACCTGCAATAGGGCTAACCAGGGATAGAAATTACTGATGAACTTGAATGTAAAACAAATACATATGGGTTAACAAGATGCACAGACTTCCAAAGTGCCATGCTAAAAATAGAATAACTGGTTATTGGATGTAATCATACAACATAATTACATAAATGAAAATTCAAAACCTGCTTATGCCTTTTGTTGGAATACATTGTTGTAAGTTAATTTACATATTTGCAGCATGCAAAACCAGGCGTATACAGTGTGTTTTTCAGCACTACTAACCTGCCTAGTAAGCTCATGAATGTGCAAATACTTTATCATGCCGTCTGTGCAATAATGTATGTATAAATTGTGTTTATCCTAATATGTGTTACTGAAGCGTTCTAACAATAAAACATATATATCATACTACAACTGTAGCTGTGATGTAATATAAAACAACACCCAGTATGCATTATACATATGGAATAATCAACATACATATCTATTTACAACACTTTGTCTATGACAACCAATAAATCAATTAACTGAAGACAGTTTAAGCAAGTCTTCAGAAAACTGAAATCACAGCAGCTGCTAAACCTAAATTACAAATGAAAGTAACTAGTTTCATGTATTTTCTCTTTGCTCTGCAATTTTTGAAACTGTTAGTTCTTTACTTTGTGATCATACAGATCTATGTCATATATACATGCAAGTACAACATCAATTTTTTTTCCTCTGAAAATAAAACTTAACAGCTAAATCAACAACTGTAAAAAAAAATTAACATTAAAACATTTTCCAAATACTCTTGTTCTAAATTTAAGGCTTTTAAGGTGATGAATGTAACTGGTATTAACACTTTTTGAATCTGTAGTTAGTTGGGCCATTCATTGGCAGTAAGTTTGGGTTTTTTTGCTCATAAATTACAGAATTTCATCATTGCCTCAGCATGAAACTGTTGTGAAGAGGAAATACAATATTTTTTTCTCTGACGTGATGAAATCTGGGGTTGCATTCACCCCTCGAAATACTAAAATATAATATAATAGTAGTCTGTTCTCATATATCAGGTAGGGCGGCCAGTAACTACCTAAGCATAAAATATGCAGACTACAATGTGTAACACAACAGCAGAATTAACAACAAGCAATTAACATTATGTACATGATGTTTACCTTCCTTCTTGTGTGCCACACAAACCCCTGACAAATCATAAAAATGTGGTATACACTTAGTTGCATTGAGAAAAAAAAATCAATATTTGTCAAAATACATGTAATCGAGTTCAGTTGTTGAAGAACACAAGCAATGCCAGAACTTTAATAAATCAGTGAGATATTTAAGATAAAAAGAGAGATAAATTAGTGAAACACTTTAAAAGATCTTGAACAGGTCCAAGGTACACATAGCATTAGACATATATACTGATCAGTCTTAATTTTTTTGTGATTTTGTAATTATTATACTATTAATGTACCCAGCTGATAATGCTCCCAAAAATTCAAATATGATGCACTTACATCCTGAGTGAATGAGGTATAGTGATGGGGAACGGTCCCCCAGGCCAACCCTGAGCTGAGAACCATCTCTGTACAGCCAGCAGCACCTCCATATGGAAGATTCCTTCTTCTGAATCCTCGTCTGGAAACATGGCTGACCCCAGTGACCTTGAGGCAAGGTCATTCTGTCGAGACAACACTTGGTGATCTGAACCTGATGGTGGCTTATTCTTGGCTCCATCTCTATTTATTGGCGTGCTGCCATCTGTTGAATCTATGTGTAGAAAAACACAAATCTATTTAGTATCAAAAAGAACATTCTACAAAATTTTAGTCAAAGAAGTCCTTTCTGTACTGACTGTTACATATTTAAGTATAAAATTAAAATTAAATTCAATAAACATTTAAATGTAAAATGTTTGAAGAAATTCATCAGAAATATTTGCTATAATAATTGCCTCTTTCAAATGCTTTGAAAACTGTTATCAATGGTACAGTCTTTGTCATCTTAAATAATAACGTTTCTTTAAACTGAAATCTTACCAGTTGTGCTCTCAGATGACTCATAACTGGAGGATGAGACCTGGAAGTTGGAGCTTGTTGCACTTGTGCTGGGTCTGCTTGTCTGGTTTGGGGTCTGGCAAGGAATAAATACTGCTTCACCCAAGTGGTCCAAACTCTCTTTAGAAACGGTTTTCTGACCTTTTGGTGTTGAACCCTGTGAAATAAGAATACACTAAGTAATACATCACAACAATATTTTCATTGGACTGAAATAATACTTTTCAGCTATAAACTCATAGTCAGAGTAATCCAAACTAGAGCTATCACTAAAGGTGATGAATGTACCCACCGCATGCACTGACACAGTACATTGCAATTTGACGCACACAAGACTGCATAATTATGCGGACTGTATATATTTAGACTGTATGTATACAGAATAGTAACAAAAAACAAAGTCCCATAACTATGCAGAATATTTATCTAAAAGAATGTAACATGCACCATGCACAACTAGGGTTGGTACTGATCACTTGTGTGAAGTTTCATTAAATTGTGTGCAAGGGTTTGGTAGATTAGGCACACACAAGATTGCATATGCAGACTGTATGTACATAGTATGTTAACAAGAAACAAAGTCCCATAACTCTGCAATTTTTGTCGCTGAAAGAACCTAACATGCCCCATGCACAACTACTGTTGGTACTGATCACTTGTGTGAAGTTTCATTAAATTGTGTCAAGGGGATGAGGAGAGATGGTGCGCACAAGATTGTGTCTATGTATATAGTATAGTAACAAAAACACAAAGTCCCATAACTCTGCAAATTTTTTTTCTAAAAGAACCTAACATGCCCCATGCACAACTACTATTGGTACTGATCACTTGTGTGAAGTTTCATTAAATTGTGTCAAGGGGATGAGGAGAGATGGTGCGCACAAGATTGTGTCTATGTATATAGTATAGTAACAAAAAAACAAAGTCCCATAACTCTGCAATTTTTTTTCTAAAAGAACCTAACATGCCCCATGCACAACTACTGTTGGTACTGATCACTTGTGTGAAGTTTCATTAAATTCTGTCAAGGGGATAAGGAGAGATGGTGCGCACAAGATTGCTTCTACGGACAGACGGACAGACGGACAGACAGACAGACAGACAACCTGAAACCAGTATACCCCCCCTTACAACTTTGTTGTCGGGGGGTACAATTATCTCTGTTACAATATAGTCACAGTAATCCAAGTTATCTCTGTTACAATATAGTCAGAGTCATCCAAGTTATCTCTGTTACAATATAGTCAGATTAATCCAAGTTAACTCTGTTATAACATTATCATATCAATCCAAGTCAACTCTGTTACAACATTGTCATATCAATCCAAGTTAACTCTGTTATAACATTGTCAGATTAAACCAAGTTAGCTCTGTTGCAATATTGTCAGATTAATCCATGTTAATTCTGTTATAACATTATCATATCAATCCAAGTTAACTCTGTTACAACATTGTCATATCAATCCAAGTTAACTCTGTTGCAATATTGTCAGATTAAACCAAGTTAACTCTGTTGCAATATTGTCAGATTAATCCAAGTTAACTCTGTTATATCAGATTGACAATCCAAACTGACTCTGTTACAACATTGTCAGATTAATCCAAGTTAACTCTGTTGCAATATTGCCAGATTAATCCAAGTTAACTCTGTTATAAAGTGGACCAGCTCATCATAAGGAGTCTTACAATATTCTCAAAACATATATTGCATACTAATACACTATCTGGACAAGACTATTGTCAGTTGATGTAATCTAACTGGTACATGGGTACCCAGAAGTTTAAATGCTTTACCTGTTCACAGACAATCTGGTGGTCAGTCCTGTGCAGAGCCAGAAAAGGATAGCATGTTAACAGGCAGTTATCAGCTGTCGCTGTCACCATCAGCTTGAATGGTTTCTTACAGCCTTCAAAAGTGAAAATGATGTTCTCGGCAAATGAGACTGGTTTAGGGCTAGCAAATGTCACCTTACATGGCAGGCTGAATGGTTCTATTTGACCTTCATCACCACAACACGGCTTAACCTCTGAAAGAAAAAGTAACACATTTTATAAAAGATTGACAATCTGGTCTCGGCTAAAACTTGTACTGAAATGAAATAAAGAATCCAAGTAACTTGTCAATGATTGAAATAAGTCTCCTTAATATTATCAATTTTAAAAATTAAAATCATTACAAAACATCAATAGATTTGACACATCTGGAAGGATACCTTAACTTTGCTCTTTCAAAAACAGAAGAGTCAACGATATAATTTTTTTTTAAATGGAAAAATATACATAAACATGAGGTAAGGAAGATGTATAATAAGTTATTTTTAAAGTTTCAAGTAAACAATCACTGACCTTGACTTTCTGGAAAAGTGACCTTGAGAGGTGAGATTTTAGTGCCATCTTCACACTCAACTTCTGGTGTCTCCACAATAATCTTTGTTTGACTGAAACAGATAAGGTCAAGAATGACATTTTGTCTATAAATTCTAGCAAATATAATTATCAAATGTCATGCTAAAAGAATTAATTTGAATTCTACTACTAAGATCAAACAATATTTTGAAATCATTAGCTAACATGTCATTTGCAAATTATGTATAATGTAATCTTACTCACGGTTCTGAAATAGCCAATGATACTGATGATGGTGCAACTTTAAACTTTGTTTATTTCTCTCAGTACATAAAAATATTGTCAAAGAATTCTGAAAATTCAGTTTATATCACATTTTACGAACACAACTTACTTTCTAAACTGAGCTGCAAACATGGTGAACTCTGAGCTGACCTCCGTTAATAAAGGAACTGGTGTGAGCACTATGGCCAGAGGATCAAACCAGAGTTTAGGAGCTTTGAGTTCCGCAACCACTTGTAGGTACTGGTAGGGTTTCTCATAGTTGTCATTGAGGATAACTGGAAGCAGGACCTCATACCTGCCTGGCTCCTCTGTTAGTGTAAATATAAAGAATAACTATATAACATGGAATGCTATTTTTATTCATTACCTATTTTATGCATGTTAAAAAAGACAATTTAGGACATTATTGTTGTTGTTGATCATATGAAAAGAAACTGGAAATTGAATTTAGTTGAGAAATAACACTTTCAGTAATTTACAGATCAATTTCTCAAACTTTCAAATTATTTGCTTTTAGTCTTATTTGAAAATACAGCCTAGTATAATCAAAGGCATATTTTCTTCAAGAGAAAAAAAGAAATTCAAATCAATTACAAAAACAGAAATCTGCAGTATCTTTAACATATGTTTCTTTTCAGCATTACTACTAATCAATTTTGATATAAAGAAAAATTCTTACTAGGACAGAACATGACAGCAACATGCTGTGTCTCCCCTGGTTTCAGATCACCCTCAATGCCCTTTGTCTCTTCCCCAGTGGGGTTTGTAAAGGGTGCTCCAGAGGGGTGAATGAATTTGAAAAATCCTTCTGTAATAGCTGGATTGTTACTCCTCAAGTCAATTCCCCATTTGATATCATTGTCACTGTTGTTGACAAATATGGTGCCCTGAAAGGTATAGGAATACAAAATAAAGTATGGTGATCCATCAGAGGAAGTCTGGTGATCTATGTAAGAAATAAGTTGTTACTAATGTACATTACCCTTTTTATTACATGACTGTATTCTATTGTTTCTCTGATTGGCTGAAAACAGTTCGAAAAGTAATGAGTACATATCATATCAACTTATCTTGGGTTATAAATAGTACGAAAATAAAAATAGATCAAAGTAGGTGCTTGGAAAACCAATATCAACCTGATTTGGTCTAAATTTATTCCTTATTTCTTTATTAAAGATACAATTGTAATAACAAGACTGACTATAAATTTATTCATGTAATAAAACAATTATTGACTTTTTCATAGGTTGATATCAGGATTTACGCCTTCGGCTTGGTGAATGTAACTCTTTTCGGGTTGATAAATCCTGATATCAACCTATGAAAAAGGCGATAATTGTATAATGTTTTTCAGTGAAATGCTGAAATATATCAGTGAAATAAAATTTATGGTTTCACTGTTTCAAATCATTTTTATTTTTCATTGCTACGAAACTACACTTGAATGCAAAAGAATATGAATCATAAATATTCAGAAAATCTCTGTGGATGATAAATTTTAATTTAGAAATCAATTATATCAGCTGTAAACAAAAATCTTACTTTTGACTGCATCTGTCCGGACTGTACTGATGTATCGTAGAAAGATGCTGGTGCAAACATTTCTATCTTGTTGGTGGACAGCTGGAGAGGTTGACGTAGAGCTGTAGCAATCACGTGCTTCCTGGGTGTGATCACTGTGTATGGCTGTGGCTTTGGGTTTATGATGTGCTGGAGGCTGTTCTTGTTTGATGGGGCAGGAGTTGGTGGGAACGGGGTTGGAGCAGGAGAGGGAGCCCCTGTATGGTTGATAATTGTTGGCAGTTCAAAGTCATAGGCAGCTACCTGTTTAAGGAGAAAAATATATAAAAAAATGTAACAAAAAGAAAATTTTAACAATATTTAACATTTATCAGATATACAACTTGAATCAATGTACATAAAATAAAAACATGTAAAAAAAATCTTCAATATGACAAAACAGCAAGTTAATTTGTCCTAGGTAGACTTGTGTGAAATTTTATTGATCTAGCGATAGCGAACTGTTTACAACAGAACAAACAGTTATTGTTTGACTTCTAATTTCAGCTCCACACACAAACACACAAACCCAGCCCCTGTAAATGCTCTTAAAATTACAAATAATAATTTTATTACATTAACTGAGAGATGAATTGCCCAGTGGCAATACATTAAGACTTTACAAGATGCATACTTTAGAACATATGTTGTATATGTTTCAGCCTTACCTCAGTAGGCATAAAGATAAGTTCTCCCTCCACTGTTTCCTCTGGTTGTAGTGTAATAGAGAACATGCCAGGATTGAGCACTTGGAATGTGTAATCCTCTGCCAAAAAATAGCAAAATTAAAACTTTATTTCCAGAACAGATTTAACTGGAAAGATTCTAGTTCACAGGCATATCAAGAAATACTTTTCAGTTTGTTATTGTACTTAAAGTTACCAACAATACAATGTAACAAAGTACTTATAAACAAAAGTAATTTCATATTCATTATAAAACCGTAATCTACAGTATTTATTTGATATACTCTATTTGTTTAACAGATGAAAAGCTGACAAAAATGAATACATACCCTGTGTTTGGTATCCTGGGAAATTGAGGTTAAAGTCTTTATATCTTGACAAATCAAACTCCAACTTGGCTTTTGTCAACATCTGTTGAAAGAAAAAACTGCAAGTTTTGCAAGCTATTCATTCATAAACTTTTAAAATATATATGTGCATTTATGATATTATGTATTACAGACAGTAATAATTCTTATAATGAGGACGCAAAATATAACGACCATTTTTGAGTAAAAAATTATTCTGCAAAAAAAAAAAAGTCTGCATTTTAAAATGGATAAAAGAACTATCTAACTGAATCATTTCATTGTTAAAATCCTGACAAGCAATAAATATATTCAGTATTGTGAAACTAACAACAAAATAATTTCAAATTGGTGTGTAATACATCATGTATGAATCTCGCAACCAAGTATTTTCAAGGCAAATTCTTTATAAGCATATTTGAGCTGAGCCATGAGAAAACCAACATAGTGGGTTTGCGACCTGCATGGATCCAGACCAGCCTGGGCATCCACGCAGTCTGGTCAGGATCCATGCTGTTCGCTAACAGTTTCTCTAACTGTAATAGGATCTGAAAGCGAACAGCATGGATCCTGACCAGACTGCGCGAATGCACAGGCTGGTCTGGATCCATGCTGGTCGCAAACCCACTATGTTGGTTTTCTCATGGCACGGCTCATTTTACTTTCGCGGTAGAAAAATTTATCAAGTATTACAAAAAAGATATATATTTACCCTGTTTGTAAGTTTGAAAGTCAATGTTGATCCTGAGCCACAGTACACACCACCGAAGTTAAAGCTCGGCTGAAAATATATAAATTATTGTCACTGACAATTGCCTTTGATTGACTGCAAGAAAACATCTACAACAAGAATGATGTCAACACTGTATATCACACAGTCCCCTCAAAATGCTTTATAGAGGAATATAAAAAGTAAACAAGAGGGTAATGATGACCCTGAATCACTCACCTGAGTAACAGAGCCACATGTTTAAAATGGCAAACTGATGCTAAAATATTACAAAGTAGGTCAGTAGGTCATATTCATGGTCACTGAAAGTCAGTTTTAAGATCGGTGTGCAAAACTGTACATGTCATCCAAATTTCAAGGCTGTATCTTAAAAAACAAGAAAGTAGGTCAGTAGGTCAAGGTCACAGTCGGGTGACCCCTAATCACTTGGGTTTATCAGGTTATTATAATTAAACAGTCTAGGAAATATGATATGATAATTTTTGAAGTATTTATTCCTATATAACTCATATAGCAAGTGACCCCCAGAGCGGGGCCTCTTTTCACCCCAGGGGAATCATTTGAACAATCTTGTTAGAAATCCACTAGGCAATGCTACACACCAAATATCAAAGGCCTAGGCCTTGAACTTTCAGACAAGAAGATTTTTTTCCCCCAGTATAAGTCTATGTTAAATTTGGGACCCCCAGGGCAGGGCCTCTTTTCACCCCAGGGGCATAGTTTGAACAATTTTGGTAGAGGACCACAAGGCAATGCAACAGACCAAATATCAAAGGCCTAGGTCTTGTGGTTTTAGACAAGAAGATTTTTAAAGTTTTTTCCTATATGTCTACGTAAAGCTTGGGACCCCCGGGGTGGGGCCTCTTTGACCATGGAGCACAATCTGAACATCTTCTAGGGATCTAGATAGCAGCCAATACAAGCTCATCTGGTTTGGACAGAATAATTTTCCTTCGGTACATGGCACCAAGTCGCATGAATTCAATCTTTGAATATTGAAGGGACATCAAGTCATTCCTGTGAAGTTGAGTTATTTGTCGGGTTCAAGAAGATTTTTTAGAAAGTTGTTGACGGCGATGACATTGACGGTCACAATAGTCACCAGAGCTTTGGCAGGTGCTAAATAAAAGAGGTTACTAAATATGAAGGAATTCTTGAGAAGGAGAGGCACCAAGTCCATTAATGATGAAAATACCGAGTTGATACACAGGAATGAGGATTGGATGTAAATGCAAACAGATCCATGATTTGAGTATTTAAAATGATGAATATTTTGCAATGAGAAGATATTGAGAGTTATAAATAGATGGGCAGTTATGTAAATATGATGAAGCATTTGAGGACAGCAACATCTTGTAAAGCTCTCATATCCTTTGCTAGGCTGTAAAAAGTACTAAAAAATAAAGTAGCGACAAGGAATCATTAAAAGAAATGGACACCAAGTTCCATTAATTGTATGAAAACTGACCAGGGTTGACTACCGGAATGATGATGATGAAATGGATGGAAATGCATGTCGATAATAGACTTTTAACTTTGTATTTCATTATGTGAACTATTGACAACTGAGGATGAATTGACAGATGTATTTTCTGTGCAAAATTTACTTTATATAGGATGAAGATTTGTGCGCCATCTGTAAAGTTATATGTTTTTGTTTGTTCATGTAAAAACTTGTGTAAAGTGCTAGAATTAAAGTACCAGGTCAATATCAACTGTTGGTGGTTCCACTGTCCCTCCCATTCTCAGCTCTAGATTCTTTCCTCCTTTGATGGCAACTTGTACTCTAGTATCGAACTTGAGTATGGCATCTGGTGTCAGCTTGACCTGTAGCTCAGCATGACCTCCAACAGGTACCACACCATGTAAGGGGCTCACCTGTAACCCTGGGAAGGGGTTAGGATCATTCACCTAAAAGTTAAATATACATTACAATTAATATTTTTCATTGTATATTCAATATGGGAATGTTTATAATGTAAACATAGCCAGAAATATTTTCAGTATTGCCTTTAAAGGTCATTAGAAGACTAGTTAGTAACTAACAACTTTATTTATGTCGCTAAACACCTACCATGTGGGCATGAATGACTATTTGGTTAATATTAACAATCATTAAAATGAAAATACATTACCCTAAAAACTCAATTAAAGTCATCTTACAACTTTCTAGCTTTATATGGTGGATTATTTAATGCAAAGGGCACACCTGAGTAGAACCACCAACCTTTTGTTAACTAGCTAGATTGATTCCTTATGTAAGAATTTTACATCCCTTGATGAATTTCAACTCAATTGTGGTAAGGGGCAACAGTTTCAAAGTAAGACACCTTAACTTCTCAGCCAATGATGCCCTTGGCAAAGCTGATTCACAGCAACTGCAGATAACATAAAGTATAAACTCACCTGGAAATATGCATGATTATGTCCAATGTTGGCCAGAAGAACATTGCGGGTCGTGCATAGATTCACTGGTACCTGTCCAAACATGATCCGTCTTTCCACAAACTGTACATTTGTTTGACCAAGCTGAAAATCGTTTTAAGAAATAACTAAAATGAGGAATTTTACACAGATACAGTATACAGAGGCTATTTGTTTGTTGTAGCTTAGGCCACATGTGAAAATGTAATACATTTACAAGTGATAGATATTTTGACCTTAAATGTAAAACAAACAAATTTTCTTTCACTCATTTTGTCTATACTTAATACTGTTCAATTTGAAATTAGGAGATATATTTCACTCTATATTTCAATAATTCCCCGAAAATAAAAACCTGTAGTAAAATTTTTACTGCAAAGCTGGGACTAAAATGCATAAAACTTGTCAGACATTTTGGATAAATTTCTTAGTCCAAAGTGCATACAACACAGAAATTTGTACTTTTATGAACTTAAGATATTGATCAGTATGGACAAATTTATGAAGGTGATGATATTTACAAGAAATATCTCTATGAAATATTACCTCTGCCTTGCATTTCAGCTGTAGCGTGCTGCCACTGTGAATCATCAGTGAGAAGGAACCATCCTCTGGTGCAAGGAAGGAGGGGTGCCAGACCACTTCACAGTCAAGGTCCTTAAATGGGTCAACAACTCCTGTAGCAGGCCGGATAGAAAATGCTGTCCCTTTCTCTCCTAGGTTAGGGGCCCAGGTAAACTCAGCAGGATAGTTTAGCTTGTTGTACAAAGTGATAATGCCTCGGAAACCTGAAGACAAAAAGACATTTTAATGTTTATTTTCTGTATACAACAAGAGAAAAAGTAAACCTGGATGGGACAGATAACAAATGCAAAGCAGAAATACCAAACTTAGACAATACTGTGAAATCAGATATATTTGTGGGGGACTTATTTCATGGATTTTGTGGTTATGTCAGTCACGAAATATAATCCCAACAAACAAATGAAATTCCAGTAACATTATCTGCAACATTTAAAATCCATGAATCCATGTCCCAATGAAATAGCCATTTTTGCTAAAATCATGAAATTTTATGGCCAGAAAATTAAATGATGTCAAAGTATGTTAAGTTCAAGACCTATGATGGACCAAATTTGACTGATTTCATTACTAGTTAACAACCAGGATGATGTCATTGTGTTTAGTTATACTACAAAACTTTGTTATTTTGATTTGTTTTACAAGTGGTTTTTTATTTTTCAACATAAATTTTACAGGGATGGGCAAGCACCTGGGTAGAACCACCAGTCTAACATCATAAGCCAAGTGGATGGCTTCCTCACAAGAAAGACCCTTACACCACAAGTCAGGTTTTTAACCCACAGCAGTGAGTGTAAGAATATCGAAGTCAGCAACCTTAACCTCTCAGCCACAGAGGCCCCATTACAATCAATAAGAAACAGAAATGTTTACAGGAATCAAGTTAAAAATCTTACCAGCATCACTGGGTAGACCAAATGAAGGTTTCAAGACAAGTTCATCAGTTGACAGTTGTAGAGCTACCGGTACAACCTCAGCTAACACTGTCACATGATGCTTGTGGTAATTGTTCACTGTGTAACTCACTGACCTACAACCAGTCAAAACATATAATATACCTCCACTACTTCACAATGCATACTTCATTAATATAAGGCACATCCTTTTATCAAATATACATTGCCTTTATATAATGAATATATTCAAATACAATAAATTTATTAATCAAAAATGCTTGAGCAAATATTTCTGTCTTACCATGCCATATTGACCTTTATTGAACATATCTAATTGTGTTGTGCTCATGAGAATTAGATTTTTGTTTACGTCTTCCAAAACTATTCATGGTTATTTTTTAACTAAAAGAGAAGGAGAATATTAAGAGGATAAAAAACTTGTGTACCTCTGAAACTTTTGTTTCTGGTTTGATTCAAAGATAATTGGAATGTTTGCTTTTGACTTCGGTGGAACAACCTGAGATAGTGGACTACTTTGTCTCAACTCTCTACAGTCAATCTGAAATATTTATATACAAGCTATGTACACACCTTTGACAAATCTTGTAATAGTTTTATATACATATATTTCCAAATGTGATGGATAATAGTTTCTTTTTAGTTCATATTATCTTTTAACAAGTTAAGTGCGTGATATAGTTTTAGCAGTGTATGAGCACAATGAAGCATATATTGCACGAAATCAGAAAAAAAAATCATTGGAAAATATAAAGCTATATGTTTTTTTTAAGAAAGCACAAAATATATTAACATTTGAATCCGGTGTATTCAATGGCAGAATTATTGAAAACTTAAAGACTAAACTTTAACAAAATACACAAAACAGATCAGGGACCATATTCATCCACATTATAAGTGTGAAACTTAAACTCAGACTTTGAAATGCTAAAATTACCTTTTGCCCTATATGTGTAAATCTTGTACAGGTTTTAATGAAACTTGGTTTGAATACGGCATATACTAAAACACAAGGCTGTGCAAAGTTTCAGTAGTGTAGATTTATTACAAAGGAAGTTATGGCAATATGAATTTAAGTCTAAGTTTAAATTTCAGAGAAAGATTTCAGATAATCTTTCTACTAGGGATGTGCGTTTTTGATAAAGCAACTCTGGTTTTAGTCCAACCATTCCTTTTTAGCATTAGTGATAGAAATATGATATTAAGTCATACCTCTGCTACTACAAGCACATTCTGATCCAGGTTATTGACAATCTCTAGGTGCTTTGTAGAAATTGACCTCAAACATACTGACCCAAAGTCAAGTACTGCAGGACCTGAAAATACAGTTGAAAATGTACAATAAAACTGAAAAATATGCATTTTAGTAAGTGTTACAGAGTTAACGATCTATTCGAATCCATAGACTTCTCATATCAAAAATAAAAAAGATTTGAATTCTTGCAAGATAATGTAATTAACCTGATAAAAAAAACATTATTTAGCAATCTCCACTGAAGTTGTATAATACAGAAAACACAAAAAAGTCATCAATATCTGTTAAGAAATCCTAAACCTGTGTCTTTCAAGAATTCATATACAGGTCATAATTATAGCAGATATTTCAACCTGTTGAGTAAAAGAAAATTTTATGGTTACCAATGACAACTTGATGCTGTTCTTGTGGTGTCAGAAATTTGGAGCAGTCAATTTTCTCTTTGGGTGTGGTAGGTACAGCATTTAAACCATCTTTAACCTATAATATATATATTCAAAGTAGTGGATCTATTATGACAATCAGCATTTCCCCATTTGATTATGTCTTCTCCATGTGTGATTTTGGCCTTCTCTGTTGTTAAGGAAGAAAATGGCCGAAGGTATCAAAACAGCATATGAGCCGCACCATGTGAAAACCAACATAGTGCGTTTGTGACCAGAATGGATCCAGACCAGCCTGCGCATCCTTGCAGTCTGGTCAGGATCCATGCTGTCCGCTGACGGTTTCTCTAATTGCAATAGACTTTGAAAGCGAACAGCATGGATCCTGACCAGACTGCGCACATGCGCAGGCTGGTCTGGATCCATGCTGGTCGCAAACGCACTATGCTGGTTTTCTCATGGTGTGGCTCATACAGGAATATGTAATAAATGACAAATGCCGACTATCATTACTGATCCACTACCTGAAGTACCATCAATTCACAATACAAATACAGAAATGTGTAATTCTGTGACAGTAATCACAGCTTTTTTCTATAGCAGGGACCATTTACAGGTGCCTGCCTTTCAGAAAATTTCTCTTCAAATTCATGCAGTTTTCCCCTAAAATTTACTTAAAATTGTGAATTTTATTTCCCTTTGTCCAAATGCCGAGATATTTCTTCCCAACATGACAGCCACAGGCCCCTTTCCCTGTTTGTGAAAAAAACTGTGTATTTTACAAATGGTGTAAATATAGAAAAGGGAGGTAAGTTGAATAATTCAATTCATCAATGATTACTTTATGTTTACTTTATAGCTGAAGGTATAATATATACCATTCATTGTTAATCCATTTGATATTTTTATGGATCCCAATCTTCATAAAGAAATTTAATCTATTCTCTGACTAACATTTTCCAATTATAACACAGCATACTTACAGGTTGACTTGTAACAGACTTCATGGTGGCTGACAGACTTTTACTGCTCAGTAATTTGAAGTCTTGATTTGGAGGTGGAGGTGCTGTAAAATATACATAAAACTAGCTCAATATCAAGTAAATTTGCCAAAGAAAAAAACATGTTTGATCTAGAAATTATGACAGAAGCAATGGTAATTTAGGTTTTGGTAAAATATTGAACAAAGCAAAAATTTATGCTTTCTTTTCTATTTTAAATGCTATGATGATTAATATATACACACAATGACAATAAGTTGTTAGACAATGAGCACTATGGCTAAAACTACATAATTAGCAAAACTCTGGTGTTTTCCATTATACACAGTGAACACTGAAAATAAATACATGCTATACCCAATGAATATTAAGTCATAGAAACATGTTGATCTATGTACTTTATAAGTCACAGAAAAATGCTGATTGCTGTACTTGGTAAGTCAAAGAAGCATGTTGATCTATGAACTTGAAGCATTAGCCTCCGAGGCATTTGTTCCACAAATGTTTTCAACTAGAAATTTTGTAGGTGATATCATAAAACCTTGAGGTATAATTATTTCATAAACAGAGGATCTCACATTAGTATCTTTTTGTATTGAATCTTAGAAACTTGTTGAAACAAGAGGACCATGATGGTCCTGAATCGCTCACCTATCTCCACATGACCCAGTGTTCAACTGAGTATGACATCGTTATTTCTATTATTTGACATAGTGACCTAGTTTTTGAGCACATGTGACCTAGATATCATCAAGATAAAAAATTCTGACCAATTTTCATGAAGATCCATTGAAAAACATGGCCTCTAGAGAGGTCACAAGGTTTTTCTATTATTTGACCTAATGACCTAGTTTTTGAAGGCATGTGACCCACTTTTAAACTTGACCTAGATATCATCAAGGTGAACATTCTCACCAATTTTCATGAAGATCTCGTGAAAAATATGGCCTCTAGAGAGGTCACAAGGTTTTTCTATTTTTCGACCTACTGACCTAGTTTTTGACCGCACATGACCCAGTTACGACCCTGACCTAGATATCATCAAGCTGAACATTCTGACCAATATTCATGAAGATCTCATGAAAAATATGGCCTCTACAGAGGTCACAAGGTTTTTCTATTTTTAGATCTACTGACCTAGTTTTTAACCCCACGTGACCCAGTTTCGAACTTGACCTAGATATCTTCAAGGTAAACATTCTGACCAATTTTCATGAAGATCCATTGAAAAATATCGCCTCTAGAGAGGTCACAAGGTTTTCCTATTTTTAGACCTACTGACCTAGTTTTTGACCGCACATGACCCAGTTTCAAACTCGACCTAGATATCATCAAGGTGAACATTCTGACCAATTTTCATGAAGATCCATTGAGAAATATGGCCACTAGAGAGGTCACAAGGTTTTTCTATTTTTAGATCTACTGACCTAGTTTTTGACCCCATATGACCCAGTTTCGAACTTGACCTAGATATCATCACGGTGAACATTCTGACCAATATTCATGAAGATCTCATGAAAAATATGGCCTCTAGAGAGGTCACAAGGTTTTTCTATTTTTAGACCTACTGACCTAGTTTTTAACCCCACGTGACCCAGTTTCAAACTTGACCTAGATATCATCAAGATGAACATTCTGACCAATTTTCATGAAGATGCATTGAGAAATATGGCCTCTAGAGAGGTCATAAGGTTTTTCTATTTTTAGACCTAATGACCTAGTTTTTGACCCTACGTGACCCAGTTTCAAACTTGACCTAGATATCATCAAGATAAACATTCTGACCAATATTCATGAAGATCTCATGAAAAATATGGCCTCTAGAGAGGTCACAAGGTTTTTCTATTTTTAGACCTACTGACCTAGTTTTTGACCCCACGTGACCCAGTTTCGAACTTGACCTAGATATCATCAAGGTGAACATTCTGACCAATTTTCATGAAGATCTTGTGAAATATATGGCCTCTAGAGAGGTCACAAGGTTTTTCTATTTTTAGACCGACTGACCTAGTTTTTGACGGCACATGACCCAGTTTCGAACTTGACCTAGATATCATCAAGATGAACATTCTGACCAACTTTCATAAAGATCCCATGAAAAATGTGACCTCTAGAGAGGTCACAAGCAAAAGTTTACGGACGCACGGACGCACTGACGGACGACGGACGACGGACACCGCGCGATCACAAAAGCTCACCTTGTCACTTTGTGACAGGTGAGCTAAAAATAAAGAAATGAGGCTTCTCTGAGCATTTTATGATTTGAGCCACACCATGACAAATCAAATTCCAAAAATGTTTTCTTTATTTAACCTTTAGCCTGCTGGTGGCAAGTGATTCTGCCTTTGCTACCAGCGCAGACCAAGACCAACCTGCACTGTTCACTATACAGTCAGTAAATTTTCAGTGAACACCTCTTTGAATATTTGAATAATAAATGGTACTGCCCAAACTGAATGATGGACCAGCCCATTTTAGAAATTTAGAAGGGTAAAGGTTAAATATATGTCAACATCATTTCTTTGGAATTTTATATAAATAATATGACATGGCTTTATTTTACCGCCACAATGTCAAACATGTATGTGATAATGTTGAAAAATCTTTAAATTCTGTAATCAGCTGTTTAGCAACAGCAAGCAGTGATAAAAAGGTACTGGGAAATCTTTTAACTCAAGTCTTCATAACATTTCACAGTTATGGTCAGAATGACTAAGTCACGGTGACACAGAAATAAATTCATGAACGTTAAATTTTTTTAAGAAATGTGACACAACCATAGACTCCATAAAAATTAGCACACACACCCCCACATGAATGATAACTGTTTCATAGTATTCAGTAAATGTTTCAGTTCAAAGTTTGTTCAAATTAATTCATATATGAAAACTTTTTGTGAAAGCATGGCCAGATTATAAGCTAATCTTCTTTATGACTGTCTCTATGAAGCAGATACGACTATATACATATATCTTACAGTCACTTACCATCACTGATCATATCTGACACTGAATAATCATAACATTTTCTCACGTTAAAAGTATATATAGAAAAGTATATCAATTATCAAGAATGTAGGTGGAAAATGATGAGCAATATACTTAAAAAAAACAAAATTACTTGAAACTGTAAAAAGGTGATACGTTATAATATGTCACTGACTAAACCTACTTCTATAATGTAAGTTCAGAATATATTTGCAATAACTACATGTATATTGATAAGCTAAACTGTAAATTTATAAGTAAATCATTTCACCAAACATAAAAAATCCATTTAATCCCATTATTCAACTAAATTCAATTTGATCAGAAAAAATTCTAATGTAAATGATGAAGGGTTTGGAATTTCAAGTATACCTTTAGGATCAGGTTTGATCTCTTCAAGAAGAAGTTTCTTTGGGCTTATCCCTGCTGCTGGTTTAATACCAATATCTGTAGATGTGTTTGTCTCCTTAAACTCCCTATTATGTAATGAAATTTTGTAAAGCATTTTTTTAAAATCAAGAAACATTAAATTACAGATAAAATTCCTAGTTTTGAACTTATTTCAACAAATTTCAAAATAAAGTCAAGTCAATGAATTTCAAAATCAGTATTTCTTTACCAATGATAATTATATTTATTTATTCTTAAATCAATGACATCTATACATATATAAAAACTTAATTTCATCCATTCAAAAATTCACAAAACTGATAATTTTTTTTAAAAATACGCGAAAATCTTCAAATCACCAGTGTTTTATAATATGTTACCGATATCTGAAAATGATCATTTTCAAAAATACACGTCCTACCTTATTTTTCAAAAATACACGTCCTACCTTTTTTTAAAAAATACGCGAAAATCTTCAAATCACTAGTGTTTTATAATATGTTACCGATATCTGAAAATGATCATTTTCCAAAATACACATCCTACCTTCTTTTCTTCTTGTTCATTCTTCTCTCTTTCATTTCTCTGATCAACTGAACATAGCTGTCACGATGTCGCCATTTCTTCACATCATCATCATCAATATGAGCGTAGTCTGGGTCAATGTATGTGTGACGCTTTGTACGTGTAAATATTGTCCTTAAATTATTAAGTAAATATCCTTCAATATCGACATAAAAACTTTCCAACAGAATTAAGCCTCTTCAAATAGTTTAAAAAATAAAAGTGCCTAAATGTTAGAATGAAAATACATAAAATATATTTATCTGGTAAAAAATACCAAAACATTTCATCTAAGAAAATTGTACAATATTAAAGTTCAACTAAAGTTACATGTTTAAACAAGAATTTCCATACAGAACCAAGTGTGCTACTATTTTTCTTGTTGCATTCTATATTTCCAAATTATCTTTTTATAGATTTGATTCATTTTTGTACTGCTTTAAGTCTTTTCTGGCATGCAACAAAAGAAGAACAATATAATCTCTGAGACTCAGTGCTCCTTGTTTTAAAAACATGAAAGAAATATAACTAAAATTATATCTTTTTTTTAACACAAAAGAAATCCTTTCAAACTTAAGTGTTTGACTAGAAGGTGTAACAGTTATATTTCACTTCCTATTTTCTGTGATCTGTCTAACACATGCTGCATTTAGTGTGGATTAAATTATTTAAAATATCAAAAGCAACCTTTCTGTACTAATATTTTAATATAAAATTCTTATTTTTAAAATGTAGCATTTGCTAAAATGGAACAGAAAACAAAATAAGCAAAGTATAGGAATGATCAATCTCTTAAATATAAGGTGCAGAAATAAGCATGCTTCAATTACCGGAATGCCCAAACCTACATGTGTGTAAAAACAGATGTGCCTTATTCAGTAAGATTGCTTGAATGTATAATTAATCGCATTCTGTCAATCATTCATTTAGGTATGCTTCAAAACAGCTAGCACAATAGTTGCAAACAGTCACACAGATACTTCAGTTTATAAATGTAACATTGTGTGTATGGGCCGATGGCCAAATTTACATTGATACAAGAGGGTCATGATGACCCTGGATCACTCACCTGAGTAATATGAGCTAATGTTTCAAATGTCAAACTGATGATAAAATATTAGGAAGTCGGTAGGTCACATTTATGGTCAATGAAATTCAGTTTTACGCTTTGTGTGCAAAACTGTGTATGTCATCAAAATTTCAAGGCTGTATCTTAAAAAACCATTTTTTACCTATATAACTAACTCACATAACTAAGTGACCCCAGGGTGGAGCCTCTTTTAACCCCAGGGGCATAATTTGAACAATTTTGGTAGAGGACTACTAGACAATGCATCATACCAAATATCAAAAGCCTATGTCGTATGATTTCAGACAAGAAGATTTTTAAAGCTTTTTTCTATATAAGTCTATATAAAACTTGGGACCCCCAGGGCAGGGCCTCTTTTCACCCGAGGGGTACAATTTGAACAATTTTGGTTGAGGACCATAAGACAATGCTACAAACCAAATATCAAAGGTCTAAGTGTTGTGGTTTCAGACAAGAAGATTTTTAAACTGTTTTTCCTATATAAGTCTATGTAAAACCTGGGACCCCCGGGGCAGGGCCATATTTGACCCTAGGGGGATAATTTGAACAATCTTGGTAGAGGACCACTAGATGATGCTACATACCAAATATCAAAGCCCTTGGCCATGTGGTTTTGTACAAGAAGATTTTCAAAGTTTTCCCTATATAGGTCTATATAAACCATGTGACCCCCGAGGCGGGGCCATATTTGATCCTAGGGGGATAATTTGAACAATCTTGGTAGAGGACCACTAGATGATGCTACATACCAAATATCAAAGCTCTAGGCCATGTGGTTTTGTACAAGAAGATTTTCAAAGTTTTCCCTAATAAGTCTATATAAACCATGTGACCCCGGGGTGGGGCCATATTGACCCTAGGGGGATAATTTGAACAATCTTGGTAGAGGACCACTAGATGATGCTACATACCAAATATCAAAGCCCTAGGCCATGTGGTTTTGTACAAGAAGATTTTCAAAGTTTTCCCTATATAAGTCTATATAAACCATGTGACCCCCAGGGCGGGGCCATATTTGACCCTAGAGGGATAATTTGAACAATTTTGGTAGAGGACCACTAGATGTTGCTACACACCAAATATCAAAGCCCTAGGCCCTGTGGTTTTGGACAAGAAGATTTTTAAAGCTTTTCCTTTCGGTTGCCATGGCAACCAGAGTTCTGCATGGAATTCAACTCTTTGAATAACTTTGAAAGGGGGCCACCCAAGGATCATTCCTGTGAAGTTTGGTGTAATTCTGCCCAGTGGTTTTCAAGAAGAAGATTTTTTTAGAAATTGTTGACGGACAACGCACGACAGACGACGCACGACGGACATCATGCGGTCACAATAGCTCACCTTGTCACTTTGTGACAGGTGAGCTAAAAACATCTCATCTATATTAAGAAAGCGTACATTAAATTTCTGCAGTTGGTCAGAGAAGCAAGAAATCACAAGATTCTAACTTCTTTTTGCATCATTACTGTGGCCACAAGTCAAAACAACTATTACCAAATAGCACAGTGTGAACTGATAAAGACAGCAGAAATGCTTACGGCTATGTTGGCATTGTTTAAAGTAAATCAGGAGTTGCAAATTTTATCTATTCTATACAAGTCCTTGGTTTTATAATTATTATCTTTCAGAACATGACTTAAACAAAATGCCGTAACAAACACCATCTCCAAAAGTCAACAAACAGTTGCAAATGTAAACAAAACAGCCCAAAATAATTCAAACAAGTGTTTTTGTGCATAACATTACCCATGACTTGGTACAGCAGTTATCTTATCGGAGGATTTTTTGTATTTATTGAGCAAGGTAACAAGGCAGCAAGGACAGCGTAACTGACTCATCCGCAAGTGGTCAGGCCAGACAAAATCATCATAACTACATTTAGATACAAACAGAACTCAAAATGAACATTTCTGTAAAGTTGTGTGTTAAAAGTTTGGAGTTAAAACTTAATCATAAACTTGGTTTAAGGAGAAAAGAACATTATAAAGAAAATTTTACAATAGCATTATATCAAAGGATAGTTTAATGTTTTACAATCTATTCTTCATCAGCTCTTTAAAAATAGTACTCGTAAGTTATTTTACAAAAGGAGTGAATGAAACTCACTTGTATTCATCTTTTCTATCACTGGGTCTAATACTATGTGCCCTGTCATTGGGAAAGGCGACCTTGGTGCTCCAGTCTTCCTCTGCTGTGGACTTGGCAAGCTTGTTGTGTAACTTTGCCGTCCTCCCTCCAGCTACGGCATTCCGTGGTTCATCACCCAGTGAGGAGAATGTTGTATCAACAAACATACCCACTTCATTACTGATGTATGGTGTCAGTCCTGAAATATGGGAATTAACACAAGCTGTTACACACATAACTTGCATATATACAGAATATACCAAGTATAAGCTCACCTCACCTGGATCAACATCTATTATCAAAGACCTTATATCAATATATGGTCTATGTAATGTTGTAATTATATACGAACATTTCCGACCCTTATAGAGATTTGTATTTTAAATGTCTGACCAAAGACAGAATTATTTGATACTACATTTATTCACTACAGAAGATACAAGTTAACTGCTTTACAATATGATACAAGCATGTATACACTCTAAGAACAGGCATGCTATATGCTAGTGCGATGCAAGAGGAAGGAGTTACATTTCATGAATGAGTGACCATTACAGATTACATCTTGAAGAAAAATCTTGCAATTTCATTACAATGTGTCCTGTGAGACACATTTCCCTTCAATTTCATGATCAGTCACTTGCATTAAAAGTCTATAACAAGTTTTGCAAAACAAAGTCTATTTGCAAATACAAGTCATCAAAGATTAGTCGTAAAAAAAAAATTGTTTGTTTCCGGTATACCGACCTACCCTAAATTTTTGGCCTGACCCTAAATGTTTTTGTGGCCTTGGAGAATATTTTTTTTAACTTTTTAACAAAAAGTTGCAAAACTGCACTTTTTATGCTTTAAACATGGCCAGTGATGTTAGAAATCAACTTATTGATGCTCTAAAGGCATAACCCCCTTATTTGTATTCATTTTTTGACATGAAAATAATTTCTGAAAAGTCTCCCTTAATAAACACCTCCACCCCCCCAACCCCAAAAAATTTTCGACCTACCTACCCTAATTTTTTAAGCATGTTACCGGAAACAAAGTTGGTTTTTTTTAGGCCTTATAATTAGTAGCAGAAAAGTAAATTAACCTGTTTGTGTAAAGGCATTTCTTTTACCAGAAAACACATGAAATTAAATCAAACCTGCGTTGTATTTTGGGTTTCTGTATTTGGTAATTGGATCACTGCGGCCGAGGAAGTGTATTGGCAAGGTGTGTATAATTTGTAGATGGGCTAATGTAGGATTGCGATTGTCTGCCACATGGCCAATAACATCTATCATTTGTTGTGGCTTGAAGAAACCTGTAATTGAAATCAAATATGTAACCAATTCTTTTTACAAACTTATATTTTATAAGAAAGAAACACGTTTGTATATTTCAAACTGAATTTTAAGCAAAAGTGCTCTTTTACTTACTCTCGACTTCTTTAAAATTCTTTGTTACAGTTTATGTTTGGATAACATGCAACTGTAAATCTAGTGTACAATATCAAAGACTTATAAGCTTGTAGAGAAAGGACAACTTACATTTATGATAAATAAGCCAGTTTTAATTTTCAAACAAGGCAGTCTGAAAGACAGCTAAATCCCCCGCCACTGCTATGGATAGTGAAAGGGTAAACCTTTGATTTTAGCTGTGACCTTGACCTTGAACTGACATGGCTGACTCATGAATTCTGCACAACTTCTTGATGAGGTGATCATTTGACCAAAGTTTCATGAAAATCCTTCAAGGGGTTTAGGAGATAAAGAGCTGAAACCTTTGACCTTCAGTTGTGACCTTGACCTTGAGTTGACATGGCTGACTCATGAGTTCTTGATGAGGTGATCATTTGACCCAAGTTTGATGAAAATCCTCCAAGGGGTGAAGGAGATACAGAGTGGACACCAAATGGAAGGCTCAAACCTTCGACCCTTAGTTGTGACCTTGACCTTGAGCTGGCATGGTTGACTCATAATTCTGCACATCGTTCTGATGAGGGTAATCATTTGACCCAAGTTTTATAAAATTCCTTCAAGGGGTTTAGGAGTATATAGAGCGACACGAAATGGAAGGCTCAAACCTTGACCTTCAGTTGTGCCTTGACCTTGAGCCACATGGCTGACTCATAAGTTCTGCACATCGCCTTGATGAGGTGATCATTTGACCCAAGTTTGATGAAAATCCTTCCAAGGGGTTTAGGAGATATAGAGCGGACACCAAATGGAAGGCTCAAACCTTTGACCCTAAGTTGTGACCTTGACCTTGAGCCGGCATGACTGACTCATGGGTTCTGCACATCGTCTTGATGAGGTGAACATTTGACCCAAGTTTTATAAAATTCCTTCAAGGGGTTTAAGAGATATAGAGCAGACACAAAATGGAAGGCTCAAACCTTTGACATTGAGTTGTGACCTTGACCTTGAGCCGGCATAGCTGACTCATGGGTTCTGCACATCGTCTTGATGAGGTGATCATTTGACCCAAGTTTTATAAAATTCCTTCAAGGGGTTTAGGAGATATAGAGCGGACACAAAATGGCAGGCTCAAACCTTTGACTTTGAGTTGTGACCTTGACCTTGAACCGACAAGGCTGACTCATGGGTTCTGCACATCGTCTTGATGACGTGATCATTTGACCCAAGTTTCATGAAAATCCTTCATGGGGTTTAGGAGATATGGACTGGACACGATTTTATTACGGACGGAAGGACGGACGGAAGAAGACCATTCCTATAATCCCTCCGCCACGGCGGGGGATTAACAAGTACTTGTGCAAAAATAATAAGAATATTTTAATTTTTCTTGTACACTGTTTATTACTTTTACCATCTTGGCATTGTCACAACAAGAATTATGTTTTGTGAACTTGGATTTGAAGTAAAACTAACACAATGTTAATGCCAAAAGGCCATTGAGCTTTTGATCATTGAGCAAGATACCAAGCGCCCCTCCTGGTAATGTTTCAGACAGAATCACCAACCTTCTATAAGCTAGTTAGCTGGCTTCTTCACAGGAAAGTACAGTGAGGGTCAAGAGAATCGAAGTTAGTAACCTAATCACTGACTCAGCCACAGACTTCCCAACAATGAAAATTAAGTTAATTAGAACAGTTGCTATAATACTATGTAAAATCATTATATAACAAGAAACTAATATCTTTAAAACGCTAACCTGCTTGATTGGGAGCAAAAGAGAATATAACATCTTGTGTATCTAGTGGTTGTATCTTGCCATTTGGAGGATGTGCAATAAAATGAGCAATACGTCTGAACTGGTAGGTGATAGGTAAAACATCTGAGCTGTTCTTCAAAGTGCACAATATATCAGCATGTTCCCCAACAGGTACCTCGCCGAAGTCGTACTTCGATGCCGGGGAGATATCAAGCAGCACAGGTAAAGCTGTACCTGTCAGGGCTACCTCAACCACTTTATCACCTATAAATATCAAATAATTTTCATATCAACCTGTTTGCCTTCCTCCATATTTTCATGTTACTGATTTCAATGATTTCTCACACTGCATATCAAAAACATTTCATTAACGTCATATACCAATTAATGCAAACAATAATATAATATCTTTGTTTGTGAACTGCTAAAGTAAACTTGATTTTGTCTGACTTTAGAATGTCTGAAAAAAACTGTATCTTTAAGCCTTTCTTTATAGCTCATATTTTAGAAATATGGTGTCAACTACATGTAAAGAAGCTTATGAAAGTAAAATGTTTTGACAAGATGTCTTGGTTTTTGAATTTACATAATAATAAATATTATAACTTTCAGACAGACATCAAGACAGGGAAGTTCCGGTGGAAAAATACGCACTCCACATACCTGAGTTTTCAAAGCCTTCCTTAGAACCAATGATCTGAAGTTTCATAAACAAAGCAAAATCTTTTCTTGGAGGAGGAGCTATCTTGTTCTTGAAGCCAGATTTAGCGGAATTCCACCTAAAAAGCACATTTCTTAAATTCCTAATATTACAAAAGATACTTTAAGTACAATCCAATCAATTTTTAAATTCATACAAAAGAAATAACAACCATTAGCGGCATTTTAGACAGACTTCAAATATTTTATGCTAGAACAAATAAAAAACAAAATCAAGAAATCAAATAATCATTAAATTATTATCTACAAAGAGGTGCAATTACCTTGGACTAAACCTGAAGAAAACTGGTATTTTCTCATATGGCTGAAGGATTCCCTGGTTTGGTATGGCTGTAACAAGGGAGGTAAGCTCATTTGTGTCCCCTTGAACCTTGCTAGTGTCCCCTTGTTCTGCCAGAGCTTTCATTGTATTCCTTGTCAGATCAATACCCTACAAATAAAACAAAAAAAACTTTAAAAAAAAAAAAATTCTTCACAAGTATTTTTCATAAATTTTATACATTTACAATTACATAAATTCTGGAAAGTGCTTACCAAAAGTAAATTCCTGGCAGTTTCAGTATGTTAGATTTAGTTCTTTAGAACAGAATGAAATTACCAAAACCAATTTTAAAGTTTATAAAAAGTAAGTTGTGTGTTTACATACCATCTCCTGGGCCACAGCATCTTCATCTAAGATAGCTACAAAGTTAATAGGTTCTGGGCCATTGTTGAACAATAAGGCACATTCAGTCCTATCAGACCCGTAGTAAGTGTGACCAAATGGTATACAGTTGATAGGATCCTGTGTCTCCAAAGAGAGGACCTGCAATGCCTGCTCCACCAGGTTGGCCCGCACAGTGAGTAGTTTAGATTCTTTATCTTCAAGCTTCACCCTGTAAAATTTTGAAATATATTTACATGTTAAGACTGTTGTAGCAGAAATGCCAATACATTAATAAATTCCATACATCATTAAAAGCAAATTATGTGTCATACTTTTAAGAAACTGCTTAAACGTTTATGTCCTTTTAAACATATATGACTACAGTATACTTCAGCAATATGTCATGTGAACATATCTCAAATGATGACAGAATATGGCAGGAAATTCTAGAGAACATGTTTAATTCATGTGACTTCATACTTACACCAGTATTGTAGCATAATATATTTTTTAATGATTTGGAATATGATTTTCCTCAGACCTTACACTAGCATTATAACTTATTGTGAAATTGTTAATATTCATGTGGACTAATTTTCATGGATTTTGTGGTTGCACCAGTCCATGAAGTTTAATCTTAACGGACAAATAAAATTCCCATTTACTGCATCTTTAACATTTAAAATCCACAAAATTTAATTCATGTCCCAGCAAAACAGCCATATCTTTAAAACTATGAAATTTTATTGCCACGAAATTAAATGAATTCACAGCAGTTTCACATCATCTTTATCAGCAACTCATGCCCTAGATATGTGACAAACTCACTTGACAATTTCTTCTATCTTTCCTGGATATTTGGTAACAAATTCAACCTAAAAATGAAAAACAATTACATGTGATCAACCAATGCACACTTTCAGAAAAAATGCTGATACATTTAAAACATTCTTACTATAAGATGCTATTATCTGCATTACTAAAATTCATTCAACATTTTCTAGGACTAATTTTCACCAACTTTATGAATCATATCCAACATGCTGCCTATTTTGCCAAATAAAAATTGAACAGCCTTAATTCAAACTGTCCTAAAACTTACCTTTATCAGTTGTACACTCTTTGGGGGTACTGAACCACTTGTTGGCATAATTGCAATCGGCTGATTCCCTGCATACTTGATCTTGAATTCTCCTGCCTTTGAGCCATGGTTGACAAGTGATATTTCTCTGGCTATAGTTTTACTGTTAGCAACAACATTTCCAAAATCCACTGACTGGTCCACCTCTAGCTTTGGTTTGGTAGGATAACTGTAAAGTGTAAACATACTTCACATTACAATAATATGGAATTTAAAATAAATGGGAAATAATAACCAATAAATTAACAAAAAAAAACACATTTGCTGTATATCTATCAAAAATAATCTTTAACAAACTGAACAACAGCAAAAGTGATTTCCCAACAAGTAAAAGGTGAAAATCTAGGAAAATGTGAAACTTTTTAAAATCTGACAATTCAAAGGTCATTTAGAATGCATGTTACTTACGCAGCAATAGGTATCTCAACAACCTCTCCATCAACTGTTACAACAATTCTGTCTTTGAATTCTCCTTCCTCGGTGCTTGTGTACTCAACTATTGCTGGCACACTTAAACCAGAAGCAACAGGTTTATCTGGATTCTTGACCTTTAATTTAAATTTCTGGAAAAAAAAAAAAACACACACAAAAAAATTTTATATTGGAAATACATTTAGTAATTATATAACTACCAGTTTTCAATCCACTAAGAAATAATTGGGGAAATAAATTTCAAGGAATTAATGTTGCTGGCCATGATAAAATTTTTATCAACATCAGATATTTCCTCCCCTATTTTGGTCTTTCGAGCATTTGACGCCAGTGCAGATATTGCCCGTAAGTAAAACTAAATAACTCAATTTTAATATTTCCTAGGATCACTTCAAATTAGTTGGACTACTATAGATGGTACCTTGTATATTAAGTATCTGAATGTGACAGTGAAAATGTGATTCATACTTGTTTTAAACCCCCACTTAATTGTTTTCAGACATTAAACATCTCAGTGTCTTTTACTTTAAAATAGGGCCATAAGATAAGATAAGATTTATTTTAATTGTCTTGCCGACACAAAATAAATCTTATCTTATCTTAGGGCCCTAAAGTAAAAGACACGGAAATGTTTAATGTCTGAAAACAAGTGGGGTTTAAAACAAGTTAGTTGATGATAAACATTCATAAAGCTTGAAGTGATGGGATGGCTATATTTTTTATTATACAAACTTACGATGATTAAGAAATTTCAAATAAAAAAGTAGGTTACAAACCTTTGTTTTAGGGGCATAAAATCTTATGCTTTTGCTGCCTTTACTGATGTTGTAAACCGTAACATTCAGTTGTTCTACAGTGTCTGGCACAGTGTCATAAAAATCAACACTTGCAGGACTAATTCGAATCCCTGCAACGTCTTTATCCATTACTGAAGGAAAAGATATGATATCCTAATAAAAAGTCATTGGCAAATTTCCATTCACTACTTGCATATCATTTAAAAGTATGGTATAATTATCACACTACGTCCACCATATTGTTTGGGAAGTTGTTGCCCGGAGTCCAGCTAGCTGCAAAATTTTGATCGCCAATACGAAATCAAAGCATTACCACCAACAAACAAAATAACGATGGAACAGTGCTAAAAACATTCTAATATCACTCTAAATGCAAATATTCACCAATTAACTATTTGTAATTATCAAAAATATCTATTCAAATGATTTAATGAAATGCGAAAATATTGGTTAGTGGTATAACAGCTAGCTTTGTTTGGAGTTGCTAAGATACAGACGCCATATTTGTATACTAGCAAAAATAATCAAACTGAAATTAAAACGCTTGTAAACAGCAGAATGGGAGTCGATTATTACAATATCTTACAGTTGACGCGTTCAGCAACTGATGCAGATATCAAGAAACAGTAAGTAGTGGTTGAAATTATTTGTATATATTTGAATATGCGATTTTATCGCTAAATCTACGATCGAAATTTCAACATCAAAAATTAAACGTATACCAGGTCAACAGATCCACAGTGAAGTGTTGTATAGTCACAGAATCAAAATAGTACTGAGGACCAAAATTGATGTTTAAGTCATTTTTCAAAGAATAAGTCTTTTATTCCTTTGCTTTGAAGTCAAGTTCCCGTACTGGCCCAGAAGACCCTCAAGGAGCGTAGAGCCCAGGCAAAGGTGATGAGGATATGCCAGTAGGTGTCAGTACAATAATGGAAGAAGAAGACTTACGGTACATCATCAGCTTGTCATTACATTTTCAAATTATGATATTGTCTCAGGCGCCGCACATAGAAGTAGATTATTCAAGTAGTACCACAAATACATAATATTGTAGAACAATTCTGTTGTATTATACACAGAGATGGTTATAAAGAGGCTGTGTTTAACTCTAGGTAGAAGTTTTTCATTCAGATGATTGTGTGACAGTCTGCAACTGCTTTTTTTGGGGTGGGGGGTGGGGGGGGGGACATGAATTCATCTACTATATAAACTTTGTAATTTGTTTGTTCTCTGATTTCAGTTATCGTAAATTGTCTCTGAAGTTCCATCCAGACAAGAATCCAGGAGATCAGGCAACAGCTGATAAGTTCAAACAGGTTGCTGAGGCTTATGATGTATTGTCAGACTGTGAGTATAATCTAGGAATCAAATTGCTACCAGTTTTAAGTTTTTTTATAACTGATAGACAAAGGAGTTTCACATTTTACTAATCTGTTTTCTTATTCAGTTTATAGTTTATCAATAATATCCCTAACATCAGTTTGTAATACCTGCTCAGTACTGTTTTATGGCACACATTGCTATGGACTTCCATTCGGCTGGTCTAGTGTCAGTCCTGGTCCAGACTTTCAAATTTCTGAGATGTCCTTGAAACTTCCCCCCAAACTTTGAGGTCAGTCCTGGTTCCTCCCAGGAATGGGGGCTCCATGTCATGATGTGTATGGTCTATACCTAACGTTAAAGAACCAGACTGTCTGTTCACAAATAGCTATGCAAAATTAGTTGGACTTGTCAGAATATATCAAATTTCTCACTATTCTTGGGGCTTTCTCTTGCTCAGCCTCTCTGGTCATCTCGCTTTGTATCTGCATAGTTGAATTATAGAGATAAATTTCATGCACTATGTGGCCGTGTTTGTTTGTATTTAAAGCTTATTTGAACATATGCATGTTTATTATGAAAAATATATATTAAATAAAACAAATTTAGTATTACTAATACACTTACTTGTGTAAAAAATAGTATTGCTTTACTTATTCAGAGTTACAAAATTTAGAATGTTGTGTTAGCCTGCAAACACATACAACATCAGCATTTTTAATTGTAGCCCTTAAATTTGTAATATATTAGGGTGACTTTGCATTGTAACTACCCACTCTACAAGGATCAGAAATTAAGATGTTTACAAATTACCATTTCAGCAAGAAAACGTGCAGTTTATGACCAGTTTGGAGAGGAAGGTTTGAAGAATGGTGTACCCAGTGGTACAGTAGAAACAGGGGCTTGGACACAAGGCTACACATTCCACGGAAATGCTGACAAGGTCTTCAGGGATTTCTTTGGAGGAGACAATCCTTTCCAAGGTATATACAGAATATTTTAGTATGAAAAACATTACATTAGAAGTAAAAGGTAGTGGCACTGGTGTATTGTAAGAGTGGAATATATATGAAAATATTTATTACTCTTAAAAGTTAACGTCATTTTGAACAGTGTCTAAATAAGTGTTAAAATATTGACATATATTTAGAACATGATAATATTTCTAAATGATAAATTTGCATATTTTTTTTATTGTATTGAAAATCTTTCCTTCAGAATTCTATGACAGGGTAGATGGAGATCTGAGTATGTCATTTGGAGGTTTAGCTGGGCGCGGCAGAAAGAAGCAGGACCCACCAATTGAACGAGACCTCTATCTTTCTCTGGAAGAAGTTTATCATGGATGTACAAAGAAAATGAAGATATCCAGAAGAGTATGTTTCTTTTTGCTTATTAAATCAATGATTTTAATTATTTAAATGCAAAATATTACTTTAAAGATAACCAGATCTTGTATTGAATATAACATGTTTTTGATAACTGCAGCTGAGTGAGTAAGCCATTTTCAATAGCTCAAAATAAGATTTGCAATAATTATCTAAATTTCTGTTTCATGTTAATTGACATTTCTTGTTTATACGTTATATTATTGTAGCAATTCATTTTGTTGCTTAAAATCATTATTTGTCAAATTGTACCTATGTAAAGAATTGAAGCTGTTGCTAATTTACAGTTTCCCATACTGTCAATGCTCTTTTTTGCATTTCTAGATAGTGTGTATATACAGTACAAATTTATGTTTTTCATTTCCTATTAAAAGAACATAAAATTCTTGCTATAGGTAATGAATGAAGATGGTCACACATCAAGCATTAGAGATAAGATTTTGACGATCACAGTGAAGAAAGGATGGAAACCAAACACAAGAATCACATTCCCAGAGGAAGGAGATCAGGGCCCAAATAATGTACCTGGTAGGGAAATATACCTACAGTGATGGCAATTACACTTTCAATAAATGAGCCGCACCATGAGAAAACCAACATAGTGGGTTTGCGACCGGCATGGATCTAAACCAGACTGCGTATCCGCGCAGTCTGGTCAGGATCCATGCTGTTCGCTAACGGTTTCTCAAATTGCAATAGGCTTTGAAAGCGAACAGCATGAATCCGCACAGGCTGGTCTGGATCCATGCTGGTCGCAAACCCATTATGTTGGTTTTCTCATGGCACGTCTCAAATTTTGCATACTCTAAACATATCTTAACATTCATTTTATAAGGTAGTACAATTATACTTAAGTAAACTCTTATAACCATGAAAAATCCATGCCATATTTGAAATGCAGCAAATATTCTGAACTATTATACTGTTTAATTTTTATATTAAATTGTACTTGTATTTGTTGATGGTTTAAAAGTCATGACCGGTCTTCAAATTAACTGTAACAATTCTGTTTTTACAGCTGACATTGTATTTATTGTAAAAGACAAACAGCACCAGAGATTTCGACGTGATGGTGTCAACCTTATTCACACAGCCAAAGTTCCCCTCGGAAAGGCCCTCACAGGCTGTACAGTAGATATCCTTACACTTGACGAGAGAATGCTACATATACCTATCAATGACATTATCAAGTAAGTACCTATGAATGACATAATTATGAAGTAAGTACATATCAGGGACATTATCAAGTATATATCTTTATCAATTAGGAACCTCCCAGTCACTTTATGGAGTAAGTACTTAATGACTATCAAGTATGTACCTACCACTGGCATTATCAAGTATGTACAATTAAGCAGCTGTGTCTATTTTCCAGGCTATACCAATTTGAGCGATTTCAGAGGCACAACTTTTGCATATTCAACATATTACAGGACAATAATGAGATGTAGAGAAATTTTAGAAACTTGTTTCTAACTCGCTTACAAACTGAAAATCACATTTAACTGAATGAAGAACCAAACAAGACTGAAATGTATGTGTATTAGAAGTAATGAACTTTTTTGTCTGTAATTAACATTGAAAAACAAATTATTAGACAAACCCAAGTAGACAATTGCAGAACATACATTTCTTTGTCTCAGTGGTTTTTATCCAGTTAAGAGCAGTTATCAGAAGGACAATTTGATATAATCTTGTTGTTTTTGTTTGATAGAAAACATTCGTGAAAATGATATCAAAACAGTACTATAAAATCAATAAACCTCATAGGTGTTAAATTTCCTTCATTTTGCCAATTTTGTATGGATATGGATTCATTGTTTTGAATATTTAAATATGATATTAATAGAAATTCAGTTTGTTCGGATAGGATTTTTGTTGATTGACGCAATCTCAAAATCATGGAAATTAGTCAGCCACAAATATTAATGCTGTAACTTTTAACCTTTTCAGACCAGGATACAGAAAATGTGTACCGACAGAAGGAATGCCGCTATCAGCCGACCCAACACAGAAAGGAGATTTGATCATTGAATTTGATATTGAATTCCCTGCCACTTTAACACCAGAAAAGAAAGATTTGGTCAAGGCAGCACTTCTTCATTAGAGACAATATTTTTTATTGAGAATATCTGTGATAGAATGAATGATTTTATGTTAAATGAGTAACTGGGAATTGTTTTCATTGTTTTATGTTCAATAATTTGTAGACATTCTTATGTATATGCATGCTGAAAAAAAAATGAAATACTTAAACCTGTTTCAAGATTTATATGAATAATACATAGAAAAAAACTTGCTCGTGTCTGTCATAATTATTATTTTATATGAAATAATGATTTTCATGAGTTTTAAACAAAATGGAACAAATTTCCAAGTCCAAAAAGGGCCATAATTTGGCCAGAATACTTGACAGAGTTATGTACTCTTGCCTAATGCGATAGGTATTTCAACAACAACACGTATTATGTATAGTTTTTTTATCTCATCAATGTTTCGGCTAACGCCTTCATCAGGATAATACACATACAAATATAAACAACGGACGTGACGTAAAACTGATAACGTAACGTCAAATGGCGGGAAAACGTTAATCAAAATATCAAAATGCAAATACATATAATTATATACATATAATTAGTACAAGGTACTATCCCGGATATGAAAATACCAAAAATTTCCTATAGTAAGATTACATAAACAAGAGGACCATGATGGTCCTGAATCGCTCACCTATCTCCACATGACCCAGTGTTCAACTGAGTATGACATCGTTATTTCTATTATTTGACATAGTGACCTAGTTTTTGAGCACATGTGACCTAGATATCATCAAGATAAAAAATTCTGACCAATTTTCATGAAGATCCATTGAAAAATATGGCCTCTAGAGAGGTCACAAGGTTCTTCTATTATTTGACTAATGACCTAGTTTTTGAAGGCACGTGACCCACTTTTAAACTTGACCTAGATATCATCAAGGTGAACATTCTCACCAATTTTCATGAAGATCTCGTTGAAAAATATGGCCTCTAGAGGGGTCACAAGGTTTTTTTTATTTTTCGACCTACTGACCTAGTTTTTGACCGCACATGACCCAGTTATGAACCTGACCTAGATATCATCAAGCTGAACATTCTCACCAATTTTCATGAAGATCCATTGATAAATATGGCCTCTAGAGAGGTCACAAGGTTTTTTCTATTTTTAGACCTACTGACCTAGTTTTTGACCCACGTGACCAGTTTCGAATCTGACCTAGATATCATCAAGATGAACATTCTGACCAATATTCATGAAGATCTCATGAAAAATATGGCCTCTAGAGAGGTCACAAGGTTTTTCTATTTTTAGATCTACTGACCTAGTTTTTAACCCCACGTGACCCAGTTTCGAACTTGACCTAGATATATTCAAGGTAAACATTCTGACCAATTTTCATGAAGATCCATTGAAAAATATCGCCTCTAGAGAGGTCACAAGGTTTTCCTATTTTTAGACTACTGACCTAGTTTTTGACCGCACATGACCCAGTTTCGAACTTGACCTAGATATCATCAAGGTGAACATTCTGACCAATTTTCATGAAGATCCATTGAGAAATATGGCCACTAGAGAGGTCACAAGGTTTTTCTATTTTTAGATCTACTGACCTAGTTTTTGATCCCACATGACCCAGTTTCGAACTTGACCTAGATATCATCAAGGTGAACATTCTGACCAATATTCATGAAGATCTCATGAAAAATATGGCCTCTAGAGAGGTCACAAGGTTTTTCTATTTTTAGATCTACTGACCTAGTTTTTAACCCCACGTGACCCAGTTTCGAACTTGACCTAGATATTATCAAGATGAACATTCTGACCAATTTTCATGAAGATGCATTGAGAAATATGGCCTCTAGAGAGGTCACAAGGTTTTTCTATTTTTAGACCTAATGACCTAGTTTTTGACCCTACGTGACCCAGTTTCGAACTTGACCTAGATATCATCAAGATAAACATTCTGACCAATATTCATGAAGATCTCATGAAAATATGGCCTCTAGAGAGGTCACAAGGTTTTCCTATTTTTAGACCTACTGACCTAGTTTTTAACCCCACGTGACCCAGTTTCGAACCTGACCTAGATATCATCAAGATGAACATTCTGACCAATTTTCATGAAGATGCATTGAGAAATATGGCCTCTAGAGAGGTCACAAGGTTTTTCTATTTTTAGACCTAATGACCTAGTTTTTGACCCTACGTGACCCAGTTTCGAACTTGACCTAGATATCATCAAGATAAACATTCTGACCAATACTCATGAAGATCTCATGAAAAATATGGCCTCTAGAGAGGTCACAAGGTTTTTCTATTTTTAGACCTACTGACCTAGTTTTTGACCCCACGTGACCCAGTTTCGAACTTGACCTAGATATCATCAAGGTGAACATTCTGACCAATTTTCATGAAGATCTTGTGAAATATATGGCCTCTAGAGAGGTCACAAGGTTTTTCTATTTTTAGACCTACTGACCTAGTTTTTGATGGCACGTGACCCAGTTTCGAACTTGACCTAGATATCATCAAGATGAACATTCTGACCAATTTTCATAAAGATCCCATGAAAAATGTGACCTCTAGAGTGGTCACAAGCAAAAGTTTACGGACGCACGGACGCACGGACGCACGGACGGACGACGGACGACGGACACCGCGCGATCACAAAAGCTCACCTTGTCACTTTGTGACAGGTGAGCTAAAAAGCGGCGATAGGAAAAAACGGAATAGTACCCAGAGTATATGTGTAAATGCACAACTGCACATGCATAATATTCATGAATTCAATCTGTTGTAAATAGCAGTTTTGAATTTAATCCTTCCGGACTTCTTGTTTTTAGTTTATGGATCCAGAAAGTTTCTTTACAGAGACGGTCAATATTATTTTTCACAATATCAATCGGCATAAATGAGAAGTCATTCATACAATGATTATTTGCATTAAAGTGTGTAGCAACATTGGAAGAGAATGCAGAGTCAATGAAATTACATATATCAAATTTGTGGCTGTTCATACGTTTGGAAACAGGTTGCATAGTTTGTCCAACATACTGCATGTTGCACTTTTTGCATGTTATTAAGTACACTACGTTTTTAGTTTGACAGTTCATGTTGTGACGTAAATTGAATGTCTCCTTTGTAACGTGACTCGTAAATGATGTCCCAGTATTAATACGAGGGCAATGTGAACAACAGTTTCTTTTACAACTTTCAGATGCGCAAATGTTCGTACTGTTAGTCGTAAACTCTGAGCTTATCAAAAAGTCTTGCAGATTCTTAGGCCGATTATACGCTACAGTAGGTTTGTACGTATTATGCACAAAATTAACACCTTTGTTATTTGATAACTTCAAAAGATCCCAGTATTTATTAATTGAACGGCCAATATTTGGTAACGACATATACACATATACTCTGGGTACTCTTGCCTAGAGATAGAAACTGTTATGATAAACAAGTGATAAAAGTTTAAAAGCCGTATGTCAAACATTTTACACAAAATATGAACTGGTACAAAAACTCTTAACTTAAAAGAGGCCATAATTCAGACAAAATCGTTGATTGAGTTATGTACTCTTGCCTAAAACTGGACATGATGATTGTATGCAAGCATTGAAAGTTTTAAAGCTTAAAGCTAAAAGGAGACTGGTACAAAAATCTTCGCCTAGGTGTGACGCAGACACCTTTGCTGTTGTGAGTAGGATAGCTCTCCTTATTCTTCAACTAGAGGTGCTTTTGAGAAAAGCGCATGTCTCCCATGACTGCCTAATCATCTGAATAGTGTAACTGGTCTACAATGCTGTACTGGTCTACAATGCTTCGGTAGTGTTGGGAGTAACCAGTCTACAATGCTGCACCGGTAGTTGTAATCATGTTCAAGGGCCATAATTCCGAAGTGCCTTGGCCAATTTGGCTAGTTATCGAACTTGGCTGAGGTCTTATGGTCAAACAAATTTTGTTCAAGTTTGGTGAAGATGGGATGAGAAATGTTTTACTTAAGAGTGCGGACAAGAGTACAAAGGCCGATTTTTCGATAATTCAAAAATAGGCAAACAGGAGTAAATCAATAGGTCTCCCATTTCACTGTGTGGTGGGAGACATAAATAGTCGAGCTACAAATCATCCTACTGGAACATGAAGAAATATGTGTATCTCCTCTTTGGAGTGAAGCACCCTTTAACGTTTAAACTGTAGCTAGTGGTTGCTGAAGAAAATGGTATTATAGTATACTATGTTGAGTACTAAAATGGCAATAAATCAGTGAAATATGATTCACCTGGAACATACAGACAATATGCCCATTTCCTCCTGGGAGTGAAGTTTCGATGAATACCAGCCAGTAGTTGCTGAGGAATACTCTGGACATGAAATAGTACTAGATTATACTATGTTGATTAATTAAAAGGGCAATATCTGTGAAAAAGCATCCAACATGAAGAAAATATGAGCATCATAGGAATACTATGGGCAAGAAGTGTGCTATAGCATACTTCCGTTGAATAATCAAAGGGCAATAAGTCAATGAAAAATCATCTGACCAGAACACGAAGACATTATGCGCATCTCCTCTTGATAGTGATTCACTGAAGCTTATCAAGTTTTGTTAAATTCCAACGTGGTTGCTGAGAAATGTTCCGAATTGTACTATAATATACTATTATTGAATAATCAAAAGGCCATTACTGGGAGAAAATTGGCAAAATTCCAACAAGAGGTTGCTGAGAAATACTGCAGACAAGAATCATACTACAATATACTAATGCTGAATAATCTAATCAAAGGGCAATAACTTAATGAACAAGAGGACCATGATGGTCCTGAATCGCTCACCTATCCCCACATGACCCAGTGTTGAACTGAGTATGACGTCGTTATTTCTATTATTTGACACAGTGACCTAGTTTTTGAGCACATGTGACCTAGATATCATCAAGATAAAAAATTCTGACCAATTTTCATGAAGATCCATTGAAAAATATGACCTCTAAAGAGGTCACAAGGTTTTTCTATTATTTGACCTAATGACCTAGTTTTTGAAGGCACGTGACCCACTTTTGAACTTGACCTAGATATCATCAAGGTGAACATTCTCACCAATTTTCATAAAGATCTCTTAAAAATATGGCCTCTAGAGATGTTACAAGGTTTTTCTATTTTTAGATCTACTGACCTAGTTATTGACCGCACATAAACCAGTTTCGAACTTGACCTAGATATCATCAAGGTGAACATTCTGACTAATTTTCATAAAGATCCCATGAAAAATATGGCCTCTAGAGAGGTCACAAGGTTTTTCTATTTTCAGACCTACTGACCTAGTTTTTGACCGCACGTGACCCAGTTTCAAACTTGACCTAGATATCATCAAGGTGAACAATCTGATCGATTTTCATGAAGATCTCTTGAGAAATATGGCCTCTAGAGAGGTCACAAGGTTTTTCTATTTTCCGACCTACTGACCTAGTTTTTGACCCCATGTGACCCAGTTTCGAACTTGACCTAGATATCATCAAGGTGAACATTCTGACCAATTTTCATGAAAATCCATTGAGAAAGATGGCCTCTAGAGAGGTCACAAGGTTTTTCTATTTTTAGACCTACTGACCTAGTTTTTGACCCCACGTGACCCAGTTTCGAACTTGACCTAGATATCATCAAGGTGAACATTCTGACCAATTTTCATGAAGACCTCATGAAAAATTTGGCCTCTAGAGAGGTCACAAGGTTTTTCTATTTTTAGACCTACTGACCTAGTTTTTGACCCCACGTGACCCAGTTTCGAACTTGACTTAGATATCATCAAGGTGAACATTCTAACCAATTTTCATGAAGATCTCATGAAAAATTTGGCCTCTAGAGAGGTCACAAGGTTTTTCTATTTTTAGACCTACTGACCTAGTTTTTGACCCCACGTGACCCAGTTTCGAACTTGACCTAGATATCATCAAGGTGAACATTCTGACCAATTTTCATGAAGATCTCATGAAAAATTTGGCCTCTAGAGAGGTCACAAGGTTTTTCTATTTTTAGACCTACTGACCTAGTTTTTGACCCCACGTGACCCAGTTTCGAACTTGACCTAGATATCATCAAGGTGAACATTCTGACCAATTTTCATGAAGATCTCATGAAAAATTTGGCCTCTAGAGAGGTCAGAAGGTTTTTCTATTTTTAGACCTACTGACCTAGTTTTTGACCGCACGTGACCCAGTTTCGAACTTGACCTAGACATCATCAAGATGAACATTCTGACCAACTTTCATAAAGATCCCATGAAAAATGTGACCTCTAGAGTGGTCACAAGCAAAAGTTTACGCATGCACGCACGGACGGACGACAGACGCCGCACGATCACAAAAGCTCACCTTGTCACTTTGTGACAGGTGAGCTAAAAATCAACTGCCTGGAAATTGAAGATACTATGCACATCTCTTGATAGTGGAGCTTCCTACGAAGCTTCAAAAATCTAACCAGTGGTTGCTGAGAAATACTCCAGACAAGAATTGTAATATAGTATACTACTGCTGAATAATCAAGTCTTCAGGGAGCATAAAAATACAAAACACATAATATAAATGATAAAAACATTTACTGCTGTCATCAACAGGCACAATAATCAAACAGATTCTTTTACACATTTCAAACAAAACACAAAAATGTAAATAAAGATATCAATCATCATAATATTATTCTGTTGATGGTTTCAATGACTGACAATTGCTCACTAGAGATTCTTGTGTAAACATGTTACATTTTTTGTCCAAATACAATGATAAATGGTTCAATGATAAATCCATTTCATTTTTTACATTATTTTATACCTTACAAAAAACAATTACAAAACTGTACAAAACATAATCTAAAATCACGTGCTAAAAACTAGAAGCATACACAATAACCGGTTACTGGATTACCATGGATGTGTGATGTCAATTTTAACATCATTTTACTGGGCTGTTGTGTTAAAAGTACAACAAATGTATGTTAATGCCAATATTTTATAAGATTAAATATTTTAAATGATGGAGAACTTGTTAGTGTGTTCAGGTATATAACAAACAAGTCAATAAATGGCAATGGTATGTCCTATAATTATGGTTAAAAGCAGTCCTAAGCCTACAATGGTACTCAGGGATACCCACTCATGCTGAGGTTTAGTCATACAACATCATTGCCATTAGATAAATGGACAGTATATAAAATGAGGGCTAAGTGCATAACTAATGTTCTTATTCTTTATTTATGTATACAGTTACAATAGTTTCGGGCTCAGCCCACCAAAAATATTGAACTGTAGTCACTAATAAACACATTAAACAGAAACAAGTTACTTTTTCTCCCCATTGTCTTCCTTTCTGATGCAAAACACATTTCACTTTTTCATGTGAAGACATTTAATATGATTATTGTCAGCTCTGAGGTTAGTGATAAATCTTTTAAATTTCAAGAAGATCCAAACTGTTTCCGACAACACTTCATTCCATTCATCTACAACTTATGTTATAATATTGCTTAACATTAGATTCAGTTCTCTTCAGCATCTTGTTAGTCTTCACATCTCTATTTCATCATTTTGCCTACTTTAAAATAATATCACAGTGGGAACATTTTACACAAGAACTTTGTTCAGTAAAAACAAATGTCCAGAAAAGATGAATAATGAAATACACATCCTCTTTGCATAGGATTTCTTGTTTCAATAATCTCTTGATCAGTCTTTGCGCTCATCATGCAAATCTAATAAATATACCTGAAAAATAAATAAAATAATAAATATAATAACAAGAAGGCCATGAAGGTTCTGTATCACTCACTTGGGTAAAACAGATGACACAGGTTAAACTTGACAATGATACTGTAAAGAAAAACTTTCCATGTTTTATAATTATATACTGGGTAGAAAATGTGGCATCTGGATTGTTAACATGTTCATTCAGAGATTTGACCTTATGACCTTCTGTGTCTTCCAAGACAACCCAGTATCTTACTACTTTAGCTTCTTACTATTTGCATACCACTTAAAATGTGGTTTCTACACTGTTTTCAGGTGTTTTCAAAGTTCAGGTGAGCTAATAAAAGCAATTCATCTCATCAAATACTGTTTAAATTCTATGTGATTTTGCACTTTCAAAGCTAAAGAAAGTTCCCTTTATTTCTTTTTTTCTACTAAGATAAACAAACCAGATGAAAAAGTTTGACGATTCTGTGCAAATTATGCAAACTGAAGGCTACCATAACCCAATTCTATACATCTCCAAAAACAGCACTCTCAGTTTAGTCCCTGGCTTTTCTATCTTATCTGGCTTTGAAACCCGCCTGATTAACTCCAGGGAGATCACAGTTTATTGGGTTGCAAGTTCAATCCAGGCCAGGTGTATTTTCTCTGTAGAAAACATTACCTGAAATCATTCATTCTCCACCTTCGAGTAATGTGGAGAAGCTGACAGTTACTTGTGGAGAACAAGTTAGTAAAGCTACAGAATCCAGGAACACTGGTTAGCTTAACTGCCTGCCGATACATAATTGGAATTCTGCTGAAAAATGATACTAAACCCAAAACAAACAAACAAACAAAACCCATCTTTCCTACAAAATAGTTACTTTTAACTAAAAGAACTTACTAAAAAGAAATGATAGATGTCAGACATTAAATCCCTGTTGCCTCATACATCGTAAATGAGCCTCTATCAACTCCTTGCAGTTTTCTTGGCCTTTTTCTGCAATACTGAAAATATAATTAAGACATAGACATAAATCATTCATTTTCCTGAGACTAAGGCATTCCCTATTATACAAGTAATAGAAAGAGCATTGAAACTCGAGGGTAAATGATTTGTACGAGGGGGCGTAGCCCACGAGTATAAATCGTTTACCCGAGAGTTTTAATGTTCTTTCTGTTTTGTATCATAGCCATCCAAATATGGTACTTGTAGGCGTTCCACATTGCCATATACAGCAGTTAAGTGAGTACTTAAAATCCTTGCTTTACAAATGTGTAAAGCCCAGGTAAAATAAACCAATGTGAGAGCAGAAAACCAATAAAGTACAATTCACTGTCTACTATTCCAGACACGCTGGCATTCTTTCCTATCCAACAGTACGGTAACTAGAGTGCGGGTATTAAATACCTGCACACTTTTAGTTACCGCACCCTGTACTCAGTGTATACGATTTACCTGCACCAAATTTGTTAAGAAAAAACACCGAGCTATGATACAAGCATTATTCTGCCATTAATGTCTCCCAGGCACTGGTGCATTGGTATTAGCTGCATTAAGGTTATAGGATACAATATCTTTAACTAGCACTGTTCCAAAAACTCTTACTCATCCCAATTAGAAACCTAAATTACTTAATCCCCATGTCTCACACTCAGTACTTTTCTAACTCCCACTTCGCAAGGACCATCTGACTCTAGAACTCCCTACCAACCTAGGTCAAATCTAGCCCCAGTCTCAGTATCTTTAGAGAGAGGCTGGCGGTGGTCAATATCTAACTGCATTGCTTCTGTCCTATTTTAACTGTAGCATACTGTCTTTTAGCTTTTATTCTCTTAACATTTGTAACATATCATTTCTTTAACAACTGTTTCTCTGACAGTGCCGCCCAGTGATTGTCTGAAATCGACGGTTGGGTGAAAGATGAAGATGTAGGTGTTATTTATGGGTAATTAATATAAAATAATGCTGATTACTAGTAGCTTATTCTTCATAAAGGGTTTACCTTGATTTATTTCCAGTTAATTGATGAAAATAGTGTCAATATTAAATATATATTATAATAAAGAATTCAGTTGTTGATCTGTTAGATTAGATTCAATGTCTATAAAGAAATAATTGTACTATAGATTCTGTTTTATCCTCAGAATTCTGTGGAATGAAAGTGATTTTGCCTAAATTGCCAGGGAAATTGGAAAAAGTCTAATTTGAACAACATTAATTTTGTTTTTTGCGAGTAGAAATAAGTCTAATATAGATTCTGTTTTCTCCTTAATATTCTGTCGAATGGAAGTGACATTTGTATTGTAAATTGCCAGGGAATATTAAAACAAGAGGGTCATGATGACCCTGGATCGCTCACCTGAGTAATATGAGCTACATGTTTCAAATGTCAAACTGATGATAAAATATTAAGGAAGTCAGTAGGTCACATTCATGGTCAATGAAATTCAGTTTTACGATTTGTGTGCAAAACTGTGTATGTCATCAAAATTTCAAGGCTGTATCTTAAAAAACAAGAAAGCAGGTCAGTAGGTCAAGGTCACAGTCAAGTGACATCATATTACTTGGGGTCATCAGGTAATTATAATTAAATAGTCTTGGAAATAGGATCAGATGTTTTTTTAAGTATTTCTCCTATATAACTCACATAATAACTAAGCGACCCCAGGGCAGGTCCTCTTTTAAAAACAGGGGCATAATTTGAACAATTTTGGTAGAGGACTTCTAGACAATGCATCATACCAAATATCAAAAGCCTAGGTCGTATGGTTTCTGACAAGAAGATTTTTAAAACTTTTTCCTATATAAGTCTATATAAAACTTGGGACCCCCAGGGCAGGGCCTCTTTTCACCTAAGGGGTACAATTTGAACAATTTTGGTAGCGGACCATAAGACAATGCTACAAACCAAAACTCAAAGGTCTAAGGGTTGTAGTTTCATACAAGAAGATTTTTTAACTTTTTTTCCTATGTAAGTCTATGTAAAACTTGTGATTCCCGGGGCGGGGCCATATTTGACCCTAGGGGGATAATTTGAACATTCTTGGTAGAGGACCAATAGATGATGCTACATATCAAATATCAAAGCCCTAGGCCATGTGGTTTTGTAAAGAAGATTTTCAAAGTTTTCCCTATATAAGTCTATATAAACCATGTGACCCCCAGGGCGGGGCCATATTTGACCCTAGGGGAATAATTTGAACAATCTTGGTAGAGGACCAATAGATGATGCTACATACCAAATATCAAAGCCCTAGGCCATGTGGTTTTGTACAAGAAGATTTTCAAAGTTTTCCCTATATAAGTCTATATAAATCATGTGACCCCCGGGGCGGGCCATATTTGACCCTAGGGGGATAATTTGAACAATTTTGGTAGAGGATCACTAGATGATGCTACACACCAGATATCAAAGCCCTAGGTCCTGTGGTTTTGGACAAGAAGATTTTTAAAGTTTTTCCTTTCGGTTGCCATGGCAACCAGAGTTCTACATGGACTTAAATTATTTGAACAATTTTGAAAGGGGGCCACCCATGGATCATTCCTGTGAAGTTTGGTGTAATTCTGCCCAGTGGTTTTCAAGAAGAAGATTTTTTTAGGAAATGTTGACGGACGGACGACGCACGCCGCACGCCGGACATTGAGCGGTCACAAAAGCTCACCATGAGCCTTTGGCTCAGGTGAGCTAAAAAGTCTAATTTCAAGTATATTTGTTTTTCTGTGGGTGTCTCAATTAGTAACAAGAAGTTCCATTTTTTTAAAACAAAAACATTAATTTATATTGATTAGTAATCAGGTGAAAATAAAATGGAAGGAAAAAATAAAGAAATTGAAACTTTTCTTAGACATAATTTGAAGTACATTTTTATCAAACAATATATTGTTTGAGTTCATTTTTAAGAGACATCCAATATATTCCTCTTCCTTATATATTTAGTTGTAAACTGTCTTTTAAAAGACAAAAATTCAGACAGGCAAACACTTCAATTCATTTTTTTTCTTTACTTTCAGGTAAAACAAATTTCTGAAATGATTATTCTAAAAATAAATAATAAATAGAGAAACTCTTGTAATGTTCCAAAGAAATCTTACGCATTACTAAGATGGAAGAAATCAGGGTCTTGCAAAAAATTGAATTTATTTTTATTCCTGAAAGGCCTTGTTGGAACCAAATGTACACAGACTGACCAACTTATTCAATAATGCATACAAATTATACAAAACTGCACAAGAAATCAAAATAACTTATTCTTCGTTTCTAGCATAAGAAGATTATAATGTTTTAGGGGGAGCGGTTGTCTAGTGGATAAGGTGCCGGATGCTCAATTTAGGGGTCGTTGGTTCGAGCCCCACTGGTGTGACGACCGTGACTTTTCATATGACACCAGTACTGGTTTTTCCAGGAAGCAGACTCAAGAGTGGTTCCAATAAGCTTGAAGCTTCTGAATTGAGCTAAAACAAATTAGTATAAACTAATGATGATGCATCCAGAGGTTCAGGATCCAACATGCAGTTCATTGGAAGAAGTTTTTAAAGGTATTTTTAGCTCTAATGGCCTCTAATAGGGGCCAAGCTTTCCTATTTGAACAAATAAGTTTAGGAGAGGAGCTCATGATGATGCTACAGATCAAGTTTGATGAAGATCCATGAAGCACACTTTAAAAGATATTTCTATTAAGCTCTAGCAGCACCTAACCATTTGAACAAGTTAGGGAGAAGACCATGTAATAATGCTACAGATAAAGTTTGCTGAAGAGCCGAATCAAGCGATTCATGAGTAGATCTACATGTCATTGCTGTGTTTGTAGCTCTAGCGACCCTTAAAAGGGGCTAAAAGCCCCCATTTGAACAACTCTTGGAAAAGGCCTTATAATGATGCTAAAATTTAAGTCTCATGAAGATCTATCCAGCAGTCTATGGGAATAAATTGTTTAAAGGTATTTCCATTTTTAGCTCTAGCATCGGATCCCCTATAACATGTGCTCTGAAAGTTTTTTACTTGCAAAACATACATTATCAGTGTTCCCACACCTTTTTTTCTCTGATGGTTTTTTGCAACCCCTATGACTGACCAATTTCAAATTTCAAATTTTGGGGTTTTCTGTGAAAATTGGGGGTTGCAAGCATAAAATATGTAAAATTGTTTGGAATCACAGATATAACGCTTTATTAGCTTCAGCTGAAATTAAAATAAAGAAATAAAGCTATTTCACAGTTAATTAACTTCTTTAGTTATACATAGCATAGCCAAGAAAACAGGGAGAGCCAACTGCTTTAAAATTTCTTGGTTCTAACTTTTTTGGCCGTTCACCTGTTGTCAACACAGTCATGTACTAGCATTATGTTCAGTAAAGTCAGCACCACTTGTGTTTTTTCAGCCATTTTTTCAGATGAAAATAACGGCTTCATGTAAAAACCTATGCTCTACTTTCTGCGTACGCGGGGAATCTACATTTAAAATTAGACATGCGCAATGCGCAGATATAAATAACATCATTACTGGTTTATTTTTTGAGCAAAACAGAATCAACTGCTCGATTTTTTGACAAGGTACCGAAAAATTAAAAGAGTTCATGCAGAAGTCAGCGTATGTGCATTGCAGGTACAAAAAACACTTAGTTATAAAATCTATCTATGTACGTGAATGGGAACTCGGATTATTCTGACTGAACTAAATATCTTATTTTTGCCAAGAAGCGGACTGTGAAGTCTATTTTATGTCATATGTGCCATAGCAACACAAGGGTACCAGCAAGTACCAACTCCCTTTCTGTTTCATATCGCATTTCACCCATAGCTGTCTAGGCTCTACAAAGGCCAAGCGTGTGATCGGGGTTCGAAGGGTCGGTTGCCCCTCCCAAGGGGTCCAGGGGGCAAAGCCCTCTAGAAGTCGGAGACGCCCTCACATAGAAAATTTTGTTTTTTTAACACAAAATAGACCTTGTTTTGAATTGTCTCCCTCCATGTTTACATTTTGTGACGTTTATTTATGCTGTAGAAATTACATGTTGCACCGGTAAATGTAAAAGCTGTAATACACGGTATGAAACGGCATGGTAACACCATGTCAACGTCTCTGGGCAAGTTCAATTCAATGATTTTCTACCAAAAAAAACAATTGTTTTATTTTTTAACATGCATGTGATTTGGAGTAGTAGACGTGTGAGTGTGATCTAGGGCCGAAATCCGTGTGACAGTTCACACACGCACAATGCGTGTGTCTTGACAGGTATGTTTATCAATAAATATGACATTACGATTATATTGCAGGATGGTCTGATTAATTGGTAAGGCATTCGTAACATTCCCGATTTCTTCCGAAAAAAATCACTCGTCCTGCAGGACGACCTGATAAAATATTTCCTCAGGCTGCTTCTACTCATCAATACATGTGGATGAGAGAAATTTTAGTCCTCTGTGAACTTCATAACATTTAATGAATGAAGACACATACTGATGACAGGGCAACAGCAGGGTTTCCTCTGGGTCAATTTCACTTTGCGCCAACAAATTCACCAATCAGAAAAAGTTTGCGCCACTGGCTCTGAAGTTGGAGCTAATAGTCTGTGATGGCCACTAGCTGATGGGCGACATACCATTTTTTTTTTGTTTATCATTTGATACATTAACCATGCAATATGATCTTGAACTTGTCTATCCCAATATCACATTGAATCAAAATAGTTTTTAATCTTCTCAACCATTTTCAAGAACATTTTCTAAACAAAAGTAATTGCTCACTCTATAAAATTATCCCTTTATGTAGTTTGCCATTTTTGAATTATCTCCCTTTAGTGGTCATTTTCAATACTTAGATGTTTTTAAAACATTGATATTTAGCTCTTTATTTTTTTTTTTAACTTTTTATTTCAAATTTCAAATTTATACAGGTCATTTATCCAAAACAAAGTTGTTTTATTTTATTTTATGACTTTTGAAAAGCTGTTTTGAAAATGCCTAAAGTTTCATTATATATACATCTAAATTTTTCTGTCATTCATCCATATTAATGTGTAGCGAAAATACCACCTAAAGGTACATTAGCTTTTGTTTTGAAGCTCTTGGGTTCAGCTTTTCAATATATACCCAGCGTACCAATGCCAAACATTGGGCACGTAAAAGAACCAAAAGAACTTCTTTAGTTCATTTGTATCTAAAAAATTCTTCAACCAAAATTTTATGACCGCGACTGAAATTTATGTGGGCATAGATTTCTTTAATATTGATATTTTACGCTCACGCAAAATTTATCTAATATCGATAGTTTTATGATAGCATAATATATCTATCTGATCGCGCTTCGACATGACATCTTTTCCAGCATTTTTCGGTCTCGATTACTTCAATTACATGGGCGAATCGGCCTGTCACTAAAAATAACCTGTAAATATATCACGCGTTTTTAGCATCAAGATAATGGTGGTACCTTAGAAGAAGCGCAGCTTTCGTTTCATTTGCTTTCCTAGAAGTAGGCGGGGCTAAATTTGGCAAATCAAGTTGACTGAAAATCGTTCTTACATGGAGGAACACTCCCGTGACTCGGCTAAGTTTTAAATTATGCCCCAAGGTGTAAATCGATTTCGACACGTTGGTGTATTGTCTTCGTATATTCTCGATATCAACATTATAGGATAAACCCCGTGTTTGGTATTAACCACCAATAAACGCCCGTTCCCGGTTTTACGGTGAGGGGGGTATCGGCCATTATGCTACATGGCGGTAGTGTTTAGATTATCCTTTTTTCAAGTTTTAAACAAAGAAAATGAATAAAAAAGTATTGCAGATTATCATTAAACATTGTTGTAATTAAGATGTAGCAAAAATATCCTCAAAGTTTACCTTATTTTTGAAATTTAATCTTTTACTCTACACTGCCGCTTCTGTGGCTCGATACCGAAGGTGTGGAATTATTCGCATTTTTCAAGGTAAACAGATTATTTTTGCAAAAAAATTGTTGCTGAGGTCGCAGAATAGTATTTCCATTATGAGAAAGTAAGAACTTTCCTATATGGTCAATTGAATTTCGAAATGTCTGATGATCCGATACTACGTCCTTGAGAAAGATCGGAAGACCAGATCGACGGCGGTATCTTGTTGGCGCAAATGAAATTCGCCAATTGTAGATTTTTAGAGCTAGAATTTACATTTTGTCACATTTGACACCATTGGCCACGACAGCGGGAACCCTGGCAACAGCCCCACAGACACTTGGGGGTCAGAACCTGTCCCCCCTCCCAATCCGCCCGTGCCAACATTCAACCAATATATTTTCGCTTTTTAAATCAAACTGAGTACATGTCTCGATCATACAACAACTTCTGTTACCGTTTCAATATGTTTAAAAATCTCCCATATGCTATCAATGCTCAGAAAAACTAAAGACAACTTACTCCGAGCGTTTTCAACACAAACTAGCTTGTCCAAGGAATAGGAGAATAGATCCCAGCTTGATGTCAAATTTACTACACAGAGCCGGAACACAGACAATATCGTTAGTGGTTAAAATAAAAATACTCGCCCTTGGCGTCAACTGCCGCAGTGGCCGAGAGAGTACAGACGCTGATTCTGTGAGCTTATTTTTTGGGCAGGGCCGCGGGTTCGCTCCGCGCTATGGGCGATCTTTTTTTTTCCTTTTTTAAGTATTTTTTTTTATATCTTGAGAATATATTGTTTAAAAAGAAAATGAAAATATTATATTAGAAAAAGAAAAAAAGAATGCCCGAAGCGCGGAGCGAACCCGTGGCCCTGCCCAAAAAAGTTCTTTCAAATCCAGCGTCTGTACTATCTCGACCATCGCGGCTGTTGACATTCTAAGCAAGTATTTTTATTTTAACCGCTAACGATATCGTCTGTGTCCCAGCTCTGCGTAGTAAATTTGACTGCGCAACATCAAGCTGGGATTTATTCTCCTATTCCTTGGACAAGAAAATCGTGTTTACATCGCGAAGTAAGTTGTCTTTAGTTTTTTTGAGCATTGATAGAGTATGGGAATTTTTCAAACATGTTGAAATGGTAACAGAAGTCATTGGATAATCAAGACATGTGCTCAGTTTGTTTTAAAAAACAAAAATGTATTGACTGAAGGTTGTCAGGGGCGGCATGGGAGGGGGAGGGGTGCTGACCCCCAAGTGTCTGTGAACAGCCCGGCCCTCTAGCGCTTGCCCTTTATGTATTCTTCAAGTAGTCCAGCACACTCTTAATTTAATCAAATGATCAATAGATATTAATCTTATTTAGGAATGGACTGTGCAAACCAACTTTGAATCAGTATGTTAAAATTGTTTGACAGTCATGAGTGTTTGTTACCATTCATCTCTGGCTCTCCTGGTTTCTGGACACGCACAACACGGTTTCAGCTTCTTCTTTTCCCCTTCTCCTGAAGCAGCGGGCTCTCCTATGTTCTCAGGTTTTGATGATGACGACTGACCCATTTTATATTAGTTAAATGGCGAATAAAATAGTGAATTGCGTAAGCTTTGAGAAGTCACCTTGCAATTTTTCTTCACTCTCACTGAACGCTCATGAAATAAAGCAGCAGATTATGCGGCTGAATAACCGAGATCAAAGCGGAAGCAGCATGAGTTACAGCTGCTGGTTCTCTGTTTATGTCCATACAGCAACTGCTGGCCAGATACCAATAGGATCAAATGTAAACAAAGATGGCAGAAAGTGAAAAAGATCAGGTAATTCAGCGTACCAAAGAAGTATAAAATATTTTTATAGCTCTTTGAGCGTACATACGCATTGAATGTACACTTTAAACTTAGACTAGGTTAACCTTACACTATGTTTTCTCATATTCAAATAAAGGGGTTGTTTTATTCCAAATAACAGATTAACAATTTCATAAACACTAAAGCAGTGTTTTGGGTGTACAGTATCAGTGTATGCTGCTTTATGGGAATGACTGATTAGCGAAATCTAGTAGATTTCGCGAAATCTAATCAAATTAGCGAAATCTAGACATAAAATTTAAACTAATGAATATTTTTAAAAATCGTTTTAAGCTTTTATTAAAGATATAAATTTACTTGTGTATGTCAATTTTCAAGAAAAAATATTTATATTTAAGGTGTTTTTGAAGCGAAAAACGTATACGGGTCTAGATTTCGCCCGATTCTAAATCTAAATCTTTTTAGGTTTTTATTAAGAATATAGTTATAAGTTTGCATGTCATTTTTCAAGAAAAAGTATTTAAAAAAAAAATTTATGTCTAGATTTTGCCTGCCACTTGAAATTTCTGCCCATACTGGTTCTGATGATAAACCCGGACAGATGATAAAGTCGACCACCTTGGAAATATTCGATTGCAATCGGTTATTTATAAAATGGAACACACCGTCTAATAGTTTCCACTTACAACACCAACTGGTGTAAACAACAACAAAACTGGTAAATATTCTGTATAAATAAATGACTTACATTTATTTGTGTAAAAAAATATTTATCCAAAATTGGGGAAGAGGGTGTTTTTTTTGCGCATGCTCACTATCGACACATGAAGGCCTGACATTGGGTCACTTCTCAATACTCGATCAGGAATGACTGTTGCAGCTTTTTGGGGAGTTTCAATATAATACTACGAAGAAAATTTTGTAAATGACAAAGTGGTCGAATTTATCATCAGTCAACGTTCATATAGTCCCAATTTTACAAACCCCTTTCAGGGCCTTACTTTGTTTTAGTTTGCTTACTAAATATAAATTTGAATTATGTAAAGTTTTCAGCAAATGTTAAGCTTTATTTTGATACCGACCATTGATTACAATTTGTAGAAATTAAAAACTTACAGGTAAAAAACCTCATTTTCTGTTCGGGTTTATCATCAGTACCAGTATATAAACTCTGGCGAAATCATCACCCGTATACTTTTTTCGTTTCAAAACCACCTTATATATAAATACTTTTTCTTGAAAATGAACATGCAAACTTATAAATATATTCTTAATAAAAACCTAAAAAGATTTAGAAAGAAAATTCATCACTTTAGATTTTATATCTTGATTTTGCCCGACACTTGAGATTTCCGCACATGTAGAATCGCGCGAAATCTAGACGCGTATACGTTTTTCGCTTCAAAAACACCTTAAATATAAATATTTTTTCTTGAAAATTGGCATACACACGTAAATTTATATCTTTAATAAAAACTTTAAATGATTTTTAAAAATATTCATTAGTTTAAATTTTATGTCTAGATTTTGCCTGCCACTTTAAATTTCTGCCCATATAAACTCTTGCGAAATCATCACCCGTATACGTTTTTCGTTTCAAAACCAACATATATATAAATACTTTTTCTTGAAAAATGTCATCCAAACTTATAAATATATGCTTAATAAAAACCTAAAAAGATTTAGGAAGAAAATTCATAACTTTAGATTTTACATCTTGATTTTGCCTGAAACTTGAGATTTCCGCGCATGTAGAATGATCCTTGACAGTGAAGTTATTCGTCTGGAATTGGTTCTCTAGCCAAAGTACATACATAGGAGAGATCGTCGTGACGTCACGCATTAATATCTGTTTATCTGGTGGTGGGCAAAACAAATGTTTTTACATTGTTTGTGTATGGGATCAGAATTTTTAATTCTTAATAACTTTTTCGCTCATTTATGGATTTTTAAAATTCAAAAAGTTTTGAAACACTTACAATTTTCATATTTTTGTATTCAGATATCTTTTCTAAATGAATAACCATTTGAAATGACATATAATTTTAATAGCGGCGTAATGATGAAAACGCGAGCGACATTTCATTTCGATTTCATCATCGTGCCATCGCGTTTTCACCATCGTACCATAGCAAAAAATCAAGCACACGACCCTATCTTTTTTATTTGCTGAATTTCCTAAGTACTGTATATTCTGAAGTTTTGAAAAATCAGAGTTTAATCAAACTCTACAGAGTAGAAAATAATTCAGTACAAACGGGCAAAACTATAACTTCAAAAATACTGGCATGTATCTGGTAATGCATTTTCCATCTTGTTCCAGTTTGATGAAGAAGATAATGAAGAAGATGTACAACCTGAGAAGAGGACAAAGAAAATTTTCTCCAAGGAATGTAAGAAAACACTAAGTCTTACAGACTTTATAAGATAAGCAGATCATTATGACCTTTTATGATCTGTTCGATTTTGTTTAATAACAAAATATATCAGTTTACATAAGAAACCTGTGGTACAGACAATTCATTACACTGCAGCCTGCTTTAAGCAACTATTTTCTCTTCTCATTTAACTATAAATAGTTTAATTAAATGTACACTATTAGAGAATTGTGGCCAATAAAGACCATGTTTTAAATTTCTCCGTTGTGATCTTAAATTTACAAATAGCTGTTACTGTATTTATTTATTTTTTTATTTTTAGATCCAGATTTATATAAAGTTGTCTCATGATATACCATAATATCATATTGTTTGTTTTATAAATTGATTTCAGTGCGATGTATGATGTATGGTTTTGGAGACGATCAAAATCCATACACAGAATCTGTAGATTTAATTGAAGATTTGGTTATTGAATACATCTCTGAAATGGTAAGTTGTATTAATTATGTCTCCGACAACACAGTGGTGTGGGAGACATATTGATTTACAGTCTGTGTGTCAGTCACACTCTTAAGTCGAACATTTCTCATCCAATCTTCACCAAACTTGAACAAAATATGTTTGACCATAAGACCTCAGTCAAGTTCGATAACTAGCCAAATCCGCCCAGGCACTTTTGAATTATGGCCCATGACATACTGATTGGATCCATTCGTCTAGACCATCCAGAGAAACTAGACTTTTTTGATAGGGGCAGTTTGGGGAGACATGCGCTTTTCTCCAAAGCATCTCTAGTTATTATTAATGAGTTATATAGGGGTTAAGGCGGTTCTGATTGACAAACTGGAAGTAATGGCATAACATCATTTATCCGGATAACGTACAATAAAGTCAGAACTCTGTATACGATAACAAGAAATGATTTAATGGTAGCCCATGAGTTAATTTATTAAGACAGCAAGGTTACTATCTAAAGATGAAATATAATATTAAAACATATGACATGTTACATAATACCTAAATAACATCTTAAAAGCAGCGTTTAATGTATGAATCTCTTCGATTACAGGCAAATGTCTCGAAACAGGCACATAGTTTTAGCAGAATAAAAGAAAAGTGAAAATGTCATACAATATTGCTTGTTATACCCCCACCAAACATGTTTGAGGGGGGTATATAGGAGGCAGTTTTGTCGCGTCCCGTCGCGACCCGTCCCGTCCCGTCGCGTCCCGAAATCTATTATTTCATTTATTACCAAATGGATTTGATTCAAACTTAAAATACATGTTCCACCTTATCACCCACATCATGTGACACAAGGTGCATAACTCTTGACACCAAGTTTTCATGAATTATGTCCCCTTTTACTTAGAATTTAAGGTTAATTTTGTTGTATTTTCACTATATCTCAGTCATTACTAAATGGATTTGATTCAAACTTAAAATAGATGTTCCATCTCATCACCCACATCATGTGCCCACATCATGTGACACAAGGTGCATAACTCTGACACCAAGTTTTCATGAATTATGTCCCCTTTTACTTAGAATTTAAGGTTAATTTTGTTGTATTTTCACTATAATGTCAGTTATTACTAAATGGATTTGATTCAAACTTAAAATATTTGTTCCACCTCATCACCCAGATGATGTGACATAAGGTGCTTAACTCTGACCTAATTTTTTTATGAATTATGTCCCCTTTTACTTTAAATTTAAGGTTGATTTTGATGTATTTTCACTACATCTCAATTATTACAAATCGGATTTGATTCAAACTTAAAATAGATGTTCCACCTCATCACCCACATCATGTGACACAAGGTGCCTAACTCTGACACCAATTTTTCATGAATTATGCCCCTTTTTACTTAGAATTTAAGGTAAATTTTGATGTATTTTCACTATATCTCAGTTACTACTGAATGGATTTGATCCAGACTTAAAATAGATGTTCCACCTCATCACCCACATCATGTGACACAAGGTGCATAACTCTGATACTAATTTTTCTTGAATTGTTTCCCCTTTTACCTAGAATTTAAGGTTAATTTTGATGTATTTTCACTATATCTCATTCTGATTGGCTTAGAGCCAAAGGGAAGTAACCTTTTTTTTACTTTTGTACTGAGTTTCTTCCCCTTAAATTCCAGGAATTAGTCTATTTTTAGAAATCCTATTTTTAGATTTTCAGTATTTTAGGTATTTTTCTAACTTTTTTATTATAAGTCCTATGTAGAAAGTAAAACCATTTTTCTGTGGTAACATGGGTCGGTAAGACCCTTTTTTGTATTCACTTTTAGTGTATCTCTAATATTAGAGATTTAATATATTTACTTGTATTACTATACTAGTATTATACTAGTATTACTTATATGTGGAAGCCCAGGATGAAGTACTCCAAAGTATTTTTAAGATTCCTTATGGTTTCCATTCTTCTGTGACAAGATCGTATGGTGGGGGTATGAGTCACTCCTGTGACAGTTCTAGTTTAAGCTACTGTATTTAGTTCATTTATTTGTGATAGAAGCTTGTAACACTCTGTCATTTACTGTTGTATTTATTTCAGAACCTTCATAAATGTTTAATAACAGTGATTTAAAATTTGAATGAAATATTTGTAGAAAGTGTGGCCGCCAGCGGGCGTAGTCACTTTTCCCTATATGTATATAGTGGAAACTTTACAAATCTTCTTGTGTGAAATTGCTTGCCCGATTTTAGAATAATTTTACACAAATAGTCCTTGTGTGACCCTCTACCAAGATTGTTCAAATTATTTTGATTTGTCAAAAAACATGGCTGCCAGAGGCTGTGGTCACTTTTCCCTATATGTAAATAGTGGAAACTGTAAAAATCTTGTTTGAAACTACAAGCCCGATTTTAAAATAATTTTACACAAATGGTTCTTGTGTGACCCTCTACCAAGATTGTTCAAATTATTCGGAATCGTCAAAAAACATGACTGCCAGAGGCGTGATCACTTTTCTTCTCTGAATCAATAATAGCTAGAGCCTTGATATTTGGCGTGTGATATCAGATTTGTAATGTCTACCATAATTGTTCAAATTATTGCCCTAGGTTCAAAAGTGTGTGTGACATGTATATGTATATAATATAGGCAGACATATCTAGAAGAAACCTAACTCTCTACTTATACACACACACTTGAAGCCTTGTACACAGGTGAGTGCTCTTGGGCCAATGACCCTCTTGTTCTAATAATTGAAGATAGAGTATGCAAGAAAAAGAATTTACCACTTGTCGAATGTGTGGATAGAAATATTAGGCTCACGAGTATCTGTTATGCGGTAACTCAGCAAAGCCTCATTACACTCCATCTGCACATTCAGCCAATGAAATATTCATATAAATTGTAGTTTCACACTGTGTACTAACTATATTTCTTTCAACATCTGAATTCACCTGTAGACATACAACATATAGCTTGTACAAATTATCTTCAATTTCAGACCAAAAGAGCTCTTGAAGTTGGACGACCAGGTAGGATTTCTGTAGAAGATATTATTTTCCTAATCAGGAAAGATCCCAAAAAATATTCCAGGGTGAAAGAACTTCTAACAATGAGTGAAGAACTGAGAAAAGCTAGGAAAGCATTTGATGAAATAAAGTATGCAACAACCAAATGATACATTGCCTGGATACTTGAATGATACATACATGTACTTTGCCTGGATACTTGAATGATACATACATGTACTTTGCCTGGATACTTGAATGATACATACATGTACATTCTTACTGAAGTGTATTACTTATTCTTGTTATAACGAAAGAACTCAAGTGTTTTTATAGCTCAAAGAGTTGTTTTGTTAGAAATCTAAATGTGAGTTATTCACAAGAAGGGTAGGAAAACGATAGAATCTGAAAATTGGATACAGCTGGAATGAAAACAAAAATGTATAAACTTAAAATTACAGATATGACTGTTGCTTTATGTATGTTGAGAAATTACTTATTGATTGCTTTATGAGATAAAGACATTTTAAAACATTATGGAGGACACATTTTAGAGATTCAGTGTTATCTGCTCTAGTAGGGAGTGATAACTTCCAGAATGGCTTAAGACATTAATGTTCACTATATTGATCACATAGCACTGCATGGCAGTGAGAAGCTTGGAGAGCTATCCTACTCAACCTGGCGTCGGCATCCTTTTGTGTCCGCACCTTGGTTAAAGTTTTGATGCACTTTCTCTTTTTATACACCTGAAGACACATATTATGTTATACCCCTGTTGTCCGCCCGTCTGTCCATTCGTCAGCAGTTTCGTGTACGCTCTGTAACTCTTGAATGCCTTGAAGGATTTCGAAGAAACTTGACACAAATGTTCTCCACATCAAGACATTGTGCAGAGCGCATGTTCTGGATGGCTCACTACAAGGTCAAGGTCACACTTAGGGGTCAAAGGTCATACCTTCTGGTGTATATTGCTCTGCATTGCGGTGCTCGTTTCTCATTATCTCTGTAATTACTTAATGGATTTGGTTTGAATTTACAATAGTTATTCCTCATCATCACCCGCATCATCTGGCATAAGGGCCGTAACTCTTGAGCTGATACTTTCATGAATTATCCCCCTTTTTACTAAGAATTCCAATTTGATACACTTTCAGTCTATCTCAGTGATTACTAAAAGGATTTGATTCAAACTTAAAATGGTTGTTCCACATTATAAGCCACATGATATGACACATGGTGCATTACTTTTGCAAAAACTTTCCATGAATTATGTCCCTTTTATGCTTATGTAATGTTTTGATACACTTCACTATCTTTGTTATTACTATATACATTGACACAGACTTAAGCTATTTCCAATATCTTTATCCACATTGGAGTCATTAAACACGCCAGTGATTGCTCCAGCTTCCTCAGATGCGTCCAGTTTCACTGTCCAGCATCAAAATAGTTGAGCACGCTGTCTCCTGTGACAGCTCTTGTATTTCAATCATGTCATATAAGAATTAGTACCTTGCAGATTTTATCTTGTTTGAGCTGATAGAATTGCTATGTTCATTAATTGTACATTGTGTACTGTAAAACCAGGACAAGTAGTTTTCCTTGGATAATTAATCCAGAAAATTCCTTTGATTTTCATCATTCATGTCCACTTGTCTTTTTTAAAAGAATTTTATCAGTGTGTGACTGAATTTATTATTATTGTTAGAACTCGGAAATAATTCTTTTTTCAATAAATATTGAACTTCATGACTTTGTATGTTTTTCTATATAAATGGAATTTAGTTGCTGTAATGTAAGTTACATATTGTATTCATATAGCTAGAATTATCTGGAAGTTCCATAGAGTTTACACCTTTGAGAATTGAGTGTTTCTTGCAGCTAGAATTATTTGAAAGTCCCACACAATTTGCACCTGTGGAGGTCAAGTCATGTAGCCAGATTTGTTTGAAAATTCCATTCAGTTTGCACCTGTGGAGGTCAATTCATGTAGTCAGATTTTTTGGAAAATCTTGTACAATTTACATCTGTGGAGGACAATTCAAGTAGCCAGAATTATTTACAAATCCCATACAGTTTACAGCTGTGGGGACCAATTCTTGTAGCCAAAATTATTTGAAAGTCTCATATAGTTTACATCTGTGGAGGACAATTCATGTAGCCAGAATTATTTAGAAATCCCATACAGTTTACATCTGTGGGGGCCAATTCATGTAGCCAGAATTATTTGAAAGTCTCATACAATTTGCACCAGTGGAGGACAATAATTATTCATGTAGCCAGAATTATTTGAAACTCCCTAACTATTTGTACCTGTGAAGAACGATCACTGCTTAATGTCTAGCCTTACAATATGTATGTCCCCGCCAAACTTTGTGGGCGAAGCTATATTGGAATCTCTGTATGGTTCCACTGGCCTGTCCCATCTATGGAATAAATACAGGTTATCATTTTTAGCTCATCTGATTTTTTGAAAAAAAATGGTGAGTTATTGTCATCACTTGAGCGGTTGTCGGTGTCGGCGTCTGCGTCGGCGTTGCCTGGTTAAGTTTTATGTTTAGGTCAGCTTTTCTCCTAAACTATCAAAGCTATTGCTTTGAAACTTGGAATACTTGTTCACCATCATAAGCTGACCCTGTATAGCAAGAAACATAACTCCATCTTGCTTTTTGCAAGATTTATGGCCCCTTTTGTACTTAGAAAATATCAGATTTCTTGGTTAAGTTTTATGTTTAGGTCAACTTTTCTCCTAAACTATCAAAGCTATTGCTTTGAAACTTGGAATACTTGTTCACCATCATAAGCAGACCCTGTACATCAAGAAACATAACTCCACCTTGCTTTTTGCAAGAATTATTGCCCCTTTTGGACTTAGAAAATCAGTTTTCTTGGTTAACTTTTATGTTTAGGTCAGCTTTTATCCTAAACTATCAAAGCTATTCCTTTAAAACTTGCAACACTTGTTCACCATCATAAGCTGACGCTGTACAGCAAGAAACATAACTCCATCCTGCTTTTTGCAAGATTTATGGCCCCTTTTGGACTTAGAAAATATCAGATTTCTTGGTTAAGTTTTATGTTTAGGTCAACTTTTTCTCTTAAACTATCAAAGCTATTGCTTTAAAACTTGCAGCTCTTGTTCACCATCATAAGCTGACCCTGTACAGCAAGCAACATAACTGCATCCTGCTTTTTGCAATAATTATTGCCCCTTTTGGACTTAGAAAAATCATTTTCTTGGTTGAATATTATGTTTAAGTCAACTTTTCTCATAAACTATCAAAGCTATTGCTTTAAAACTTGCAACAGTTTTTCACCATCATAAGTGGACACTGTACATCAAGAAACATAACTCTATCCTGCTTTTTGCAAGAGTGATGGCCCTTTTTAGACTTAGAAAATCATGGGTAGGACAATATTTCTATTATACGAAAAAAATCAGATGAGCGTCAGCACCCGCAAGGCGGTGCTCTTGTTAAACTTACAATATGTTTTTAGGATCATATTATTTTGATAGAATTATCTCCCTTTTTCACTTTGAAACTCTCAAAACAGACATTTCATTCTATATTCTGAAACATATTCATGCATTTGATTGAAATTTCACAAAGCATTTGAGGTCATAATTTAAATTTGCAAATCAACTTCTATTTCTCTGGCTTTCATCTTGACATAATTATTCCCCTTCTAGACGTAGAAAATGTTGCAAATTGATGTTTTATTTGAATAACTCTGAAATTATTGAAGGTATTCAAATTGAACTTTAAAACAGGTTGTAATTGTCATCAGGCAAGTTAATTTATCAAGTTTGGTAGCTTTGCCTTTTATTTTGACAAAATTATATCCTCCTTTTTAACATAGAAATTGAAGCAAAATTGTTGGTTTCTTTAAAAATCCATGAAACCAGTTAAGACTTAAAATAGATTGTATGGATCATAAGGCAAGTTTATATACAAGGTCTCACAATTCTGACATTTTATTTTGACAAAATGTTTCCTTTTTTGGACTTTCAAAGGTGTGCATTGATAAGCTTACTTTTCTAAAATAGCTCTGAAACCAATGAAGGTATTCCGTTGGAATTTCAAATAAACCTGTTGCTAATAAGGACACTGGTGTATTTGATTGATGATTTGTTGGAAATAAACACTATAAGATGCTTTCATTACACTGCCAAAAGTATACACATGGTAGTACCCTATACATGTATATTAATGATTTGTCAAAAGCATTCAAGACTGAAGCTGAAACTGTTTTTTTTATTAAAAGCCAGTTTTATACAAGTACTTATACAATGGCATTGTACAATGACTTTAAAGAAATACAAAAGGTTATTACAGTATATTTGGATGATTCAAAAATGCAGTAAAGATATCTGTATGATATAAAATCATTACGTAGTTCAAATTTACAAAAAAGGAAGCTTCAGATATAACTGACAAAGCTCAACAAAACCTAACTGTTTTGTCCTAAAACTATGAAAAAAATATAAAATGTTTTCAGATTCTTCTTTAAAACGTCTGCCTAATACTCAGAGTTCATTCCACAGTCTCAGACATATTGCCCTAAAACTTGTCATTAACAGTTTTCATTTGTGTTAGGTAAACAGAATAATGCAGCACCCATCTGTAGTGTGTGAAAACCTCAAATCTGGTCTGTTGGGACAATTTTGGCAATTAGACTGGTGCAAACAGATTAATTGTGCATGAAAGAGAGGGATTTAAAATTAATCCTGGCTTTGATAGAAAAATAGTGCAAGTCTTTTAGGGCTTACTTAGAACTACCAAATTTTGTACAGTTTAAGACAAGTTTTGCATACATATTCGAATATGTTGTATTTGCTTATTTCACATTCTGCTTGAATCAACTGTAAACCCAAGGCCATGCTGATGCTTCCATTGCCAAAGGTACATTTGGGCTGTGTGAAGAAGCACTCCATCACATGCCTTTATATTTCATCAATTACAGTAAATCAGTAGAAACTTTGTATGTGGATTGTACAAATCATAGACACTTAAGAATCGATAAAGTAATTTCAACTGAGGTTGGGCAACAACTTTGACAGAAAAAAACAGCCCCAGGTCAAAATCATTGGGATAAATAACCACTTAGTCATTTTCCACTTTGAGGCATTTGATCTTCAGTATCAATCTCTATCTGGTCAGGTCTGTAGCTTCGTCCTTGGCATCACCACAAAATATCGCAGACTTAGGTAGTTCCGTAGTCATTGTCCACAGTGACTAATGGGCAGCATCACTGTTCGAGGATTGCCAGAATTAATAGGATATTCGATCAACATTAGTTTTTTATCGGTTAGTGCAAAATTGAATATCACGTGTTGCTCTTGGAGCATGACAAGACACATCATGGCCTACGTCAGTGCAACACAACACTCGATAGGACAACCGATATTGCGACATAACGCACGACAGTGTGACGTGACATAGACATTTGAATACAGGAATATCGTGTTGTTGCACTGTTGTCTGTCTTGCATTGTCATGTGTCTACGTGTGTCCTAGTTAATAAATCACACGGTGAAGTAATAAAACATACAAACTGAGCGTCTGTGGTGTAATATACATACCCCACATTACACCGCAAACAATATGCTTGTGTATTTTGTTACTTCATTGTGCGACTTTTCAACTAGGAAACCGTGTAAGACACATGACAATTCTGATGTCCTGTGTCCCTTTGCATATCATGGGCTGCTTCACATGTGTATCGTGTTTTAGATAACTGACCAAAGTAACAAGACACTTGACAATTCTGCAACATTTGTGCGAAAAATGTCGTGTCACTTCGCATTTCACATGTCGTATCGCAATGTCATGTTGGAACGTTACACATACTATTCGACGTGACACTCGATACGACACTCGACAACGCGACGTGACACACAAAACGACACAATTGATGAAAGTTCAATGCAATACACGACAGCATGCAATATTTCCAGAATTATGCCTCTGTTTACTTAGAAATTTTGGTTCAAGTTTTCCAAAGAGTTAGACAGCTTTTACTGTAATTGAAATGATAGGAAATACTGCTGTCAAACTGTTATCAAACTAAATCGTCGACAGGGGCCTCTGTGGCCAAGTGGTTGCGGTCGCTGGCTTCATATCACTTGCCCTTTCATCGGTGAGTTCGAGTCATTCTTTGGACGTACAGTTCTTCATGTGAGGTAGCCATCAAGCTGGCTTACGGAAGGTCGGTGTTTCTACTCAAGTGCCCGCCCGTGAGGAAACGATGCCCGGAAGGGCATCTTGGGTCATCCTCCATCAGGTAAAGCTGTAAAATCTCCATATGACACATGACCATGTCGGTGTGACGTTAAACCCAGCAAAACAAAATAAATCATTGACAACTGTTTACCTTGCCTGTAACAGGCCTTGCTTTGATGGTTACAGTTTTGACAAGATGGTGAATAGATGTATGTAGTTTATTTATTTGATATGGACACTTGACACCGTAGCAGTGGACTGTGCAAAGGTCAGTGGTTTTAGTATTTATTTTACCAATGATATGTCTACTTAGATAGGTTAAGTTTTATTTCAAGTCGGCAAGACAGAAAAACAGTACAACATAAGCGGCAAACGCTTTTGAACAGGCTATATAAAACATGTAAGAAGAAAGCTGTAAAATAAGAGACAAGGTTATAGCACATGAACATATAGCAGCACAAATAATGAGGTTAAACCTGTGAAAGATCTGCTGCTCTTGATCAGATGTCTAAGAACTGTTACTATCTTCACTGCTTTTACAATCGAGAAAGTAATCAGCGCGATGAGAAAGTCGCTGACTTCGAATCACTTGCCCCTCATCACTGCAGAACCTCGCTTAAAGGGAATTCCTATAGTTTTTTATGCGCATCTTTCTGCGCAGCCGGCACTTTCAATGGAAAACTGAACTGAAGTCAACATTTGTTGAAACATGTTACAGACAATCTTAAATATGAGGAATTTTGAATGAAATAACATTTTTGATAAGTTATATCAATAATCAAATGTTGATACTGGTTTATGTTGTATTGACAAGTATCATGCCTGACAGGTATCTTGCTATTTTTGTGGTTGTGTTTTCACATCGCATTTTAGTACAAAGACAGTGTTGTTCGTATAATGTAAGATAATTGACTTAGTACTGATAAGACAACATCACCTTTCAGATTATTTAGTATTGAATTATAGAAAGAATTAAGAATTTTTAAAACTTTTTTTTAACTTTTAGCAGACATACATGTAATCAATTTGGCCAGGTTCGCGCCATTTCCGTCCGAACAGGTGTTGTATTCTAGCGGTCTTAACATAAAATTTAGCCTGGTGACCCATACATTTTTAGCCATTTTTATGCTCACAATACAATTATCTATACACAAGAAGAAAAAGAAAAAATTCTATGAAAGAGTTTTTTCAAAATTTAAAAAAATATTCTTCACTATGGGTATTTTTCATTGAAAAAAGTTCACAAAAGTAAATATGAAACAATATTGTTTTTTCATTTGTACCCATTATTGTAAGGATAGAGTATTACAAATATGACTATGATATCAAATAAGTATATAATAAAATCTGTAAAAAGAAAAAACCGTATTGTGCTGCCTGGATGAATATTTTGTTTGGTATTTATAAAAAAGCAGAAAATTATGAAAATGTTGAAAAATCGCTGGCAGTTGCAGCAACAGTGGGTGTGTTCAAAACAATTTTTCACAAAAACAAGCCTGGTGACCTATTGTTTTTATTTGTTCATTGTTTTCAGCACAAATTTTCCTATCATATATGTGAATTTAAAAAAATTCTATGAAAGGAAAAAAACTATAGGAATTCTCTTTAAGGTTGCGAAGAAGTCATCCACATGGTCCATCTGACTTACGGAAGGTCAGTGTTTTTGTCAAGGTACCCGCTCATGCATGTAATAATATCTGCAGGGGCATCTGTGGTCTTCTTCAACCATCAATAGCTGAGTTCCAAGACGTCATACTGCATGTACGTATAACTGTGTCGGTGCGACGTTAAACCAAACTAAAAAGGATAAATTCTCGTTTTAAATACCACACATTATATCTTCTTTCTGTAACAGTAATTGTAATAGCTCTGTTATATCCAAATAGTATTCCAACTTATTCAAGGAAGCAAATTGATTTATTTTGACAAGTTATATAGTTGCATATAATTAAATGTACATGTAAATCTATACACTATTCAAATGCAACATCATAAACAGATAAAAATATGATATAACAAATATTTTTTTATAAATTTTGCACTTTGTTAATTTACCACACCTGAGTAACATTATACTTTATATAGATTGTTTTAATGTTGAAAAAAAACAACGTTTTATATATCATCTACCTTAACTGAAACAAACAAACTGTTGGTATGTAAAGGTGTGGTCGTGACACGGGTTTGGTTCGAACGCATGACCTCCGGGTTAAGCAAAACTGTTAATTTGGCATATACAAAATAAATGTAGTATCTTATTTAATATTATTGATAACAACCATAGAGGACGAAGAAATATAGTTTTAATGTTTTTCGTCCGTCCACCCATCCATTCAAATTTCTTACCCGGTGCTTAATTCAAAGACTGTGGCTGCGATTTGTATGACCCGTGTTTAAATCGTGTCCGTCAGTTGCCAACTGTTGAACCGTGCAGGCACACAACGTTAACCTCTCACGTTCCTGTTGATATTAACGTCATGTGAGACTGCTCGGCTTATACTGCTAAATACAGTAAATATTATTCTGAGATGCATTTCTGCAAATAACATACAGTTATTGTTTTTATTGATAATCGCTATCGAATAGTATTTAATAAACCTAACAAGCACATTAAACATACCATGATACAAAATATACTATAAAAGCCATTTCAAATCATGAAACTTTCGTGAAATTTGAATTTGAACTATTATTATTTAGCAATAATTAGCCAGATATCACTTTATACTTTTAGAAAAATGCTGATCAACTGAATGCTAATTCAAATGGAGGATGACTAGCCAAAAATTTGGACTTGGTGCAGATTTTTTTTTAATCACAAAACTATTAAGCGAATAAGTCCTCAACCATTCATTAACGTTATTTCAACGTTTATATTTCAACGTTTAACCAACTCTAATTTAGTTGTTAGTTAAGTCCACATTAACCTAAATTCAATCTAAATTGGATAATACTTTGTTGATTTCAACCTTAATTCAATGTTAAAACGTTGAACCTGTCGAAGTTGAAGAGTCGACGGCGTGTCAACTTTCGAAAATCAAATATATAATAAATCCAACTAAAATCTATGCTGATTCAACGTTGCTTTTCCTGCAGGGTTTGTTTGTATGTTTATTTTAAATGGCCGCCAACGGTTACATATATGCATGGCGACTCGTTAAAAAGACGGTTATTAGTAATATCAATGGGAGAATAGTGCCAGATGCAGAGGACGCTCCAAATTCCAGCAGCTTTCCTGATCATTTAAAATATCCGGTGTAAAGTGCATCCATACATCGGGTGTTAGTAAATTTAGTTAGCAAAGCGGGGCTCGAACTCACGCGCCCTGATTTCGTAGTTAGACGGTGTTATCACTGGACCACTGCGTCTTGGATTTCGTGCTCGGATTACATCTCCTTACGCCCGAGTGAATATAAATGTTCATGAAACTTGAGCATCCAAAACAGAATCGTGTAGGTTTTGACTTCTGCAGTGTCAACATTCAATTTAGATAGAAAAAAAAAAACACCAACCTATAACATCGCACATGCCTATCGCATACTTATCGTAATTTTCAAGTTGTTTTACTTGGTATTTATTAAGTTTTTTTTTCTTAAAAGCCTTACGTTGTTACAGGTGAGCCATTTTCAACACAAATTGTGCTGCCTGGCTGTTTTTGTTTGCGTGTGGTCCGATTAATCAATCCCAGTGTCATTCCACCAGTAAATAGACCTATCTATATATCAGTTTTATTTGATTGGTGCTGCTAAACTAGAACAAAGAAACATGTGTTAAGCCTGGCCTGGATGCTTGAATACCTAAAAAGGAGTAAATAAAATCTGGGTAGGCGAGTCATGTTTTCATCTTATAGCCTGCTGCGTAATATGTTTGGCATTTTAAAAATGCTGTCAAAATATCCACAGTCAGTGTTTGCTGAAGTGCAACTGAATGTTCCGTTCATGCACGGTATTCCACCTTCCTAAGTCTAAATTATTCAAATCTGCTCATCTGATTACACAAATATAAATGTAGAATTAAAATGTAAAGTAGATTGATAAAAATAGTTCTATAGTAAATATAATAGTTGGTACGTGTCAAACTACCGATTATCTACGAGTTATTGTCGCAAATAGGGGTTCTCCGACCAGTCAATTGCTAAGAGTTCGGAGTACAAAACAACAAGCAATGCATCGCGAGTTCGACGCCCCGTTTATAGCAATTAAGCTTCGAAGCTCGACTCTGTAGAGACCGTACCATAGCTCCTCGCATACTTTGATTTTTCAAACTAAAGTGATTTTTACAAGTGCACCGGTTACGATAAAAATGTAAACAACGGACTCTGTCTATGAAACTTTGAAATGAATGAATGACAGTCGATCTCAGTCATAATACTGATTGACAGTGAATGCTAATGACTCCATGTGTTGCAGAAAAGTATTTAGTTTGTAACTGTAATTTCCCATCAATTGAAATCCTCTCAAAACTGGTAAAATAATTACTTATATTTGGACAAATCTCATCGTCTTTGCCGTTCGGCAGCTGCAAAAAGGGCAAATATAAAAGATTCAGTGTAAGTAATATTTCACTGGTACTGCCAGTTAGTAAGTTCATACTCTGAACAACACGTCAGAGAAATTTGGGCAGATTTGACCAATTATGACGTTGGCAGCATTAGATTATATTTTTCTTTACACAAAAATTGCCGTTAGGTAACAAAGCGAATACGCCGACAATCCGGAGTTCACCGATTATTGTTCCAGTTCACGCAATGTAATCCAGCAATTAAACTGCATAGCTATTAGCTACTGCTGTTATAGGGAAGTGGTAGAGTGTCTGCCTTAGGGGTGAGAGGTCCTGGTTCGAGTCCCAGTTAGAGCTTAACTCTATTTAGATTCTGCTAAAGCATAGTTTTTGCTGTTAATAGACTGTTCCAGATGTTCTAAATTTTTAGCACACAGTATCATGGATCAGTATTTAGCAATCCAGATCAAAGTTGAATGTTAAATCAAATGCACCCAATTAGAAAATATTGACTATATTATGTCCCTTTGATGTGTATGCTCTCCATGTTCAAGAAGAGTTACATTTCCTTGATCACAAAATTCTCGTTATCATGAAAATATTAAATGCTCATAACTCCGCACTTCTGGTTAAAATATTGTCTATATTTCTGTTTTTGAGAAATATATGGACATTTCTCTTCATTTCAAAGCTTTTTAACTTCAAACCTATGATTTGAAAAACTTAGGTACTATCTCTAGACTCTGTCATATAAAACAATTATTCTGGCAGTGAGCTAAACGCTCTGGTCATTGTTTTGTAAAACAAGTAGGTCCAGCAACCTTATTTTATTGAATTGAATCAGGAATGAATAATTAAAATCCCTTCATCAATTTGAATGGAAATTTAAGGTAATATTACAAATGTTACTGAAAATCAATGAAAATCTTGTCTCTATTTACTTCTCGCCTGTTTGTTTACAAAACAAGCCATTATACCATATAGACCAGTATAACTGCAATGTATGGTATATTAGTCTGTGCGCTGTCCGATCAAGTCGTCACCAATTTGTTTGTCCGCGTGTCACGATACGTACGTGATTTGAAAATATCGCAAATTATATTATCAAATATTTAAATCCAGTGTAGGAATTAACCTTATTTAAGCGTATACATTGACTTGCGTGAGTCGCGATTCGTATGGATAAATTTAAAAATTGGATTGACCAGTTTAAAAGGTATTACTTTCACACTTCATGTATTCTTTTGTCGGGTAGCATTAACAGGTACAGATCTGATCGAAGATTGCTTAACAGCACATATTTAAAAATTCAAAATTTACTTAAACATAAGTAAGAAAAAAATGAATGCCAGTCTCTTATATGTACGTGTGTCAGTAATGTCGATATAATACTCAATGAATATACTTTATGAGATTCATGAATGAATAAAAGAAATACGGGTATTCTTAAAATCACTGGGTGTAATACATTTATTATTTTTTTCCAAGGTTTTAATAGTGGAAGTAATTTACTATTTCTCCAATTTATACAAAATAGTTTCAAGTGCGTTTTAGTTACATGTGCATTGTTAAATTTACTTCATTATCTACTTTAGACTTTCCCCAAGAACCGAGTATTTATATACTGCAAAATAAACTAATCCCTTAAACAAATATTACCATTTTTACTACAGGACTTGATTTTAAATAGGTTTGCAAATCCAGGTCGTATTTAACTAAAAACCATTGATTTAAAACGACTCAATTGTCTGTCAAACATATTATACAATAAATTCAGGGTCATACGAAATATTGAAAATCATTCTTAAGGGAAAACTTTCAAAGGCATGGTCGTCCTCTTACTTAACACAGTCAACATTCAAATGGGTGCTGACATTTTTATTGTGAGCGTTTGTCAAATGAAATGATATTTTTCTTTTATTCCTGGATTAAGACATGTAAATATGACTTTTTCGGGACATTTTTTTACAAAAACGACAGCAATTTTGACAAGTTGCTGACCTAGCCATTTTGACAAAGGTAACAAAAAGTGTATCCTACAATACTTTCCCATTAATCAATGTTCACAAACGTATAATAAAAACAACATTTGTTGTGATAGCTGATGATGTTGGCGTGTCTGTTCGTACACAAGGTTAACATCTTTGAGGCAATGGTTAAAACAACTCTTAGGTTCTTGTTCTTTCAGCGATTTTTGATTAAATTCTGGTCTATGAAACACGCCTATTATACTCAAGCAGTGCAGTTAGAAATGTTATTGTGGTGACTGAGTTACTGAGTTTCATTTTTATCCGTAATTCTTATCATTATGTATGTTCGTGAATGAACATTTTGTATTTATATATATAAAGTAACAAAAGTCAGTGTATACAAATACCGATCTGATGTTGAAGGTCGGACTGAGACAAAATCCTGTAAGACTTCGTTCCAGACCATGATCATTAACAAACCGAAATTTCAACATATATTCTATGGCGGGGAGAGGCATATATGACTGGGCAGTTTTTAATGCAGCTGTCAGGTGCACGAGTACTTGGTTATATAATTGGGTCTTTATATACATTTTTATATAGTTAAACGATTTCTCTTGTTAAATTTCACTTGACAATTTTACAATGCAAATATTTGGTAATTATTTAAAGTCGTTGGATTTTGTGGTTGTTATTGTCCTGTTATCAGGGTACCATCATTATAGATAGGAAAACTTACCCCTTAATGTCAACATGGATTTTAGGTCCTTCTTAAATTGTTGATAATATTATTATGACAAGTTAAAACTCAGCGGGACTTTTAATAACGTTTTGAATAAAACGAAAATCTCTGAACGATGAACGCAGCCTACTTTTAAACAGTGTGTGTGCTTTTGATATGGTGTACATCTAAAATATTCGAAATAACTTCATGGCTTTTATAACAGATCGGATTTATAAATTTTTAAATAACTACATTGTGCCTATATGTGATACCTACAAGGTGATGAACTTTGTTTGCTATGTTGTAACTTTATTCTGGTTTATACTGCATATACTTTGTATTTTCTTGTGAATCTTGTTGTTGAAATGTCCAAGCCCTATGTCTTATAGGCCTATACGTCTGCCGTAAAAAAAAATACCGATTTTAAAATAATTCTGTTTCTGTTTTGGAGCCGACGACGTTGAGGCTTGTCTGTATTTGGCTTGTTTAATGTTTCTTGTAACCGTTACCCTGCTAAATTTCTATAATGAACTTGTCCATCTTTCAAATTGGGCAGTACCATTAACTGTTAAAAGCGGTGCTTGCTAAAAAGATACTGACTGAATAGCGAACAGTGCAGATCTTGATCAGACTGCACGGATGTTGCATGCTGATCATGATTTACACTGGTCGCAAAGGCAGAATCTATCCTGTCCAGCATGATAAGGGTTAAGAAATAATGTAACCCCGACAGTTATGTTTCGTTGAATAAAAATATTGTTTGAGAATCAGATGCGAAGAAACTATATCACGAGTGGGAGGAGGTGGGGGTGTAGATATGTAGGAGGGGGAGTAATGAGGATTGTTGCACTCCTCGAATCATCTCATGACCACCCATCTATATTCCAACTTTTAAAGTCAATAAGTTTTGAAGCTGTGCACCGGACATAGAATACAAAGGACATATTTGACATTTGACATCGCTTGAACTATGTCCTACCAATTAAGCTCTTGTACTCTGCACATAATCTCATTGCCACCATCCTATATACCAAGTTTGAAGTTAATACATTGAATGGTTATTACGTTAAATAATACGACAGATCTAACCTTGCTGTAACCTTTACCTTTGACTTACAAACATGGCCGATGCGGTCAAATATATAAAAGCGACTTTTATTTAATTTTCATTTCTTTTCTCCCTTTTGTGTGTGTGTGTGGAGGGGTGGGGTGTAATATGGATTGTTGCAATTCTCACCTTTATTCCAAGTTTAAAGTTAATAGTTCAATTGAATAGTTTTGAAGTTGTTCACCGGGCACACTAGAAAGACACATATGAACTCAATTTGTAGCTTTGACCATCAACCTACCGACCAGGCTCATACGTGCGCTCTGCAAATCGTCTTGTCGCCAACTATTCATAGTTTGAAGTCAATACCTGCAATGGTTATTGAGTTTTTGAAGTAAATACCTTCAATGGTTATTGAGTTATGCTATGGACACAAAATATGACGGACAGATTTGACCTTATTGTAGTACTGACCTTTGACCTACCGACACGACTCCTGCACTCGAATACTAAGGCACAAGAATATAAAGTTTTTTTGGAGGGGTTTGGTTTTTGGGGTTGGGCCGGTGTGAGGGTCGACTTGGGAGCAGAATGTTGATTGTTGCAATCCTTAAATAACCTCATCACTACACACCAATATTCCAAGTCTTCTTCTTCTTCTTCTTGTCGTCCGCGACTACACTGTCAGACCAGTAGCCTCGATGAAACTTGTGGTTTGCCGCAGATCCTCAATGCCTCCATACAGTTTCTGGTGGATTGAGGTATCTATCGGCCAAGTCGCAGCTCGTTCCTGGTCATGCCTTTTACGTCTCTGAAGTATATGCTCCGCAGTCTGATCTTCTTCACCACATGGACAAGTTGGCGATGATGCCAGTCTGTATTTCTTGTACATGTGAGCACTGAGCTTGTTGTGCCCTGAGCGGAGCCTGACCATCATCACTTGTTCAGACCGATCAAGGAGATGAAAAGCATCTTCCTCCATCCTTGGTCTCGTTAGTGCCTTGATGATGGTGACTTTCTCCTTGTAACTCACAGGTTCTGTTGGTTGCTCTGACTGAGCTCCTAGCTTAGCCAGTTTGTCTGCCTTTTTATTGCCTGTAAGTCCACAATGGGATGGAATCCACTGAAGTGCTACTTTGCAAGTTATACTCAGGCTCTGCATTCTCCTGCCCAGCTGCGGAGCTTTATTGTTGATCAGAGCTTCCATGACAGACAGTGCATCTGTGAGAAAGATGACTGAGAAGCTTTCTTCTGCCGAGTCTTCAACCATTGAGACGGCCTTCATGAGTGCTTTAGTCTCTGCCTTGTAATTGCTGCAGTGTTTTCCTGTGGCTGCATGTAGTGTTTCTCTCTTGCTAGATGGGTATCGAATGAAAACTCCTGCTCCTCCATCTTTGACGGCGCATGTGGCTGATCCGTCTGTATAGACATGAGTCCATGATTCCGGAGGATAGTCTTCATTGATCATAGCAAGTGTGAGGCTCTTCCGAATGCCTTCATCCTCTTGCTTCCCGCGGTCAAGACGAGGAACAGCAAGTCTCACAGTCACTGAGGACAGATCATTCACTAGTGGGTTTATAATGTCTTCACTACCTAGGGGAGTCGTTGGTATGCTCAGCTCAGTTTTGAACTCTCGGTTGAGTTTCTTTGCCTCATGTACGAAGCTGCTACGTTTGAGCCGATTCTTTGTGTAGCCATCTAGCTTGGCTTTCATGGGATGGTCTTGAAAAGACCTGAACTTCTCTGCTTGAAGCAGAACCTTTGCATGTCTTCTGTCTTGTAACGGCTGTGTACCTGTTAGCTTCTCCATGAAGGAGATTGGTGTAGACTTTGTAGCACCTGTCATGATCCGCAATGCTTGGTTCTGAACCTTGCCTAAAGCCTGTTGGTTAGTTTTGGCAGTAGTGGACCAGGCAGTTGAGCTATACTCTAAATGGGGTCTCACTGTTCCCTGATACACTGCCTTGAGTATTTGCTCATTTGCTCCCCACGTTGCTCCAGGAAGTTTGCGCATCATGGCAAGCTTCCTACGGGCCTTCCCTTCTGCTTGACTAATGTGGGGCTTCCAGGTTAGCCGTTTGTCAAAGGTCACTTCGAGGTATTTTGCCTCGTCTGCTTCAATCAGCGAAATATTTCCCATCTTGATTTTACCCGCCCTCTGCTTTGACGACAGGGAGAATAGTTTGGTGGACGATTTCTCTGTATTGATCGATACACACCAATCTTCAGCCCAAGCTGAAAGCTTGTTGATGGCTTCTTGCATCCTGTATGTGGCTGTAGTGGCAAGTTCTTCCTTACACCATAACACCAGATCGTCAGTGTAGAGTGCAGCCTTAACCCCTTTCGGTAGTTCAGACACCAGATCATTCATGAAAAGCAAGAAGAGTGTAGGGGATAAGACTCCGCCTTGTGGGACACCATGACGCAACAGGAACTTCCTACAGTTGGCATGTTCTAAACTGACTCTTGCTCTCCTGTTGTGGAGGTATGACTTAATCCACCTCAGCATGTGACCTCCTACTCCAGTCCTCATCAGCTTGACGAGGAGTCCATCAGTCCAGACTTTGTCAAACGCCCTCTGCAGATCAATCCATGCTGTAAGCACGCCTTTCTCCTCTTGGAAGGCGTCCTCTATCTCTTGCGATAGATAAGTGGTCTGGTCCTCGGTGGAGCGGAATTGTCTGAAGCCAGCTTGTTGCGTTGCAAATAGGTTGTTAGTCTCCATGTACCACTTCAGACGTGCATTCACAATCCTCTCCATGGTCTTTCCAACACAGCTGGTAAGGCTGATTTGGCGATAGCTTGCAGCCTTCTTTGGATCCTTCCCTTTCTTGTGGATGGGGATCATGACTGCCTCTTTCCATATCTGTGGAAACAGTCCTTGTGTCCAGCTGTAGTTGTAAATTTCCAGGAGTTTGCAAATTGCTGCAGTGCCTAGATGGGTCAGCATTTCATTTGTGACTCCATCTGGTCCAGGAGACTTCTTTGTCTTCAACTGCCTAAGAGCTGTCTGTAGCTCATGCAGTTTAAGACTCTGCTTCATGCATTCTGGTGTCACTTGGCTTGTCTGCCTTTCCCTTTTTTCTCTTCGGGCTTCCCTTTGCCGTTCCCTGTTGATGGGGATGTTGGAAATATCTTTGTAGTTAGAGGCAAAAGTGTTTGCCGCTTGTTTACCCGTCAACAGTTCACCATTCTCTTCCAAAGTTACTGAGCCTCTTCCCGTTTCTTCATCGTTCAGCTGTCTCGTCAATCTCCACAGCTTTTGGCCATCTCGCTCTAGGTTGAGCGAGGTTGTTTTGTTTCTTGTGTGGCATTGGTCTGCTGATGCGTCAAGTGTGGTGTGCTGTGTGTTGTGTGCTTGCCACCTTCCGCTTTCAGCCTCCACCGCTGGCTAGCCTTCTGGTGAAAAAGGAGCCGAGTGCGTAAGTCTTCCCTGCCAGTACATAGCCCTTCTGCAGTGCCTCCGAGTTGGCGCCACACGGTAACTGAGCACCTTGCGGCCTCAGGCAGAACTGCAGGGAACTCGGAGGAGGTCTGCCCCCAGACATGTGGCATGCCAGGCCCACCGGTGTGTGGACACGCCCTGATGCCTATGAACAGACCCCCAGCTATGGGACAAATAGCTCCTGTGTTCCCAGGATAGGGTTTTAACTCGGAACTAAGGGTGAGGTAACCCCGAAAGAAACCTAGAGAGTTGAAGACAGAGGTGCTGGGCCATTGGCACTCTCTTAACGAACTACAGCACCATGCAATATCGCTATGACTACTTCCAAGTCTTAAATTCGATACCTTGAATAGTTTTTAAGTTGTGTTCCGGAAACAAAATACCACTCCATATTTGACTGTGACCTCTGATCTACCGACCAAGTTCATGCGCTCTGCATATCGTCTCATCCCAACCAACCTATATGCCAAGTTTGAAGTCAATACATTGAACGGTTATTTAGATATGATCAGGAAACAAAATATGACAGAAACATTTGACCTTGCTGTGACCGTGACCTTTGGCCTACAGACCTGTGGAATGCACTCTGCACATCGTCTCATCTTTGAGCTCCATTTTAGTTTACCAAACTGTTTCATGCAGTCTGCATATCATCTTATCACAACTTAACTATATGCCAAGTTTAAAGTTAATACCTTAAATATCATTTACATCATGCTCCGGACATGAACTATGACGGACATGTTTGACCTTTGTGACCTTGACCTTTCATCTACCGATCTGGTCCATGCGCTGTGCACATTCTCTCATCGCCGCCTACATGACGCAAGAGCCTGCGTCGCTTTTTCGAAAACGGGCGTGTAACAGTAGCATCTGAACGGCAAACAATGATTTTATTCAAGAGCATATCACTGTTTGAGATATACTATTTTGATTCTAATTTATTTATAACACGTAATAACGGATTATTGTCTACATCTTTGAAGATATCCACAAAATATTTGCCTGTTGTGTGTAGTTTTCTTTTCCGGCGCGCCACCATGACTTTTGACGCTATGCCGTTATAATTGTCACGTACGAACAGTCTCAGTCTAAAACGGGTCGCATTAGAATGAGTTATAGGCTTACTTTATTATCATTAACATAATTTTATGATAGAGCAGCTCATACTAAAACTGTTAACATTAAAAATTTGTAAGTTCTCAAGTCTTAACTTCTCCCACACCCATCTGATCTCTGAACACGCCATGATTTACCGTTTATGAAGCAAAGGGATCCTTTAAAGGCTCGTCACTAGCAATTAGACCCATAAAATGACTACTTAGAATGCAGCAGGATGTAAGAGGAAAAAATATATTTCATTTCAAGTTCAGAAAAGTTACATCTCCCATCCCCATACTCCCGTCTCCAGGAGACAATTAAATTACTTTATCCCTGAAACAATTAGCCCCACCGCTCCAATATTTCAGTCAGGGTTTTCGCGTTTGTTTATTTTGTTTGCTGGTGGCAAGCATCCTTTTTCATTGTACTACTTATATTTCATAAGCTTCGTGCTGCACACAATCGATTGCAAAGTTAGTTAATCTAACAATGTCGGTTTCTGTTTCACAATTATATTCACCTCCCTTTGATTGTAGTGAGGTCAGAGGAATTATCCCACATCATTTCGAGCATTAGCTTGAACCTGACACGGAGAGAAGTACTGTGCCGGCTGGATAGCTGGTATAAGCTGTTGTAAGACAGTATATGAAGTAAGAACTCTGTTGTTTTACAGGATATTGAAAACTGTGTAAAAGGGAGGACAGAGGGGGAATGATGCACAGACATGAATGGATGTAGACGTAAAAAATAATGTCAGGTAATGTATCATTCACCACAATCTAATCAGACTTTATATAATACCATGACTACAGTGTTGCTAAACAAACAAGGTCTCATGCTGGTGTTTGATGTGTACTTTGACACAACCAAATAATGCTTACACTTTGCAAATCTTAAGTCTTCATTTGACATACACATGCCGTTGTAGAATTTCGCTAGGCAGTTTACTAGCTATGCACATGTTCAAACATTTGAAATAGATTTCAACCCGTTCATTAATTTCGGCAACTTGAATAGAAAAAACTAAATTAATTCGAATGAAAAACTGCCAATCTACTGGTGGGATACGAACAAAGATGATCACAAGTGCTTGAACAGAGAACCAAACACATTTGGAACCTATCTTCAGTCTATTTCTATTGCTATTGTCGCCGTCTGTCTTTTCTTTGTAAATCCACAATGCCTGCCCTATTTGTAATGAATCTACGATTTTATATCAACTTGGTAAAAACAAAAATGCAAAATTGTACATATTTCCGAAGGTTCTAGTTGACTTTTTTTCGGTCTATGAAAAAATACATGCTTGCTAGCTTTTGGTATATTGTGTATTTTCAGTATTTTTTTTTTTTTTTTTATAAATGAAACTTGTTTCGGCCACGGTCCGCTGGATTGTAACAATAAATTGCAGTCGTAGTACAGTACAAGCATATCCGCAGATGTTGCATCGCGTTTTACACCTGACTGGTGTTTCCAGTAATTTTACCCATGTGTGCAAGAATAAAATAGTCTGTCAGTGGCTATAGATACAGTCTGTGAATATCCGGTTCAAAGGCATTAATTCTCATCGATTAGAGGTTCGTCGAAATCCCGAGATTTCAACTACAGTGAATCATGGTAAACCCCTGGTGTGCGAGAACGGTTGTAAGGTAATTGTTTTGACGGTAACGAGGTTTTTAATTTGATCATATTTTATTGTAATTATCACAAAAGTCATATTTAGTAAATGTACTATACATATAAACAACAACGAACCAAGAGTACAATTACAAGGACATAATTATAGTACTACAGTTCATATATATAGTTCATCCGCAATAAATGAATACATAAAATAGCAGCAGTGTGATAATACTAATACGATAATACGATTGGACTAAAATTTTACCAACATTATAAATCGGTCAGTCCATTGGTGTCGAGTTAATGTTAGGTTAAACTAAATGGCGGAGTGTAAGCTACACCAAAACAGTTACCCTCTAGTCGGATATTCCCATCTGCAGTAACAGCTGGTAATAAAAAAAAATCCAGACCTGCCCTTGATTTAAAAAATAACTACTTTTTCTAAACACATCTACATTCATCATGCTCATACGAGTTCTAATATTTTTGCGATGTGACATTTTTGCAATAGTGTAGTACGCACGTGTTAAGTCGCGGATTTAGACGTTATGCGTTAGGGAACCGACAGGGTGTTGCACTTTCCATTACATCTCGTGAAGCGGGTCTGTTTTCTTTGGTTGCATTCTACAGCATGCTTCCAAAGATTCTTCTTTAATTTAATTTCGGAGGATGAAAAGAGAAATGTTTGACTACTACTATAACTGTTTTATATACAGTTTTTCAATTGAAATGTAGCATTTTAGTAACAAATGTAACTGTCCGCTCATTTTGTTTATACGGAAAACCGACACCTACGCTGGTACGGTCCAGACAGATTTTAGCGTATATTAGCTAACAAAATTAGGTTACTGAAGTACTCCAGCGGTCAATAAAAGAAAACATTCCGCACAAAGTTTACAAAGTTTTACATCAGTTTGAAACAGAACGCCAGAACGCAGTTTTAAAGTTAAAGAATTGTGAAATAATTTGTGAATTTTGTAGAATAAAACGAAAATGGGTTGAACGACGTATTTTCAGCTAAGAACATTTCAAGATGTTTACCCTAAGACGTGAGAACAACAATGTTGTGACACTTGCGATTGCTTGAGAGATCAATAAGGCTTTAGCAGAGTTTAGTTAACTGACAGTCACTCAGGGGAAGTTCTTGTGTTAGAGAATTTCATAAACTGTCACTTTCTCAATTTTATTTCAGAAAATTAAGTTTATAATTTAATTCCAGAACTTCTAAAAGCGAGAAGAAATATTGGAAATATTCCTGGAAATTTCCATTGGATTGCTTACCTGTTGCATTCATAGAATCATTTACAGAAAAGATGTTAACAAAGTGTTAAGAAGGATATAAACTTTGTTAACTTGGAAGTTGTAAACATTTATTATCAATTATATAAGTTGCGAAATAATTGCCATGGCTTTAGATATGACCATTAGGTCAATATTTTTTAGTGAAGAGGATTTTGTTTTAAAACACACCTGTCATGGCTGATGAGGAATTAGGTCCATTAATGGAGGAGCACATAGGAGTTCGTAACACTACACTTGATTTTTTAAGGTCTTTTTCTGTTCTCAGTGATGATTCAGATTTTGACGAACTAGATGAACCAGATACTCCGGGAGACTTCTTTGATGCAACTGATGGAGACATATCAAGCCTTGTGGAACATTCAACTGTCAGACACACTATCACATCTGGCATCTGTGTGGAGTCAGGGAAACACCCTGATCATTTGGGTATGAGTTTAAATTAAATTTAATCTGTCAAGTGGCTTCATTTTTCAGAAATTAGCAATGTCATTATTATGTCAATTAACCAGACTGAAAATACATGTATGAGAAATGGAGGTCATATGATAATGGTTCAAATAAAAGCTATATTTTTGCAGAATAATGCTGTCTCGACTTGTTCCACTTCAAATATTGGGGCTTTTTTCTGCTACAGTATAAGTACGTATTTATAAAATACAGCAAATTGGCCTATACTGTAGCAGAAAAAAGCCCCAATATAATACACTGCTACAGTATAGGCCAATTTGCTGTATTTTATAAATACTTACTTATACTACATTTGTACAACGGTAACTTAATTAATTTTTGAGGTAGCTAGCATATATGCCCTTATCAGTGCCTCAAGGGGTGTTATATTTCCAAAGATTGGAGCATTTATTATGGAGCAAAAATGATTATTCTCTGTTATATAAAAGGTTCACTTATCTTGCTTCAGAACGTGTTGGTAATAAGTTAACTGTAATTGTTGCTTTACTAGAACTGCAAAATATACTACAGTGTTATTTTTTAAGGTTTAGGGGAATGGTGGCGGGGCCCGTAAGGAGGGGAAAATTGTGCCGTAACCACTTAAATAGGGGGAAACTTGCATCGTGATAAAAATTAAAAGCAATATTTTTCATAAATATGTTACACTAAAAAAGAAAATGATTTAAAAGCACATTGTCTCATGTTTTAAATGGTACAGTTTACATTATCATGTACATCTAGAAAGGGTTTTGTTGGTTGGGATATGTAAAAAAAAAAGAAAATGAAACAAACTTTTTTTTGAGGGGAATTTTTTTTCAGAAATAGGGGAAAACAATATACTTTTTTGACAGCCTCAGGTCCTAAAAAAATCACGGTATACTGTACTTTTCCTTGAGAGTCTCCCAGCTAAACTTTGATGTTCTTAATTAGATAATCTGATATATCGGTTTTTAGCGAATTTGTACCTTAATTTATTAAAGTTAATGGGAACTTTCTTTAGGACCTATATTTTAGATAATTTTACTTTCTATAAATTAGAGTAAGTGGTTTTTATTATAGGGAGGGCATTAATAAGGGAATGTAAGGTATTTTGTCATTGCAGAGCGAGTCCTAAAATTTCTGTCTTCATGAAAATTTTATAGACATGAAAAAATTATTGTATTCATTAATCATGTTATTAAATGAACATTTATATTTCTATGACTTTATCAAAAATGCTAATTAATTGAAATGAATATTGTTTGAAACCAAAGCGGTTTCATGAATTATTGAAATAGATGGTGGAAGTTGCGAAATAGAAGGCGGGGTCTGGGGCTTCACAATCAGACCAGTTCTGGAGTCTTAGTTTCGTGGAAGATTCTGGAGAGCATATCAGATATTCCCAGTGCCCAGACCAGGATTTGAACCCTTGACCTGTAGATTGAGATTTATAACAATGGCAGTCATGATGTCACTAGACCCTTGTGTTGCCTGTTAAAAAGGTATATATTTTTATAACTTACCTCATTAAAAACTGGGCATTCTTCAGCAGCTGCCAATACTTGTTTCACTTCTGCTACATGCATCAAAAAATGTTGCAAGTTTAACTCAGAGGCAGGAGAATTGGACCTTTGATTATAAAGACATGATTGAATTAATAAAAATACATTTCCTCCTACAACATGCCATCATTCAGAAATTTGTGATCTTAACCTCGCTGGTATATACTACATTAAAACCTGATGATAGCTGTTTTAGCAAACTTAAAAAAAAAATGTTTTGCAGTTCTCAGATTCAATTTTAAATTCATTGCTAATTTATTATGAAATTATGAAGACATTGGCAACCAATATTAAAGTTTTGTTCTATTATTTCATGTGTATAATCAGTGGAGCAGGTCCCTATATGTATATGTCTGATTTTTTTTTTTGATTTTTTAGTTGTATATGCATGTCCAACTTACATTACCTTGTAAAGTACATGTAGCCACAAACATTTTCAGTATCAGGTGACATGACATTTGGTAGTTTTCAATCTGACTAAAGTACTTGATCTTCTAAACGAAGATCTGAGAACGACCCATTCACATTCGTCTTCTGTAAATTTTGGATTTCCAGTATTGCTATTTTTATTTTATCCAATCAGACGACTTGTTCGAATGTCAAAGAGTAAGAAAAATGTGCAGTCATTCCAGGGCTCGAACCCGGGACCCCTCGCTTATAAAGCAAGTGGCCTACCGACTGAGCTAGGCGGCTATCTGATACATTATGACAAAAGAATTGTAAATATCAAAAGTCAAGGCTACAGGTAGATTTGCAAGATGTTGTAAGTTAGGCTCTGATTGGCTAGCGAAAGGGTCGTCAGAACGAGGCAATGAATAGGTCGTTCTCAGATCCTATGCGTAGCGTAATAGGAGATGTACTTTAGTCAGATTGGTAGTTTTCAATCTGGAGTGTTTTAAGAGATATATCAATATTGTTGTAATTTGACATTCCATAACTCAGAGTTGGGTTGTTATGAATTGTCCCTGAATTACAGAACACTGTCTAGAGATTTATTGTGGAAATTGAGTCAAATGAAAAAGAATGGTATTTTTGCTATATTCAGACATGCTAATTGTAGTGTATTTCTGCATGGTGAGGATCTTTATCACAACCTTGAAATTTGTGTCCCAATCAACAGTGGTTTGTAGATGGTCTGATTATTAGGTAGATAAAATAATCAGAAAGCTTTTGG